>NW_025963924.1:6690000-9090000 GCF_023055435.1 Haliotis rufescens
GCATCATCAGATTATATTCTACCTGTGTTGGTCTTATTGTTTGACAACAAATTTGATAATGGTGAATTCCCTAAAGAATGGGGAAAAAGTATAATATGTCCTTTATTTAAGTCAGGAGATAAACACTGTATTGATAATTATCGTGGAATCTCCTTGATAGATATTATTTGTAAAGTTTTTTGCTCTACAATTAACTCCAGACTGCAGCTTTGGTGTGACGAACATAATGTCATTACTGAAGCAAGATTGACTTCAGAGCTAATCGCTCCACTATTGATAGTATTTTCTGTTTGCAATCTATTGCCCAAAAATATGCCCATAGGAAAAATGGAAGATTTTATTGTTTTTTTATAGACTTTTCAAAGGCTTTTGATTCGATTAAACATGACGTTTTGTTAAAAAGCTTAAATGAAGAAGGAGTTAGTGGCAAATTTTTTAAGATAATAGTTTCAATGTATTCAAATTTAAGTGCTTGTGTAAGACTCTCTGGTGGTTTATCAAATTATTTTAGGTGCAAGGAGCCCACAGTTTTTTATTATCTTTATAAACAAGTTAATGTACTTCATGCAAGAAACTGGTGGCAGGGGTGTCTATGTTTCACCTTCCTTTAAAGAGATGTTTGTTTTGATGTTTGCTGACGATGTGTCATCTATGGCAGATTCGTGTTTACAGTTACAAAAAAAGATATATGCCTTGGAACACTTTTGTGATGTAACGCGTATGAAAGTTAATTTGAATAAAACAAAGATAATGGTTTTTCATAATGGAGGCCCTTTGCGTGCATATGAGAAGTGGTATTTTATGGGAAAACAGATTGATGTTGTATCGTCATACAGATATCTGGGTCTGGTTTTTATGCCCAAACTTGTTTGGAGTAAGGCACATCTTTCACTTACCGCCCAAGCACAAAAGGCTTTATTGGCTATTTATACATATTCCAGGAAATTTGGTAATTTATCATGTAAAGATTTGTTTAAAATATTTGATGCTACAGTTGTACTCATTCTTTGTTATGGTGCAGAGATATGGGGTGTGAATTACTGTAGGAGAGTTGAAAGTGTACAGATAAAGTTATGTAAATGGATACTTAAAGTTGGTAAAAGTACTACAAATAATATGGTTCTAGGGGAATGTGGAAGAATTCCTCTCCAGTATATTTATATGACAAGAGCAGTTAAATATTGGACTAAACTTATTAATTTAAATGACAATAGGTTACCATTTCAATGTTATAGCATGATGTTATCACAGGATGAGAGTGGAAGAGTAAATTGGGTCACACATATAAAACATATTCTGTTTCAATTTGGATTTGGATTTGTTTGGGTTGCACAGGATGTGGGTCATATTGATACATTTATTTCAACATTCAAGCAGAGATTGTTTGATAATCTCCATCAAAAATGGGTTGCAGAACTAGGTAGTTCTTCAAAGACATATTATTATAGGCAGTTTAAGTCATTACTCAATGTTGAATTGTATCTATCCTATAATCTACCTTTATCTATCAGGACAGCCATGTCAAGATTTAGATGTGGTAATTATGGACTTGCAACAGAAACCGGACGTTATAATAATATTGAATACTTAATGCGATTGTGCCCTTTTTGTCTCAAGGAAGGTATTTCATCTATTGAAGATGAACATCATGTATTACTTGTGTGTAAACAGTATGATACCTTAAGAAGTACGTACATTGTTAAGCACTTAAGATCAGCCTCATTACAGGCGTTTATAAGTATTATGTCATCAGATAATTATAATGTTATTCATGATACTTGCCAGTATTTACAAAAAGTTTACAAACACACAATTGCACTCTTAAAGGAAGAGTGATATTTATAGTTCATTTAAACAAAATGTTCAATGTTAAACAACTGTTGGCAATAACATGTACCACACGTTCTTGTAAAAGTATTAGGTCATCAGGTAACTATAATGTTATTCATGATATTTGTCAGTATTTACATAAAGTTTATAAACACAGAACTGCACTTTTAAAGGATGTGTGATATTTATAGTTCATTCAAACACACTATTTATGATGTTAAACAACATGTACCACACTTTCTTGCAAAAGTATTAGGTCATCGGATAATTATGTTATTCATGATACTTGTCAGTATTTACAGAAAGTTTATCAACACAGAACTGCACTCTTAAATGATGAGTGATATTTATCATTTTGTTTATAGTTCATTGAAACAATGTCTTAATGTCAAACAACTACAATGTATTGTCAACATTTGAAACATGTACCAACTTCCTTGCATATGATTGACATTGTACATCTGCTTTTATATTAGCGTAAGCGCAGTACATGTTAATAAAATCAAGCATGTATTATGGGCCTTTGGCCTTTATACTGTAATAAAGAATCTGAATCTGAATCTGTTTAGCTTCATAAACTGTTCATAAGAAACATGTCAGACAGCTTTGACAGGGTCTAAATTTGCCACAGTGTTAGGCCCGAAAGACTTTTTAGGATTTAAATTGTGATTAAGGAAGTAGAGGGTAGAGAGAGAACAAGATAACAAATCTTAACAAAACCTACCTGCCAAACAAGTACTAGTTCGTTCGTATCCGTAATCCGTCACAACCTGTGATGAACGCATAGTGTGTTCGATGAAGGAAATACAGCCCTTCAGATCTTTGTTTACTGAATACACCTTGACCTATGTTCAGTGATATAATTTATAAGATATTGAAGCTACATGGCCGCCCATAGTTTCTTGGAAATGTCCTGGCTACACTTCAAGGTTTCGTGCTCAACAAATATATATGAATGTATATGATGTCTCATCTTGATGTACTTTAATAATGCAATTCGACAAAGAAGATGTACAGATGCCTCGACAGCATTTTTGGCAGTCAAGTACAAGTACAGGTAAACATGGCTATTAATGCTCATGTGTGTCAGGTTGCCCTAACCTCGCCGTCACATCTGTACACAAAGCAAGTGCATAGTCTAAACTAGGCTACATTTGCATTTCTTTAGCCGTTTACAGATGCCTCGACAACATTTTTCACACATGAATGACTTCAACCTTTGCTCTCAACTAATAGAGGTAAACATGGCTATTAATGCTCATAGGTGTCAGGTTGCCCCAACATCGCCGTCGTATCTGTACATAAAACAAGTGCATAGTCTAAACTAGGCTACATATGCATTTCTTTAACCGTTTCAATAATGCAGTGCGCTGTCACAGCATGCTGCGTAGGTCTGTACAGCACAATGTATTTTATTAGTAATTGGTCGATCCTCCATAAATAATATTTTTGCTATTCATTTCACATAGGCCTCGGTAGAATTGAGGTAGGGGAAGGACTTCTGGTCAGATAACAAGGTATTCAGATATCCAGAAACTCGTTTATCCGGACAACATTTTAGAAAATGCAATTGTCCGGATAAGCGAGGTTCGACTGTATAGCGCGTGATACATGACAAAACAGATGTGTTAGGACCTGATTCGCACTTGCTGAAGGGATACCAATGGACCCTGATCATTATACATTGGTTGCTTATTATTATTATTATTATTAAACATATTGTATTGTCCAAAAGACAAAGGGATTGGGCACAAGTGCAGCATTTATTACCACATTCTCCCTATATACAGTTATACATAATATTGCATAATGAAAATTAACAATTTACAGTTGAAGCATCACATTGTGGAAACATAGTGCGCAATATAAATTTATATACAGTGCTCATATGAAGGATATGTACAATGTGCTGGAAATCTCATACATATGCTAATATTATACATGTTAGTGTTGTATATAGAGTTAACAATATTAATGATTAACAGTTTGGAAACAATAATATGCTAGCTACTGAATCTGTTAGTCGTTTCTATAAATTTGTGTACAGACAAGAATATTTTTGTATTCAGGAAAACATCTAAGTTTGGATCACAAAAAAAAAATACTATTTAGAGTTTTTTGTCCTCCAAGATTATCGATAGCTGTCAGTAATGTCTCCCTAATATCATCATAAATGGAATGAATTTTCACAAGGAGCTCCGCATTTACAGGAAATAGTATTAGATAATTAACACGAAACAGGTTGGAATTTAGTATGCTACAATTGTGTCTCAATCTAGTGTGCAATATAATATGTTTGTAGATCTCTCACCGCAATTATAGTGCATAAGGTGGTGATGTAGGCTGCTCAGATGCGACAGCTTTAAAATAAGATATTGACGGACTATCCCTGATTCCTGATGATAGATTATCTATAATATAAGACCTTTTAAACGTAGATTTCCGTGCAAATGGAACTACAAAATCATGGCGGTTTCTGAGATTATAACTGACCTTCTGTGACACAGCTGGTGGTATAAGATCAGTTACATATGAAGGACATGGCTTATTTATTATTTTATACATAGTTACAAGTTTGTTGACGTTTCTTCTATACGCTTAGATATATGTATCCACGTCACACACACCTAGAACAAGTACACTTATTTGAATATTACTAATATTACATGAATGTTACTGAGCAGTCAGTTAGATTTTATATCTTTGCGCTTAATCAGCAACATTAAGCCTTTCACGTATATTACAACTTTGTAAGTTAACTTTCCTTTCCAGAAATACCATAGCATGGTGACAGAGATGAACTTCTACCCCAAGAGATGTGTCATTGACTAAAATCTGCTTTGTTAATTTGATTTCAAGTGATAGCCTTCACCTGGAAGGAATTTATATTTGTATTATTTCAATTTTTCTTTTCATATATATCCCTCTGAATTTTGGGTTTTGAAATAGCATGTCGCAAGAAATAACTCCTGTTGAACCCTTAGACTTGCAAGAATACTCTAATCATTGGCCGAAACATGCCCCATTTGTGCTTCTTGCTTTGTCAGACCAAACCCATACTGTTGAATTTCTCAAAAGCTTTAAAAGGGTTAAAGCTATTTTTGGAAGTATAAATGGGTTGATTGGTGACTACCACAGAAGTAGCAAATGGAGTTATGTCCGATGAAATTCTGTTTTGACTTGTGCTAATCGGGTTTAACATCTAACTTGCCTTTGCGTGTGTTTGTTCCAGGATACGCTCACCGCTATGCAAACACCTGTTATCCTCACTGTTTAATAGTAGTTTATACACGTAAGTATGTATAAGTTGTATGTCATCTTAATATATCACTTGTGTTATCCCTCTTTTTGGGGTGTACTACAAACATAAATCAAAGTTTCTTTTGAGCTATCATGAATATCATAAAATACTTAGCAAGTCTATGCTTATCATTCCCTCTACTCCTACCAAAGGCTCTAATTGTGGCTAATTGTTACATATTCTTCACGAATACTGTAAATCATGAAACGTGTAACCAAATTAATGCGAGTTTAGACCGCTGGCTAGACTAACATCTAGTTTCTGAAATGAACATATTTTACAAAAATAAAAACAATTGTTTGATTATATTGATAAAATATATAAGTGCTGTTATCTAGTCTTTCCAAATATGATTGACTTGCATCGGCTGTATTGGATATATTTGTTTCAGGAACTGTATGACAGGCCTAAAATGCGTCACGAAAGTAATGCGATTAATTTTGCTTTTGACCTGTAAAAGCTAACCAGCAAACGAAAACACGGCGTTGTTTACAATGAACGCATGTCTAAACAAACATCCTTTTTTATATACTTAAGTAGAAGTATCACGATGGACAGTGCATACAACTGTTTGGCAAACAATATCAAGCAATATTTTAGATTCAGAATCAACATACCATGACATAACAGAAACATAAATATTAAATTGTATATATTCATATTTGCCGCTATTCACGATAAATGTATTTTACCGTCACTGTTTAAAACTACTCTGAACTACTTGTATGTATAGATCATCTTATTTGTAAACAGTAGGCGGACGTATTATATATCTAACAGTAACAAAAGTCTGCTGAAATCTTCTATTTTTTTAGTATGTAAAATGCTGTCAACATGAATAAATGCCAATTATTTCATAACACTCCAAATATAGTGGTCATAATGAACATAGTTTTAAAGTATATTTGTCACATGCAATAATACTGTCCGGTATTATTATTAATATTTTCAATATCAACCACATATTGTGAGAATCCAGTAAAAAGGAACTGAGTAAAGCAGTGATAAAATATATCCATATATACAAAATTGTATATTTTTGGATATACCATATATATACAAAATTGTATATTTTTGGATATACCATATATACAAATTGTATATTTTGTATATATTGGAATTTTCCCTTGTGATACTTTCACTGGCCACTGACAAAGATTAGCAGTATTAGAATAAGAAACTAAATTAAATCCAGTATGATGTAAGCATACAGAAAACTAAGAGAGCCCAACTTACTTCAGTTTCTGTACCGTACTTGCGCTTACCTCCTTTTGCATCCTGCGTATCATTCAACCTGTCGGATCGACTTGTCCCGGTTGGTTAATAATCTTAAACATTACGACTGTAAAACAAAGTTGCTTACTTACTTACTTACTTACTTTGGAGATTTAATGTGCGCTTTCCGACTGATGCGTATTTCGCACACGGGCCCGGCCAGGCCATTTAATGTGTTTCCGAAAGGTGCGAAAGTGGTGTGTGCAAACCAAGAGGGGGCTTTAGGGGTTGCTTATATAAAAAAAGTTGCTAGATATATAGAGAACTTTAATTTATGGCGTATTTTAACCACCACGACAATAATACTGAGTGGTCCAAGTCAGGTTCAGGAGAAGTGTGTTTTCACAGAACGAGCTGCTCGGAGATGCAGCACGTATTCTCGAGGTATGGCAGATTACAACTGTCTCAGATAATCCTGTTTTCCTAAACACACTCATAGATAATAGAAGCATTGAGCAGGGTTGAGGGAGAAGTTTATCCTGAAATGCAAAGTGTCTCACCTTACCTTCTCCAAGTGTTACCCTGTGAGTATGATCCTTGAAAAAAAACCATGTTGGATTAGGTAAAAGCAAGGGATTTTCCGACCAGACACATACCATGAAAAAAGGGCTTCACTTTAAAGAGTATACTTCACTCCAACACATTTGGTGAAATTTTCTTGAGAAGATACAGTGAAAGTGCTCGACTTTAACAGACCAGTTTTCTTTGAGTTATCGTGCAACATTATTAAGTGTTATATAGGTAGATATAATACTAGTCATGTTGAGAATGTAGAGGAAAAAGGGCTTCACTTTGAACTCATGGTTTTCTTTAAATGCGATAAACTGTGACATTATAAAGTGGTACATAGGTAGATATAACACTAATCTATGGATGTAAATACATTTGAAGATAGATCTGTGTGTTTAAAGTTGCTTTTGACAGCCCGGGCCAAGTCGGACCCAACACAAGACAAACACTTCTGACATAGATTTTCTTAAGAAAATACAGTAAAAATGCTTTACTTTGAGCCCCTTGTTTTCCTTAAATACGATGTACTGTGACATTATAAAGTGGTATATAGGTAGATATAACACTAATCTATAGATGTAAACACATTTGAAGATACGTCTGTGTGTTTAAAGTTGATTTTGACCGCCCGGGCCAAGTCGGACCCAACACAAGCAAAACACTTCTGATAGAGACTATTTTGAGAATGTAGAGGGAAAAGGGCTTCACTTTGAGCACCTAACTGTTAAAGGGTTTAAGTCTCAGATTCAGGGATAACGGGTGAAAGTGATGAAGAGAACTCGTCACAATCACATTTGATTTTCCTACAATTACTTCAATATATTTAACATACATCCCACATTTGATCAGATAATTTATGCATAATTATTAAAAAAAATTAAAGGGTCACTGAAATGATATTGAAAAAAAATCCTGTTGTTTTAAATTCAAAATATTCCCAGTCGGGTAATAAAAACACACACTAGTTCGTTTTACTCGTCAGACAACAGAACCATGCAGTATGCAACAGATATCCTGTTGAAATCTGCATTGATTTAAACATGCATTAGTTATCTCTTTTAAGATGGTGGATGCTGATGGCAATTAGACAACACTACTTTGCTTGTCGTTAAAGGCGAAGATCCTGGCAGAGAACTGGTCTTGAGCAACCCATGCTTGCCGTAAAAGGCGACTATGCTTGTCGTAAAAAGGCGACTATGCTTGTCGTAAAAAGGCGACTATGCTTGTCGTAAAAAGGCGACTATGCTTGTCGTAAGAGGCGACTAACGGGATCGGGTGGTCAGGCTCGCTGACTTGGTTGATGCATGTCATCGTATCCAAAATGCGTGGATCGATGCTCATGATATCAATCACTAGATTGTCTGGTCCAGACTCGATTATATACAGACCGCCTCCATACAGCTGGAATCTTGTTGAATGCGGCGTTAAACAAAAAACAAACAAAACTTATTAGATTAGGGCCCCAGCCACATATGCTTGTCGTATGAGGCGACTAATTGAGTGAGTGAGTATGGTTTTACGGCGCTTTTCGCAATATTCCAGCAATATCACGGCTGGGGGCACCAGAAATGGGCTTCACACATTGTACCCATGTCGGGAGTCGAACCCGGGTCTTCGGTGTGACGAGCGAACGCTTTAACCATTAGGCTACCCGGCCGCCCCCTAAGCCAAACACTACAAGCTTACACGTTCCCATTAGGTCACCAGCTTGATCACTTCCCTTCACCGAGCTGCTAGTTCTTTAGGCAATTGAGCCGGACTGTGGGAGACCAGGCTTTCAAAATGAATTTTGAGCCTTTTGGCGTTTATTCATGCGTTATAATTCACATTGGGTATTGATAGTTTGTTGAAGTATTCCAGTCGTTTAGGTTTTGCAAACCAACGAGTGGACTGGAAAACACAACGGTCGTGTCTTTTGTGTAATGTGTGCGAAGTATCATTAATTTGACTGGGGGTTATCAATCAATGCTGTCGTGTAATAGCTGTACAGTAACGCAATAGAATAATGTGCCATACATTGTTGTGTTAATGGTTATTCACAATTACAAATCGATATTTTGATTGAAACGTAGTAACTGTCACTAGACTATTGTTGCCACAACAACATATTCCTTTTACGGCTAATATGTAAAATTGTATTGTTTGTCCACTGCACATCTACGTTCGAGTTGACGAGCTGATTTAAACATCTGGAATATTTTTGTAAAGGCAAACCCCAGTGGCCCATTGTCAACGAGAATCGTCATAGTAATTACTAATGCCGATTTTAAACCCTTGGAGTGTTTATATATATTAATTTGATAAAAATATATTACCCATTAAGTGTTTATATATTAAGTGATAATAATATGAGTGAAAGGTACATGAACAAACGTACCATTTGAACATAATACCCTTCGGATTCAAATTACAGTAAACTACGGTTATAACGAACACGCTTATAACGAACTAACGGATATAACGAACTAACTTTTTAGTCCCGACTATATGCTGTAGTTATGCTGTATATATGCTTATAACAAATTACGGTTATAACGAACTAAAATTAGTAGTCCCTTTGAGTTCGTTATAACCGTAGTTTTCTGTAACTGTATAATTATTCTTATCACCTTCAAATCTAGTATATTATATTTGCTATCTGTTATAATACTGAATTGTGAAGGGTCATGTCCGTACGATATTACCACATTTATATACTGTAAAACTGTATTAAGGTATAAAACAGGTGCTTAGGATTTATGTTTAAGTCCCAAGAGGAACAGAAACTTTGTATGTTTTAACACGTTATGCCATACATACCACATGCCAGGATCTCAAAATCCAAAAATCTCAATATGTTTAGAGTGAGTGAGTATGGTTTTTCGCCGCTTTTAGCAATATTCCAGCAATATCACGGCGGGGGACACCAGAAATGGGCTTCACACATTGTACCCATGTCGGGAATCGAACCCGGGTCCTCGGCGTGACGAGCGAACGCTTTAACTACTAGGCTACCCGACCGCCCCAATATGTTTAGAACATAAACATGCTTATGAAAAGTGTGTTATTATGTTAATGTTGTCATCCCTTAGTTACCGTCAATACGTTTACAGCAACCCACTTTTGTGCACTCTCATGCAGAGTCTCTGGGAAATTGATTCACAGGGCAGTTAAATCAAACATGTCAGAAGAGAAATGTCGATCAATGTGCGAATCCATGGAAGTCTGTAAGTGATCAATTACATTTTCTTATTTGAAAATATCGTCCAACACAAACACATTGAGAGAGAGAATAATGTTTATTATAGTGTCACATGTTATATACACTCAAACACGTACACAAACAATAAAATATAACATCCGACCAGGTATGGCCTACGAGATACTACACATAAAAGCAAATGTATAACGTCATGATCTGGATAAGGTAAAATAAGACATATACTAACACATTGTTTAAAGTTAAGATTGGGTTATGAACACGCACGCACGCACGCACGCACGCACGAACGCACGCACGCACGCACGCACGCACACACACATACACACGCACACACACACGCCAAATTACTTATACAGTCACGCACGCAATCATACACAAACAGGTAGACACCCACACCCATACATCTACCGACCCACCCACCCAACACACACCACACCACCCAACCCACACACAAACACGCACCCACTTACGCACGCACACACACACATTTTGAACATCACACAGCCTTTAAAGAGCGGCAACTTCAATTCCACAGATTGTGTATGAATAGTACATTAATTAGCCTGAGTTTATTTTGAAATTGACTACTTGTTATTCTGAGGGTGGTGGGTGATGTCGATGCGAGGATTATTCGTATTATATGAATCATTTCCTTAACATAAACATATTTGTTCCTCACAGTTTAGTCATCAGATACATTTAAAAAAATCGTACGTCGTGTCGAAGATTATTGCACTTTTATAGCGACGTGTGGCTGCTTGTACTATGGGGTCTCAGTTTTAACCAGTAAGTTCTAATCAAAATAGTGAAAGTGTATGAACTTTTTACCACCACTCCCCCCATCACACACCTCTAACTATATCTACCTAGGGAGAATTTGTTAGTAAAGATCGAGGACAAAGAAATTCACCATTTTTAGCAGACTTTCAGATTCCCCTCAAATGGCCATGTATTTATAGGTGAGATCGGCCCCGTTTGAAATCCGGGTTTAGTCCCCAACAATAATATGCTATCATAAGAGGCGACCAAGTGGATCGGTGGTCAGACTCAGTGACTTGGTAAACTGAGTGTCATTGTACCCTGTAGGTGTGGATCGTTGCTCATAATATCAATCATTGGATTGTCCGATCCACACAAATTTACAACAAAAAAACAGCAACAAAGGGTCTTCGTTAAAACATGAAATTCCGTTAAAAACTAAAACTATTGCGATTGCTAGTGTTTCAGAAATAGAACATAGCAGTTAACCTTGGTGATGTGATGAAACGGGAGAAGCTGTCATGTCAAAGGGAAGTAACTCTAAATTCTTTGGGCTTTTCCCTCCTAATCAGGAGTTGTACAGATGGTTTGAGTTCGAGTCAGTGGGAATACTTTTGTTGTTTAATATTTAAACAGTAAGGAGAATACCTACTGCTGAGCGTTGAAAAATACAAGATACCAGCACGCCGGTCCATGTGTGTTTGTTTGGTGGACAATACAAACTGTTGAATGATAGACGACGTTCTGTTTCTCAACCCTTGGGAACAGAGCACATGGCTGACACAAAGACAGCAGGTGATTGTTGTACACATTTTATGATCTTATCACAATCCCGAAATGCTTACAGTAATCATCTGCGAAACAGTGATTAATATATGATTATATGCGCATCACCTGAGCCAGAAATACTCCTTGTCAGTCATTTGAAACATTAGGTATACCAGGGTTACTTCCCTTGTACTGCTGTTAAACGAAATGTGTACACGTAATACTGTTTGCCCGAATCCGATGTTCACACGTATTGCATGTGGAACCGACCCGTGAAGATCTGGGTAAGAATGGGTCTTCTGCAACCCATTTTATATCATAAGATGCGATTATGCTTGTCGTAAGAGGCGACTAAAAGGATCTGGTTGTCAGGCTCGCTGATTTTGTTGATGCATTTCATCGGACAAATTACATAGATCGATACTCATGATGTCAATCACTGGATTGTCTGGTCCAGACTCGATGATTTACAGACCCCCGTCATATAGCTGGGATATTGCTGAGAGCGGCGTTCAACAGCAAACAAACAATTGCGCACTGCGTTTCAAATCACACTTTCGGTCACTGTGACATTGAAGATTCAAGGTAAACCAGTGCTGTATTTCAAGTGTTATATTGTTATTTTTAAGCGGCATTGTTGTTCCAACATTTGTGATAAAAGATGTAGCTATTGATAAATAACACTTTTGATATGACAAAATCATTTCCCTATCCCTATCTTTTCCGTGTCCACAATGCGTGGCACAAGCCATGAATCGTTTTACAACTACGTGTGTGCAGGCAAACATTTGAACATAGCAAATAAGCAGTGGCTGTAAAGTCACGATGTTTCCTATCCCGTGTTACGTAACACCCCGTGACTGTGGATGAAGCCCCACCATATTCAGTGTAATCAGAGCGTTACGGTCTTCTGTACATACAACAAGTGATTGAGGTAAGGATATCCGATATACTTCCCGGTCTGATCTGTGTGGGTATTTCTCAAGGTACCTACACAGTAAGAGCGACTCAACTTGAGGTTAGTGTCAGTATACCTAGTGTCTGTGAGAAACTTTCATTAATTTCAACACTGGAGGTAAGTGTGTTTTATTACTTGCCCGTGAAGAGATCACCCGTTTAATAAACATACAGCTTTATTACACATTGTGTAATACCAAAACGCGTGCTTATGTACTCTCGGAACACGTTTCACGAACAAATATTGAAAGCTCTCAACATCCCTTGGCGTATTCAACGACATTGTGTGTGGAGATGATAGATCACTGGGAGGAGCTTATGCACACTCGATGACCCCAGCAACCTTGTTGCTAGGCTGACGTCACATGGCATTGTTTCGCCGATGGATCTTGCAACAAAATTCAACAAATTACGTCATCGGGTATTGTGACGTCATTGTAAACTTTGAGCTGCAAGGCCCCGTTCCACAAGGTGATCGTACTCTAGCGCAACGAGAGTCTTTAGTCTAAGTTAAATTATGTGAGTTGTGATAGCCTTAGCACTACGATTATTTTGTGGGACGAACGCCTGAATTCTAAAGGTGGACCATTGTATGATATTAAATTCATACGTTTCAACTTTTGACGTGTTTGAAGTATTATTCTGTTAAACTCAATTGGATTATGCCATGGATCGTGTAGGTGTCAGCCTATTTACACTCAACAGTATACTTCTAAAAACATTATAAATGACAAGTAATAAATAAAATACTAAACTCGCTCTCGTGTAAAACCAATTTTATGAAACTCGTGAATAGTTGTGGTATCTGACGAGCGAAAGCGAGTCAGATACCACAACTATTCACGAGTTTCATAAAATTGGTATTACACGGGAGCTTGTTTAGATTGTGCATATATCTCATAGCCGCTTCGACTGGCCCTCATTAATTAATAGTAGGTACGGGTACTAGTTTCCTTCCCCATTGAGGCTTGGTAAGAACCGTTCGGTTTGTTCCCAATTAGCTCAAAATCACCCATTTGAGCTCAACTGTGAGGACCCCGAACCCTACATAGGTGAATCAACATTAGGTTTTGCCCAGTGAAAGCTGACAACTCTACAGCAATATTCCAGCTATATGACAGCGGTATGTAAATAATCGACTCTGGACCAGACAATCCAGTGATTGACATCATGAGCATCGATCTACGCAAATGGGATACGATGACATGCATCAACCAAGTCAGCGAGCCTGACCACCCGATCCGGTTAGTCACCTCTTACGACAAGCATAGCCGCCTGTTACGGCAAGCATTGGTTGCTGAAGGTCCATTCTACCCAGGATCTTCACGGGTCATACGGATTATGACAGGGAACAGACCAATACACGGTACAAGAAATAACACATCGCAAATTGTGCATAATTTACGGCCTTAAGGAGTTATAGATGGATCACGGGGAGATGGATTAGCGAGGTCCCCTTGAAATTGAAGTTAAATTATTATGATGACGTCACGCTATTGTTGTTGCAGTTGATTCTGAGCCAGGAATTTACTGGCCATTCTGAAAGTGTAAAAAAGACGCAAGGTCATTATACACAATTATAGAGAAATTATATCACAACCACAACATGGTTCGAGTCGGAGAAATCACACAAATTTGTTGATTACGGAAGTTGAATTTCTCCATTAAGTATTCAAACCATTTGTTACGTTAGTGTTGGCTGAAAGCTTTATCACTCTAATCTGCCTCGACATTGACGGTTTATTCACACATTACATATTCTCATTACAGATTTCTGACCAGCTAACGAATGGAGGGACTGTATGTATTTGTAGGTATGGAACTGTGCACAGCTTCATAATATCTAGTGAGATTGTTATTAGTTTTAGAGGGGCGGTCGGGTAGCCTAGTGGTTAAAGCGTTCGCTCGTCACGCCGAAGACCCGGGTTCGATTCCCGACATGGGTACAATGTGTGAAGCCCATTTCTGGTGTCCCCCGCCGTGATATTGCTGGAATATTGCTAAAAGCGGCGTAAAACCATACTCAGTCAGTCAGTCAGTTATTAGTTTTAGCAATATTTCTGATAGTTTTAACCTTTATTTGTATACGTTTCAACATTAATTTATTTTGCTCATGATGCAGTCGAAATCGTACAATCAACTCTTTGTTGACTGAGATTTCTTATAAATATGGAAAGTGTTTTGTCGCTGTTATTTACGTGAGGAAATTGGACAGGGACTTATGAACAAGTTTATGATATTTACAAGTTCAAAACATGAATAAAAGCAATTTTGTCTCAGAAACACCACTTATCGAACTCAAACTCTGTACTGCACCTCTCCTATTGGTATGGGAACTGTACCCCTAATTGAAAAGAATTCATGAAGTAGGTTTTAAGTTACAGGTCGCTCAAATGTTGAAGCAAAAAAATATTTTAGGTTCAAGACATGAAAAAAAATATCTCTACCCTTAATTTGAAAATAATCCATGAAGTAGTTTTCATGTTATAGGTTGCACAAATGTTTCAGTAAATACATTCTAAGTAAATAAATAAAGAAATATCTGGGTTTTTTTTCAGAAACATCCCAATATTTAAAACAAAATTCGCACTGCATCTCTATGAATCTATGAAGTAGTTTTTAAGTTATTATAGGTCACACACACAAAATGTCATCGGGAGAGCGGATGGACGGTATTCCTTGGTAATAACTGAGGTCGGGGGTATAACTTGGAATGCAGAGATCAAACTTTCAATATACATTCAAACTTTCAATATACATTCAAACTTTCAATAATTTGCGCGCATAAAAACGTTTTTGTGGTGAATGTATACTTTACTGAGCATATATTTATGTTTAGTTTCCGTCATCTGGATCGGTGGTGCATCAATGTCGTAAGTACAGCACAGCAATTCGAAACACTAGTGCTTATTTGAAAATTAATCAATTCATTTGTGTATGGTTCTGATACAACAGTATATTGATCTAAAGAATTTAGAAAGGCGTTGATTCTCAGCGTCAAAGATTTTTTTGTTTTGCATAACACACACACACACACACACACACACACACACACACACACACACACACACACACACACACACACACACACACACACACACACACACACACACACACACATATATATATATATATATATATGTTAACTTGCATCTTATCTATTTATATATCTATATATAGATACAGTTCTAGATATACATGTATGTTATCTTGCATAATATTTGTCGAATGACGTCAACCATCTGCAGCTATGACGTCGTTTCGACTTCACGTCAAAATAAGATTCGAATGACGCCAACAATGCCGCCTGCTTGACGGAAGCAATACACTGTTGTCTCGCGACGTGATATGACCCTAGGGCACATATAGAGAATACTACACTCATTCTCGCCATATACCATTTTTATGAAACGAGTGGACTTTACACAGAAAGTTCACTCGTTTCGTAAAAATGGGGGGCCGGTCGGGTAGCCTGGTGGTTAAAGCGTTCGCTCGTCACGCCGAAGACCCGGGTTCGATTCCCGACATGGGTACAATGTGTGAAGCCCATCTCTGGTGTCCCCCGCCGTGATATTGCTGGAATATTGCTAAAAGCGGCGTAAAACCATACTCACTCACTCACTCGTAAAAATGGTCTCTAACGAGAATGAGTATGGTATTTCACATCTTCAGTATAGGGTGGTACAGTTAACATGAATGTCTTTAGCGAACACTCTGGTTTCCCTCTTCCAAAATGGTAGAACAATGATATAAATTCAGCTGATAGATCAAGGAAACCGAACCATTTTGATTGCACAGACGGGACACCGGCAGTGCGAGTGACCGACTGTTGGTCCTATATTCAAAGCTTGGCGCTTATGTGACTTTCCAAATTTTCTTATAGGTGTCCTTCGTATTAACAACATGGCGCTTGAATTACCATAGTTTGAAGAAATTCTTCCAAAAGAATCTTGAGCATCGGTGCTGTTATGTTTGTCAACAATGCTCATATTTGGGCATATGTCAATATTCATGCGCAACCAGATTTTGCAACCGGTTTCAGTTTGGTCTGTCAACAAAGGAAAGTTGTTATGTATATAATTTTTTAATTTGAAGTTTACACGATATACGGCTTTTCCATTTGACGAGAGGTCGGTCACATGACAGCGAAATTGACGTTCATAAGTGTATGAACGACACAATTTGACGTTCATACGTTTTTCACGAGACCGTGTATTTGAAATGACGTAAACACTGACGGACTACTTCCACATTCCTGGGGAAACCCCGGGGAATTCCCTTGCACAAAAACATGCATCAGCGTTCTTTCTGATCATTTAGAACCTTTATTCTTGATGTCAGCGTTTCAGTATACATTGAGAAATGTTAGAGAACGTGACTGCATGATTGTTCACGAATTGCCTCGCTACGGCCCATCCTAATGAACAAACGAAGAAATGCACATCTAAACTATCGTAGTATCGACTCGATCCGTGCCTTGGCTGACATTGACCGTCTCCAGCAATCTATGAATTTACCTTTGTGTCTGTTTGACGCATCTTTATTCACCTTTCAATGATCGGCCAGTTGATCAATGATGACTAACACATGTAACCGCCACAGGTTCATTAACAACTTCGGAAATCTCTCCTGTCACGTTTATCGTGTCGGCCATTTTGACGTCTTGTACTTGATGTAAATGTATTACGACGCGCTGTCATTGTGACTGACTTACTGATGTAGTTCTTTACAGACCTTTCTCATCTAATGAGGATATGATTTGAACACATGTGCTGCGTAAGATGTTTCTGAAGAGCAAGTTGTGCATCCATACGCCCATGTCACCTCTCTTTTTGAGGAACTATTTTACTCCGCGGTATAGCTGGTTGCTGTATGGCTGTCAGTGTAAACATGAAGTCACACGTACCAAATATGATTGTGTTTAGATCTTGGCCTACATCCTTTGAGGTAAAAAGTTGTGATAATTTTTATATAAGAGTTAACTTTCACTTTGTGTGAGTTCATTGGAGTATGAACCTTCGCAAGCTCCGACGTTCATACAGTTTGGCCCTCACTCTTTGAAGGTTTTATACTCCAATGAACTCACACAAAGTGATGGTCAATTCTTAATTACACTTAAATATATATTTAACGTGGGTAATAAATAAAATATCGCTTTCGCTCGGTCAGATACCATAAAAAGTCCACTCGTTTCGTAAATAAATGGTATCTAACGAGAATGAATGTAGTATTCTCTCTATATATAACCATTATCTTACATGATATCAATCACTGGATTGTCTGGTCCAGACTCGATATTTTTACAGACCGCCGCCATATAGCTGGAATATTGCTGAGTACACGTATACGTACACTCTTCAAAAAAAAAGAAACGCACAGGTACTTTTTTAGTAAATTTATTGTACCTAATAAAGTCGATATATTTAATTTGATATCAAAGATACAAACATGAAATTTTAGAGCTCGATAGTCACATGGTGTCGTTGTACAAAGGCTTTGAAAACTATTCATGGTCATGTCATATAAGGCCACAAGTTTGCGCTGAACTCAGTATCTCGTGTGACCGCCCCGGGCAGCAATCACGGCTCAGCATCTCCTCGGCTCTGACTGGATAGGTGTACGAATTCTGTCCTGCGGAATTCTTTGCCATTCTCCATGTAACGCGTTGGCCAGTTGTGAGACACTGCAAACACGAAAACGTCGTTTTTTTCCGTATATGGTCATTGGACGGAAAAACGACTAAAAATTCATTAAAATTGATTAATTGGTGAGCGTCTAGAAAGTGTGCAGAAAAGGGTCGAGTTTTTCAAGCGTAAAATGGCCGGAAAAACGATGCTATTTGCTCCGCCTTGTACAACTGTTAACGGCCAATCAGATGGCGCTGGTCCCCCGACGCACGTGATTCCTAAGGCTTCCTTTCGAAAGCTTTAGGTTTCGTATTTCTGGCATGCCTTGCTCTAGTATCCGTCGCGCGCAGTGCAGCGAGATTTGCTGATAAGCCAGTTTTAGGATATGTAACATGTTAATGGAATTCAGGCACGCGCCAAGAAGTCAAACCAACCAATGTTACCAAGTTTATTGTGGTAACATATCCCTCGGCTATGAACAGTTACCCCTATCGGATAATGGGTTGTGTTTTATTTGGTTATAATAATAAATAATTTTTAATGTGAAGTTTACAAGATATACGGGAACTATTTTATTCCGGGATGGCCTATTAAAGTTAGCAGTAAGTCAAGGCAACATGCGTGTATATGATCTGTTATTATATGTGTTTAAATTACGGTTTGGGGCGTTAATAAAATACACTGACGCAAGTATATTCTATTCAAATCAACTGGATAATTGAATATGCTTTCTTTTACATATTACATAACAGCACTGCACAACATTTGAACAGTTGCAGTAACACACTACGGTAATCGGTAATCGCATTAAACACCATTTTCAACTCTACAGTATTTTAGTATTTCAGTTATATCACGGTGTACAGACTGATGTGGGATTAAAATCCGAATTGGTTCAGGCCATCCAACGGGGGTTCGGGAAAAGGTGAGCGTATCCTGCCACACAAGTGGCACCCGTCACAAACACATGCAAGGACAAGTCAATTGTTCACCTGAACAAATCACGGAAACACACAATGATGCCCGTCCTCACTTTTACCGAGCATGTAAATTATATTGTCCGTCAATAACTCAGTTTTATTTGCACGGATCACTATGGAAGGGACATTGTCGCGTTGTCGCATTGTCGCATTGACGCCCTTACAAAAACAAGCAAAACGTGTCAAAATTAAAAAAAGCGCGACAATTGGCCATTTGTCGCACTGTCGCGTGTTTGCATTGTCGCTCTTTGAATAATCCTTTTCTTTATTTTACAAAAGGGCGACGATGCCGTAACGCGACATTTTCAAGGTCAAAATATGTCTCGTTGTCGCATTGTCGCCCCATCACAAATGTGTATAAAAGGCGTAAAGTTTAGTTAATGTTACAGTTAGGAAGCCGTAACCAAGTTACATCTGTCGTAGAAGTTCAACCTGATACATGTAAGTCTTGAAATGAAAACACAAGTCCGTCCGCGAGTCCATAACGTTTTATTGTGAGCTCTTCTCTAAAAGTGCTTAGTGTTCGACTCCCATTTCCAAACACGTAGTACTTCATCAACAATCCACATACCTCTAGTGCAGTGGTCTTCCGGAAGATCTTACTCTTGACCGTATTAGACAACTGACGAGTGCACGCCTGACCTGTGACCTCGTTGCAACCCTCATGAGGTGTTTGCCGAAGGGAGAGGGGTAGGAAATGTGTGCTCCAGCCCAGCGCAGAGCTCGCGACACACTGTATACTGAATGTTGTATACAGTATATTGCAGTTGATATACTGTATACTGCATGTGATACTTATTAGCGGAAATGTTGCAACTTTCAAGATTCAAGATTCAATTTGCATTTATTTCATATACAACAGACCGCCGTCATATATCACTGGAATACTGCTGAGAGCGGCGTTAAAACAATTTGTTTTCATAATGGAGCGCTGCAGTCATTTAAAATAGAACCGTAAAGATATGTAGTACCAACTCACTCACTCTGTTTCGAATATTCAGCAGAAAATATATTATTAACCAGGTCTTTGGGAAGAGATATCAGATTTTTATAAGCAGTCACAGGGATGATAAAGGACCCCTCGCTGATTAGGTTCTTGTTTACTTAAAAACAGAGTTGGCCATGTTAGATGATATAACCAAAATCCAGGAGCTCCGGCGGGGGGCAATCTGGTCTTGTTAGTGTATGGTATGAGCTGTGGCGTTGACCCAAGAGAATAATGCAAAAAATGAGACCAACTCAAGTCTATAATGATTGGGAAAGTCTAGATTTCCACAGCCCTAGCCTGAAATTAAGAATTGTTCTTGGCTCCATTTTAATTGTATTATGTTCATTTTGTAGACATCGACCAACCAGGAGAGAAATTGATGGAATATTAATATCACATTTTACCACTGATCCAGTTAAATTCATCACACAATAGTATTTGACATTACGGCATTTGATTATTAGGGCATGATCATGTACATGTTCACTGTAGTAATGTACACACCAGTCAACTTGATTATAATTTTTATTATAGTGTAGCGCGGCATCAACGATTACTTTATGATATCCTCACTTGTCATCGATGTATTGACATCGAACAATGGACGACAATTCGAAATTCTCATAAATAGCTTCAATAGGGACAGCGCCGGTGTCAGTACAATTTTCCTAGTTAAAAATATGTCTCTACAAAATATAGTCTGAAGCAGACAAGAACAATATTTTTTTATTAATGCTTACCTTCATGGATAGAACTGAGGCAATCTAGGCTTGCCAAATCGTTCTAGACTTGACCTGGATTCCTTTTAAATTTATTCTCTATGGTCTGGGAGACGAACGGGCGTCAGTATCGCATGGAGAACTGGGACAGCCTGAATAAGTGTAATTGGATATCATGTGGAGTTTCGGTTTTGGGCTGTTTGCTGAATAGAACAAGGGCTCACGAACAAGGGCACAATGTAGAGATTAAATCATTACCACCTCTCTTTATATCAGATATGTTATTGTGATTTGACATCTCTTTTGGAGAATTGCGAGTTATGTATACTCTGTATTCTTTCGTCATGGTAGCATATATATTTTCTATGTTGCTTTTTGAATTATCAACAAATAATGATAACTACAATGTAAACCTCTCTTGGGAGATATACATAATACTACTGAAGGGCATATCTGAAAAATGGGACTTATCGACAAATATTTCTTTCTTAAATACTACCCGTTACAGGCATTCTGATCATTATATTATACTTTGTACAGTTTAAAAGTCAAATAATGGCAAATTGTGTATCTTTCTACATTTTGAATTAATTATATTTCTGCAATAAAACCTTAGCATCAGATAGTGATATAAACGAATATGATCTATACTGTCATAAATGAATTATCAATTTCGTATTATGAATTAGATAAACAGAAATATGATAGTAAAACTAATTATTTTAATCTGTTCGTGTGAGTAGGTAACGAGAGATCTAGGCAACTCACTAACGTAGCCATTTGTGAAAAATGAAATATTAAAAGTTTAGGGGGTTGAACATGTACATTGAATGACAGGGAAGAAAGCAACGCAATAATTAAATTATGAATCAAATTATGTTATAAATATAACAGAAAATATAGAAATATAAGTTTAATTTATCATTGTTGGAAGGTGTTTAATAATAGATTTTGTTTGTTTGTTGTTTAACGCCGCATTCAGCAATATACCAGCTATATGACGGTGGTTCGTAAATAATCCAGTCTGGACCAGACAATCCAGTTATTGACATCAAGAGCACCGATCTACGCAATTGGGATACGATGACATGCATCAACCAAGTCAGCGAGCCTGACCACCCGATTACGTTAGTCGCCTTAGTACAAGCATGGGTTGTTGAAGGCCTATTCTAACCCGGATCTTCACGGGTATTTTTTCAATAATAAGGTACAATGAAATTCTGTATATGTCCATAATAAGTGTGTATAAGTAAATGGATGATATATCCATACACGCCAATTAAATGGCTGCATATGGTTCTTTGATGAACTCTTTTAAAAGTCTATATTTCAAGACATGTATTTGATATTCATAATAACTCCACAATAGCTACACAATGGCGACAAAACGGTACCAGCATCACAGATATCTATATAGTTACTTTTAAGTTAAATCATGTATCTAAATAGTAAATTAGAAGGATTAAAAATATACACTTCCCACACTTTTCGGGTTTTTTTTCGTTTGGAGAGAGGAGTAGTGACAGTAGTGACTGGTATCTGATGGGTGCAAACAGGTGTCGAGTGGCTGTCTGAGATGGCTCTAATTTCGTAGCTCTAAAGATCACGACGGCGATACAGATCGTGATGTAGTCCCTGAACCATATTATTTTCCCTTCCGCCCAGGCCTTACTGCAATGCTATAGCCCCAAATGAAACAAGCCTAGATGTTCAACGGGTTCAGGCTGAAATTTCCATCTCACTAGGGCTCCTTTTAAATTTAAATATAGTTTCTCGTTTTAACCAAAATAACGTATTTTCAGAGACTAAGCGTTTGTCTAACCGTGAAGTACAACTATTCAAAAGATACCATGCATGTCTATATTTCTTCAGACAGACTCTCCATGTTCATATCTATATGTATCAAAAGACAAATGAATTAAATATTACAGCACTGGTGAATAGTTTATATGCGCATGTAAGCGTCCATCTACAATATCCTTTGCGCAAAATACATATATACTGATGAATTAACGTAGTAATACTACGCAAATACATGCCCAGATGTATACATAAGTTTCATCTCGTGATCTTTATTCGTGCTTTTAGCTCTTTTTCTACATTATATTATGGGGTGGTACATCACACCAGAAAGCCAGGTCCAAATTCAAGTCATAATTTCATGGTCCGTCTAGTATGTTGGAAACCAATATCGCAACATGGCTGAATATTGCTAAACGTGGTATTTACCCGATTACTCACATAATTATTCCATTTTCTTCGTGCACGTTCTACAATCATCTACGATCACTATCTATAAGGAGGTATATCTATATTCATCCAAATGTACACACATATATGTCCACATACATATGTATTAAGCAAGTCCCACATTCTTCCTTAAAAGATAAATGCTAATCATTTCCTCGGTATGTATTTATATATGTAAAAATCGTTTTTATGTCAACGCTGATGCAGTGAACGTACCACAGACCTGATGCTAGAATAACATCTTATCTCTGAAATGAACATATTTTACAGAAAAAACCCAGTTGTTAAACAATAATTATAAAATATAGCAAAAAAGGAGCCTTTTTCTTCATTTTGCCAAATTTTGGGCTGTATTGGACATATTTGTTTCAGGGTCTGTATGACAGACACACTTATTCTTTAAAGTATAAAGATAAGTACATGTAAGTATAGATGTGGTATATATTCAAATATGTTTGTGATTAACCCGACCTTGAAAAATATTGAAGGGTGAGTGGTAACTATTTATGTCATTATTTCGAATTAGAATGATAGCACATCAGAAAAGCATGGCACTTTAAAATACGTATCTTGTTAGCCTAATAGTGTTTTAAGTAGGAGCAACATGTATATCGAGAGTATAGGTTTGGTGCGTGACTTATCACACAGTACTTTCAGAAAGTGTGCATGCTCTGTTTATCGGGAATAAATGACATGAGGCGATTCATGCGGGTAAATACGATTTACTTCAGAACTAGTATAGATTACTTTAGGTTAGGAGAAAATGTAAGCAAGCTTCGTGCTCAGGGGGTTGTTTGGGCGGGTTTAAAGGATTCGGGTCCTGGCTTGGTCTTTGTATAGGACGTGTAGCTGGCAAATCCAGGTTTGACGTATCAATGACCAAAATGATGTCTGATGCAATTCTCTATTTTCACTTGTACCGTGTGTTTCCGTGCCTTTTCGGGTGAACAACTGGCTTGCCTTTGCATGTGTTTGTGACGGGTGCCACTAGTGGATCGGGATGAGCTCGCCTTTTCGCGAGCACCCAGTGTCATCATTTTATAAGGTGAATAATGAAACATGCATGCTCCTTGTGTTGTCGGAATCGTGCAGTTGGTGCTCCTTTTGGCAAGGGTTTCTTGTGATGATGGAACGGCTTCTGTCGTTTTTGTCAACTGATATAATCAAATGTGATATAATGTCAGGTTATATGGTCATGTAATTAAGAAACAAACCGCGAGTGGGAGTTGTTTATTGTACGATAAACAACGACCACGACTCATTTATTTCTTATATGAGATATCAACATTACGTACGACCGCGGCAATGCCAGATAAATCCATTTTATGAACAGGAGGGTTTGAATTTGGTCTTTCCCGCATATTCCGTTTTACGTTTTTTCCGTTTTTGTTGTTCTTTGTGTAACGCCGCACGCAGCAATATTCCAGCTATATGACGGTTGTCTGTAAATAATCGAGTCTGGACCAGACAATCCAGTGATTGATATCACGACCACCGATCCACGCAATTGGGATCAATGACATGCATCAACCAAGTCAGCGAGCCTGACCACCCGATCCCTTGAGTCGCCTCTTACGACAAGCATAGTCGCCTATAACGGCAAGCATGGGTTGCTGTAAATCTATTCTTAACCGGATCTTCAAAGGTCAAGTGGGATTCAACTGATATGTTAAGATGAAATAAAACTGAATTATATGTGCTGTTTACATATCAAAGTTTGCCAAATTGTTACAAAATGTTTGGCCACAGCAAGGCTACGTATTTACAACTTATTGTGGTAGGCACAGTATAACTCATGATTCTGGACTGAGGGAGGGCCGTTTTCCTCCTTGTGGGTCACCTGCTTGGCAATATGGGACGGGAAAACTGCAGGGGGTGAGGGCAGTTAAGTTGATGGTACAGACAGATAACAGAGATCATTTTACAAATGTGAAACCTCATTCCACAAAGGAAGAGGCGAAAGCTGAAACTTGGTGAGATTTACAGAACAAAGGCAGTTATTTCTAGTTTCTTACTGACTCTCGAGGATACATTTAATAAAAATTCGTGTGTGCGACACGGCCACCAGTCACTAAATTTGGGTCACAATCTTTCATTTGTCATCTGAAATACAATCCCTTCGTGTACTTGTGCTTCCTGCTCAAGTTACCAAACACATCCTGTTTACGTACACGTGCAAGATATATATTACGCCGAGGAGAATTTACGATTATACGTTGATACGTCCAACTGCTGGCCTGGTACGCAATGTCATATTTCTTATCGCCAGGGATCACAGGTGTGATACCAGTCTCCCTCAAGGAGACGTCTGATTAAACTCTTTGCTTCGTCAATGCTTCGTCAAGCCCAAACCGGTAACTGGTACCACTAGCAATGATACAATGGCGTACAAAGACTTACAATGAGTCAAGCATCCGTCACTCTATTTCCATTTTGATTGATAGATGGATAGATTGATACATTGTGAGTGAGTGAGTGAGTGAGTGAGTGAGTGAGTCGGGGGGTGAGAACGGGGGGAAAGATGATGGATTTAACAGTAAGTTATCTTGAGAGGGACGGTTTTCGTAGGCAATAGATGGATTAGCATATGAACCATGATTCTCTTTAGGTAGAAAAAGATCTATGATGTTCGACCTGGTAGAAGTGTGTAATCAAACCGCACAGCATTGGTCTTTGATTGACTGTGGCGTCAAAACAAACTCATTCATGTACTTGATCTGAATGTTCATCTTTATTGTTATGGATAGTCACGGAGCCGTGATCCAGAGAACAGGGTCTCATTAGATAAAAATGAAGTAATAATAGGATTACCAGAAAAACGGGGTATAACACCCAAGCCAATAACCTCCCCTCAGGAACACCAGAGTAAGTCAGTACAAGATTGAAAACTGCCCCATAAGTATATATGACAGGCTATTCGGGTATTGTTACTTGTATATGTGAAAACAAAGTAATTAAAATTAATAGCAAAACTGATGAAAGTCACCAATAAACGTGTATAAGTGT
The DNA here is from genome assembly GCF_023055435.1 of Haliotis rufescens. Taxonomy (NCBI): domain Eukaryota; kingdom Metazoa; phylum Mollusca; class Gastropoda; order Lepetellida; family Haliotidae; genus Haliotis; species Haliotis rufescens. The sequence goes on from NW_025963924.1 coordinate 6,716,173, forward strand.
TATATCGTCAATGCAAAAATAATGATTGTTGTCTTTAGTATTAACATTCAAATACGTGATATCTGTATTAGCGATATTGTCTACGTTCCACCATTGAGTAAGCGTTAGCCTTACTATCTCGTAGTATAAATGTTGCAAGAAATTGTATTTCTGATGACATCACGATACAGTTTTTTACGATGCATCACGTCTGCACCAGCGCTTGATACCAGCCTTGTGTTTGGGTGTTTCAGTAGTTTACATTGCTGTTCTTGATGTTGTTGAATAAACTTTGATACTATGAACAATATAAGGTTATATGAGAGTATGACTTTAGAATGGTAACATGCGTTAATGTATATCTGATATAAATATATATATATAATAGGATGACATAAATAGAACAATGAGTAGTACGTCCAAAGTAGTGTATAGGCAACATTTAAAAGTAGATGAAAGAACACAATCGTCCGGAATACAATGTATAATTCTAGTGCACTTCCATGGGACTATATAGCATACAATAAGCTTTCGGGTCCCGTTTGGGTCGGTTTGGGTGGCAGCTTAGATATCCATAGAGTAGGTTCATCTCGGAATCTCCCATATAACTGGGGCTCCTCTTCAATTTAAATGGAGTTACTTGTTTCTTTCAAAACTATACAGTTTTAGAGACAAAGCATTAGTCTGAATAGATATCACCAGTTTGGAATTTGAAACTAATCTGTTTACTGTAACAGAACACTGTTTAAGTGTCATGTACAAATGAGAAAGTGGAATCCCGTCAATTAGGCGGACGAACCTTAAAACTATTAATAAACATTAAAATAAGCAATTTCGGGAAAATGTATATGCATATACTATCTGGCAATAAACACCAAGATCACCTTCTACAAAAATAAGTTTTAAAAGCCGGTTGATATTCTTTTGCGTATTTGACGATTATATAACTTTCGAAAGTATAAATCCTTTTCCTATACTTAGACGTTCCTGAGCCTTGCGCTTTCCTAATTATTTTGACTAAATATATTACCGTTATCATTGTATTTGTTAATGGGAAAATACGCGCCGATCAAGTACGTGCCATAAATTAAAGCGACATTGTACGATTCCGAACTCATCACGAGACTGTGTTTATGAATCACTGTCAAATAGTGGCGACATATAGTGGAAACAATACGCGAAATCGCGCATGCACAGAACGGAAAATTTGGACAAGGCATTAAGCAATCCGCATGCGCAGAACGATTGATTATAGTACCTCCGCTAAGCGCTTCGAGTACAGCGTCAAACTCGGGCCTGTAATCTAACACGCGAGAACTGACCAATGAAATCTGAGAAGTAGGAATACCGGTAGACGCTGTTGCTTGATTGACAATGCCAATCAAGAAAGGGAGGAGCTTGATGATATCGTTCTCTCCCAGTAAATTCCGATGTCAAATAACGACGTTATTTGGACGGAAAAACGATGGTTTGAAAGCGTCCAAATAACGTCGTTATTCCGTCCAATGACCATATACGGAAAAAAACCGACGTTTTCGTGTTTGCAGTGAGAGTGCCTGCGGCGTGTTCTGACGTTGGCGTACACGTCGATCGACTTCACCCCAGAGATGTTTGATTGGGTTGAGATCTGGAAATCTCGACGGCCAGGGCAAGTCGTTGATGCTGGCATTATTAATGTAATCTACCGTGACATGAGCTATGTGCGGTGGAGCGTTGTCCTGTTGAAACAGCTCCCTCTGGCGGTCAGTGATTGGAAGAAGGTGAGGTTGAAGCATTTGATTCATGTAGCGATTTGCTGTCAAGTTTCCCTTAACCAAAACCAAGTCAGACCTCGTGGTGTAGGATATTGCCCCCACACCATGGCACTACAGCCACCGAAATTGTCGAATTCACGTACACAATGTGGGGCAAAACGCTCATTTCAATGACAATAAACACGTTGTCTTCCATCTTGCCAGTGAAGAAGACATCTGATTCATCGCTAAACGATACTCGTCTCCAGTTTCTCAAATTCCAAGGCTGTAAGGTTTGACACCAACGCAAGCGTCCCTGTCGATGGATCTGTTGCAAAACAGGGACGATAACTGGTCTTCTGAGTCGGATTCAAGGCTCACGAAGATGGTTCCGGACAGTCTGGTCTGATATCCTCAAACCAGGGATGCGTCCTGCAGTCTCCGTAGCTGTGGCAATGCGAAGACGTACATGTAGGTGGTACAGTCGAATGTAGCGATCCTGTGCAGGGGTGGTAACTCTTGGTCGGTCGGTTCTCGGAAGGTCTGCAGTGGAATTGAACTGTGTGTATCAATAACATATCCAATTTATATACCGGATTTTTGTGTGTAATGAGGTTCAATGAACTTCATACTACCTGTGCGTTTCTCTTTTTTGAAGAGTGTATATGCACACAGTAAACTACGTTTATAATGAACACGCTTAAAATGAACTGTTGGATATAACGGAACTGTTTCCTGGTGCCGTCCATTTTCTGTATATATGATATACATATGCTTAAAACGAACTGCGGTTATAACTACTTATAATTAATGGTGCTTTTGAGTTCGTTATAACCGTAGTTTACTATACTCTTAAAACAACTGAAACTTGACACTGACTTTCAAAATGTTATATGATGCGATTGTTACAAAATAGGACACAGAAACCATAATTGAAACACTGTTTGAAGATCAATGTACACAATGTTCAAAACATTAATCGTGTCACCTAAACAGACACACGCACACGATACAGTTAATGTCACATGGGTACAGAAAATGTCAGTATCGGTTGTGCCCACCACGTGCATCAATCACAGCTTGACACCGACGTCCCATAGACGCAATCAAGTTGTCAATAACACGCTGTTGGATGTGCTGCCATTCATGCTGAAGTGCATCAAGAAGCGCCGGAAGTGTTCGGAGCGGTGGATTCCTTCTGCGAACGCGTCGATCCAACTCGTCCCACATATGCTCAATCGGGGACAATCTGGTGACCGGGCTGGCCTAGGTAATGTCTGGATGTTGTTGTGCTGTAAGAAGTCTTGACAAACACTTGCAATATGCGGTCGAGCGTTGTCCTGCTGGAACTGTCCGCCATGAACGTTGACGTGAGGAAGAACTTAAGGCTGTAGGATCAAGTCTCTGTAACGCACACCTGTCAATGCACCTGCCACATGCACGAGAGGCGTCCTACCACCGTGATGAATTCCGGCCCATACCATGACACTCCCGCCGCCAAATGGGACAACCTGCTGCACACAGTTGGGGGCGTAACGTTCACCCCGACGTCTGTAGACACGTGCGCGTCCATCAGCAGGTGTGAGTAGGAAACGGGACTCGTCAGTAAACAGTACATTTCTCCACCTTGCACGTGCCCATCTAACCCTCTGTTGGCACCAAAGCAGACGGTCCGCCAGATGACGTGGGGTCAATACATGACGTCGAACAAGTTTTCGTGCAAAATGTCCAGCCTCCCTCAGTCTGTTGCGTACCGTTTGATCTGATATTCTGCGTACCCCAGGGATCTGTGTGGTTGTAGACGTGGCTGAGGTAGTGCGGTCTCGGAGATGTCGCAGCCGGATGTATCGATCTTGTGCTTGGGTTGTCACCCTTGGTCTTCCTGACCTTGGTTTGTCGTCAACTCTGTTGTGTTGTCGTATCCGGTCGGAACGCTTTAACATGGTGTCACGTGGGCCGTAAGTTCGACATTGTACACAAAGGTTGATATTAGTTAAATATATACATGAAGCGTGTGTTCCTTCTTTTTTTTAAGTGAATCTAATATTTTGTTAATGAAACATGTTTTATTTTTGTAAGAAAAATTGTATATGTTATTACGGTATGATCATGAACATAATGAATGTTTCTTTTTCAGACGAATGAAACCATACAAGCATTACATTTGTGAAGTTAGAGCTTGCAAAGGGAAAATTGAAGTTATGTTCGAAGAAGGTTGTTTTATTATTCATTAAAGATGAAACAATATAATCTGATCATGTAAGTCAGGAAAAATAAGATAACGTACGCTACCTTGGCTCAAAGCAATCCATAAAGCATCCATATTAATACATTCTACATGAAATTCACATCGCTTAAATGATTTCAATTTGCTTCTTCAGTTGATGATGTTCTATGTGGTATGTGTACGAACGAAAACCATCGTTGTAAACGCGTCACAGTTTCACCCATGTGTGGAGAAGGGTAAGTATTGTTGCAGATTTTTTACACAGTTTTGTGTATCCTTACTTTAGAATTAGTGAGTTGAGATTTATCTGGTCCTACATCTCAACCACGTGCCGCGGATCGAATATTCTATTACGTCCACCAAAAGTAAAATATATCTAACGTGTGGTTCCTTTCGCCATGTTCATGCCTTATGATGTATTTGAAATAAAGTAATAGGATTCGAATGTTTATCGTTATTTCGTGCCACCTAGCAGAGCCACAAAACCCATTATAAAATTTATAGAAAATATAAATAGTTTAAATTTATTCATATTTGTCTACCAGCAAAATTTATCGTTGATGAGTTAAGAAAATAAATTGATACAACTACAAATATCTAAAAAAGTAACTGTTAATTTTATACAAGAAAAGTGATAAAAATTGTTACAAATAACACAATAAACAGAGCATAGAAGTACATACATGTACATGTTACAGTAAAACAAAATAGTTACATATTTGCAACAGATTTGGCATCTATTTTCACCCAAATTCAAATAAGTCCATACCAATATTGAAATATAATGTCTTTATTACATCTACCCAATCTAATTGGCTAGCAAGCCATCTGCAGATCTTGTGCCAAATTACTAAAAGTTCGGCAACATTTAAAAGTTTCAATTCTACAATCATATGAAAGATGCAGGTACATTGTATGCATGTCAGCTCAGGAATGACAAGGTTACTGGTTGTGTACCTGAAACAAAAATAGCTACCGGCCATTGTTCTTAAAGTGATCAGACCGTTGCAATACTCTAAAATTCACCCCCAAATGTACGCCAAAAGTAACATAGATAGAAAGAAACGAAAGTGCTATTTTCGATGGCAACAATCAATAACTAACCATACTGTCATAAACAATATGAATGAAATCAATGAAATTTCATCCCGCTGTCAATACCGACATGTTTCGCGGTCTGTAAATTCTATAAACCCGCGACAAGGCACCGACCGGTGTTTGACTGAGAGAAACAGTGTTTCCTCTTTTCAATTGCCACAAACTAATGTGTCCAATTATGTGTGGTACAATACAATTCCAGGTCAGTAGTAAGAACTCTTATGCCAAATTTAGCAGACGCATACATTTTCTGAATTGATAATAATAATACGGGTACATGTTAATCCGCCTATTTAGATTTTCTGTTTCAAATAGATCCTAGGGTCTGATGCCAGTCTCCGACTGTGCACAGGTGTGACGTAGACTTGTCTGTCCCTATGTGCAGCCAACCAATTTACTTAATGATACATAGCCGTATTTGAACCAAAAGATAAAATATTAAACGAGAATGCAAGAGAATAAAGGGCAAAGTAGCTATGAAAATATAAATGGACCACTGAAAATCAGTGATGACATCAGGCGTTCGCGAAAAGGGCTCGCTACCTACGGGTAGCACTCCTCATGTACTCCTGCCACACGACGACTGCTTGTGAACAAACAAGATAATCAAGTGATCGATAGACCAGAAAATACAATGAGGCGATAGTACGAACGTTTGGGATGACATCAGACAAAATGCCCACTTGCCCTCGACATAATGAAAAAGAAGTGTATTGAACTCCAATGGCGACCACAACAGGAAGTATTTGTATAGCCCTGTGACAACAATCACAAGAGGCGACCTTTCTTTCAGTCGCCATACAGAGAGTACCGCAATAGGCCGCAATAGGCCGGGTAGTTAAACTCAAATGAGTGAGCAAGCGAGTTAATATTTAACGTCACTTTGGCAGTATTTCAGCCATATCGTGACGAGAAGTTATACAATAATAACACATATGTTTAGACTAAATAAAAACATGTCATCGATGGACAGAACAATAACTAGAATATCACAGATTCGAATTAATACTGGTTGAAAACATTTAAGAGCAGAAAGTCAATGTTAACAACACAAAAAACAATGGGCTTGAGATAAAGGGAGATCACCATACCAGGGCCTATGGGGACTTACAGTGCCTTTATACTACGTTTAAATGTTTTGCCAGCATAAAAATACTTCGAATGATGTGGAACTTACTTACCCTCTTAGGGGGACAATACGCTACTTCAACCCCCCTTGAGGGTACCGCCACTAACAATCTAAGTTATTAATTAGCACTACCAATTTATAAAATGATACACTAAGTACATCTAAATTACTGAATTAATTCTATTTCTTTAAAAAAGCATATATTAAATGCGAATTTACATTACTAAAAAGATCCTTGATTGTTTTTACATTGAAATATTTATCCCTTGTGATGGCAAAATCAACACAGTCAAGCAGGACATGCCTGACCGTGATTCTTGCATCACAAGGGAGACAAAACGGAGGATCCTCACCTTTCAATAAATATTCATGGGTCTCGAGTGGCCAATATATACGAAATCGTTGTATAATAACCTCTTCAAATCTGGACTGTAACGGATATTTGGCTTAATTTCGGGTAATTTATTGATACCTACTCGGGTGTCTCACTTCTGATGCATAAGGTGTCTGATGTTACATCTGATGACAGATTTATAATCACTGTATGGGATAAAAAGTGGCGTCACAAATTTGTTGAGTGAGCATCGGCCATTGTGTTACCAATGATACCAACATGGGTGTGCAACTAACAAAAGAGGATGTCATATTGGCCAGTAGCAAAATCATTAAATAATTCAAGAATGTATGACTGTTTAATAATCTCATACCAACTTTGACTGAAGTAGGTCCGATAGTTTTTCAGATATTGTAGTAAACGTCGGTACCTTAAATTACCTTCCAGACTATAGCTTTACATTGAAAACACAGTATAAATAAGGATTGATCGATGCTGATTTACTCTAACGAGATTGATAAAGAAAGCTTCCGCCAATAGCGACTCAACTCAAAGTAATCGCGGTATACTTACCTTTAGCTCTAATATGTATGGACCACGTTCCTTGAACGGAAAAATACCGCCCACTTTAGCGATGTTATAACGATGTATGTTGCGATATATAACGATGTTCGGACATATCGTGCTGGTTATAAAATCGTGTATGTGAATGAAGCACAAACGACACCAGCACGATGGAAGTGCGAGCATACCACAAACCTACTACGAATATAACACGAGTTTAAGAAACCATGTCACTACGAATTCATCCCAATGTTGGCACGATATAGACTAGTTTCGTACGTGTTGAGTACGAGTTAGTTACGAGCTTACTATGACCTTAAACACGATCTCTACGAGTTTATCACGATGTCAACACAACTAAACCGCAAACACAGTGCTTTTTGCAGCAACATGGCACACCAGCACACCAGACTGTTGATTTCTGGTACAGTCGGTACGTAGTAGGGGTGGTTGCAGCCACCATCTTGGTTGCCCGCAGACATAAGTGAAGGGAAGAGGAGGACCGACGCCACGGTCAAGTCCAGCGCAAGGTTTGGGTGAGGACTTGGCTTCTACGTCGGCCGCAGCACCTTGCTGGAGGAGCTGGCACGATAGGACAGGATAAGACTTCCTGAACTTCCGGATCCGGAGTTGTTCCTGGAGCTTCTGAGTCGGTACGGCCCAAGCATAGAGAGGCAGTGGACCTTCATTAGGGTACCACTGGGGCCAACTCTACGCCTGGCGATCACTCTCTGCTCCGACTGGCAGCTTCTACAAGACCCTTGAGTACAGGTTCAGGTTCAGGGTAAACAACAACACAGTCTCCCATATTGTACTAGAACGCCAGACGAGTAGAGAACGGAAGCACAATGATTCTTGGACAAGTGGAACTTCCAAAACTGTCCTTGAAGCGCAAGCATGTTGCGATCGGAGCGCCCAGTGCTTCCGGATCCGTGTATTACAACTACAAAGGATTCCACACTGTGGTACACATGGCACTTGTCGACCGCGAGTACCTCACCCTCTCTACCTTCCCGGGACTCCTCCTCAGCTGCTGTCTTGTCCCAGCCTACTTCTTGTCATCCTTCGAGTTGGCATACTGATATTAAAACACCGAAAACCTGAAACTTGCTGCAAACTGATGACATTAAACTCAGAAAAATGCACTGGACTCTTCTGAAACTCGCTGTTAACTAATTGCTGGCGAGGGACGCAACCCGTATCTATACTCGTGATGATCGTGCTTCAGCCGCATGACCCGTGTGACCATATCCTAGCGAACTCGCGAAAAGTTCGTACTCAACACTTGATTATCGCAGTAAGATCGTGGAACATCGTAGCTAACTCGAACTATGCAAGTGTCAAGCTCGGGAAGACATCGGATTCACATCGTGTCTATCGTGAAAAGATCGTTTTCACGTCGGGTCGGAAATACTGCACGAGATCATAACGAGTGTAGTACGATATACTAGTATCAAGCTAACCACGAACAATACCGAGCACAACTCGTGTATAACACGAGCAGGACACGATGTAACTCGAGTATTGGAGATATTTTGAACATGACCAAAATATCTCCGACATCGCCAAGCAACCACGATCTCTTACGATGTATCAGGAGCCCATAACTTCGAGTATATCATGAACCAATCACGTGATACATCGTTGCCAACTTCGAGAAGGTGGACGGTTTGCATTAGTTTATAAACATAGCCTTCTTTGGTATAATTAAAATGATCTTTACACCTTCATGTAAAATGTTTTAGTTGAAACTTATAGATATAGGGCTAGCAAACATGACCCTATATATTTCAGTGGCGAGTCTGATGAGCTGGGACTTTGTTTAGGTGATGCAGGTAAGCACCATCAAAGCACATGAAAAAAGAGGAATTTTGATGTTATCTGAATTCAACATTTTGCATTTACACTAACTAATCTAAGTTTTAATAGTCAGTTTCCATATATAAAACAGTCACATATGAAATATTCATATATATGAGCGAGTGAGTTGGGTTTAACGCCGCTTTTAACAGTATTCCAGTTATATCGCAGCGTGTCAGCTTAATGTGGGAGGAAGGCCCGAAGTGATGCAGGCCTCGGACGTTTACCACTTCGATGAAACCCACGAGCACGGGTATGGTGCTGACAAACCTAGAAACATAATCGGGGCGAACCGGGATTCGAACCCACAATCATAGGTTTCTGGCATGCCCAAGTGACGCAACTCTGCACAGCGAATCGCGGCGCCTTGGACGACTGGGCCACCCGTGCCCCCTATACTTTAATACTACATCTATATTTATATTTATTGTTGTGTCCGCTTCCAAATTGTAACAATAAGTTTACCCATAAATCTATAAGGTCAGTGTGAAACCAACAAACAACAAAGAAATGATATTGAATTAACAACGTACAATAAACTCATACACTAGGTTTACAAATCAGTACAAACTGCTGCAAAGACTATACACATGGCAGACGACATTATAGAGGTGGGAGTGCAAAATTCATTCTCAGTACGATTACAATGGCAGTATAAAATACAATAGCAGTGGTAATAATATTCACCGAGCAGAAACAGTGGGCAAGTTTCCAAAATAGGCCCAGGCTTGATAATCAGGGCGGAAGCTATGATCCTCACACAAAACCTCGTCTTGATGTAATGTGCGACGTGATTGTCATAATCTTGCCCAACTTGTATAGTCTAAATACCTCGTAGAAAATTACATATATGGCTGGCCCGGTTTAGCTATCTAAGAAAATTCTAGATTAAACTTGACGCCAAAAAGGATCTAAATATAGTAACTTCCACACCACTGCTCACATTCGAAAGTAATACATTCCTGACAACTAATTAAATATTGTCAAAACACAATGCTACGAACTTCTACCGAATCTCATTTGAACAATGTAATAAGATTACAACATTGTTTAACAATACATTACACTGCCATATAACTACTAGTATATATGAATATTTTTTTCAGATTGTACGTGTACATATGATGAGTCATATTGCTGCACACCAGACATTTAATTCAGCCATGAGTAAGTAAAATAATCCTTTAGTATTATTGTGAACAATATTTGCGGATGAAAAATAATTTCTGTCATTCGGGGGGGGGGGGGGGGGGGGGGGGGGGGGTTGAAAATGGTCTTGGATATATCTATAACTAATCACACGCATCTGACAGTTAATCGCGACGGCGTCTGGACCAGACATTCCAGTGATTGGTATCATGAGCATCGATCCACGCAACTGGGATACGTATACTGTCTTCAAAGTTTATTGAATATGCATCACATGTATTACATATTTATCAAAGATGTCTTGCTTATTAATTCTCGTATGTCTCTTGCAGTTCTCGAACTGTACACTTCAACTGTGAGTATATAACCGTATTTCAAATTCATCATTGTACGTGTGAACAACATCTGGACAGTAGCAGTCCCGGTTGGCGATGAATAATAACATGTTCGAAGATGTGACTGCGCTTTGACTATTAAATGATAATGTGTCTTTCGAAATCTGGCTCTAATCTTCCGTCTTTATTTGATCTTAGTATGACTTTAAAGTAACTATATGCAATTAAGAATTTACATATCTACCCCAATAGGTCTCGTCAGAAACCTATGATTGTGGGTTCCAATCCCGGTTCGCCCCGTTGATGTTTCTAGATTTGTCAGCACCATACCCGTGCATATGGTAAACGTCTAAGACCTGCATCACTTCGGGCTTTCCTCCCACATTAAGCTGACACGCCGTGATGTAACTGGAATACTGTTCAAAGCGGCGTTTAACCCAACTCACTCAATCATACAATTACTCTCGAATATGCATCGTCAGGTTAAGATTCTTCCTACTGAATTCTTGAGGTACTCCTCGCTTGCATAGGGATCTGTCGGGCTTCTTTGATTTTCAATAATTTCTTGAAGTTTATTCGTTCTATTTATTCAACGGGTGGATTATTATATATTTTTATAGAATTTAATCTCACATCAGTTGCAAATATATATATTTATTAAACCATAGTGAAAGTATACCCCATTCTCAAAATAGGGAATATTACACTCGTCTTAAACAGATCACATCAGAAATTTCTATAATGAATAGTACAAACGATAACCACCTACTTCCTTGACCTAATTCATAATTTGTTAAACATATGGTTGTATTTACTGTATGTCTTTTAAGCAAAGTTTGTAGAAAGTAATCATTTCAAGTTGTCTAGATTCAAAATAACTTTGTTAAACATTTGATTATATTTACTTTATGTTTTTTAAACAATGTTTGTATGTACATCGACTATGAACTATCGTCAGAAAGTGAGTGAACTTTGCTGTACCGCCACTACATCGGTACTTTTAATCTTTCGGAATTATTAACACATTGAAAAGATAATCATAAAAAATAAAAAATTCCCATCCCACCTTAAATAAGAGCAAACCTGTATTGTAGACGTTCATTTAAGGTGGCAACAAGACTGGAACCTCGACAAACGAGCCTGGAGCCTCGACAAACGAGCCTGGAGCCTCGACAAACGAGCATGGAACCTCGACAAACGAGCCTGGAGCCTCGACAAACGAGCCTGGAGCCTCGACAAACGAGCATAAAGCTTCGAAAAATACAGAAACGTTGGTCGGAGGAGTGGTTGGAGGTCTCATCGGCGGAGTCATCATCACTGCTGTCGTCGTATTGCTGTGGCGTGTGTGTCGCAAAAGTAGAAGGTATGGACGTATGAGCTCACACAGGTGCTTATAAGACAACCTGCTACGTCAACAATTAATGTTCCAACAGAGGGAATGCAGCTGCATGAATTAACACGTTTCGTGTAGGAGATGGGTGGAACTGTAATCATTTAGTTGTACTGTAATTACTGTTTTCTTTCCTTGTATTGGATAAATTGGACCCCTAAACTAGTTCAATGGGACTGATATTAGGATCAGGTGATCACGAACATTATAGGTTTGTCTGATCGTTGTTTAACGCCGCACTCAACAATATTCCAGCTGTACGACAAAGGTCTGTAAATAATCGAGTCTGGACCAGACAAGAAAGTGATTGACATCATGAGCATCGATCTACCCGATTGGGGTAAGATGAAATGCATCAACCACGTCAGTGAGCCTGACCACCTGATCCCGCTAGTAGCAACTTACGACAAACATGGGTTGAAGAAGACCAGTTCTAACCCGGATCTTCGCGGGTACCAAAACTTACCTTATGAATGAATGCTTGTACATATTGTAATTTGACTGCATTTAATTGCCTGAAGTAATTCTTTGCACAGACATCAAGAAAGTACCGGAGAACAGATGGCAGACACTCACGCATACCTGGGCCCAGTACGTCCAGATTCAATACAGTTATAATCCTCATACAAGTTTTCTTTACACGTGTAAAGTTCAAAAACCTTTAATCTTTACGCTCTTCCCATAGATGTATTGTTTCACATATTCGCCTTCTGATTGAGACTTTCTCAAGAACAACATTAAGTGTAAATTGCCAATGGGTTCTTTTTCTATTCTTTCACAACGGATGAAAATTTGATTTTTTGAACTTGCTATAATATATAAACTATATGTAAGTAGTTAATTGGGTTATACCTCTATCCTTAGGGTCACACCAGCGACTCACAAGACAAAAAGAAAGGAGCAAATGAAAAGTCTTCCTCTGTCCCTGACGTAGTTAAGACTTCAGTAGGATCTGATACTGGCGAGTGTGCGATCATCTCAGAGTCTGGCGACCAGGGAGACTACACTGAAATTACAGATGACATCACTGGGGCAGCAGGAGGGGGTTCTGTGACAACAGCAAGTCATGGGATGGACCCACAGGGAGGACGTAAACCACAGCATGCTGCTGACAAACCTGACGGAGAATATAACACACTGGGAAATGCTACTGTGACCAAAGCAGATGCTAAGCATACCTATGACAGGTTGGGAGACACTAACCCTGACAAAGCTCGCCTCGGGCACACTGGGAACAGCGGATCAGGTGCAGATGATTTCTTCCTGGAGGAATCTGAAGGCAACTACAACAGACTAGGGCATGGTGCTACTGCTATTACGACTGGTGTCAACAGTGAGTACAACAGGCTGGGGGACACTACTGAGGCTGGAAATTCTGAATTAACGGACACAGATGCGCCATCTTTGGATTACTTAGTCCTCGAGGAACCTGCAGACACGTACAACAAACTTGGAGTTGATGGGGCTGCAACTACGACTGATACAAAGAATACCTATGACCGATTAGGAAACACGAATGTTGATACAAGACCTAGAGATTCGGAACCATACGAAATCTTGCTGAAGAAATCAGGTGACACCTACACCAAGCTCGGAGAGAAACCGTCTGCCGATGAAGTGGAACACACGTACAACAAACTTGGAGGTGCTACACACAAGAGAGAACCTGACGTCCCTCCTGATGGTACCTAGGGACCCTCGTCATAGGTCTCAGCATAGCATGTGTCTTATACATTCATTGTTTAGTTCTGCAATGTATATAGTACTCAACCATATTTTAGCATTATTTGTTTTAAGAAGTTTAGAAAATTGGAATGTGTGGTGAAACGTTATTGAGCAGTCTAGAGAACATAATAATTTTGTCATACATGTAGCTCATGAGAATAATTTTTTTCAATTCTGAGAGGTGCCTCTCTTTGGTGTGTATGTCCCATGTGAGGATTTAGTCACAGCAAATGAGGATTTCGTACGTAGGATATTTTTAGAAACTGACTACTTTGTGTTTGTGTTTGTGGTCTGTCACTGAAAATCCAATATTTTTATATTTGTCTGGTTGAAAATGTATCTCGGTCTGTGAAAACAGTCACCTAACCTGGTGATGTTTTCTTCTCATAATCGAAACTGTCAATGGACGCAAGAGAAGGCGTCAATATTTTCACTGGGACGCATGTACCTTTTTATGTCAACTATTTCTGAGGTCGGTAGGTTTTCAATTAAATCACAGGGAATATAAAAATAATAAATACATATAATTACATATATATACATACATGTATATTCGTTGTATTACCATCAGTTATCATGCCCTGTTACTATTATTATTATTATTATTATTATTATTCTTTCCTTATATTTATCTGAATATGTAATGCTTGCTGTATGTTGCACTATCACGTGGCTTGTTCTTTAATGTGTGTCTGTACTTGGAATATAACATTAAAAAATATGAAATAAATAATAATATTTTGCTTAGCTCAAACTGTAATAATTTCATACTTTGAAGTTTACACTGTTTCTTTCATGCTGATTGGCTGAAAGGGTAGTCACGTGATCTGATATTTGGAGTTCACACACGTAACATTTTTCACATTTTTTTTGCAAACTTTTTTTGTGAACTTTTGCCAGAACTACTTTCCGGGGTTTCCCCGAATTCTCGATCGGTGTTTACGATCAACTCGTTTTTCTATTTTCTTCTAAATCCCAGCATTTATCAGCAATATATTTAATTTAGTATTTTTGCCTGGTGTTGTAACATTTCACATGACTTATAAATAAATAAATGCTTTGGTTCTGGTGATTGATGTCGCCTGGCTGTCCTTGCGGTGATTTGGATATGGAATGGCTATCTTTCAATACTTAGAACGCAAGTGAAGAAAATTAATTCTGTAAAATTACTGAGGTGAACGAAATTAATTTATTGAGCGATATTGACTTTGATGTCTTGTTTTCGGAAATGAGAGGAATCTAGCACCAATGAAAACAATGTCGTATCCTGCTCAGATGTGGCCGCTGACACAGAGCAAACGCGACTGCTTCTGATCAATCCCAAACTAAAACCCGATTTACTATCGTATCGGGAACAAAATGGATTTTGATAAACCATAAAACATAAAAAGGTAAGGAAAGAAACTTAAATAAAAAAAACCCAACAACTTGCCTACCTGTTTTATCGATTGGTCATCGGAGACGAGTAAATATCCTTAGACGGAATTAGAAATCTAGATATATCTACTAATCCGCTTTCTGAGTTGGCCGACCTTCTCCGTGCATTATAGGCCGAGAAGCGGTGGCACAGTAATGAAGCTGGCATCAGGTCATACAGTAGGTCCATCTCAGGTGACAAGAAACACCAGCTACGCAAAGTATTACAGCACACGCGACAAATCCCAAACTCAAAATATAGCACCCTCACGTTGAAAATTAACACAAAACACACACGTTTCAGAGCACTCGGTTCAATCCCCACCAGTCCATTCCGCATCGTCCGAATTGGTTTGCGATTATCCAAACACAAGCAACACATTCATAAATCGGTGATATTCCCAATTTGCTAGTGCCATGAGAGGGTTCACGCGTCGGGTTGTTTTCCATAACTGCTCCATAAACTTCATTTTCAACAGCAGTAAGTATAAATTTCATCCTCAGTCATGCTCCCGTTCGACTCGAAATGCACCTATTTACAAACTTATGTGACGTCATATATAAATCCGCCCTTGAAGGCTGTCCTCGCCTCGGTGCATCGAGGTCATGTTTATATTTTTGTTCAACTTCCTGTAACCTATTTTCAAGATTTGGTTTTATCCCAAATATTGTTTGTCAATTTGTATCGAGAATGAAATTATGTTGACATATTACTAGATTATGTTGTATATATTCAAAGAACTATTTTCTTTGCGTAACTGAGTATGAGTGGGGCAACGCATGTGACCGAGAACCGGCAAATACCGACAAAATAACATTGTTGCAATGTTCTTCGGCGAAACCAGAGGACTTTAAATTTAAGCAAACATTGTTACGACATTATTCGGCGAGACCAGTAAACTACAAAGTAAGCTCGGAGGTTCACACAGTTTCACCAGCGCTTTTAAATCGTTCACACTTCAATGAACCCATGCAAACTGACGTTCAATTCTTAAGTGTTTACTAAACGTTTCATTTTTGGCATTCTCGAAGTTGGTGAGTAAATAAGTAAACATACAACTTTATTGAAAACAACTTCTGGTTTACTGCATTTAGCGACGTTTCTATGCAGATTCTTACATCGATGGAATGGTTTCAGCCAAGCGATAAGAGGCTATAGTCATCAAATGTTGTGATACTTATACAATATAATTGTTAATGCATCCGAACGTTCAGTAAGGGCAAGGCTTAAACAGCTGATTGGATACTAATGATTTGTTCGTTTGTTTGTTGTTTAACGCCGCACTTAGCAATATTCCAGATATATGACGGCGGTCTGTAAATAATCGAGTCTGAACCAGACAATCCAGTGATTGACATCATGAGCATCGATCCACGCAATTGGAATACGATGACATGCATCAAGCAAGTGAGCGAGTCTTACCACCTGATCCCATTATCACCTCTGACGACAGGCATTTTCCTGTATACCTTAAACCTTTTCTATTGCATAAAAAAGGTATCTGTACACAATTTTCATTTGGTATTAAGCTTGCAAGTGTGTGCGTGAATTTTCACGGGGTCAAAATTACTTAAATTGAAGGGAAAATGCATATAATTTGACAAAATTGGCTGTAACATTTTTATTAAGTCATTAAACTATCCAAATTATGTCTTTGATCATAGGTTGAATGTTCGGTTGTATGAATTTGGCAAGCAGTTTGTTTCATTTAACTGTTATTCTAATTCTCAGTGAAAACATTGATTAAAATGTTTTTTCTTCTTTTTCAAATCTTGTGAGTAGGTAAAACATTAATTCCATTGGATTTTGGCAATACAAACACTATAACTGCATATCAAAATCTGCATAGTCCATTGTGCTATCCTATACAGGAAACAAAATGAAAATATATTAAAAAGGGGCTGAGATATTGTATACAATGTTACCCCACCCCCTAAAACAAATTTTGACCAAAAATTGCTTATTGAGATATGGTGGTAGATTATAATAATGTAGTGGAATTATAACACACACAAATAATAAAATGATAAAGAAAAATGATGTTTCAAGTTTTTCTATGAACATCTATGGTGGCCATCATGAATTTCAAGAAGGCTGCCATTTTGACCTGTTTTCAAAATCAGGGTCTAATATAGTTCTTCAACATGGTCATGTAATATATCATATGAAAGCTGTTACATTGTCTTTTAAATGATGTACATTATTCACTGAGATCTGTGGTAAATTGACCCCTAACAATAAAACAAATGATATATTGAAAGCGATTTTCTCTAGCGACACCAACCCACCCCCAAAGTCAGATAACAATTAAAATTGACATAGTTTCGCTCAAAATCGTAGATATACTGCACTTTTGTCCGAGCATTTTACTAGTTTATCATTTGAGTGAATAACAACATATGTGAATACTTGAAGTATTATGAAGTATATAAAAATTACATCACAGAGTTAAGGGCTGTGAAATAATGTCACCTCAAGTCACCGTCAGAGTCCTTCTCTTCTGGAGAGGTAGGTAAGTTGTTTCTGTTTAGGCATGACATAGCACAATTGCATCAAAAGGAACATCAGATGTTGTTCTTGGCGCAGGTACACCTGGATGAGGAGCACCTGCTTATTGTATATTTGCGAATAATTCTAGACACAGTTAGACAACCAAAACCACATGTTATCATGGTTGGAAATGCGAATACAAAATGTCATCAGATGTAAAAAAAGGTGGTTGTTAAACAACAAACACCCAATCAGTTGTGTACTCAACAAAAATCATTTTATTTATTTTCTATTGTCAACCCTTTGTGATGAGGATGATATACATACCAGCCAAAAGACAAATTAAGGACCATCCGAATCGGCAATCACAATTGCATGGATCGATGCTCATGATATCAATCACTGGATTGACTTGTCCAGACTCGATTATTTACAGACCACCAACAAAAAGCTGGAATATTGCGGATTGCGGCATTGAAGAACAAACAAAGAAACGAAATATTGGACTTAATAATACACAACAGCCACTAATCTTGAGATGCACACAATATCTTTATTAAAAAGGAAACCCCAGGACGTTCTGATAATGATAATAAAGTCGAATGGTTTTTCACAATCAAGCATCCCCCTATCTCTATATTTTAACACAAGGAGTGCAACTACTATCGCCTATTACTCGTGGCACTCGTGGCACTGGTGGCACTTGTGTGTTTATGTGTAAAAGTGGGGTGTTTCATAGTAAAAATATATTTTAATCATAATCAGAACTACCGATTCCTGTGAAGAAACATACAGTGGATTTGTTGTTAGCTGATCAATCAAAGAGACCAAGTCATAGCCAAAGACTGAAGAGCGTAAACAGATGGAGGAGTACATCATGGCTACCCGCTACTACAGGAAGATGATGGAAATACCGCCCCGAGATAAAAATGGCATCGTTGGTTTACTTATGAAAGTGTATACGATCGGTGAAATAACGGACAGAATATAACAAAATAATCGGGGAATACAGTGGACACAGATATGATGTAAAATACAAGAAAGAACATGTTTTTTACCAGGTGATAGTTTCTTGAAATTTCCTTTTTCCCATATAAAAAATACGGTGGTTGTAATCCATAAAAAAGTAGGTGTGTTCCATTATGAAAAATAGAGTGACTTGAGTCAACTGAGGTAACCACATTTCTGGCAACCGGGGTTGATTAGAGTCAATCTGAGTTAACCAGTGTTAATCAAGGATAACCTAGGGCAGTATCCGAAACAGCTCATAAAATGCAACCTTAGATCTACTAGTTGCTGCCAGCAAACAGAGATACCCAACAACCCTACAACACACAACTTGAGTTAACAAGTGTTATATTTCTTGACAAAGCTCACTCCTGCATTTTACCCTTATATTGCGATTGTGAACATCGCTGTAGAGCCATCACATCGATACTTTTAATCTTTAGAAATTATAGTTAATTTGGTTTAAAAATAATAAATTTCCATCATCACTTAAATAGGAGCAAACCTGTTTCTTTAAAGGTCGCCGTGGTTAGCGTGGCTTGACAAACGCTCCTGGAACCCCGACGAACGCTCCTGGAACCCCGACGAACGCTCCTGGAACCCCGACGAACGCTCCTGGACCTCCGACGAACGCTCCTGGAACCCCGACGAACGCTCATGGAACCCCGACGAACGCTCATGGAGCCCCGATAAACAATCCTGGAATCTCGACAGACAAGCATGGAGCCTCGCAAAAGACAGGAACATTGGTCAGAGGAGTGGTTGGAGGTCTCATCGGCGGAGTCATCATCACTGCTGTCGTCGTATTGCTGTGGCGTGTGTGTCGCAAACGTAGAAGGTATGCACGCATGAGCTCACACAGGTGCTTATAAGACAACCTGCTACGCCAACAATTGATCATGTTCCAACAGAGGGAAGGCAGCTGCAGAAATTGACAGGTTTCGTGTAGGAGATGGGTGGAACTGTTTTCATTCTGTAATTAATGTCTTCTTTCCTGGTAGAGCGTATTGGATAAATTGGACCCCTAAACTAGTTCAAAGGGACTGATATAGGGATCAGGTGATCACGACCAATATAGCTTTGTCTGATCGTTGTTTAACGCCGCACTCAACAATATTCCAGCTATATGACGGTGATCTGTAAATAATCGAGTCTGGACAAGACAAGAAAGTGATTGACATCATGAGCATGGATCTACCCGATTGGGATACGATGACATGCATCAACCACGTCAGTGAGCCTGACCACCTGATCCCGCTAGCAGCATCTTACGACAAACATGGGTTGAAGAAGACCAGTTCTAACCCGAATCTTCGCGGGTATCAAAACTTACCTTATGAATGAATGCTTGTACATATTGTAATTTGACTGCATTTAATTGCCTGAAGTAATTCTTTGCACAGACATCAAGAAAGTCCCGGAGAACAGATGACAGACACTCACGCATACCAGTACAGTTATAATCCCCATACAAGTTTTCTTTACATGTGTAAAGTTCAAAACCTTTAATCTTTACGCCCTTCCCATAGATGCATTGTTTCACATATTCACCTTCTGATTGAGAATTTCTCAAGAACAACATTAAGTGTAAATTGCCGGTGGCTTTTTTTCTATTCTTTCACAACGGATGGAATTTGATTTTTTTGAACTTGCCATATAAACTATAAGTAAGTAGTTAATTGGGTGATACCTCTGTCTTTAGGGTCACACCAGCGACTCACAAGACAAAAAGAAAGGAGCAAATGAAAAGTCTTCCTCTGTCCCTGACGTAGTTACGACTTCAGTAGGATCTGATACTGGCGATTGTGCGATCATCTCAGAGTCTGGCGATCAGGGAGACTACACTGAAATTACAGATGACATCCTGGCAGCAGGAGGGGGTTCTGTGACAACAGCAAGTCATGGGATGAACCCACAGGGAGGACGTAAACCACAGCATGCTGCTGACAAACCTGACGGAGAATATAACACACTGGGAGATGCTATTGTGACCAAAGCAGGTGCTAAGCATACCTATGACAGGTTGGGACACACTAACCCTGACAAAGCTCGCCTCCGGCACACTGGGAACAACGGATCAGGTGCAGATTATTTCGTCCTGGGGGAATCTGAAGACAACTACAACAGACTAGGGCATGGTGCTACTACTATTACGACTGGTGTCAACAGTGAGTACAACAGGCTGGGGGACACTACTGAGGCTGGAAATTCTGAATTAACGGACACAGATGCGCCATCTTTGGATTACTTAGTCCTCGAGGAACCTGCAGACACGTACAACAAACTTGGAGTTGATGGGGCTGCAACTACGACTGATACAAAGAATACCTATGACCGATTAGGAAACACGGATGTTGATAGAGATTCGGAACCTTACGAAATCTTGCTTAAGAAATCAGGTGACACCTACACCAAGCTCGGAGAGAAACCGGTTGCCGATGAAGTGGAACACACGTACAACAAACTTGGAGGTGCTACAAACAAGAGAGAACCTGACGTCCCTCCTGAAGTTACTGAGGGACCCTCGTCATAGGTCTCAGCATAGTCTTATACTTTCATTGTTTAGTTCTGCAATGTATATAGTACTCAACCATATTTAAGCATTATTTGTTTTAGGAAGTTAAGACAATTGGAATGTGTGGTGAAACTTTATTGAGCAGACTAGAGGACATAATAATTTTGTCATACATGTAGCTCATGAATATCATTTTTTTCAATTCTGAGAGGTGCCTCTCTTTGGTTTGTATGTCCCATGTGAGGATTTAGTCAAGTTAATGATTTCGTACGTAGGATATGTTTAGAAACTGACTACTTTGTGTTTGTGTTTGGGGTCTGTCACTGAAAATCCAATATTTTCATATTTGTCTGGTTGAAAATGTATCTCGGTCTGTCCTTTGGTCAGAAATTGTAAATAAAAATTGTAGGATTTGAAAACAGTTACCTAATCTGGGGATGTTTTCTTCTCATAATCGAAACTGTCAATGGACGCAAGAGAAGGCGTCAATATTTTCACTGGGACGCATGTACCTTTTTATGTAAACTATTTCTGAGGTCGGTAGGTTTTCAATTAAATCACAGGGAATATAAAAATAATAAATAAACATACATATAATTACATGTATATATATATATATATATATATATATATATATATATATATATATATATATATATATTCGTTGTATTACCATCAGTTATCAAACCCTGTTATTATTATTATTATTATTATTATTATTATACTTTATTTATATTTATCTGAATATGTCATGCTTGCTGTATGTCGCACTACCATGTGGCTTGTTCTTTAATGTGTGTCTTTACTTGGAATATAACATGAAAAAATATGAAATAAATAATAATATTTTGCTTAGCTCAAACTGTAGTGTTTACTAAACGTTTCATTTTTGGCATTCTCGAAGTTGGTGAGTAAATAAGTAAACATACAACTTTATTGAAAACATCTTCTGGTTTACTGCATTTAGCGACGTCTCTATGTAGATTCTTACATCGTTGGAATGACTTCAGCCAAGCGATAACAGGCTATAGACATCATATGTTGTGATACGTATACAATATAATTGTTAATGCATCCAAACGCACAGTAAAGGGCAAGGATTAAGCAGCTGATTGGATACTAATGATTTGTTCGTTTGTTTGTTGTTTAACGCCGCACTTAGCAATATTCCAGCTATATGACGGCGGTCTATAAATAATCGAGTCTGAACCAGACAATCCAGTGATTGACATCATGAGCATCGATCCACGCAATTGGAATACGATGACATGCATCAACCAAGTCAGCGAGTCTGACCACCTGATCCCGTTATTCACCTCTGACGACGGGCATAGTCGCCTTTTACGGCAATCATGGGTTGCTGAAGACCTATTCTACGGGTCCTGAAAACAAGGCTTCCTGTGAGAATAGTGACCCTAATAACTTACCCTTGGCGGCAAAGATTGGGGTGGGCTAGACAACAGCATGGTTTACAGACGCATCAAGGTTTTGTCTCCGATTTACAGATGGCAGAAAACGTTGTTGGCGACGTAGCGGCGAGCGGTATGCCAGGGCAACAATTCTTGACCATGATCGGTCTGGGGGCGGTAGTGCCATGGTGTCACTGTAGGGCAGTGTCACACATGACAGGCGAACTGATTTGGTTATTGTGAAAGGAGCATCAATCCACGCACTTCGGATGCAAGTGTGTGCGTGAATTTTCACGGGGTCAAAATTGCTTAAATTGAAGGAAAATGCATAATTTGTCAAAATTGGCTGTAACACTTTTATTAAGTCATTAAACTATCCAAATTATGTCTTTGATGACAGGTTAAATGTTCGGTTATATGAATTTGGCAAGCAGTTTGTTTCCTCTTACTGTTATTCTAATTCTCAGTGAAAACATAAAGCGATTCTCAGTGATAAATTGTTTTTTTCTTCTTTTTCAAATCTTACGAGTAGGTAAAACACTAATTCCATTGGATTTTGGCAATAAAAACACTATTACTGCATATCAAAATCTGCATAAACCATTGTGCTACCCTATACAGAAACAAAATGAAAATATATTTAAAAGGGGCTGAGATATTGTATACAATGTTACCCCACCCCCCTTAAACCAATTTTGACGAAAATTGCTTATTGAGATATGGTGGTAGATAAAAAAATAATGTAGTGGATGAGTGGGATTATTGCAAGAATGCTTCAAAACACACAAAAAATAAAATGATAAAGAAAAATGATGTTTCAAGTTTTTTCTATGAACATCTTTGGTGGCTATCATGAATTTCAAAAGGCTGCCATTTTGACCTGTTTTTAAAATCAGGATCTAATATAGTTCTTCAACATGGTCAGCTAATATATCATATGAAAGCTTTTTACATTGTCTTTTCGATGATGTACATTATTCACTGAGTTCTGTGGTAAATTGATCCCTAACAATAAAACAAATGATATATTGAAAGCGATTTTCTCTAGCGACACCAACCCAACCCCTAAGTCAGATTTCAATTAAATTTGACATAGTTTCGCTTAAAATTGAAGATATACTGCACTTTTGTCCGAACATTATGTGAATACTTGTAGTATTATGAAGTATATAAAAATAACATCACAGGGTCAAGGGCTGTGAAATAATGTCACCTCAAGTCACCGTCAGAGTCCATCTCTTCTAGAGAGGTAGGTAAGTTGTTTCTGTTTAGGCATGACATAGCACAATTGCATCCAAAGGAACATCAGATGTTGTTCTTGGCGCAGCTACACCTGGATGAGGAGCACCTGCTTATTGTATATTTGCGAACAATTCAAGATACAGTTCTTAATACTTCAATGGATACCCTCAACAAATTCTATCAAATGTCAGGACTTAAAATAAATGTAGAAAAAACAAAAGCAATTTGGATAGTATCATTGTCTGAAAGTAATCTAGTTTTAGCACAAGACTTTAAACTTGATTGGCATAAGGGAGATTTTGAAATTTTAGGGATAACTTTAAATACATCATTGAACAACCTTTGGGTAACAATACTAGAAAAAGAATAGAACATATTAATAGACTACTAGCTAATTGGCGTAGAAGAACCTTAACTCTTATTGGAAAAATGACGGTTATCAAAACTCTTGCTATATCAACTCTGGTACACATCTTCTCTGCTCTACCCAATCCACCTAAAGCTTTTATTACCGACCTAAACACATTAATTTTTAGATTCCTTTGGAATAACAAAAACGACAAAATTAAGAGATCACCTATTAGTAGAAATTATGAAGATGGAGGTCTAAGGATGATAGATATTGAATGTTTTATCAATGCTCTCAAACTATCTTCATTACAGATTCTACAACAATCTTCCCTCTAAAACATCTTTTCAAACTTGGTTCTAATGCTGTAGAATGTTTATCTAAACATGACAACCCTTATTGGAGAGATGAATTGTCTGCTTGGAAGATATTTTACCAAAAAATGAAGGAATTTGTATGAATATGATTTAGACCACATTCTGAATCAACCACTGTGGCTGAATCATTTATTTAAATCATCTTATATTATAAAAAACTGGTTTAATCAAGGTGTCCAGAGTGTTAGAGACCTTTGCGACAACAACGGTTTTCTTAGTTTTGAAAATTTCAAACAAAAATATAAGATCCAGGGAACTTTTCTAGACTTTCAAAAATTACTGAACAATATTCCAAAGAGTTGGAGATTTCAAATCAGAGACAAAACCCTTGATGTTAATGTAGTTCAGCTGAACAATATATGTAAACACTTCTTTAATAACGTTAAAAAATCAAGGACTTTTTATGATGAACTAATTAGGAAGGATACTGTACCGAAATCATTAGAACACTGGAATATAGTTTTTGCTCAAGGTTTGGATTGGAAAGATATACTTCTATGTTATAGAAAATGCACGCGCGATTGTAAACTTTTAGATTTTCAATATCGATTTATAAACGGAATAATTTACACTAAGAAAGAATTATTCAAGATGAAACTGTAAAACTGCTTCTGAAGATATGTCTCATGTATATTTCGATTGCCAATCTGTTCAACAATTTTGGCTTAAAATTGAAAACTTCCTAAATAACAACCTGCAAACAAATTTTATCCTTTCGAAACTTAATATCTTTTTTGGTATTTCCACTCAAAACCATGTAACAAATCATATTATTATACTAGCAAAAAGATTCATCTACATATCAAACATAAAACAACAAGATTTATCTTTCGAGCAATTTCTTTCACTACTAAAAGACACAATTTGTTTGGAAAGTTTTATCGCTAAAAAAAAATAATCAATTTAACCAATATGCTCAGAAATGGCAAAACTTACATCTCATAATCTAACGAAGCAGTTGAAACATACTACCTGTTAGTTATCATCTATTTCTTGTAAACAAATATTTATAATCTCCCTCTAAGTTTGAGAAGATGACATATCCTACACAACCTGCCTGTCCTCACCTATGAAAACTATAACTTGTGTTAATAGTGTCATATATATACATGTTAATACCTACACTTGTAACAATATACATGAAATGGAATAATTAAAAAAAAGATTTAAAAAAAAAATTAAAAAAAATTGACATAGTTTCGCTTAGAATTGTAGATATACTGCACTTTTGTCTGAGCATTTTACTAGTTTATCATTTGAGTGAATAAAAACATATGTGAATACTTGTAGTATTATGAAGTATATAAAAATTACATCACAGAGTCAAGGGCTGTGAAATAATGTCACCTCAAGTCACCGTCAGAGTCCTTCTCTTCTGGAGAGGTAGGTTAGTTGTTTCTGTTTAGGCATGACATAGCACAATTGCATCCAAAGGAACATCAGATGTTGTTCTTGGCGCAGCTACATCTGGATGAGGAGCACCTGCTTATTGTACATTTGCAGGTGAACAATTCTAGACACAGTTCATAATGTTACTTTAACAACCAAAACCACATGTTGTCATGGATGGAAATGCGAATACAAATTGTCATCAGATGTAAAATAAGGTGGTGGTTAAACAACAAACACCATATCAGATGTGTACAAAAATCATTTTATTTATTTTCTATCGTTTTAAAATGTCTTCCAACTGTCCGCTCTTTGTGAGGATGATGATAAACATACCAGCCAAAAGACTACTCAAATCAATTAAGGACCATCCGAATCGGCACACAACCCAATCAATTAGGTCAGCACACAAAACATGTATACCATTTAGTTTGGAACTAAATTCTGAACAGCACTCTGTAGAATACTATTAAAAGAAGTTCAGGACCACAAGACAACCCTGTGCTTGTAGTAAGAGGCGACTAACGGGATCGGGTGGTCAGGCTCACTGATCATGAGTTGGTTGATGCATGTCATCATATCCCAATTGTATGGATCGATGCTCATGATATCAATCACTTGAATTTCTAGTCCAGACTCGATTATTTACAGACCGCCGACATATGGCTGGAATATTGCGGAGTGTGGCATTAAAGAATAAACAAAGAAACGAAATATTGGACTTAATAATACACAACAGCCACCAATCTTGAGATGCACACGATATCTTTAATAAAAAGAAAAACCCAGGACGTTCTGATTATGATAATAAAGTCGTATGGTATTTCACAATCAAACATCCCCTTATCTCTATATATTAACACCAGGGGTGCAATGTCATCTCTTCATATTTCGCCTATTACTCGTGGCTCTCATGGCACTCGAATGTTTATGTGTAAAAGAGGGGTATTTCATTGTAAAAATATATTTTAATCGTATTCGGAACTACTGATTCCTGCGAAGAAACATACAGTGGATTTGTTGTCAGCTGATCAATCAAAGTTCAAGTCATAGCCATAGACTGAAGTGCGTAAACAGATGGAGGAGTACATCAAGACTACTACTATGCACACAACTACAATTTACTTAATACACAACTCTACAAACAACTTCTGTTTAATCCAACACACTCGTACACAGGTATTTACTCGTTACTCCAAAACACTACTAAGCACACAACTACTTTTGCGTAATACACTAATATACACACAAATACTGTTTACGCAATACAAAACCATACAGGCAACTACTATTTACTCAATACACTACTATACAGACATGTACTGTTTACTCAATACACAACTATACAGAGAACTACTGTTTGCTCAATACACTACTATAGAGACAAGTACTGTTTACTCAATATACTACTATACACACAACTACTGTTTACTCAATACACTACTATACACTCAACTACTGTTTACTCAATACACTTCTATACAGACAACTACTGTTTACTCAATACTCTACTATACACACAACTACTGTTTACTCAATACACTTCTATACAGACAACTACTATATACTCAATGGACAACTATAGAGACAACCACTATTCACTCAATACACAGCTATAGAGACAACCACTGTTTACTCAAAACACAACTATACAGACAACTACTGTTTACTCAATACACTTCTATAAGGACCACTACTATTTACTTAAAACAGAACTATAGAGACAACTACTGTTTACTTAATACACAGCTATACACACAACTACTGTTTACTCAATACACTTCTATACAGACAACTACAGTTTACTCAATACTCTACTATACACACAACTACTGTTTACTCAATACACTACTATACAGACATCTACTGTTTACTCAATACACAACTATACCGACAACTACTGTTTACTCAATACACAGCTATACAGACAACTACTGTTTACTCAATACACTTCTATACAGACAACTACTGTTTACTCAATACTCTACTATACAAACAACTACTGTTTACTCAATACACTTCTATACAGACAACTACTATATACTCAATGAACAACTATAGAGACAACCACTGTTTACTCAAAACACAACTATACAGACAACTACTGTTTACTCAATACACTTCTATAAGGACAACTACTATTTACTTAAAACAGAACTATAGAGACAACTACTGTTTACTTAATACACAGCCATACACACAACTACTGTTTACTCAATACACTTCTATACAGACAACTACTGTTTACTCAATACACAACTATACAGACAACAACTGTTTACTCAAAACACAACTATACAGACAACTACTGTTTACTCAATACACAACAATAGAGACAACTACTGTTTACTCAATACACAACAATAGAGAGAACTACTATTTACTCAATACACAACAATAGAGACAACTACTGTTTACTCAATACACAACAATAGAGACAACTACTGTTAACTCAATACACAACTATAAGGACAACTTCTGTTTACTCAATACACTTCTATAGAGGGAACTACTGTTTACTCATGATCAATACACTTCTATAGAGGCAACTACTGTTTACTCAATACACAACTATACAGAGAACTACTGTTTGCTCAATACACTACTATAGAGACAAGTACTGTTTACTCAATATACTACTATACACACAACTACTGTTTACTCAATACACTACTATACACTCAACTACTGTTTACTCAGTACACTACTATACACACAACTACTGTTTACTCAATACTCTACAATACACACAACTACTGTTTACTCAGTACACTATTAAACAGACAACTGCTGTTTACTCAATGCTCTACTGTACACACACCACTGTTTACTCAATACACTACTATATACTCAACTACTGTTTACTCAGTACACTACTATACACACAAATACTGTTAATTCAATACTCTACAATACACACAACTACTGTTTACTCAGTACACTATTGTACAGACAACCACTGTTTACTAAATACTCTACTATACACACTACTGTTTGCTCAATACACTACAATACAGACAACTACTGTTTTAACATTGATATACAGACAACTACTGTTTACTCAGTACACTTATATACACACAACTACTGTTTACTATATACAGAACTATACACACAACTGCTGTTTGCTCAATACACTACTAAACACTCAACTACTGTATACTCAATACACTACTGTACACACAATTTCTGTTTACTCAATACACTACTATACACACTACTGTTTGCTCTCATACACTACTATACAGACAACTACTATTTGCTCAATTCACAACTATACATCCAACTTCTGTTTACTCAATACACTACTATACACAATACTATTGTTTGCTCAAAACACTTCTATACACTCAACTACTGTTTACTCCCACACAATACAATACACACACCTACTTTTTGCTCTAATACACTAATTTACACACAACTACTGTTTGCTAAATACACTACTATACATACAACTTCTGTTTGCTCAATATACTGATATACACACCACTGTTTTCTCAATATACTACTATACAGACATTTTTCTCAAGCACACTATTTTACTGACAACTGCTAATCAATAATACAGCACATGGAATTTATTGCTTGCACAAAAGAAAATACTTTGTTTTAAACGTTTTAAAACATATTTCTGTACATAAAACAGGGACTTTTGTACCAGATGTATTTCACAATTGAACATAAACGAAGGAAAATAAATGTGTTATGATTATTACAGCCATGGGTACTATACAACATTCATATATTTTTTCAAATATCTTTAGGGGCCGTTGAAGTGTTATCTGTTTCTGTACATTACATGAAGATCACATGGATTCACATGGGGACAGAACATAAACTGGCCATTGCTTAGCTTGGGTATTGTTTTTTTCATGACATGATTATTTTGGCACAGAAAAGTAAATATAATTTTGGTAAAGTTTTACGAAATTGCAGTAATCATCTGCGAAACAATGATAAATATATGGTTATGCAGGCATCACCTGAGTCAGAAATACTCCTTGTCGGTCATTTGAAACATTAGGTATACCAGGGTTTCTTCCCTTGTACTGCAGTTAAACGAAATGTGTACACGTAATACTGTTTGCCCGAATCCGATGTTCACAAGTATTGCATGTGGCACCGACCCGTGAAGATCTGGGTTAGAATGGGTCTTCTGTAACCCATTTTATACCATAAGATGCGATTATGCTTGTCATAAGAGGCGACTAAAGGGATGGGGTTGTCAGGCTCGCTGACTTTGTTGATGCATTTCATCGTACAAATTACATAGATCGATGCTCATGTTGTCAATCACTGGATTGTCTTGTCCAGACTCGATGATTTACAAAACCCCGTCATATAGCTGGGATGTTGCTGAGAGCGGCGTTCAACAACAAACAAACAATTGCGCACTGCGTTTCAAATCACACTTTCGGTCACTGTGACATTGAAGATTCAAGGTAAACCAGTGCAGTATTTCAAGTGTTATTTGTTATTTTTAAGCGGCATTGTTGTTCCAACATTTGTGATAAAAGATGTAGCTAGATAAATAACACTTTTGATATGACAAAGTCTACACTTTTCCCTGTCCACAATGCGTGGCACAAGCCATGAATCATTTTACAACTTCGTGTGTACAGGAAAACATTTAAACACAGCAAATAAGCAGTGACTGTAAAGTCACGATTTTTCCTGTCCCGTGTTACGTAACACCCCTTGACAGCGGACGAAGCCCCACCCTATTCATTGTAATCAGAGCGTTACAGTCTTTTATACAAACAACATGTGATTGAGGTAAGGATATACTTCCCGGTCTGATCTGTGTTGGTATTGCTCAAGGTACCGACACAGTAAGATCGACTCCAGTCAACTAATTTGAGGTCAGTTTCAATATACCTACTTTCTGTGACAAACGTTCATTTCTTTCAACTCTGGAGGAAAGTGTGTTACATGCATATAACTCATAACCGCTTCGAGTGGCCTCATTAACTAAGTGGTCAGAAATAATCAGGAATGAATGTCATTTGATGGAGGATTTCCGAGTGCGGTTTATCAGAAACACTGCTGATGGTTTGGTTGAGTTGCTAGCAGTGTAGTCATTGGTCACTTCGTACAAGTTTCATCCAAATGGGTTTATGGTTCCATATCTATGTACTGTACTACTTTCCTTCTGCATATGAGACTTGATAAGAACGCTTCACAGACGAACCAAGATTAGGTGTTCGTCTGTAAAAGCTGACAACTCTACAGATTATGACAGGGAACAGACCAATACACGGTATAAGAAATAACAGATCGGGAATTATGCATAATATACGGCCTTAAGCAGTTATAGATGGATCACGGGGAGATGGATTAGCGAGGTCCACTTGAAATTGAAGTTAAATCATTATGATGACGTCACGCTTTTGTTGTTGTTGATTCTGAGCAAGGATTTCCTGAATGTGTAAAACTGACACAACTGTAGGTCATTATACACAATTAGAGAGAGATTAAATATAACTATAACATGGTTTTAGTCAGAGAAATCACTCGAATCCGGAACTAGAATCACCAGATTCTCACAATTTCCCCAGTATGTATTACCAACACGTAGTTAGTCAGTGTTGATATGGCAATGTTTACATGTATATGAAATCAGCAGGAAAACATGCCGCCATATCACTGAAGTTACTTTCCCAGCCCGTGTACAAATATACCGACAAACACTACCGCTATGTAAAGCATGACTGAACACGAAACACGCGCCTGTTCTGTTACTTTGGCTAAAGGTTTTATCACTCTAATCTGCCTTGAAATTGTCGTTTTTTTCACACATTACATATTCTCATTACAGATTTCTGACCGGCGTAACAAATGGAGGGAGTGTATGTATTTGTAGGTATGGAACTGTGCACAGCTTCATAATATCTAGTTAGATTGTTATTAGTATATGCAACATTTCTGATAGTTTTAGCCTTTATTGAAATTTTGCGGTTTGTGTAAGTTTCAACATGAATTTATTTTGCTCATGATGAGTCGCTCAAGGCAGAGATTTCATATGAGTGAGTTGGGTTTGACGCCGGTTTTAACAGTATTCCAGTTATATCACGGCTTGTCAGCTTAATGTGGGAGGAAAGTCCGAAGTGATGCAGGTCTCAGAAGTTTACCACTTCGGTGAAACCCACGACCACGGGTATGGTGCTGACAAACCTAGAAACATAATCGGGTCGAAACGGGATTCGAACCCACAATCATAGGTTTCAGGCGTGGATTTCTTATGAACATGGAAAGTGTTTTGTCGCTGTTATTTACATCAGAAATATGGACAGGGACTTTGTTAAGTGTCGATTCCCAAATTGAAACAATATGTTAATCCTGAAATCTGTACATAATAGAACTTAGTGTGAAACCAACAAACAACCAACAAATGTTATACAATCAACAAATATATTACAAAACTCACTAAGTTTACAAATCAATACAAATTACTGCACATCGATTACAATTACAGTAAACAATAGAGTAGTAGTACAATATTGAATGGCAATAAATAATATGATGGCAGTGTTCAGTATCATATACAAAAATACAGTGGTGACAGGAAAAGTCAGTGATAATATATATTCACCCAGTGGCGACAGTGGTCAAGCTTTCGTGATGGACTAGGCAGGCAGTCAGGGATGATGAGCGATCCTCACATAAAAGCTGGTCTTGACGTGATGAAAATGCACGCGCATGCGTGTGTGTGTTACGAAAAGACGCTATTGTATCCTTATATACTGTCCAACTGACTTTGATTACTTGCTCGACAGCGCTGTAAGGCTCTGTACAATGCACAACGTGTCTCGCCGTCTCCGGAAGGTACCACACCACTCTTAATATAGTAACTGACTGACGACTGCATACGTTAACAAGTACTACATACCTGACGACTAATCACTGCCCAAATACAATGCAATGAACGGCTACCGAATCTCTACAGAAACAATGTAACACCGTTACAATCATTGTTAAACAATAAAACACACCGCCATATAACAACTTATGGACACGTATATGCTGTTTACGAGATATTGGACATATGGGTTGATTTCAATACCCTCTATAGTCGCCACCATTTTTATAATTTATGCTTAGTTGTATTATTTTGTGAACTGGCAAATATATGAAATGAGGAATGCTATAATCAATTTACATTCAAACTTTCAATGATTTGACAAGAAATATACTCTTCAAAAAAAGAAACGCAATGCGGACATTGTTGGCCATAAAAACAAAATTGGCGGACCAAAATTGGATGTGCAAAATAAAGAGGTTTAATATGTTATAGTGTCAGTGACAAATTTCCCGGATCAAAATGATCCCAGCAAGGACATGCAAACCATTATTCAGGAAACACGTACGATTAGGAAAAACGCACCCAGTGCATTAACAAAAGGACCATGGAACTGCACGCACTGCACTATGAACGGTATTAAAGTGCAGGTTCTCGTTGCCTGGCATCCGCGTCAATCGAACAGTAACAGTTCGACAACATGTCAAGATAATCAGAAGTGCAAAGAAACAACGTCATAGGCCGCTTGCAGGCAGGGGAATCCCGTTCAGCTGTAGCCAGGGTCTCCTCCGTCGAGGGGATGGAAGACCACGGGTCTACAGACGTCGGGGAGAACGTAACGCCGGAAACTGCGTACAGGAAGTGGACAGGTTTGGTGGGGGTAGCTTTATGATGTGGACGGATATATCTCATCATGGCAGGACAGGTTTGGTCCATATCCAGGGCAACCTTACGCCTCAACGATACATCAACGACATTGTCCTACCTCACGTCCTCCCAATTGCAGCCAACGGCAACGGTGTTTTCCAGCAGGACAGTGCTCGACCGCATACAACACGGATCACAAGAGCCTGTCAACACAACAACAACGTTAATGTTTTCCCCTGGCCCTCCAGATCCCCGGATTTGAACCCGATAGAGCACCTGTGGGATGAATTGGATAGACGGCAACGCCGACGTCAAACACAATCCCAGACGTTGCAGCAGTTGGCTTTTCCGTTGCAGGCCGCGTGGGCTACCATTCCCCAGGATGTGATTCGCATACTCGTCTCTTCCATGGGCAGGAGATGTCAGGCCGCTATCGATTCCAGCGGGGGACAAACGCGTTATTGATTGTAACTGACCTACACCTTGGACTTTTCCTATGTATCGATAACTGAGATGACTACAATCACCAAGTGTTCTCTCCACAACATTTTTGGCTCAATACCTTGTACGGTTCCTCGTATAAATGTATTTCCTACCTCACACAAATCTGGCTTTGCGTTTCTTTTTCTTGAAGAGTATAGTTTTTTTTAAATGAATGTGTACTTTACTGAGCATATTTATGTTTAGTTTCCGTCATCTGGATCTGTGTTGCATCAATGTCGTAAGTACGGCATAGC
This sequence comes from Haliotis rufescens, assembly GCF_023055435.1. NCBI lineage: Eukaryota > Metazoa > Mollusca > Gastropoda > Lepetellida > Haliotidae > Haliotis > Haliotis rufescens. The sequence continues at coordinate 6,750,298 of NW_025963924.1, forward strand.
AATGAGTGCTTATTTGAATTGATTTGTTCTGATACACCAGTATATTGATCTAAAGAATTTACAAAGACATTGATTCTCAGTGCATATCGGTTATCTTGCATGATATACACATATCTGTTATCTTGTATACCTATATCAATATATCTGTTTTCTTGGCAAGACTATTAAACACCAGATAATTTGGGTTGTACTTTTCCCATTCCCATTCCCATTTCACATTCACGGTCGAGCATATAAAAGAGAAACGAATGCAGGAAAGATAATCATATATTTTTGTATGACATTATGTCATAAAGAAAATACATTAAGCCAAATTTCATCGCGTATTCTATACGTGTGGTTCAACGCAGGCCATAAGTTCGCCATTTTACACAAAGGTTGATATTACTTAAATATATACAGGTAGCATTTGTTCCTTCTTTGTTTTGAGTGAATTTGATAAGTTGTTGATGAAATATGATAGCAATTGGTATGTCTTAAACGATATGACGTATATTTCAAAGAAAGTTGGTATTTCTCATTGTTGTTATTAGGTATGATCATGAACATATTGAATATTTATTTTTCAGACAAAAAGAACATATAAGGAAATACATATGTGAAATTAGTGCTTGCAATGGACAACTTAATGTTGAAGGTAGTTTTATTATTCATTAAAGATGAACAAATATAATCTGATCATCTAACTCAAGAAACATAAGATGACTTACGCTACTGTTGCTCAAAGAAAATTTTAAGGCAACCATATTGATAAACATTACATGAAATTCATTTAGCTTCAGTGATTTCTGTATGTACTTTCTTCAGTCAATGGTGACCCTCAAAATTGTGACTGCCTTACTGAGGATAGAGGACACTGTGTTGAACTTGTCATAGATTCATCCACGTGTGGAGATTTGTAAGTATTGACAGGTTGTCTGTCCCTATGTTTAGCGAAACATACATGTATTTGATAATAGCTTTATTTGAACCAAAAGATAAAACGAACGTTTTGGGATGATGTCAGACAATAGGCCTACTTGCCCTCATCAAACATTCTGCAAACGAATTGTGTCTGTCTCTAATAGAGCGCGTCCGATGAAGATTCCGGGTTAGAATAAGTCTTCAGCAACCCATGCCTGTCCTGAGAGGTGACTAACGGGATCCGGTAGTAAGACTTGGTTGATGCATGTCATCGATCCAAATTGCATGGATCGATGCTCATGATGTAAATCACCTGATTGTCTGGTCCAGACTATTTACAAACCGCCGTCATATAGCTGGATTATTGCTGAGTGCGGCATTAAACAACAACAACAACAACAACAACAACAACAACAACAACAACAAAAGTGAATTCGAGAGCATATTACAGCCCCATGAATTTCAGTTGCTACATAGAGCACCGTATTTCCTCGATTAATCGCCGAGTAACGGAGTATGTGAAAACAATAAACACCGAGTCTTAAACGCCAGGTAGCTAAAGACAAATGAATGAAACAGTTCGAGTTCCACAACTCATACATATTACATTTCAACTAATGTATGTGTACAACATATTGTCTCCGGAAAACAGAAGCATGTTACAGCTGCAGAACTACGGTACCGAGGATGGATTGAGGAAGAATGTCTGAAAGAAATATACGCCAGGGCGTATAATCGAGGAAATACGGTACTAGCTATGAAGTTCATGTCGCTCGTGAAATAAACTGAAAAGTATTTAACCGGGACAATAAACATGATAATCATTTATTTGAAGCTTATTTTTCCAACTTTTATGATACAACAATAAGGAATGATCGATGATTTTTTTAATGAGATCGGCAAAGAAAGCAGCCGCCAATAGCGACTCAAGGGGGGCACTCTACAATATCGCGGTATCGCTGTTTTCAGGGATGATACGTGTGGAATATATGCTTGAAAGTACTTCCTGTTAGGAATGATGCATAATTATTATGCATACGACATAGGTTGGGTCAACGGAGACCGTCCAAACAAATGTGTTTTTTTCTAACCCTTTTCGAATGGATTAAGGGGTAATGCTAACTTAAAAAAACATTTCTGAAATTTATGAACATATCGTGCTCAGATTTGCATAAGTAAGCAGCCGACAGGGGGTGTGGATTACAAAATTTTCCGAGACCGCGATGATATAGAAATTGAGAATACTTGAACGGGGAAAAATAGAGTTGAAACACATAGCTACATAGCCTACACGTTTCTTCATGTCAAATGTTTTAGTTGAAACTTATAGTTAAAGGGCTACCAAACATTACTGTATTTCAGGTTTAACACTGGCGGACATGGGCTGTGTTCAGAAGGTAACCACCGTCTTTGCATATGATAATGAAAAAGAGAGGAATTTTGATTTTACCTTACTATACATAAACACTTTGAATGGATTCGAACATACCTAAGTTTTAATAGTAAGTTTTAATAAGGAAATCAGTCACATATGTAATATACATATAAGCCCCAAAACAAATTTAAATATCCTCTCTCATATATATATATATATAGAATATTTAATTTTATTATTGTTATATTGGCTTGAAGAAATACATATTTTATTTTCAGATAAACCCTGTACATGTACAAATCGTGGGCTACATTGTTGCACATCAGACACCCAATTGAAGCAAAGGTAAGTAATCTTTCAAAAACTGATGAATATATCTTCAGACAGACCAGATAGTTTTTTCAACTACACTAGCAAAACCAGATCTTTTAAAAGAAAATGTCGGGGTCAATTTTTTTTTCTATGTGGACAGTCCCCCCCACGCACCACAACGTATACTTACATATTAAAAATGTCTTGATTATTAACTCTCATACGTCTCTTGCAGCATCCTACACTTTAACTGTGAGTATATGTATTTTGGCTAGTGATATTCGCAATCTGGCTCTAATGTTCTGTCTTTATTTGATCTAAGTATGACTTAAAATTGTCCTTATGCAATAAAGAATTCACACATTTGCTCTCGAATATGCATCGCCAGGTTATTATTGTACCTATTGGACACTTGAGGTATCTCTCGCTTGCATAGGGATCCACAGGGCTTCTTTTTTGTATTTCAATAGTTTTGAAATTTCCTTTTTCCCAGTGATTGATGTGGGTATGTAGAATTTTGGTTTGTTGCCAGGAAATATCGGGTTCAGGATGGTCATAATATTGTTATTTTAGTACATTAATTCAACCTTATGTAATCCATTAAAAAGTAGGTGCGATTCAGTATGAAAAATTGATTGACTTGAGTCAACCAAGTTAACCTTATTTCAGGCAACCAGGGTTGATTAGAGTCAACCTGAGTTAACCAGTGTTAATCAAGGATAACTGAGGGCAGTATCCGAAACAGAACATTAGATCTTCTAGTTGCTGCCAGCAAACAGAGAAACACGACAACCCTACAACACACAACTTGAGTTAACAAGTGTTTCATTTCTTGTTCTTGACAAAGCTCACTCCTGTATATTACCCTTATATTACGGTTGTGAACTTCGCTGTAGAGACACCATATCGATACTTTTAATCTTTTGAAATTATCGACGTAATGAAAAGATAGTTAATTTGCTTTAAAAATAAAAAGATTCCATCATCCCTTAAATAAGAGCAAACCTGACGTTCTTTAAAGGTGTCAATCAGCATGGTGCCTCGACAAACAAGCCTGGAGCCTCGCAAAAGTCAGGAACATTGGTCGGAGGAGTGGTTGGAGGTCTCATCGGCGGAGTCATCATCACTGCTGTCGTCGTATTGCTGTGGCGTGTGTGTCGCAAACGTAGAAGGTATGGACGCATGAGCTCACACAGGTGCTTATAAAACAACCTGCTACGTCAACAATTGATCATGTTCCAACAGAGGGAATGCATCTGCATGAATTGGCAGGTTTCGTGTAGGAGATGGGTGGAACTGTAATCATTATATAATTACTGTCTTCTTTCCTGGTAGAGCGTATTTGATACATTGGACCCCTAAACTAGTTCAAAGGGGCTGATATAAGGATCAGGTGATCACGACCAATATAGCTTTGTCTGTTGGTTGATTAACGCCGCACTCAGCAATATTCCAGCTGTACGACGAAGGTCTGTAAATAATCGAATCTGGACAAGACAATCCAGTGATTGACATCATGAGCATGGATCTACCCGATTGGGATACGATGAGATGCATCAACCACGTCAGTGAGCCTGACCACCTGATCCCGCTTGTGACAAGCATTGGTTGCTGAAGACCAGTTCTAACCCGGTTCTTCGCTGGTACCAAGATAGGTGCATCACCAACTTACCTTATGAATGAATGCTTGTACATATTGTAATTTGACTTCATTTAATTGCCTGAAGTAATTCTTTGCACAGACATCAAGAAAGTCCCGGAGAACAGATGACAGACACTCACGCATACCTGGGCCCAGTACGTACAGATTCAGTACAGTTGTAATCCTCATACAAGTTATCTTTAAATGTGTAAAGTTCAAAACTTTTAATCTTTACGCTCTTCCCATAGATGTATTGCTTCCATTATTCACCTTCTGATTCAGTTTTTTCTCAAGAACAACTTGCGGTATAAACTATAAGTAAGTAGTTAACTGGGTTATACATCTATCCTTAGGGTCACACCAGCGACTCACAAGACAAAAACAAAGGAGCAAATGAAAAGTCTTCCTCTGTCCCTGATGTAGTTAAGACTTCAGTGGGATCAGATACTGGCGAGTGTGCGATCATCTCAGAGTATGGCGACCAGGGAGACTACACTGAAATTACAGATGACATCACTGGGGCAGCAGGTGGGGGATCTGTGACAATAGCAAGTCATGGGATGAACCCACAGGGAGGACGTAAACCACAGCATGCTGCTGACAAACCTGACGGAGAATATAACACACTGGGAGATGCTATTGTGTCCAAAGCAGATGCTAAGCATACTTATGACAGGTTGGGAGACACGAACCCTGACAAAGCTCGCCTCCGACACAGTGGGAACAACGGATCAGGTGCAGATGATTTCTTCCTTGGGGAATCTGAAGACAACTACAACAGACTAGGGCACGGTGCTACTGCTATTACGACTGGTGTCAACAGTGAGTACAACAGACTGGGGGACACTACTGAGGCTGGAAATTCTGAATTAACGGACACTGGATCGCCATCTTTGGATTACTTTGTCCTCGAAGAACCTGCAGACACGTACAACAAACTTGGAGTTGATGGGGGTGCAACTACGACTGATACAAAGAATACCTGTGACCGATTAGGAAACACGGATGTTGATAAAAGACCTAGAGATTCGGAGCCTTACGAAATCTTGCTTAAGAAATCAGGTGACACCTACACCAAGCTCGGAGAGAAACCGTCTGCCGATGAAGTGGAACACACGTACAACAAACTTGGAGGTGCTACACACAAGAGAGAACCTGACGTCCCTCCTGATGGTACCTAGGGACCCTCGTCATAGGTCTCGGCATAGCATGTGTCTCAAACTTTCATTGTTTAGTTCTGCAATGTATATAGTACTCAACCATATTTTAGCATTATTTGTTTTAAGAAGTTAAGACAATTGGAATGTGTGGTGAAACTTTATTGAGCAGACTAGAGGACATCATAATTTTGTCATACATGAAGCTCATGAATATCATTTTTTTCAATTCTGAGAGGTGCTTCACTTTGGTTTGTATGTCCCATGTGAGGATTTAGTCAAGTTAATGAGGATTTCGTACGTAGGATATGTTTAGAAACTGACTACTTTGTGTTTGTGTTTGGGGTCTGTCACTGAAAATCCAATATTTTAATATTTGTTGGGTTGAAAATGTATCTCGGTCTGTCGTTTGGTCAGAAATTGTAAATAAAAATTGTAGGATTTGAAAACAGTTACCTAACCGGTGATGTTTTTTCTCATAATCGAAACTGTCAATGAACGCAAGAGAAGGGATCAATATTTTCACTGGGACGCATGTACCTTTTTATGTAAACTATTTCAAGGTTTTCAATTAAATCACAGGGAATATAAAAATAATAAATAAACATACATATAATTACATGTATATATATATATATATATATATATATATTTATTCGTTGTATTACCATCAGTTATCAAACCCTGTTATTATGATTAATATTATTATTATTATACTTTATTTATATTTATCTGAATATGTCATGCTTGCTGTATGTCGCACTACCATGTGGCTTGTTCTTTAATGTGTGTCTTTACTTGGAATATAACATGAAAAAATATGAAATAAATAATAATATTTTGCTTAGCTCAAACTGTAGTGTTTACTTAACGTTTCATTTTTGGCATTCTCGAAGTAGGTGAGTAAATAAGTAAACATACAACTTTATTGAAACCATCTTCTGGTTTACTGCATTTAGTGACGTCTCTATGTAGATTCTTACATCGATGGAATGACTTCAGCCAAGCGATAACGGGCTATAGACATCATATGTTGTGATACATATACAATATAATTGTTAATGCATCCAAACGTACAGTAAGGTCAAGGATTAAGCAGCTGATTGGATACTAATGATTTGTTCGTTTGTTTGTTGTTTAACGCCGCACTTAGCAATATTCCAGCTATATGACGGCGGTCTGTAAATAATCGAGGATGAACCAGAGAATCCAGTGATTGACATCATGAGCATCGATCCAGGCAATTAGAATACGATGACATGCATCAACCAAGTCAGCGAGTCTGACCACCTGATCCCGTTATTCACCTCTGACGACGGGCATAGTCGCCTTTTACGGCAATCATGGGTTGCTGAAGACCTATACTACGGGTCCTGAAAGCAAGGCTTCCTGTGAGTATAGTGACCCTAATAACTTACCCTTGGCGGCAAAGATTGGGGTGGGCTAGACAACAGCATGGTTTACAGACGCATCAAGGTTTTGTCTCCGATTTCGAAAGGCAGAAAACGTTGTTGGCGACGTAGCGGCGAGCGGTATGCCAGGGCAACAATTCTTGACCATGATCGGTATGAGGGCGGTAGTGCCATGGTGTCACTGTAGGGCAGTGTCACACATGACAGGCGAACTGATTTGGTTATTGTGAAAGGAGCATCAATCCACGCACTTGGGATACGATGATATGCATCAACCAAGTCAGCGAGCCTGACCACCCGATCTGGTCACTTGGCCACCAGCAGAAAAGAGCCTTAGTTTAGATTTTCGTTCTCACATTTTCCTGTGTACCTTAAACCTTTTCTATTGCATAAAGAAGGTATCTGTACACAATTTTCATTTGGTAGTAAGCATTCAAGTGTGAGCGTGAATTTTCACGGGGTCAAAATTGCTTAAATTGAAGGAAAATGCATAATTTGACAAAATTGGCTGTAACACTTTTATTAAGTCATTAAACTATCCAAATTATGTCTTTGATGACAGGTTAAATGTTCGGTTACATGAATTTGGCAAGCAGTTTGTTTCCTCTTACTGTTATTCTAATTCTCAGTGAAAACATAAAGCGATTCTCAGTGATAAATTGTTTTTTCTTCTTTTTCAAATCTTACGAGTAGGTAATACACTAATTCCATTGGATTTTGGCCATAAAAACACTATTACTGCATATTAAAATCTGCATAAACCATTGTGCTATCCTATACAGAAACAAAATGAAAATATATTTAAAAGGGGCTGAGATATTGTATACAATGTTACCCCACCCCCCTTAAACCAATTTTGACGAAAATTGCTTATTGAGATATGGTGGTAGAGTATAATAATGTAGTGGATTCGTGGGATTATTGCAACAATGCTTCAAAACACACAAATAATAAAATGATAAAGAAAAATGATGTTTCAAGTTTTTTCTATGAACATCTTTGGTGGCTATCATGAATTTCAAGAAGGCTGCCATTTTGACCCGCTTTCAAACTCAGGATCTAATATAGTTCTTCAACATGGTCATGTATTATATCATATGAAAGCTTTTTACATTGTCTTTTCGATGATGTACATAATTCACTGAGTTCTGTGGTAAATTGATCCCTAACAATAAAACAAATGATATATTGAAAGCTATTTTCTCTAGCAACACCAACCCAACCCAAAAGTCAGATTTCAATTAAATTTGACATAGTTTCACTCAAAATTGTAGATATACTGCACTTTTGTCCGAACATTATTTAAATACTTGTAGTATTATGAAGTATATAAAAATAACATCACAGAGTCAAGGGCTGTGAAATAATGTCACCTCAAGTCACCGTCAGAGTCCATCTCTTCTGGAGAGGTAGGTAAGTTGTTTCTGTTTAGGCATGACATAGCACAATTGCATCCAAAGGAACATCAGATGTTGTTCTTGGCGCAGCTACATCTGGATGAGGAGCACCTGCTTATTGTGCATTTGCAGGTGAACAATTCTAGACACAGTTTATAATGTTACTTTAACAAATAAAACCACATGTTATCATGGATGGAAATGCGAATACAAAATGTCATCAGATGTAAAATAAGGTGGTGGTTAAACAACAAATACCATATCAGATGTGTACAAAAATCATTTTATTTATTTTCTATCGTTTTAAAATGTCTTCCACCTGTCCGCTCTTTGTGAGGAGGATGATAAATATACCAGCCAAAAGACTACTCAAATCAATTAAGGACCATCCGAATCGGCACACAACCCAATCAATTAGGTCAGCACACAAAACATGTATACCATTTAATTTGGAACTAAAGTTGGTTGATGCATGTCATCATATCCCAATTGCATGGATCGATGCTCATGATATCAATCACTTGAATTTCTAGTCCAGACTCGATTATTTACAGACCGCCGACATATGGCTGGAATATTGCGGAGTGTGGCATTAAAGAATAAACAAAGAAACGAAATATTGGACTTAATAATACACAACAGCCACCAATCTTGAGATGCACACAATATCTTTAATAAAAAGGAAACCCCAGGACGTTCTGATTATGATAATAAAGTCGTATGGTATTTCACAATCAAACATCCCCTTATCTCTATTTATTAACACCAGGGGTGCAATGTCATCTCTTCAAATTTCGCCTTTTACTCGTGGCTCTCATGGCACTCGAGTGTTTATGTGTAAAAGAGGGGTATTTCATTGTAAAAATATATTTTAATCGTATTCAGAACTACTGATTCCTGCGAAGAAACATACAGTGGATTTGTTGTCAGCTGATCAATCAAAGTTCAAGTCATAGCCATAGACTGAAGTGTGTAAACAGATGGAGGAGTACATCAAGACTACTACTATGCACACAACTACAATTTACTTAATACACAACTCTACAAACAACTTCCGTTTAATCCAACACACTCGTCCACAGGTATTCACTGGTTACTCCAAAACACTACTATGCACACAACTACTTTTGCGTAATACACTAATATACACACAAATACTGTTTACGCAATACAAAACCATACAGGCAACTACTGTTTACTCAATACACAACTATACCGACAACTACAGTTTACTCAATACTCTACTATACAAACAACTACTGTTTACTCAAATACACAACTATACAGACAACTACTATTTACTCAATACACTTCTATACAGACAACTGCTGTTTACTCAAATACACAACTATAAAGACAACTACAGTTTACTCAATACTCTACTATACACACAACTACTGTTTACTCAAATACACAACTATAGAGACAACCACTATTTACTCAATACACAGCTATAGAGACAACCACTGTTTACTCAATACACAACTATACCGACAACTACTGTTTACTCAATACACAGCTATACAGACAACTACTATTTACTCAATGGACAACTATAGAGACAACCACTATTTACTCAATACACAGCTTTAGAGACAACCACTGTTTACTCAAAACACAATTATACAGACAACTACTGTTTACTCAATACACTTCTATACAGACAACTACAGTTTACTCAACACTCTACTATACACACAACTACTGTTTACTAAAATACACAACTATACAGACAACTACTATTTACTTAAAACACAACTATAGAGACAACCACTATTTATTCAATACACAACTATACACAAAACTACTGTTTACTCAATACACTTCTATAAGGACAACTACTATTTACTCAATACACAACTATAAAGACAACCACTTTTTACTCAATACACAACTATACAGACAACTACTGTTTACTCAATACACAACTAAAAGGAAAACAACTGTTTACTCATGATGAATACAGTTCTATAGAGACAACTACTATTTACTCTCAATACACAACTATACAGAGAACTACAGTTTGCTCAATACTCTACTATACACACAACTACTGTTTACTCAAATACACAACTATACAGACAACTACTGTTTACTCAATACGCAACTATACAGACAACTACTGTTTACTCAATACACAACTATAAAGACAACCACTGTTTACTCAATACACAACTATACAGACAACTACTGTTTACTCATGATCAATACACTTCTATAGAGGCAACTACAGTTTACTCAATACACAACTATACAGAGAACTACCGTTTGCTCAATACACTACTATACAGACAACTACTGTTTACTCAATACACTACTATGCAATCAACTACTGTTTACTCAGTACACTACTATACACACAACTACTGTTTACTCAATACACTACTATATACTCAACTACTGTTTACTCAGTACACTACTATACACACAAATACTGTTAATTCAATACTCTACAATACACACAACTACTGTTTACTCAGTACACTATTGTACAGACAACTACTGTTTACTCAATACTCTACTATACACACTACTGTTTGCTCAATAGACTACAATACAGACAACTACTGTTTACTCAACATTGATATACAGACAACTACAGTTTACTCAGTATACTAAAATACACTCAACTACTATTTACTCTATAGAACACTATACACACAACTGCTGTTTACTCAATACACTACTAAACAGACAATTACTGTTTACTCAATACTCTACTATACACCCAACTACTGTTTACTCAATACACTACTATACACACAACTACTGTTTACTCAATACACTACTATACACCCAACTACTGTTTACTCAATACACTACTATACAGACAACTACTGTTTAATTAATACTCTACTATACACCCAACTGCTGTTTGCTCAATACACTACAATACAGAAAACTACTGTTTACTCAATACTCTACTATACACCCAACTACTCTTTACTCAATACACTACTATACACACAACTACTGTTTACTCAGAACACTACTATACAGACAACTACTGTTTACTTAATACTCTACTATACACACTACTGCTTACTCAATACACTACAATACAGACAATTACTGTTTACTTAACATTAATATAGATACAACTACTGTTTACTCAGTACACTAATATACACACAACTACTGTTTACTATATACAGCACTATACACACAACTGCTGTTTGCTCAATACACTACTATACACACAACTACTGTATACTCAATACACTACTATACACACATTTACTGTTTACTCAATACACTACTATACACACTACTGTTTGCTCTCATACACCACTATACAGACAACTACTATTTGCTCAATTCACAACTATACATCCAACTTCTGTTTACTCAATACACTACTATACACACAACTATTGTTTGCTCAAAACACTTCTATACACTCAACTACTGTTTACTCCCACACAATACAATACACACACCTACTTTTTGCTCTAATACACTAATTTACACACAACTACTGTTTGCTAAATACACTACTATACATACAACTTCTGTTTGCTCAATATACTGATATACACACCACTGTTTTCTCAATATACTACTATACAGACATTTTTCTCAAGCACACTATTTTACTGACAACTGCTAATCAATAATACAGCACATGGAATTTATTGCTTGCACAAAAGAAAATACTTTGTTTTAAACGTTTTAAAACATATTTCTGTACATAAAACAGGGACTTTTGTACCAGATGTATTTCACAATTGAACATAAACGAAGGAAAATAAATGTGTTATGATTATTACAGCCATGGGTACTATACGACATTCATAAAAAATTTCAAATATCTTTAGGGGCCGTTGAAGTGTTATCTGTTTCTGTACATTACATGAAGATCACATGGATTCACATGGGGACAGAACATAAACTGTCCATTGCTTAGCTGGGGTATTGTTTTTTTCATGACATGATTATTTTGGCACAGAAAAGTAAATATAATTTTGGTAAAGTTTTACGAAATTGCAGTAATCATCTGCGAAACAATGATAAATATATGATTATGTAGGCATCACCTGAGTCAGAAATACTCCTTGTCGGTCATTTGAAACATTAGGTATACCAGGGTTACTTCCCTTGTACTGCAGTTAAACGAAATGTGTACACGTAATACTGTTGGCCCGAATCCGATGTTCACACGTATTGCATGTGGCACCGACCCGTGAAGATCTGGGTAAGAATGGGTCTTCTGCAACCCATTTTATATCATAAGATGCGATTATGCTTGTCATAAGAGGCGACTTAAGGGATCGGGTTGTCAGGCTCGCTGACTTTGTTGATGCATTTCTTCGTACAAATTACATAGATCGATGCTCATGTTGTCAATCATTGGATTGTCTTGTCCAGACTCGATGATTTACAGACCCCCGTCATATAGCTGGGATATTGCTGAGAGCGGCGTTCAACAACAAACAAACAATTGTGCACTGCGTTTCAAATCATATTTTCGGTCACTGTGACATTGAAGATTCAAGGTAAACCAGTGCTGTATTTCAAGTGTTATATTGTTATTTTTAAGCGGGATTGTTGTTCCAACATTTGTGATAAAAGATGTAGCTAGTCTATCTTTTCCCTGTCCACAATACGTGGCACAAGCCATGAATCGTTTTACAACATCATGTGTACAGGAAAACATTTGAACACAGCAAATAAGCACTGGGTGTGTAAAGTCACGATGTTTTCTTATCCCGTGTTACGTAACACCCTTTGACAACCCTGTTCAGTGTAATCAGAGCGTTACGGTTCTATACATACAACTTGTGATTGAGGTAAGGTTATACTTCCCGGTCTGATCTGTCTGTGTATTGCTCAAGGTACCTTCACAGTAAGATCGACTCCAGTCAACTAATTTGAGGTCAGTTTCAATATACCTACTTTCTGTGACAAACGTTCATTTATTTCAACTCTGGAGGAAAGTGTGTTACATGCATATAACTCATAACCGCTTCGAGTGGCCTCATTAACTAAGTGGTCAGAAATCATCAGGAATGATTGTCATTTGATGGAGGATTTCCCAGTGCGGTTTTATCCCAGGAACACTGCTGATGGTTTGGTTGAGTTGCTAGCAATGTAGTCATTGGTCACTTCGTAAAAGCTTCATCCAAATGGGTTTATATGGTTCCATATCTATGTACTGTACTACTTTCCTTCTGCATAGGAGGCTTGGTAAGAACGCTTCACGGACGAATCAAGATTAGGTGTTCGTCTGTAAAAGCTGACAACTCTACAGATTATGACAGGGAATAGACCAATACATGGAACAAGTATAACACATCACAAATGGTGCATAATTTACGGCCTTAAGCAGTTATAGATGGATCACGGGGAGATGGATTAGCGAGGTCCACTTGAAATTGAAGTTAAATCATTATGATGACGTCACGCTTTTGTTGTTCAATCTGAGCCAGGATTTCCTGAATGTGTAAAACTGACACAACTGTAGGTCATTATACACATTTAGAGAGAGATTAAATATTAACTATAACATGGTTTTAGTCAGAGAAATCACTCGAATCCGGAAGTAGAATCTCACAATTTCCCCATTATGTATTACCAACACGTAGTTAGTCAGTGTTGATATGGCAATGTTTACATGTATATGAACAAGCAGGATAGCATGCCGCCATATCACTGAAGTTACATTCCCAGCCCGTGTACAAATATACCGACAAACACTACCGCTATGTAAAGCATGACTGAACACGAAACACGCGTCTGTTCTGTTACTTTGGCTAAAGGTTTTATCACTCTAATCTGCCTTGTAATTATCGTTTTTTTCACACATTACATACTCTCATTACAGATTTCTGACCGGCGTAACAAATGGAGGGAGTGTATGTATTTGTAGGTACGGAACTGTGCACATCTTCATAATATATATAATGAGATTGTTATTAGTATATGCAACATTTCTGATAGTTTTAGCCTTTATTGAAATTTTGCGGTTTGTGTAAGTTTCAACATTAATTTATTTTGCTCATGATGAGTCGCTTAAGGCAGAGATTTCATATGAGTGAGTTGGGTTTGACGCCGGTTTTAACAGTAATCCAGTTATATAACGGCTTGTCAGCTTAATGTGGGAGGAAAGTCCAAAGTGATGCAGGTCTCAGAAGTATACCACTTCGGTGAAACCCACGACCACGGGTATGGTGCTGACAAACCTAGAAACATAATCGGGTCGAAACGGGATTCGAACCCACAATCATAGGTTTCAGGCGTGGATTTCTTATGAACATGGAAAGTGTTTTGCCACTGTTATTAACATCAGAAATATGGACAGGGACTTTGTTAAGTGTCGATTCCCAAATTGAAACAATATGTTAATCCTGTGAAACCAACAAACAACCAACAAATGTATACAATCAACAAATATATTACAAAATTCACTGAGTTTACAAATCAATACAAATAACTGCACATCGATTACAATTACAGTAAACAATAGAGTAGTAGTACAATATTGAATGGCAATAAATAATATGATGGCAGTGTTCAGTATCATATACAAAAATACAGTGGTGACAGGAAAAGTCAGTGATAATAATATATATTCACCCAGTGGCGACAGTGGTCAAGCTTTCGTGATGGACTAGGCAGGGAATCAGGGATGATGAGCGATCCTCACATAAAAGCTGGTCTTGACGTGATGAAAATGCACGCGTATGCGTGTGTGTGTTACGAAAAGACGCTATTGTATCCTTATATACTGTCCAACTGACTTTGATTACTTTCTCGACAGCGCAGTAAGGCTCTGTACAATGCACAACGAGTCTCCCCGTTTTCGGAAGGTACCACACCACTCTTAATATAGTAACTGACTGACGACTGCATACGTTAACAAGTACTACATTCCTGACGTCTAATCACTGCCCAAATACAATGCAATGAACGGCTACCGAATCTCTACAGAAACAATGTAACACCGTTACAATCATTGTTAAACAATAAAACACACCGCCATATAACAACTTATGTACACGTAAATGCTGTTTACGAGATATTGGACATATGGGTTGATTTTAATACCCTCTATAGTCGCCACCATTTTTATAAGTTATGCTTAGTTGTATTATTTTGTAAACTGGCAAATATATGAAATGAGGAATGCTATAATCAATTTACATTCGAACTTTCAATGATTTGACAAGAAATATACTCTTCAAAAAAAGAAACGCAATGCGGACATTGTTGGCCATAAAAACAAAATTGGCGGACCAAAATTGGATGTGCAAAATAAAGAGGTTTAATGTGTTATAGTGTCAGTGACAAATTTCCCGGATCAAAATGATCCCAGCAAGGACATGCAAACCATTATTCAGGAAACACGTACGATTAGGAAAAACGCACCCAGTGCAGTACAAAAGGACCATGGAACTGCACGCACTGCACTATGAACGGTATTAAAGTGCAGGTTCTCGTTGCCTGGCATCCGCGTCAATCGAACAGTGACAGTTCGACAACATGTCAAGATAATCAGAAGTGCAAAGAAACAACGTCATAGGCCGCTTGCAGGCAGGGGAATCCCGTTCAGCTGTAGCCAGGGTCTCCTCCGTCGAGGGGATGGAAGACCACGGGTCTACAGACGTCGGAGAGAACGTAACGCCGGAAACTCTGTACAGGAAGTGGACAGGTTTGGTGGGGGTAGCTTTATGATGTGAACGGATATATCTCATCATGGCAGGACAGGTTTGGTCCATATCCAGGGCAACCTTACGCCTCAACGATACATCAACGACATTGTCCTACCTCACGTCCTCCCAATTGCAGCCAACGGCAACGGTGTTTTCCAGCAGGACAGCGCTCGACCGCATACAACACGGATCACAAGAGCCTGTCAACACAACAACAACGTTAATGTTTTCCCCTGGCCCTCCAGATCCCCGGATTTGAACCCGATAGAGCACCTGTGGGATGAATTGGATAGACGGCAACGCCGACGTCAACCACAATCCCAGACGTTGCAGCAGTTGGCTTTTCCGTTGCAGGCCGCGTGGGCTACCATTCCCCAGGATGTGATTCGCATACTCGTCTCTTCCATGGGCAGGAGATGTCAGGCCGCTATCGATTCCAGCGGGGGACAAACGCATTATTGATTGTAACTGACCTACACCTTCGACTTTTCCTATGTATCGATAACTGAGATGACTACAATCACCAAGTGTTCTCTCCACAACATTTTTGGCTCAATACCTTGTACGAACGGTTCCTCGTATAAATGTATTTCCTACCTCACACAAATCTGGCTTTGCGTTTCTTTTTCTTGAAGAGTGTAGTTTTTTTAAAATGAATGTGTACTTTACTGAGCATATTTATGTTTAGTTTCTGTCATCTGGATCTGTGTTGCATCAATGTCGTAAGTACGGCATAGCAATGAGTGCTTATTTGAATTGATTTGTTCTGATACACCAGTATATTGATCTAAAGAATTTACAAAGACATTGATTCTCAGTGCATATCGGTTATCTTGCATGATATACATATATCTGTTATCTTGTATACCTATATCAATATATCTGTAATTTTGGCAAGACTATTAAACACCAGATAATTTGGGTTGTACTTTTCCCATTCCCATTCCCATTTCACATTCACGGTCGAGCATATAAAAGAGAAACGAATGCAGGAAAGATAATCATATATTTTTGTATGACATTATGTCATAAAGAAAATACATTAAGCCAAATTTCATCGCGTATTCTATACGTGTGGTTCAACGCAGGCCATAAGTTCGCCATTTTACACAAAGGTTGATATTACTTAAATATATACAGGTAGCATTTGTTCCTTCTTTGTTTTGAGTGAATTTGATAAGTTGTTGATGAAATATGATAGCAATTGGTATGTCTTAAACGATATGACGTATATTTCAAAGAAAGTTGGTATTTCTCATTGTTGTTATTAGGTATGATCATGAACATATTGAATATTTATGTTTCAGACAAAAAGAACATATAAGGAAATACATATGTGAAATTAGTGCTTGCAATGGACAACTTAATGTTGAAGGTAGTTTTATTATTCATTAAAGATAAACAAATATAATCTGATCATCTAACTCAAGAAACATAAGATGACTTACGCTACTGTTGCTCAAAGAAAATTTTAAGGCAACCATATTGATAAACATTACATGAAATTCATTTAGCGTCAGTGATTTCTGTATGTACTTTCTTCAGTCAATGGTGACCCTCAAAATTGTGACTGCCTTACTGAGGATGGAGGACACTGTGTTGAACTTGTCATAGATTCATCCACGTGTGGAGATTTGTAAGTATTGACAGGTTGTCTGTCCCTATGTTTAGCGAAACATACATGTATTTGATAATAGCTTTATTTGAACCAAAAGATAAAACGAACGTTTTGGGATGATGTCAGACAATAGGCCTACTTGCCCTCATCCAACATTCTGCAAACGAATTGTGTCTGTCTCTAATAGAGCGCGTCCGATGAAGATTCCGGGTTAGAATAAGTCTTCAGCAACCCATGCCTGTCCTGAGAGGTGACTAACGGGATCCGGTAGTAAGACTTGGTTGATGCATGTCATCGATCCAAATTGCATGGATCGATGCTCATGATGTAAATCACCTGATTGTCTGGTCCAGACTATTTACAAACCGCCGTCATATAGCTGGATTATTGCTGAGTGCGGCATTAAACAACAACAACAACAACAACAACAACAACAAAAAAAGTGAATTCGAGAGCATATTACAGCCCCATGAATTTCAGTTGCTACATAGAGCACCGTATTTCCTCGATTAATCGCCGAGTAACGGAGTATGTGAAAACAATAAACACCGAGTCTTAAACGCCAGGTAGCTAAAGACAAATGAATGAAACAGTTCGAGTTCCACAACTCATACATATTACATTTCAACTAATGTATGTGTACAACATATTGTCTCCGGAAAACAGAAGCATGTTACAGCTGCAGAACTACGGTACCGAGGATGGATTGAGGAAGAATGTCTGAAAGAAATATACGCCAGGGCGTATAATCGAGGAAATACGGTACTAGCTATGAAGTTCATGTCGCTCGTGAAATAAACTGAAAAGTATTTAACCGGGACAATAAACATGATAATCATTTATTTGAAGCTTATTTTTCCAACTTTTATGATACAACAATAAGGAATGATCGATGATTTTTTTAATGAGATCGGCAAAGAAAGCAATCGGCAATAGCGACTCAAGGGGGGCACTCTACAATATCGCGGTATCGCTGTTTTCCGGGATGATACGTGTGGTATATATGCTTGACATCACTTCCTGTTATGGATGATACATAATTATTATGCAAACGACACAGGTTGGGTCAACGGAGACCGTCCAAACAAATGTGTTTTTTTCTAAGCCTTTTCGAATGGATTAAGGGGTAATGTTACTTAAAAAAAACATTCCAGAAATTTATGAACATATCGTGCTCAGATTTGAATAAGTAAGCAGCCGACAAATTACAAGATTTCCCGAGACCGTGATAATGTAGAAATTGAGAATACTTGAATGGGGAAAATACAGTTGAAACACATAGCTACATAGCCTACACGTTTCTTCATGTCAAATGTTTTAGTTGAAACTTATTGTTAAAGGGCTACCAAACATTACTCTATTTCAGGGTCCACACTGGCGGACATGGGCTGTGTTCAGAAGGTAAACCGCGGTCTTTGCATATGATAATGACAAAAAGAGGAATTTTGATTTTACCTTACCATAACATAAACACTTTGAATGGACTCGAACATACCTAAGTTTTAATAGTAAGTTTTAATAAGGAAATCAGTCCCTATGTAATATACATATAAGCCCCCAAACAAATTTAGATTTTCTCTCTCATATATGTTTAGAGAGAATATTACTTTTATTATTGTTATATTGGTTTGAAGAAATACATATTTTATTTTCAGATTTACCCTGTAAATGTACAAATAGTGGGCTATATTGTTGCACATCAGACACCCAATTGAACCGAAGGTAAGTAATCTTTCAAATACTGATGAATTTGTATTCAGACAGACCAGATAGTTTTTGAGCTACACAAGCAAAACCAGATCTTTTATACAAAATGTCGGGGTTATTTTTTTCTATGTGCACAGTTTCCCTCCACACACGCACCACAACGGTTTCTTACATATTAAAAATGTCTTGATTATTAGCTCTCATATGTCTCTTGCAGCATCCTACAGTTTAACTGTGAGTATATGAATTTTGACTAGTGATATTCGCAATCTGGCTCTAATGTTCTGTCTATAAAAGTATGGCTTAAAATTGTCCTTATGCAATAAAGAATTCTCACCTTTGCTCTCGAATATGCATCACCAGGTTATGATTGTACCTATTGGACACTTGAGGTATCTCTCGCTTGCATAGGGATCCTTTTTTTGTATTTCAATAGTTTCATGAAATTTCCTTTTTCCCAGTGATTGATGTGGGTATGGAGAATATTGGTTTGTTGCCAGGAAATATCGTGGTCAGGATGGTCATAATATTGCTATTTTTTTTGCAATTAATTCAACCTTATGTAATCCATAAAAAAAGTAGGTGCGATTCAGTATGAAAAATTGAGTGATTTGAGTCAGCCAAGTTAACCGTATTTCAGGCAACCAGGCTTTATTAGAGTCAACCTGAGTTAACCAGTGTTAATCAAGGATAACTGAGGGCAGTATCCGAAACAGAATATAAAATCTTCTAGTTGCTGCCAGCAAATAGAGAAACACGACAACCCTACAACACACAACTTGAGTTAATAAGTGTTTCATTTCTTCACAAAGCTCACTCCTGCATATTACCCTTATATTGCGGTTGTGAACTTTGCTGTAGAGACATCATATTGATACTTTTAATCTTTCGAAATCATCGACGTAATGATAAGATAGTTAATGTGCTTTAAAAATAAAAAATCCATCATCCCTTAAATAAGAGCAAACCTGACGTTCGTTAAAGGTGGCAACAAGCATGGTGCCTCGACAAACAAGCCTGGAGCCTCGACAAACAAGCCTGGAGCCTCGACAGACAAGCATGGAACCCCTCTAAAGACAGGAACATTGGTCGGAGGAGTGGTTGGAGGTCTCATCGGCGGAGTCATCATCACTGCTGTCGTCGTATTGCTGTGGCATGTGTGTCGCAAACGTAGAAGGTATGGACGCATGAGCTCACACATGTGCTTATATGACAACCTGCTACGTCAACAATTGATCATGTTCCAACAAAGGGAATACATCTGCAGGAATTGACAGGTTTCGTGTAGGAGATGGGTGGAACTGTTATCATTCTGTAATTACTGTCTTCTTTCCTGGTAGAGCGTATTGGATACATTGGACCCCTAAACTAGTTCAAAGGGGCTGATATAAGTTTCACGACCAATATATAGTTTTGTCTGTTCGTTGATTAACGCCGCACTCAACAATATTCCTTCTGCATGACGGCGGTCTGTAAATAATCGAGTCTGGACAAGACAATCCAGTGATTGACATCATGAGCATGGATCTACCCGATTGGGATACGATGACATGCATCAACCAAGTCAGTGAGCCTGACCACCCGATCCCGCTGGTAGCTTCTTACGACAAGCATGGGTTGCTGAAGACCAGTTCTAACCCGGATCTTCGCGGGTACCAAAATAGGTGCACCACCAACTTCCCTTATGAATGAATGCTTGTACACATTGTAATTTGACTGCATTTAATTCCCTGAAGTAATTCTTTGCACAGACATCAAGAAAGTCCCGGAGAACAGATGACAGATACTCACGCATACCTGGGCCCAGTACGTCCAGATTCACTACTGTTATAATCCTCATAAAAGTTTTCGTTAAATGTGTAAAGTAAAAAACTTTTAATCTTTACGCTCTTCCCATAGATGTATTGTTTCACATGTTCGCCTTCTGATTGAGTTTTTCTCAAGAACAACGTTAAGTGTAAATTGCCAGTGGCTTTTTTTCTATTCTTTCACAACGGATGGAAATTTGATTTTTTTTAAGTTGCCATATAAACTATAAGTAAGTAGTTAATTGGGTTATACCTCTATCCTTAGGGTCACACCAGCGACTCACAAGACAAAAACAAAGGAGCAAATGAAAAGTCTTCCTCTGTCCCTGACGTAGTTAAGACTTCAGTAGGATCTGATACTGACCAGGGAGACTACACTGAAATTACAGATGACATCACTGAGGCAGCTGGAGGGGGTTCTGTGACAACAGCAAGTCATGGGATGAACCCACAGGGAGGACGTACACCACAGCATGCTGCTGACAAACCTGACGGAGATTATAACACACTTGGAGATGCTATTGTGACCAAAGCAGATGCTAAGCATACCTATGACAGGTTGGGAGACACTAACCCTGACAAAGCTCTCCTCCGACACACTGGGAACAACGGATCAGGTGCAGATTATTTCGTCCTGGGGGAATCTGAAGACAACTACAATAGACTATGGCGTGGTGCTACTGCTATTACGACTGGTGTTGACAGTGAGTACAACAGGCTGGGGGACACTACTGAGGCTGGAAATTCTGAATTAACGGACACTGGAGCGCCATCGTTGGATTACTTTGTCCTCGAGGAACCTGCAGACACGTACAACAAACTTGGAGTTGATGGGGATGCAACTACGACTGATACAAAAAATACCTATGACCGATTAGGAAACACGGATGTTGATACAAGACCTAGAGATTCGGAACCTTCCGAAATCTTGCTTAAGGAATCAGGTGACACCTACACCAAGCTCGGAGAGAAACCGTCTGCCGATGAAGTGGAACACACGTACAACAAACTTGGAGGCGCTACACACAAGAGAGAACCTGACGTCCCTCCTGATGGTACCTAGGGACCCTCGTCATAGGTCTCGGCATAGCATGTGTCTTATACTTTCATTGTTTAGTTCTGCAATGTATATAGTACTCAACCATATTTTAGCATTATTTGTTTTAAGAAGTTTAGAAAATTGGAATGTGTGGTGAAACTTTATTGAGCAGTCTAGAGAACATCATAATTTTGTCATACATGTAGCTCATGAGCATCATTTTTTTCAATTCTGAGGCTGCCTCTCTTTGGTGTGTATGTCCCAAGTGAGGATTTAGTCAGAGTAAATGAGGATTTCGTACGTAGGATATTTTTAGAAACTGACTACTTTGTGTTTGTGTTTGTGGTCTGTGACTGAAAATCCAATATTTTTATATTTGTCTGGTTGAAAAATGTATCTCGGTCTGTCGTTTGGTCAGAAATTGTTAATAAAAATTGTAGGATTTGAAAACAGTTACCTTATCCGGTGATGTTTTCTTCTCATAATCGAAATTGTCAATGGACGCAAGAGAAGGCGTCAATATTATCACTGGGACGCATGTACCTTTTTATGTAAACTATTTCTGAGGTCGGTAGGTTTTCGATTAAATCACAGGGAATATAAAAATAATAAATAAACATACATATAATATATATATATATATATATATATATATATATATATATATATATATATATATATAAACGTTGTATTACCATCAGTTATACTCTGTTATTATTATTATCATTATTATTATTATTATTATTATTATTTAGCATACCCTGTTATTATTATTATTATTATTTATTTATCTGAATATGTAATGCTTGCTGTATGTTGCACTATCATGTGGCTTGTTCTTTAATGTGTGTCTGTACTTGGGATATAACATTAAAAGATATGAAATAAACAATGATATTTTGCTTAGCTCAGTATAGTGTTTACTAAACGTTTCATTTTTGGCATTCTCGAAGTTGATGAGTAAATTAGTAAACATACAACTTTATTGAAAACAACTTCTGGTTTACTGCATTTAGCGACGTTTTTATGTAGATTCTTACATCGATGGAATAGCTTCAGCCAAGCGATAACAGGCTATAGACATCATATGTTGTGATACATATACAATATAATTGTTAATGCATCCAAACGTACAGTAAGGGCAAGGATTAAGCAGCTGATTGGATACTAATGATTTGTTCGTTTGTTTATTGTTTAACGCCGCACTTAGCAATATTCCAGATATATGACGGCGGTCTGTAAATAATCGAGTCTGAACCAGACAATCCAGTGATTGACATCGTGAGCATCGATCCACGCAAATGGAATACGATGACATGCATCAAGCAAGTGAGCGAGTCTGACCACCTGATCCAGTTATTCACTCTTACGACAGGCATAGTCGCCTTTTACGGCAATCATTGGTTGCTGAAGACCTATTCTACCCCAGATCTTCACGGGTCCTGAAAGCAAGGCGTCCTGTGAGAATAGTGACCCTAATAACTTACCCTTGGCGGCAAAGATTTAGGTGGGGTAGACAACAGCATGGTTTACAGACGCCTCAAGGTTTTGTCTCCGATTTACAGATGCCAGAAAACGTTGTTGGCGACGTAGCGGCGAGCGATATGCCAGGGAAACAATTCTTGACTATGATCGGTATGGGAGCGGTAGTGACATGGTGTCACTGTAGGGCAGTATCACACATGACAGGCGAACGGATTTGGTTATTGTGAAAGGAGCATCAATCCACGCACTTGGGATACGATGATATTCATGAACCAAGTCAGCGAGCCTGGCCACCCGATCTGGTCACTTGGCCACCAGCAGAAAAGAGCCTTAGTTTAGATTTTCGTTCCCACATTTTACTGTATATCTTAAACCTTTTCTATTGCATAAAAAAAGGTATCTGTACACAATTTTCATTCGGTAGTAAGCTTGCAAGTGTGTGCGTGAATTTTCACGGGGTCAAAATTGCTTAAATTGAAGGAAAAATGCATAATTTGACAAAATTGGCATTAACATTTTTTATTAAGTCATTAAACTATCCAAATTATGTCTTTGATGACAAGTAAAATGTTCGGTTATATGGATTTGGCAAGCAGTTTGTTTCATTTAACAGTTATTCTAATTCTCAGTGAAAACATAAAGTGATTCTCAGTAATAAATTGTTTTTTCTTCTTTTTCAAATCTTGTGAGTAGGTAAAACACTTATTCCATTGGATTTTGGCAATAAAAACACTGTTACTACATATCAAAATCTGCATAAACCATTGTGCTATCCTATGCAGAAAACAAAATGAAAATATATTTAAAAGGGGCTGAGGTATTGTATACAATGTTACCCCAGCCCCCCTAAAACTAATTTTGACGAAAATTGCTAATTGAGATATGGTGGTAGATTATAATAATTTAGTGGATGAGTGGGATTATTGCAACAATGCTTAAAAACAAAAAGAAACATAAAGAAAAATGATGTTTCAAGTTTTTCTATGAACATCTATGGTGGCCATCATGAATTTCAAGAAGGCTGCCATTTTGACCTGTTTTCAAAATAAGGATCTAATATAGTTCTTCAACATGGTCATGTAATATATCATATGAAAGCATTTTACATTGTCTTTTCAATGATGTACAATATTCACTGAGTTCTGTGATGATATATTAAAAGCTATTTTCTCTAGCGACACCAAACCCAACCCCAAAGTCAGATTTCAATTAAATTTGACATAGTTTCGCTCAGAATTGTAGATATATTGCACTTTTGTCCGAGCATTTTACTAGTTTATCATTTGAGTGAATAAAAACCTATGTGAATACGTGTAGTATTATGAAGTATTTAAAAATTTACATCACAGAGTCAAGGGCTGTGGAATAATGTCACCTCAAGTCACCGTCAGAGTCCATCTCTTCTGGAGAGGTAGGTAAGTTGTTTCTGTTTAGGCATGACATAGCACAATTGCATCCAAAGGAACATCAGATGTTGTTCTTGGCGCAGCTAAACCTGGATGAGGAGCACCTCCTTATTGTACATTTGCAGGCGAACAATTCTATACACAGTTCATAATGTTACTTAAACAACCAAAACCACATGTTATCATGGTTGGAAATGCGCATACAAAATGTCATCAGATGTAAAAAAAGGTGGTTGTTAAACAACAAACACCCTATCAGTTGTGTATTCAACAAAAATCATTTTATTTATTTTCTATTGTCCGCCCTTTGTGATGAGGATGATATACATACCAGCCAAAAGACTACTCAAACAAATTAAGGACCATCCGAATCAGCACACAACCCAATCAATTAGCTCAGCACACAATACATGTATACCATTTAGTTTGGAACTAAATTCTGTACAGCACTCGTATGCTTGTCGTAAGAGGCGACTAACCGGATCGGGTGGTCAGGCTCGCTGAGTTGGTTGATGCATGTCATCGATCCCAATTGCACGGATCGATGCTCATGATATCAATCACTGGATTGACTTGTCCAGACTTGATTATTAACAGACCACCAACAAAAAGCTGGAATATTGCGGAGTGCGGCATTAAAGAACAAACAAAGAAACGAAATATTGGACTTAATAATACACAACAGCCACTAATCTTGAGATGCACACGATATCTTTATTAAAAAGGAAACCCCAGGAAGTTCTGATTATGATAATAAAGTCGAAAGGTATTTCACAATCAAGCATCCCCCTATCTATATATATTAACACAAGGAGTGCAATCGCCTACTACTCGTGGCACTCGTGGCACTCGTTTGTTTATGTGTAAAAGTGGGGTGTTTCATAGTAAAAATATATTTTAATCATAATCAGAACTACCGATTCCTGTGAAGAAACATACAGTGGATTTGTTGTCAGCTGATCAATCAAAGAGACCAAGTCATAGCCATAGACTGAAGTGCGTAAACAGATTGACGAGTACACAATGGCATCCCGCTACTACAGGAACATGATGGAAATACCGTCCCGAGATAAAAATGGCGTCGTTGGTTTACTTATGAAAGTGTATACGATCGGTGAAATAACGGACAGAAGATAACAAAATAATCGGGGAATACAGTGGACACAGATATGATGTAAAATACAAGAAAGAAAATGTTTTTTACCAGGTGCTATGCTGAAACGGTATTAACATAGAAACAGTGATTGATGGTCGTAAAAAATTACACAGATACATAAAATGGATTTTTAGAGCATTCTCAAAATAACATGTTACTTATTGTCAAATTTCTCAAAATGTCAATATTCAATAGTTCTGGAATTGATTTCCCCTCAAAGACGTGATATGGGGACCATTCGTGACCACTCGGGTCATTCCGGGACATGATGCGATGATTACGGAAAGATGCGAGAGGTGACAAATGGTGATGCGCGTGTCAGTTGAAGCAAAAACAAGTCTTGTACTTGAAGTTCATATCTGTATCCACTTCACCACAGGGATGCCGCTCGTTGTGTTCTGCTACAGGGCTAGTTCCAGCGCCACCCAGCCACCGTAGACCCCCACGACGCACGTTATGAAGAAGACGACGTTGCTGGCACCACTCTATAACATGAAATGGTGGGTGAGTGAGCTAATAAATAAACCTGCAATTCATTCCAATAAAGTATCAGACCTCTTCTAGGGCCACTGTGATTGTGAACAGTAGCTATTTTAATAGTCAATGTTGACAGATTAGATAGCATAAGGTTTATTATTTCAACTTCATTATTATTGAGGACATATCGAAAGTGAATCACAGTTTAATCTGCAATTTCGTAAAACTTTACCAAACTTATATTTACTTTTCTGTACAAAAATAATCATGTCATGAAATAAACAGTACCTCAACTAATCAATGGCCAGTTTATGTTCTGTCCGTATGTGAATCCATGTGATCTTCATGTAATGTACAGAAACAGATAACACTTCAACGGCCCCTAAAGATATTTGAAAAAAACTATGAATGTTGTATAGTACCCATGGCTGTAATAATCATAACACATTACTTTCCTTCGTTTATATTCAAATGTGAAATACATCTGGTACAAAAGTCCCTGTTTTATGTACACAAATATGTTTTAAAACTTTAAAAACAAAGTATTTTCTTTTGTGAAAGCATTGAATACCCTGTGCTGTATTATTGATTAGCAGTTGTCAGTAAAATAGTGTGCTTGAGAAAAATGTCTGTAAAGTAGTGTATTGACAAAACAGTTGTGCGTATATCAGTGTGCAAACAGAGGTTGTCTGTATAGTAGTGCATTGAACAAACAGTAACTGAGTGTATAGTAGTGTATTAGAGCAAACAGTAGGTGTGTGTATGGTATTGTGTGGGAGTAAACAGTAGTTGAGTGTATAGTAGTGTATTGAACAAACAGTAGCTGTTTTTATAGTAGTGTATTAGAGCAATCAGTAGGTCTGTGTATGGTATTGTGTGGGAGTAAACAGTAGTTGAATGTATAGTAGTGTATTGAACAAACAGTAACTGAGTGTATAGTAGTGTATTAGAGCAAACAGTAGGTGTGTGTATGGTATTGTGTGGGAGTAAACAGTAGTTGAGTGTATAGTAGTGTATTGAACAAACAGTAGCTGTTTTTATAGTAGTGTATTAGAGCAATCAGTAGGTGTGTGTATGGTATTGTGTGGGAGTAAACAGTAGTTGAATGTATAGTAGTGTATTGAGCAAACAGTAGTTGAGTGTATAGTAGAGTATTGAACAAACAGTAGTTGAGTGTATAGTAGTGTATTGAGCAAACAGTAGTTGTGTGTATAGTTGTGTATTGAGCAAACAGTAGTCGCCTGTTTAGTCGTGTGTTGGATTAAACATGAGTTGTGGGTATAGTAGTTTATTGGAGTAAACATTAGTTGTCAGTACAGACGTATATCGATGACAAAGTCAGTTGTCAGTACAGACGTACATCGATGACAACGTCAGTTGTCAGTACAGACGTATATTGATGATAACGTCAGTTGTTAGTACAGACGTATATTGATGATAAATTCAGTTGTCAATACAGGTGTATATTGATGATAACGTCAGTTGTCAGTACAGGTGAATATTGGTGATAACGTCAGTTGTCAGTATAGGCGTGCATTGATGATAGCATCAGTTGTCAGTAAAGACGCATATTGATGATAACGTCAGTTGTCAGTAAAGACGTATATTGATGATAACGTCAGTTGTCCGTACAGACGTATATTGATGATAACGTCAGTTGTCAGTACAGACGTATATTAATGAAAACATTAGTTGTCAGTATAGACGTATTTTGATGATAACATCAGTTGTCAGTAAAGACGCATATTGATGATAACGTCAGTTGTCAGTACAGACGTATATTGATGATAACGTCAGTTGTCAGTATAGACGTATATTGATGATAGCGTTCAGTTGTTAGTACAGACGTATATTGATGATAACGTCAGTTGTCAGTACAGACGTATATTGATGATAACGTCAGTTGTCAGTACAGACGTATATTAATGATAACATCAGTTGTCAGTACAGACGTCTATTGATGATAACGTCAGTTGTCAGTACAGACTTATATTGATGATAACATCAGTTGTCAGTACAGACGTATATTGATGATAACATCAGTTGTCAGTACAGACGTATATTAATGATAACATTAGTTGTCAGTATAGACGTATTTTGATGATAACATCAGTTGTCAGTAAAGACGCATATTGATGATAACGTCAGTTGTCAGTACAGACTTATATTGATGATAACATCAGTTGTCAGTACAGACGTTTAATGATGACAACATCAGTTGTCAGTACAGACGTATATTGATGATAACTTCAGTCGTCAGTACATACGTTTAATGATGATAACATCAGTTGTCAGTACAGACGTATATTGATGATAACTTCAGTCGTCAGTACAGACGTTTAATGATGATAACATCAGTTGTCAGTACAGACGTATATTGATGATAACTTCAGTCGTCAGTACAGACGTTTAATGATGATAACATCAGTTGTCAGTACAGACGTATATTGATGATAACTTCAGTCGTCAGTACAGACGTATATTGATGATAACTTCAGTCGTCAGTACAGACGTTTAATGATGATAACATCAGTTGTCAGTACAGACGTATATTGATGATAACTTCAGTCGTCAGTACATACGTTTAATGATGATAACATCAGTTGTCAGTACAGACGTATATTGATGATAACTTCAGTCGTCAGTACAGACGTTTAATGATGATAACATCAGTTGTCAGTACAGACGTATATTGATGATAACTTCAGTCGTCAGTACAGACGTATATTGATGATAACATCAGTTGTCAGTACAGACGTATATTGATGATAACTTCAGTCGTCAGTACATACGTTTAATGATGATAACATCAGTTGTCAGTACAGACGTATATTGATGATAACTTCAGTCGTCAGTACATACGTTTAATGATGATAACATCAGTTGTCAGTACAGGCGTATATTGATGATAACTTCTGTCGTCAGTACAGACGTTTAATGATGATAACATCAGTTGTCAGTACAGACGTATATTGATGATAACTTCAGTCGTCAGTACATACGTTTAATGATGATAACATCAGTTGTCAGTACAGACGTATATTGGTGAAAACGCTGGTATGGAAAAATATGAAGGTCTTACCCCGGTGGTCGTAGACATTGTGACAGTCGTTGAGTCAGTAGCCACCGTCGAATTTGCTAAAGGATTTAAGTAAGTCGTTTAGTCAACATTATAACAAATTCTGCAAGTTTGATAATGCAAGTTTGAAAATGATGACATTATTACCGATTTTATTTGCAACAAAAGGATACACAGAGATTATAGTACTCTTTAGAAGCTATCGGGAAGTACTCGCATTTGAACAGATTGAAAGTGACAAGAACATATTTACAGTGTTCTTGTTGGCGAACTTGTTGGGAACGTCTTACTCAAAGGAAGTCAGAGAACACCCGATTCTTTTATATCTCTCTTGTCATGACACATTGCCTAAAGTAATATGAAAACAATATCTGATGTTCTTTACCTTCATTAGAGTAGAACCTATGAGGAACACTACTTCGCACAAGGGATTCGATAAACCGGAATTGAATAAACCCTGATTAACGAGGTTTCACTGTGGGTTATAAAGTTTGAGCCAGCAGTCAAACAAAGCGATGTTTGAAGTCTACCAATTTACTGAGCTTAGTGCTCTTTAATCATGGCGTCATAATTTAATCACATGTCTCTTGTGGAGACATATCAGCAAACAAAAAGCGTACTTACCTGTTGCTGCCAAGGGACTGACAGCACAGAGCGCGATAATAAGAATGGCAGCCAAGGTAAACTTCATCGTTCTTGTTGATTGGGAATCTGAAATCAACATGTTCGATTCCTACAGGCATTCACTCAATATTGTTTGCAGAAAACAAGAAATGTGGAGTTGGGCAGGATAATGGCGACTGTAGGGCCTTTGGTTTGTGGATAACAATCACGTCTACTGGAGACTGTAGAACCTAGGGGTAGAGGACAACGCCACGTCTACTGGAGACTGTAGAACCTATGTATTGTGGACAACATCACGTCTACTGGAGACTGTAGAACCCAGGGGTAGAGGACAACGCCACGTCTACTGGAGACTGTAAAACCTAGGGGTAGTGGACAACGCCACGTCTACTGGAGACTTAGATTCAAGGGGTAGTGGACAACGCCACGTCTACTGGAGACTTAGATTCAAGGGGTAGAGAACAACGCCACGTCTACTGGAGACTTAGATTCAAGGGGTAGTGGACAACGCCACGTTTACTGCAGACTGTAGAACCTAGGGGGAGAGGACAACGCCACGTCTACTGGAGACTGTAGAACCTAGGGGTAGTGGACAACGTCACGTCTACTGGAGACTGTAGAACCTAGGGGTAGTGGACAACGCCACGTCTACTGGAGACTGTAGAACCAATGGGTAGAGGACAACGCCACGTCTCCTGGAGACTATATAACCTAGGGGTAGAGGAAAACATCACGTCTACTGGAGACTGTAGAACCTAGGGGGAGAGGACAACGCCACGTCTACTGGAGACTGTAGAACCTAGGGGTAGAGGACAACGCCACGTCTACTGGAGACTTAGAACCTAGGGGTAGAAGACAACATCACGTCTACTGGAGACTGTAGAACCTAGCGGGAGAGGACAACGCCACGTCTGCTGGAGACTGTAGAACCTAGGAGTAGAGGACAAAGCCACGTCTACTGGAGACTGTAGAACCTAGGGGGAGAGGACAACGCCACGTCTACTGGAGACTGTAGAACCTAGGGGTAGTGGACAACGTCACGTCTACTGGAGACTGTAGAACCTAGGGATAGTGGACAACGCCACGTCTACTGGAGACTGTAGAACCAAGGGGTAGAGGACAACGCCACGTCTCCTGGAGACTATATAACCTAGTGGTAGAGGACAACATCACGTCTACTGGAGACTGTAGAACCTAGGGGGAGAGGACAACGCCACGTCTACTGGAGACTGTAGAACCTAGGGGTAGAGGACAACGCCACGTCTACTGGAGACTTAGAACCTAGGGGTAGAAGACAACATCACGTCTACTGGAGACTGTAGAACCTAGCGGGAGAGGACAACGCCACGTCTGCTGGAG
This sequence comes from Haliotis rufescens, assembly GCF_023055435.1. Lineage (NCBI taxonomy): Eukaryota > Metazoa > Mollusca > Gastropoda > Lepetellida > Haliotidae > Haliotis > Haliotis rufescens. Next base: position 6,781,906 of record NW_025963924.1, read on the forward strand.
ACTGTAGAACCTAGGAGTAGAGGACAAAGCCACGTCTACTGGAGACTGTAGAACCTAGGGGTAGAGGACAACGCCACGTCTACTGGAGACTTAGAACCTAGGGGGAGAGGACAACGCCATGTCTACTGGAGACTGTAGAACCTAGGGGTAGAGGACAACATCACGTCTAGTGGAGACTGTAGAACCTAGGAGGAGAGGACAACGCCACGTCTACTAGAGGCTGTAGAACCTAGGGGAAGAGGACAACGCCACGTCTACTGGAGACTGTAGAACCTAGGGGAAGAGGACAACGCCACGTCTACTGGAGACTTAGAACCTAGGGTGAGAGGACAACGCCTCTTCTACAAGGGATTGTAGAACCTATGTGTAGTGGACAACGCCATGCCTAGTAGAGATTGTAGAACATAGGGGTAGAGAACAACGCCTTTTCTACAAGAGGTTGTAGAACCTAGGAGTAGAGAACAACGCCTCTTCTACAAGAGATTGTAGAACCTATGTGTAGTGGACAACGCCATGCCTAGTAGAGATTGTAGAACATAGGGGTAGAGAACAACGCCATACCTACTGGAGACTGTAGAACCTATGTGTAGTGGACAACGCCATGCCTACTGGAGATTGTAGAACATAGGGGTAGAGAACAACGCCACGTCTACTGGAGACTGTAGAACCTATGTGTAGTGGACAACGCCATGCCTACTGGAGATTGTAGAACATAGGGGTAGAGAACAACGCCTTTTCTACAAGAGATTGTAGAACATAGGGGTAGAGAACAACGCCTCTTCTACACGAGATTCTAGAACCTATGTGTAGTGGACAACGCCATGCCTAGTAGAGATTGTAGAACATAGGGGTAGAGAACAACGCCTCTTCTACAAGATATTGTAGAACCTATGTGTAGTGGACATCGCCACGTCTTCTAGAGACTGTAGAACCCAGAGGTAGAGGACAACGCGACGCCTAGTAGAGACTATAGAATCTATGTGTAGAACACAACGCAACGTCTCCTAGAGACTGTAGAACCTAGGGGTAGAGGACAACGCCACGTCTACTTGAGACCGTAAAACCTAGAGGATGTGGTGAAGGTTCAAACCGCCTTCAACAGAAAGTACGTACTTGAAAATTGGATTTAACCGAAAATTACAAACGCTATGACAAGTTTACAAGGCTCAAAACAGTTTTGAAACTTTAGGTCCAAAACACAACTATGATTCCCGTATCAAATACATCATAACAGAATATCTATTTCGTGTTTGTGTCATATTTAGCCACCATCAAACATGGGTGTACACCCCATTTTGCCCGGCAGTTTACTATGAGGGACCGAGATGGTGTGGAGGGTAGTGGGCATCGCGTCATCTCATCAGACACAGAACACACTTGCATTGTGTTTATAATACCGAACTTTATCTACAAATGTATGACATTCTTATTTCAGCCTCCTTCGTATGTTACAAAACGTTATTATATCAAATGGCACTGCGCACACAAATCTCAAACTATTACCTGGGGCTGAATCACTTCTAGGTTGGAAGTTGTTATCAAATCTTCCCTCAATCGACTTTTCACGAGCACAATGTACCTACCTCTGAAGCTTTCAGCTGATCGTCTTGTATAGCCAACTGACTGACTGATATAGGAGATTTAACGTGCGCTTTCCGACTGTAGCGTATTTCGCACACGGGTACAGCCAACCCTGTACAGGGTCTTTTATGTCGTCTTTTAGACGAGTTTAAGTTTAAATAGGGAAGTTAATATTAGAAATGAATTATTTTGCTCAACCTATATATACGTGTCATTGGCAATGTATATCAAACACAACTAACTAAGGTAGAAATATAATATTTAGGTATTTAATATGTTGTTATTAATGGCTTGAGATTATTTTACAAATGATATAGTTGATCAAGCCCCCCTTCCCAATAGACTGGACCACCCTCCAGTAATTAAATAAGATTGACTATTTGTTGTGTTCACCCGGATAACGGTCCCTGACAACTGTGGTGATACATAATGTGAGACAACATATCGGCAAACACATGCTCCCTTTGTTATTCATAAGCACTGGAGAGTAGATCAAATACCTCCCCCAGTTCAAGATGCATGACAAAGCTGGAAACCCTGGATACCGCTGTATAAATAAACACTATCTTTTTATCAAATTGCATTGTTTTCATACATGCGTAAGAGCTGTATTAACCAGTGAACTACGTAAGTTCAATACCCCAAGGTTTTTCGGTTTTCTTTTCGTGTGTCAATTTCAGAATTTTGAATTTAATTGAAAATATTGAAACGTAAGAAGATGATAAGCGGTGACACACCACATCGGGGTCGATTGCAGGACATCACGTGGATTCTTTCATGTGAGAATAATTACACCGAATAATAATTTGATTGTACCAATACCCGGATGGTTGGTCTCATATAAGAGCACATGATCTCTCTAGGATTCTTCTGCAAAACAAGCGCACGGTAACCCGATAAGGGTTCTTTAGAAGTACAAGAGCATGTAATCCCTATAGGATCTGTAGGATTCTTCTGTAATACAAAATCATGACTCACTATAGGATTCTTCTGTAATACAGAGTGCGGAATCACTACAGGATTCTTCTGTAATACAGAGTGCGGAATATCTACAGAATTCTTCTGTAATATAGAGTGCGGAGTCTCTACGGAATTCTTCTGTTATACAAAGTGCGGAATCACAACAGGATTCTTCTCTAATACAGAGTACAGGATCACTACAGGATTCTTCTGTAATACAGAGTACGGGATCACTGCAGGATTCTTCTGTAATATAGAGTGCAGAATCTCTACAGGATTCTTCTGTAATACAGAGTGCGGGATCACTACAGGATTCTTCTGTAATACAAAGTGCAGAATCACTACAGGATTCTTCTGTAATACAGAGCGCGGGATCACTACAGGATTCTTCTGTAATACAGAGTGCGGGATCACTACAGGATTCATCTGTAATACAGAGTACGGACTCACTACAGGATTCTTCTGTAATACAGAGTGCGGGATCACTACAGGATTCTTCTGTAATACAGAGTACGGGATCACTACAGGATTCTTCTGTAATACAGAGTGCGGGATCACTACAGGATTCTTCTGTAATACAGAGTGCGGGATCACTACAGGATTCTTCTGTAATACAGAGTACGGGATCACTACAGGATTCATCTGTAATACAGAGTGCGGGATCACTACAGGATTCTTCTGTAATACAGAGTGCGGGATCACTACAGGATTCATCTGTAATACAGAGTGCGGGATCACTACAGGATTCTTCTGTAATACAGAGTACGGGATCACTACAGGATTTTTCTGTAATACAGAGTGCGGGATCACTACAGGATTCTTCTGTAATACAGAGTGCGGGATCACTACAGGATTCATCTGTAATACAGAGTGCAGGATCACTACAGGATTCTTCTGTAATACAGAGTGCGGGATCACTACAGGATTCTTCTGTAATACAGAGTGCAGGATCACTACAGGATTCATCTGTAATGCAGAGTGCAGGATCACTACAGGATTCATCTGTTATACAGAATGCGGAATCACTACAGGATCATTATGAAGTGTGGTATTATTTGACTACTATAAAAATGACGCAGAGTGAGCTGTAGGCAGAATGGGGGTGAAGTGTAGAAATGGGATTGTACGTGGTGGATTATTGGAGAATATATCACACGAGCACATCACACACACAAAAATACATGCACACACGCTCTCACACACGTCATAGTAAAACACGAGGATACACATTCCATGACATCAAGCTGTTGTCAAATATCATTACTATGTTACTAAATTTATATGCAAACATTACACACTTTAGGGAAGTAAATAGGATTTAGGTGTGTGACTTTCACCAATAAAGAGAACAACCTGAAAGATAACGGGACGCCCATTTTCACTTTGCTCGGTTAAATGAGAGCCAAAATCTAAGGGTACAATCGACGCGAATAGCTAGATGCTTGTTCATGCGGCGTTAAACAATACTCGCTCAACCACTCCGAAAATATATATATATATATATGTTGTAACATCCTAATCAATACAAATATAATTAATGATAATAATTAAGCGACAAAACCCTTTTTATATCCAATAGAAATAACTGCATAAGGCAGAGTCGATTGTACGATTTCGACTATATCATGAGCAAGTGTTTATGAATCACTTTCAATGATACCAGGTGTTCGCGAAAAGGTGAACTTATCCTGCCCCATCGGTGTTATTATTACTTGCTATGTGATTTTGCAATGTATCTAATATACTACACACAAAGGAGAAGGAGACATGTGATATGGTATGTTGTATGTGACGTTCGTTGTGAACTCTACTATCAGCGTAATTGGTTTATTTTATTTTTTTCTCCATAACCTAACATAAAGTTGTCATTTGTTGTAAATTCAAAATGAAATCGGCTATTAACTAAAGATGTCATAGATAGAGGTGGCGCGGAGAGACTATAACGGAGTGTTTGATTTATGAGGCATGATCTATGCCAGTATATGTAGGGACGCATATGTTATATTTGTTGTTCCAGATAATAGGTTAAATGGTAATGTGCAATATCAGGAACTCTGATAATTATATTTTCAAGGGTACAGAATGTGATTTACACATGAGTGTGCTTTAACAAAAGCAATGAAATCCATTCCTTGATTATAAATAATCTGAGCTAATAGCATTGTCCATTGTACGATTTGGATTATATCATAAGCAAAGTGTTTATGTACAGTAAAGAACGGTTATAACGAACTCAAAGGGACTACTAATTTTAGTTCGTTAGTTCGTTATAACCGTAGTCCGTTATAAGCATTTATATAGCATAACTACAGCAAATAGTCTGGACCACAAAAGTAAGTTCGTTATATCCGTCAGTTCGTTATAAGCGTGTTCGTTATAACCGTAGTTTACAGTATAACTATGAAAGATAACAGATGTTTGCGAAAGGTGAGCGTATCCTGACCCACTTGTGGCACCCGTCACGAACACATGAAAGTCAATTGCCCACCTAAAAAATAATATAAATAATATATGTGGTACAAGTCGAAGTTGGGAAAGGCATCGGACATGATTCTATTCCCCAATCCTGTTGTAGTCATAAATCAATAAACACAATGAAACCAGTGTGTGTGAGGTTATACAGAATGTAAATTATAATAATGGCTAACGGTATTTCAGTCAGTATCACAGCTGTTGTCCCGTGAGGGAGACAGTATAGCATTTGTACTGACAAACCAATAAGCGTAACCGGGGCATGTTTCCACGCATGATTATAAGGTTCTGGTACGTCTGAGGTCCAATGCCCAACTGTGGAGAGCGAGTGTGGCTCGTAAAAGATGAAAGCTACCATTTGAAATAACGAAGTAGGTTCTAGTTAACCTCACACCCTTAGCGGAAAAAGTGCATGTTTATAAAGACTCCATGGTACTCCTAGAAGTGAGTGAGTGAGTTGGATTTAACGCCGCTTTTAACAGTATTCCAGTGATATCCAGTCAGCTTAATATGGGAGAAAAGCCCGAACTGATGCAGGTCTCAGACGTTTCCCACTTCGGTGAAACCCACGAGCACGGGTATGGTGCTGACAAACCTAGAAACATAATCGGGCCGAACCGGGATTCGATCCCACATTTATAGGTTTCTGGCCTGCCCAAGTGACGCAACTGCGCGCCTTGGACGACTGGGCCACCCGTGTCCCCGATACTTCTAGAAAGGAAAGTTCACTCTATTTTCCCCATTGACTCCTCAATGGACTATTTAGTTCAGCATTTACTGGGACTTATTTCTGTAATGGTCACACACATATCATAAGAATGAGTTAGGTATGGTAGTCAAAGCTGTCTGACATGTTTTTACAGTTTATGAAGCTTCGAACTGTCCAAAATGTTTTTCATGCACAAAACACACGCTCTGTCCACTTGAAGGATTTTTTTGGTATGAAGTTTGTATGTGACTTTTCCCCTCCCTGTTCTGAAACATCTTTGTAAAATTAAATATAACTGATTGTATGTATTTAAGTAAGAATAAATCCTACATGGAAATAACATAATTTTTTATTCCACTGATTCACGTATCCACCAGCGCACACGGTAAACGTGTAACCACATAAACACAGTGAGAGAAACAACGAAGCATGGCATCGTGTCCTGAAGTTGATGGAATCAAACGTCATATCAACTGTCAACTATAATATTCCGAGCAGGAAACATTGGAAAACATAACGATCGTGTCTTTTGTGCGAAGTATCATCAATTTGACTGGGGGTTATCAATCAATGCTGTCGTGTAATAGCTGTACAGTAACGCAACAATGTTAATGGTTATTCACAATTACAAATCGATATTTTGATTGAAACGTAGTAACTGTCACAAGACTATCGTTGTCACAACAAAATATTCTGTTTACGGCTAATATGTAAAATTGTATTGTTTGTCCACTGCACATCTACGTTAAAGTTGACGAGTTGATTTATTCATCTGGAATATTTTTGTAAAGGCCAGTGGCCAATTGTCAACGGGAATCGTTATAGGAATTACTAATGCCGATTATATAATGGTAGCCCACTAGGATACCATGCCGAAAACAAGTACCATCTTTTAACGTCTTTTGGTGAGACATGAGCCCGGGGATCGAACCACCGACCTTCTGCTCTCCAGACAGATGCTTTTTCCACTGGACCACGGTCCAGTCCTTCATATTAAAAAATGTTAAGGACAGATATAGTATTAAGTAATATCATGTAATGGATTATTATCAAGGCAATAGTAATAATTTAAATCCTTGTTTTCCTCGTTCTAATTGAAATGATTCTATTCTATATATAATAGAAACATTTCCAACACGGTCTAAATAGTTATCACCGCGGCGGAAATAGTTTTCTGTATTTTCATTTTAGTTTTTGACATTTTCGCTTTAGTTTTTGACATTTTCATTTTAGTTTTTGACATTTTCATTTTAGTTTTTGACCTTTTCGTTTTTGTTTTTGACATTTTCATTTTAGTTTTTGACATTTTCAATTCACTTTTCAGCGATTCAATATCTTCTTTATACATGATTTATCACATATTTGTATTTACAAGTTGTGTTCATTTGCAAAAGGTTACGATAACAGTAAGTGAAATATCAAAATATTGAAAAACGGACTCCATGTCCCTTATGGGCCACCGTAAATAACACATGAAATACACCCAAAATGAAAAGTAATTTCGAAAGAAATGAAAGAGCTGCATCCAATAGCAAAATTCAGTTATTGATCAATCTGTCATATAACAGTAATATGAATGAAATCAATGAAATTTCGCTGTCAATTACGACATGTTTTGCGGTCTGTTAATCCGGACATACTTCCGCGACAGCACTGACCGAGAGAGAAAAGGTGTTTTCTTCTTAAAATGCGACAGCTGATATGTCCAATTTACAACCGATTCCGACACAAAACCATTTCAAGTCACTTGTAAGAGCTTTTATGCAACTTTTAGAAGACTTGATACATTTTCTAAATTAACAAGCATGAAATACTTATATCCCCTGCTAATAGGATGTCCGGTTGTGTGCAAGGCAAGAAAATTCGTACGGTTTTCAAGATGTGCTCCGGAAACAAGTCAAAGTCGTTGCCATGGAAACTCGAATTTTCAACACTAGACCTATCTATGTGACAAGTTTGGTTTAGGTAACTGTTTTTTTAGTTCTGCTCCGGAAACGAAACGTGACGGACGGACAGAAGGACGGGCGGGACAGCACTCATTCCTATATTCCCCTTCCACTTCGAGGCGGAGGATAATAAATTATACTCATACATGGGCAGCTGCCTATTGAAATACAAATATTTCAAGTAGGTCCTAGGGTCTGATGCTAGACCCCCAGATGAAACACAGAGAGCAAACCATTAACGTCTGTTCCAAAGCGTCGCGGACTGCACGAATGTATAGTTTTGTCTGTACCTATGTGTAGCGATGCTCATGATATCAACCACAGGATTGTCTGGTCCAGACTCGATTATTTACAGACCTCCGTCATATAGGTGGATTATTGCTGAGTGCGGCAAAAAACCCCAAATAAAATGTATCGGAAAAATAACAGGAAATATTATAACAGCCCCGTGATAGCAATCACTAAAGCCGACCTTTCTTTCAGTTGCTTCATGTTTTGATTCAATTTGTTTGTTTCTTGTTTAACGCCGCACTCATCATAGCTATATCATGGCGGTGTGTAAATTCTCGAGGCTGGACCAGATAATCCTGAGTTTGATATGACGAGCATCGATCCACGCAAATGGGATATGATGAAATGCATCAACCAACTCAGCGAGCCTGACCACCCGATCCCGTTAGTCTCCTCTTACGACACACACAGTCGTCTTTTACGGCAAGCATGGGTTGCTGGAGACCTATTCTAACCCGAATCTTCACGGGTCGTACAATGTATGAAGCCCATACTTGGTACCCCCAGACGTAATATGACTTGAATATTGATAAATAATCTATCAGCTAATCATTTAATATATTTCGTCAATGCAAGAGAATATCAAGTTTTGATTATCCGCCAAAACAGATCCGATGTGGCGCGAAGGGCGAAATAGAGTTGAAAATTAAATGAATGGACAACTGAAAACCAGTGATAGACGGGGCCACTGAAGATCAGTGATGACACCGGCTGAGACATGCATCTCCACGGATAGAACAGACAATTATGTTTGTTGTTTAAAGCTGCACTGTGATATTTCAGCTAAGTGACGGAGGCCTGTAAATAATCGAGTGTGGACCAGACTATCCAGTGTTCAACACTGTGAACAACGAGCCACGCCGTCCGAGTACGAGGACACGCAACCAAGTCCTCGAGTCTGACCACCCGATCCATTAAGTCGCCCCGTATAACCAGCATAGGCTGTGGACACCTCTTCTAACCTGGAGGAGCGGTCGGGTAGCCTGGTGGTTACAGCGTTCGCTCGCCACGCCGAAGACCCGGGTTCGATTCCCTACATTGGTACAATGTGTGAAGCCCATTTCTGGTGTCCCGAGCCGTGATATTGCTGGAATATTGCTAAAAGCGGCGTAAAATCAAACTCACTCACTCACTCTAACCTGGAATCCCCATGTTGGTAGAATAGATAAGATGTCAGTATCATTGCTAAAACTATTTATTGCCAGGGTATCTGTTGTAAAGAATTTCATTGGCCAACGAATACATGAACTGGAAGTCGATTGGCATATTTTGATGAAAATGAGATCCAGTGAAATATTAAAACAGAACAGTAATACAGGTTTGTTCTTTGATACACAGCACATTACAAACAGCGAAGCCTTTGGATGTCACATATTATGCACGAAATACCATCACAATTGTTGCATAATAAGATTTTGTTGTTGTTTTGTTAATCTGTCAATTTGTCTGTTCGTTGTTTAACGCCGCACACGGCAATATTCTAGCTATGTGACGACAGTCTGTAAATAATCGAATGTGGACCAGACAATCCAGTGATTGACATCATAAACAACCGTCCACACAACTGGAATACGATGACATGCATCAACAAAGTCAGCGATTCCGTAAGTCGTCTCCTTCAACAAGCATAGGTTGCTGAAGACCAATTCTAACCCAGATCTTCACGAGCATACTGCCATTATGCTAATAATTTTACACCAAACCTAAGGGTGCATTACTTCTGCATATAATCTACATTGCTATACTGATATAACCGTTAAACCCCATATTCACTATTGCAACCTAGCAATTTAGATAACAAACGGTTCAACAAATGAAATTGGTAGAAAAAATTCAAGCCAAAAAATATATAATCTCGTTTTTCAAACATATACTGAAACAACAAAGGTAGTGATCATGAATGTTTGGGGATATTTTTATGGAATTGAGGACAGTCTTCACGACAAAAAAACCCTAAACTTTCTTTATGTCATTGAGCATATGTTATTATGTAACCTATCGATAACTGTCGTGTGTTTATCGGTCAAAAGACAACATGTCTAAATAAACATACAACATTTTTGCTTTTTTTCTATCTGCCCCCTAGTGACACAAGCAGAGTGTTGAGGTAGTGGTGAGAGACGTCACTCCTTGTAGATGAGGGTGGGGATGTGGCAGTGATGGAGGACGCCGTCGCTCACGCTGCCGAGAATGGTACGCTTGATGGTGCCCATCCCACGGGTGCCCATCACGATGATGTGAGCATTGATCTTCTTGGCGTGGACGCAGATTTCGTGCCACACTTCCTTGCCTTTCAACTCCTCGAACTGATGCTCGATCTGGAAAAAGTTAACAAAGCGAAACTGAAAACGGGTCTGCAACAACATGGCGGCCACTCCCATTTACGATAGAGTGTGCGAGAATTTCAACAATGAAAAACTAATTGACGCGCAAAAGAAAGCCCCCCCCCCCCCCCCCCCCCCCCAATATTCTTCATATCCATCTCCCTTACTCACATCCCTGTTTAATGTTAATGTTTGTTTTTTGTTTAACGCCGCACTCAGCAATATTCAAGCTATATGACGGCCGTATACAATAATCGTAAAGTGGCGACTGATGGGATCGGGTGATCAGGTTCGCTGAGTTGGTTGATGCATGTCATCGTGTCCCAATTGCGTGCACCGATACTCATGATGGCAATCACTGGACTGTCTGGTCCAGACTCGACTATTTACAGACCGCCGTCATGTCGCTGGAATATTGCCGAGTAAACAAACAAAAAACAAACACACTTACCCCAAATTCCTTACAAATGGCATCGTATTTTAATTTCATCTGCTTCGTAGAGGCACTGGTCTTGTCAACAAGTTCCTGGCGCCGTGCAGGGCCTGTGACAAAGAACAAGAAGTAAGTTACAGGGTATATCGGGGTGAACAGGGTGGTCTTATCATGCCTTACGCTTAAATATCGTACAGGGCTGCATTCCTGGGTATTGAAATGTAATGAGGGTAGTATCACCTCGTCACTGGGGGAGTATTCACTTGTCACTGGGGTAGTATAAATAGAGAATACTACACTCATTCTCGTTAGATACCATTTTTACGAAACGAGTGGACTTTCGCTCGGTCAGATACCATGGAAAGTTCATGAGTTTCGTAAAAATGGTATCTAACGAGAATGAGCGTGGTATTTTATTAATAACCCACGTTAAATATGCATGTAAGTGTAAATACATAACAACTTTTGTTCGTTGACAGACCAAACTGAAACCGGTTGCAAACTCTGGTTGCGCATGAATATAGATATATGCCCAAATATGAGCATTGTTGACATTTCTATGCATACGCATTAACAACATGCGCCTGCAGTTGTGTTTGCAAACATAACAGCGCCGACGCCTAAGATCCTTTTGGAAGAATTTCTTCAGCTTATGAGAATTCAAGCGCCATGTTGTTAGTACGCAGGACACCTATAAGAAAATCTGAAAAGTCACATTAGCGCCGCGCTTTGAATATCGGACCAACAGTCAGTCACTCGCACTGCCGGGGTCCCGTCTGTGCATTCGAAAAAATTCGGTTTCCTTGATCTATCAGCTGAATTTATATCATGTCCGTGCCATTTTGGAAGAGTGAAATCAGAGTTTTCGCCAAAGACATTCATGTTTACTGTACCACCCTTTACTGAAGACGTGAAAATCAACACGCTCAAGTCTGCTTGCATGTCAGTGACAGCTTCGAACGAAGGGCAAGGTCACCACCGGAATAAGAAAAGACAACCGTGATCTACTCAGCGTTTTACGTTAGAGATAGGGAATGTTATTGTTCACCTTTGGGATATTTTGGGCCACATAATCAGAAATCAGCCACACTTCTACAGAGTTTTCGAATGATTTGTATCGGAAATGTTCATTTTGAGTGATCTGGTTGTGAACAAACAACTCCCGAAACAGTGCCACAAAATACGCCTCGAAGAGGACACTGATGGCACAACCGGATCATCCCAAGTAAGTCTAGATATCTGTCCAGATAGTTTAAACTGACTACATTTCACCACGCTTATCCTTTTACATTAAATCAAAAAGGAAGTTGCGAAAGTAGTCGGGTGCGTCACGCTCGTTGGGACCCCCGATCTATTGAACGGTAGTCGTACATTGAAAAAGGATATAGCTCGATTATATAATGTCTGTGGAAGCTCAATGCATAACTTATATAGGATGCAAACCGAATTTGATGCGTGTGACTATCTTGTTTAGTTCAATAAAGTGTTTGTTAATATCTCTCGCTCACATGAGATTGCTTCAGCTCTGCCTTGTAGTTGCAAAATTAATGACGTCTCGCGATTTTTTTATGAATAAAAAAAGGAGTCCCGGTGTGACAGAGTTTGCGGTTATCCAATCAAAACGAATAAAACAAGGTCACCCTTGTACGACACACGTGTGACGTACGGATTTAGTATCTTACCACCTGTATCTCCACCACGTGGGTAAGAATCACTCGTCACTGGGGAAGTGTTCACTCATCACGAGGGTAGTATTGCCTCAGCACGAGGGTAGTATTCAAAGGATGATCATCTGACTCAGACGTTCGAGAATATTCGATAGACGTGACAACCAATGAATATTTTTTTTTTTAAATCCTGTAGAAAAAACACATACCCTAACGTTTCTTCCCAAAGACTACTCGGACACTCTCAAAAGTGAGGGGGGCGGGGTTAACGTTGAGCTGAGGAAGGTAAGTCCGACACAATTTTGGAACGACATCAGGAATATATATATTGCCTGGGATCGTCTTGAGCATGAAGTTTAGGAGAAACCCCCATACCCAACAAGTACTCTGTGACTGGTGGGGGTGGTAGTACTCACTCATCATACGATCGTCGTCCCCCCAGTATTCCGGCACGTGACAGATTTTCACCTTGTGGAGTGGCTGATTGAATCTGGCGAGGTACCCTGTTATCACATAAAAATGTGCACATGAACAAGGTTCTTGTTTGTTTGTTTGATGTTTAACGCCGCACTCAGCAATATCCCAGCTATTCGACGGCGATCTGTAAATAATCGAGTCTGGACCAGACAATCCAGTGATTGATTTCATGAGCATCGATCCACGCAATTGGGATCAATGACCTTGTCACTAGTCGATTGTTTACAGACCGCCGTCATATAGCTGGAATATTGCTTAGTGCAGCGTTAAACAACAAACCAAACCAAGAAAACATTACAGTCAATCAAGTTTATATACATACACAACATAGAATGACACATGCACATCGTAGAATGGAACGAATGCAAGATCACTCACTCACTCTCTTTAAAATAAGATATTTTACTCCGATACGATGCCACCTCAATGGAGGTCGCGTCAGGTGAGCTTTCAAATCGGCCAATCGGCGTCATGCTTCTAAATTCTCGATACGAATGAGGGTTTGTTGGTTGGTTTGTTGTTTAACGCCCTGTACTCAGCAATATTCCAGCTATATGACGGCGGTCTGTAAATAATCGAGTCTGGACCAGACAGTCCAGTGATAGATATCATGAGCATCGATCCACGCAATTGGGATAGATGACATGCATCAACGAAGTCAGCGAGCCTGACCACCCGATCCCGTTAGTCGTCTTTTACAACAAGCATAGTCGCCTTTTACGTCAAGTATGGGTTGCTGAAGACCTATTCTACCCCGGATCTTCACGGGTCATACGAGAGAGGGAAGCATTCAGACAAGCATATCTGATTTCTGTATCTTTGATAAAAGTTATATTTTGTTCAATACTACTGAGATGATATCTCTAGTATTCTTTTGTTAATTATGCAATGATCCATTCTCTTTCACAGAAATTAAATTTTAACTTCAAAGAGATTCGTTTATTGTAGATGGTCCGGTTTTCGATCACTCAAAAACACCCTTGACACTAGGTTGGTTTGTTTTCTATGTGGTTTAACGCCGCACTCAGTAATATTTTAGTGATTGACATCATGAGCATCGATCCACCCAATTGTGATAGATGACATGCATCAACCAAGCCTGACCACCTGATCCCGTTAGTCGCCTCTAACAACAAGCATAGTCGCCTTTTACGGCAAGCATGGGTTTCTAAAGAGCTATTCTTCTCCGGATCTTCACGGGTCGACACCCAGTTGTCTCAAAGAAGCGCTGTCATGGACGTTTGTAACAGTTATGTGAACAACGGGTGTAGTTAAGGTATTTTCAAACCAAGCACCAGGGATCAACAAACAAACAAACAAACAAACAAACAAACATTAGGAACGTGTAATCGCAGGGTATGAAACTCCCAAAATTTTCAGCCAGACCACAGGACTGGCTAGCTGAAATACTTGCCAGCCCTGACCAAAACCTGCCCGCCCACTATAATCATATGTTTCTCAGGATAATTAAATTAAAACTTTAAATCGAATTCATTGAACATGAAGTAATGCAAGAAATGAAATAGCAAACACTTTTTAGGTCAGATTTGTATTTAATATCCTAGAATACATCATGTAAATAATGCTTATCATATGGAAATATTTAGACTATTTTTACATATGAAATATAACCCGACCGTCGGGCAGGGGGATTTGAAAATCTGGCAGCCCGAGTTGAAATCAACCCGTCTCGGACGGTCGGGCAGGCAGGTATTTCGAACAGTGGTAATCGACAGTTACCATACATGTCTCTATAACCACACACCTGTTTCTATACGACGTACATCGACATACATGGGCGACAGTCTTCAACACAAAGTAACAATATGGCATATTTTACAGGGCCTGAATATACATTGTTACCTGTACACGGATCTGAAGGCGACCTACAGAGAGTCGTTATGTACACGACAGAAGTTACCGACACCACATTCTCTGGAGCAGGTAGGAGCGAAACTGGTGCGAGCGTTTCAAATCTGAACAAGCGTCTTTGAATATCATGACAAAGGAAATGTGTAAATATGAAACACTATTACAGAATATAGTGCCCCGGTACAGCCTTTTAAGGTGGTTTGAATATCGCTGACTGTGGAAGTCCTATGACGAGTAGAAAACACAGCAAGCATTTAGAAACAAATTTAAACATGCTACGAACAGGTTTAAATTTGTCAACGAAATGACTGAAATAAATATTTTTTTTCGGTTCGTATTCTCTCCACAATAACCACAGTAATTCGCGGACATTTTAACTCATATTTCCTAAAAGGTGATACACTTGTTTCAAAGAGTTTTGTTTATTTGTTTGTTTGTTTGTTGTTTAACGCCGCATTCAGCACTATTCCAGCTACACGACGGCGGTCTGTAAATAATCGAGTCTGAACCAAACAATCCAGTGATTGACATAAACATCGATCCATGCATCAACCAAGTCAGTGGGCCTGACCACCCGATCCCGTTAGTCGCCTCTTGCGACAAGCATGGGTTAAACCCCATTTCACCTCACCTCGTAGTATGTCACCTTATATTTGTTTGTTAGATATCATGTGTTGGTGGAACAAACATTCATACAAATGTGACCCTTATGGCTGTTTGTTTGTTTGTTTGTTGTTTAACGCCGCACTCAGCAATATTCCAGCTATATATGACTGTGGTCTGTAAATAATCGAGCCTGGACCAGACAATCCAGTGATTGATATGAGCATCCATCTACGCAAATGGCATACGATGACATCAACCTAGTCGCCTTTTACGACAAGCATGAGTTGCTGAAGACCTATTATAGCCCGGATCTTCTCGGGCCACTTATATATCATTGCACTTACATAGCGATGACAATGCACGTGGGTTTGTGACTGCTTGTTCTGGTCCGGATTGTGATACCATGCCGCAGTTTAACATGAATATCACACCCAGACACAGCATACTGACTCCCAGCCGAGAAGTCCTTGTTAATTTAACCCCTTCGTGCCCGTGCGAGCACCAGGCACGGTAACAAAAAGTATTTTGGTATGAAGCGGCCGCGGATCCTTAGTTCATTATTAATTAATAACAACCAATGATAATGATGAATGAAACAGCATGCATTATTTACAGGGAGGTGTTTTGATACTGACATACGAAAAGTGCTTCTCACTAATTACTTATGCACCACGGGTGCAACTGTAGCAATGTTGCATACTTACATCTGAAAGCGCGTTCGCTCAAGTCACTGGGATCAACGGCAACCAGGACTTTAGTTTCTCCGCCTGCCATTGTAGATTATTGAGCGTGCTGTCAAGAATGTCCCTTCGTTGCTGTTCAACACCTGACTGTCGCGGGAGTCAGTTTAAGTGATGAGGTCAGAAGGGGTTATTGTAGCCAACTGCGCATGCTCACACTCGGGTTAAGACGTGGGCACCTCTTTGTAAATATTGCAGTTGCATTTATGAAGTGTAACATGAAAAAATCACTGCAATTCTGATTTTATTTTAATTTCATAATTATAACAACAGTCTAACGTATTTAATATATGTTGTCTTATACAACTACAAGACGCATGTGACAGCGCATGTCTCCAAACGAAGGTATTCTATGGCTTCGTTTCTTTGTCTAGTTTAGTACGTACTTGTGTACATGTATGCATTTCTTCATGTTGAATGGTTAGTAGGACATTGGCAAGGAGTTATGTAAAGTAAGCATGGCCACGAGTCTATGGTTCACTTGTTAAGCTGGTGTCACGCTTGACGGAGCATTGCGCAGTGCTGGCCAACTGCAAAGCAGGTTTTTTATCTTATCTCTTGGGCCAAAACAACAGGTATTTTTTAACATGAGCTGGTCTGTCTCACAGTCCCTGAACCGTATTTTTTTCTCTTTCGCCCAGCCTTACTGTTATGGTATAGCCCTAAATGAAGCAAGTCTAGATTTTAGGGCTCAGGAATCTCCCATCTCACTGGGGCTCCTTTTCAATTTAAATGGAGTTGTTTGTATCTATTGTCACCGAGTCGTAAAACGTGTCGGTCTAGTGACCGCACCGCTTACCCGCTTTAATGGTTCTGTTTCCGAAGCCGAGCGGAGGGGGCACGGGTGGCTCAGTCGTCTGAGGCGCCGCGATTCGCTGTGCAGAGTTGCGTCCCTTGGGCACGCCAGAAACCTATGATTGTGGGTTCGCCTCGATTATGTTTCCAGGTTTGTCAGCACCATACCTGTGCTCGTGGGTTTCACCAAAGTGGTAAACGTCTGACACCTCCATCACTTCGGGCTTTCCTCCGAAATTAAGCTGACACGCCGTGATATAACTGGAATACTGTCAAAAGCGGCGTTTAACCCAACTCACTCACTCACTCGGTTGTCGTTGTACAGTGTCATTGCATTCTAAGTTAGAGAATTAGTGACGCTCATATTTTGCGATCTTGTGATTTAATGGCATACTCTTACCATGTATTGACTTGATTTTTGTTTTCTCCTATATGTTCGCTACCTTATTCATGTGTTGAAATATTTTGTGACTTGTTTTTCAAACATTAAGGGAACTTATATACACTCAGATTTATACTGTATCTATGGTCATATTTGCGTCCTCAATAATTGTCCATAGCTTTTTGTAAATCTTTAATGACACCGTTGGATAGCTTATGTTCAGCGCTTTATTTTGATACTTACAGCCAATTTCTGGTGTTTCTGGTGTTCCTCGCAGTGATACTGCTAGAATATTGCTAAAAGCGCGTAAAACCATACTCACTCACTCACTGACACTTACATCTTCCGTCTGGACATTGTAGTTTGTTTGCTATACGTGTTTTCCCCATGGTAGGAAACAAGCTTTGGCTAAGCGCCCCAGACTATTCTATTCTCCGGCTGACCTGCGAGATTCTCTTCCTACTGTTTCTCTGCTATATATATTTGGGTGTGTTTTGGTAATTGTCAGTTTATGGATGTTTAATTCGTTATTTGGAAGTCTTTGCAAGAAACCTTAGAAATGCTCTTTGACAATATATAAATTTGAGAATGTCAGTCTTTGACAGCATTTTTGTGCTTACACTTTAATTTCGCTTAGTTACGCCAGGACTCCCCACGTCGTTAGAACAGATGAGAAGTCAGAATCATTGCTAAAACTATTTAATGTCAGGATATCTGTTGTATTGGATTTCATTTGTCGCCAACGATGAGATGAACTGGAAGTCCATTTTTGACGTTTTCTTTCGATTGGCATCTTTGATGACTGACATGATATCACATTTTCATGAAAACGAAATCCAATCAAATATTGAAATTGAACAGTAATACAGATTTAATTTGTTCTTGAATACACCGCACATAAAAAAGGATGTGCAATATTTCTTAAAGATTTGAAATGAAAGGTGTTGCACTTGTTTATTTAAAAAAGAAGAAGTTTTCTTATTAGTGTTGTTATCTTGTCAATGACTGAAAAGCAACAATAACGAAATATTTTTTATTACTTAAATGCACATTCTCCGATCAATCGGCTGGGTTTATGCAAGTTTGACGTGTGTGATATAGTGATGTTTGTTAATCTTCTACTGTGGCGTGTTGGTTAACAGTACGATGGATACAGAGGCAGACACACTGACCACAGTATTGGACTGTTTCAGCACACCATACAGCCATATGTTAACGAATAGACTGAACTAGGAGTTCACGTCATCACGACACACTCACGCAGGGGCGTCGCCATGGCTACCTTTGTGCGACGTCACGGCTAGCAATACGTGGGCCAGGATCGCGATGTGGTCTGACGTTATATCACATTGAGCAAAACATTTGGAAGTCACATGTTGATATTATGCACGAAATACCACCACAATGGCAGTATAATAAGATTTTGTTCTTGTTTTGTTGTTTAACACAACACTCAGCAATATTCCGACTGTATGACAGCGGTCTGTAAATAATCAAGTCTGGACCAGACAATCCAGTGATTGACATAAACATTGGTCAACATGCATCAACCAAGTCATCAAGTCACCAGACGATCACGTTAGTCGCCTCTCACGACAAGCACAGGTTGCTGAAGACCAGTTACACCCCGTATCTTCACGAGTATGATAAAAGGTTTACAAAAACATATGTGTACAAATCTGCGGTAAATAGTCTACAAACTGCCATTACGCTAATAATTCCAGAATTACACCAAACCTAAGGGTGCATTACTTCTGCATATAATCTACACTTCTATATTGCCGTTAACCCCGCATTCACTATTGCGACCTAGTAACTTAGATAACAAACGGTTCAACAAACAAACTGGTAAAAAATCTCAAGCCTACAAAAATATATATTAAATCTCGTATCAAACATATCCTGAAAAAAACAAAGTAAGGGATGATAAGTGTTTGGGTATATTTTTTGTGAAATCGAGGGCAGTCATGACGACAAAAAGTATCCCTAACCTTCTTTGTTCAGTATATGTCATTGAGTATATGTTATTATGTAAACTATCTAGAACTGTCGTGTGTTTATCGGTCAGAACACAACCTCTCTACATGAACATACAACGTTTCTGCTTAATACATCGTATCTGTCCTCTAGTGACACAAGAGTGTTGAGGTAGTGGTGAGAGACGTCACTCCTTGTAGATGAGGACGGGGATGTGGCAGTGATGGAGGACGCCGTCGCTCACGCTGCCGAGAATGGTACGCTTGATGGCCCCCATCCCGCGGGTGCCAATCACGATGACGTCAGCATGGATCTTCTTGGAGTAGGCGCAGATCTCATGCCACACTTCCTGGCCCTTTAACGCCTCAAACTGACTCTCGATCTGAAAATTGACAAAGCAAAACCTGAAAACGGGTCTTACTGAAACTTTGTAACAATGAAAAGTGTTTTCGTGTGAAGAACTCGTTATCATCAGTGGGGCTTGGGTGGCCCTGTCGTCAGTTGCGTGCCAGAATTATTTTTTCGTGGGTTCGAATCCCGGTTCGCCCTGCTTATATTTCTAGGTTTGTCAGCACCGTATCATGCTTGTGGGTTTCACCAAAGTGGTAAACGTTCAAGTCCTGCATCACTTCATACTCATATCAACAGTGTGTGTAGTCCTCCTCTATATCTCAAGAGCTCGAATCCCGGTAAACCTACCAACCTCTAGATTCATTCCCGTGGTTCTCGCGATCTCAAATTACCCGCCCTTGATTTTCTTTTCCCAGTTTTATTTGTTACGCTACTCAATCTTAACGGACCAATCAGAATGCGAGTTACAAACCAACCTCAATGTGGGTTGGCGATATCAACAACATGGCAGCCACTGCCATTTACGATAGAGTTTGCGAGAAATTCAACATTGACAAAAAAGGTGACACGCAAAATGCCCCTAAAAATATTCATTTATGGGAAGGGTGTCTTCATATCCACCTCCCTTACCCACAACCCCTTTTCCTTATCTTACATTTGATTGGTCGGTAAAATGTTAAGGAAAATCAAGGGCGGGTAATTTAAGATCGCAAGAATCGTGGGAATGGATACAAGGGTTAGTGCTGGTTTACCCATCTTCTTGAGAAAAGAGAGCTAACTAACTATAGCTATTATGTCCAGTAATACCTTGCCGAACTAAGCTGTAATTATGTTATATTTTGGCTGGACTAATGAGTCTATGCACAATCCAATCAAAATGGCGTATGGACACCCGGTTTGTAAACTCCCGTTCGGTCGATTGCAGGATTTGCAAAGCATGTGTACCGCCAACAGATATTCCTTTTTTCAATATTTTAAACAATGTGCTCTCCTGATCTGACCCGTTTTATTAGAATGTAGATCTTGATTATTGATCAGATCGTCTTCACTGGGCGCCGCCATTTTGTTTGAAGCAAATGCAAGTGATATGAGAGGTGGAATCTGATTGGTCAATAGGAGGGACATAGAGGGACATGATTCGTAATAGTCATTGGTGGCGCTACGATCGAGCGACGAAATTGAAGCCTTGTTGGGCAAGGGTGGAAACTGAACTTTTACAGTCAGTTTGCTCCCTTGCTGCGGGAAGATTGGGTTTACCGAAATGCTAGTCCTGAAGGTGAGGTGGTGAGGTGAAATGGGGTTTCACGTCGGGTCCAAGATTATTGCACTTATATAGCGACGTACATGCACGTGTGTGTGTGTGGCTGCTGACCAGTCCTTGTTTTAGCCCTTTTATGCCGGGCGCCAGACAGGGTAACAACAAGTTCCATCTTTTAACGTCTTTTGGCATGACGCGGCCGGGAATCGAACCCAGAACCCTCCTCTCTCCGGGCGGACGCTCTACCACTAGACCACGGAGGCGGTCTCCTAGTCCCGAAGGAATCAGGCATGGAATAATAATGGTTTCCGACTTCGTTTATGTTCTTTCAGTGCCAAGTCAATCATGTCTACAGTTTGTAAATGCCACTTAAAGATATTCACGAAAAAGCACCACAACGTGAATATAAAAGTGACACATTTCTGTGATCATTAGAAATTCATTGCACGATTCTGAATATTCCTAATCTATCATAAGCATGGATCAGTATCAAAGAGTGATGGTACCAGGTGTTCGCGAAAAGGTGAGTGTATTCTGACCGAGCGGTGGCTCCTGTCACAAACACATGCAAGGGCAAGTCAACTACAAGCGAATGCTTTATCCACTAGACTACCCCGTCGGCCCATCTGTTTCATTTCTGACTTATTCCAATGTGCGATATTTTCACGAAACTGTTTTTCTACCTTACCCCAAATTCCTTACAAATAGCGTCGTACTTTAATTCTGTCTGCTTCGTTGTGGCATTGGTCGCTTCAACAACTTCTTGCAACCGTGCAGGGCCTGTGACAAAAAACAAATAGTACTCGCTCAACAGGCAGGAAGGTAGGGTAAGGGGGTGGGGGTGGTAGTACTCGCTCATCAGGAGGGAAGGTAGGGTATTGGATTGGGGTGGGGTGGTAGTACTCACTCATTAGGCAGGAAGGTAGGGTATTGGATTGGGGTGGGGTGGTAGTACTCGCTCATCAGGAGGGAAGGTAGGGTATTGGATTGGGGTGGGGTGGTAGTACTCACTCATCAGGCAGGAAGGTAGGGTATTGGATGGGGGTGGGGTGGTAGTACTCACTCATCAGGCAGGAAGGTAGGGTATTGGATTGGGGTGGGGTGGTAGTACTCGCTCATCAGGAGGGAAGGTAGGGTAATGGATGGGGGTGGGGTGGTAGTACTTCTCATCAGGCAGGAAGGTAGGGTATTGGATTGGGGTGGGGTGGTAGTACTCACTCATCAGGCAGTAAGGTAGGGTATTGGATGGGGGTGGGGTGGTTGTACTCACTCATCAGGCAGGAAGGTAGGGTATTGGATGGGGGTGGGGTGGTAGTACTCACTCATCAGGCAGGAAGGTAGGGTATGGGGTTGGGGTGGGGTGGTAGTACTCACTCATCAGGCAGTAAGGTAGGGTATTGGATGGGGCCAGGGTGGTAGTACTCACTCATCAGACAGGAAGGTAGGATATTGGGGTGGGGGTGGGGTGGTTGTACTCACTCATCAGGCAGGAAGGTAGGGTATTGGGTGGGGGTGGGGTGGTAGTACTCACTCATCAGGCAGGAAGGTAGGGTATGGGGTGGGGGTGGGGGTGGGGTGGTAGTACTCACTCATCAGACAGGAAAGAAGGGTATGGGGGTGGGGGTGGGGGTGGGGGTGGGGTCGTAGTACTCACTCATCAGCCAGGAAGGTAGGGTATTGGATGGGGCCGGGGTGGGGTGGTAGTACTCACTCATCAGGCAGGAAAGTAGGGTATGGGGGTGGGGGTGGGGGTGGGGGTGGGGTAGTAGTACTCACTCATCAGGCAGGAAGGTAGGGTATTGGATTGGGGTGGGGTGGTAGTACTTACTCATCAGGCAGGAAGGTAGGGTATTGGATTGGGGTGGTAGTACTCACTCATCAGGAGGGAAGGTAGGGTATTGGATGGGGGTGGGGTGGTAGTACTTCTCATCAGGCAGGAAGGTAGGGTATTGGATTGGGGTGGGGTGGTAGTACTCACTCATCAGGCAGGAAGGTAGGGTATGGGGGTGGGGTGGTAGTACTCACTCATCAGGCAGGAAGGTAGAGTATTGGATGGGGGTTGGGTGGTAGTACTCACTCATCAGGCAGGAAGGTAGGGGTGGGGGTGAGGGTGGGGGTGAGGGTGGGGTGGTAGTACTCACTCATCAGGCAAGAAGGTGGGGTATTGGATGGGGGTGGGGTGGTAGTACTCACTCATCAGGCAGGAAGGTAGGGTATGGGGGTGGGGTGGTAGTACTCACTCACCAGGCAGGAATATAGGGTATTGGATGGGGGTTTGGGTGGTAGTACTCACTCATCAGGCAGGAATATAGGGTATTGGATGGGGGTGGGGTGGTAGTACTCACTCATCAGGCAGGAAGGTGGGGGTAGGGGTGGGGGTGGGGTGGTAGTACTCACTCATCAGGCAGGAAGGTAGGGTATTGGATGGGGGTGGGGTAGTATTACTCACTCATCAGGCAGGAAGGTAGGGGTGGGGGTGAGGGTGGGGTGGTAGTACTCACTCATCAGGCAGGAAGGTAGGGGTGGGGGGTGGGGGTGGTAGTACTCACTCATCAGGCAGGAAGGTAGGGGTGGGGGTGAGGGTTGGGTGGTAGTACTCACTCATCAGGCAGGAAGGAAGGGTATTGGATGGGGGCGGGGTGGTATTACTCACTAATCAGGCAGGAAGGTAGGGGTGGGGGTGAGGGTAGGGGTGGTAGTACTCACTCATCAGGCAGGACGGTAGGGTATGGGGATGGGAGTGGGGTGGTAGTACTCACTCATCAGGCAAGAAGGTGGGGGTAGGAATTGGGGTGGGGTGGTAGTACTCACTCATCAGGCAGGAAGGTGGGGGTAGGGGTGGGGGTGGGGTTGTAGTACTCACTCATCAGGCAGGGAGGTAGGGTATTGGATGGGTGTGAGGTGATAGTACTCACTCATCAGGCAGGAAGGTGGGGTATTGGATGGGGGTGGGGTGGTAGTACTCACTCATCAGGCAGGAAGGTAGGGTATGGGGGTGGGGGTAGGGGTTGGAGCGGAGGCTAGGTGGTAGTACTCACTCATCATCCGCTGGACGTTTGCCCAGTATTCCGGCACGTGACAGATGTTCACCTTGTGTTGTGGCTGGTTGAACTTTGAGAGGTACCCTGTCATCACATGAACATGTACAGATCAACATAAGTGAGTGAGTGACTGAGCTGTGTTTAATGCCGCTTTGATTAGTATGTCAGTTATATCACAGCTTGTCAGATTATTGTCCAAAGTGATGCAGGTCTCAAACGTTTACCACTTTGGTGAAACCCACGAGCACGGGTACGGTGCTGACAAACCTAGAAACATGATCTGGGCGAACCGGGATTCGAAACCACAATCATAGGTTTCTGGCGCGCCTAAGGGACGCAACTCTGCACAGTTAATATCTGTAATCAATTTTGTTTAAATACATCTTCCCGTTAAAAGATCAAATAATAATTTCTCCCTTCTCGATATGTCATTCCAACACCAATCTGATATTCCTAATCATAAAAACCGCGGTCTGTCTCCATCGTCAAATACAATCCATTACGAGTTATCAATACCCTCCCAGTGCCCCCCTTTGTCCGAGAGTCAATATCACCATGTTTCCCTCAACCGCGAGTCGATACATACAGGGGTGCTGACATGGAATATTTCTGACAGTGATCAAAGCAAAAGTCAGATCTTATTCCTGCAGCTGGATGCCTTGACAAATGACATTTTTCTTCAAGAATTTCAATAAAATGACTATTTGGTAATAACCGGGAGATTTCCGATATGGAGCTGGCGTTAACTCCTTGTTAGCTTCGTCTGAATATCTTGCGCATTCAACCGAAAATTAGAATAACCTCCTTTAGATACTTCTGATATTAATAACTACGCTAAAACAAAGAAACGATGATTAAAATTTAGCCGTTACCGTAACGTTACAGTTACGGTGATGCCACGATAGTCTGTAACTACTCGAGTTATCTCGTGTTCGAGATAAGAGTGAGTGAGTGAGTTGGGTTTAACGCCGCTTTTAACAGTATTCCAGTTATATTGCGGCGTGTCAGCTTAACGTTGGGGGAAAGACCGAAGTGATGCAGGTCTCAGACGTTTACCACTTCGATGAAACCCACGAGTACGGGTATGGTGCTGACAAACCTAGAAACATAATCGGGGCAAACCGGGAATCGAACCCACAATCATAGGTTTCTGGCGTGCCCAAGGGACGCAACTCTGCACAGCGAATCGCGGCGCCTTAGACGACTGGGCCACCCGTGCCCCCTCGAGATAAGATAAGTACTGATATTATCCGTCGTGACAATAAGGATTCTACTGGATCCATAAAGTTACATAGTCTAAAACGATATTTCAGGTCAAAACAGTTTTAATTAACGTGGCTTAATTGAACTAAGGTTGCAAGGTGTGTGTGTGAGTTTGAAAGGAATGAATGAGTATTCGTTAACGCCATCTCGAACCGTGTTTCAGTTATATGACGGCGTGTCAGCTTGAAGTCGAGGAAAGCTCGAACTGGTGCAGGTCTTTTGACGTTTATCACTTTGGTGAAACCCGCGATCCAGATTATGGTGCTGACAAACCTAGAAAATAACAGAGCACATTTGGGACTCTGGGACCACAATCATCGGTTTCTGGCACGTGTAAGGGACGCAACTCTACCTTGCGAATTGTGTCGGCTTAGGCAACTAGGTCATCCGTCCACCCGGATGAACAAGAACCGTCGCTGAAAGCGTTCTACTGCCTGGTCTGGCCGTTACATATATATATATATATATATATATATACAGCTATAGATGTTTGACCATGCATTGCCACGGGCCAGCGGTCATCACTGACCTTTTCAACCTTCTATGCCTGCTTTCAGCAAGACAAAGATTGAGCAGGGCGTACAAATATCCCCGACTTCGTCTCTAACTTATTTCTAACTTCTAAACATGAAAATAGACATATTTTCTCAGAAAATCCATTTGCCAAAATCAAATTTTGCACTGCCCCTCTCCTTTTGGTATAGAAACTGGACCGCCAATTGAAAAAGAACCAATGAAGTAGTTTTAGGCCAGGGGTATAAAAGTACACTTATATATTGTTCCACTCCATTGAAAAAGGGGAAGCGGGGTCGGGTGGATGAGCTGAAAGCCGCTTTGAACAATGTCGATATCCCAGTATCAGGCTACAGGCGATTTTACTCACCATAATGTCAATCGCTAGCTTGCTTGCTTGTTTTTTAACACCGCACTCAGCAATATTCCAGCTATATGACGGCGGTCTGTAAATAATCGAGTCTGGACCAGATAATCCAGTGATTGACATAAACATCGATCCACGCAATTGGGATCGATGACATGAATCAACCAAGTCAGCGAGCCTGACCATCCGATCCCGTTTGTCGCCTCTTACGACAAGCATGGGTTGTTGAAGACCTATTCTACCCCGGACCTATGTGATAAACCACTGAAAGACTTGTAGTTATATATTTGATACAATTATGATTATTCGTTTGATAGGCAATACTTAGAAGTTGACGGATGACAAAGTAGAGATTTTCTCTACTTTGACCAAGGAACAACAAACAAACAAACAACCAAAACATAAAGAACAAGTTATGTGTTGTTGCCATGCATGTCTTTATCCTAACGCCTGTGTCTACACGTTCTACTACACCAAATCAGAATCAGTCGTTCAACAAGCAGTTTTCGCAGACTGAATCAGCTGGCAGCTGTGATCAGATGATTTTGCGTACGATTTTAAAGGTACATCCGTCCAGTAATTAAAACTGAGTCAGACCATGTTTCTCTATATTTAGTGCTCTCTTTTTTAACATGACTTATGCTGAATGGGACCACAGCTATTTTAAAGTGACATTTGCTGCGGAAGTGAGGGTGGTCTGTTTCGCTTCCTGTACTCGTAAAAAGGCGGACTAATCTAGTCATTTTTTAGTTTTTATTACTGCTTTAAGGTCAGGTTATGCACACATGCTTAGTTATTTAAAAAATATATATAACGTTACTATAGAAGTCTATGGGAAAACATTTGGTTGTGTGTAACACATACGACAGATATCGACAGGTATAGGCGACAATGTTCAACACAAAATAACAAGTAGCAGATTTATGTTACATGTCCTGTACTTGCACCGATACCTTACCTAGATCTGAAGGCGACTTTTAGCGACTCGTTACATCCCAAAACACTATTCAAAAAGACCAAATATGTTACAGCTCCAGCAATTATTTAACTCCCTTAACATATCTGTCCTAAAAAAAGATATGTAAATTTGTTTACTTTGTATTGAAAACTGTAAAAACTCCCGGTTAACCTTTTTTCGACGCCATTTAAATTACAGTTTGTACCTCATATTCCGATGCACTCGGGCTGAGTGAGTGAGTGAGTGAGTTTGGTTGTACGCCGCTTTTAGCAATTTTCCAGAAATATCACGGCTGGGGACACCAGAAATGGGCTTCACACATTGTACCCATGTCGGGAATCGAAACCTGGTCCTCGGCGTGACGAGCGAACGCTTTAACCACTAGGCTACCTGACCGCCACTCGGGCTGAGAGAAATACAGTGCTGTTCTTTCATGTCACCGACACCACATTCACTGAAGCGGGTGTTGGCGTAAACTGGTGCGCGCGTATCAAATCTGCACGAGTGTGTCTATGCGATGACAAAAGATACGTGTGAATATTTACACACTTTTTACAGAACGTAGTGTAAACAATGCCTTTAACCTCCATAGAACCATATAAGGTGGGTTTGCTATATCGCTGACAGTGGAAATCTAGTGACGAGGAGAAAAAACAGCAAGCATATTAAACAAATTTAGACATGTTGCAAACATGTTGAATTCTATAATAATTGAATACTCGTTTTTTGTTCGTCTTCTCTCCTAAATAGGAAGAGAGTAATTCGCAGACAGTTTAACTCGTGTTTCCTGTATGCTACACCGCATCCGTTGTGTAGTGGATAGAGCGTCTACCGAAAGCGGAAGATAGTGGGTTCGATGCCCGGCCGCGTCATACCATAATACGTTTAAAGATGGTGATCGTTGTCATCCTTCCTGGCGGTCGGCATTAAAGGGCTAAAACAAGGACTGGTTGGCTTGAAGTCAGTATACTGTGTCTGAGTGAGGTATTTACGTTAAACTGCGGCTTGGTATCTCATGTTATAGTGTGAGTGAGTGAGTTGTATTTAACGCGACTTTTAACAGTATTCAAGGTATATCACGGCATGTGGGAGGAAAGCCCGAAGAGATGCAGTGTCTCTGGGGCGGTGGGGGTAGCCTAGAGGTTAAAGCGTTCGCTCGTCTCGCCGGAGACCCGGGTTCGATTCCCCACATGGGTACAATGTGTGAAGCCCATTTCTGGTGTCCTCCGCCGTCATATTGCTGTAATATTGCTTAAAGAGGCGTAAAACCATACTCACTCACTCACTCATCCTAACCCAGTGGTTGATAGCATGACCACCCTGCCATCCGTCTGGGTACGATGAAACATCATCGGACAAGTGATACATTTTAGGTCTTTTTATTTTCCAATACAGAACAGTCATGGCTGTCAACGTATTTCCAATTGTTTACCACACTATATAAATATTATATCAATTTATACCCAATTTGCTTGAACATAAATAACGCTACATATCAAATTATATTTAATTGCTTTGTTTGTTGTTTAACGCCGCACTCCGCAATATACCAGGCGGTCTGTAAATAATCGAGTCTGGACCAGACAATCCGGTGTTTGACATCATGAGCATCGATCTACACAATTGGGATACAACGACATGTATTAACCAGGTCAGTGAGCCTAAGCACCCGATCCCGTTAGTCGCATCTTACGATCAGTATCGGTTGCTGAAGACCAATTTTAACTCGGAACTTAACGGTTACATTGAATTAACCCACATAACAAGTTACTTGAACCGGCTTTATACATTTGATTTCCCATTCCATTTAAAAAGCGATGGGTATGCCATAGATTTAAGCATTCGGTTGTCAGATCGAAGATCAAGGTTCAATTCCACTATGGTTAAAACGTGTGAAGCCCCGGTGTAACCATTCATCATAGTGCTAAAACGGCGTAAAACTATACTCACTCAGTTCTATATAAGACATGGCTGACAATATTATAAGAGGCATGAAATTAGTTTCAACCGAACAACAGTGAGGTGAGGTGAGGTGAGGTGAGGTGAGGTGAGGTGTGGTGAAATGGGGTTTAAAGTCGCGTCCAAGATTATTTCACTCATTTTCGACATGTAGTTGTACAATGCCGATTTTAAAGTGCTAGGCCAACGAGATACCATGCCGCAGTTTAACATGAATACCCCACTCAGACACAGTATACCGACTCGAGCCGACCAGTCCTTGTTTTAGCCCCGTTGTGCCGAGCGCCAGGCAGGGTAACAACAAGTACCATATTTTAACGTCTTTTGGTATGACGCAGCCGGGATCGAGCCCCGGACCTTCCGCTCCCCGGGCGGACGCTCTACCACTAGACCACGGAGGCGGTCCCGGACAACAGTTGAGTGTGTGTACTCTATCAGCTGACAGACCCCGCACACGTGGTTGTAAGCACTGACAGTAAACATTATAATGGATACAGTACCTCTGTACCGCTACCTTGTATTTAATCCCATTAGTGCTTGTGTAGGATCGATAATGAGTCGTGTACTATCAACTATATTAATGTCTCGATGCACCAACGTTGAGAAAACAGATCGATGATGGCGACGCACTCCCAGCGTTCAAACCATATGCTTGCAGTAGGTATACAGTCCACGGGAGGCGACATATTGCCGAGACATGGACCCACGCATGCACGCATGCACGCATGCACGCACTCACCTCTCCCCCCCCACCCCCCACCCCAGCTTTGCCTATTACTCCTATAACAAAGCCATATATCGGTGTCAGGACTGTATCACTGACAATGTATATGTTAAACCAAGCAGTGTTCGTGAGTATGCATAGAGGCCTATACATCTATGCTTACTCGGTGGGTCACAGCCACAGGGTTATGCATTACTAAGTTAAATATATCTCTATAACAGCCAATGATACAGATGCACGAATAGCATGCGTTTTATACAATGTGTGTGTTTTGATAGTGACCTACGAAAAGTGCATCTCACATATTAATCCCTGCACCACGGGTGCAACTGCTGCAATGTTGCATACTTACATCTGAAGGCACGCTCGCTCAGGTCACTTGGATCAACGGCAACCAGGACTTTAGCTTCTCCGCCTGCCATTGTAGATTGTTGAGCGTACTGTCAAGATTGTCCCTCCGTTGCTGTTCAACACCTGACTGACGCGGTAACAGGTTATTGAAGTGGTGAGGTCGAAAGGTCAGGGTTGCGGTTATTGTAGCCAACTGCGCATGCTCACACTCGGGTTTAGACATGGCCTGCTGTTCGTAAATATTGCAGCTGCGTTTATGAAGTGTAACACGAGGAAATTCACGGACAAACACAACAGGTCGTTTTGTATATAATCTTAAAACATAAGTTGTCAACAGATCTCGACGGGTGTATGGTGTGATTTACCCTGTGTGTGAGTCTATGTACCCCGAGCCGTCAGGCTCACACACAGGGTACATCACACCATACGTCCCGGGCGATGGGTTGACAACGGGCGTATGTTACCGACATTTATACAGCAAAACCTTTTACAAAAAAAACTCACAACGGATAATGAACCAGGAAGCCATTTTGACAGCTAGCAGACGACACAAACGAACCGAGTTACTTCCCGTTACCAAATGCATGGGATAAACACCGGCTTAACGATCCTTATTCAAGATAAGTAAGTTACATCATGTGTGTTCCGATTGATTTCTAAGAGGGTCACATGAGTGGGCGACATAGAAAATAATGGCCCGCTCCTTAAACTATCAGAATTGTTTCACGCCGCGTTCAGCAATATTCCAGCTATATGACGGCGGTCTGTAAATAATCGAGTCTGGACCAGATAATCCAGTGACATCGTGAGTATCGATCCACGTAATTGGGATTACGATCTTACGACAAGCATATAATCGCCTCTTGCGGCACGCATGGGTTGCCGAAGATCTATTCTACCCCGGATCTTCACGGGTCGGATGTGTATGTATGTTAGGGCATCCCCACCCTCCTCCCTCCCTAACAGGGGCGGTGGGGTAGCCTAGTGGTTAAAGCGTTCGCACGTCAGGCCGAAGACCCGGGTTCGATTCCCGAGATGGCTACTGAGATTGCCCCAAGTAAGATAGGATTTTAATAAGATTGGGACTGTGTGAGTGAGTGTGTTTGTATTGATATTGGGTTTTATTTTTAGTATTTCCTCTTTTTCTGTACATGTTTTAAACTTCTTAATAACTTAAGTGTCTAATAGGTAGAGTCGCGCGGTATTACATGTAAACCACGATTTGGTATACTGGTGAATGCGTATTACAATATAAATGTGGAAAGTACCGGGCCATATTGGCCGGCCATTGCACATATCCACGCCATATATCTAGTATTGTATATGCTGTACAGGGCGTTGCATTGTTTTTCTTCTGCTTCTGCTTCTTTTATGATGTTAATACTTCATTTATTGATATCAGAAAATATTATTTCGATTTTATTATAATTAATTATTAATATATAAAATAGTTTTTGATATCACAAGTAACAGGTGCTGTTTGACTATATACATGTATGCCCTATTTTGTATCAATAATTCATTCATTGATATCAAAAATGAATTATTGATCACAAATCTGATTTTATGTCCTGAAATAATTATTGATTAATATAAATATGTATTAATATTTACGTATAGGACGAAAGTCAAGAGTGATGCCTGACGTTTGTCACTTTGTTTAAACAGATGAGCACTGGTAAGTATAGATCAATATCGAGTCAAAACTGACCTTATCAAGTACCGCCAGATCCGGACAGCTAAAAGGGACGTATCTCTGCGGCGCCGAAGATCAGATCAATGAATCCACCCACAGTTTGGAAAGGTGAGAGCATAATTGTGTGTCGCTTTTGCAATATTACAGCAACATCACGACGAGGGACACCAGTAAGAGTTTCACATATTGATTGTATGCATGTGGGAATCGAACCCGGGTCATCGGCGTGACGAGTGAACACTTTAACCACTGGGCTACCCCTCCGCCCCCAGTTTGGAAGATGATTCTGGAGAAATGTTAATATCTCCAAATCTGCTTCCATGGCCTGTCATCGATAACTCGGGGACAATAATGACTCCCATCCTATTTAATCCTTAAGCTGGTCAATATCACAGATCCCCTGATGGTATAATATTGTGAGAGAGGAAAGAAAATGTACATTGTGTAAAAAATTTATATGTGATGAAATGCACTTTTTATTAGAATGTCCAAAACTCTCAGAAATTAGAAACAAGTTTTTGCCTCAATACTACTGTATGTATCCTTCTGCCGTAAAATTCTCTCATTTGATGTCCATTACTTATAAGCCAACTCTATTAAAACTGGCAAGTTATATAAGATCATGTATGGAAATGTTCCACTGACATGTTTTCTTCATTGTATCTTATTCCTGTGTCCAATTACATCTCTGTATCACTGCCGTGATTTACGAGAATAAACATCATTCAGAAGCGTAAATCAATAGTGTTTAGCCGTCACAGTAGCACTAATTGTAAAAGGACGAATAAATTAAGATATATTCCTGCGAAACAAACGAGTTAACAAGCTAACCTATGTTTTTCTCCTTATTTCTATTGATTTGGGGACGCGTTCACTTGTACTGACAGTTTCCAAGGCAACCAGAAGACCCAAAGGCCATGATATATGTTATGACCATTTATAGATCATCATGGCTGTCGCAGGTATTGACTCTCTGATGAAGAGTAAGTTGTGTTTAACGGTACTGTGAACAATATTTCACAACACGTCAGCTTAATATGGCAAGTGAGTGAATGCTGTGTAGAGCCGCAACCAGCCAAATCAGACACACCAGTGGTTTGCAAATATGATTTTACATTCCGAGCAATGTCCCGCGCCGTAGCAGTACGATAAGATTTAACAAAGAGCATTGTAATCTGTGATTCGAACCCACGCCTGTAGGATCCTGGAACGGCTGATGGACGAGGCTCTGCAATCAAAGCGAATTCTGCCCCAGTATTGACAAGTGCATCTTTAAAAGAGTAGTTCAACCCGTGGGGTTTCGGGGTGATAATATAGGCCCCGTGCAATCTATGCTTGTTGTATGAGGTGACGGAATGGATCGGGTGCTTAGACTCGCTGACTTGGTTGATGCATGTTATCGTATCCCAATTGTGTCGAATGATGATCACTGGATTGTCTAGTCCAGACTCTGTTATTTACAGACAGTCATGTAGCTGGGATGTTGCTGAGTGCGGCCTTAAAGAAAGAAAGAATGAAAGAGAAAACAAAACAAACAAACTCGCAAAATAACTTTTAACAATTGTTCTGAAGCTATGTTGTTTTATTACATTTGGCTGACTAGGTTTAAAGTATTTTAATTCATATAATTTTGTCTGCCTTTTATTACAAACACACGTCTTTCGTGGAACAAAGAAATATCTTAGAGTTGCGAGACGTGGCCTTAGAATAATTATTTTAAAAATAACTTTGTCATTGATAATATTTGAGTTAAGAATGTAATCACTTTCGAGTTAGTTTCTTAAATGACAAACGTTAACTTTGTTGACAAAGAAATTCATGTGTCAGTTATTTAAGATATGACCATTCAATATTGTTGTTTGTTTGGTTTTTATATTGTTTAACGCCGCATTCAGCAATAGTCCATCTATATGACGGCGGTCTGTAAATATTCGATCTAGTGGTTGACATCATGAGCTTCGATCCACGCAATTGGGATACGATGACATGCATCAAACAAGTAAGCTGGCCTGACCACCCTATCCCGTTAGTCACCTCCTACGACAATCATAGTCGCCTCTTACCGTTAAATATTGAACATTCCAACTCACAAATTAACATTGCATTACAAACAGT
This sequence comes from Haliotis rufescens, assembly GCF_023055435.1. Taxonomy (NCBI): domain Eukaryota; kingdom Metazoa; phylum Mollusca; class Gastropoda; order Lepetellida; family Haliotidae; genus Haliotis; species Haliotis rufescens. The sequence goes on from NW_025963924.1 coordinate 6,815,734, forward strand.
TGATTCTTCCATGCCGTGACACATCGTAAGACTTGCCTAGTTACAACCGTAAGCTTATAATAATCAAGCAAGCGCGCATGGACTGGTAAACCAGTCTGTGTGGGTAATAAACTAGCAGACACTTATCCTAAATTGGTGTTACACCAATGTTCAATTGCTCAGAAAATTTTAAAGTGTGTTCAAATGCTTGTGAAGATTTCATCATCGGAGAATAAAATGCAAGTATTCGTTTCGTTATTCTTGCTTCTTATTTACAGGAAACCAAAATGACGTTGACAATACAATTCAATTAAACGCAAGAAGAAGAATAAAATCATTGCACCACTGATTTCGTTTCCTACATGACCCATTGATTGAGGTGAACTTGGGTCACATTCGTAATAGATTTTACGGCTGCATCTACAAATAAACATACTTCCAAACGTGGACGTGTTGAAGATGCACAGACACTCGTCAGACAGGCGCTACGACGCATGCTGTGGCGATCCCAATATGTTAACAGGTATATAGTTTGTCTTTGCACGTTGGCCACAACATACACTCCTGTCAGCCACATGACAAAGATAATGTTACAAGCGACAGCATCACTCTCGCGCGAGAACTGCTCATATGTACATAATCTTGAGCTACTACGATCTCATTATACGAACAAATAAAATATATTACTCTCCGTGAAGATCTGACGTATGAGGATTTGTTTGTTTAACGCCGCACTCAGCAATATTTCAGCTATATGACGGCGGCATCCCCATAGGAAGACCAATCAGGTAAACTTTTATATCAGCCAGTCAGCGTCTCGGCTTGTAATATTTCGAAAACGAATATAATCGGGGAGTTCCGAATGCAAAAGCATAAAGCCGCATGTTGTCTAAAATGTGCATATTTTATACATCCTGTTGTTTCTGAGCGTCATGGCATTTACAACCAAAATGGTTGTACTGTCGAGGGTATATTTGTGTTCTCTATCGGTTTTCTTTTGCTGAGGTCGAAATTTCCGAATCGAGATGGTAAAGAAATCGTTTCTGAAAGCTGACATCTGACTGTTTCAAGAACCAAAGCATCCTTCACTATCTCCAGGGTTCGCTTTTCGGTAAACTTACACTAACTTCTGGATTCATTCCCCTGGTTCGCACGATCTTAAACTACACGCCCTTGACATATGCGGAGTTAAGCCTCCCCTGTTTGAAAAAGTACATAAGGTCTCATAGCTCTCATATTTACAAATTGCACGAGGACAATCTCGATCTGTAGTCATGTTCAATATTAACCTGGGGATGTACTGTTGGATTGAACCCACTGGCACACCCACTGCTAACGGAAAACACCCTTTGGTATGGCCCTCACCTCCGTTTTAAGCCTCAGACAACGAAACGAGAGCAACTGTTTATTTCTGTGACCAATGATTGTGTAGCGTGAGTGAGTTGGGTTTAACGCCGCTTTTAACAGTATTACAGTTATATCAGGGCGTGTCAGCTTAATGTGGGAGGAAAGCCCGAAGTGATGCAGGTGAAACCCACGAGTACGAATATGGTGCTGACAAACCTAGAAACATAATCGGGAGTCGAACCCTCAATCAGAGGTTTCTGGCGTGCCCAAGGGACACAGCTCTGCACAGCAAATCGCGGCGCCTTAGACGACTTGGCCACCCGTGCCGCCCGATTGTGTATCCCCCACACAGTGGTTAGTGTGTGTGTGTGTGTGTGTGTGTGTGTGTGCGTGTGCGTGCGTGTGTGTGTGATTGTGTGTGATTGTGTGTTCTAAATTGAACAACATACAAACAAACCACTTGGAACGATATATTAAACGGATTACCATCAGCCAAGTCACTTAACCTGACTTCTGATCTAATTCTGTTGCTCCTTACAAGCAATAGAGTGCTGGGGACCTGTTTTACCCTGTGTCCTCACGGGGCTCCAATATCACAGACTTGATTAAAAAAACCCAACTCTTCAATACTAAACATTTATTCTATATTGTTATGTTTAATTTCTTCAAAAGTACTCCATCAAGAAGCTACAAACATCTGATTCGTCAATGAGCATACATGTCTTGGGCAAAAATATTAATATGTGTTTTCCATTTCAGTCCATCCTAAAATAGGGCAGGTTGGTCGTTTTTTTATTTTGTTTTTAATTTTTCTTTCTTTGAAAAACAATAATATGCAGTCGTTCAGTAAAAAAAGCTGTTTTCAAATGAACATTAAGTGGTGTAATATTAAAGTTAATGACTGGTATATCTATAGTGAAGCTCAACAAATGAACGCTGTGGCATAAAATACGAAAACCCTATGGTACTAGCGAGAAAACGGGAAAAAAGATTAAACTTTAGTGTCGGTGAGGAAGAAAAAGGTTCAGGGTCGGGGCTCCAAATCAGGGTCAGTCGTGAAACTAGAAACACAAATGTTATTAGTTTGTAGGTGAGACAAATCTGAACTCTATCCATGGTAACATGAATTTCAACATCTGATACACAAGGTTGTCTCCGGATTGTAGAACCGCTTCAATAAGGAAATGGATGATTGTACAACTGCTGGTAGACCACGTCGAACCTTTCACTCTGCGCAACAGTAAACCAGTTCTTCCAGTCACCCGTTTCTCCTGAAGACAGAACTCGGTCTATAGTGTGCATCAGGATCTACTTGCATTAAGCGACCTTAGTTTTAAGACGATCGTAACTCCCATACTCTAACATAGACTTACGATTGTCGCAGCGCTAAAATGAAGGTGCCAATTCCCAACTCTAGGTATCCGGCATACCACTTAAATAATTTTTCTTTGCATCCAATTTAAGAACTCTTGAGTCATATTAGAGTAAATAACTAGTACAAGTGGTTTTATATATATATATATATATAATGCATGACCATTCGAGCTCATAAACTTAGGGTTAATTATATGGAGTTCTCACTCTTTGCTTGAAAAAAGACGAAAACCAAATTACAACATTGAAATATTCTCTAAGATCGCATCCAGCGTACCAAAAGGATGCTGAACCCTCTAAGATCGCATCCAGCGTAACAAAAGGATGCTGAACCCTCTAAGATGGCTTTGTGCAAGTTAGGCCAGGTTTAAAATAATTACAATAATGTAGAATATATTGCTTAGCGAAATACTAAAATGTGTAACGGTTTTGCGTAGACACAAACGAGAATAGAGAATGATAGGTTATCTCCAAATAAATGAAAATGTGATTTTTTTAAAACACACTGGTTGGTGAATTATAAAGTAAATGCTGAATGCCTCATTTCAGACCGTGGGTAGGCAGGTGAAAAAAACGCTTTGTGCTTAATGATTAACAGAATTCTTTACAAGCATGTGTCGCAAATCTGGATGCCGAAAAACATGGAAAAGAGGCACTGAAATGTGTAATAAAAGTATTACATTTTAACTTTGTCACAGCGCCAGTGAGCAACTGTCGATGGATATTAGGCGCTTTACAAATCAATTATTATTATTATTATTATGCTGACCAAGTTATTCCGTACCTTTTCTGAAGTAGCCGGATGACCCTTCCCTCCATCGGTTGTGGAACGTTTGGTCTTTGATGTTTTCAGAGGCGTATTTTAGCTTAGAAAAACTACATGCATCAGCTATTTGTTCATACACATCACCAGAGAGAGGGCGATTGATGAATTCTGCCAGGCGCTGGACCTCCCTCACAGCGTCCTAAAAACAAGGAAGAATACATAAAGGACAGGGAAATAAATAAATATAAATCATTGCAACACAAAGGGTCATTTCATACACTGAAAAGAGAAAAAAAAAGAAGAGATTAACTGTAAAAAAATAGATTAGATTAAATTCCGATAAACATAAAACGCCAATGCCAGAGAATAACAAGTCTCGATTATTGGATCTAAAAGGAAAATAGCGGTGAACTTATTTGAATGGATGACTGAAAATAAGTGATGACACCAGGTGTTCCAAACACCTGTCTAAACAACACCCGAGGTATCGGAGCTTCACAGAACAACACATTGTTCTACAATTTGTTTGTTTGTTGGTTAACGATGGCAGGCAAGTACGAGGTCTTGTATATTGTCCATGGTACCCGATCCAAGTTAACGGCATCCATGACATACATATGAATGCGAGTGACCTATTCTAACCCGGAAATATTTTGTTTGTTGTTTGTTTAACACCTGTGATGTTGCTGATGGCCAGATCAACGTCTCCAGCTGTACGGGGACGATGACACAACATACCAAATAAACTGCTGGGCAAAAGAAAGTATACACACATGTTTTGATGATGACTACAAATGAAACAAACAAGAAATAGTTTTTCGATGGTGATGTATTTGATATTATACGGGTATCATGGTTTTCGACCTTGAGCTTGCAGTGTTTAGGCGACTATATTCAGCCTTTTAGCGTTTTTATAACGTTTGTATATAGTTTTTGTTAAAAATAATTTTCAAGTACCGTATTCGACGTAATAAGCGCCCCGCTCTTATAAGCGCCCACGGCGATATTTGCTAATATATTGGCTAGTGAACAATCCCAATGCAATTAGCACCCCTTCCGATTGATTAATGTACACAAGACTTATTTATTCGTGTATAATACGTGTGTTATATGCATCTTTAATTATGGGAAATTAAATTCTGGAAAAATATGTCTGTTGTATATAAACATTTCAGGCTGTCAGCATAAGCCACGAAATTAACGATCTTTCAGCTCTGTTGTTTTTCATCAAACTTATATTCTAATAAGAGGCCCCTATTTCTTATTTTCTTATTATGTCGAATATGGTATATACTTTCTTTTGCAGGGCATTTTAGTTTGTGTATGTACCAAGTGAGGATGCACCCGATCCCCCTTATAGTTAGCTCTGAGAACAATCTTCCCAACCCTAAACTCCCTCAGGGGTGATGCGTGTTTTGCTTGACTTTGCTTATAGGGATCCGTATTAAAGTGCAGCAAAGATTATTTTACCAATGGAAGTATGACTTGACAATTTGTCAAAGAAGTTGGCCTGTGTAATAAAATGTAAATATGTATATAAATAACATGGTATTTTTGTCTTTCTAATTGTCGTCAGGTATGTTTTACATGTATCTATTAGGGTTATTTTGTATATGTATTTAATCAGTGATACTCAGCTATTTGAATAGACAATGCCTTGTGGAAAGGATTCAACTGTAACATATGTTATATTTGGGATTACACTTTCTTTGTTAAGTACAAATTCTGGCACATTTTTGGTGGAGTCCAATCCGGGATTAGAACCCACACTCTCAGACACCTAAGTCACCAATTTTTATGATTTGTTGTCGCTGTGTAGCTGTGATGTGGTTATGTCCCATTAGTTAGACGTCCCATTAGTTAGACGTCCCAATTGTTAGACATTTGTATTTAGGCAAAGAGGGAATTCAATATACCTACAGGTGTAATGGATCAGTCCTAATTAGATTAAAGTACTGCGTAGGGATAGGGGACTCACAGTTTAGGGAGTATATATGTTACAATTTCGTTTAATTAACCCAAATCACCTTACTCTCAGTACAGGTTCAATAGGCATGAGATTAACTATATAAACTATGGAGTAGCTTAATAGTCTTACTGTATGATCAGTTGAAGGAGTTGAGTTTAGATTATATTACTCATCAAACAAATAAATATGATAATGGGGTACGTATCATTATCAGTATCGATATGGCTGGTTTAAAGAAAGTAGAGTACATCACCTCTCGGCGTGGAAGTAAGCAGTTGATATTAGATGGATAAATTTACAACAGAAACCGCGAGAGGCAAACCTGCACACCTTGGAGATGTGTCGTCAAGACGTGCAATGAGAAATGTACGACAGTCGGTGATAAATAAACTGCAACAGTTATTAAATGTAAAGTGTACATTACCAAAAACTGTCACAAAGTGTTGTTACAAACTGTATAAAATTTATCAAATGGAAAGTGTCATTAAATGTTAAGTATAATATTAAAGTATCTATTTAAAGCTGCGTTGCTTTGTTTGTCAGATCTTATCTGGACTATTCCATTTTAAAGTCTGAGATAACAAGCATAAGGATTAGTGTGCACTCAACCGTTTAAAGTGTTGTTATAAGCTGTCTAACTATTGGGACGTCTAACTAATGGGAGGACACCTGTGATGTTGTCAATGCGACGTTAACAGACTGTGTGGCAATGTACTTACCTTCTTGAGATCTTCAAACTGTACTTGTAGGAATGGAACATCTGGGTGTTCTTGTGGAAATCTGTTCCAGCGAAGACTGTGTTCCATGACAGAATCAAATGGCACTGAAATTGTCAGCATCGATACACAAGAGATGTCAGCATTGATAAACCATGTGACACTAACACTGACATACATAATGTGATGTCTGCTTTGATATACACCACTTGATGTCAGCATTGCTATAAACCACTTGAAGCCAGCATTGACACAAAGCACTTGTGACGTCAGCATGGTTATAAACCACTTAATGCCAGAATTGCTATAAACCACTTGAAGCCAGCATTGACACAAAGCACTTGTGACGTCAGCATGGTTATAAACCACTTAATGCCAGAATTGCTATAAACCACTTGATGCCAGCATTGACACAAAGCACTTGTGACGTCAGCATGGTTATAAACCACTTAATGCCAGAATTGCTATAAACCACTTGAAGCCAGCATTGACACAAAGCACTTGTGACGTCAGCATGGTTATAAACCACTTAATGCCAGAATTGCTATAAACCACTTGAAGCCAGCATTGACACAAAGCACTTGTGACGTCAGCATGGTTATAAACCACTTAATGCCAGAATTGCTATAAACCACTTGAAGCCAGCATTGACACAAAGCACTTGTGACGTCAGCATGGTTATAAACCACTTAATGCCGGGATTGCTATAAACCACTTGAAGCCAGCATTGACACAAAGCACTTGTGACGTCAGCATGGTTATAAACCACTTAATGCCAGAATTGCTATAAACCACTTGAAGCCAGCATTGACACAAAGCACTTGTGACGTCAGCATGGATATAAACCACTTAATGCCAGAATTGCTATAAACCAATTGAAGCCAGCATTGACACAAAGCACTTGTGACGTCAGCATGGTTATAAACCACTTAATGCCAGAATTGCTATAAACCAATTGAAGCCAGCATTGACACAAAGCACTTGTGACGTCAGCATGGTTATAAACCACTTAATGCCAGAATTGCTATAAACCACTTGATGCCAGCATTGACACAAAGCACTTGTGACGTCAGCATTGATATAAACCACTTAATGCCAGAATTGCTATAAACCACTTGAAGCCAGCATTGACACAAAGCACTTGTGACGTCAGCATGGTTATAAACCACTTAATGCCAGAATTGCTATAAACCAATTGAAGCCAGCATTGACACAAAGCACTTGTGACGTCAGCATGGTTATAAACCACTTAATGCCAGAATTGCTATAAACCACTTGATGCCAGCATTGACACAAAGCACTTGTGACGTCAGCATTGATATAAACCACTTAATGCCAGAATTGCTATAAACCACTTGAAGCCAGCATTGACACAAAGCACTTGTGACGTCAGCATGGTTATAAACCACTTAATGCCAGAATTGCTATAAACCACTTGATGCCAGCATTGACACAAAGCACTTGTGACGTCATAAACCACTCAATGTTAACATGGATGCTGATTAAGTTATGGCAGCATTGATAAACACCACGTATGATAGCAGCATGCATTTAAACCACGTGGTGTTAGAATTGATATACTCGTCAGAGAAATTAAATTGCTGTCAGAAGTAATTCTTTGCATGTCCATACTGTTCGCTAGCACCCGATGCCATCACTGATTTTCAATGCTCCATGCAAGAGGAGCAGTTATTTTTATATTTAACTGAATGAGTGTGTATGGTTTTACGCCGCTGTTAGCAATATTCCAGCAATATCACACAGAAATGGGCTTCACACATTGTACCCAAGTGGCGAATCGAACCCGGGTCCTCGGCGTGACGAGCGAACGCGTTAACCACTAGGCTACCCCACCGCCACCTTTATATTTAAGAATGGATTTGTTTTAAACATACTTTTAGCTTGAACTAGAGCCACATACAATATTATTAATATGGATTGTCATTCTGATTCATAATACATCCGAGATGAATGACATAAGTATAAGTGACGAGTGAACGCGTTAACCACTGGGCTACCCCACTAACTCCTGTATATTTAAGAATGGATTTCTTTGAAACATAATTGAACTTGAAATCACATATAGTCTGGAAGGTAATTTAAGGTACAGATGTTTACTACAATATCTGAAAAACTATCGGACCTACTCCAGTCAAAGTTGTTATGAGATTTTTAAACAGTCATACATAACTGGATATTACTCAATATTACTTGATATAACTCATCTCGAAAGGGTGCACGGGAATCACGCACGCACGAATACGGTTGAGTTGATTGGTTCAACTGTGTCATGTGACCCTTTGACGCAGGGGTAGCATTATGCAGCTGGCTGTTTCAATGAATGCTTGTTCCACCCATGACGAACATGTCAGGTTGTTGATGAAATATAGTGATAGCTAAATAGACAGATTTTTTATTCATGCACCGATTGTCTTTAAATGTAATATCCAGTTATGTTTAATAATCTCATACCAACTTTGACTGGGGTAGGTCCGATAGTTTTTCAGATATTGTAGTAAACGTCGGTACCTTAAATTACCTTCCAGACTATACATGTATTTGATCACAACTATAAGAAGCACTGTAAAATTACAATATTATTATGATGGATTTTCATTCTGATTCATAATACATCCGATGCGAAATGAACCATTGTTATATCCAGGAACATATCCCGTGTTAGACAGTACCGTTTCCCTTGATGTGGGCGTCGACATAATTATCCCAGGAACCAACGAAGGCCGGATCACGTGACTTGTCCACCCAGTTCTGATTGGTGTGTTGAACAAAGAAGGACACCACGGCATCTTTCGGATTTCTCTGGACGTTGACAACACGACACTTCCGGTTCCATATATCTTGTGGTAGTAAGCTTTCAATGAAATCATGAGTGAGTGAGTGAGTGAGTAAGTGGGTGGGTGGGTGTGTAGGTGTGTATGTATGAATGATTTTTAAATCAGCGAGTGAGTTGTGAGTGAGCAAGGGAGTGAGTGAGCGAGTGAGTTTTTATAATAACAATTATATATTTATTCATTATTTAGTGATTTATGATAACAGTTCAGTAAATCTATGTTTACCGATATCCTCTAATCCATAGTTTTGGTACAGTGAAACCTCGTTAATCCGGACAATCAATTTTCCGGACGATTACTATTGGGAGCGTCTATATAAAGAGGGGCAGTACTCATTTGCCATGACTCGAAATATTTGATTTCAATTTCAGTTGGAATTGCATATCAAACGGATTAGCGGTTGAACTTTACAAGGTTCCGTGAAGTGTTCCCGTGACAAATATTTATAAACTGTCGGGCAAAAGCAGTATACACCCATTTTTGATGGTGGTTAATCAAATGAAAAAATAAAACAAACAAAAAATCATTATAGAGGTATCACAGTTGTGTTTTTGGAGTTTGCAGCGTTTCGGCGACTGTTTTCGGTCTCTTATTTGCATAATATTATGTTTTTGTGGTTAAATCCTTTGGTTTGTTGTTTTACGCCGCACTCAGCAATATTTCAGCTACATGACGTCGGTCTGTAAAATAATCGAGTCTGGACCAGACAATCCAGTGATTGATATCATGAGCATCGATCCACGCAATTGGGATCGATGACCTGCATCAACCAAGTCAGCGAGCCTGACCAACCGATCCCGTTAGTCGCCTTTTGCGACAAGCATGGTCGCCTTTTATTGGTAAATCCAATTTTCAAGTGTATGCTTTCTTTTGCCGACAGTTTATATTGAAATAAACTGTCATGAAACTATATTTTGTTTTGATGACAAACACGAATAGCAGGGTGGTCATGTTGTGCCGGCCACTGGTCAACTGTCTGGTCAACTCACTCTGGGGTAAGATGGGTGAAGATGATCCTGGGGGAAGGGAGGGTGTCAAGTTCGTCCTCCGTCCGGGACTCATAGAAGGAGCAATTCTGCCAGTGTTTGGCATACTCCGGTTCTCCTGCCACGGCCATGTTCAGCATTTCCCACACCCAGTGCGTGCCTGTACGGAGAGATGTGCGGTGAGTGACTGAATTGATGTACGTGTCAGTCAGCACTATTCCAGCAAAATCACGGCTGTCTGTAAAAGAGTGTGTTTCGGTGTGCTGGCGATTAGGTGTCTCACTCTGGCAGTGTGGGTTCGTATCCCGGACAGGACTCAACCCAAAAAAGTACGAGAATCTGTACTTTACTCAGAAAGTGTTATCCCAAATATAACATTTGTTACTTTTGACCGCTTTCTAAATGGCATCGTGTGTTCATACCAAATCAAGACGACGCTCAGTTCCATTTTCTGCATGAACACGGATCTCACCTGACTTGGGATACGTGCACACAAATATGTCATCATCTCGTACTCTCCGCTCCTTCATGGACGTGATGTGGTGGAGGATGCCGGCAGGCATGACGAGGCCTCCCGTCATCACCAGCTGGAGACTGAAGCCAGCTGCCATACCTTCATCAGCCCGTGTACTCATGTTTCTACGGAGAAAGACAATCTAATAAAAATAAATGAAGTGAGAGTTGATTATTTTACGCCGCAGTCGATGACAGAAATATTCACGGCGACCGGAACCCCTAAGGCGCCGCGATTCGCTGTGGAGAGTTGCCTCCCTTGGGCACGCAAGAAACCTATGATTGTGAGTTCGAATCCCGGTTCGCCCCGATTATGTTTCTAGGTTTGTCAGCGCCATACCCGTGTTCGTGGGTTTTACCGAAGTGGTAAACGTCTGAGACCTGCACCACTTCGGGCTTTCCTCCCGCATTAAGCTGACACGCCGCGATATAACTGTAATACTGTTAAAGCGGCGTTAAACCCAACTCACTCACTCACTCTGAACCCAATTGGGAACGGATGAGACCCAAGATACCTCCACGTATGCATGTCCTATAGCTAGCATTCTACTGATTGATCGGGTGGCCAGGCTAGATGACTTGGTTGATAACGTGTCATCGTTCCCCGACGTCGTGGATAGTTACTCATAATATCAACCGCTGGTTTGTCTGGTCCAGACTCGATAATTAACAGGCCGCCATGATATAGCTTGAATATTGTTGAGTGCGGCGTAAAACAACATACAAACACGGCAACCTGTAAATAACTGAAAAACATGTGGGTGAAGGCATGAGCACATATCCACGTCATCGGGGTCTGACTATCCGGTCAATGTGAGTGACCTCACACGACAAGCATAAGTTACTTGGGAACCAGTTCTACCCCAGAATTCCATAAGGAAAGACACAAACAGGTTTGAGGATAAAGCGATGATCTTTTAATGTCAGTCATAATTTCTGCTTGACGTTATGGTAGTAAAAGGGTTAGAACAATGTTTGCCCTCCACGTAATAATAATATGAACGTTCTTCTGTACCTCCCCCCGGGACCCTCACTGTTAACTGGGTCAAATTGTTCACCACGACACAGCGTCCAGCTTAGTGACATATAGGCACACTGTTGACAGGGGCTGGACGTGTTTCATTCATACAATGAAGGCTCGTCTGGTGTTCCAAATTACGTCTAAGTTACACCTGTCTCTGATTACATCCGATCTACAGTAGAACTCAAATACCTCTAATATGTTAGCGAGGTAGTCCATATCCAATATGCTATCCATACGCCGGAGCATAAATAACCATTTGGATATACCTAGCTGTCTGAAGCACTCTACTTAATAAAGTCATAACGCATTACGTGCCAAAGTCATAATTAGAGCATTACTTAACGTGGTCATAAATCACTACTTAACGCGGTCATAAAGCACTACTTAACGCGGTCCTAAAGTACTACTTAACGCGGTCCTAAAGTACTACTTAACGCGGCTAAAAGTACTACATATTGCAGTCCTAAAGCACTACTTAACGCAGTCATAACGCACAACTTAACGCAGTCATAAGCACTACCTAACACAGTCACAACGTACAACTTAACGCAGTCACAACGCATAAATTAACTTACCGTAGTCAAAATGCACTACTTAACGCGGTCATAAGCACTACTTAAAGCCGTCATAACGTACTACTTAAACGCAGTCATAAAGCACTACTTAACGTAATATTTGCAGTCTATTTAACACAATATTTGCGCTCTAAGTAACGCAATGAATGCTCTACTTAACTAATCATAGCGCTCTACTTCATGCAAGTACCAACTCTTCTTAACGCAAGGAAAACTCAATTTTAACGCAATCATAACAAACAACCAAACGAACTTAGCATCCCTTAAGGGGACGTCCATTGTTAACATGTCCTCAGGAAGATCAAAAAACACGAATTGAATTCACTCGACATGCTAAATGTTCGGAAAATAGTGTATATTGACACATAAAACGCATGCTTCCTCCTTTAAGAGGTAAAATTGCATTTCGTGAAGCGGCGACTGAAAAAGAAGAAGTTACCTGTCCCCCAAACTCCTACCCCAACACCGTTCCCGGATCCGCCACCTCCCACTGACTGATCTGGAGCAGTAAACTTGGTCTCAGCATACCCTGGCTGCAAGGTGCCCCTCTCGATTAGTTAACCTCAATATCCAAAGATGTATCCACGTCTTGACCCAGAATACCTGGACATATATACTTACATTCCGTTTTAGTACCCCAGCTTCACTTTTCACTTTTTCTACTTCAACACACTTTAGAGAGAGAGAGCTTTACTGACAAGGAAATTGGCAATATGGCAGAGCACGATGACACGCAGTCCAGATTACAGGGGCCCTCAAGGGGTCAGTATCAGAACGCTACACATATTTTGTTGATTTTTGTAAAACATAGCTAGAGCGTACTTCTTTTTTGTGTATTCTGAAGTTCAAGTAAAAATAAAAATAAACTATTGGGCAAAAAAATATACACTTGAAAACTGGATTTTCCGATGTTAATAAATGTGCGAATATTGATTCATCACAATTCCAGCCATATCACACCATAAAATAAAAAACATGAATTAAACTACTCCGATTAAACAAGTAAGGTAAGATTATTTGATTAATTTCGGTATTTTTAAATTAAAAAAAAAAAGTTGATAAAAGTCGGAATTGATCCAGGATATCGATCCGATCACTTAGTACACTGGTTCTCTTTGAAAATAAGAGTGAAACAGAAAATGGGAGAAAAAGGATAATTATTCAAATATTCTCTTTTATGTGATAAGAAATACGTAGAATTGATCAGATGTACAATAGAAGAAACTATTAGCCCATGCAAAGGTGACACAGATGGATTTATAACAACCTTGTTCTCAAAGATGTACTTGGCAAGCCTTCAATCAGCGTTCAATGTTTTACAGAGTATATTATTGAGATAAGGGGCACGTCCATTAAGTATTCACAAAGAAAGAAAATGGATCGGACAGAAAGAACTTTATCACGACGCAGGACGACATGTAGAAACAAAACTAATTGACACTATTGATCTGACAAATAACTTGTCAACTCTAAGGATAAAATGGGGTTCACTCTCTTTCTCAAGAAAACTGTACATTTACGTTTCAGGAATGTGAACAAAGCTGTGATTACGCATAAACTATTTTCTGTTATAAATTCATGCAAATTATGGGTAACACTATTGACAAATGTAAAAGAAAAAAAATAATTCTTCTTGGGACATTTCATTTATCTTCAATGGAAGTTTGTTTGTTGGTTTATTTGTTGTTTAACGCCGTACTCAGCAATATTCCAGCACCATGACGGCGGTCTGGAAAAAATCGAGTCCTGACAAGATAACCCAGTAATTGACATCATGAGTGATCCACGATGACATGCATCAACCAAGTCAGCGAGCCTGACCACCCGATCCCGTTAGTCGCCTCTTACGACAAGCATATTCGCTATTTACGGCAAGCAAGGGTTGCTGAAGACCTATTCTACCCTCGATCTTCAAGGCATCTTGAAACATACATTAGCACATACAACCTAGGTTTCATCTGTACTTACATAGTTATGAAGAGTGAAGTGAAGGAGTTTGTCCTCTCAAAGAATAATCCTATCATCTGTGATTTCAAAACATCTACACGATCATCAAATGTCAGGACTTAAATATAATGAAGGAAAAGTTAATTTTTGCCTGTTCAAATACACAGACGTTTTTTTTTCTGTTGCCACGCAGAAATTGTACGATCACAAGGAATATTAGGACAGAATCGCTGAATGACTTCAGGGCCCACTTGCACAAAACTATCTTAGCGCTAAGACCATTGTAAGCCTATGTTAAAGTATGGGAGTTAAGATCATCTTAGCACTAAGATCGCTTTGTGCAAGTGGGCCCTGGAGGTAGTTGTGTAACATATGTTGTTTCAAAGCACGCCAATCATTTTTGAAAAAATAAGTACATTGGTCATCGTCCTTCGGTTAAAAATGAACGTCTCAGTACCCTAATGGTTTCCATTCATGGCGATAGTATTCCTTATTTAAGTGTGGTGAAGTCCCGAAAGTTTCCTTATAATCGAAAATAAGCAACAGCATACATTAACCGGACCGCCTCCATGGTCTTATGGACCCGTGAAGATCCGGGGTAGAAAAGGTCTTTAACAACCCATGCTTGCTGTAAAAGGCGACCCCGTAGTCGCAAAACTTGTAGAAGAAAACAAACTGTGGTTGCATGAGTGCAACGGTCTTGGACGCGACGTTAAACCCCATTTCACCTGCCTGGGATGTAACCACCGACCTTCTGCTCTCAAGGGCGGACGCTCCTTGGAATTGGACGCACATCGAATGTGTCCAGTACACTGTACCCTTCCTTTAAAGAAAACTGAGCTAGACAGACCCTTGGAGAAACCGAACGTTCGTGAATGTCAGGTGGATGATGAAGCGTCTCGATGTCGACTCAATCTGTGACCGAGGGGGAAATCAAATGCGAGATTGTTTTGGCTCTGCGGTAAAAGCGCAGAAAAGATGCATAGATAATCTCCCACGAGTACCTTTTGATATCTTACGCATCAATACGAGTCGACAAAAGTTTAAAACTCTGAGCCTTGCCGAGCAGTTTAAACTTTTATCGACAGGTGTTGATACATTTTATATCAAAAGACACGGGGGTATGATTATATTTGTCATCCACAATCCTTTTTCTACCATGTTCAGTTTGTAATCAGACGCGCTGTCCACGGACACCTCCCTCTAAGGATTGCCAAAACATGCCTTGAAGAACTAACAAGACAGTATTAACGACCCAGATCACCGGGTCATGTCACGGTGACACACAATCTGCCAAGTCAACAAGTGACTGCCTGACCTAGCAGTGAAACAATACCTATGTACCGCCCAACTTTTACTATCCCACAGCCACTGGTCGGTAAAACATAGAGCGCTAATACATAGATAGGGTTCACGCCTTCATGAGGTTTTACTAAAGGTAGGGACGGTCGGGTAGCCTAGTGGTTAAAGCGTTTGCTTGTCACGCCGAAGCCCGGGTTCGATTCCCTACATGGGTACAAAGTGTGAAGCCCATTTCTGGTGTCCCCCGCCGTGATATTGCTGGAATATTGCTAAAAGCGGCGTACTTACTTACTCACTCACTCACTCACTCTACTAAAGTTCAATGCTCATTTTGCAATGTTGGATATAGATGTTGGTGACTAAATTAAGCGTAATTTTTTTTTTAATCTGCACATAGCTTTTGCCCGATCACTTAGACGTTCTTAAAATAATGATTTTCATTTCAATTTTTAAGATTAAAAAAAGTTAATGTTGGCTTACGAGTATCGGTGCCCCACACCTTCAATGCCTCATATGGGAGTACAGTATTATGATGTGAAAAACACTGATTGAATGTACGCAGCGCGCTATTTTGATTTTAGGCAGTTAACGGTATTTCATTAATTCAAATCAGCAACCTACTAAACACATTAGACTCAACCCATACCGCCTTATATTCGCTAACACCAAGGAATTCGAGTTTATTTTTGTCTTTGCACCCGTGAAGATCCGGGGTAGAATGGTCTTCAGTAACCCATGCTTGCCATAAAAGGCGACTAATGGGATCGGGTGGTCAGGCTCACTGTTTTGTTGATGCATGTCATAGTATCCATATTGCGGGGATCGCTCATGATGTCAATCGCTGGATTGTCTGGTCCACATTCGATTATTTACAGACCGCTGCCATATTGCTGGAATATTGCTGAGTGCGGCGTTAAACAACAAATTATTTTTTTCAGATTAGCACGGAGATTGGTCTGTCTCCCAGGCCCAAGAGAATAGATAATAATATGAATGCGACTCAAGTCTAGAATGATTTGGCTCCCGGTAAGCATTGCTCCTTTTCAATTTACTTCATATGTTGTAGATATATATTTTTATATTAATGAACTTTATTTCTGGGAGTAAATGTTGGTTTACACGGAGATAAATACATAAACATAAACATGTCGATTAAGAGGTGTTTATCCCAACATCTGAAATTTACTTTGCCGTTAGATCCACAGGCAACATGACTCTACATTGAAAATACAGTATGTTTATTTCCCAAACAAACAAACAAACAAACAAGACCTGTGCCGTTCAAAAAACCTTAATGGCCTGGTTCTAGTTGACAACGATCGTACATCTGCTGTCCACCGCTGTGTTTAATCCTTTTGTGTCACAATTGCAGGTACAGAACATGTTTTAGGCATTTAGTAACATTTTTTTTACAAAATTACTTCCATCATCAGTTTCCAGTTCCAAACAGTGGATCGTACATTTCCGAGGCTACACTAACTCATCCATCTGTTGTTCAACAAAATAACAACAACTATTTTCCTTTGCAATCTTTATTTTGCTTTAGGCTGAAAAAGAAGGAAATGTGTCTTGGGCATCGGCGCGTCGGTCACTTTAAAAGCCAATGAAATATATAATTTTCAATTTTTTTAAGCAGGCCCTGTTATCCACGATTGACAACTAACATGGCACAAATAAGCCGAATAAGTAATCCTTCCTCATCACTTATGTTTACAAACAGATAAAAAGGGTCATACCTCCCGCCTAACTTAAAAAAGGATGTGCCCGAGAAAACTTTTTTTTTTATATGCAGCCTTAGGCTGTTTCCTGGGTTCATTTCTCTTTCCAACTAATGTGAGGGAAGGGTATCCTTGATTTTTTGTCTCAACTTGAATCTAATAAATTAACAGTTAAGAACTTTCATCATTTTTAAACTTTTCAATAGCTTTGGTCGCAAAAACACAAAACATTTTTCTGTGGTAGACAAGACAAGACAAGACAAGTGCTTGAAGCCCATAGGCTCTTTAATTTCTTTCTGGTAACTGGTGAATCAGTTTAATGAAATAATGTTCGTAAACGGATGACCGAATGATGAAAATGAAACATAAATTGTTATAATTAAGAATTGACTTAATAAATATTCTTGCGTTTAAGAAGGTATAAATTTAAAAACGGTGTTCTTACTGTGTACATCCGCGGACACAACTGTAGGCAATAATGCACCACAAGCCCCGCCCATTCTATTATCGGCTAATCAGGAAACAGTGGGCGTGCCCGTAGTCTTTTCGGTTTATAGAAACATAAACGTAAGAAACTGCTTGGGTTGCCAATAAAATGCCACGAAATCACTTGCATTTTTTCCACAAAGAAATAGATAAGGCCCGATTTTGAGCTTATAAAGTGACGCACCGATGCCCGAGAAAAAAATTTCAACCGTAAATCAATGTTTTTACAGGACGAACTTCTAGAGGCAGTTACTTGTCGAAGCACGTTAAAATACACCATAACGTAAACACGACGTCCAGGTTAAAATGGAATTGTCAGTTGTCACTGAGATTTATTTGTGTTTTAATATAACAGTAAGTGGTTACGAGTGCTACATTTTACACATAAAAGATGTGGGATGGGTCACATTGATCGTGGATGGTTTGAAATGAAGATGATCTTGCATATTATGTACAGCAAAAACGCCACCTTAACGTACAGGCCTGTCGTCTTGCACGTGCATTGATAATCGAAATCAATAACAGGGGTGTCCCAAACAAAAACAAATGAAGCGCACATACAATCAACAAATGTACCGTTATAACACTGCTGAACAATGTGACCGTGTAATGTGTAAACGGTATACCGATTCCTTAATGTATAGCTATAGACATATACTACGTGTAGGGGTATATGGGTGTGGGTTTACACTGCAGTGGGGTACAGTGAAAATACATTAATTCGGACTGAACCGTTCAAAGTGAAATCGTCCTGATTAACAAATGTCCGGATTAACGAATCATGGGGACATAACTCACTCTGATCATGTTTTGATGTTCCTTACAGTTGTACGTTGTCCGGAAAGTGATGTTTCCAGTATCAAGGGGTTCAGACTAATTAGGTAGAGTCGTTCTTTCATTGAGCATATTCGTTCCTGTATTAATGGCTAGTATTTATGCTTTATTTACAATAATTATGTTTTACATGTGTGACCAACCATGAGATAAGGGGCATTATGGGTGAAAAATCATATTATGACTTCTCATATTTTAAAACAACAGTATCTTAAAGAACACGAAAATACAACTCACAAGCTTCAATTCATATTTATTACAGAGATACACGGCATCCAACATTTGGACTCATTATCTGCAAAGTCCCATTTTCAGGCGTAAAACTGTAAGCATTGCAGTTTCTAGATATTATGTCTGATCAATGGAAAGTAGATATGTATGCTGAAATGTTTTGAAATAATAATAATAATAATAATAATAATAATAATAATAATAATATTAATAATACATAAGTACGAACTCAAGAGAAAAATGCGATATTTTGTACATTCCGCACACATGGCGATTTTTACGTAATTAAGTTGACGTTAAACGTCTTTCTTTGTGACGTCACAGCACAATTGTATCCTAGCATCCATAAGGTCCCTATTCTCCTGGTGGGTCTCATATGGTAGAAGCCCTTTTTGAAGAAATTTCTTTTCAGGTACATGATAAAACAGTCTGTCAAGTGAAGCATCGTTATGTAAGTTAAATGTCAATGAATTGAGTTATTTGATCTAAAGCTGACATTTTCAGGGCTCAAGTGAAACATGAAGACATTTTCAGGTTAATCTTAGGAACGTCACTTATCCTCATATGGAGATTGTGTAGGGCCTGTAAGTGTGACACAGTGGTGTCTGGCTGGACCTTCTTGTAAGCGCAAGAGCCCAGTCAGTTCACAATTTCATTAAAATCAGTGCTCGCTACAGCTCCACAAAGATCTGAGGATATCCCAGGAACAAGGAACGACCGACTATTTAAACAGAACGTCGCTAGACGAGATCGCGATAGCGAAAGTCCCGATGTGTTTTTAATCACGCAACCTCGAGAAGGTTAATATGGGGTATTCCGAACGACAGTTACGGCGTACGACTGATTCCGAATGGTAGACATAATCTACCACTCGCATCTTAGGATATAACTTGAAACGGAAGGTACTTTCCATAGTCCGTGGTACGTACTGCCTTACAGTGTCCAGAATTGTTCACTTTTCAAACTGAATCGAGAAATTTGTCAAAGGATTTATCAAAAAGGAGTCCGTCACGGAAGTCGCCATTTGGTGCCGTAAAGCTCGAGAAAGATAATTTCTGATTGGCTAATGTCGACTTCATGTTAGTCATTTCATTGGTCGGTCAAAGTTCGCGAAATATCGTTCCGACGTGACCTACAACGGGATGTCCTTAGATCGTTGGTGTAGCGGTAGCGTGGTCTAAGGTGAGAATTCTTATGAAATTGGTCAGTTCATTGCAAACAAAAGCCTGACATATTATGAAATCCATGTTTTGGTTGTTTGTCTGATGTTGAACACGTCAATATTCCAGAACTTCCAGTGATTGATATTGTGAGCAACGAGTCACGCCGTCGGGGTACGTTAACTCGACATCAACCAAGTCACTGATTCTGACCACCCGATCCTTTTAGTCAACTCCTACAACAAGCTTAGGTTGCTTGGGGCCAATTCAACCCGAATGTATCCGTGTTTTGTATGTTTCATGGTTAAAGTAGGTTAAAGATCTAGAGTGGATGAGGCGGGGTGAGTGAGAAGTAACAATAACATCATCAACATCATCAACATCATCAACAGCATCAGTGCAGCGGAAGTAGTGCCGCCACATACAGTATCCCCGCCCTCAACAAGTTCATGCAGTCACCGTCCACCACTGACGGCGGACTACATCGCCTAGTGACTAGGCCTGGGTTTGTCACCGCCCTTGTGCCTACACACCAACACCGGCGCTTGCGAATGATGGAGGATGTAGTCGCTGACGCTGCCGAGAATGGTACGTCGGATTTTACCATGACCTCTCGTGCCGGTCACCACGTACGTAGCGTCCATCTTCTTAACCAGATTGCAGATGGCGTGGCCTGGCTTGTTGTCATCGAGAACCATCACCTCGCCTGTCACCTGTGGAGATTTAAACCGGGTCAACATTATATAGAAGGGTGATTATTTGTTTATAAATAAATTGCAACCGAATCCGTCGAATTTGATTGGTTAACCAAGCAATATGTTTCGCATTTATGTTTCCAAAAAGCGGAAACAACATTAGGCCCGCCCATTAACAAACTACAGCTTCCTGATTGGCTGATATAAGAAGAGGCGTGTGTTGCAGTATTGCGAACGATGTCACTGCTTTCGTACTGTTGTCAACAGTTGCCTGTGTGTTAATCATTAAATAAACAGTCTGTGAAGTTATTATTGTTGACGTATTTATTCAGAAGAATGCACTTTAATGTATGTTTGCGTTTTTAGAGTAATAAAAGTAAAAACCGGTGTCAACACCTGCTTGGACACCGGGTGTTTATAACTCCATACACTCCATAAACGCAAAAAAACCCATTGAAGTACGTTCATAAGTATTTGTCAGCAATAGAACACCTATATCATGTTAATGGTGAGGTGAGGTTAAATGGGGTTTTACATCGGTTTCAAGATTATTGCACTTATATAGCGATGTGCATGCATGCACGTGTGTGTGTGTGTGTGTGTGTGTGAGAGTGTGAGTGTGAGTGAGTGAGTGTTTGTTTGTGTGTGTGTGTGCGTGCGCGCGCGCGCTTGTACTTGTAAGGTCCGAGTTTTTAGTGCTAGCCCACTGAGATACCATGCCGCAGATTAACATGAGTACCCTCTTCAGACAGATTATACCGACTCCGAGCCGACCAGTCCTTCGTGTTGCCCCTTAATGCCGAGCGCAAGGCAGGGTAACAACAAGTACCATCGTTTAACGTCTTTTGGTAAGACGTGGCCGGGGATCGAACTCCGGGCGGACGCTCTGCCACTAGACCACGCAGGCGGTCTCATAATACACACCAGGATACCCATCCAAACATACAACAAGCATGATGTTTGGGGAACCCTTTCTGACCCTGAATCCAAGAAGGGCGTGGAGGTCTTGCAGTGTCAAGGCGTGCCATTACTGGTCTGCACTAACCTTCGGGGTTCGAACTTTAAATGACGAGTGGTGAATTTCTTCCTGACAACCACGATGATCAAAATGAGTGACTTAATATTTTATGCCGTATCAGCAATATTTCAGCTACATATATTAATGAGTGATAGGGGTTTTGCGCCGCTTTGTATTCTTGGTGTAGTGCGGCGTGTCAGCTTGAAGTCAGAGGATCCTGGCGGGGTTAAGGGACGCAACTTTACACAGCGAATTCCGGCGCCTCAAGCGAACATCCATGCAGTCTATCAGCTGTATAATCCCTGACGAACGATCATACTACGGACATTAGGGACCAAATGGCTGGCCTAGTCATAGCCTATATGGCTTTATAACGGTCGCCTCTAAATATGGAGTCTTTGGCCAGACAAACTAGTGGTTGATAGCATGAACACCGATCGGCGCCGGCGAGGTCCAGTGACAGCACACAAGAACCATTCGATCCATGATTTCGTCCACGCTTTGGACAAGCACGGGGTACTGGGTACATACTGCCCGCTTTATCCTCGTGGGATAACAACCCACAATAAAACTAAATATATACAGGATAGTGTTTTCGGAGTTTTCTTAAAATATTCAACAAAGGCCACTTCCGTGACTTTGACAAATTTAGACCCCTGAAGATCTGAGTTAAGTGTTCAGCAACCCATGCTTGCCGTAAGTGGCGACTAACGGCGTCGGGTGGTCAGGCTCGCTGACTTGGTTGATGCATGTCATCGATATCCTATCCCAATTGTGTGGATCGATGTTCATGATATCAATCACTGGATTGTCTGGTCCAGGCTCGACTATTTCGAGACCGCCGTCATATAGATGGGGTATTGTTGAGTGCGGCGTCAAACAACAAACATACAAAAACATATCTATTATGTGTCATAGCGCAATAATGCAACACAATCCCCACTCACAATGGAACTGCTATGGGCTGTTTGTTATGATTGAAATTCGTTCAGATGGCAAGAAAAATGTACCAGAATAATAGCACCCCGGGCTTGTAAATAAAAGCGACAAAGCAATTTCTATGATCATAAACAATCTCAAACAACAAAAATACATCTACTTTGAGGGCATTTAGACGTTAGTGTGGAGATTAAGGACAAGTTATTTATACAATCGACTTCTTTATTACAATGGAGGCAACGCTTAGGTGTAGATTCTGACACTTTCATCAAGCAAGTGATATTTGTTCATACACCGTGTATAAACATCAATCAGTCTTTGAAACTCAACCTTATCTTCTGTATCAATACCAACCATCCCTAAATACATAACCCCCATACTTCATCTTGTTCTTCATCACTTGCTTGATAAAGGTGTTAGAATCTACACCGAAACGTCGCGTCAATTGTAATGAAGTAGTTGTTTATCTGTAAGAATTTGTCTGTGTTAAAACAAATACATCACAAGAAACAGAATGGAATGAGCCTTGCTGATGAGAAAAATGATTATTATGAAGGCAGCATTATGAAACACAGTGTTATTCGTAGATAATCTATCTAAGTTGTATAATCTGCCGGTCAAAATAAAGTATACACCCATGTTTGATGGCGGCTAATCATGAAAAGAACAAGAAATGGTTATTCGATGGTGATGTATTTGATACGAATATAATACAGTAATAACGGTTATAACGAACACGCTTATAACGAACTGACCGATATAACGAACTTATTTTTTAGTTCCGTCCATTTGTGGTATATATGCTGTATATATGCTTATAACGAACTACGGTTATAGCGAACTAAAATTAGTGGTCCCTTTGAGTTCGTTATAACCGTAGTTTAGTGTAGTTGCGTTTTGGAGCTTCAGTTTGCAGTGTTTAGGCGACTGTTATTACCCTGGTAACGGCAGGGGACACCAAAAATGGGCTTCACACGTGACGAGCCAATGCTGTAACCCTTAGGCTAACGTCGGAGTCGAACTCCGTTCACTCACTCACTCGACAGACAGGTGCCTACCCGACTCACCCCATACTTGTTCATCTCTTCCAGGTATTTGGCCTTCAGCTGCTCGGTCTTGCCGTTCACCTCCAGGATCATCTCCTCGATCCGGGCCGGGGCTGAAACAGGAGGGCCATGCATATGGATAATTATACATTAATATGATTTACCTATACAGCAGTGGAATAGGTCCCCTTTACCCCAGGCTTGTAAACGCTGAGGTGAGGTGAGGTGAGGTGAGATGAGGTGAGATGAGGTGAGGTGAGGTGAGTTCTGGATTCCGATTCCGATTAATTTATTGCATCTTTATAAATATTCCAACTATAGTAGCTGGGTGAGTGCATGCGTGAATTCTTGCATGTTTGCTTGCGTGCGTGTGTGTTTTGAGAACAACCTTTTTAAAGTTGTATGTGCAACAAACTATTTTTATTTTTATACAGCGCCATCAAACAGTTTATTCGGTTTCACTATTATCACAAAGAGTTTGACGATTGGGTATTTTCCACAAAACAAACTGTTCAGGTTTCTCACCACTGCCTACAAACTATTCATATTTAGCATATTTCTAAAGAAACTCTACATGTATAATATCTACCCACTCACACCCCAAATCAAATGGATGCTCCCGTAGCGCTTTCATCAGTAGTTAAGGTAGTTTAACTGTTGCGTAGGCATACATTTCTTTTGGGTTAAAGCCAGCGCCGCTAGAAATGTCGAAGTTGGTTTGGAATAAAATCTGCAGACGTTTGCTCTAAATTTAATTATTGGTAAGAAAGAGAACAACCAACTCGGAAGGTTTCCAGTTTATCTTTCATCAGGGAATTAATGTGGTAGAGCGACGACATTAATTCCCCTGGGAAAGATACACCGCAATTCCTTGTTTCTCGTTAGTCTTCTAATAATGTGTCCCAAAGGAAATCACCGCTCACATTGCGCAAGTTCAGTCGAAGTGTGAAGGCGACGTCGTAGGTAGCTTCCAATTCGTGACAACTCGTGTTATTCCGGAAGAAGCCGAATGGTCATCTTACAGGCTACGAAAAGGGGCGAGTTGTGACGAATGGTATTTCCGATACCAGTACTTTTGGGAGAGATTCGTTTTGTGTTAACTGCACGCGTCTTGCACCAACCGTGAAAAACCCATGGGGGTAAATGGGAATCCATGTATGGAAAAAGATTCAAAGTAATTCTTTTACTTGTGGTTTTACGTGAAATGTGATGATTATGTAGCAGGGCGTGGAGTCATCCCACAGATGACATCCTTACCTTGTCAGCTTGCTGACGGGGTTAACCTCTTTGGTCATGTGGACAAGGCGTCCGACCTCGGATCAGAAGGTCCGTGGTTAGAATCCCATCACGGGGCTCGGAAATTTTATGGCCGCTACAATTACATGGGGGTCTATCTATTTATAAAAGCCTGAACACCCATTTTTTAGTAAACTACCGGGCAAAAGAAAGTATACCTCCATGTTTGATGGTGGCTATAAATGAAACAAACAAGAAATGGTTATTCGATGAGGATTTATATGATACGAGTATCATAGCTGTGGACCTCAAGTTTGCACAGTTTTTCGGCGACTGTCAGCCCAGGGATGTTTTGATGACGTTTGTAATTGTTTGGTCACGTCAAATTTTCAAGTGTATATTTTTTTTGCCCAGTAGTTTATTTTCGTGGGTTAAGTGTTTGTGAAACGCACTTATTGAGACAGCGTGTATATGAGGATCTCGTGTTTTCCAGCGTTTAGATTCGCGGTGTAGATTGGAATCAAAATCGATTTTATTGAAAGAAACATTAATAAATGGTTATTTTTTTGAAGCTGTAAACTTTCTTGTAATATTTGTGAACATTACTTGTTTTTTCATGGTGAGTTAATTCTTTTTATACAGAAACTCATCAACAATGATAACTTTCACTGGAACCAACCTGTCTATATGGCTCCACCAGCTATGATTTGTTGCCTTAAAATAATCTGAAGAAAAATCAATTGCCATGGCATTTGGACATCATTTTAGCAAACTTTATTTCTCAAGTTTGTGTGGTAGCGTGGGTTAAGAAGGAATGTTTGAAATAGATAATCAAATTTAGTTTCATTACAAAAAAATGTTTCAGTTTGTTTTCACGAGATGACAAAGCTGAAAACATGCATTTGCTTGTCACTAAGCACATGGCAACACACGTGTAGGCCTCGAAAAGCGTGGAGTTATGGGTGTTGTGAGAATGAAGTAATATCTTCATGGTTTTGTAAATGCTGGCACCTACAAAATCCTACATATATACTGAACACAAAAAGTTAGGGATCATGAATATTTTGAGGATATTTTCCGGAAATGCAGTCATCACTTCCAAAATTAAAAAAATTGTTTAGTTTTCAAACATCAACCCCTATAAGACATAACATGAACACATTCGGGTTTTTTTGAAACGGGGGGATCCACTGTAAATCAGTGTCCATCCATCCATCCATCCATCTATCTATCTATCTGACCACACACACACACGTGCACACACACACACACACACACACACACACACACACACACACACACACACACACACACACACACACACACACACACACACACACACATATATATATATATATATTATACAGACTGATATTCTTTTGACTCTTGTATTTATCTCTCTCACTCTCTCTCTCTCTCTCTCTCTCTCTCTCTCTCTCTCTCTCTCTCTCTCTCTCTGCACTCTCTTATTAGATGACAATACGCCCTCGATAAGTACAGTGTTATGATCTAGGTCAACAGTATATCCATGACAAATATTTAAAAAATATAAACACCCCTTGGGTGCACAGTTATGAAGCCTGTCTACATGTGTTTTTAATTCGCCAAAATAGTGGAAAGTTTCTAGAGTTAAAAAAGGTTTATTAGCCTCTGAGATAGCTCATTAGTTTTAAGCAAGATTTATGGCCAAAAAACATACATAATTTCACACCGCCTTCCTGCCATCTAGGCTCCTTGCGTCACTGAGGAGCAAATAACGCCTGAGCATATAGCTTAAAGTCGAGAGCCGTCTTGCGCTCCTCTAATGTAAACTATATACAGCTGGTGGGATTTCATTACGTTGGTTATTCTACGCATGTTCGTGAGAGACATATATACATATCCAGTGAAAAAATACAAGCATGTAACTAGATAGGGGTTGGTTTGGAGTTACTGTGACCTGCAGACTCGCCTGTCTCATCATTTCGTTTCGACGGCCGAAATGAAAATCTGCTCAGTTTCCTCAGCTGAAGGGGGGCACGGGTGGCCCAGTCGTCTGTGGCGCCGCAATTCGCTGTGCAGAGTTGCGTCCCTTGGGTACGCCAGAAACCTATGATGGTGGGTTCGAATCCCGGTTCACCCCGATTATGTTTATAGGTTTGTCAGCACCATACCCGTGCTCGTGGGTGGTAAACCTCTGCGATCTGCATCACTTTGGGCTTTCCTCCCACATTAAGCTCCCACGCCGTGATATAACTTGAATACTGTTAAAAGCGGCGTTACTCTCAACTCACTCACTCACCTTTGCTAAAGGTTGGACTTATATCAATCTGTAGCAATATCCATATTCATTAATTGGAATAAAAAAAACCAACGTAATTATAATACCACTTGAACAAAATGTCGGAAGCATTTTGTGTTGTGCATTAATGAAACTTGGAGACAAAGAAAACACGTCATACCTTCACAGCCAGTGACAGTGAGTACAACTATCAGGGACACCTGCACGGAGCTATATTCCTAGCCTGGGAAATGAAAGAATTATTAGAATAATCTATACCAACGGCAGCAGCTCTGTTCAATGAAGATATACAGCCCTCTTATTAGACCTTCAGTCTGAGAGAGTGGCGCGTTCCCTGCAGGGAGACCAAGGGATCCATTTACCACTCTGTTGATCATGACGACAGCTGTTTTGGTCATCTTGATTAATGCCCGGGAATTGAAACTACCAGTTGCAGGTGCCATATGTGACTACTGTCATTTAGTATGCGACTACTTAGAGAATAACCGACGAGTTACGAGGAATTGCGGGTTATCTTTCGCGAGTGAATGAATGGAGTTAATCCCGAACCTTTTGCTGAAATTAAATTTCAACCTTACAGAGACGCATAACTAAAGTAAACGTTTTGATGATGTCATCAATGTGTGACGTCATGAATAATGGATGACGTCATATCGTATTGTCAACAATGAAGCAATGTGACGTTATATCGCTTCAAGTGACCAATCAGCTAAAACGCATCTATATCGGAAATGTATAACCTTCAATCTTTCAACCCTTAAAGTGTGTTTGTTTGTTTTGTGTGTTTGTTTTTTCGTTGTTTAACTCCGCACTCAGCAATATTCCACCATATGACGGCGGTATGTGAATAATCGATTCTGGACCAGACAATCCAGTGATTGATATCATGAACATCGATCTACGCAATTGAAGTGATGACATGCATCAACAATGACATGCATCAAGTCTGCGAGCCTGACCGCCTGGTCCCTTTAGTCGCCTCGTACGACAAGCATCGTCGCCTTTGGCGGATAGTATTGTCATGTTGAAACGGGTGTTCTCGTACCCTTCATTCAATGAATCCAGTTCTTAGATCGAGGTATCTGTGAGAAACATCGCTGGAGTACGATTATATATTGTGATCACTTTTCGATACTTCAGGGAGTGACTGAGTGAATATTGTGTAATGCCACAGTTACTCGCTCACTGATACCTTCCTGTGATAAGAAAACATAGTTGTGTTATCATGCCCAGTCAGAGATTGCTGCTCTGGTTTGTCTGCTCTAGACTCGATTAGTAACAGGCAGTTTACATATTACTGGGATATTGCCAAACACAACCCGCTCGCATACTGTACATGTCATGGCTCTGCTGAAACAGCTGTTTATTGGGAATGGAGACATTAAGAATTGAGGAGCTAAAGAGGCTGTAACTCACAGTTGATTTTATCATTTTGATTTTCAATTGATAATATCTCACGTTAGCGATATTATATCCCCAAAATGAACTGTACTGGCGCTTACCCAGCACTCTAAGAACACATCTATTAAATTTTTAAAATATAATTTGATTTAAAACTTTAAAAAATTAAACAAAATTGCATGAAACTCAATTGCTGAAGGGTATCTTCGACATCTCTTCTCTAAAAATCAATCAATTTGCTTTTTTTCGGCAAAAATTTACATTTCAAACAGTGTCTGAGTCATGTGGTTGAAATTTTTTTTTTTACCCCAGTCGTCATTAAAACCGATTTATTTTTACACAAAATTACTCATTCACAGATGACTTTTTACAAACTGGTTAAAAATGAGTGATGGTTAAAAAGACATTATCAAATTTAACCAGGGTTCTTTAAATTTTTCAATTTCATTAAAAAACAAAATCGATATAGTTTCTTTTGCTCTTCAGTTTATATCTCAGAAAGCAATTTCACAAAACTAGACCGTCTGTTTGAACTTGTTGAAAAACAATGTTGGATCAGTGGCAAGAGCTAATCAATTTTCAAATACGGATTCATGAATATTTATAGATTAAAACTGCCCGTGAAATGTCTGGCAAAGGTAGCTAACTGGTTGTTTACATAACGGTATATTGGATGATGATAGCTTCTCCCGCATGTAATCTGATTGTATGTAAATCTTTTATCGAATGCATACAATTCTGGTCATACGAAGTGTTACATTCTCGTGCGCTTGTTTCAAGTCACTTTTTTAAAAGAATGAACTGTGAAATGTATGTTAGTCGAGAGGGGACATCGCTTTCTCGTCTTCAAATGTGGCCGCGAGAAAGCGATAACGCGAGACGAGACAGCGACATTCATACCACTTTGTTTGTTGTTCTACGCCGCAATCATCAATATTCTAGCTATATGATGGAGGTCTGTAAATAACTAGTTCGTATATCCGTCAGTTCCTTTTAAACGTGTTCGTTATAACCGTAGTTTACTGTACAGTAAACTACGGTTATAACGAACTCAAATGGGCTACTTAATAAAGTTCGTCATAACCGCAGTTTGTTATAAGCATATATACAACATATAGACAGCAAATGGCCGGGGCCCAAAAATAGGTTTGTAATATCCATCAGTTCGTTACAAGCATGTTCGTTATAATCGTAGTTTACTGTATTCTCGTCCAAGGAATATCCAGGCTGGTTGTGTTGTTTCAGAGTTTCAACATTTCAAGTTTGAATACGATTCTCATTGAAGGACATTTCGTAAATACAGAACTGCAGTACAGCAATCATGTTTTATTGTAATTACAGTGAACATCACTGCCCTGAAGGCCAGCAGCAGAAGCCATGCATCTGTCGACCCAATCATTATCTCCATCACACAAACACACTTGCGGCAGAATGTGAAGCAAGAATTCATTGTTTTACAGCACGTGTTAAGAGCTTCCTAGGAAGGGGATGGGGGAGCGAGGTTTATCATCCAAAACTTGCTCCCACAGGAGATATCGCTTCGGTGAGATCAATTGACACTCGTTGATAAAAGTGGTGAGGTGAGGTGAAATGAGGTTTAACGTCGCGTCCAAGATTATTGCACTTGTAAAGCGACGTGCATGTACGTGTATGCGTGTGTGTGGCTGCTTGTCCTAGTCCGGACTGATGCCGATTTATAGTGCTAGCACACTGAGATACCATGCCGCAGTTTAACATGAATACCCCACTCAGACACAGTATACTGACCCCGAGCCGACCAGTCCTTCTTTTAGCCCTTTAATGACGAGCGCCAGACAGGGTAACAACAAGTACCATCTTTAAACCTCTTTACCCCGGACCTTCCGCTCTCCGGGCGGACGCTCTACCATTAGACCACGGAGGCGGTCCTGATAATAGTGGAAACACTCCTCGGTAAACCTGGGAATTTTTCCACCTTCTCAACTGGTGTTGATATATTTGACATCAAAAGAGGGTGAGATTCTCTATGTATACACATGTTGATATGTTACAGGAAAAACATGGAATTTCTTGTGGATATTTCACAGAGGAAACCCGACAAGGTGGGGTGGGTTAACGTTAGGGTGGGGTGGGGTGGTTTGGGGTGGGATCTTGTGGGGTGGGTGTAGTAACAGAAATCAGCTTTGCAGCGGCTTGACTAACCTAAACTTGGATACATTTAGGAAATTGAGGAACCGACATTTTGAAAGCATCATATCCGTAGTCGTTTGTTTCATCAAAGTGGTGAACGTTTGAGACCTGCACATCTTCCCTAGGCAAGGGAGTTAACTGACTAACCAATTTCCATCCTCGTCGAACTAACATATTGCGTTATATTTTGGCTTGATTCACGAGTTTTTGCATAGTCCAATCCAAAGCAACATGGCGACTACTGTGCATATTTCGGTCGACTGCAGGGTTTTCAGTGCATGTACTGTCAAATTGGCGTCGACAGTTATTTTCCATGTTTTTAATGAAGGTGTTCAAGTGATTTCGTGCACTTTGGGTTAGGAGTGAGTAGGTGCGTGACGTTTTACCCCGATTAAAACATATCTCAGTCATTTTACGGCGTGGAAACAAGAACCATTTTATTGTGTTTGTGTGTGTGTTTGTGCGTGTGCGCGCGCGTGTGTGTGTAAGTTGCCTGTCACAAAAACTCTACTAGATCATCCGCTCTCAAGCAATCCTCGACTTGTTCATCAATCGAAGAGTCCTCCCGTTGGTGATTCTTAAGACTGTCACCAAGTGAAGAACTGCCTCACTGACATTAGAAGACCATAGGCGATCACGAAGAACATACATAGATTTAGCTTACTCAATTCATTCTTGTAACACTGCACCAACATCGGTCTGTCCAAAGTGGATTTATTTCAGGATGAGACTAAATCTTTATTCAAGACCACTATATAGCAATTTGAGAAATAATCAATACATCATCGCCTTTTTAGTCGTAGATTATCGTATTTCCTCGGCTTGTCTAGACGTATTCTCCTGAAGATAGCGTTAACCTGAAGAACATTATCAGGGCCACTGACACATTGTACAACACTAATGAATATTGCTGGAGAGTGCCTCCCTCTTGTGGCGCCCAGATAACTAAACTATGTACATAATTCAGTTCATTTGGGCCATTTAATGTTTCATCATACCTGAATACGTTAAACCGAGGAACATCACAAGAATATCACAGGAACATCTCAGGAACCGATCATTTGATATAGCTGAGGCGGTATACCGTGTATAAGTATACCGTGCCCTAAAGTACTGTAAACATGTTTTGCCTCAAGGTGGATAAAATATGTTGTGCAGGAAAATGTGTTGTTCCCGACAAATGTACATTCTGTCTGTAACCAAAATATATAAATGTTCTGACGTTCCTGAAATTCAACATATGTCACGAAAAAATGTTGTGAAATACATCTTTCGCGATTAGAATGCCATATTTGTGGATATAAATCTTTTTACAGATTCTCAAATAGTACTTTCAAGAGCCCATGGGTATTCCGGGTTACAATAGGTCTTCATAGTCAACAGGCTTAGCAAATACACAAATATTTGCCATTTGCTTTTTTTTCTGATGCTGCAACCAATTCAAGTTGACATGTCCATGAGAGGTCATTAGATACAGTGTTTCCCACACGCCCAGCAAGTTCGCAACAGAATCAGTATTTTTCATGGTTGAAATTTCCAAGGATCTGAGCATATCTCTCTGTCCTCTGATTTTTATCAACGGTGATAACGCCTTCTCCTCACTGGTTCACCATCCCCATCAAGTTGAGCCATCTTCACACCTCGCAGATTGTAGCCATGGTCAAAAGGGAACAGTCAAAGTCCTAAATGTTGCATTGGCATGATGTCAGCGAGAGCATCTTATGATACCACCCTTCTATATTGCACATTATAGCGAAAATATAATAGAATTATCATTATACCGCCCGCATTTTATCATATTGCGTGACGACGGCATTATCACGCCCATTGTTAGGTGACGTCATTAGGTTTGTTCTATGGCGTTTCCATATTTGTAATCCTGGGTCAATGACATTCGTTGTGTGTTGATTGCAGTAAATGTTTCAAAAACGATATTGTTTTTTATGTTTACTTGATAACAAATTGTATCCATTTTAGCTATAATAACTGTAACTTTATTTTTCAGGGCATTATCATTTGCAGAAGCCCTCGGTCTTCTGCAAATGAAAATGTCCTGAAAAATAGCGTTACCATCATAGTATGAGTCACTGACAGGGTTTCTTGATATTTGAAGAAGGAAACAGAATTTTGACTTTGAGAATATTACTGGTAAAGTTGCCATGCTTACTGCTTACGTTGTGGACAATTCGACCCCCAATACGTATATGTCAATGCACATTATTGTCTAAAAAGTCTTGGTGAAGAGCAATGGTAGAGGAAGAATGCAGCTTTCTCAGAATTAATGACGATGTTGACAACATGATGTGACTCTTCGATGCATATTTGTCCGAAGGGACCGGAAGTGCAGACGACAGATACATCTAGAACGTTCTGTGACTTCATTTACTTAACATTTGTTGCATTGTTATGATGTTGATTCGTTCTGATTGACATGACTTTGTGCCTACTATCACTGTTTGATACACAGAAGGGAACGTTATATGTGTCCCTATTCTGATATATAGTCTCTGGTAGTATCTAGCACTTTCATCAAAGGAGTCAACTTTCATGGATCATAAACATCATTCGTAAATGGAATATCCTCTAGTTTCACCCATCATAACTATCCTATTTCCTCTATTAGACGCCTGGGGGTTTATTTATTAATTTTGCGCAAGCCGTTGAGTCGGCACCTACATGTATTAGAGCCAGTCGTGTATTGAAACCCCGGGTGTATTCTGTTTAATGCTGACACAGTGACAACTCACTGCAAATCGTCAGTCATACAAAGGGTAAAACGTTCATTATTAATCACCACACATCTCAGTATTAGAGACTCGGCATCTAATAAAGGCCCGTCCTCTATTATACAGGGCGAATACCCTGGCGTCAATTAGAGGCCGGGGTGTATTGAAGGCATGAATGACATCTAATACAGGATATACGGTATATTTCTGCAAGTGTCAATCCGCCTGTGGAAACGCAAAAAAATATTCTAAATTGATAATTTGGTCTTTTGAAGAATAGGTCATTTTATCAATTTTTTGGTGAAAAGCAAATTATGATATGACAATGTTCACAAACTGTACCTTTCTACCTAGTTACCCGAACTTTAAAGTAAACATAGTTCTAGAAAGCTTTTAAAGAAAGCTTTTATTTTGTATATGACAGAGTGATATTGATTATTTCTGAAATGATGCATAGTTGCATACCAATTTGTATGCACGTACATTTGAGGAGTTTATGCTGCCTGCCAAGTTTAAATAAAATGGCTGACTCAAGACTTTTAATGATTAATTGGGTCAGAAATAGATTCCTTGACCCTTAGGGAAATATAGGTAAAGACTCCAGAAAAAATATTTATCTTTGTTTTTAGTCGAGATATGAGATATTGAAATTTGAAAGGCGGCCATTTGAAAAATGGCCGCCAAGGTCACCAGAAGTCTAATCTGGTTGGGTTCCCGCCTTGAATCAAATTAATTTGGGATAAAACTAACTGTGTGCCAAATTTCATACTTGTATCACGAAGTGCACCATCTGACCAAAATGGGGATATAAAAGATGCCAGCTTGTCGTATGAAACGACTTGATGAGTAGAGTGGTGAGGGTCGTTTGAGTGGATCCATCGTATCCCGAGAGCGTGGATCGATAATCATTACATCAATCACAGGTTTATCTGATATGGACTGATTGCTTTATTTACAGACCGTCATCATAAAGATGACATATTGCTGAACAACCAAACAACAAATAAACACTTCTTCCTTACTGGGGGCGGATACTCACTCCAACGAATGGGCAATTTTCCCTCCACTTGTCATCTGATCAGAATCAAACAGTACCAAACTGTGACGTGTTTGTTTCCGACCCTCAGGGACAACTGAACGACTTATCGAAATCGAAGTAATTGCTTTCTGAGATGTGTTGCTCAACAATTACTGTGGGGAGCCCTCGGGGAATGGCAGCTCAGCCTCATTTCCGAATTCCCATATTTCTCGAATTCCTCGTCTGATATATTTAAAAATCTGGTTCCGGGGCGGTGCAGTAGCAATCAACACATATCGAAATCTTGTTAGCTGCCGAGATTTGCCCCAACAGACCAGTCAATTCCGAATTTAAATCCCCCGTCGTAATTTCAATGGAGAATGCGTTCCACAGGCTGGTGGTGATCTAGGTGTGTTAGTGAGTTAATATTTAAAGTGACATTAGCAGTATTTCACCCATACCGTGATTAGAAAAAAATATTTACATTACTAACGAAGATACGGGGGTTGTTTTCAGCGACATATGTGAAACTTAGACATCGTATCTGTGTACAAGGGGTAGTGAGTGAGTGAGTAGGGTTTTACGCCGCTTTTAGCAATATTCCAGCAATATCACGGCGGGGGACACCAGAAATGGGCTTCACACATTGTACCCATGTCGGGAATCGAACCCGGGTCTTCGGCGTGACGAGCGAATGCATACATGGGGTAACTAATTTCGATAATAAAACTTAGGGTAGCAGATGTGTAGATTATTTATCATATACCTGAATACTTATCTTTTTTAATTCCATATTCTAGGCTCCACTTACAACAACGTGCTATGGATATTCTAGTATCATGTCATATCATACAGGGAGCACGGGTGGCCCAGTCGTCTAAGGAGCCGCGATTCGCTGTGCAGAGTTGCGTCCCTTGGGCATGCCAGAAACCTATGATTGTGGGTTCGAATCCCGGTTCGTCCCGATGATGTTTCTAGGTTTGTCAGCACCATACCCGTGCTCGTGGGTTTCACCGAAGTGGTAAACGTCTGAGACCTGCATCACTTCCGGCTTTCCTCACACATTAAGCTGACACGCCATGATATAACTGTAATACTGTTAAAAGCGGCGTTAAACCCAACTCACTCACTCATTCACTCATATCATACAGGAAATACAAGCGACAAAAACATTTTGATAATCGTTAGAAATCTCTACTGAAAGAAGAGTGGCCGCGGATCGAACCAGCGACCTACCGCTCTCCGAACAGACGCTATAACCACTAAACTACGGAGCTGGTCCAACATTCATGGCAATAAATGAAGCGATAAAACCCTTTCCATATGCAATAGAAAGATCTGCATAAAACAGAGTCTATTGTACGATTCCGACAATATCATGGGCATGTGTTTATAAATCACAATCAAATAGTGATGATACCAGGTGTTCGCGATAAGGGGAGCCTATCCTTCCCCACCGGCAGCACCCGTCACAAACACGTGCAAAGGCAAGTCAATTGTTCACCTGGAAAAACACGGGAACATATGGTCTAACATATGAGACATTAATTTTTTGTCACCGATGCGTCAAATTTGAAATTGTCCTCCGCGTATCTACTATAAAATAGTTTGAAATATTTACCAAGGCCTTGAATGTTGTAACCCTGATCAAGCATCAAGAATTGAGCATGATCTTCGTGTATGTGAGTGTGTATGTGTATGTATGTGTGTATGTGTATATGTGTGTGTTGTGTACATGTGTATGTTTGTGTGTGTATGTATGTGTGTATATATGTGTGTATATATGTGTATGAGTGTGTGTGTGTTTACTTCTGTGTGTGTATGTGTGTGTATGTGTCTTTGTTTGTTTGTTTGTTTGTGTGTGTGTGTGTTATTTGTTTGAATTTGTGATCTGGAAAATGCTGGATCAATAAATATAATTTTGTCCTCAAGTTTTACAAAAGAAAATAGTTCGCTGGTAATGCTAAATGTTCTAAACATGTTTTCTTAGCTCCTCCTTTCAGAATATTGATGCATTGATGCGGAAACATTTCGGCGATTCTTGGAAGATACGTCACCAATAGCCGTAAGACGTAAGAGCCGACTAAAGAGGAACGGGTGGCCACAATGTATGACCAAATGACTGATGGAACACCATCGTATCCCAGTGGCGTGATATGAGAGTTGGAATCAGATTGGTCAGTAGGATGGAAATAGAAAGGACATAGCCACTGGTGGGGCTACGATCGAGCCACGAAATTCCAGCCTAGTTCAGCAAGGGTGGAGACCGGACTTCTCCAGATAGTTAATGCCCTTGCCTCGGAAATGGGTCCAAACCACGGTCTTATAACTGGAATATTGCTGAGAGCGGCGTTACACAACATACACTCAGTCTCTGTTAGGTTGTTAATGCCCTTGCCTCGGGAAGATG
The DNA here is from genome assembly GCF_023055435.1 of Haliotis rufescens. NCBI lineage: Eukaryota > Metazoa > Mollusca > Gastropoda > Lepetellida > Haliotidae > Haliotis > Haliotis rufescens. The sequence continues at coordinate 6,852,452 of NW_025963924.1, forward strand.
GGTCCAGACCACGGTCTTATAACTGGAATATTGCTGAGAGCGGCGTTACACAACATACACTCAGTCTCTGTTAGGTTGTTTTTGCGGTCCTTAGATGGAAAGGCACACCACTGAAGGCGTCAGGATTATACACAATTTTATCAATATCCAAAACATTTCTAGACGGGGGCTCCATGACATTATGAAGCATATAGCGAACACAAAAACAACATGTTCATCCTTAAACTATGTTTAATAGTATATCAATTCACAGACGTGAAAAATGTCAGAAGCGATATTCTCCGAACAGTATATTTGTTACATTACAACTGTAGAATATGCACTTTTCCTGTTATAACACGCATATTACTTACACTGACGTAATTTACGAGCCACGTATACAGCAGAATATGCCACGAAGACGTAAGGTCAAGAATAGGAAATACATTTTTATTGCATTGCGGTCCCCTGCTGGCGTTTTGTTTCCAGTGTGTCTTTATATGGAAATAAGTTGTTGCATGCAAATCGCATTTACAATGGTCATGATAGGGTAAAGTCGCCATGACATTGGTTTGCATTGAAATTAAGACTTCTTTATTCCAAAAAAGAGAATTCATTCGGAAATACGATCACCATATCAAATTACTGTACTGCTAGTGGTCTATTTTTAACATGTGTAAATCGATAGGGATACGCTTTAGAAACACGCAAGATGCCTTTCGTTGGCAAATTTAATAAAAGACAATAACACAAACATTTTCAGCGTTATTTTCGAGCATTAACAAAGACGTAAATATCATGAAAGTTTGTAATGTAGGACCTAATGATATGATGTTGAGGACTCCTGTTGTTTTAGAGGCTGCTTCCTACTTTACAACAAGCTTTTACAAATGGATGTTTAAACAAACCACTACAAAGTCGGGGTAAGAAGTAGGGAAACGTCTTGCAGCTCATTTAGAGAGTTTGCGTGATTTGTCAGCAATGCTCCATCTACATGGCAACGGTGGATAAGCAAGAATAATGAGTTACACACATTGCATTATGTGGGGAATCAAGCCCGTATGTCCACGGAATGTGTTTATACTACAAAGCTATCCTCGATAAAGCTAACGATTATTTTCGCAAAAGCATCCGATGATGTAATACATCTTTGGTGGTCTTCACGATCAATGACGTCATGATCAGGCAGTAGTCAATGTTAACCAGGCACTAACGCCCACCATACCCCTAACGCACTACACTAGCACTAACTTCAACCTTGCCCCTAACCCTCACCCTTAACCCTAGCTCTTACTTCAACCTCGCCCCTAACCCTGACCCTTAACCCTAGCTCTAGTTTCAACTTTGCCCTTACCCTTACCCTTAACCCTATCTCTTACTTCAACCTCGCCCCTAACCCTTACCCTTAACCCTAGCTTCAACCTCGTCCCTAACCCTTACCCTTACTCCAAACCCTTGTCTCTTGATTCTACACCAAACCCTCATCCTAACCCTAGCATTACCCAAACCCTAACTGACCCTAGCTCTCACCCAAACCTTGCTCCTAACCCTAAACCTAAAACCAAATCCGTGTCCCCAACCCTAATCCTTATCTTACACCTACCCCTAATATTACCTCTTACCCTAACTAACACCTCACCCCAGCCTTACCGAACACTTACCCTGCACCCGAACACTTACCCTGCACCCTTACCATGCTTCTAACCCAAGTCAAGCCCTAACCCGAGCCTTGCTCCAATAATTTATTTTTCTGAATGATTTTATCCTAATGATGGGCAAGTCTAGAATTTTGTTTGTTTGTTGTTTAACGCCGCACTCAGCAATATTCCAGCTATATGACGGCGGTATATAAAAAATCGAGTATGGACCAGACAATCCAGTGATTGACGTCATGCACATCGATCCACGCAATTGGGATCGATGACATGCATCAACCAAGTCAGCGAGCCTGACCACCCGATCCCGTTATTCGCCTCTTACGACAATCATAGTCGCCTTTTACGGCAAGCATGGGTTGCTGAAGACCTATGGCATGTCTAGAAAAGCGGCCTTTTTTATACAGACCTCTTATTCTTATTATTTATATAATCTACAAATTATGGGTTAAGCTAATAATAATTGTCTTAGCGAACTGACCAAGTCAAGCCTAAACCTATTTTAACCAACTGGGCGGCGGTGTGGCCTTGTGGTTGAAGCGTTTGCTCGTCACGCCGAAGGCCCGCGTTCAGTTCATTACATTTCATTCGAGTCATTACATTCCCCTGTAGCATTTCCCCAAATCCTAATACACAAAACAGGTCCTAGAGAATGAGTCTAGAATGATTAAGCAAGTCTAGATTGCCTCAGCTCTTTGCCATTGTAATTAAGCATAGTTGTGGGCTCCATTTAGATTTTATTTTTTATTTTTGAGATTTAGAACTATATTTCTGGAAATAGGTGTTAGTCTAGCACAGTACTTACACGAATCTCCCGACCCCACAGAGTACTCCGGACAGGTGGCAATTATCACCTTGTTGTCTGGGTGATGGAAGTTGTCAATGTACCCTGAAACAAAACATCAAATTGGTTATTTTATAAAAGAACAATCAGTTTCGTTAATTGTCAGAGAGCCTTTAGGGCACTTTCCCTCGAATAGCTAATAAATTATTGATGTAAGGCTACATACACTAAATAACTGTACATTGTACCTCCAAGGATGCATGTGTGGTTATGTCAGGCAATCATTTACATTCATTCCTATTTGGTAACGATGGACATTAGTATTGGGGCATTTCCGTATTCCAGTGTAGGAGGTATTATGTGATTAGTGGCGCTTGTTTCCGAGTTAGTCCGTTTTGCTGATGTGAGCTAGTCTGGATAAAGATGAAGAGGTGCTTGATGAGTTTTACAGGGCATAGCAACATGGGTTGGGTCTCGCCGTGTCTTGTTGTCGTGTTTCACAGGAAGATTGAGTTGTGGGGTCTGACGCTACTTTAACTGAGCAAATATCAAGCACTATCGCTACAGAAGAATGGATTGCGTACATTGGACCCATCAGACGATGAGTGAGTGAGTGAGTGAGTGGGAGGGTGGGTGGGTGGGCGGGCGGTCGAGCGAGAGTGAGTGAGTGATTCAGGGAGTCAGGGAGTGAGGCAGTGAGGGAGAGAGGGAGTCAGGGAGTGAGGCAGTGAGGGAGAGAGGGAGTCAGGGAGTGAGGGTGTGAGGCAGTGAGGGAGAGAGGGAGTCAGAGAGTGAGGCAGTGAGGGAGAGAGGGAGTCAGGGAGTGAGGCAGTGAGGGAGAGAGGGAGTCAGGGAGTGAGGGAGTGAGGCAGTGAGGGAGAGAGGGAGTCAGAGAGTGAGGCAGTGAGGGAGAGAGGGAGTCAGGGAGTGAGGCAGTGAGGGAGAGAGGGAGTCAGGGAGTGAGGGAGTGAGGCAGTGAGGGAGAGAGGGAGTCAGGGAGTGAGGCAGTGAGGGAGAAAGGGAGTCAGGGAGTGAGGCAGTGAGGGAGAGAGGGAGTCAGGGAGTGAGGCAGTGAGGGAGAGAGGGAGTCCGGGAGTGAGGCAGTGAGGGAGTCAGGGAGTCAGGGAGTGAGGCAGTGAGGGAGAGAGGGAGTCAGGGAGTGAGGCAGTGAGGGAGAGAGGGAGTCACGGAGTGAGGGAGTGAGGGAGAGAGGGAGTCAGGGAGTGAGGGAGTGAGGCAGTGAGGGAGAGAGGGAGTCAGAGAGTGAGGCAGTGAGGGAGAGAGGGAGTGAGGGAGAGAGGGAGTCAGGGAGTCAGGGAGTCAGGGAGTGAGGCAGTGAGGGAGAGAGGGAGTCAGGGAGTCAGGGAGTGAGGCAGTGAGGGAGAGAGGGAGTGAGGGAGTGAGGCAGTGAGGGAGAGAGGGAGTCAGGGAGTGAGGCAGTGAGGGAGAGAGGGAGTCAGGGAGTGAGGCAGAGAGGGAGAGAGGGAGTCAGGGAGAGAGGGAGTCAGGGAGTGAGGCAGTGAGGGAGAGAGGGAGTCAGGGAGTGAGGCAGTGAGGGAGAGAGGGAGTCAGGGAGGGAGGGAGTCAGGAAGTGAGGGAGTGAGGCAGAGAGGGAGAGAGGGAGTGAGGGAGTGAGGCAGTGAGGGAGAGAGGCAGTGAGGGAGAGAGGGAGTCAGGGAGAGAGGGAGTGAGGGAGTGAGGGAGTCAGGGAGAGAGGGAGAGAGGGAGTGAGGGAGTGAGGCAGAGAGGGAGAGAGGGAGTGAGGGAGTGAGGCAGTGAGGGAGAGAGGGAGTCAGGGAGTGAGGCAGTGAGGGAGAGAGGGAGTCAGGGAGAGAGGGAGTCAGGGAGTGAGGGAGTCAGGGAGTGAGGCAGAGAGGGAGAGAGGGAGTGAGGGAGTGAGGCAGTGAGGGAGAGAGGGAGTCAGGGAGTGAGGCAGTGAGGGAGAGAGGGAGTCAGGGAGTGAGGCAGTGAGGGAGAGAGGGAGTCAGGGAGAGAGGGAGTCAGGGAGTGAGGGAGTCAGGCAGAGAGGGAGAGGGAGTGAGGGAGTGAGGCAGTGAGGGAGAGAGGGAGTCAGGGAGTGAGGCAGTGAGGGAGAGAGGGAGTCAGGGAGAGAGGGAGTCAGGGAGTGAGGGAGTCAGGCAGAGAGGGAGAGGGAGTGAGGGAGTGAGGCAGTGAGGGAGAGAGGGAGTCAGGGAGTGAGGCAGTGAGGGAGAGAGGGAGTCAGGGAGTGAGGCAGTGAGGGAGAGAGGGAGTCAGGGAGTGAGGGAGTGAGGGAGTGAGGCAGAGAGGGAGAGAGGGAGTGAGGGAGTGAGGCAGTGAGGGAGAGAGGGAGTCAGGGAGTGAGGCAGTGAGGGAGAGAGGGAGTCAGGGAGTGAGGCAGAGAGGGAGAGAGGGAGTCATGGAGAGAGGGAGTCAGGGAGTGAGGGAGTGAGGGAGAGAGGGAGTCAGGGAGAGAGGGAGAGAGGGAGTGAGGGAGTGAGGGAGTGAGGCAGAGAGGGAGAGAGGGAGTAAGGGAGTGAGGCAGTGAGGGAGAGAGGGAGTCAGGGAGTGAGGCAGTGAGGGAGAGAGGGAGTCAGGGAGAGAGGGAGTCAGGGAGTGAGGGAGTCAGGCAGAGAGGGAGAGGGAGTGAGGGAGTGAGGCAGTGAGGGAGAGAGGGAGTCAGGGAGTGAGGCAGTGAGGGAGAGAGGGAGTCAGGGAGTGAGGGAGTGAGGGAGTGAGGCAGAGAGGGAGAGAGGGAGTGAGGGAGTGAGGCAGTGAGGGAGAGAGGGAGTCAGGGAGTGAGGCAGTGAGGGAGAGAGGGAGTCAGGGAGTGAGGCAGAGAGGGAGAGAGGGAGTCAGGGAGTGAGGCAGTGAGGGAGAGAGGGAGTCAGGGAGTGAGGCAGAGAGGGAGAGAGGGAGTCAGGGAGTGAGGCAGAGAGGGAGAGAGGGAGTCAGGCAGTGAGGCAGAGAGGGAGAGAGGGAGTCAGGGAGAGAGGGAGTCAGGGAGTGAGGCAGTGAGGGAGAGAGGGAGTCAGGGAGTGAGGCAGAGAGGGAGAGAGGGAGTCAGGGAGTGAGGCAGAGAGGGAGAGAGGGAGTCAGGGAGTGAGGCAGAGAGGGAGAGAGGGAGTCAGGGAGAGAGGGAGTCAGGGATTGAGGCAGTGAGGGAGAGAGGGAGTCAGGGAGTGAGGCAGTGAGGGAGAGAGGGAGTCAGGGAGTGAGGCAGTGAGGGAGAGAGGGAGTCAGGGAGTGAGGGAGAGAGGGAGAGAGGGAGTCAGGGAGAGAGGGAGTCAGGGAGAGAGGGAGTCAGGGAGTGAGGCAGTGAGGGAGAGATGGAGTCAGGGAGTGAGGCAGAGAGGGAGAGAGGGAGTCAGGGAGTGAGGCAGAGAGGGAGAGAGGGAGTCAGGGAGAGAGGGAGTCAGGGAGTGAGGCAGTGAGGGAGAGAGGGAGTCAGGGAGTGAGGCAGTGAGGGAGAGAGGGAGTCAGGGAGTGAGGCAGTGAGGGAGAGAGGGAGTCAGGGAGTGAGGCAGTGAGGGAGAGAGGGAGTCAGGGAGTGAGCATAGTTTAATACCTCAGTTTTCATTTTAAAAAGGGACACCAGGATAGGGGGAAAGAGTTTTACTTATTGTCGCAATCACAGGAAGATTGATTGATTGAGCGAGTGCGTGTGGTTTCACAGCACCTTTATCAATATGTCAACATTACACCAGCAATATTACGTCATGGAATTGACCCACCACAGAAAGATTAAGTGGAATGACGAACTATAATACGTATATTGGAAATGACACTTGATACAGACTAGATGTTAAACCCCACTTTGTGTGTGCAATATAGACAATTCCAGACTCGATTGAAAACAACTCCTTCACTGCAGCACGTTAATAATACATGTCGCAAGCAGTGTTCTTGGTCTTCTCCATCAAGCTCAGCTGCAGCTTCTTCTGTCATGTGATGTAGTACAAGCATGTAGCCAAGTATACATGTTGAAATTACTTAGCGTACTTGTACCTCATCATTTGATGATGATGATGATGATGATGATGATGATGATGATGATGAGTTCGCATTTGGTTACCTCATGTGGATGCAATATAATTGGTGTAAACATAACATGTAACATGTAATTACTTAGGGTACCTGTACCTCATTATTTGGTGGTGGTGGTGGTGATGATGATGATGATAATGATGATGATGATTTCGCAGTCGGTTACCTCATGTGGATGCAATGTATTTGGTGTAAACATAACATGTATACATGTTGTAATTACATAGCGTGCCTGTACCTCATGATTTGGTGGTGATGATGATGATGATGATGATGATGATGATGATGTAAACATAGCCATCCCATACATTTCACGCGAATCGTGAAGGAAACCCTACACTTGTAACCTTATATCGTGTGTGTTTACATTCAACTCGGCTGTATGTCTTATTTAATGCATGTTTATCATTAACAGAAACATAATTTCCACTCGCCCGCAAGGTAAAGAAAGACGTCGTGTTTTAAAACAGTGTCTTATGTACCCGTGAAACAAGGATGGCGTTGAAAGCATCTGTGACTAACTGCACGTAAGTGGTTGTATATAACCATCATCTGTTAGTTTACGTCTCGGATACACAGCCTGTACAGTTAGCTCCAGGACGTCAGCACACCAGCGACCAGAGAGTCAGCAACGCTATCACTTACTGCAAGCAATCAAGGAAAGGTTGCTGCAACCCCATATTTAGACCCAAAGAGTTAACTTAAATTTTAAATATATATCTACAAGATATAAAATCCAAACGGAACCAATTCTGTATGGGAGACAGACTACCCAGTAGTGTATACCCTCTTCAAAGCAACGCTTGGCGCTCTTTTTCTGAGACATATCGCTTTGTGGTCTCGCGAAAGACAATGAATGTAGAGCAAAATCAGATTTTTAGCTGTAAGGTAGAGATATATCGACAATCATTTCACGTTGTTTGTTTTTACGCTCTCATTTATAAATTTAAAACACCAGCCAGCTCCCAGCAAAATGAACGATTTTCCAGTTTCATAAAAAAACTCGCTCTTTTCTATCGGAAGAATATCTGAAGAAGGGGACATTTCTTCAGGCTGTAATTTTTGTAATAGGTAACCGATCGCGCAGTTTCAAGCAGAGGTTGTTATCATAATTTGAAACCTTGTGCTGATCTGGTAAAAGACCATCCGACTTGTGAGGTACAATCGACAAATGTCCGAGGTCCCGGCTACAGAAGCAATATGTCATCATCGATGGATGAACATCACTGCTTTTTCAGCTCTGATTACCACAGTTGGAGAATAATGTATTGAACAAATCATACAGAGAATGTATTTCTGCATTTGGGCTGTGATAGATCGCCTCCTGGGCCAGCTCATAGAGAGAACGTGAAGTCATTATGTGCGAATTGTGCCGAGTTATTTTTCTGTGAATAGGACGATTCTGATTTGTTGGGATTCTGTTCCTGTTCATGAGGTATAGAATCACTAGAGTCTAGATATCGTTTGTAGTTATCGCCTCAGGCGTTGCTGTATAATATAACTGGACTTTAGAACGACCGAACCTTAGATATTGTATATATTTAGTTGTCGCCTCAGCTCAGGAATTGCCCTATAAATAACTGGGCTCTTGGATGACCAGACTCTAGATATCGTCTGTAGTCATAGCACTATAATAAAGTTAATTCAAGGACAACAAGACTCTAGAATTCTGCACTATAATATATCTGAACTCAAGACGACCAGACTCTAGAATTCTACACTACAATATACGTGGACTCAAAGGCGACCAGACTCTAGAATTCTACACTACAATATACGTGGACTCAAGGACGGCCAGACTCTATAATTCTACACTACAATATACGTGGACTCAAGGGCGACCAGACTCTAGAATTCTACACTACAATATACGTGGACTCAAGGACGGCCAGACTCTATAATTCTACACTACAATATACGTGGACTCAAGGACGGCCAGACTCTAGAATTCTACACTACAATATACGTGGACTCAAGGACGGCCAGACTCTATAATTCTACACTACAATATACGTGGACTCAAGGACGGCCAGACTCTATAATTCTACACTACAATATACGTGGACTCAAGGACGGCCAGACTCTAGAATTCTACTCTACAATATACGTGGACTCAAGGACGACCAGACTCTATAATTCTACACTACAATATACGTGGACTCAAGGACGGCCAGACTCTAGAATTCTACTTTACAATATACGTGGACTCAAGGACGACCAGACTCTAGAATTCTGTACTATAATATACCTGAACTCAAGGGCGACCAGACTCTAGAATTCTGTACTATAATATACCTGAACTCAAGGACGATCAGACTCTAGAATTCTACACTACAATAAACGTGGACTCAAGGGCGACCAGACTCTAGAATTCTGTACTATAATATACCTGGACTCAAGGACGACCAGACTCCAGAATTCTGCACTACAATATACCTGGACTCAAGGGCGACCAGACTCTAGAATTCTGCACTATAATATACCTGGTCTCAAGGACGACCAGACTCTTCTTTAGATGTCGCCTCAGGCATTGCACTTACAGTATATAATATACGTATAGTCTAACATAAGTTAGGGGGAACAGAGGCCTGTCTTTACACACATGTCCACTTGAAACGTGAATGTATATAGTTGTTGATACCAGCATACGTAAGTTCAGTCTAAAGGCGTTATCTAGCAACGACAATAAACATAAGACGTGCTGTATCAGCGTTATTATGGAAACTAGAGCTCCTCCGTGAAGACAACGAGTAGCTTGTTTCTTGAAAGAGTCGCAAGTATCGGTTGTAAGGATGGGGCGATGGAGGATCTACGTTTCCCATTACTTGAATTGAATCCCACCGGACGTTATCAAATACTGTGTCTTTACGTAACAAGATGGTTGAATATGGATGTGTGATATACATGTCTTGCAAGTAATTAAATATATAACTTACTGTGTTTTCAATTTAGACGTTTCTAAAGAAGATTCGATAACTGGAAATTTTATTTGAAATATATGTGAAGTTTGAGTGAGTGAGTGAGTGAGTTTGGTTTTACGCCGCTTTTAGCAATATTACAGCAATATCACGGCGGGGGACACCAGAAATGGGCTTCACACATTGTACCCATGTCGGGAATCGAACCCGGGTCTTCGGCGTGACGAGCGAACGCTTTAACCACTAGGCTACCCGACCGCCCCGTGAAGTTTGAGAATTTGTATTTCAAAATACACTCTCTTCATTGTTTTCATCGGATTCTTTTTCAAAAATACATCGCCTCATTGACTTTAAATTCCGGGACCTCAACACTATATTGCGCAAAGTTATTAAATAATATCAATATCTGAAATTGCCCTACGGCCAGGCTTGAAAGTGCATTAAAGAAATTATTCTTTGGCGGTGATGGTCAAACGTATATTCTATGGCAGACCAATCGGAATGAAGGATTCTAAAATGTCACGGTTGAAAGAAATATAAGACCATCATCCCACACTTGACCGTGGGTTGAAACCGCCCACGTTATCGGAGGGGGTAAGCAGCAAGCATTAATATATTACCCCCACGTTCCGTCAGCGCTGATCCCCACCCGGACTATGCGTTATACAACTCTTGATGGATAAACGGGAGGGTAAGCCACGCGGCCCGGGGGGGTGGGGGTGAAGGTTAGATGACATGAACAAGTTGACGTGGGGGTCATGGTGATTGTAACACGTCCCCCTGTCAGCTGGGTGAGCGAGAGGTGAGAAGGGGTGAGAAGGGGTTGACACCTCAGTCAACGAGAGAAGAGAGACGATGTTTATTTCTCATTAATCACGGTAGTGACATAGAGAAGAATTGCAACCACATCACCCAGAGAGTCAGTGATTACCATAGATGAGTTACTGTACTAGATTTGCCATGGCCGGGTCGATACGTGAGTGAGTGAGTGAGTGAGTGAGTGAGTGAGTGAGTGAGTGAGTGAGTGAGTGAGTGAGTGAGTGAGTGAGTGAGTGAGTGAGTGAGTGAGTGAGTGAGTGAGTGAGTGAGTGAGTGAGTGAGTGAGTGAGTGAGTGAGTGAGTGAGTGAGTGAGTGAGTGAGTGAGTGAGTGAGTGAGTGAGTGAGTGAGTGAGTGAGTGAGTGAGTGAGTGAGTGAGTGAGTGAGTGAGTGAGTGAGTGAGTGAGTGAGTGAGTGAGTGAGTGAGTGAGTGAGTGAGTGAGTGAGTGAGTGAGTGAGTGAGTGAGTGAGTGAGTGAGTGAGTGAGTGAGTGAGTGAGTGAGTGAGTGAGTGAGTGAGTGAGTGAGTGAGTGAGTGAGTGAGTGAGTGAGTGAGTGAGTGAGTGAGTGAGTGAGTGAGTGAGTGAGTGAGTGAGTGAGTGAGTGAGTGAGTGAGTGAGTGAGTGAGTGAGTGAGTGAGTGAGTGAGTGAGTGAGTGAGTGAGTGAGTGAGTGAGTGAGTGAGTGAGTGAGTGAGTGAGTGAGTGAGTGAGTGAGTGAGTGAGTGAGTGAGTGAGTGAGGTTTTACGCCGTTTTCATCAATATTCCAGCAATATCACGACGGGGGATTCAAGAAATTGGCTTCACACATTGTTTGTTTGTTTGTTGTTTAACGCCGCACTCAGCAACATTCCAGCTATATGACGGCGGTCTGTAAATAATCGAGTCCGGACCAGACAATCCAGTGATTGATATCATGAGCATCGATCCACGAAATTGGGATACGATGACATGAATCACCCAATCCCGTTAGTCTCCACTGAAGCTGGACCCTGTGTTCACCAAGCAGGCTCAGAGTTATGATTCATAACCATGTTTATAGCTTAAAATATACTGCAGGCCGTAAGGGCCTGCTGAAATATAAAACTATCAGCCCGGAACAAATCTATCGGACTCGGGCCTACGGGCCGATGTTTATTTCGAAAAGTGGATTAAAGTCTCCACACAGCATCTACATTTTCGTCGAACAAAACGAAGCTCACTGATCGGATTATGTGTGATTTATTGAATATCCAACGAGGAATCACGGAACATCCGTTCGGAATGAATTAATGGTGAAAGCCACGAGCTGTGGCTGTTGATCACTCAGGTCCAATGCACTTTCATCTGCCCATATAAATCAGTCGATCTCGAAAGGTAATGAATCTATCGTATTCGTAGCCATTACTTTGAGGACTATTTCTGACATTAACTGGCAAGCGTGTCAACACCCTAATTAGGTTACATATGTAAACGGAGCGTGATGTATGACGATGTCAACATTCTTCGTACGTGGTCACACAAATTCGCCACCTTGGCATGATTGTCAATTGCTGGAGGCGGTCAGTGTCGCCCTTCATCACTACAGCTGTCTGTACTCCCTGGACCTTGATGTAACCTGCACTCTACGTCTACATACATAATACATGGCCGCCGTCATATAGCTTGCATTTTGCTGAGTTAAACAAACAAACAAACAAACAAACAAACAAACAAACCCCTGACATGGAACAAAACAGAAGAACCCCAAATGGATCCCCGAATGGTAGAATTGGCCTGTTCAACCTATTTAGAGTCAACTAAAATGGACTGGGTGGTCAGTATCTCGTGTGATTTAGCTGATAGCGAGTCACCGTGACCGGATGCCTGGATCGGTGCTCATACTTTCAGTCACTTGTTTGCTTGACGCAGGCTCGATTATGAACAGGTTGCGTGTTATATGTATTATTTCAATACAGTGCCTTTGGATGTAACAGGTATCAACACTCTTCGAACATAGTATCAAGACCCCGAAAATATCGACGAATGTTGATATATTAATGTCAGGCGACACGAGGGTGAGAATTTGTTTTGTTTTTCAATATCATAATGAAGCAGTAATAAGGGTAACAATGTTTACAATTTTAAAATCTAGTTAATGTTTGAGATCATCTTGTACTAGTATTTCATAATACTATGGGAACGTTTTGACATAAGCCTTAATTCGGGAAACCCTGACATCAAGGAACTATGTTTAACTGACATCTGATGAACCTTGTAATAGAAACGCTGTAATGAGAAAGGCCTGCATAGTGTCAAATGTCACTACAGTGCGGGACAAGGTGACCGCTCTCAATGAGCTTTCCGGCGGGGGTATAATACACACTTAAAGTCCACCATTGTCACCTGGTAAATGTATGCGTAGCTCCACTACCCCACCCAACCCCCAACCCCCATACCTCCCACCTGTGTGGTCCTGTACAAGATGAAGCTGTTTAGAACATAGCAACATGTACGTTGTATCAGCGTAATTGCCATAAACAAAGTAGACACATTAATTAACATTCCAGAAAAACACCGGCTTTGATGTAGACAAGAAAGAAATTATGCCTGACATTCGTTGTACCAGACATATAATGAGGCTTTCCTTCGCTTTAAGCTTAAAACAAAGTCTCAAACATGTTTTTTATACAGAATAAGCTTCTCATAGATCTAATTTCAACAACAGGTAATTTTAAAGCTTAAAAACAAGTCTTAAACATAAACAAGCCTATAAAGAACAGGCATCTCATAGATCTAGTTTCAAAAAGAGGCAATTCGATCTCTCAAACAATAACAGTCGAGAAGAAATAAGTTTTTTATATAGAAAAACAACTTATTGCTTGCAGCCAAGCCTGAGTCGCAGCCCTATGTAGAACAACAACGCATAGATCTATCTTCAACAACAGGCAATTCCTGTTATGAGACAATAAACTGTCCAGGGAAAATACCTTTTCAGTGAAAGCCACTTAGCTGCTTACAGGGTTCAATCCTACATCCCGTTGTGCCTACAAGCCAGTTTGCCTACATCCCAATTTGCCTACAGAAATATGAAGATTCGTTATCCTCAGTGCCTGTTGCAGCCACCATTCAATTTGCATCCTTTGCAAGTATGAAACCAGGACTCTCCTGTCACAGAAGCAAAGCGCTGCCTAACTTGCCGAAGTCCTTATCGGAAGTTCAGCTGCAGGGAGGATGGACGGAAACGGAAACTGGAGATCAGTTTCAGTGTGTGAATGACGGTGACGAGGACAAGCTGCTTGTGTTTCCCACTGATGATATGCAGAACCGTAATATATCCGTGACTTTCATTATGTGTTATGTTTTTATTTTGTTTCGCAAGTGTTTCCCATTGTGCCCACATTGTTTTGTTGTCGCAGTATGGACAAGATTATCTCATATCGCAGATGAAACGGGTACCAGTCATGTTCACTCGTGCATCATCTTCTGAGCATCAGACCGAAACATTTCTGTAGGCCCAGTGGAACTTTAGGCACATTGAGAGGACACCGCTTACTGACCAATCAAGCCTTATTGTCTGAACTGCACCGAACTGAACTGAACTGAACTGAACTGAACTGAACTGAACTGAACTTTGATACATGCAGGTCGCTAGCAGTGAAATTACGGGTACAATTCAAGTACAGATTATACAAAATGTATGAAATTTTCTTTCCAGGTTTGAACTTTATCATTATTATTTTATACAGCATAGTTTCCTCATTGTTTCCAATCTTCGGCTTTTAAAGAGTAAATTCATTTTATACATGTTAGATGTAATATAATATAATAATATTTATGCATTAGTTGTTTCCTCTCTTCTTCAAATGAAGGACACAAAAAACCAAAATATGAAATTAATCACTTTTGTCATACATTTGGCACAGTTCGCATATTCTTCCAGATAATGGTATTTTTCTTCCATCTGCTAAATTGTGATTGGATGTTTTAAACAAAAAGTAGAGTTCTCCAATCGTTTATTAATTATTTTTTTATGAAATAATTTTCAAAATTTCAACAGTCATTTCTTACAATTCTATCCATGGATCCTTTGGAAGAATCATCTCTCACAATATCAGGATTGTAACTGGATATGATTAAGTTTATCTTCAACTATATTTTAAAGATTGCCTTCACTTTAAAATTCTTGTGGTATCCGAAGGTAGAGATGTTATAATACAACCATTAACCAGTGTGTGACGAGAAAGGGCACTGGTAGTTCACGCCTCTGCAACAGGAAGGTTATGAGACAAGCTGGCGTGGGATTTATTTATGTAGTCATAAACAATGCTGTATTCAAATTATACATTTTACATTTCACCAAATGACAATAATGTTTTTTTATGTCAGTGACAATATCTCTTAAATTATCATTTTGAGACACAATCGTCACTGGCAGCAACTGCGTTGTCACTCGTTTTTCCCCGTTAAAATCAACTTTCTGCATGGGTCTCATAGTTCTCTGAAATATACATCACCATTTACATATGATATGGAATAATAGGGATATTTGTGTGAATATTGAGACGTAGATGTCTTAAATATAACCGACAGTCGGGGTTTCGATGCCAAGCCGCGTCATACCAAAGGAAGTTAAAAGATGGTACTTGTTGTTACCCTCAGCATTAAGAGGCTAAAACAAGGACCGGTCGGCTCGGAGTCAGTATACTGTGTCTGAGGGGTATAATGTTAAACTGCTGCATGGTATCTCAGTGGGCTAGCACTATAAAATCAGTCCGGACTAGTACAAGCACCCACACACATTCACGTGCATGCACGTCCCGATATATGTGCAATAGTCTTGGAAGCGACGTTAAATCCCATTTCACCTCACCATTTAATATGATTTATAGTTACTGTAACACATGTTCTATAACTTGATCAAACATAAGAATTCATATTTCATTATCTGCGGTTAAAATGGACCTATTCAACATGGGAATGCTAACGTGTAGACGAGCATTGGGTGCCAAGGACCTATTCTACCCAGGAATTCGAACGGCGAGACATTTAAGTGGCACAGGGGACCAATTCTGTGTTTGTTTGTTTGTTTGTTTGTTGTTTAACGCCAGTTTTTTCCAACGGCGGTCTGAAAATAATCAAATCTGGACGAGACAATCCAGTGGTTGATATTATGACCAACGATCCGAGCCGTCAGGGTACGATGACACTCCATCAAACAAGCCACGGAGGCTGATCACCCGATCCAGTAGGTCAGCTTACTAGGGACCTATAGTTCTTCCCGGGAAATTAACGGGTAGACAAGCAGTAATTACTGGGGACCAATAATTCTACCCGGGAACCTAAACGGGTAGACAAGCAGGTGTAACTTGGGATCTTGTCTACCCATGGATTCCACCGGTTGGACAAGCATGGGTTCCTGGCGACCCATTCTACCCAGTAACCCCCGAAGGTAGACATGGGTCACTGGGAACTATTCTAAGTGGGAATCCCAACGGATAGACGTTCATTTCGTACTAGGAGCCTATTCTTACCGGGAATCCCCACGGGTTGACAAGCCTTGGGTACTAGAAGCCTATTCTTAGCGGGAATCCCAACGGGTTGACAAGCCTTGGGTACTAGGAGCCTATTCTTAGCGGGAATCCCCACGGGTTGACAAGCCTTGGGTACTAGGAGCCTATTCTTAGCGGGAATCCCAACGGGTTGACAAGCCTTGGGTACTAGGAGCCTATTCTATTCAGGAATCCCCACGGGTTGACAAGCCTTGGGTACTAGGAACCTATTCTTACCGGGAATCCCCACGGGTTGACAAGCCTTGGGTACTAGGAGCCTATTCTTAGCGGGAATCCCCACGGGTTGACAAGCCTTGGGTACTGGAGACCTATTCTATTCAGGAATCCCAACGGGTTGACAAGCTTTGGGTACTAGGAGCCTATTCTTAGCGGGAATCCCAACGGGTTGACAAGCCTTGGGTACTGGAGACCTATTCTATTCAGGAATCCCAACGGGTTGACAAGCCTTGGGTACTGGAGACCTATTCTATTCAGGAATCCCAACGGGTTGACAAGCCTTGGGTACTGGAGACCTATTCTATTCAGGAATCCCAACGGGTTGACAAGCCTACGGTACTGGAGACCTATTCTATTCAGGAATCCCAACGGGTTGACAAGACTTGGGTACTGGAGACCTATTCTTTTCAGGAATCTCAACGAGTAGACAAGTCTGGGGAACTGGAAACCTATTTTATTCCGAAGATCCAACAGGGTTCTTGGTCTTGAGGCCATTTCAAATGCCAAATTTGCTCAACATTTTAATCCTGAAAGTTTCTGGAATTTTGCGACAACAGACAGAATCTGTCTTTGAAAATATGGCCATATGAGTAATACAGGAAAATTAAATGAATGTCGAAAGGCGAGTTCCTATTTGAAATTTGACCCTCAATGTTTGTCAGAGTGTCTAAGGTTATATAAGACAGATGCCACTTTTGCCTCAGAGCGAGAGATGAATCCGCCCACGTTAACCAAGGCAGTTTGACAGCAGACATTATTACCCACACGTTCTGTGTAAGACGTGATCCTCTCCCCCGACACTCCGCGTTACATAACACCTGATGGATCCTCGGGAGGGTAAGCCACGCGGCCCGGGGGTAAAGGTTACATAAACAAGTTGACATGGGGGTCATGCTGATTGTAACACGTCCCCCTGTCAGCTGGGTGAGCGAGGGGTGAGGAGGGGTTTACACCTCAGTCGGCAGAATTACAACGACATCACCGAGACGGTCAGTCATTACCCTTGACGGATTACGGTGCTAGATTTGCCAAGGCCCGGTCGATAGAGGGTTCTTGAAATAGAAGTTAATAACAGCTGAAGCGAAATTGGGTTTAACGTTGCGATAAGATTATTGCACTTATATAGCGACGTGCATGCACGTGTGTGCATGTGTGTGCGTGTGTGTTTGTACTTGTTCGGACTAGTACTAAAGCCGTTTTTCAGTGCTAGCCCCCGAAAAACCATGACGCCGTTTAACATGAAGAGCCCACTCAGACTCATTATAGTGTCTCCGAGCCGACCAATCCTTGTTTTATCCCCTTAATGCCGAGCGTAATAATTATTTATGTCGTGCGTTGGGCGTTAACAGCTATTTGACGACTTTCTGTTGCAATATTGCACTGCGGGGAATCTTTAGGGGTTGAAATCTGGGTCTTGGACATGATTAACGAGCGTTTCGACCAAACTTCCAAAAACACTGGACTAAAAAGATCACGAAACAGTTTCTAAGTTTATTTGTTTGAAGTAGATCTTTATATAGACAGCAGCAGTTTGAAATAAATGGTTTACAGAACAATAAGTGTTATCTATGAGCTATATCTAAGTTGGACCTGGATATTTCGATGTCGGTTATTTCGAATGTACTGATATATATCGAACTATTTGGTTTAAAAAATATCTATAACAAAATGGCGTAAACATCTTGTCGAGCAACTTAAATCGTTTTGTTTCACTTACATGGAACCTGCCCCATGTTTTTTTACTTATGTCTACTCACAATACTTTATTTGTAAGTAAACATTACCATTACAATTGGATTAAAACAAACATGTAAATTGATTAAATTGCTCTGTAGTTTTACAGCAATGTTAGATGTGTTGAGAAAGGTACGAGATATACTTGCGCTTCTCAAAACTGTTAATGTGGAAATACCAACTTCGAGATAAAGGTACAAAATTGTATAATAGTAAAGTCAAAGTTGGACCCAGTCCGAGGATCGCGCGAGGATGTATTTTTATCTTGTTCTTCAAACCGGCGGTATAATAGATCTATTGTATTCTATCTATCATTTTAGATGACTATCTTAATACATTGATTGGCACGCGTGTCAAAACCAAAATATGTCCAGATTGTAACTATGGCGTGATGAACGACGGTCTGTCAACAAGATGTGTACATGTAGGTGGTCATAGAAAGACCTACCACTTTGACATGCTGGCTAATTGCTCTAGGCGGTCAGTGTCGCCCGTCATCACTATAGCTGATTTTGTTTCTCTGCATATATACTCTGATGTAACTAAACGCCACCTCTTCGTGTGTCTAAAAAAAGCTTATCATGTTAGAGAGTGAGTATAGTTTTACGCAGTTTTCAGCAATATTCCAGCAATATCACGGCGGGGGACACCAGAAATGGGTTTCACGCATTGTTCCCATTGGGGAATCGAACCCGGGTCTTCGGCTTGACGAGCGCACGCTTTAACAACAAGGCTAACATTCTTAACAGCGGATAGTAAGTGGCTTATCTTTATTACGTGTAATTGAGAAAACATGATTGTTTTACCAAGAGTACAGATTATCACCTTTCGTTCGGGGTGCAGAAGGATTGCTTTCGATGTACATTGCCGGGCAAAAGAAAGTATACACTTGAAAATTGGATTTGACCAAAAATGTTACAAACCTTATCACAACGTTACAAGGGTGAAAACAGGCACCGAACCACTACAAACTTAAGACCCCAAACCCAACTATCACACCCGTATCAAATACGTCACTGTCGAATAACTATTTCTCGTTCAACATTTAGTCGTCTTCAAATGGTTGTATAACGTCTTTTGTTTGGCAGTTGGTTTCATTTAAACTCTCGACTTTCTTTGAAAACAAATTTGATCAAACAAAAATGGTACTCTTGTAAGAATAACCTGCAGCCGAAAAATGAACTAAATCTTGGCAAAGGCCATGACAGCGCATGTTCTATGATTCATAAGTGTATCTCCGGATTTCACTTCCGCTTCAGTGAATGACATGTGCCAGTTGAAGCGTTTCAGTCCTTGACATTAATGTTGGAATTTACAGCATCATGTCAGCATAGCGTGTCGACATCTGCTAACTGAGGCTAAATAAGATGATAGCATTCAACCTGAGCAAGCTATTTTTACAGTTCTTATATTATTTAGTTCTTATTCAGCTGGGGATATTTCCTTAAAAATGTGCATTAATGTATGCTAATTTAATATCTCCGTTTCAATATGTATGATCGTAGATATACTTGGTTGACACTTCTAAATTTTACAGTTGGTATTTTACATCAATATTAGTCGGTAACTCGAAGGGGCATGGTGGCCTAGTGGTCGAAGGCGTTGTTCAGAATGGGTTCGAATCCAAGATTCGCTCTCATTATGATCATATTAGTTTGTCAGAGCCGTAACCGTGGAAACCTAAGTGAGTGGGTGAGTGAGTATGGTTTTACGCCGCTTTGAGCAATATTCCAGCAATATCACGGCGGGAGACACCAGAAATGGACTTCACACATTGTACCCATGTCGGGAATAGAACCCGGGTCTTCGGCGTGACGAGCGAACGCTTTAACCATTAGGCTACCCGACACCCCTGGTAACCTAAGACCTGCATCACTTTGGGTTTTCCTCCCACGTGCAGCTGCCACGTCGTGTTTCAACTGAAGCATAATTAAACGGTGTTGGGGACTTTAAATCCAACTCACTTTAACTCAAAGTGGAAGGAACTTGAATTACAGTTTGTCGACACACAGGTAGATAGAGATTGGCATTGGGGCAGGTAAAACCATGCAGATACCTCGATAATCAGCGATTCGGGAAAACAAGTTTGAGTGTATCAACTGTTTTTTGTCTTATGACCTTGAAACTGCTTTAAAACGAGGTCTGTATGGTGTCCCGTGTCGCTACAAAGAAGGACAAGGTGACCGCTCTCAATGAGTCACAGCGGAGAATGTATTACACACGTCCACTAGTCTGTCACCTGGTAAATGTGTATACATTTAGCAGAAGTGTCATCACTGACTATGTAGACACATTCAACATAAAGAAACGTCCATGCATTGGTTTGTTTGTTTGTTTGTTGTTCAACGCTGCACTCGGCAATATTCCAGCTGTATGACGCTGTCTGTAAATACTCGAGTCTGGACTAGACAATCCAGTGATTGACATCATGAGCATCGATCTACGCAATTGGAATACGATAACATGCATCAACCATGTCATCGAGTCTGACCACCTGATCCTGTTAGTCGCCTCTTACGACAAGCATGGTCACTTCACATGCATTTGTACATAGATTGATTCGAAATTATGGCTGAAACTGGTTGCATACAAATGGCTTTCTAACCTTGAAGTATAAAACTAGGCCTCAATAACTGGTGTATCCAACGCTCCTATATAATACACGTATCTGCTTTCAAGAAGAGGAAATTCGAACTCTAGAGTCTAGAATACAAGTTTACGGCGAAAGTCACCTTGCCGCTTGTAAGATAATGAGGCAATGAAATAAGACCATTGTCAAAGTAGGGGGTAAGACAACACGAGCAGGGAGGGAACTGACAGTTCACAATGCAACATTAAGCCCATGAAACAAGCCGTACAATATGTTCTTATTTCATTTAGATTTAATTATTTAACAGTGCCACATTCAAATTATGCTTTTTAATTTAATGACATCTGAATAGTATGGCACCACAGAAGTGACATTGTCGCGTTGTCGCCCTTACAAACACACTCAAAATATATCATAATTAACCGTAGCGCGACATGCGAGAGCGACACAAGGTGAAAATGTCTGTTTTAGGATTCCATACAATAATTAGTTGTTGCTGTTGTTGAAGAAAATACCATTTTGCTAAAGTGAGTCACTGCGTCTTCGTGTTGTCCAGATGTCAAGGTCAAGCAAGCAAATATCCCTCACTGACAGAAATGGATTAGAAAAATCCTATCATACCCATCAGACCCACTTTGTAGTCTTTTACCGTTACACAATGGCGGTCATAAATATAACGGGATATTTCCTACCATTTTCACATATGTACATCTTAGTGAGAAATCTGCTTTTTCACATGTTGAGTTGCATTTACGATTGGGAAATTGTATTGAGTTTAACCAAATTATTTGGAATACGACATTTCTTTTGTGCATTATTGTCAAACCACAGCGGTATTCTAAATGTTCTTACGAAGAACATACATATGCATACTTCTTAGAATCAATTGGGAACATTCAAATACCGCGTAGTGTAATATTGTGTTCACAATAAACTGCGCTGTGCAACAATGTACAATATACTGCGATGTTAAATATTTTATTCACAACATACCGTGCTGTGCAATATTATATTCACAATATACTTGCCTGTGTAATATTGTGTCACCATATTCCACTGCTATAGTCACGAACGGATTTACCAGGGTTTATCAATTTGTGCTGAAGATTCGCGAATATGTTGTTGTTGGGTTCCAGGCATGTTTGTTTGTTTGTTGTATTTGTGTGTTTGCTGTTTAACGTTCAGCAATATTCCAGAAAGATGACAGCGATCTGTAAAAAAATCGAGTTCGGACCAGACAATCCAGTGATTGACATAATAAGCCTCGATCCACGCAATTGGGATACGATGACATGCACCAACCAAATCATCGAGTCTGACCACCCGATCCCGTTAGTCGCCTCTTGCGACAAGCATAGTCGCCCCTTATGGGTTGCTAAAGACCTATTTTACCCCGTATCTTCACGGGTCCAGGCATGAAGTAATTGACCTCATGTTGACGACATGTAACACACTTTACATAGTGGGATAGCTCTGTACATGCTCTGTTCGCTGATACTTATCATAATGAGAGATTACAGTTTGAAACAAAACTGAGACAATTGTACGCAAGTCTTGAATTTCAAACAGTCGTATTTATCTTGTTTCTCTAGTTCACGTGACTATCATATTACACAACAATATACTTATATAAATATTGCTCAATATCAGATTGTAGATCCATTAACCACAAAATGTTTTCTCTCAAATATTCGGCTGTCCTGCTGTTGGAACTACACGCGGAAGAATCGGTCGTAATGCGGTTTACATGTAGATGATGCAATATCACTATTCCATTGTTGCCCGAGGTATTACGTAGGTAGCGGAAGAAGCCGAGTGGATCCGAATGGTATAACTAACTGTTGTGACGTGAACAGTGGTGTGGGTGTTGGTGTGGGGGATGGGTGTGGGGGGTGGGGTGGGTGTGGGTGTGAAAGGGGGGAGGGGAGGGGGGCAGTCTTCCACGAGGGAATGCTTAGGGGAACTTGTGAGGGGACACTAGAACTTTCAAATTTATATTAGTAAACAAAATAAGATTATATGTGTTCAAAAGGTACATGATAACTTTCTACGTATCTTATCTCTACCTTGCCTTCTTTTTCATTTGCGAGTTGTAGATTTATGAAAAATGTATCTGACACAGATGTATGGTAATAATGAGTGACACGGGCCAATTGAGGGTGTTTCCGGAAGTGTTTTGACAGACACCTGTCTATCAGCATATCGTAGACTGTATACATACCGCGCCATCGTGTATACACATCTTCACAGTACAGACGTGCTACTACCATAACGATCATGTTTAAGATAGATCCTACCACCAGTAGGTTTCAGACCTATGAGGAATCCGGGAAATAATACAGGTCCCCAGCAATCTATGCTTGTTGTAAAAGGCAACTAAATGGATCTGGTGGTCAGATCTGTGCATGTCATCGTATCCCAATTGCGTGAAACGATGTCATTCAGTGGATTGTCTAGTACAGACTCGGTTATTTACAGACAGCCATTATACAGTTGGAATATTGATGAACGCATCGTTAAGAAACAACACGAAACACAAATCAGGACAGAATATAAGATAATGGCCATTTGGAAACTCGCCAACCTGACGAATGTATTGAGTGAGTGACGTGGGATTTCACATTACATCGGCAATGTTTCAGTATTATAGCATTTCATATGAACTTTTTAGTATTTTTTACATAATCCAGAAAATGTAATTACTACAATAGAATAAAATAAATTTAAGTAAATAAAAGCGACAAAACAATTTCCATCATCATCAGGTATATAAGGACTCTCTGCTAAAAGAGTTGTAAGTTGTACCATACCGAGAAGCATTTGTTTATGAATAACAATTAAATAGTGATCATACTAGGTGTTTGCGAAGAAGTTAGCGCATCGCTTCCCACCAGTGGTGCCCGTTACAAACACATGCAAAGGCAAGTCAAGTGTTCACCGATACAAACACGGAAACATATTAAACACATTAAGTCACAGCTACAAAACATTTCAATTCAATAAAAGTAAAAGAAGGTAAAAGATATCATTAAGAGAATAAGAAATTCAAAGTTATTGCTCGGCAACATTAAGAGCTACTCACAGTGGAACGCGTAGTCACTATGATCACTTAGATCGGCAGCGAACACAACTTTACAGCCGCTCATCTTCAGTTCAGCTCGTATCTGTAAAAGTTGACTTCTCTTCTAGTACACCTGGACAGCACGCTCTGGAATAGGACGCAACAACGACATATAAGAGCGGACTGGCTAGAACTCATCCAGTTGTGACGAGGTCACCGTGTCACTGCAGCTGATAGTTTGTGTTCCTCCGCGGAAGATCTCGGCGCATCTGAAGCAACCTGTCAACAAGACAGAGTGAGTCAGACAAGCACCTGCTGCTGTGAGTTTACGGTATATGTAGCCGACACGTGGATCTGATATATAATAGGGGGTAGAAGATAATATGAGTTAGTCATAATGTTTTACGCCGCAGACAGACACAATTCAGGCTTTTCAGCTGGACAACGTAAATATAGTCCCGTTTGGACCATGCAACCATCGATCCCATTCGTCACCACTCGCCCTTTCCGTAACCTGCAAGAAGTCTTGTCCCCCTATCGATGAATGTATGTACGAGAAAGAAATCAGAATGCGCTTATAACTTTAAGTACTTCGGTCAAAGAATCACCCAGGAAAAATTTGAATTTACATGTCTTGCATTTAAAAATATACCCAAGATACAGTTAACTATCATAATCGCAAAAATTGCCGCGAGAGGGTCACGAGTCGCTATTGGGCTTTTCCCGGAGCAACACGAGTTGGTCACGAGTCGCTATTCGGCTTGTCCCGGAATAACACGAGTTCGTCACGAATGGTTTGACCAATGCCATCGGAGCACGATGACCTGGAACCAATCGTAGATCCTGTCCACCTGACCATCCTATACCCATAGGATCCCACAGGGCTTTTTGTGTGTTTGTTTATTTCTTGTTTGACGCTTTACTCAGCAATGTTCCAGCTATATGACAGAGGTTTGTAAATAATCGAGTCTGGACCAGACAATCCAGAATGATATAAGGCAAGGGTTTCGTTGATGGGATATGTAAAACACTGGTATAAGTTGAGAAGTTGTAAATAAATGCTTTGAGACAGAGAGCATATATATGTACATGTGAGAATGACAAAAGTAATAAGATAGTCCATTTCCGAAACGTTGACATACAGTGAGTGAGTGAGTATGGTTTTACGCCGCTTTTAGCAATATTCCAGCAATATCACGGCGGGGGACACCAGAAATGGGCTTCACACATTGTACCCATGTCGGGAATCGAGCCCGGGTCTTCGGCGTAACGAGCGAACGCTTGAACCACTAGGCTACCCGACCGCCCCCTTTTGACATACAGAAATTCTCTTCCTAATATGTCAGGAGCGGTCGGGTAGCCTAGTGGTTAAAGTGTTCGCTCGCCACGCCGAAGACCCGGGTTCGAATCCCGACATGCGTACAATGTGTGAAGCTCATTTCTGGTGACCCCGCCGTGATATTGCTGGAATATTGCTAAAAGCGGCGTAAAACCATACTCACTCACCTTATATGTAATAGATGTATTACAACCATATTCAGATGTCAGATGCTTGAAGTATCACACGGTGAATTAAAACAAGTGACACTCTCTCTCAATGTGTTTATACAATGAGTCAATACCAGCATAAATATTTGTATAAAGTGTTTTTCTGTCTGCCAGACGGAACGCAACAGTTGTGCGTTTAACTGTTTGCACATATTATATGTTCTATTTCGACGCCTCAATATGATATTAAAAGTTCATTCAAAACACTTTTTGCGACACATTAACTTCCTATAAGTATTTAAAATAATTGAACACTAAATTTTGTCACCTTGATCTGGGAATGTTGTCTTGTTTTTGAAGTTTTTAGTTATGTGTCTGTATTGGTTCTCCGTAGAGTATAAAGGTCAGGATGGGTTTAAGTGCTGTGATGAAGTGTTATTGCAGTAGCATAACTACACAGGAATGCAGTCTTGTTTATAGGCCTAAAGCTGCGGATATCTTCGTCTCAACGCTGGTTGTTTATGGCCTACACACAGTTCAGACAGCGAATACATCATGATGTATAAACACATACAGGTGTACCTGGCATACAGGTGCATCACATTGGCGTACAATACATGTATACAGGTGAACAACACATACAGGTGTACATCACATACAGGTGTACCTCACATACAGGTGTACCTGGCATACAGGTGCATCACATTGGCGTACAATACATGTCATAACATACTGGTGTACATCACATACAGGTGTACCTCACATACAGGTGTACCTCACATACAGACGCATCACACAATACATGTCATCACATACAGGTGTACATCAGGATGTACAGGATGTACGGACATACAGGTGTACAAAGGATACATGCACACTTTGGGAGAGCACGGGTGTCGTACTGACAAACAATGGATCTAAATAAACAAACAAAGGCAAATCTAGAATTCGAACAAACGAGCTTCGGATCCCGGCACACGCAACACTGTACAGAGTAGCTGCAGCGTCCTTGGCGACTTAAGTAGAACCATGGAACACCTCACAATGAAACGTCACTATTAGGTCTCTACAGCACAGGCTTAGCTCACAATAACCGCTAAATTGAGTTCCTTAGGAGGTAATAAAACACCTCAATTGAAAAATCTATATTCTGTGACCGGCACTACAGCCTTACCCACAGGCCTGTCGGAACAGCTACAGTGATTCAGTTAAACCTTGAACTTATATATGTTTTGCGCCGCAGTTAGCACTATTCCAGTCATGTCACGGGGGGGGGGGGGGGGGGGAGGGGGATGGGAGGGGTGGGGAGGTCACAAGAACAGGCATCATTAAACTCCATTACTTCGATATAAAGACGAGGTAGCATTAGGGTTATAATACCAATCGACACAATTGTCTAATCGCGTCACTCCGCTTGTCTCGAAAAACGAATAACTCGATGTGTTTAGGATGGTCCCGAGAACCCAGAAGTTCAAGTTAAAGAATTGACCATGTGTTGTAACTGTGTGTCAGAAGTATATACATAGTATTCAGTCATACATACATGCAGATGTGTATGTACATTAGGTAAACATATACTTGACTGTATATTATATATGGTTTGCAAGAGGACGCATATATTTGTTTTTATAATATATATTATAATAGATATAATTATATGAGGTTGACAGCACAACGTATAAATTGTTCGTGTGGGTGTTAAATGTCCTGTATCACACTTGTTATAGAGTTTTCTTCACATTCCGATTGCTTGAAATTTTTGTATTAGTAAGGTGAGATATATTTACGTCTTTCTGATTCAAATACTGGACACATAGAGCGACGTTCAAACCCCAATGTCGTGTTTCTCCACAAAGAAGATAGATTCAAGTCAGTTGTGGTACTTTTCCCTTCTTCCTGGAAGATAGTGGATATATCCCAAAACAGGTGGTCCCACAGAGCATTCTTAACTTTGTGTAGCAGTAATGAGGGTGCCCACCCCTCCTCCCCTGAATCGGGGCGGTCGGGTAGCCTAGTGGTTAAAGCGTTCGCTCGTCACGCCGAAGACCCGGGTTCGATTCCCGACATGGATACAATGTGTGAAGCCCATTTCTGGTGTCTCCCGCCGTGATATTGCTGGAATATTGCCAAAAGCGGCTTAAAACCAAACTCACTCACTCACTCCTCCCCTGAATCCCGACTACCATGAAATTATTCACTCTGAATCCCATTGTTGACTCCCGGAACAGGAATACCACTTTAACACAAATCTCAAAAACGCATCTCGGAATACACTCTACAAAGGCAGAATGTCAATCACAGACGAAAATCTATTGATCACGTTCCTAGGTCATAAAATGATGCGATTTGAAATTAAATTAGTGAAAACAAATCGAAAGAATATGATATATAATTATTTTTAAATGTTAGAACTGCGAACAAATTACGACTGTATTTGCGTATCGCGTGCAACCCTGATGAGTGCTGAATCCTCTCTAAATACATCCTGAATCCCAGGTACCAAAATGGGATTGGCAGCTTCAGCTACCACGAATTTGTATTCATGAAACGTGTATACTATTAAGTGAATATTACTAATAAACAGATATAGCCTTAACGGTCTCATTTCTAACCATACCATGCAACACGAGATTATGCATTTGCGTCATTGGCGAGGGTTTGAGCGGCGTTGATGGAGCCTGGTGTTTTGAAGACCTCATGGACATCGACGATGACGGAACATCCTGCAGATGGCGCGATCATAGATCGATCGTAGACTCGACTGTGTGTCTATTTACACAGCTATGGTAATCAGCTTGTACTAACATAGCCCAGGTATTCATTACAAGCCTCCGTGATTACATTGTACTGATGACACGAGAGATGGACCAGCTGTCGTAATAGTTGTTATGAAATACCGTTATGCAGTCATGTATAAAATTTATATTATTTTTGTTATAAATAATGTTTTGCCTTCAACCCGATACAAGCGTTTTTGACACGATACATGTGTCTATGACGACGAAGGGTAGAAATTGTTTGAAAAGGTTGCCCATTTATATCTGTGTTTGTTTGTTTGTTGTTTAGCGCCGCACTCAGCAGTATTCCAGCTATATGACGGCAGTCTGTAAATAATCGAGTCTGTACCAGACAATCCAGTGATTGATATGAGCATCGATCTAGTCAGTTGGGATACAGGTATTATAATAATAATATATTTGAAAATATGTATTTTTCATTGAAACAATAATGTTTTTGTTAGTAAATTAATAATATTTATCTGAATGATTTGAGTGATTTCATGAGTGGGTATTGTTTTACGCTGCACACAGCAATATTCCAGCCATATCATATCTGGAGATACCACAATACACACAGTGTACTCATACTGGGGACCGAACCAGCAAAACACAAACACTGTACCCACTGAGCTATCCCCACCTAGCCCTGAAGAGCTATCATTGAATAACAGTTACTTTTCTGTATCTGTTAACGCCCAGGAGTGAGTGAGTGATTAAAGGGATGTTGCTTGACGCAACGCTAATTCATCTATGTGACATAATCGGTAAACCAGTGATTGAAAACAAGAGCACCGACCTACTTCACGATGACACGCAATCAGGATGTTTTTAGTATGACAGCGAGGATAGGGTAACATCCTCGCTTAGCACGCCTTTCTTTTCTTCTCAAGGGGCGGAGGGATAGCCTAGTGGTTAAAGCGTTCGCTTGTCACACCGAAGACCCGGGTTCGATTCCTCACATGGGTACAATGTGTGAAGCTTATTTCTGATGTCCTCCGCCGTGATATTGCTGGAATATTGTTAAAAGCGGCGTAAAACCACACTCACTCACTCACTTATTTCTCCAAAAATAAATATCGATATATTGCACATTTTCAAACCACTAGATCACGAAATGATGGATGCGTGAATTCAGATATTTAAAACTGGATGACTCATTTTTACGGACTCCAGTTTTTCAAAGAACTGAGCGTATAGAACGTGACCATATAAAAATATTTACAAGCACCATGATTAATGTTTATGAAGGGCGATTGGGTAGCCTTGTAGTCAAAGCGTTCGCACGTCACGCCGAAACCCAGGTTCGATTCCCGATATGGGTACAATATGCGAAGCCAGTTTGTTCCCGCCTTCATATTGCCGGAATATTACGGCGTAAAACCATACTCACTCATACATTATTGTGACATAATGTTGATAAAATCCTCGAATAAACGTTTATTAAGTTAAACTAATGGCATATTTATTAATTCATGAGGGGATATTGCCGCAAAGTATTCATTAATCTAGCTCCAAATGTCAGCAAATGACAAATATATTGTTCAAAATCCAATTTTCTGCTTCCAGCAACCGTTCTGGAAATTCCCCCAAATGTAATTGTGTTCCATGCCTTTCCATAAAACCATGTTATCACTATAAACGCATTAGCTGCCCCGGCTCCGTAGTTGGTGCTGTATGACGTCACAGAGGCGGTCGATGTCCGGCGGTATTGCTGTCAGTCTGTTAAGGGGGGGGGGGGGGGGGGGGGGGGGGGGGGGGGGCAGGGGGCTAATATCGGACAACAAAACAGGGTATAATATCAAATGTGGTTTAACGTCGCCTTCAAGGTGATGTCGCTAAAATAGCGATGTGTGTACCTTAGTGGGCGTGCGTGCGTGCGTGCGTGCGTGTGCGTGTGCGTGTGCGTGTGCGTGTGCGTGTAGGGGCTACTTGTACTAGTCCGGTTCTAAAGTGCTATCCCAATGAGATACCATGCAGCAGTTTAATATGGATACTCCACTAAGACACATTAAACTGACAACCGGTCCTTGTTTTGTCCCCCTTATTACAAAACTCCAGACAGGGTAACATCAGGCAAGTGCCATCTTAACATTGATTGCTCCGACGCGACCAGGGATCGACCATCGACAATACGATAGACACATGTTCTATCATAAAAGGCCATAAGTTTAGAGAACTGTTGTTAAATCGGATTATGTCTATTTAACCATCATTCATTTCTGCAACAGTTTGTAAAAAATAAGTCTGGGTAATTTTGTGTAAAAATAAATTGGTTCAATGAAGACTGGGGTTTGAAATGTATTTGCACCCCCACGACCCCACCATGTGTGAAATGTTGTAAATTTGTGCCGAAAAAGATGCAAATTTATTGATTTTCAAAGATAAGCTGTCTAAGATACCCATCAAGTTTAAATCAAAAATATATTTAAAAAATAAAACCATGTGGTAGTATTCTTTGAGTGTCGACTTAAGGCCAGTACAGTTATTTTTTTATTATACAGTAAACAGTATAACGAACTCAAAGAGACCACAAAGTTTAGTTCGTTATAACCATAGTTCGTTATAAGCATATATACAGCAAAATACAGCGAATGGACAGGATAAACATCCATTTCGTTTTGAGCGTGTTCGTTATAAACGTAGTAATAACGCTAACTTAAGATGTTTTTAATTGATAAAATTAACTTAGAGGTATAGTTTCGTTTGCTTCTCAGTTCATTGTTTATCTCAATCAATCCATTGATGCCCTAGACATTAGAACAATGTCTCAGTTCCACACGAATTGCAACCTCCAGCCCAAGACAGTGAGCTCCGGACTATGGGACACAGACCCGTTTACTTTATGCCACTGTTCCCCTATCCTCCTCTTCCTCATCCACCCCCCTCCACACCATCATTAATATTCATCATGGTTATCACCAGAGTCTGGACCTCCTCAGTTTCAGACTTCTGAACCTTCACGTTTCGCTGAGCTCTTGTGCGCCATCTCCTCTCGAATTTGATTGATTGTGAACCATGGCTTGGCGTAATGATATACAACAATGATGTGATAGTGCCCCATCCCTTGCGTATCGTGTGCAGGAGACCTTAAAAGTTCTTCTTAAGAATTTATTAGAGACAAGCGAATGAAATATGTGCTTAAGTAAGTATATCCATCATATCAGATGAAAGAGGGCATCTCACAGCAAAAAAAATGCAGTTTCCGGTATCCGGATACCTGCCAGATACCACCGGACACTTACCCAAAACGCGTCCGGGTATCCGGTGGCAGATACCTTGCCGGATACCAGATCCGTGGTATCCGGCATGGACACCTCACCTGAAAGTATGCCACCTGGAATCCGGGTATCCGGCACCGGATACCTCACCGGATACCTCAATCTGGGTGTCCAAGGATCCCCACCGGATACCAAGAATCCGGCACCGGATACCTCATTCTGAGTTTCCAAAAACATGTCACAATTTGGGGGTGCATTTTGTTCAATTAAGTGTGAAACACCTAAATATATATTGGAAACTAACCATGAAAATTGAACATTGCTGAAGGTATCCGGCAGGTATCCGGCAGGTATCCGGATGCAAATTTTCGAGAAGTCTTATTTCTGGTAAATAATGTTAGCCTGGGCATATCAGATAGCTGTAGTAATATTCTGTGTCATTTTAGTTGTAAATATCCCCTTAAAGTTGAGATCTATGGGCATGTACTTTTGGAGAAGACAATTTTTTTCAATTTCATCTATAATTCTTTTTAGATGTTAAGCTGTTTAATGAACAAACATCAGTTCTAATACATGTATGATGATATCCTTTAATTTCATGTTCAGACTTCCAGATTATTCTGAGTGAAAGTATAAACTCATCGACTGTGTGCTCACTTGGGCCTTTGGTCCTAGTGAGATGATAATATGATTATTTGTAAAGGTACAAGTACTTGTTATGAGCATACCAGCTTCATTTAAGTTTGAAACACAATATGCCTCACTCTGAGGGTGACATGTACCAGATTTCATCACACTACAGAGAGCTGTTCCTCAGTTACTGTGAATATTTTTACTGAAAGACATTGAAAGCTAATTTGACCTTCAATATCAGTTGCGACTATTTCAAAAACAATTGTAAAGTGCTTCATTCAGTGTAATATTGACAAACATATGACAATGATATACAACTATGTGTATAAGAGTTATTAAGACTTCTGCGGGAAAAGGCACATTAGAGAACAAGAGTCATCAGAAAGATGGCATATCCCCCCGGCAGCTGTCTGTAAAGTAACCACTAGTGCATTTCTGTATGTAATGAGTCAACAGTTGAATGTTCTTTAAGAAGCATACATTGTTTACCCACAAAAGATCCACCATGGTCGCATCCATATGAAAGCCAAGTTTTGATCAAATACATTGAATGTTTTTCGAATTCTGCCCCAGAAATGAACCTCATCCCCAATTGAGTATAGGTCCAACTTGATCCCATTAAAAAAAAAAAAAAAAAAAATTAGAAAAATCCCAAAATTTGAAAGGCACCACTTCAGTATGTGCATGATAGCTTTGCCAAGCTCGATCAAATACACTGAATGGTTTTCGAATTCTGCCCCGGAAACGAACCCCATCCCCAATTGAGTCTATGTCCAACTTCATTCCATAAAAATTTAAAAAAATAAAAATTAGAAAAATCCCAAAATATCAAAAGGCACCACTTTAGTATGTGCCTGATAAGAGTTGCCAAGTTTTGATCAAATACACTGAATGGTTTGGGAATCCTGCCCCGGAAAAGGAAATGATTACGGACGGACAGACGGACAGACAGGCTGATCACTATATCCCCCGTATTATATGCCGGGGGATAAAAAGTAAGTGTATGACCTGTTGCCAACTTCTATCCCTGCCCTAAGGAAGAGTTTGGCCATTAACAATTTTTTTGTCTGGCTGTGACATTGACCTTTGACATAGCAGATCAATGTGTTATTCCAAAGATGTCCAAGCAATGCATGGTTTTATACGATAACTGTGGCTATCAAACTGAGGCAAAATATTGGAAAATCCCCATTTACACAGCTGGCTAAAGAAACAAACAACAAACAAATTATCAATTTCTTTTATTTATATGCATATATCACACATTGAACAGTGTTCATATAATGTATGCACTTTCCTCCTATTCTTCAATACTCATAACAGAGCGGGATAACTGTTCACTTGAAAGCATCAGCAGACCATGCTCACCAGTTCAGAGTTACTTGCCCTCAAACATCCTTTTCCTTCTATATTGCCATGGAAAAACAGGAACCAGGATGAGGGGAGGCCAGATGGGCTCTATCCCTGTTGCATTGTGTTAGTAGAATTGTGAACATTTTATTTGGTGTTTGGGTCCACATTTATAGACAAGCAGTCGCAAACATCATTCCTTTCAAGTGATTACCACATGGCCAAAGACAATAATTTCTTCAACGTCCTTGAAGGATCCCACTCCGACTTGGCATTGGTTGGTCTTCTCACATTTGCCTGACCACCCTTTGTGAGTGTGTCCCAGTGTCAATTGGCATATAACTTCTCGGTAGGCTCCCATTGAAATAACAGGACTCTCCTCATCGCTGTCTGCCAATCACTTCGGATATCTGGAAGGGTCCTTCCAGACTGTCAACCTGTCATCCGGGTATCTCAAGCTGGACTTCAGTTTCTGCAAAATTATGTATAAAGATTGTAGCAAAAGAAAAGAATTGTTGCAACATGTACTTACAGATAAAAGGCACCAAATTCACTTAATTTATCATCTTTGAGTTTTGTTATATACCAAACATTTGAGATATATATTGTTCCATGCTGATGAGTTGAAACAATCATTAACTGACATCTCTTAAAAATGTTCCTAGCAACCTATGCTTGCCATACAAGCCAAAGTAATAGATGAGGTAGCAAGTGGGCTCATTGAAAGCTCGTAATCGTACCCAATAACATGGGATGTTGTCCATAACAGTCATCATCGGTGCGTCTGGATCGAGCTCATAACATTAATCTCTGGTTTGTCTAGTTGAGATTTGAGATTTGATTAATTTATAATCCTTGTCATTTAGCCGAACTGTTGCTGGATGTGGTGTTAAATGAGTGAATTGGGTTTAACGCCTCTTTGAACAGTATTCCAGTTATATCACGGCATGTAAGCTTGATGTGGGAAGAAAGCCCGAAGTGATGCAGGTCTTACATGTTTACCACTTTGATGAAACCCACAAGCAAGTGTATGATGCTACCCTCGATTCAAACCCACGACCATCGGTTTCTGTCAAGCCCAAGAGATGCAACTATGCACAGCAAGTTGTAGTGCCTTTGATAATTAGGCCATCCATGCCAACAGGTGATAAAGAACAAGCAAACTGAAGAAATATTTGCAGAATAGCTACATGAACATGATGAACCAAACAGAATAATTTCAAATATTTACCACTCACTGCTACTCTTCTCTTGTTCCTCATTGCTTCCCTTTTTCCATTGATGCTGTGCAGATGACCGACTCATTCATTCATCCAGACATTCTGCAAACATAAGTAGCATTCACATTAGAGAAATGTCCAAACTGTACATGCTGTACATTGAATTCAATTGAAAAGGCCCCAGTTGAGTTTCCAACTTAGAACTGTCCTTATTAAAATATTTCATCCCAAACATTCAGAGATAAAACATAAACCCATATTTAACAACTGTCAAACAATTATTTGACAACAAAGCCAGGGTCATTCAACATACACTTTACATAAGGAATCACTTGTTGCAAAAAAGATCCTCGCCAAGGTCAGAGTCATTCCATGAAATATTGAATGATTAAGTTATGAAGCTTATACAAAACAAGGACATAACAGTGTAATTATAACAATATCCTAAGCGTAAAAAAAATAAAGTCTTTGGTGGCCATTATTGTAAATTATAATCTGTATTAGCATCCCACGAAAGTTAAGAGTTAATAATCGTTCCTAGATCTTGGTACTTTTCTTCATTATCTATAAAAAAGCGGATCTAATTTGGATCATCTTGTTTTGACCACAAATCCATTACGCCTCTTATGCTAACAAACAGTTGACCATAATACTAAAAAAAGGACCCTTGGCGTTTACGGTAAAGTATGTAGAGCAGGAAAATATCTACATCAATCCGTTCCATAAGATCTCTGCACAGAAATCATAAGGCCTCGAAGCCCTGCTACGTACCTGGCAATGCCAATCGCCTTTCCAAATACTGTTGACTTCCGCGTTGTGGATGGCTGAGAGGAACTTCGGCCGGCATTTCCGTGGTGGAGGTGAATGAGAACAATGTATCGATACACGAGGTAAGCTTATCGTAATCAAGAATCACAGTGTATATCGATACACGAGGTTTGTTTACATCCATGTTCTAAAATGGCGCCCTGGACCGTAGGGGAATATGGGTAAAATGGCTTGTTCCGGGTTAACACTAAGCTGGGCCCCGTCTCTAATATCACATTATAGTTTGGCGCAAGTTGACGACGCGCATAGGGAGCCGGGAACCAGGTTAACACGACATAAGCTGGTTCCCGGCTCTCTATGCGCGTCGTCAACTTGCGCCAAGTTATATTAGAGACGAGGCCCAGCTTATACACTGAACACGATCGGTCATTTCGTCAAAACTGGCCAAATATTGAGATTGCAGCTGAGGTCATGCTGGCAGCTGAAGTGACACATTAAGGTAAGGAATATGTGAATATTACAATGATCACGTATTAAAGTAATTTACCACATGTAAGCCTGTCACATGTGACACATTAACTTTTATAGCCAACATGTAAGTAAATGTATAATTATATTTTTATATGACAAGTAGCCTGTCTATCATATGTTAGTATTTGCTTATGTATATAATGTAGAAATATGTTTACTTTAACTGGATAATTTGTATGCTAATGTGACTCACTGTCTTATTTCATATACTCCCTGTACTCTGTGAGAATGATTAATAGCCTCAACATATTTTTCCAGATGTGAAGAATCAAGAACAGCTTTAATTACAGGGAAGTTTTGCATCAGAGATCGTCGTGAAGTGGAAGAAAAGACATTTTAAGGGTATGAACATTTTCACTTGAACTAGTTGAACAATAACCATGATGACAACTTTATCATGGGGGAATTTTTGGTGGTGGGGTAGCCTAGCGGTTGAAGCGTTCACTCTTCGTGCTGAAGACCCAGGTTTGATTCCTGCCACATAGCTGCGATATTGCTGAGTGTGGCGTTAAACATCAAACAAAGCTAACAGCCGCATACTTACTCACGTGGGGATTCCAGGTTGAAGTTAGTCCCCATCAACATGATCAACCTATGCTAGTTGTGAGAGATAACTTAATGGATCGGGTGATCAGGCTCCCTGACTTGGTTGATCCATGTCATTGTATCCCAATTGTGTGGATCGATGCTCATGATGTCAATCACTGGATAGACTGGTCCAGACTTGATTATTTACAGACCGCCTTCATATAGCTGGAATATGGCTGAGTACAGAGTTAAAAAACCAACACCAACATGATTCTACAACCTGCTCTTGTGGATACCATTTTGAAGATCCTACACATAACTTCTTTTGGGTCTTAACTATTGCAATATGTTCTACTACATGTGTTTTAAACATATATTTTTTTTATAGTGAACTGGATTTGCAAACAAGCCGATGGCTTATCTAAATGATGCTGAAATACAAAATAAGTATTAATAAAATACTAATTCTATACTATTGCAAACTATCAGTTGAGCAATAATGTAATCATCTGATTATAAGTAGATAATGAAGGAGAAGTCCATATTGATTAAATCTACCAGATTCTGAGATAAATGCACTTATTGATTGATTTATTTCAATGTTTTCCTGTACATAATTTTCAACAATTCCATATAAAGCTTTCTTATATCATATCCATGCTGTATAATAATACCTATTATTTCTAATAATAGCATAATTTGGACACACAAATAAGTAATGAATGGTATTTTTATAACAGGTCCCACACATGCGGGATAGGTCATTTGACATGAATCAGTTTTATGTGA
Organism: Haliotis rufescens; assembly: GCF_023055435.1. Lineage (NCBI taxonomy): Eukaryota > Metazoa > Mollusca > Gastropoda > Lepetellida > Haliotidae > Haliotis > Haliotis rufescens. The sequence continues at coordinate 6,889,067 of NW_025963924.1, forward strand.
ATTTAAATCACTACAAGCTGATCTGAGTCATGAAAGGATATGCCTTCGATTCTGTGAAAATGGAAATGCTAAAACATCTCCCAATATTAACCATGCTATTACAGAATCTGTTCACTTGTTTTTGTATGTAAAATATTTTTGAACGATTACATCCATCTAATGATTGTTTGTATGTGTGATATGCCAGTAGAGGTATATGTGTACAAGCATGTGCATACACATAAAAAAAATTATGTTTGTTTGGCTAGGTACCAGTATATGAATAGGTTGTTTAGTGCGACTTGTATATTAGCATCATCATAGTTTCAACAGACAGTTTATGTATGTTAAATGTCTTTGTAGGGAGAATTGCATATCAAAACTGTCATTATTTTATTACTTATGAGTAGAACTTTTTAAGTATCTGGCATGATACATTTCCTTGGTCCACAGACACATGTTACCAGTAAACTGACTTGATAAGTAGCATAACAGTCAGTGTGGTTGGAAACTAATTAAGCCGTCACTACTCAATTAAGTAATTAACAGACAATTGCAAGTGATAATACCCACCTGACACTAATTGCCCTGTTAATCCCTAATCCACCATGAGTTGACATTGAGCTCATCTTGCTAATGAGCTGTTGTGAGCGTAACGAGATGATAAACATCAAAGGTGGGGCAGGCTTTGATCAAGTGTTCTGTAGAAGAGATTATGTCACTTGTTTAATGTTTATTTAGGATTAGCTACATCCCTTGATGCGACCAAGACCATACTTGAGATTATCAGACAGTTTGTCTGGATACAGCCTGATGTCTCAACTGTACTTATTGGATTCTGCCTTGTAGCAAACTATGTGTGTGACAAGGACTTTGACCACTCTGTGCAGATGCATAACAATGCATAATGAACTTGGGGTATGATTCAATTATGTCACACAAGTCAAAGATAGGATCCACTGTATTTAGAAACAGACGATAGATGCAATACTGTGTAACTTTATAACAATCAAATGATTTACAATTACCCTTGAAAAGTTCCAAAACCAAATAGAACTACTTAAATTATGATTACACTTGACCAATATATTTGGCAGTTTTTGCCGTTATTGTTAATCTGAATTAAAGATAGGATAAATGATAAAAATATGATAATGCATATCACACACAAGTGTGTATTATACGCAAATAAATAAGTCTTGTATACATTGATTAATTGGAAAGGGTCCTAATTGGGATTGTTCACTAGCCAATATATTAGCAAATATTCCCATGGGCGCTTATTAGAGCGAGGCGCTTATTACGTCAAATACTTTAGTTCTGTTTTTATGTATAAGAACCTATTTTATGCAATTTGCATTGCCTTGTTTACCTTTCCTTATGTTTTGATGTAATGCAAACATTTGAGAAAAATTCAGGTGAGCCTGCCTTATGGCACTACAGGAATTGTTTTCAGAAGATCAATTACAATTTTGTATTTTCTGTACAATTTACTGTTTGCTATGGCTTTTTTACATTGGTTAACATGGTTTGGTTAACAGTTGCTTGATAAATTGTCATTACCTTACTCATTGAGAAACCAAATTTTTACCCTTTGTCAATATATGTGTGTTTCTTATATTTTTAATAACAAGCTTTTAAAGATGTTATAAATTGTTTCAGGCACCTGGATTTCACAATGACACCAGATCAGACAAGTCATACAAAGGACTCTCCCGATGATGAATAATCCTCCCCAGAACAACTAACAGGTTCACCTCAGAAAGTGATGATTCTGAATGAATAATGCCACATCAGTGTGATTCTGTAGGTTGTTTTATTACGACATTAATCAAGTCTAAAGGAATCAATACCACAGCAGTGAGACTGTTTATGTGGTGTACACTGACGCTGACTATACAAATCTGAATGACTTTTGTGGTTTACTGCACAAACATAATTGACTTTAGATATTCTTCTACCTTGAAATTCTTCTGAGATTTGACTAATTTGTTTATTTAGAAAATGGCATTGAAGCATCTGTTTCTGTTTTTGAATGTTCTTGCAAACACCTCTGGTTACTGAACCAATGAAATGTCATAAAATCAATAAATATGATTTTTTATCTTAACAATTTTTTTGTTTTGCTTCTTTAAAGAAATATGATATTGATCATTCATAACATAGGTGCTAACATATATCAAATATACTAATGCCCTGAATGTTTTCCTACAATTAATACAGCTCACTGAATGAAGTTTTTAGTTCCATGTCAGTAGAAAAGTTACATTGATATTTTTATGTACCAGTACTTTATTAGGTGTTTTCTGTGGATGCCATTAGTCTTATGCACCCATTTGGGTTAATGATATTCTGTTTCGAACTTCAATGAAACTCGTCTGTCAAGATGTAACAAGTATTGATACAGTTCCAAAATAAACTTTTAATCTCACCAGGAACAAAGGCCCAAGTGAGTACATAGCCAATGACTTTCATTTTTTTGTCAGAGTAAGTATGGTGTTATGCCACTTTATGAGCAAAATTCAAACAATATCATGATGGGTGACACCAAGCAATGTACCGATGTGGTGAATCGAATGCTTCAACCACTAGGCTAAAACAAACTGGGAATATGAAGATGATATGTAAGGATACCATCATACCAGGACTGAATGCTTTTCATTTAATACGCTGAACATCTAAATTGAAATATATATGAACTTGAAAAATGTTTTCACCAAAAGTACATGCCCATAGATCTCAACTTCAAGGGGATATTTACAACTAAAATAGCACAGAATATTACTACAGCTATCTGCTATGCCCAGGCTAACATTATTTACTAGGAGAAAGACATCTCGAAAAATTGCATCCGGATACCTGCCGGATACCTGCCGGATACCTTCAGCAATGTTCAATTTTCATGGTTAGTTTTCAATATATTTTTAGGTGTTTCACACTTAATTGAACAAAATGCACCCCCCAAATTGTGACATGTTTTTGGAAACTCAGAATGAGGTATCCGGTGCCGGATCCCTGGACACCCAGATTGAGGTATCCGGTGCCGGATACCCGGATTCCAGGTGACATACTTTCCGGTGAGGTGTCCATGCCGGATACCACAGATCTGGTATCCGGCAAGGTATCTGCCACCGGATACCCGGACGCGTTTTGGGTAAGTGTCCGGTGGTATCCGGCAGGTATCCGGATACCGGAAACTGCATTTTTTTTGCAGTGTCTATGTCAGCATTGAGTTTCAGGTTCTGTGCCTCACTGTGCTTTGTTACAGTTCTAGCTCGTTGGTAACTGGAATTACACTACAACTCGCAACTTGACATGGAATCACGAAACATCACGATGATTGTTTAACGAAGAAAGCTGCATGTGTGCTCATACAAGCCATTAACACGATAAGGAATATCAGTTTCAATAATGACACATTCGCGAAGACCCGGGTTAGAATAGGTCTTCAGCAACCCATGCTTGCCATAGTAGGCGACTATGCTTGTCGTAAGAGGCGACTAACGGGATCGGGTGGTCAGGCTCGTTGACTTGGTTGATACATGTTATAGTATCCCACTTGCGTCAATTAAGTATGATAGTCACGTTTTATTTCTTTCAGCTCGTGCCCGTAACGTACGTACGCTGCACACGCTGCTAAATATATGTTGGATTGTAACCACATGATCAAAACTTAACGATGATATTTACCTTCAGCAAAATGTATATTTCTTGAAAAGCGCACATTTAAATTTTGTCATTACTGTACGTAATATTCCTTAATGGCGTGTTTTCAATTTATAAGTAGTGCACACATCCAGCTATCTTCGTAACTTAATCAACGGGATATTCGCGATTCTATTTCAAGTGAAGAGGACTATAGCCCAGTTTAGAAACCAGTTCGATTGTCCGTACACGCAATTCCCGTTTAACGGTTTAAACACTTACAGTACGTTAGGCTCCAAATGAGAACGATGTGTTGCAAACAGCTCCATCAGTAATTGTCACCATCAGCAGAGACACAAGCAATTTCGGACGACGAGGGCCGTAACATGAGCGAGTCAGATTTCGATTAAAATTATCATGAGACGACCCTTCTTATGGTGTCATTCCCTGTACAGTTGTGTAGCACGTGCAGTACGTGTTTGCGCTGTTCCTCCTACCGTTGTGCCCCCCTCCGTTCAAGATGTCAATTTGTACACATAACAACATGATAGTTTCTTAAACAACGTTTTCCAGTGATGGGAATAAAATTAACAAACAACGGATCTTGTTAGGTACAAGGTATTCATTGCCGTACCGTATTGACATTAAATAGACTGTTCCTGATTTTGAGTTATTTTGCAATTCATCTTTCTCATTTGGAGCCAAACGGATTGTAGATACCGTTCAGTAGTGACGCGGAACTGAAATCAGCATACGTGCTGTATGTACAGCTGTTGTGTGAGACGATTGATGAATGGTTTGAGTGAGGGGCTATTGCTGCATTGATTTAATGATGCCACGAGACGTGAGCAGGCGGCGCCGTCAGTGACAACAATTTCCGTGGCAACACATCCAACTTTAGGAGGCACTGCTATGTGATTGATAGGAGCTAAGATACCAATATCAGGAACTTATGTTTGTTTTACGACTAATCTTTACCCGATGTGAATGTAGATCTCAAGCATGTTGTGTCTAAGCCTACTGTGTCTGTTATTCAGAGTGTGCTCTAGTGTAGTGGTGTCTCAAGGGAGGGTATCAGTAGTCAACTGGTGTCTCAAGGGAGGGTATCTGTAGTCTACTAGTGTCTCAAGGGAGGGTATCTGTTGTCTACAGGTGTCTCAAGGGAGGGTATCTGTAGTCTACTGGTGTCTCAAGGGAGGGTATATGTAGCCAACTGGTGTCTCAAGAGAGGGTATCTGTAGTCAACTGGTGTCTCAAGGGAGGGTATCTGTAGTCAACTGGTGTCTCAAGGGAGGGTATCTGTAGTCAACTGGTGTCTCAAGGGAGGTATCTGTAGTCTACTGGTGTCTCGAGGGAGGGTATCTATAGCCAACTGGTGTGTCAAGGGAGGTATCTGTAGCCTACTGGTGTCTCAAGGGAGGTATCTGTAGTCTACTGGTGTCTCAAGGGAGGTATCTGTAGTCTACTGGTGTCTCGAGGGAGGGTATCTATAGCTAACTGGTGTGTCAAGGGAGGTATCTGTAGCCTACTGGTGTCTCAAGGGAGGGTATCTATAGCCAACTGGTGTGTCAAGGGAGGTATCTGTAGTCTACTGGTGTCTCAAGGGAGGTATCTATAGCCAACTGGTGTGTCAAGGGAGGTATCTATAGCCAATAGGTGTGTCAAAGGAGGTATCTGTAGCCTACTGGTGTCTGAAAGAAGAGTATCTGTAGCCCACTGGTGTCTCAAGGCAGGGTATCTGTAGCCTACTGGTGTCTGAAGGGTGAGTATCTGTAGCCCACTGGTGTCTCAAGGCAGGGTATCTGTAGCCAACCGGTGTCTCAAGGGAGGGTATCTATAGCCAACTGGTGTCTCAAGCGGGGGTATCTATAGCCAACTTGTGTCTCACGGGATGATCTCTGTAGTCTACTGGTTCCTCAAACCGGGGTGTCTGTATTCCACTGGTGTCTCAAGGGAGTGTGTATGTAGCCAACTGGTGTCTCAAGAGAGGGTATCTGTAGTCAACTGGTGTCTCAAGGGAGGGTATCTGTAGTCAACTGGTGTCTCAAGGGAGGGTATCTGTAGTCAACTGGTGTCTCAAGGGAGGTATCTGTAGTCTACTGGTGTCTCGAGGGAGGGTATCTATAGCCAACTGGTGTGTCAAGGGAGGTATCTGTAGCCTACTGGTGTCTCAAGGGAGGTATCTGTAGTCTACTGGTGTCTCGAGGGAGGGTATCTATAGCCAACTGGTGTGTCAAGGGAGGTATCTGTAGCCTACTGGTGTCTCAAGGGAGGGTATCTATAGCCAACTGGTGTGTCAAGGGAGGTATCTATAGCCAATAGGTGTGTCAAAGGAGGTATCTGTAGCCTACTGGTGTCTGAAAGGAGAGTATCTGTAGCCCACTGGTGTCTCAAGGCAGGGTATCTGTAGCCTACTGGTGTCTGAAGGGAGAGTATCTGTAGCCCACTGGTGTCTCAAGGCAGGGTATCTGTAGCCAACCGGTGTCTCAAGGGAGGGTATCTATAGCCAACTGGTGTCTCAAGGGGGGGTATCTATAGCCAACTTGTGTCTCACGGGATGATCTCTGTAGTCTACTGGTTCCTCAAACCGGGGTGTCTGTATTCCACTGGTGTCTCAAGGGAGTGTGTATGTAGCCTAGTGTGGAGAGGGACTGTCAAAGTATATGTGCCTGTAACGTTGTTTATCTGCCGATGTGGTGCCCGTGGTCTGTGAGACTGTCGCGTGTACAGGCACTTACATAGCGGAGGATGAAAGGGGTGAATGGCGGTGTGAGCTGTGTGACTCAGCGGATAAAGATGTATACCTTCCACTCCTGATCATTTGATCACATTCGGCAATCAATATCCAAAGCCGCTTATATGGGAAGGGGGCATGCGCTAAGGGAGCATCACATTGTGAAGATCCTTGCAGCAATTAGACGACTGCTGAGTCGGATGCTGGTGATTAGATGGATGCTACCAACGTCACTGCTCATATTGATCATCCGATATGTTTCAGATTCAATGCTGAATAATTGTGACAGTCTTGTGTTATATGTATATATAAGTCTTGAATCTGTGTCCATGCATGGTCCAATATGTGTCTATTCACTGTCTAAATTATGTGTCCATTCACGGTCTAGATTATGCATGTGTCCATTCAAAATCTAAAATGTATGTCCATCAATGCTCTATAATATGTGTCCATTAATGCTCTAGATTCTGTGTCAATCCATGGTCTAGAATCTCAGTCAATCCATTGTCTATGATCTGTGTCAATCAATGGTCTAGAATCTTTGTCAATCAATGATCTAGCATATGTGTGTTAATCAAGAGTCTAGAATCTGTGTCAATCCATGGTCTAGAATCTGTCAATCAATAGTCTAGAATCTTTGTCAATAAATAGTCTATCTAGAATCTTTGTCAAGCAATGGTCTAGAATCTGTGTCAATTCATAGTCTAGAATATGTGTCCATCAATGGTCTAGAATATCTGTCAATCACTAGTCTACAATATTTGTCAATCAAAGGTCTAGATTCTGTATGAATCAATGGTCTAGAATCTGTGTCAATCCATAGTCTAGAATATGTGTCAATCAATAGTCTAGAATATCTGTCAATCACTAGTCTACAATATTTGTCAATCAAAGGTCTAGAATCTGTATGAATCAATGGTCTAGAATCTGTGTCAATCCATAGTCTAGAATATGTGTCAATCAATAGTCTAGAATATCTGTCAATCCATAGTCTACAATCTTTGTCAATCAAAGATCTAGAATCTGGGTCAATCAATAGTCTAGAATCTGTGTCCATCCATGGTCTAGAATCTCTAATCTATGGACGGAAACTCCCTCTCTCATGTTTCTCTCCTTTCACCTTTTTCTCTCCTCTCTTTTTTATCTGTATCCCTCCCCTTCTGTCTCTGTTGTATATCAACAAGCGTACTCAAGCACTGGGGTCAAGTTGGCCTGACATGTTTTAATACAGGGTATATATGAAGCCTTGCAGTATGCCTCCCTTCTCCCTTCCACGCACGCTCATTGCACTAGATGATGAAACTTAAAGATGGTGTTATCAGTCATAAATCAAGATAATAAAAAATCTTACACACATATGCACTGTGACTTCGCTGACGTTGGAAACAGTACGGCGGAGTGACGACAACCTTTATCAAATACCGATTTTCAAAATAATGTCTGACTCGAAACATGCATTGACATGAGGAAGTGTAAGTTCAATCGCCAGAGATTATCGACTGCCAATAGCTGATGTGACATCGATCATTACCTACAGACACACTAAATACACACGCGTGAAAATCACTGGTTTTATGCCAGGTACATGAGGTAAAGGGTTAAGTTATTGATCATACATACAATGGACGTAATACAAGTCTATCGTCAGCGTATCAAAAGCCACGAACAAATACATGTACATAAACACAGGTAGAGCCTATAAACAATACACCGTCTTCCAAGCTTTAAATGATAAAATATTACCTACCAATATGCACGTAGTTTGGTCGCTCCTTCCTCGAAGACTTCCAGGAACCCGGAAGTGATGGAGGTGAACGCTGATGCTTAGTGACCGGACTGGCTGTTATAGAATGACCACTTCGTCAGATGGAAAATCGTGCGTTTGTGGCAAGCCCTCACATCGGATCCCTCCAGCCTGAGGGCTTGTATTGATCAGCTGATTCCGACTGCGCTAAAGGCTTGGGAAGAGCGAGCAACGGGCAGGCTGCTGATGTGGGGAATTCGGCTAAAAATATCCACTTTCAACCTAAGTCTAATAAATCAATTAATCGTATGGGGACTGAAGAAATACTATTATGAGATTGGCTACCACTTTCTCCAAAGCATGTTGAGATATGTGTCACTGGCTGTCTTGATAGGCGACAGTTAACGTTTATCGATGTTTTTGTCAGCTTCATCAGTGCCTGGGGAGGCATCATTACACGGCCCCGATATCGGGGGATCCGGATCATGTTACGGGGATGTCTCAAACCGACATCAACTGCATCAATTCTCTGGGATGACTTGCGATTGACTAGCATTCATACGTTCACAATGTTGTTAGAGTGTTTTCTAAAGTCGGCCAAATTTGTTATTTTGGTGAAAACTTTGCGCTCTCCTCTCAATATTACGGTTGTAAGAGAGTGTGGCGTGTGTCATTCTCCAGTTACTTCGACACACTGAAATGAAGATTTACTTAATTTAATGTTTAGATAGTACCTCAATAAGGACATGTCAAGGTAAAAAGTCAAACAAATCGGTCATTATTAATTAAGCAAAAGGGTATATATATAATCTGATCGGAACTGTCGATTACTCGAGAAAATACTGTTACAAAAGTCGATAATTCGATGGCAGGTGATGTTAGTTTCTACGTATATTATAGGATCATCTAGGTAGATAGATGTAAGTTGTTTAGATTGTGGCACAACTGCGCTTCCATAGTTGGGGGCCTATCCTGAAATGCCCACGGTTTGCAGATTTCATTCATTTGAACAGTGTACATGGTAGAACACCACGTGTAGACCACCTCAGGTAGAACACCACAGGTAGAACACCACAATCAGGACATAACCTCAGACGTTCATCACCGTCAAGTCCACACGATCTTCACACAATACGCGACCCGTGAAGATCCGGGGTAGAATAGGTCTTCAGCAACCCATGCTTGCGATAAAAGGCGACTGTGCTTGTCGTAAGAGGCGACTAACGGGATCGGGTGGTCAGGTTCGCTGACTTGGTTGATGCATGTCATCGATGACAATCGCGTGGATCGATGCTCATGATATCAATCACTGGATTGTCTGGTCCAGGCTCGATTATTTACAGACTGCCTTCATATAGCTGGAATATTGCTGATTGCTGCTTTAAACAAAAAAACAGCCAACCAAGCAATACGCAACTCAAACAGATCGTTCATTAAGACGAATATTTGCAGTATTCGAACACATTTCTTGCCTTCACTTTTGAATTATAGTTACATTGAAACATTTATCCTCCAGTTTTGATCTTTTAGCTATAGGTACATGCTTGATCTTGGCCAAAGACAGTTTAAACCAGCTGCATGCCCCCACTTAAAGACAACTGCTTACATGATACATGTAATCTACGTTATGTTGTTATCTTCGTGGTTGATGGCAATAAAAGAGTTATTTAAGTAATTACGGCAAACCCTAGACTACTGCTTGTCATGTGGTGTAGTATCTTCTGTGACGTCTAAGAGCGAGTGAATGAGTGAGTTGGGTTTAACGCCGCTTTAAACAGTATTCCAGTTATATCACCTCGTCAGCTTAATGTGGGAGGAAAGCCCGAAGTGATGCAGGTCTCAGACGTTCACGACTTCGGTGAAACCCACGAGCACGGGTATGGTGCTGACAAACCTAGAAACATAATCAGGGCGAACCGGGAAATCGAATTGGGATACGACAACATGCATCAAGCAAGTCAATAAGCCTGACCACCCGATCCCGTTAGTCGCCTCTTACGATAAAGCATGGGTTGCTGATGACCAATTCTCACCCGGATCTTTACGGGTCGAACAATACATCCTTCCATAGAAAATAGATTAAAGAAACTGAATATGATAATTCCAAACTAGCATTCACATACCGTATCAAACACATCACCGTCTAATAACCATTGCTTGTTTGTTGTAATCTCAGCCACCATCACACTTTCTTTTGCCCGTCGGTTTATGTTCACAAGCGTTCACCCGGAGAGCGGAAGGTCCGGGGTTCGATCCCAAGCCGCGTCATACCAAAAGACGTTAAAAGATGGTACTTGTTGTTACCCTGTCTTGCGCTCGGCATTAAGGGGCTAAAACAAGGACTGGTCGGCTCGGAGTCAGTATACTGCGTCTGAGTGGGGTATTCATGTAAAACTGCAGCATGGTATCTCAGTGTGCTAGCACTATGAATCGGCATCAGTCCGGACTAGTACAAGCAGCCACACACACACATACACGTATATGCACGTCGCTATATAAGTGCAAAAATCTTGGACGCGACGTTAAACCCCATTTCACCTCACCACTTTGTGTTCACTACAGCTATATAAGCAAATGATGAACGTTTTGTGGGAATTGATGTTTAAGAATAATACCGCAACGTATATATGTATACAGTCATTATGTTTGTTTGTTTGTTTTTTAACGCCGCACTCAGCAATATGACGGCGGTATGGACCAGACAATCGCCTCTTACGACAAGCAGAGTCGCCTTTTACGGCAAGATTGGGTTGCTAATGACTTATTCTACCCCGGATCTTCACGGGTCATATACATTATGTATAAATCGCAATAGTTTTGATAACGGTAATATCTGTATGGAACATTTAAACAATATCTCAGATACATATCAATTCTACACCAAACAGTTGAAACGCTCATAAAATGCCCAAGGCATATCTAAAAAAAAAGGATTCCGTTTCAATACACGAAACGAACGCGCCTCGAACGTTTTGAAAGTCACCCCTGTCACGAGACAGGGGGCACGGGTGGCCCAGTCGTCTAAGGTGCCGCGATTCACTGTGCAGAGTTGCGTCCCTTGGGCACGCCAGAAACCTATGATTGTGGGTTCCAATCCCGATTCGCCCCGATTATGTTTCTTGGTTTGTCAGCACCATACCCGTGCTCGTGGGTTTCACCGAAGTGGTAAACGTCTGAGACCTGTATCAGTTCGGGCTTCCCTCCCACATTAAGCTGACACGCCGTGATATAACTGGAATACTGTTAAAAGCGACTCGCTCACTCACTCACTGTCACGAAACACAAGTGCCACGATGAGACATTTAAATTTAAAAAACGTAAAAATATATACCAATGGTGCATATTAATGGAGTACCCTGGTTAAACTGCAGTATCTCAGTAGGCTAGTATAGTTAAGTATCTCAGTGGGCTAGCACTATAGAACCGGCAGTAGTCCGGACTAGAACAAGTAGCCCCCCACACACGCGCGCTTGCTTGCACGTCGCTTCATAATCTTGGACGCGACGTACAGCCCCTTTTCATCTCACCTCCCCGTCAATATCACCCCAGGAATAGAAAGTATGTTCCTCCACACCCCGGCCCCTCTTTCCCGGAATACTGGTATATGATGTAAAACAATGCTCTCTTTTTACTCAAACGGTAAAAGTTTAAACAGTGCGTGAGTCTGGTTTCACACCGCTTTCAACAGTATTTAAGTTAGTTTCCTAAAATTGGTATTACACGGGAGCTCCTTTGGTATTTTATTTATTACTTTGAACCTCATTTGATTGAACTAGGGGAATTCCCTTCAGAAAATGGGCCAAGAGTGTCATAAGTATATAGGCAGACATGGAGGCAGTCAGTTTAATGTGTGTGAGTGCCCAGACTTGACCAGTGGTCATATTGCATATTGTTTTTTCTCTAGTATGGACTGATGGCGGCTTGACAGACGCTGAACGAGTTGGAGTCGCTGACCTCTAACCCCTCACAGATTGACGCTGACCAACTGGCTAATTTTACAAATATCCTGGAGAAGGTGTTCACCAACTCGCTGCTTAACGCAGAGGTACGTCATGTCGTCATGTGCGCACACACACACATACGCTCGCACTCACGCACGCACGCAGACAAACAAACACACACACACGTCGCTATGTAATTGCATTAACCTTGAACGCGACGTTAAACACCATTTCACCTCATCCCACGTCCCCGCTGTGTTGCGTCATTACTGCTGAAGAAGGCGTAAAATCTCACTTAATAAGTTGTAAGCCCTGATCAAAACGTCCATTAACACTGCAGCCAAAAACCTAAAACGTCACGGTTTGGGAAGCAAGGACCGGCTTTCATCAGCGGCGTTGCGTGCAAACAGCTAAACCCACAAGGTTACAGCACCCTGGTTCAACCTGTTGGACTATCGAGAGGAATCTATCAAACATAAACATTTGATGGAAGAGAAAGCGGTGCGCTATTGAAAACAAGGTGAGGTGAAATGGGGTTTAACGTCGCGTCCAAGATTATTGCACTTATATAGCGACGTGCATGCTTGTACTAGCCCGGACTGATGCCGATTTATAGTGCTAGCTCACTGAGATACCATGCCGCAGTTTAACATGAATACCCCACTCAGACACAGTATACTGACTCCGAGCCGACCAGTCCTTGTTTAACCCAGGGCGGACGCTCTACCACTAGACCACGGAGGCGGTCATTGAAAACAAGCAACAAGACAGATCCCAGTCGGAGTGATGCAGAGGCATCACACAATTAAACAATAAACTAGCGCTTGAATTAACAAAGATGACGTTTACAGAAGCAAGTGAGTGTGTGTGTGTGCGTGAGTGTGTGTGTTTGTTTGCGTGCGTCAATGTATGTGCGTGTATGTGTATGTACATTTGCGTGTGCGTGCGTGTAGGTGAATACTCACATCAGTTTTAGAACCATGAGGCTCATGCTTAAAGCGTTTGCCCGCACGTACATTTCACGCGTGCACACACAACACTCACGTACATAACTTATGTACAAAACTTACGTACATAACTCGTTTATAACTCACACGCATACCTCTCACGTATAACTCAGGACATTACGCCATTTTGCCTGTTCAATGAGTGAGTGAGTAAGGTTTTACGCCGCTTTTAGCAATATTCCAGCAATACCCAGCGGGGGACACCAGAAATGGGCTTCACACATTGTACCCATGCCGGGAATCGAACCCGGGTCTTCGGCGTGACGAGCGAACGCTTTAACCACTAGGCTACCCGACCGCACCTGCCTGTTCAATGAGATACAGTAATGGCGGATCCATTCACTTGTTTCTCCTAACCACGCCTGGTACTGTGAAACCGTGTCAGGACAGATATTTGTCTTTTGTATAACAGTTAATGTCTGTCTTATATCATCTGCTGTTTCATACCCCAGTGAAAGGGAAAAGGAGTTTTTACCAATTGTAAAGCGAACTCCAGCCGTGATGACACATTATCTGGACCTAGACTGTATGTTTATCATTCGGCGAAACCCACAAGCATGGTATGGTGCTGACAAACCTTGAAGCATAATCCGGGCGAACCGGGATTCGAACCCACGATCGTTTTGCGACAACTGGGCCATCCGTGCCTCCCAAACAGGTGAGGTGAAATTGGGTTTAACGTCGTGTCCAAGATTATTGCACTTATATACCGACGTGCATGTACGTGTATGGGTGTGGCTGCTTGTACTAGTCCGGACTGATGCCGATTTATAGTGCTAGCACACTGAGATACCATGCCGCAGTTGTACATGAATACCCCACTCAGACACAGTAGACTGACTCCGAGCCGACCAGTCCTTGTTTTAGTCCCTTAATGCCGACCTCCAGACAGGGTAACAACAAGTACCATATTTTAACGTCTTTTGGTATGACGCGGTCGGGGATCGAACCCCGGACCTTCCGCTCTCCGGGCGGACGCTCTACCACTAGACCACGGAGGCGGTCGTCTCCAAAATAGCCACGAGGACACAACAGCGCAGTTTGAGAAGTAAACATTTATTTCAACAAAGGATAAATAAATTATGCATTCTTATAAAATGGCATCTCTGTACAAATCCTATGTTATGACCCGACAAGGATTTCATCAATGTTTGGCATGAGTTTCTCCAGCAGTAATACTAGATGTGATGAGGATGAGGATGAGGAACAGTGCGAAGTCGAGTTGGAGCGTTCAGCATTGCTCATATTCACATTAACCGATAGCAAGGGATGAAGATTGTGCCGTGTGTTATGGTAATGGATGAAACACTGGCAGCAGTTGTCTGAGAATGTTAAGAAATAAATCCAGAAAATATAAATGGGAATATAGAACAGAAATAGATGGATAGGCTTGGGATACCAGTATATATGTAATGGCAGTGTTGTTCAACAACGCATGATTGCAAAAATATGACGACAACCAAGAGGCAAGGTTAGGTTAATATCATGTTTTCCGGTCAATAGTATGTATAAAGTGAAACCTCATTAATCCGGACTGCACATTAAGTAGTGAAAACAATGACCGGATTAAGGAATCATGGGTACGGGGGAAGTCCTTTGGTCATATATCGACGTTCCCCGCCGTAGTCGCCGGCCCGGATTAACAGTGTCCAGACTAGAGAGGTTTCACTGTAAAGGGTGTGGTAGAAAAGGATAGGACTTATTTTTCCAAAATTAAAATGAATATGTCAATCCTCATTATTACACCTTCGAATGTTTTTTTTTATAATTTCAATATTGACAAAGTTATCTAAAGCACAATTGTAAATATTTCGCGTAAATCACAATATTAAAGATAAGTTATCAATAAGGGACTATCTTTAAGTTTTTTATGTGTTCAATCTGTATTTTAGTATATCGTCTGTAAAATACATTGGACAAGCACATTTATGATCAATGACATAAGTCTTTTTATGTACATAATTTACATAACAAATGGTGTAATTATTCAAATGTGTATTAGGTCGTTGATGAAGGTTAGAAATTCAATGTGAAGGACATTCAATGCTCATTTTAAGTTTCCCATGACGTGATTGTCTCAAACAATACAATGTACACACACAGAACAACGTGACACAATGAAATACATTAACAGCGTCGGAATATGTACAGACAAGCACATCACTCGGTTCCTGTGACGTGGAACATGTGCTTCCCGTTGAATGGTATCTGAGAGAGTTACCTCCCCTTGTATGTGACTTCAAGTCCAAAGTTCACAGCTCAGATACATTGCACCATTCATTGCCGTGGCATAATATACACAATACTCGACTCCTCACAGCGTCAAGGAATCCGCTCATTGTACGATTAGTCAACGACTTATCCTCCTTCAGTTCAAAATGATGTTGAGAGTTTGAAACGGTTCCTATGAAGACGCTTCAACTGGTTCTACAAGTGGGTGAAGACGCTTCAACTGGTTCTACAAGTGGGTGAAGCCGTCTTCACACATGTCGCTGGTCCGAGTGGGAGGGGTGTTATTGTCTAAATACACGTAATCTTTTGTGTGAAAAACTTGGTCCTCAGAATTTTTATCGTCGCCGAAGTACTGGTTGTCATTTCGCACAGAACCGTTTTCGGATTGCAGCCCGTTCAGCTTCGGGTGGTGCCAGCCATTGGATTGCATCACATTGGATTTGAGAGTGCCACCGAAATGGACGTTAGTTCTGGATTTGGAGTGATCTCCTTTCGACGAGGTCTCGGAGTAGACAGACTTGATTGGACCTCTCCTGGTTTTGAGGGTACCCGTCTTTATCAGCTGGATCCAGGCGAGTCGCGCCTCTGGGTTGTAGAGGCACCGGAATACGAAGATGAAGAATCCTTGCAGTGAGTTGAGGATGCAGAACAGATAGTTGAAGACGACCCTGGCTTCGTTGACTGCAATTGGTCCAAACACCCACGTGACACCAAGGAGAATCATGACTGTGAAGGCTCCGCGCACCTGGGCGGGGGTCACGTGTTCCTTGTCCTCGCGCTGCTGTTGTTGAAAACGAGGCTTGAGGATGACCCTGGCCACCATGATGAAGACGATGGTGTTGACGAGGACGATGAGGCAGCCGGGGCCGACGAGGGAGACGTAGTAGGCCACCTTGTTGGCCTGGGAGATGAAACAGCTGCAATGATGAAAAGTGTTTCAGTCACTTGGGGTTTAACGTCCCTTTGAGTTATAATGAGTGCCAGCTTTAATTGAGAAAAGACGCAGGTCTTTTATGTTTGGTCATGTTTACCGCTCACGAGCGTGAGTTTGATGCTGCCTACAAAGGATCATAATCGGAGGTGAAACGGAATTGAACGTCGCGTTCAAGATTATTGCACTTATATCGCGTATGTGTGTGTGGCTGCGTGTACTAGTACTGGTTTTATAGTGCTAGCCCACTGAGTGAGTGAGTGAGTGAGTGAGTATGGTTTTACGCCGCTTTTAGCAATATTCCAGCAATATCACGGCGGGGGACACCAGAAATGGGTTTCACACATTGTACCCATGTCGGGAATCGAACCCGGGTCTTCGGCGTGACGAGCGAACGCTTTAACCACTAGGCTACCCGACCGCCTCGCTAGCCCACTGAGATGCCATACTACTGTTTATCATGGATACCCCACGGACAATCCTTGTTTTATGCACTTAATGTCGAACGCCAGGCAGGGCAACAACAAGTGCCATATTTTGGTGTGACGCTGCCAGCGGAGCGAACGAACACGGACCTTCCGCTCCACTAACAACAACACGGAGGCGGACCCTGGTAGCCGAATCTCTTCAACGAGTGTTTAGATCACCAGGACGCTGTGATATTGAAGTAATATTACTTACTTCGCCCTTATATTTTTATGTGGCGAACTTCGCCATGCTGTAGCAGCAATGATATCATTATAGAGCTGTTATGTTGCTGACTATGCGGTGAAAGAGTTTTAATATGACTTACTACGCCCTAACATAGCAGCAATGTTACTTTGTATGTTGTTTAGCGCCGCACTCAGCAATATTCAAAATATATGACGGCGGTCTGGAAATAATCAAGTCTGGACCAGACAACCGAGTGGATAACATCATGAGCATCGATACACGCAATTGGGATACGATGACATGCATCAACCAAGACAGCGAGCCTGACCGCCCGATCCCGTTAGTCGCCTCTTACGACAAGCATAGTCGCCTTTTTACGACAAGCATGGGTTGCTGAAGACCTATTCTACCCCGGATCGTCACGGGTCCAGATCTGTTGCTGATAATGTGATGTCGGTAAGTAGGCCATGCTATTGTAGAAATATTGTTGATAATGTCAAACGATACTCATCACGACTGTTGCTTTCAAGTAAATATATACTGATCTAGGCATTCTCATATCATGTTAAACTCCGTCTGGTGTTTAAGGGGTTACTGTGATGGGGTTAAAATACGCTGCGCGAACATGGAAAAAATAGCACAGCGCCAGTTCACTGATGTACTTACAAGTCATATGCGGGTCGGTAATTATTGAGGTCCACTGAGAGCGTGATCACAACTATCACCACGGGGACACCTGGAAGAGATATTTACAAACATGTCAATATCATGTAACTATTACGTGGATATCGTGTAAATATCATGTAAATATGTCGATATCTAGTAAATATTATGTAAATATCACGTAAATATGTAGTCTATACATCATGTCAGTATCACATGTAGTCGACTAAAGTAGCAATTCTCAACTGGCTGTGTGTGTGTGTGTGTGATCGGACGCTGCCGACGGGTGGTGCTCATGCTATCGACCAATACTGTCGAACACCAGCATGTCCAGCTGTAACATTACAGACAAGGGCCCGTTACACAGAGCGATCTTAGCACTACTGCTGTCGTAAGTCTTTGTTAAAGTATGGGAGTTGCGATCATGTTTGCCCTCTTTGGAACGGGGCCCCCAACGTTTAAAAACTGACATTCTGACTGACCCGCGTGGGGGATGCTTCTCGTGAGAGCGACACTTCTGACGTGACTGATGACGTGGAACGTTGATCACGCTGCAACCACTGATTTACCTGGCCCAGGCTCGCTTATTTACATGTCGCCGTGATAATTCTGGATTCTACCGTGAATTTGGAAAATACTCGATTTTGACTGGTCAATAAGAGGTTGTCAAATCACAATAAACTCCCTCTCATTAAAACAGCCGATTTGACGACGGCATCAACTCGGAAGGTAATATTCATAGAACAGTACTTTTTGCAGTCATTGTCGGTAGGCATGTTTAAATAATTCTACAATAAAAGGTTACAAAAGCAAAGTTACGGTTACTAATATTCAAAGGATGTGTGGCAATATATTTCGCGCAGAAAACACGATAGAAATCTACAAAGAGATTTAAATTAAACATTTAATATTAGTAACCTCAAGCTGCGCGTTCGGTTCCAAATTTAATTTAGCGCCGTTAAATTTACACAGTTGATCTGCTAACTGATTCGGCGTATAACCAACAATCCCTGATATACAATTGACCTACCCCATGCAACAACGCATCGCTTGATCATGTAGAACCTAGCATATTTGGCAAACACGGTGACGAGGGCTTGGTACATCTCCACCGCCTCAACCAGCATCCACATCAACGTCGTGAGCAGGAAGTAGTGCAGTAACACTGCGACGCCCATGCACAGCTGCTCGCCGTAGGTGGTGGAGCTCTGGGCGCCCATGAGGAAGGCGACGTTCATCAGCAGCATGGACGCGCAGAGATTCAGCAGAATCTTCCCCGACTTGTCTTTGTTCATACATCTGGTAACACAAATAAATACTTTTACTATTTCTCAAGATTTACATTAATATAAGACTTTTAAGTATATCTGATATTGATTTTGCCATTTGACACAAATCTAACTAAGTTTTAACTCTAGGATCTATATAAATTGAGTTCGAGACAACCGGAAATTCAACACATTCAGGTCCCAGTTCCACAAACCGATCGTAGCGCTAAGACCATAGTAACTCCATCCATGAACATATACTTGCGACGATCGTAGCGCTAAGGTCGACACATACGAATTCCAGGCAACGAGGTTTGACTGTAGTATAGACTTTGTAAACGTCTTTAATTGAATTATTGACAACAAAACACATCTTTTGGTGAATATGTCGATTTATAAAGGTGTTATATGATGGGTCACGTAGATGAATCGGGTTTTTCAATTCAATTTCATAGAATTTGTGAAAACCTTTGCCAGACTTGGCAATTAGTATATATTTCCAAGTGGTTTTGTCATCAACGATACTGGTTTCAGACGGATCTTCACGGGTCACTTCCAGAGCTACTGGTCTCGTTTACCTGAAGAGTGAGTGAGTGAGTATGGTTTTACGGCGCTTTTAGCACTATCCCAGAAATATCACGGCGGGGAACACCAGAAATGAGCTTCACACATTGTACCCATGTCGGGAATCGAACCGGCCGGGTCTTCGACGTGACGAGCGAACGCTTTAACCACTAGGCTACCCGACCGCTCCTTACCTGAAGAGCCCGTATGTGAGGATGGTGAGGATGAGGCCGATGAGGGAGATGGCGCAGCCGACGTAGGAGATGTAGGTCAGGATCTGTTCGTGTATAACGGGCGACGGGTGGGCGGGGTTCGGGTCCTGGAATCAACGGAGTGGTTAGTGTACAGTAAACTACGGTTATAACGAACTCAAAGGAGCCACTTTTTTTAGTTCGTTATAACCGTAGTTCGTTATAAGCATATGTATAGCAAATATACAGCAGTGGCCGGGACAAAAAAATAAGTTCGTCGAATCTGTTAGTTCGTTATAAGCGTGTTCGTTATAAACGTAGTTTACTGTACATTGTTAAAATATTGCTAATCACGGGTTATTGTGAGTTGGGTTTAAAACCGTATGAACAGTATACTATTAGTTATAATAGTTTGATGTGGAGGCAAGCCCAGAGTGATGCAGGTCTTAGACGTTTACCACTTTGGTGAGAGCACGGGTATGGTGCTGACACACCTAGAAACATAATCAGGACGAATTATTGGATTCGAACCCACGATCATAGGTTTCTGGCACTCTTGACGACCTCTGGTAGATGGGTCATAGATGAACTGTACACGAATGGTCTCAGAACGTGATATCCAACGAAATGGTAAAATAACGAATGTCTTAGGGTTTTTCAAAACACAAATTCCAAATGTGTCTATCCACTTACCATGAGTATGGCAAAGCTGGTGAGATGGTTTGTGTGACACTCGGTGGTGTTGTCGTCGAGCATTAACGTCGTCACGCCGTCGTACGACCACGTCCTATCTGCAATTACATGAATTAGAGAATGACATATTTGCAGAATCTCTCATAGCGTTTTCATTATCAGCAAATAGAACCTCTACCGAACTTTTTGCAGCAGAGAAACCTACAACACTACTTTACTTTTACAAATGAGAAATTTCGATATGATTTTAAAAAAGTGTTTTTTTCCATTTTTTAAGCACTAAAATGGTTATTAATGTGTTAGATGATATGATGAATGCGATCAAATCTGAGTGTCGAGTGAATAATTGTTACACCTTGGAAAAACTACAACTGGCCTCACATGTGGTAACTATATAGGCGGAGTAGTCTCCCTTGCACATGGTTCAATTTAAAATCGATAAATATGTTCTAAATTAAAACAAGATACCATCTTATTTTTCTGTGTGAAAGGTTTGAAATTATTTTATAATAAATCGATAAATATGTTCTAAGTTAAAACAATATACAATCATATTTTTATGTGTGAAAGGTTTTAAGTTATTTTATTATTTTATTAAAAGGGTTATTTCAGCGCTCAAGACTAATCTGACAAATTAAAACAGTAATAGAAACTATACTCTTATTGTGTAGGAAATGGTTTGGATTTCCATTTGATATGGAAGAGTCTGCATACACACAATACGATGACGTCATTGTCAGTGGCGCTCGTCAATTAATGAGGGTGACATGGAATTCAACTCACTTTCTGGGTCCCAGTAAACACAGGAGTGATTTCTGCCAGCCTGCAATGCAGATACATAACATTGTGGTGATTGATAATATACAGTTACACCTGGTTAACTCGAAGTCCTGGGGACCATCCAACACGTTTCGAGTTATCCATAATTCGAAACAAGCGGAGCACGCAAAAGACATGATTGCTATCAATTTTCAACGGGAACTATAATGCCACAGAGTTGAACTATATTGAGTTTATGGACTTCGTGGTAACGGGGATGGGAACTCTAATGCCAAAGTCTTTAACTATGTCGAGCTAAAGGACTTCGTGGTAACGGAGATGGGAACTCTAATGCCAAAGTCTTTAACTATATCGAGCTAAAGGACTTCGTGGTAACGGGGATTGGAACTCTAATGCCAAAATCTTTAACTATATCGAGCTAAAGGACTTCGTGGTAACGGAGATGGGAACTCTTTAACTATGTCGAGTCATAAGACTTCGTGGCAACGACGTTTCATTGTATGAACGTACTATTCAACATCTCTTTGTTTGTCACGATATGAATGAAATACAGCCGATGCTACTTTAAACTTTAACTCACAAACTCACTATTTCGTTATTTACGTTAGGTATAAAAAATGTATCTTTATTAAGAGTGAGTGAGTGAGTTGAGTTTTACGCCGTTTTTAACAGTATTCCAGTTATATCGAGGCGTGTCAGCTTAATGTGGGAGGAAAGCCCGAAGTGATGCAGGTCTCAGACGTTTACCACTTTGGTGAAACCCACGAGCACGGGTATGTGGCTGACAAACCTAGAAACATAATCGGGGTGAACCGGGATTCGAACCTACAATCATAGGTTTCTGGCGTGCCCAAGGGACGCAACTCTGCACAGCGAATCGCGGCGCCTTAGGCGACTGGGCCACCCGTGCCCTCTCTTTATTAAGAACAAATGATACTTCCTTTCTTTCAGTCATCTGCAAAGTTGGATAAAACATTCTCCCCGATCTATTTACTCAATGTAACAATTATATCTAACACAATACATTGTACAGTCCTCTGTGGAGCAGTGTCTCACCTCGATATTACGCATTTTGTAGATTATTGGGGTGGACAGGTTCTTGACCACTACACCCTTCACGATAGTCGTGACGACACGCTGGTCATCCAGTCCTTCTGGGAATCGGTCGGAGGGGATAAAAAACATTGACTTGCGGTAGCCGATAAACTGGACCCTCAAAGGCAGGCGTCCCATGCTGCTGGCGGATTTGATCGCCTCTGGTGGCAGGGTGATGGACAGACCACTCTGGAAGAAAAACATAACTGGGTCACATACAGGGGGCGCTGACATGATGTGGGACCGGAAGTTGAGATAGATGGAGACAGGAGGATGCTTCAGGATGATTTCTCACAGAATCTCACATTCCAGATATTTTGTCTCTTTTTGAACGAGAGTGGGTTAATGTTCAAATTTAGGGACATTAGAGTGAGTGAGTTGAGTTTTACGCCGCTTTGAACAGTATTCCAGTTATATCACGGCGTGCCAGCTTAGTGTGTGAGGAAAGCCCGAAGTGATGCAGGTCTCAGACGTTTAGCACTTTGGTAAAACCCACGAACACGGTATGGTGCTTACTAACCTAGAAACAAAATCGGGGCGAACCGGGATTCGAACCCACGATCATAGAATTCTTGCGTGCCCAAGGGAAGAATCTCTGCAAAGCAAATTGCAGCGCCGTAGACGACTGGCCCCCCGTACCCCCTTGTAGTCAAATGGGGTTTAACGTCACGTCCAAGATTATTGCTCTTATATAGCGACGTACCTGCACGTGTGTGTGTGTGGCTGCTTGTACTAGTCCGGACTAATGCCGATTATTTTGTGGTTGCCCACTGAGATACCATGCCGGAGTTTAACATGAATACCCCACTCAGACACAGTATACTGACTCCGAGCCGACCAGTCCTTTTTAGCCTCTTAATGCCGAGCTCCAGACAGGGTAACAACAGGTAGTCAAAGGACTAGTAGTCACAACATAGACATGGTTGTAGTAATAGTAGTAGTAACAGCACAAGTAGCCATCATTGTACTGTAGTGTAGTAGTGATAGTCGTGTGAATGATAGCAGTTTGATTTTGAGGGAGAACAGAGAATATCAGCAGTAGTCGTAACTGTAGTATTTAAATTTTGGAGAACTTGGGACAAAGAAATGCCTATTTGCACCAATGCAAATATCTTTATCGCAATAGAGTTGCCTCCCTTAGAACGAGCCCAAAGAACGCATAAATCAAATATATCCCTATCGCACTTTCTAATTTTATCGAAACTTCCAAAATATTCGAGATAGAAAAGTATCAAAGTATCATTGTATTTCATCGGAAAACTCCAATCAATGTTGCGCGGTAAATCCAGTGTCTAACCTATTCATCATAAAGATAAAACCTAATTATATCATGGTTATAAATATACGATGAGGATGGAAATACGGGGATGCTGGCAACTGCCTCTCGTTAGATACCCCACGGGAAGACTGTAGCAGCACACTGCTGTCAACAATTATGTTGGGGAAACAACGAGCCAGGTGACAATCATTGTTTCCAGAATACATTATGATACACAATAAGTCACTGTAGACACTCTAACCACACAACAACGACCTGGCCTCACAACACAAAGGCTAATTAAGCGCATCATAAATAAAGGATAACTTCACACGTGAGAGATATTTCTTTGTCTAATTGCGTCAGCTGGGCCTGACCCCGCGTGCACTGGGGTGTGTGGGGCACGTCCTGCTCTTGATTACCTGGCGGACTTGAGTCTTCACCTTATCTCTGTCGTTCTCTGGGGAGGGAACCATACACCAATCTACATCTTGGTGCTGGCAGTCAAGTCTGGGACGAAACGAGACTAACAACATGATTGTAGGCGCTTTTCTTTCTTGGGGTGATCAAACAGTATCCTCGGCACAAAGGGGCATATTTATACCAAGGAGCATATTTGTACCCGGGAGACTCCCCTGTACCAGGAGTATATTTATACCAGGGAGAATCCCTTTTACCAGGAGTATATTTATATCCGGGAGACTCCCCTGTACAAGGAGTATATTTATACCCAGGAGACTCCCCTTTACCAGGAATATATTTATACCCGAGAGACTCCCCTGTACAAGGAGTATATTTATACCCGGGAGACTCCCCTGTACCAGGAGCATATTTATACCCGGGAGACTTCCCTGTACCAGGAGTATATTTATATCCGGGAGACTCCCCTGTACCCGGAGTATATTTATACCCAGGAGACTCCCCTGTACCAGGAGTATATTTATACCCAGGAGACTCCCCTGTACAAGGAGTATATTTATACCCAGGAGACTCCCCTTTACCAGGAATATATTTATACCCGAGAGACTCCCCTGTACAAGGAGTATATTTATACCCGGGAGACTCCCCTGTACAAGGAGTATATGTATACCCAGGAGACTCCCCCGTACCAGGAGTATCCCCTATCTCCAGACGGGTCACCTATCCAAGGTCTATGCCTTATCCAAGGAGTATCCCCTATCCCAGGAGTATCCCCTATCCCAGGAGTATCCCCTGTCCTAGGAGTATCCCCAATATCCAGGAGTATCCCCTGTCCCAGGAGTATCCCCTACCCCCAGGAGTATCCCCTACCCCCAGGAGTATCCCCTGTCCTAGGAGTATCCCCTGTCCCAGGAGTATCCCCTGTCCCAGGAGTATCCCCTGTCCTAGGAGTATCCCCTGTCCTAGGAGTATCCCCTGTCCCAGGAGTATCCCCTACCCCCAGGAGTATCCCCTGTCCTAGGAGTATCCCCTATCCCAGGTCTATCCCCTGTCCCAGGAGTATCCCCTACCCCCAGGAGTATCCCCTGTCCTAGGAGTATCCCCTATCCCAGGAGTATCCCCTATCCCAGGTCTATCCCCTGTCCCAGGAGTATCCCCTATCCCAGGAGTATCCCCTATCCCAGGCGTATGCCCTACCCCCAGGAGTATCCCCTATCCCAGGAGTATTCCCTATCCCAGGAGTATCCCCTATCCCAGGTCTATCCCCTATCCCAGGAGTATCCCCAATCCCCATGAGTATCCCCTATCCCAGGTCTATCCCTATCCCAGGAGTATCCCCAATCCCCAGGAGTATCCCCTATCCCAGGTCTATCCCCTATCCCAGGAGTATCCCCAATCCCCAGGAGTATCCCTATCCCAGGTCTATCCCCTATCCCAGGAGTATCCCCAATCCCCAGTAGTATCCCCTGTCCCAGGAGTATCACCAATCCCCAGAAGGATCACCTCTACCATAACCTATGAACCAAGCGGCGTCTGAACTGAGAACAATCTGTTATATCCCTATATCTCCGACCTACCTCCACAGTGTGGTTGCCGTCAAGGAGTTGAGGTCGGAAGGTCACAACGTTGTTGTCGTCCGGCGAGAGGTCCATGGCTCTGATGTTGACGTTGGTGGACATGATGGGTTCTGTGTTGTTGGTGGAGGCGCTGTACGTCTCCAACAGCTGCACCAACCTGCACAGCATCAATATCAGCATCAACATCAGCATCAAACTGAGTTCATGGCTAGATGGGGCGCTACATTTCTTCATCACAGTACAATGTGACTAACACTCAGTCTAATACTTAGGCCCTATTTCACAAAGCGTCCCTAACGCTACCACTATCCTAAGCCGAGGTTAAGATTTGGGAACAGCCATCAAGAACTTGTTATTTTCTTAATTCATTCTGCGATTAAAAAAACACATATCGTTTTTCAGAATGGTAATGCATAGGTCTATCACGTACAATGAGTATAGGGAGTACATGGAAAAAACACAGTATCTCAGAATGAAATACAAAGTAATAGATTCCTAATATACTACCCAAATTGTGAAGAACACCCGATTCTCTCATATTACTATAGATACTCTCATACTCTGTCATGACATGAAAGAGTCGATCGTTCTTTAACTTCTTTTGTGTGGATTCCTGAGCATCGAGTGGTAGTAGACTTTTGACTTCAGCGTTCCAACACTGACCTTTGACTTGTCTTGTTTTTGTTGTCACACTCGATGCTGACGCTGACGTTCACCTCGGCGAGGTTGCTCACCACTGACGTCATGCTGTCGGCGATCTGTAAACAACGTTACATTGTAAACATTTCATTTTTCTCGCTACTAAACTTTTCTTGTTTGTGAATCTGAGGACAAGTTCTAATTGATATGAGTGAGTGAGTGAGTTGGGTTTAACGCCGCTTTTAACAGTATTCCAGTTATATCACGGCGTGTCAGCTTAATGTGGGAGGAAAGCCCGAAGTGATGCAGGTCTCAGACGTTTATCACTTCGGTGAAACCCACGAGCACGGGTATGGTGCTGACAAACCTAGAAACATAATCGGGGCGAACCGGGATTCGAACCCACAATCATAGGTTTCTGGCGTGCCCAAGGGACGCAACTCTGCACAGCGAATCGCGGTGCCTCGGGGCGAACCGGGATTCGAAGCCATCTAATTGATATGAAGCCGCCGCATTTCTCAGTGCAGAGTTGCGTCCCTTATGGGGCTCAAGTATCCTATGATAGTTGGTTCGACCCCCAGATTTGACCTGAATGTATCATTCTGTAGGTTTGTCAGCACCAGATTGTGTTGGGGTATTTCACAAAAGTGGCAAACGTCTGATACCTAAATCACTTCGGGATTTCACGTTGCCAAACAAAATACCGCCCTCACTCACTCACTCAGTGGACAAGTATATACGGTGAATGTACTGACTGTCCTAACAAGTCACTGACATTAATAACAGCTGTCCATCTAAATTTTCTGCTGGCCACGGGCCAAGGGACAATCAGTTATGTCGACTCTGCTCTGCTATCAGTTTGCGTAAAACCTTTTCCATCAACAACCAATGAGGTCATATGTGTCTGCGCATGTACATAGCTGACCTTCACCTCGTACCGACTTCACGTCAAACAAATAAATATAAGACGTCAACGCCGGAGAATAACCAGTTTCGATTTTCGACAAAACCGAGTTATCAATCTAAAGCAATGTGCATTTTAGTTCCGAGGGGCAAGTGAGCAGGTGGCGGCACATTGGCTTAAGTCCTTACAATTCGCTTTACAGAGTTACGTCCCTTGGACGTGCCAGGATATCATAGTCATGAGTTCGAATTCTAAAAAATCGCTCCGAATGTGATTCTTAATGTTTCAGTGGAATATCCATGCTAATGATATTTCACCGATGTAGTCGTTGACTGTTCCTTCACAGCGGGTTTCCTCCGACGTAAAGCTGACATGCCGTGATATATCAGATACCGTTCAAAGCGGCGATAAAACCAACTCACTCACTCACTTATTCAGTCAGGATGCAGTCTCGTGAGAGTTTACATTACAAGCTCGGCGGGGCGGTGAGGTAGCCTAATGGTTAAAGCGTTTGCTCGTCACAACTAAAGCCCTGGTTCGATTCCCACATGGCTACAATGTGTGAAGCCATTTCCGGTCTCCCCCGCCGTGGTAGTGCTGGAATATTCCTAAAAGCGGCGTAAAACAAAACTCACTCACTGACTACAAGTTCGGCCAAACAATTTACATAGAAAATGAAATGTTTAAAAAAAAGCGACAACAATCCGTATTAAATTTTAAATCAGAAAACATGTCAGTGCGTATGAGCGAACGTGTCTGCGTATGTGTGAACGTGTCTGCGTACGTGCGAACGTGTCTGCGTACGTGCGAACGTGTCTGCGTACGTACGAACGTGTGTCTATGTGTTGTTAACGCAAGTATAAGCTACATAGACACTTTGTTATGTCATCAGTGTTGAAGCCGGCCCGAGAACTGTTTTTGTCATTATCACAAATGTGGCACACGTTAAGAGGGAAATGCATCGTTGTACTATAAGAAGACTAACAACTTGAAAATCTGCCAACATTTAAACTGGGACACGGGTTCATAAAAAGACCGGCATATGGATCTACTGGTGGTATTTGAATCATGTTACCTTCACTAGGGAGGCTATTATTTTATAACTCGTTATCGCTAGTTACACACATAAAGCATGCCAATTTCTGAGGTTAAGCGGGAAATTAAGACAACGTTCTAGCTAAGTCTAATTCTGCCCATATGTGCGACCTCCTGGCCCGCGGTGCGAGTTATATGCACGTAGTACCTGCCACATTGACGACGGTACAGCACAGATGTGCGAGGAGCTGTTTTTGTAGTTCCTGCAAAACTATATTCTGCATGATTTGTTTGTTTGTTTGTTGTTAAATGCCGCATTCAGCAATATTCCAGCTATATGACGGCGGTCTGTAAATAATCGAGACAACCTAGTGAATTGATAACATGACCATCGTTCCACGCAACTGGGATACGATGATATGCATCAGCCATGTCAGCGAGCCTGACCACCCGATCCCGTTAGTCGACTCTTACGACAAGTAAGGGTTGCTGAAGACCTATTCTCTACCCGGATATTCACGGGGACAAATGATATGACTCTGTTCCTGTGACCATATCGGGCAGAGAAGCAGAGGAAGCTATAGATAGAGCATTTCAAAAGTCAAAAGATTTACAAAACATGGGAGTCGATAATGAGTTTCAATTTTTTGTATTTGAATTAGAGTATGTCACTTTGTAAACAAAATTAATATGTTTTTCATAAAATGAAAAAATGGATATGATTTCAATTTTTTATGGATATATATTTAGCGGCGCAGAACATTTTCCCAGGGGTTTTTATAATTTTAAGATGTAGAGGATCCCCCCAAAAAATCTTCACACAACGAAAGGACATTTTCCTGTGTGGGAGAATGTCTGTCCTCTGTTTCATCTTACACCATGCCTCAAACAGGTGTTCGTGCAAGACCGTCAAAACACGTGTGCACAACAAATGACTATCGACACATCTTTGTTTGAAACCCAACGACATCCGGGTTCGTTTGACGGGAACAACAACTGGAGATGGGGAAGATGGATATTGTACGCGATGTGCAAGTCAATATGGACATTCCCACAAACACAACACTCCCCGTCAAATGAGCATGCAGCAGCAGCTATCTACCGGGGGTAAAGGGGATTGGGACGACGGCGTGAACGTCTCCCAGGGTGAAGGAGGACGATGCGGTTGTGACACTATGCAGGGATGGGAGGCAGGCAGTCTATCAACTTGTTTACCGACTAAAATATTCGATACTAAAATTGCTCCAATTATGTTATATGGGGCTGAAATATGGAGTTTTGAAAACTGCAAAGAAATAGAAAGTATCCATGTACTTGCTTGTAAACGTCTGCTAGGTGTTAAAACGTCTACTCCCAATCATGTTGTGCGAGGAGAGTGTGGAAGATACCCACTGTACATTTCTGCGTATAAACGCTGTATAAAATATTGGTGTAAACTTATGTCCCTACCAAATTCACGATATCCTAAGAAAAGTTATGATATGTTATTTCAGCTAGCCACACATGGTAAAACTAATTGGGCTACAAAAGTCAAAACTCTTTTATACAGCCTTGGATTTGGATATATATGGGAGAACCAATATGTTATTTGCCCCGAATCATTTATTTCCGAATGTGAAGATCGGTTAAAATTTGCTTACGAACAGGACTGGCATTGGTCTTTAGCAAATAGTTCTAAAATGTTCCATTATACACTTTTCAAAAATTCATTCAGTCTAGAGTTGTATTTGTCTGCTATCACTATCAACAAATTTCGTGTTGCACTAGCCCAGTTTCGCTGTAGCTCCCATACTCTCCATATTGAGACTGGTAGATACGTTAATACTCCACGAGAGCAGAGATTGTGCAATAGTTGCAACCAAAGATATGTCGAGAATGAATATCATTTTTTATTAATTTGTAACGCTTATGATGAACTTCGTCTTCAGTATTTACCACAGAAGTATTTTGTACATCCTACTCTTGCTAAATTCAATATGCTTATGGCGGTAAACAATGAAACTGTAATTAGAAATGTTGCAACTTTTATATACCATGCTATGAATGTTAGACTCCAAACACTAAGCCTATAAATGTTTATGATGGACCAAATATTGTACCATGGGCCGCTGGCCTACACATGTACATGAATAAAGAATTAGAATTACCGACTCACAACGATGTGTGAACATATACACGTTATGCCATAAGCTAGATAGTATCTATTCTCAGAACAGGGGCCAGGGATACGGAAGGGAAGAGAATGTTATTGAGTCTCGCTTCATTACTTCCAGGCTTGAGTAGATTGTGTTGTGATGCACTCATGGTATAAACTAGGAAAATACCGCACTGGGTGACAGTTTGCACATGGGCATTATCATAATATAACTGCGATCATTTTTTTTAAAGATATGGACAGAGCTCCAGATAAGCTTTTGGTGTTGTGGGTATTTTACCCATGCATTTTAAAATCATTGGGTATCAGTAATTCTATCTGCGTAATTCAAATTTCTGTTACCCACTAGTTTTTACACATGTGGGTATTTAAGTTAAATATTTAAAAACACTATTCATCTAGTCCCTGCAAACTGGTGTCGTGTGGGTTCGAGAGCTTTATAGGACTCAAAAATACCACGATACTTCCACAAGAAAGTGTGATGGCAAATGATCATGATGTAACTGTCATCGTGGAGTTGCTGATTTGCTAATCGAAATACGCAGGGTTACTTCACAATATTTTGATGATACGCCAGTTTTATTTTTGTAGGGTATCTGTAATGTTCGTTGCGTATTTGATACGCTTGGATTATATTTTACTGTGTATTTCTGCATTTCTGATGCGTATTTCACGCAGATACGCAGCTTATCTGGAGCTCTGTATGGATATATCTGTGTTGACGACAAACTGTAAAATTCTGACAGATTCGCTGCTTATCGGCGCTGTCATAGTTATCGCATTTGTAACATTCATATGGTTCGCTAAGTTGGACTATCAAAGTGTCCGGTCGGATATAAACCAATAAGTTGTACATTGCTTGCCATGTAAAGTTTGTTTGTTGCTTGCAGCCTCACTCCAGATTCTAGCTACATGGACCACATAAGCCAGTGATTGGTATGACGAGACAATGACGACATGACGTACCTCTGCGTTGCGAAGCGAGTAGCTGAACACCTTCTCCAGGATATTTGTAAAATTAGCCAGTTGGTCAGCGCCAATCTGTGAGGGGTTAGAGGTCAGCGACTTCAACTCGTTCAGCGTCTCTCCAGCCGCCAGCAATCCATACTAGACAACAAAAAACAAACAAACAATATGACCGCTGGTCAAGTCTGGGCATTACGAACATGTTAAGTGCATCAGGCAACTTTCTTTATGTTAAACTACAACTTTTGCTGGTGCTGCTACTACTAAGTCTGCTACTACCACTACGACTACGATGACAACGACTTCTACGACTACCACCACTTCTACTACTACCACTGCTACTACTACTTCTGGGACGGTCGGTTAGTCAAGTGGTTTAAGCGTTCGCTCGTCACGCCGAAGACCCGGGTTCGATTACCGACATGGGTACAATGTGTGAAGCCCATTTCTGGTGTCCCCCCGCCGTGATGTTGCTGGAATATTGCTAAAAGCGGCGTAAAACCAAGCTCACTCACTCACTCACTACTACTACTTCTACCACCCCCATCACTACTACTACTACCTACCACTACTGCTTCCACTACCAGTATTGCTAATAGTACAACGAATTCCGCTATTTTTATATATGACAGAAAGTCGTATTCTAGAATGGGTGATTTATAATGTATTTGTGACATGAGTATTTATTGAATCCATTTACAAGTATTAACACTGTAACACGCACGCATACCTATCATTTACGTGATAAACAAGTGTCGCCAAGAACTATGGTCAATAAAATAATAAACTCCACTCGAAATACCTGGTCAAGGATAAAGAGATCCGACTCACAGTTCTCGGGTGAAACAGACTTGCCACAATGCCCCAAGGGCCTTAAAACGCATTTTTAAAGTTGTAGTAACAAATGAAGATTTAAAAAAGGGTCATTGAACGCTTACTCAAGAGTTGTTTAAGCAGGGTTACATTTGTTTATTTGTTGTTTTAGGCCGCACGCAGCAATATTCAAGCTATATGACACGGTCTGTAAATAATCGAGACTGGATCAGACAATCCAGTGATTGACATCATGAGCATCAGTCCACGCAATTGGGATACAATGACATGCATCAACCAAGTCAGCGAGCCTGACCACCCGATCCCGTTAGTCGCCGACAAGCATAGTCGCCTTTTACGGCAAGCATGGGTTGCTGAAGACCTATTCTAACCCGGATCTTCACGGGTCTATTAACAAAGTAAATATTAAAAATAAGTTTGTTCGCGTAACTGATACATAATAAATCACAGTTACAAAATAAGTCAACAGCAACAGTCGTTATTGCCTCCACTTCAACATGTAAGTATTGTAAGGTGTACTGACCTCTGGGCACTGGGATGAGTCGACCTCAGACCATCTGGCCGTGTTGCTGGCCAGAGCGAGGCACTGCCTGGTGGCCATTTTGGGCTGGTTGATGCTGTCTTGGGCGTCACACAGGACGTGTATCTTCAGACCTCTCTTGGTCAGCGGCCAGTTGTAGCGTCCGGTCCGGTCAAACGTCATCTCCTCGGGGCAGACTGCGGGGAGGGAACACAAAGTAAGTGGTTGTGTGAATGGGTGTGTGGGTTAGTTTGATTGTTTGTTTGTTGTTTAACGCCGCACTCAGGAATGACGGCGGTCTGTAAATAATCATGTGTTGGCCGGACAATCTAATGATTGATATTATGAGCATCGATGTACGCAATTGGGATACGATAAGATGTATCAACCAAGTCAGCGAGCCTGACAACCGAGCCCGTAAGTCGCCTCTTAAGACAAGCATGGGTTGCTGAAGACCTATTCTAACCCGGAATTTGGTGTGTGGTTGGTGAGTGAGTAGTTTGATCAGTGGGTCTACCATTTCAGTGAAATCGACAAGCAATAATATGGGGCTGATAGATCAAGGGTTACCATGGAAGCAAATAAGGGATTCGAACCAACGACCAGCGGATCCTGGTACGGCTGAAGTGCGGATCTCTGCATCAATGCCCCAGAGTGAGACAGTCAATTTATACGAGTGTCTGAGTGAGTTGAGTGAGTTGGGTTTAACGCCGCTTTTAACAGTATTCCAGTTATATCACAGCGTGTCAGCTTAATGTGGGAGGAAAGCCCGAAGTGATGCAGGTCTCAGACGTTTACCACTTCGGTGAAACCCACGAGCACGGGTATGGTGCTGACAAACCTAGAATTATAATCAGGGCGAACCGGGATTCGAACCCACAATCATAGGTTTCAGGCATGCCCAAGCGACGCAACTCTGTACAGCGAATCGTGGCGCCTTAGACGACTGGGCCACCCGTGCCCCCTACGAGTGTCTGAAAGAACCCTATCATTCAAGGTATCATGTTGAAATAAATACTCATTTAATATTTAAAAGAAGCGAAACATTGTTTTAAGATTGAAGGAGACAGACATTTAGATATGACAAGACAGTCAAACATATATCAGAGGCAAACCAACAAATAAGTCCCGCACAAATCAGGCCTGGAAACTTTAAAATGACCAGACGGAAGTTCAAAATAAACCTGATCGTGATTTAATAACTAAGTTTACAGGGGACGGATGATCTGAGTCTTGGAAGATCACCCAACACAGCTCTTCCGTCGACCGGGGCGTTTTTGTAACAAATGCACTTCACTTCGAACAAGCATTGATACAACCATCCTCGGACCGTCTCGTCATGTCTCGTCACGTCTTGCTCGAAGCGGAGACTCAAATATCCTCCGTCTTAAAACCATTCTTTTGAAGCCCTACTGTCAATAATCTCCACTACCTTTTTGATGTACCACTGTCAGCATGCATCAGTGGGTGGATTCGGCGCATTACAAATTCCTATCATCATTTTTTTTATTATTATTATTAGTAGTAGTATTATGTACAGATTAAAATAAAAAATGTAGCAAAGAGGGTTGCCCCCTCTACACGCAGCCCAGACAGCGAATGGCACTT
The DNA here is from genome assembly GCF_023055435.1 of Haliotis rufescens. Taxonomy (NCBI): domain Eukaryota; kingdom Metazoa; phylum Mollusca; class Gastropoda; order Lepetellida; family Haliotidae; genus Haliotis; species Haliotis rufescens. The sequence goes on from NW_025963924.1 coordinate 6,923,104, forward strand.
CTCCCAGGAAGCGCTGCCTAGTCAAACCCACCCAGAACCTTTTGGAGGATGTGAAGACTCCCCAACACTGCAGCCTTCTGCATTACCAATATTGTCAGAAGGGCGGTATTCCTGGCAGCAAACCCGAGTACCCTCCCACAGTCAGTCAACGGATTGGGAGTTACCAAACCTATAGCACCGAGAACAATGAGGAGACGGACAACTTGGTACTTGGGATGCAAGCGTAACATTTCAAAAGAGGGGGCCGCATATTTGCCACGTTTCTTCTGAATCTTGTTAATCACATTAGTGTCAAAAGGGACAGAAAATTCAATGATGTAAATGATTTCTTTGGATTTATCGAAAAGGACAAGATCAGGTTTGTTGGTCTGGATAGTTCTTAGGCTGTATACGGACCTATTCCAAAGAGTTTTGTGTTTATCATTTTCCATGGCGCCCTCTTCATATTCTGGGTGGTACCATGACCACAAGTCAAAACCACAAACTTGGCGAAGACGGTACTAAAAGGATTGAGCCACTTCATCATGTCGCTTGAGATACTGTGTTTGTACCAAAGCTGGGCATCCACTGACAATGTGTTGGACAGTCTCATTAAAATTCATTGCATCATATTCTTCTGGGGAGGTCGGGTAGCCTAGTGGTTAAAGCGTTCGCTCGTCACGCCGAAGACCCGGGTTCGATTCCCGACATGGGTACAGTGTGTGAAGCCCATTTCTGGTGTCCCCCTCCGTGACATTGCTGGAATATTGCTAAAAGCGGCGTAAAACCATACTCACTCACTCATATTCTTCTTCTTATTATTATTATCTCACGCCGAGGACCTGGGTTCGATTTTAGACATGGGTACAATGTGTGAAGCCCATTTATGGTCTCCCGCCGTGATGTTGCTGGAATATTGCTAAAAAGGACGTCACCCATACTCACTCACTCACTCACTCTTTCACTATTATTATTATCATCATCATCGTCTTCAGGCATACACTTTACTTTGTAAACATCTCAATTAATTATCCAATGTTCGTCCTGAGTTTGAAAAGTGTAACGCAACTTTTTCAGTTTCCCCGTACTTTGTTCTATTTTGATCTAAATGTTTCTTATAAGAAGGTATTTACTCCAAACGTTTCAGTGTTTTCCCTTAAGTTCAAAGCAAATGGATTCGGAATATTTCCCAGCAATTGATTGATTATCAAAGCGTTGCATGAAATACCGTGCTCCGCGTACACGTTCGAGTAAACCTTGAAAGACAGTCACTTGTGTGTTTATATTCTTCTGTGTGTAACACTCTATTGATCTACTTTGTTGATATTACTATGACAAAGCGTCTCCGCTTCAGGACGATGATAAAACAGCACAATGGCCTTCCATTCGTTACATATTTCACCCTGAAGATGTAAAATCTATGTCATGTATTGATCGTGTCCACGTAGCAAATGACGTTTTTGTTTCCAACCAATAATTAATACGTGTATGCAAAGATGTTAACACTAAAATATACTGATTAGACTTTTGTTTGGAATTTTCATAGGGTTTCATTAACCGGGTATATAAATAGTGTTTTAAACTGCCGGGCAAAAGGAAGTTTGCACCCATGTTTGATGGTGTGAGTGAGTGAGTGATTTAACGCCGCTTTTAGCAACATTCCAGCAATATCACGGCGGTAGACACCAGAAATGGGCTTCACACATTGTACCAATGTTGGGAATCGAACCCGGGTCTTCGGTGTGACGAGCGAACACTTTAACCACTAGGCTATCCGACCGCCCCTGGTTGATGGTGGATAAGCTTGAAACAAACAAGAAATGTTTATTCGATGGTGATGTATTTGATATGGGTATCATAGTTGTGTTTTGGATTTAAGTTTGCAGTGTTTCGGCGACTGTTTTCGGCGCAGTAACGTCTTGATGACGTTTTTAATTTTTAGTCAAGTACAATTTCAAGTGTATACTTCCTTTCAGCTGGCTGTTTCCCATGAGAGGGTAGAATAAAAGATTTTCACTCTAAAAAGTTGATGAATTCCCTTTGAGCGTGTAAGTGAACAGGCTTTTACTTCAAGTGGGTAGGTGAAAAGGTTTTCACTTGATTTTTTCAGCTGACCTGGGTTAATTGTTGAGCGGGCATCTGAATAGAACTTTACTACTTTCTGGTATGTGAATAGCGCTTTACTCTCAGCGCATCTGAATAGAGCTTTACTACGATGGCATCTGTGAATAGCGCTTTACTCTCAGCGCATCTGAATAGAGCTTTACTACGATGGCATCTGTGAATAGCGCTTTACTCTCATCGCATCTAAATAGAGCTATACTACGATGGCATATGTAAATAGCGCTTTACTCACAGCGCATCTGAATAGAGCTTTACTACGATGGCATATGTGAATAGCGCTTTACTCTCAGCGCATCTGAAAAGAGCTTTACTACGATGGGAAATGTGAATAGCGCTTTACTCTCAGCGCATCTGAATAGAGCTTTACTACGATGGCATATGTAAATAGCGCTTTACTCTCAGCGCATCTGACCGAGCCAAGGTCTTCCGCGTAACTGAGCGAACGCTTTAACCACTGGGCTACCCTATCGCCCACTTAAACTGTCGCGAGGAACAAGGCCAGGTATGGGCGTTACACTGAGGTAACAGGAAGGCCGATCTCCCAAGGCTCTGCAGTCAATCATATTAAAGGTGTACATTTCACATTATTTGACGAGACTAGTACTCCCAGCTGTTGACATATGCCGAACTCTGGTGGCATTTCCCGACATATGCCGAACTGTGGTGGCATTTCACGCACATGCCGAACCTAGCCATCTTGCTACTCCGCCATCATGTTAACCTCATCTTACCCGCATGGCTACCGTGAATCAGGGTGAACTTCATCACTTCACTACTACAAACCCTCACTATAACGCAACCTGATTGGCTTAAGCGCACATGCTGTCGTACGGAAAGGAGTGAAGATGGCTTGATGAACTTTACATTAGGTCCAGTGTATAGCCAATAGCTTTTCTGCTTTGAGTACTGATACACGAGAGCACCCCTTTATAACGCCAAACATACACGTATGCAGTTACGACAGTGTTTATTATTTACACCGTGAGACCGTAAAACAGGTCTATATGTTTCACTGATGTCCTTTGATGTCTATCGTTGATATTTCCAGAATGACGGCAACACATTTTCCGTGATAATGGCTGAAGTACGGAAGGCCGGTGGTGCGTATATTTTCTAATAAAATCAGCCCGTTCTACCATGACCTCACGCAAACATAGTGATACCCCGAAACTAACATTAGTCTCAGAAATACAGTTATCCTTTTTAAGAATATATCTACAAATAATAATAAAATCCAACTGGAGTTGAGAACATTTGTTTGTTTGTTTGTTGTTTAACGCCGCACTCAGCAATACTCCAGCAATATGACGGCGGTCTGGAAATAATCGAGTCTGGACCAGGCAATCCAGTGATTGATATCATGAGCATCGGTCCATAATATTGGGATACGATGACATACATTAACCAAGCCAGCGAGCCGGACCACCCGATCCCGTCAGTCGCCTCTTATGACAAGCATAGTACCAATGCTTAGAGTTGAGGCAATCTTAACTTGCCAAATCATTCTAGACTTGAGTTGGATATATATTTTAATTTATTCTATTTTTTTAATTTATGCACATAGTAACGGCGAAGCGTTGTTTTGATTAGACAAAAAGGAATGTTTTTGAAAAAGGTTCAACACTCCAAGCGGTAACCTAATTCCATTTTTTATCCTAAATGATACTTGTTCCTTGCTATAAATCATTAGGTGGCGCTTTCTTGAAACTTTGTAGACAATTTGTATACATAATTAGGCAAGCATCTCTGCCGTCACGAGTTAAATTTGGAACTGAGAATAAAACCGTTGTTATGAAAGTTACGATTAAAACAAGCTGCACTGTGCATAAAAGAGCTATTTTTTGCTATTTCCGTGCAGATGACGAAAAGTCACTTCGCATTTATTTTACCTTCTATGCAGTCGTCGTTGTCGGCGCCATTCCTGCAGACGCAGGTGTAACCGTCATCCACCTCTACGCACCGTCTGTCATCAGAGCACGGTTTGCCCGTGCAGGCCGTCACGCGCGTCTCACACACGGAACCTGTCAAAGAATGACATGTGTTACGTATTTAGTGGAAACTCGATCATCCAGACATGTAGTCCGGATTAATGAAGTTCAGAAACGACATGCCATAAAACAATATATTCTTGGTACGAACTTCACTCATCCAGAATGGTTTATGTTTCGATCTGGAAAATGAAATAATCAAATAAATAACAACAACATGTTCAAGTTCCACGTCAAGAATAACGCTTATTTCGCATGAAATTTGTTCTGAAGTGATCACATGGCAGACAGCTGTTTTGTTGGGGTTTTTTCAAAGCCGCACTCAGCAATATTCCAGCTGCTTTACGGCGGTCTGTAAATCATCCATTCTGGACCAGACAATCCAGTGATGGACATCGATATACACAATTGGGATGCGATGACAAGCATAAACCGAGTCAGCGAGCCTGACCACACGATCCCATTAATCACCTCTTATTACGACAAGCACGGGCGTCAGGAAGTTTTAACCCATGGGGTTCCAATTATCAATCTTAGGAGAAAGGTGCATGCAAACTACATGCATATTTTTAGTATATAATTATAATTGAGTGAATTTTATCGATTGGCCCGAATAATAACGTGCTATACATAGCAAATACAGTTTAAAAAACCCATCACAAAATAAAATACCAAACGTTGACATAGTAACATTTTGATGGTAACAGCTAATCGCCATAAGTTGTATGCGTGCTTTCAAATAACCTTCCGACTTTCATTATGCACGGAGCAATGTTAGTTAACGCGGCTGGTAAATGTTTGAGAAATGTCAGCCCTCATTATATCCTGCAAGAATAATTTCTTCCACAATCACCTCCTAAAATACAAATGACACGCACTGATTCCATGTGCCCCTACCATCACACCGTCACGTAGGCCCTTAGGCTGTGGGAGACCCGTGAAGATCCGGGGTAGAATAGGTCTTCAGCAACCCATGCTTGCCGTAAAAGGCGACTATGCTTGTCGTAAAAGGCGACTAACGGGATCGGGTGGTCAGGCTCGCTGACTTGGTTGATGCACGGTCACCGATCCCAATTGCGTGGATCAATGCTCTTGATATCAATCACTGGATTGTCTGGTCCAGACTCGATTATTTACAGACCGCCGTCATATAGCTGGAATATTGCTGCGTGCGGCGTTAAACAACAAACCAACAAACCAACCAACCAACCTTAGGCTATGGGAATGTCGTAAGAGTAAAATATCGCGTGGCCAGGCTCAGTGACTTGGCTGATTGCGCGTTATCGTACGTCGACGGCTTGGGACGATGCTCATGATAACAACCACTGGTTTGACTGGTCCAGATTCTGCCTTTTACCAGTTGTCGTGATGTAGCTGCAACGCTGTGGCTGCGGCGTTAAATAACATTCATTCACACATCCTCGCGTTGATAGTAACACTTCGAAACGTCATAACGTCATTAGGTGACTGCATTTGAGTCAACGCAAGCCTTGCATTATACACTCTCCACTGACTGGAGTGAGTCAGGTGAGCTTTTAACGCTACATGAATCTATATCGAAACTGAGGGCGACCTATGCTTGTCGTAAGAGGCGACTAACGGGATCGGGTGGTCAGGCTCGTTGACTTGGTTGATGCATGTCATCTTATTCTAATTGCGAGGATCGATGCTCATGATATCAATCACTGGATTGTCCTGGTCCAGACTCGATTATTTCCAGACCGCCGTCTATAGATGGACTGTTTGAGTTATTGAGTCAGTCGGTTGCTTTTTAATCGCTAAAGGATGGTACGTGCATTTAACACTAATTTTATGCTCAACTTAAACTAATGTCTTTTTCATGAGCGAACAAGTGTTTTCGAGATTAGCCATTTGAACGAGATGTTATGTAACATGTATGCGAGAGGACGGGTGCGCCGGAGAAACAGTCCCTAGCGCAAGAGCAGTAGGTGCAATGACGTCATTGCCACCGAATGTATTTCTTATCGCAGAAACAATATACACGGGGCATATCCTGTATGATAACATATACCGTTATCTCCCGGGCTATAGGGAGTCTGGAATGTACGAAGACATGAACTCTATACGTCAAGACATTCAGGTCACTCAGTTGATGAAGCAGATCTGTTGGATGCGGGTGGGGTCTTGATAGAGTATTTGTCATCTTGTGTCGGTATTTGCTGTTTCATTAGTATAGTGCCGACAACAGGTGCCTAAATGGGCATCGGTTTCATGATCAACACATTCACAGACAAGGGACCAGTTTCACGAAGCGATCTTAGCGTCCAGACTATCGTATGTCCTTACTTTAACATACGTGTACGCGCAGAACAATCGTAATACTAAGATTGGTTTGTGGAATGGTGACGGTATGCTTCATCAAATGTGTATATATCATGCTAAAAAATTAGGCCTCACATTTTTGTGCTTGTTTTCGGACCCGCCTATCTTAAAATCGAAAATGCCGAAATAAATACAAAATAAAAACAAAGTTGTTGTTTTTATATACCGCGGACAGTAAAGATCGCCTTGACAATACAAATATTCCAAGGAATTTTAAGTGACAAAAAATGGATTCTTTACCAACGATAAGACATCATTATATTCACCTTACCGATCCAAATGTAATTTTGCGTGACGAGTGAACGCTTTAACCACTAGGCTACCCGATCGCCCCAGTTGTTAAAAGAAGATACCTATTGTAATCCTGCGAAAACAAGGACTGGTCGGCTCGGAGTCAGTGTACTGTGTGGGAGTGGGGTATCCATGTTAAACTGTGGCATGGTATCTCACTGGGTTGGCACTTCCAAAACGGCAAGTCCGAACAAGTACAAGTAGCCACATGCACGACGCTATATAAGTGCGACAATTTTGAACGCCATTCCACCTAACACCTCACCATATCTCTACACAGCTCTGATCATTCGTATGAGGTGAGATGAAATTGGGTTTAACGTCGCGTCCAAGATTACTGCACTTATATAGCGACGTGCATGCACGTGTGTGTGTGTGTGTGTGTGTGTGTGTCTGCTTGTACTAGTCCAGACTTATGCTGATTTATAGTGCTAGCTCACCGATATACCATGCCGCAGTTTAACATGAATACCCCGCTCAGACACAGTATACTGACTCCGAGCCGGCCAGTCCTTGTTTTAGCCCCTTAATGCCGAGCGCCAGTCAGGGTAACAACAAGTACCGTCTTTTGGAATGACGCACTCGGGGATCGAACCCCGGACCTTCCGCTCTCCGGGCGGACGCTCTACCACTAGACCACGGAGGCGGTCCATTGGTATGAACATTCTCAACCTGATCATATATTTTTTGTTTGTAAACTTACCCTGAGGACATGGCATAGGGTACCGAAATTTTAAGCGCTTCACAGATGGACTGATATGATTACTGTCGTTAGTTAGCTGGATCAAGCACACATACAAGGATCCAAGTTCGAATCCCAATTTTGTCTTTATTATGATCCATTTGCAATCGGGGTTCGTGGGTTTACAAGACAATAGACAACTTTTTATCTTCCTCTCAACTTAACCGGACACCCCGACATTGCACTACTGTTCAAAGGCCTTTGTGACCAACTCGTATTATTCCGGGACAAGCCGAATGGTCATCTTGCAGGTTACGGAAAGGGGCGAGTGGTGACGAATGTGTACAAAGGGTGCCATAAACCCAACTCACTCGTTGCGTTAATCACGTACGATCTGACTTACCTGTGTAATCCGACGAACACGCGCATGCGCCTGTGCTGCCAACACATGTGCCGCCATGTTGACAAGGTGTGATGTCACAGTCCGGAATGACGGTGTCGCAGTTGACGCCGGTGTACTTGTCCGGGCATTGACACACCTTCGCAAAGGAAGTAGGATCTACTGTACACGTTCCAAAGTTGGCACACGGGGTCTGACACGGGTCTGTCAGGTTACAGTGGGTACCCACGAAGCCTGATTGACATAAACACATGAATTCCGTATCGGATGTGTTCCGACAAGTTCCTCCATTTTCACACGTGCGTTCCTTACAAGGGTTCTCAATGTCGCAGTCTTTACCGTAGTATCCGTCGTTGCAGTCGCAGGTGTATTCATGAGACGTTGTGTTCGTGCAATCACCATGACGACAAGGGGAAGACACGCATGGATTGTAGAACGAACACGTGTCTCCATAGAAACCGTTCAGGCATTTACAGGTAAAGTTTCCTTTCTTTAGAAAAGCGAAATTTTCACAATATCCCCCATTTTCACAATTCACAAGTCGGCAGCTGTTGAGATATTGACACTGCAGGCCGTACCACTCGTCAATACAGTCACATTCATAATCACTATTAGATATGTTTCTGCACGTGCCTCTCAACCCGCACGGGTTCTCGCCATCGCACGTGTTATAAAACTCGCACGTGTCACCATAGTAACCAAGGTCACACATGCATTTCGGACCTTCAGTCGTTTCTTTGCAGGTGCCTGACGATCCGCAGTCGGTGAGGTGGCAGGTATCGTAGTGCTGACATTCACCCCCGTAAAAGCCAGGATGGCACTCGCAGTTGTACGTACCGGTGTCCGTTAGTACACATGTACCTCTGTTCTGACATGGCGACTGGGAGCACGGGTCGAACTCCAAACACTGTAATCCCGTGAATCGGACCGTGCAGTGACATCGGTATGTGCCGTCACCCAAGTGTTCACACGTTCCGTTATTTTTGCAAGGTTGTTGTGAAATACAAAGATTCATCTCGCTGCACGTGTGTCCATAGTAACCGGTGGTGCACGCGCAGGAAAACTCGTCATCGGAGACTCTTGAACACGTCCCCCCGTTTGTACAGGGTGTTGGATTGCAGGGGTCTTTCAGTTCACAGTTTTTACCCGTGAAGTGGTCTGGGCATGCGCAGGTGTATCTTCCGGTTGTATCCATGGAACAAACGCCATTGTTCTGACAAGGAAGAATACTACATGCATTGAAGTACTGGCACCTGATCCCATAGAAGTCGTCGACACAAGAACAAGAAAACTGTTGATGACCGAGATAGTTGCAGCTTCCTTTGTTTTGGCACGGGGCTTGAGCGCACATGTCCTGGAGAGTGCAGTTCTTGCCCCGCCAGCCTTCCGTACAATCACACTGGTAGTTCAACGCTCCATCGTCCTGACGTCGGCAGGCCGCGTTATTTTGACATGGTTTGAGGTACTTACAGGCATCGAAGTCGTTATGGAGACACTGAGGAGTAAATCCTGCAATAAACAAACGTGTGATAAATTCTCGCTCTGTAATACCCTGCCTGTGGAGGTTTTCTTCTTTGAGAAGCGTTATTGTTTGTTTATATTGTTTAACGTCGCTTTCAGCAATATTCCAGCTATATGATGGTGGTCTGGACCAGACACTCCAGTATTTGACATCACGAGCGTCGCTCTAAGCAAGTGGGATACGATAACATGCACCAAGTCACCAAGACGGACCACCGGATCCCGTTAGTCGCCTCTTACGACAAGCATGGGTTGCTGAAGAATCTCGCTGTGTTATACCCTGCTTAAGAATATTTTCTTCTTTCAGAAACTTACAATGAATAGACAAAACAAACAACAATTTTACGCGTTGGTGGTGTTTATACTACTTAAAAATGTGCTGCTTTTCACAAACATCCAAATTCAATACTAAAGTATGCAAATCATAGTAAACAGCGCTGTATTGACAACGGTATATATTATAGATAACAGTAGCATGCAATACATTCTTCATTAATAATTTGGATTGTATACTGTAACCCGAGACGGGAGGTAATGACACCTTACACTGTGTTAAACTTAATCCAATGTTAATAACATAGTTACTGTTATTATTTCCGTGCATTCAGGCAACTTCCCGGAAAGATTGTGTTCATCTTGATGACACGACCTACTTCTAAGTATTTACCTGTAACACACACACACACACACACACACACACACACACACACACACACACACACACACATATATATTGTAGTGAAGTACTTACGTTTTACAATAATTTCATATCGTAGTAAAGTATTTACGTTTTACAGTTATTTCACGTCGTTGTAAAGTATTTACGTTTGTCAGTAATTTCATGTCGTTGTTAAGTGTTTACCTTTTACAGTTATTTCACGTCGTTGTAAAGTATATCATGTTGTTGTTAAGTATTAACCTTCAACACTAATGTATAATTTCAATGTTTGTAAACTTTTAGAAAATCCTATTTGGTTAAAATCATATAACAGTAAAGCAAGTTGTCAATCAAACATTCTTCATAATTTTGTAGTAAAATATTTATCAATATCAGTAGTGTATATCAGAAGGCAACGAAGTGTTTACCTATTCCAGTGTTGTTGATCATGACCTTCATTTTATTGATGCCGCCGGAACCGGAAGTAGTTTTGACAGAGACCCGGAAGAAGTAGAGTTTGCCGATCTGCGTGTCTGAGACTACGTCACACATTTCCGCATCTGCATCCGACGCCGGGACCACGTAAGTCGTATCCGTCGAACCAGTCACTTCCACCTCAAATCCCGTAACTTCCGGTCGACCGGCCATGGGGTTCTTCCAGCATAGCGTGATGTCGGAAACTTCCGTCGCAAAGCAGAACACCGTGGGATCTGGAAATAGTCATTTAAATTTATCCATGTCCTCTTGATTCAATCTGGCTGGTACAACCTATATAGTCTGTTGACACAGAACTGAGTATGACGAACCTCTTAACTTATGCAAATGATCAATCACCGGTATATATAATTTATCAAGTAACAGTATAGATCCTTGGCAATACTATATGAGAGATGCTTTTTTGCGCTTCTCAAACCTGTCAATGTGACAAATGCTAACTGGTACAACATTTACAGTAAGGTTAAAGAGGGGGTCAAGTCCAAGGTTCCAGATAGCCTTCTTGTGTTTTTGGATTTCGAATTCGAAATAAGCAGGCAAACATATATGTATTTATATAGTGAAACTGTCAGGATTGGACCTACTGTAATTACCAAAGGCAGTGTTCAGCGTTCTACATATCTTCTTTTACTTTATTCCACTATAATAAAACTCAATTCTGCCTTTGATCATCTATTTGATAATTAAGAAGAACAAAAGCTGCACATGGCCGTATTCTGCACTATAATAATTCTGAAAGAGGACTCTGTTCTACTGTCTGGTGACTATTGTTATGTATTAGTAATACTACTTTAAGAAGAGACTGTAGTACATGGTAGTATTAATATTGTCGGTGGCAGCGAATGATTGAAGTGTTATTAAGATACCAAGGGCTGTCAGCAGGAAGAAGTGATTACAGTTATCTGTCCCTGGTTGTAAACAAACATGGAAGGCTTTATCGTTCAAGGAGTTTCGGGAATGAATGAATGAATGGATATTGTTTTACGCCGCATCAACAATTTTTCAGCTAATCACGGCGGAGAAGTTTAGGGATCGGACAGTTCTTAGAAGGCTGGCTGTACATATTTAAGAGCGATTTCCTAAGTGCGGATTAGATATCTAGCTTTAAACACCAACTACCCACCAGTTTCCAAAACTAATCCGGGTTCAAGAACAACCAGACGCTCAAATATCATTGGGCATTGTAAATAAACTCAAACATTGTCACTTTGAAATTAGGGTATTGTACGATAGATCAGGTCCCCGTTCCATAAAGAGATCGTAGAGCTAAGACGATCGTAACTCCCATACTTTAACATAGACTTAGCGCTAAGTTCGCTTTCTTGAACCGGGCCCTGGCCAATGAGTCTGCTCTGAAGTACTCACGTTTGACGTTATTGAGCGCAATATGAATCATAGATGTCCCGGTCAGGCGAGGTGACCCCTCGTCGGCTGCAAGAACAGGGAAGGATAACTCTCGTATACTGTCAGGGGGTGGCGATTTCAGAGTTATGTCCCCGTTGCTTGAGATCTTCAAATACGTGTCCGCCCGCTCATCAGGGATCGAATACTTGAAGACCTGATTATACAGCTCGGGGTCTCGATCAATAGCCATCACTGACCCTATCCGTTCACCGGAAGCATACCTGTAGATTTTGAAGGCCTCCGATTTTTTGCTGAAGGTGGGAGCGTATCTGTTCTTGAGCGACACGATTATCATGACGTGTTTAAAGTCCAGTTCGCTCCTTTGACCTGCATACACAAAGAAGGTCAGAACTGTTCCAACTGACCACCTGACTGTCTTGTTGACGGACAGTATCCCCGTCGTGACGTCCACTTTGAAGCAGCTGGAATTGACGCCGGGTGAGAGATACATCCTCTCCATTGCTGCCCCTGTTACGTCGTCGTAGCCGGTGACGTTGAGGACGGGGGTGCCTGGAGGAGCGTTCTGATAGATGCGGGCGGGGTAGGGAGACACCGTTAGTACTATAGCACCTGTAACAACCACATTGAAATCATGTCAGCATCTTAGGTTAAACACATTAATATTAAGGTTAAACACAGAAATATTAAGGTTAAACACATTAATATTAAGGTTAAACACAGAAATATTAAGGTTAAACACAGAAATATCAAATCTTTCTCGAGCATCGGCGGGTCACTTTGAATTCTGCGCGTCATTCATTGTTGTGGACAATTAAAAATATTTTTCAAATGTCCCGCTTCATACGAAGGTCACTCTGTTATCCATACTTGACAACTACACTGCATTCATTACGGGACCAATGAAAGTTCGATATCGGATAAAAATCTGAATTCCTTAAGATTAATGGCCCTGCAATTTTTCCTTCCAGCAAAATCAACTTACCTAATTTCTCAATGTTTTACATGATTGTAACTAAGCTCAACCCATCCGATTTTCATTCATGTGCTGTTATGAGTTCATCTAGATCAGCGCGTAATATATCATGACAAATTTTGATCTGTAAAAAAACCTACAATAGAATTTCAGCACAGAGAAAATAAACTTCAGTCGGCAAACGCTCTGAAAACAAGAAACTAACCACAAGAATGCATGACAAAAGAGGTCAATAAACTCAGGAATTCAATATTTTCAGAGTTAAGCTTGTTGTCTCAAATCTTAAGGAAAACTAAAGTTTTTTATCCGACATCGAAAGTTTGAACTGGTCTCTTGGGAGTTGAGTTCAATGTGTGCCAGGCTCTGTGGTTCGTATGCTTGTTTGGAAAAGAATATAAAATACATTTAATTTGTTTTTATAAGGATAATAAAAACGCCCAACCTCCTCTCGTTACAGAAAACATTCCCGGGTAATATTTACTTTTTTATACACTGAAACAATACTGCAACACTACTGGGGCTGAGTTTTTATTCGATATGAGCCGTAACAAAAATATTAAACAGATGAGTTCTCACAAGTGTTTTTACTAGATATATCAAACGAGTCTTAGTTAATCGATATTTGCCAAGTCTTTGATATACATTGAAAAACACCAATGGTGATTTTTTTCAGTTTAGAAGAGATTGATCTCTATTGTTAGCTGTATGTGTAGAGGTACATTCAACATTTTTATTGTTTTTAGACACGTTCATTCACCTAGAAAGTGGTTCCTTTAAGTATTGAAATGTTATGAGTAAATTCTGAGTTTGTTTCGTGGATAACTAGACTGTCCCTGTTCCCGTTTCTGACACGATGGTCGTTAATGAGGATCACTGACCACACGTGTCCAAATTTTCGTGTAGCTATAGTAAATACTCTCTAAACCGAACATATATCCACATTAACGAGATTAAACAGAACATCTCTCGTGACGCAAACAGTTTTCGGTAGAGCCTCGGTAATCTAGATTTCAGATTATCCTTAATCAAACATTAGACCATATAAACGAGTTTCTCCCTAATTCCACTGTACCCATTAGCGAGGTTGCATATCATTAACCATTAGAGACTTTACACGAGATCATAAAAAATAGACAATAGAAAAACCACCTGACCATCTTTGCCCTAACAATTGTTACAGAAAACTATTTGAAACCAACATCCTTTCCCCGTATCTTAGTCATACACGTAATTTGAGTAATTCTTCAAGATGCAATTTGTAATAATTTTCCGTTTTAAGACAAACGTCGGAGAGGTTAATTGTACATCAAAATATAATCTCAACAAGAAAATAGATGTTTATGAAACATGATCAACATATAAAGTAAAGCTGTGTAAAATAACATTTTATTTGTATTTTTTAAGTAGGAACTGAACAATATTATTATACGAAGATCAAACATCCTCAGAGACGCTTACAATAACACGGAAAGTAGACGCTTATGAGTTACCAGTGATGTTTACCGTGTCATTATATTCTTTGATAATGAAACTGCACAGTGCAAACCCATGTTTACATTGTAATCATGAGCTGGAACATGTATCTTTTTAAAATAATATAAGGGGTATAAAAGCATAATAGCGGTTTGAAACCACATACCCATTGTCTGGGAAATCTCCAGCATCACAAGGACCCCCAACGTAGTCAGCATGTCTTTCATCCTCATCTTTCACAGACTGCAAATTAAGACAAACGAGTTAATTTCAATTTGACATGTCACGTGGTATATTTCAAACTGTAAACCGTATAAATAATTACCTCACGTGTATAAACTTCACCCCAAATTGTAAAGTAATAAAACTTTAAAGAGATTTGATTAAAAGATTCCAGTAGCCGTGATCGAGAAGAGCAGGTGTAGTTTGACTCAATCACGTGGTATCCTTTAAGACGGCCGTGAAACAAATGGGGGAAGTTTTTTGTCGTTAAACCATGTTAACATTTTCTTCAAGATTCCCAACGAGTTCCCCCTGTCAGTGGCCTCTAATACAGCTCTCAGTCAGTGACTCAACTTCAGTTGAGATTCCGTGCAGCAGAAGTTAGTCCCTCAACAGGTATGTTTTGTTTGTGGCAAAGTTGAGACAACGCTCGACAAATAACAACACAGACCCACAGACCCGTGGGCCGTCACAGGACCCCCCGTGCGGGGAATACCATCCCATAGCCTTGCTCCAAGGCTGTATTGAAAGATAGGTCCATGGATGTGCAGTAATTCTATCCCCATAATAACAAATCAATATATGTGGACCAATGACTGCGGTTTCTTATAGGGACAACTTGTTTTTATTATTTACATAATCTAGAAATTATTATTGAAACTTATAATTAGAGACTTGTGCAAGTCTAACTATCCTGTAATCCCCCGACTCGTTGGCGTGTTACTATTGGTCGATCAAGTGCATACAGTTGGTTTGTACTGGTAGGGTTGTGTTTGAGTTACGGCTGAACGTTGTGGAGAAATAAAACCGGAATTTGGTCGGCCTTCAAAGGCAGTGAATAACTGAGTATACTCGGTACAGAAGTATTGAGCAGTTTTTGTGTTAACTGTGTGATAGGAGTCTTGTTTGTATTGCGGCCAGCCATTGTTGACATGGAGAAGGTATAGATGATCAGTGAGTTTGAGTGAGTGAGTTGGGTTTAACGCCGCTTTTAACAGTATTCCAGTTATATCACGGCGTGTCAGCTTAATGTGGGAGGAAAGCCCGAAGTGATGCAGGTCTAAGACGTTTACCACTTCGGTGAAACCCGCGAGCACGGGTATGGTGCTGACAAACCTAGAAACATAATCGGGGCGAACCGGGATTCGAACCCATTATCATAGGTTTCTGGCGTGCCTAGGGGACGCAACTCTGTACATAGAATTGCGGAGCCTTAGACGACTGGGCCACCTGCGCTCCCTTATAGATGATAAATGACCCGCTCGGGTAAAAAGGCGACGAGGAAAGACATAGACAGACAGGCTGCACAGGCATCAAGATCTCACAGCAGATAAGATTAACCTTCGCATGCACGCGTTACACATCCCGCTATCTCATTAACAGAGAAACCAGTTGATGGGATGACTTTCCTAAGCGAGTTAAAAGTGCAATTTCGTGAGAAAATAAACTTGTCAGTTTTTCTACCAATATGCTCAGCTGCTGAAACAACTTGACCGAACAAACTGGCTACTGGTATTAACACATGACTCTCCACTGGTCAGTCGTGGGAAAGGCAGCGTTTGGATTTGATACTGATACAATTCAGCATCATTAGGCTTGATTTAACCTTGAAGTATACCCAGAAATAGCTTGCTTACATCAGCTCGACAACAAAATTCGTTTACCAAACCCGAGGCGTTGACCCGGGGCCAATCATCCATTTGCAGTGGAAAACCTAAAATCGATACTTCCTGACGAAGTTGCTTCAAAGATTTTCTGATTTAGTTCTACCCATGCGATGAATTTTGCTTAGTTTGGCTAGAGAATCGTTCCTTCTGAAGTTGGTTTATGCCGAGAAAATCGATGCGTTCTGTTCCATCGTTCAATGAGTTTAGGGGCAGTAGGACCAGCGCGATGCCGGATATTATATAACTCCCCCCACCTCGATTTGTGATGTAGCTCCAGTTGAGTAATATAAAAAATAATGAAATTGACACAAGTGTAAGTTTATCGATTTGCTTTAACGATTGGAGTTTCGGAGAGTTTCAAAACTTGCCCAATTTAGAACATTTTCGCGATGAATAGCTGAATGCGTTTGAGAAAAGCAATCAGAGATGTTTAATGATGTTTAACGATGTTTAATCAGCCAAGAGTCACATCGTCTTGTCAATATAGCAGGAACATGTTTGTATCCCAGAATATGGAATCGCGTTTGCGTTTATTAACAAATATTGACTACTGGGTGTTCAGTTGAATCCCGAATGACGACTTGAAACAAGGTCGTGCATGGATTAATAATCGGTGATGGAAAACCAAGCTCTTAATTTTCTTAGTTTCAAATACAAATGTCGAAAACTCTTTAGTCATGTCCATATACCACGTGTGTTGGTCAGCTGTGATTCCCGCGGTATATCGATGCATATAACAGTGTATCAAAGTTACGTCCATTGCTTTTTTTGGAGATGAGTCGAGGTGAAATGGGGTTTAACTTGGCGTTAAAGATTATTGGACTTACATAGCAACATACACACTCGCATGCGTGCGTGCGCCGGTGTGGCTGCTTGTTATAGACCGGACCAAGGCCGGTTTACAGTGCTCGCTTACTGAGATACCATGCCGCAGTTTAACATGAATACCCCACTCAGACACAGTAAACTGACTCCGAGCCGACCAGTCTTTGTTTCATCCCCTTACAGGCATGGTAACAACAAGTACCATCTTTTAACGCATTTTGGTATGACGCAGTCAGGGGACCGAACCCCCGACCTTGCGCTCTCGAGGCGGACGTTCTATCCACTAGGCAACGGAGGCGGTCTGCTAGATTTGGAATATCAGCTAGTTAGAGATTCCAAAGCAATGGAACTATATGTGTACAGCAACAAGACATTGCGACATACCAGTTCCATTTTACAAGACCGCCTCCGTGGTTTTGTGGTAGAGCGTCCGCCCGGAGAGCGGAAGGTCCGGGGTTCGATCCCGGGCTGCGTCATACAAAAAGACGTTAAAAGATGGTACTTGTTGTTACCCTGTCTGGCGCTCGGCATTAAGGGGCTAAAACAAGGACTGGTCGGCTCGGAGTCAGTATACTGTGTCTGAGTGGGGTATTCATGTTAAACTGTGGCATGGTATCTCAGTGAGCTAGCACTATAAATCGGCATCAGTCCGGACTAGTACAAGCAGCCACACACACACATACACGTGCATGCACGTCGCTATATAAGTGCAATAATCTTGGACGCGACGTTAAACCCAATTTCACCTCACCTCCATTTTACAGTTTCTCCATACATGTACATATATTCCACGGTATAACAATTACCAATAGTTTAAATTTTGAGTTTTTTTACATTTTTTCTTCCTTTTTATGTACCCATGAGAACAGCATGTTCAATTTTGTAAATACCTTTGACAGAGACTGGCCACAGCATGAAGAGTTTCTGGACAAATGGGTTTCCAGAATTAAAATGGGACGTGTTACACGCATACTAACAAACTTTGAAATATAACAATTAGGAAGTTATCTTGCTATTTTTCTGTTTGTGCTGTCTTAAAGGCAAGTGCACGTTGTAGTTATTAAACTAATTGTCGTGTACAAAAAAGGCATTTAAAATGACGTATTTTGGTCACATGTAGCCTTACTCAAAGGCTTACTGTATGATAAGTCCACGGATGTGTTGCAGTTATATCTTTACAATAGGTAAGTGTAGATAAGCTGACGCTAGTCTTTATAGATGCAACGTATTCTTATTATTTATATCATCTAGAAATTATGATTAAAACAAATAATTATTGATTCAAAGACTTGTGCAAGTCTAGGTCACATTTGACTTTAGAGCTTCCATCCTTCGGGTATCGGTAGCTGCCTTTCTGTAATGAGGCCACGATAATCTCAATCTTAGGTTTTCTAGTCAGAAATAACTCGAAGCAAGATATGTTTTGCCTTAGAAACTCAAGGAACACATTATTATTTGTTTCTTTAAAATCGTTTGTAGTTCATATGTTATTGATTTGTACCATAATGGTATTTATGTATCAGCAGTTATTAATGCTGATATGATGGTATTTAAGGTACTGTTCAAGACATCGTATCTTTGATGATATTACCCATAAGGGTATGATAGTATGAAATAACTTTCCGATATTTGAACATTCTCAATGCTGATTGGTCAAAAAAAGCTATCATACTTCCCCGTTCTTCATAGTTGAGAAAAATACGATATGACGTCATCTATTGTTTATGACGTCACAAACTGATTACATGACGTCATCCGAACACTAGACTGCCTTCAGTGGAGTTTATCAATTGGTTCACATTTCATACGTTTTTCTTCATTTTATCTCTTAAAATTTCAATGAGTAATGTAATAGCATAATCAAATTTGGAATTACGGATTATTTCCCCTCGTTAATGAATGCAGTAAGTCCCTCACTATAGACTCGGGAATAACGTAGCTCGCTGGTTATTCTCTTAGTATTCTACGTCATTCAGTCTCAAACTTGTTCCAATGACAACTAGACCGCCTCCGTGGTCTAGTGGTAGAGCGTCCGCCCGGAGAGCGGAAGGTCCGGGGTTCGATCCCCGGCCGCGTCATACCAAAAGACGTTAAAAGATGGTACTTGTTGTTACTCTGTCTGGCGCTCGGCATTAAGGGGCTAAAACAAGGACTGGTCGGCTCGGAGTCAGTATACTGTGTCTGAGTGGGGTATTCATGTTAAACTGCGGCATGGTATCTCAGTGAGCTAGCACTATAAATCGGCATCAGTCCGGTCTAGTACAAGCAGCCACACACACACACACACGTGCATGCACGTCGCTATATAAGTGCAATAATCTTGGACGCGACGTTAAACCCAATTTCACCTGACCTCACCTTCAATCACAACTGTGTTAATAAGGTAAGGTATATCTATATAATGAAATGATATACCTCACACATACCTCTGTTAAACCGCCCACGCCACCTGGTGTCCCAGGGATGCTGAGAATGGGGTCGAAACCAACTGATCTGTGTACACAGGAGTAGTGCATCATCACATGCCGGACCATGAACACTGACGACCGTGATATCTACATACACGCGGAACCATAGACATATTTCCAGGTGTCCGTGTTGTCTTTGAGAATAACATTCTGGTATCTTATGACCTGATATAACAGTAAATTGTCAGATTGGCTGTAGGTGGGAGCACTGACCTTAGATAATTTATATACATAATTTTCGTGAAATGTACCTGACATTCTTTAATCTAATCTTTGAGACTTGTAGAGTATAGCATAACCGTATAACAACCCACTTCCCTCTAAAATAGAATTAGAATATAAACTGCCGGGCAAGAAAAAGTATACACCATGTTTGATAGTGGCTAGAAAAGAAACAAACATGAAATGGTTAATCGATGGTGGTGTATTTGATAGGGTATCATAGTTGTGTTTTGGATT
This sequence comes from Haliotis rufescens, assembly GCF_023055435.1. Classification (NCBI taxonomy): domain Eukaryota; kingdom Metazoa; phylum Mollusca; class Gastropoda; order Lepetellida; family Haliotidae; genus Haliotis; species Haliotis rufescens. The sequence continues at coordinate 6,943,037 of NW_025963924.1, forward strand.
ATAAGTTTGCGTGTTTCGGCGACTGTTTTTTATCCTAGTAACGTTTTTATAAAGTTTGCATCTTTTTGGTCAAATCCAATTTTCAAGTGTACACTTTCTCTGACAATCAGAGTATGGAAAACGGAATTGTATTGAAGTTCAGATAGAAAAAATAAATCTGAGTTATGGACTTAGATGTTTAAGTGAAAACTTAATTTTATTTTCTGCATGCTAACACACACACACACACACACACACACACACACACACACGTACACACACACACACACACACACACACACACACACACACACACACACACACACACACACATATATATATATATATATATATATATATATATATATATAAATAAAACTATAACATTTACATAAATTACATTCCCCGTGTCTGTTAAAACGCATGGTTTGAGTGTTTGCGAACTTATTACGAGCAATTTAGTTTGTTTGGAGTTGTTATGTGTTACATAAAGCGGTAATACATGTAGTTCTACTCAGCACAACAAGTCTAAACACACTCCTCGCCTGTAATAGCTCGTTACACGGGATGCAGTCCTCACCCGGTGAAGGTCAGGTAAAATACCGTTAGACCAAAGACCTGTTACCTTCAGCATCGCAGCCAGTAAACCCATCACACGTACCTTGATTGAGCCTTGGATGAAGATAGCATGTGGGAGAAGGGGTGTGTGGATGCGGGAGGGGCAGGGATGGTTGGAAAGGCTATGGTGTAACAGGATCTATGATGCACTTTAATACGTTGACTACTTCGCGAGGGCTGTTAAATGGCAACACAAGTTCTGAGAGAAAGGTCATTACGATACAGAAATGGTTGTGCGGTAGTTGTCAGTTTCGCGCTTACCTTGGTATATATCCGTGCTCGTGAGTTTCACCGAAGTGGTAAACGTCTGAGACCTGCATCACTTCGGGCTTTCCTCCCACATTAAGCTGACACGCCGCGATATAACTGGAATACTGTTAAAAGCGGCGTTAAACCCAACTCACTCACTCACTCACCTTGGTATATGTGTTGGGAATGGTAGTATGCATGAATTATAACAGGTTCTTGATCTGACAACCACACATGCCATATACCAAGCAATACACTGAGGTTATAAACATAAATATATACCGAAGACATACACTGAAACTATAATTTGAAGTCATACTGAAGCCATATACGAAATATAACTCAAAACCCTTTCCATATTCATGAGAGCTCTTCTAAAGGCAAAGTCGATTGTACGATTCCGACTCTATCATGAGTATGTGTTGTTGAATCACTATCCAATAGTGATGACACCAGGTGTTCGTGAAAAGGTGAGCGTATCCTGCCCCACCGGTAACACCTGTCACAAACATATTCAAAAGTGAAAAAACACGTACGCTGAAGCGATAAATTGAACTCATACTGAAGCCACACTCCCTTGTCAAACTGAAGCCACAAACTGAAGTCATGCACTGAAGGCATACTTTGAAGTCAAACTGAAGCAACATTCCTTAGTCAATCTGAAGTCACAACCTGTAGTCATACGTTGAAGGCATAACTTGAAGTCAAACTGAAGCCAAAATCCTTAGTCAAACTGAAGTCACAACCTGAAGTCATACGTTGAAGGCATAACTTGAAGTCAAACTGAAGCCACATTCCTTAGTCAATCTGAACCACAACCTAAAGTCGTTCACTGAAGCCATAAATTGAACTCATACTGAAGCCACACTCCCTTGTCAAACTGAAGCCACAAACTGAAGTCATGCACTGAAGGCATACTTTGAAGTCAAACTGAAGCAACATTCCTTAGTCAATCTGAAGTCACAACCTGTAGTCATACGTTGAAGGCATAACTTGAAGTCAAACTGAAGCCAAAATCCTTAGTCAAACTAAAGTCACAACCTGAAGTCATACGTTGAAGGCATAATTTGAAGTCAAACTGAAGCCACATTCCTTAGTCAATCTGAACCACAACCTAAAGTCGTTCACTGAAGCCATAATTTGAAGTCAAACTAAATTCCAAGTCATAGGCTGAACCCATGATTGAAGCCATAACAAACATGTGTCGGAGCCATAATACCAAAGTCAAACTGACGCCATGTCTTGAAGTCATACACTAATAAACATGTACTAAAGCCATATATTGCAAAGTCCTTCTCCGCAGTTACATACTTAAGTCATATACTAATCGTGTACATCGGTGCCATCGTGTCTGCTTGGTGTATCGTGTTCACATGTTAACGCTTTTCGTAATGAACTAACGCGTTTTTAAAGCAAGGCACTATTTAAAGACTTCACTTCACCCTCAACTCGAGCCACAACTGTACCACAGTCACTAAACTGCATGCTACACTGGTCTGGTTGTGCTACAGACACTACATTCACTAAACTACTTGTTACATCCCACAAGTGCATTCTGTTACATTTTGAACAGGGAAGGCAGCAAGCATAATCAAGTGATGATATGACGTTTATACCACACGTCAGGCATAATCAAGTGATGACGTGACTTTTATTTTATACTCCATGTATAATAAAGTGATGATGGGACGTTAATATCACACGTCACATATAATAAAAAGATGATGTGACGTTTATATCACACGTCACATATAATCAAGCGATGATGTGACGTTTATACCATACGTCACGTATAATCAAGCGATGATGTGACGTTTATATCACACGTCACATATAATCAAGCGATGATGTGACGTTTATACCAAACGTCACGTATAATCAAGTGATGATGTGACGTTTATACCATACGTCACGTATAATCAAGTGATGATGTGACGTTTATACCATACGTCACGTATAATCAAGTGGTGATGTGACGTATATACCAAACGTCACGTGTAATCAAGTGATGATGAGACGTTTATACCATACGTCACGTATAATCAAGTGATGAGATGACCTTTATACCACACGTCACGCATAATCAAGTGATAATGTGACGTTTTCACCACACGCCACGTATTCAAGTGATGATTCGACGTTTATATCAGGTTAAGCCGTCATGCAGTTACAACTGCACTGAGTACACTGAGGGCATGCATCGCGCACTGTATCAAATCATGCATAGTCAGACAGCATCTCGCACTCACACGTGAATACATGCTTCACGCACAGTGCGGCGGAGAAACAGCATAAAACGCATTCAGCGCTCTACTTGCTCAAAGACTCCGCCTGCCTACAAACACCTACTAATACACTCGTAATTATGTCTATGCTCATGTTGAAAGGGGGCAACGGGTTTTACGTGTGTCTCAGAGCAGTCAGAAATAATCCCTAGAGTGCTTGCCAGGTAAAAAGATGCCCGCGTTATCACCTGGTACATCTACTTTTCACTACAACAGTGAAACACAGCCAAATTATCACGAGTAAGACGGAAACAGAACACACACGTTCATTGATAAACCTTGTTTCTTTAGACTGGAACTCTGTTAATCCGGCTGATATTGATAGAAACTAAACCTGTCAGAATAATGAGATTCCGCGGTGTCAAATCACCATTTTGAATACTTCACAAATGCTTTGATAAGCCGCGTGTCTTTAGTCGGAATCACAGATAATCTGGACGATATTTGTGGAAACCAAACCTACCAAAGCAATGAAACTTGCTCAGTTCCAGATTACGAAAATAATAAATTACCTTAATGCTGTAATATTAAGATCCATGCCTTAGAATGTGTAAATACATGTGGGTGATCACTAGATACTAAAGCCCACACGGGTACAGCTTTGACAACCTTCGTGGATCAAGTAACACATTATATATTTTAATGCCGTTAAGAATGTTTCATATTTGAAACAAATACTCAATCGTGCTCGGAGTTCTGAAGGTCAATGACCAAATGACCCCCAAAAAAGTCCCAATCTGTCATAAAGACCCTTAAAAAATATATCTAATACAGCCCATGGAAGTCTATAATAGTGGGCAAGATTACTTCTAAATTCCTCTCAAATAAGATTACCACAGTTTCAGGAAAATGAAGAGAGTATCTGGGCTCCTTTTTATTATATTTTATTAACATAATTTATCAACTGTATTTTCTATAGGATAAGTTCATTTCAGAGACAAGATGTCCCATCGTACATTACCAGACCATTAACGCGCAAATAAGGTGTGTCGTTTTAAATAAATTGCAAGGCTAATTGGCCAAGGCGATACTCTTGGTCCAGCTGTTTTCAGACGTTGTCGGTACTGAGGAGACTGTGGTGCGGACCGGGGCTGTACTATCGGCGTATTGTCGGAGTGTAGATACTGCGAACAATATGAGGAATGTGGACAAACGCCCATTGTATATCTAGCATGACACGCCGGATTTATCCCCGACATGGCTTGGTATGTTTGCCATTCACCCAAACAAAGAGATGCGATAAAAATACAAAATGCAACCTATATGCTTTTTTAATTCGTGCTTTGCATCCGTCTTCGTGCTGAAATGTCTATGAGTGATGATAATACGGATGGCTCGTAATTTCAAATGTCAAAGGCAGACATGGAGTAAACAGATTGCACTTTTAAAAACAACGGAAGAGGCAAAAAGAAGCAAATACCAGTGAGTGGTTATCTTTCGTGGCTGTAAATGTTTTGTTTTCAAATAATTTCAAATTACACATAATCGGAGATGAAATATTACATAACAACATCTGATATGAAGAACTGACTTTCAAACGGAACGATTTTTAATAAAGATCAAATACCAGGCATCAAAGTCGATAAAGCTGCTGAGTGAGTGGGAGTTCATAATAAATAAAAATTATATAAGAGACCAAAAATGATTTCTTTTACTCATACATTCACCCAGATAATCTTTGTAACAGTTCATTCACCTTAGCACTTGGTAAATTGTGAGAACACGCCTTATTTGACCGATTTTGGTTGTGGTAAATATTGAAGCTGCATATATATATGCCGCGTATATATACTGAAAACCTCTGCTGCGTATATATTGACACATTAGCTGAGCGTATATTGACATATATCATTGCATATATGTTGACAAATACCTCTGAGTATATATTCACAAATACCGTTGTTCCAATATTTGACACATTTCGCTGAGGATACATTAACAATATCCGCTGCGTATATATTGACAAATTCGCTGCGTGTATATTGACATATATCATTGCATATATGTTGACAAATACCTCTGCGTATATATTCAAAATCACAGATGTTTATGAATTTGGCACATTTCGCTGCGGACACATTCACAATATCCGCTGCGTTATATATAGACAAATAGCCCTGCGTATTTATTTGACACATTTTGCCACGAATAATTATACTGATAAATTCCACTAGGTTTATACTAACAAATTTCGCTACGTATACATTGACAAATTCCGCTGCGTATATATTGACGAATACTGTGTGTCAAGGCGTATCTATTGCGTCCGTGTATCAAGAAAGTGAAAATGCTTCTCCTAGAGGTGTTACTGACGTGCAGACTATATCCAGTACCTAAATTAAATCCAAGCCGTTTCAGAATACCCCACTCGTGTGAGCTATGAACGTACCCGACAATCAGCTGATAAAAGTAGCGAGTTATTAATATCAGCTTTCTTAGAATGGGCGTTTGCCTGTCACAATGTCAATATCTATCTTCAAACTTTGGTACAACAGCACGGTGCTGTTTATGAAACGTTCAGTTGTCAAGCGTAACTTTCTATTTCTAGAGTGTCAAATTTTATATTTGAAAAGAATTCGTTTTGGCTTTAGGACTCAGCAGATAATTCGTTCAGTAGGGCGCGTTTTAGCATAGATAAATTGAAACATATGACGTAAAACATGTATTCATAATATAATGACTTAATGTATAATAACCTCGATGATGAAAGAGAAAAATATGATCACAATATTCATGATTGGTGAACTTACAATATTACATTTATTTGAATAACTAAACAAAAGTAAAATACATTTAGATTTTGAATTATACAGTGAATAAGTGAGTGAGTTTTGTTTACGCCGCTTTGAACAGAATTCCTGTTATGTCACGGCGTGTCAGCGTCACGCGGGAGGAAAGCCCGAAGTGATGCAGGTTTTAGACTTTTACCACTTTAGTGAAACCCACGAGCTAGGCATGGTGCTGAAAAACCTAGAAACATAATTGGGTCGAACCGGGATTCGAACCCATGATCATAGGTTTCTGGTGCGCCCAAGGGACGCAACTCTGCCGCCGTCTGAAGGTAAGGTGGAGACTATAGGACACATTGCTTTCAACGATTTTCATTGATCCATTCAACACTTTTCCCCACTATTTTTCTTTTTACCCCAAATGGAAAGTTTCAACAGATAATCGAAACAGATTAATTTTTGGGCGATGACGTGACGTTAAATATTTTACTGTTAAGAATGATCTGAACATTATACAAACGTCAAATAAAACAAAATTTAAAAAACCCCATTCAATTATCAAAATGGCATTATCGCTTATTTTGTAGAAAGATGTAAACATTCTGAACCTAAATTATGTCATGCTCCTCTCCTTGTAGACATTTGCAGTGACGTCATAAACGTACACACATTTATCTGACGTCATGAAACCACGGCTACGTATTCTGTAGACAAATGTGAGGATGTAGTTTGCAAATCATTCATCCTCTTTGTCGCTGAATCCTCAACATAACACGCGCTTTGTTCCATTCCGCAACAAGAAACAACTTGTCGACGCCAAAAAACGTGCACAAATTTACGTGACATCATCAAAAACCGCCTACGTATTCCTTGAAAAGGTTTGATGTCTAAAGATCGCAGCGCTAAAGAAATTGTAGATACAGTTGTTCCTGGATTATCCTCTCTCGAAGGAGATATAGGCTGTTTAAACATACTATGTGAACTGGGGGTCGTCTCATTAGACGTTATCGACGTTTCTACCCTACACTATATCAGCCCGTGCCTTGCATACTATAGGACGGCTACAATGTGAAAAACCAGCTTCAAACATCCAATTAAACTACTGGGCGAAAGAAAGTATCCATTTGAAAACTGGATTTAACCAAAAAGAAACAAAGGGTATCAAAACGTTCCTAGGCTGAAAACAGTTGCCGCAACGCTGAACGTTTAAGTTCGAAACACAAACTATGATACCCGCATCAAATACATCACCATCGAAATAACATTTCTTTTTTTGTTTCATTTTTAGCAACCGTCAAACATGGTGTGTGCTTTCTTTTGCCCGGTAGTGTATTAGGAATTCCTGTTCTCGTGAATATTCTAATCATAAGCTACCTGCCTGTTGCTTTGTTGTTGACGTCGGACCTACCCTGGAGCTTTTGGCGGTGATTACATTATTCATGTGTCTTGGATTCCAATCAAGTCTTATATCAGGTTAACCGTACATTCAATTTAGATCCAACACTTGGATTCGGGGTTTTACATGACTGTTTGGATTTCTCCGGTATCCTTTTCAATATATGTGCGATAAAGTAACATTGACTTTACCTTGAAATAAATTTGTAAAATCATAAAAAAAACTTAAACTGAAGCTTTTCCTTGAAAAATCAAGTTCGATGACAAAAATGGTTAAAGAGTGTGTGGCACAAACACGACATACATGTAGGTTTGATTACAAAATTAAACACAACCTGTAATGTCTTGGGTGCCTTGTAATATGGCTGTTATATTATGCTTAAACGGCGTAAAACACCATTCACTCATTTAATCGCATGGCCCGGTATTCATGATCATAATTGTGTTTTAGTACGACGTTGTTTCAAGCCTAGAGACAAACAGATTCATCTTAACTCAGCGACTGTCGTAACCTACTATTCCTCAACACAAACTTACGTAAGTCTTGGAGCTAACGTCGCTTTGTACAAACGGCCCTGTCCACATTTCAAAGCTGAGGATTGTTTTATACAGGCAGATAGCATTCAGCCTTAACTACCACAGAGGAAGATAAGCTTTGAGTGGCGTTGTTGTTTGTCGTTAAGGACGTCGACGCCCCTCCCAGTCAACAGCCACACGCAAGACTCCCTCCTCCCTTGTCTGACATCAGCATCATTATCTTATCTCATCATCTCCTGCCCACGGAAGTCGTTAATAGTTGATGAGGCGATGTTGGTTCAGAAACAATGACAGCCATTCCTGATTAATGCGTCGTGTTAGATCATAGAAGAAGACCGACACTTGAACTCTACAATGCTTCAAAGCTTTTTTCCCCCCTTTTTCTTCTCCTTTCGCCAATCAAACCAGCATCCATCACTTGAACGTGATATAACAACCTAATTTTAAATACAATGTTATTTCCAAGCCTATTAATCAACTATAATACCTAACTATTGGACATCATATTCGCATTTGGTTCATCAGCAGCTTCTAATCTAACAAAATGGTTAGTTTACAGCTTGAGGAAAAGATAAAAGCAACATGCCAGATGAAATAACTGTTAACCATCGACATCAATGCATCTTGCCAAGGGTGATTTATCTACAACACACGTTATTCGTGAATTTGAATACCGTTAGAAGTACCGTTATAGATGACTTGGGCACGTGTGCGTGATACAACCATGCGTCACAGGGATCTAATTTACTGGTACATCCTGTTAAATAAAACATTCCTGACGTTAATAATTGAACAGAGAAGTCTTGATCAATGAAATCAATGATCCGTCACTTTAAACAGAGGCAGCATAACGGCAGACTGCATCCATCTTGTTGTTTTCGTGGATTAATGATATCATGTACGGCTAAAACGTATGTGGCCAGTGTAGCGATGTCATGTATAGTGCAATGACGCGATGCAATTTTAATGTGCCATTCATTTTGAGAAAAACAGTGCAGAAATATAATGTAACAGTAGTGAGTGAATGAGTATAGTTTTCCGCCGCTTTTAGCAATATTCCAACAAGATCACGATGGGGACACCAGAAATGGGCTTCACACATTGCACCCATATGGGGAATGAAACCCGGGACTTCGATGTGACGCGTACGAGCGAACGCTTTAACCCTCCGGCTACCCGACCACCCCTAAGGTACCGGTAACAGTAAAATACAGTCTACTGATACAATGTCACAGAACACAACAGTGTATCGATACAATGTTACAGTACAATGTTGTGTGAAGATACAGTGTTACAGAACAAGGCAGTGAAGCTGTACGTTACAGTAAACTAAGAGGGTAACGAGATATTGTAACGGATTACAGTGTACAGTAATATAAAATGCAACGATTGATATTCAGTGTAACTGTATATAGTTCCAGTACTATGGAGTATAACGGTACTATGCCACAGTGTGGAACAACACTATCGATAAACTGACATAGTTCAGTTGGGAAAGGGGGTGAGGGGGTATAGTTTTACGCCGCTTTTAGCAATATTCCAGCAATATCACGGCGATAGGGAATAGGGATTTTGATATCAATGAAAATAGAATAAACAAGCAAAAGACAGTGTACACTTATGTTTGAAGTTGGATGAAAGAGACACAAATAAAAACTGGTTATTCGACGGTGACGCGGGACGCAAAACATTTTGAACGATATTAAAACGTTATTTCGCTAAAAATAGTCGCCTAACACTGCAAACTAAGGTCCAAAACATATCTATAATACCAATATCAAATTCATCACCATCTAATGACAAGATCTTGTCAGTTTATTTTCAGCCATCATCAAACATGGGTTTATACGCTCTTTTCGCCGGCAGTTTACAAACAAACACAGAAATTAATACCAATTTGGCATCCTATTTTTCAGACGTTATCGGTTTCAGCGTTCCCAGCGAATATTCGCCAGACAATGATAAACTACAGGACAGTTTATCAGATAAACTGATCAGAGCGTGTAGACATTGATGCAGGCTTGGCGCTGATTATCGCTGATGTAGATACAAAACCAGATCAGGATGCATCGTTGAGCTGCATCCCCAGCAGCAATTAAACGTCATGCTGGAGAGACTCGCTGAGACAACCACATCTCATAACACTCAACTCGTCAGATGAAGTCTCAACGCGTCCCCAGTTGACCATAACACTCAGACAAGCCTACAGATCCATGAAGATGGAGCGGAGAAAGTTGTTTGAAATTATAGTAGATGCCGATAAAAGAAAAAGAATACACACATCGCTGTTTGGACTGTGCTGGGGTATACGTGCTCTCAATGAGAGTGTTTTAGTGCCATTATTCTGTAAATTTCTGTTTGTTTGGAACGCTGGGGCTATCAGCATAGGGCGGTGTATATATACATCTGTGGGCATATGGCAGCCTCCTGTCTGTTGGGTTGGTCAGTACATTACTAAATGGGCCTGGCTGGTGTAATAACAGGCCGTGTCGCTTTAAAATTTATATATCGTTTTAATTTCGCCCAAGGTTTTTTCTTAACCATGCTTTCAACGCGATGCATGCTCGACAGGTTCTGAGGTTGTAGCCAGACGTGTCCATACAACATGGGCGAGTGAGTGAGTGAGTGAGTTAGTGTATGTGTGTTTTGATTGTGTGTTGTTTAACGCCACACCCAGCAATATTCAAGCTATATGACGGCGGTCTGTAAATAATCAAGTCTGGACCAGACAATCCAGTGATTGACAATAGAATCGATCTACATAATTGGGATTGATGACATGCATCAACCAAGTCAGCGAGCCTGACCACCCGATACCGTAAGTCGCTTCTCACGACAAGCATAGTCGCCTATTACGGCGACCTGTTCTAACCCGGATCTTTACGAGTGAGTGAGTGAGTGAGCTAACGAGCGATGAGTGAGTGAGTTTGGATTGACGCCGCTTTGAACCATATTTCAATCTTGCATTTTGTAGACGATTACAACTTTGGTAAAGCCAGCGCACAGGGTCTGCTGACCAACATAGAAAACATAATCAGAGCAAATATGGGCTTCGAACACATGATCACTGGATCCTGATACCCCAAGGCACACAACTCAGCACAGCGAAATGGGACGCCTTCCACGACTGGGCCACCCGTTTCCCCTATATCAATTGTATAAGCGTTTGCTGATGTTCTGAGGAACAATATCACGTTAATTATGTAAATAAGTGCTGAAAGTTTTGTTGTCTTAGTCAACATGCCAAACCATCCCTGCATTGTAAGTTCATGGCCAGAGCGTCATCTGTAAATAAAGTGTGCCAAAAAAGAAATTTAAACAGTGATGTACTTTCTATACGGCGTAAACACAGGCAGGTGCACGTGCAGCCCTTGCTATGCGGTGGGTACAGATACACATTCATCCTGAATGCATGGTTTAGCAGGTTTCCATGGATACCTGGGTAATGACTGGGGTAAATATTTTTATTATGCGGGTCGTTATTCAAGAAGGCATTTTCATGTGTTTTTTTATAAGACTGCGAAAGAAAAGAGAAAGGTGCGTGAAATTTTATAAAGGTCGTTTGGAATGCAGTGACGTAATACTGACAAACACAACCATGACGTCATACATTTACCGTAATGACGTCATATCGAGTTATGTCTGGATGCTGTGTCTTTTTAAAAAGACGAACTGGCCTAGCGCTAATAGGGTATTGCTTTGAAGTAGTGCACTATATTCAGTATTTTAACTTATTTATCATTATATATTTCAGTGGCTAGACGAGTGACGTCACAGAGATTTCAAGATAATAACAAATAACGTCACGATGAATCGGGGAAAAATACGCTCAACTACGTGCACATCTAAAAAAGAAATCTTTCTCAACTTTCAAGTATACCTTTCAACAAATTCTGGTAGATAAATGGTAAAAGAATTTGCCCATCTTGATTTAGAGTTGGGGGAATCAATGAGTAGAATAGGATGCGGTATTTTATAGGAGCTGAGAAGTTGGTAGGTCATAGTGACTCAACAGATATGGATTTCAGCTTCAATTTTCTTTTTACACAAAGTTCCGAAGAAGCGTCTTGCACCTTCATCGAGTGATGTACAGTTCACGTGATGGGCGATGCCTCGCACAACAACAAATACATGATTGTTACTTACCAACAGACATGTGAAGCAGAGTAACGCCACAACAGACATGTGAAGCAGAGTAACGCCACAACAGACATGTGAAGCAGAGTAACGCCACAACAGACATGTGAAGCAGAGTAACGCCACAACAGACATGTGAAGCAGAGTAACGCCACAACAGACATGTGAAGCAGAGTAACGCCACAACAGACATGTGAAGCAGAGTAACGCCACAACAGACATGTGAAGCAGAGTAACGCCACAACAGACATGTGAAGCAGAGTAACGCCAGGTGGTAGTAAGTCACTAATAGACACGTGGAAGAAACATTCCAAAAGACACGTGGAAGAAACATTCCAAAAGACACGTGGAAGAAACATTCCAAAAGACACGTGGAAGAAACATTCCAAAAGACACGTCAAGGTAACCTTCAACTGACGCGTGGAGAAAACCTTCAACAGACACGTGGCGGTAACCCTCAACAGACACGTGAAGGTAACCCTCAACAAACGCATAAGGGCAAACCTCAACAGACACGTAGAAGCAAACCTTAACAGACACGTGGCGGTAACCCTCAACAGACACGTGGCGGTAACCCTCAACAGACACGTGAAGGTAACCCTCAACAGACACTTGACGGTAACCCTCAACAGACCCGTGGCGGTAACCATCAACAGACACGTTGCGGTAACCATCAACAGACACGTGGAGGTACTCTCCCAACAGACACGAGGAGGTACTCTCCCAACAGACACCTGGAGGCAACCCTAAACAGACACGTGGAGGTACCCTCCCAACAGACACGTGGAGGTACTCTCCCAACAGACACCTGGCGGTAACCCTCAACAGACACGTGGAGGTACCCTCCCAACAGACACGTGGAGGTACTCTCCCAACAGACACCTGGCGGTAACCCTCAACAGACACGTGGAGGTACCCTCCCAACAGACACGTGTGTGTGTGGCATGGTATATGTTCAAGCAGTACAGCGTAGCCTGGAGGCTGTGCTTCTCTACATACTTAACCATCACAGACTCAAGTAGTAGCGGATGTTCCTCGACGAACACGCCGCCAGTGATGGGCCATCCATCCACTTGTTTGTACATCTTTCTGACCACAGGAAGCTTTTACTGACTGACGCAACGGGGAATGACGGCACGACAAGCACATGGACACTTCCACTCAAGTCTTCCGTGCAATATGCTTGATTTAAAATGCGGGTTTTAGAACAGTATAACAGCTGTAAGCTGCTTAAGTGAAATGGGTTTTGACGTTTTTGTCAGTTAAGGGAGCCAGGATCGTTTATACATTCAGTTCCAATAAATACGTACACAGTACATACTCCCTCCCTGGCACTACATACGTCGGTCACGTGATCATAGTTCTGAACATTCTAGGCAGACGTCTGAGTGTACGTCATTAAGTTCATAACAATAAAATTTATGCAAATATATCATATCTTTTCCAGACTCAAAATATTGAAAGTGACTCGTTTCTACATTCAAACTTGACTTACATAAGATTTGATTTGAAGTTTTATCAATTTTCTCTGATGTCAAAGGGTATTGTTCAGTGGTGTTTTGTTTTGTTGATCAAGGCTACAACGAATGAAAATAGCTTTCGGTTTTCTTACTGAGCAGGCAAATTATCTATCGGCGTTACCAATATCCTGACTTCTGTTTGACCCCCGAGTTTGCAGCTGTGTTGCCTGTACAGACTCGCAACACGGAATAACCGTCTGTATGACAGTAGGTGTCTTCCTTCTCGCGAACACTTGGTGTCATCAATGATTTTCAGTTATCCATTCATGAACTTGTCACCACTATTTTTACTTTTAGGATCAATGGACAGATAATCGAGACTGATTTATCTCTGGCGTTGACGTTTTATATTTCATAACTGTGCGTATTCGGGAGATAAATATCATGCGTTTACATTTACGGGAGGTATGTGTTTACATTTACGGGAGGTATGTGTTTACATTTACGGGTGTTATGTGTTTACATTTACGGGAAGTGTGTGTTTTCATTTACGGGTGTTATGTGTTAACATGTACGGTGGTATGTGTTTACATTTACAGGTGGTATGTGTTTACATTTACGGGAGCTATGTGTTTACATTTACGGGAGCTATGTGTTTACATTTACGGGTGTTATGTGTTTACATTTACGGGAGGTGTGTGTTTACATTTACGGGTGTTATGTGTTTACATTTACAGGTGTTATGTGTTTACATTTACGGGTGGTATGTGTTTACATTTACGGATGCTATGTGTTTACATTTACAGGAGCTATGCGTTTACATTTATGGGGGGTATGTGTTTACATTTACGGGAGCTATGTGTTTACATTTACGGGAGCTATGTGTTTACATTTACGGGTGGTATGTGTTTACATTTACGGGAGGTGTGTGTTTACATTTACGTGTGTTATGTGTTTACATTTACAGGTGGTATGTGTTTACATTTACGGGTGGTATGTGTTTACATTTACAGGTGGTATGTGTTTACATTTACGGGTGTTATGTGTTTACAGGAGCTATGCGTTTACATTTATGCGGGGGGGGGGGGGGGGGGGGGGGGTTGTGTTTACATTTACGGGAGCTATGTGTTTACATTTACGGGAGCTATGTGTTTACATTTACGGGTGGTATGTGTTTACATTTACGGGTGGTGTGTGTTTACATTTACGGGTGGTATGTGTTTAGATTTACGGGTGTTATGTGTTTACATTTATTGGAGGTATGTGTTTACATTTACGGGTGGTATGTGTTTACATTTACGGGTGGTATGTGTTTACATTTACGGGTGGTATGTGTTTACATTTACGGGTGTTATGTGTTTACGTTTACGGGTGGTATAAAGTATACGATGCTCTGATCAAACTTACTATTTAATTAATGCGGTTTCATTTGCGTCAAACCGAATGACTTGCCTTTGCATGTGTTTGTGACGGATGAAACCGCTGGAGCAGGATACGCTCACACTTTTCGCGAACACCTGGTATCATCACTATTTGATAGTGATTCATAAACACATACGTATGATATAGTCGGCATCGTAAAATGAACTTTAAACTTTCTTATGAACATGGAAATGACTGTGAAGCTTTTGTTTAAAATCTGTGATTGGAAAAAATAGATAGTAGTCATTCGAAGTGATAAATAATTACATTTTAAAACGTTTGTTGTCCAAAATCAGATTGCAACACAACACCCACTCATCTTAACTATGCCGTCACAGGCCTCAATGTCTGCTGTTGATTAACGATAACGACAGGGTATATGAAGACAAGAAACAAAAGTAGGTGTTTTCTTGGACGTCATGGAAACTAAAACTGTTTCACATATCAAACAAAGATAAGTTCTTGACATAATGACAAGACTACGTGATCGTTCCACGGTGATCAGAATCACATACTTAACTGTCGGGCAAAATAATATAAACTTGAAAACTGGGTTTGACCAAACAATTACAAATGTTATCAAAACGTCACCAGGCTTAAAACAGTCGTCGAAACACTGCAAACTAGAGGTCTAAAACACAACACTGATGCCTGTATCCAATACATCACCATCAAAAAACAATTATTGTTTGTTTCGGTTTTAGCCACCATCAAACATTGGAGTATAGTTTCGTTTGTTTGGAGTGAGTGAGTGAGTTGGGTTAAAGGCCGCTTTTAACAGTGTTCCAGTTATATCGCGGCGTGTCAGCTTAATGTGGGAGGAAAGCCCGAAGTGATGCAGGTCTCAGACGTTTACCACTTCGGTGAAACCCACGAGCACGGGTATGGTGCTGACAAACCTAGAAACATAATCGGGGCGAACCGGGATTCGAACCCACAATCATAGGTTTCTGACGTGCCCAAGGGACGCAACTCTGTATAGCGAATCGCTTTAGACGACTGGGCCACCCGTGCCCCCTTCTTTTGCCTGGAAGAATATATACAATAATGATGATTTTGTTCATGATGAATCAAGCAATTAGCTTGATCTAAGACGTCACTTGGAGGCCCGAGTAACCAGAGTGAGGCACCCCAGGGGCTCAGTAGGCACGGACTTTCTTGTACCGAAGCATGACGTCAAACAGGTAACATGTGCTAAACGTGGACAACCAAAGTAAACATCGGTCATCCCTTGGTCAACGCGCGTTCACAGGGTGTTCCAGGGGTTTGAAATCGAACGCGAGCATTGATAACGATACAAAATAACAAGGATAAGCAATGTTGATAGAAAAATATGGACTAACGGTTTTTCTCTTACTGTTATAACAGACTCAGAGACGCTGTCATAAGCATCCTCATCAGTTTGAGCCACCATAAAACATGGGTGTATACTTTCTTCTGCCGAGCAGTATATTTTGCTGTCCTATACTTAAGAAATAAACGACGAATGGGAGTTGTTTATCGTACAATAAAAAAACACAGGGAGATAAAACCCAAGAGGGGCGCAGCCTCGAGTGGTTTATTCTCCCTGCGGTGTTTCATTGTACGACATGCAACGGCCACGAGTAGTTCATTTCTTATATGAGATATCAACATTATGTACAGCCTCTTTAAAGATGTTAAGAAAATGTAAATGTTTTAAAATATTTACCCGAATATTAATAATGATGACTTTCTCAATAGAATCCGACCTCGGAAATGTTAGACAAGTCCATTTTAAGCACAGGTGGGTATTTCCCGCATATTCTCACAATCCTCACGTCAATTACCTGTACCTTTTGTTCAAATACCGAGTGTCATATCTCTCCCAGTTGTGGATGCGATCGTTCAGCTATCGCGTTTATCTGCGTTGCCCAGCAAAGATTACGGGACACAAGACACTCCCCTCGCAAAAATAACGTCGTCCAATATACGACGTCATCAAGTTGCGAGAACAATGTTTAATCGTGAAATAAAGCACGCTTCGCTCTTCATTGTCCTTTACGAGCTATCCTTTATAATTATATACGAGAAATCACACCATGTCCTTATCAAGTTGACTACCTCTCGACATAAAGGCATTGAAAGAAATTGAACACCTTATCGCAACAGTGAAATAATGTTAAACTTTTGATAATATCTAGTTTCTATTTCTAACCTAGATATTACATGTTTGCAGGTTTGCGCTGCAGCCGTTGTTCAACCTACATCACAATTGCCTTTGAATAATCGGATCAAGGCCACACAGCGATGAGGTGAGGTGAGGTGAAATAGATTGCACTGATATGGAGACGTGTATGTGTGTGTGTGTTTGTGTGGCTGCTTGTACTAGTCCGGACTGATACCGATTTATAGTGCTACCTCACTGAGATACCATGCCGCAGTTTAACATGAAAACCCCACTCAGATACAGTATACTGACTCCGAGCCGACCAGTCCTTGTTTAAGCCCCTTAATGCCGAGCGCCAGACAGGGTAACAACAAGTACCATCTTTTAACGTCTTTTGGTATGACGCGGTCGGGGATCGAACCCCGGACCTTCCGCTCTCCGGGCGGACGCTCTACCATTAGACCACGGAGGCGGTCCACAGCGATGAGCAACGATGATGGCATGGTGTCACGGAAGCAGCCAACTCACCGAGTCTGACCAGCCGATCCCCTTGCAGTCATCACGACACGAAAATCACCGGTACTTGGCAATTATTCCGACCCGAAATCCGAACAAGGCAGAACTGACATGTCACCGCTTGAGGCCCAAGTCAGGCTCATCTATCTGCGCCTTATTGTACGATGTGTCGTGTGGCCAAACCCAATTACCTCCTTGAATATCCTCATTTATTTACAAGGTAGTTATTAATGTTGTTGGCTGGGTAGTAGGCTCCTAAACGCCTAGCCACGGATGGCAATGGGAACCTGTTGCGTCGTAACTATGATAAATACGCCGTGACTATGGTAAATACTTATCATCGTGTAGTGACGTGTACTATAAAGTTAGTGAACCTTGTTGGATACACTGACATCCAGATGGGGCGAACCTGTTCCTAACTTCCCAGACGATGTGACTAGTTTTCTAGACATGAATGTACTTCCTGACTGCTGTATGCGAACTAGGACGCCCTACTTCAGCATGCAGAGACTGTGTTTTGGATTCTCGTCAATCGAGCGAATATTAATGGTGGAAACATAGGCTCTGAAGCAACTCTCTACTTTGTGATATGTCCCTCACAACATCCCATGTTTATAATCATGTATAAAAATATTATTCTACTGATAGGATTATTTCCAGTGGAAGAACCTTCTACATTTCTGTACTCAGAAACTCCCCCGTGTACTAAAATGGCGATGATAATGTTTACATGTGTCTAGCACGATTGATGACGGAGGAATGTTGAAGCGTTTGCTTGTCACGCCGAAGACCTGGGTTCGATTCCAAAATGGGACGAATATATGAAGCCCATTGTTTGTGTCCTATCCCTCGCATAACCTCCAAACAAAGTATGAACGTGTGTGGCACATGAAATCCCAAAATATTTTTTGTACTAAGACGACCATTATACATAAATATCATTTTTTGGTATTTTACCTGTAACATTGTTTGAATTCATTGCTAAAAAACGGTTGAAAATTAACACCACCCTATCCGAAACTAAACATTTATCTGTGAAGTGTTACAAAGACATGTTTTCACTGGCAGCCTCCATGTGTTTCTAAAGATAATGATCTTATTTATATTCTTATTTATATTCTTAAGATCTCGTGAAGCAAGACTCCCCCAGACAGACAATGGAGGACATAGTCAAAAACGCCACACGTTTAAATATAAAAGTGTCAATGAATTATGACTCCATCTTGAAAAACCAACAACATTGCTGAAGCCACTACCACATGGACCATTTCCACAGCAAATACTCGTCCAACTGATGTACAGATGCATGAAGCTAGAACCCCCAAGCTTCTGCAGTTCATCATGCTTTTTCTTCTCTTCATCATTTTTTTTTAAAACTTACATGCTTTGGCATGCTTTATACACACGTTTTTTCTCGTCAGGTAAACACAAGCGTGCATGTGCTGTCACAGGTCATGTTGATGTTTACATCGTGCATGTAATTACATTTCGTTTAGTTCCGATGGCCCTATCTCTGAGGACGAGCTATAACACGGTACGTTTGAGCCGGATTTGTTTAGAATCACCGTTGCAATTTACATGTCAGGGGTTAAGTAAATGACAAGGCCGTAGGTAATAAACATACAGTTAATATTGATAACATTGTATTTCTTCAGCTAACATGGAAGCCTCGAGATAACACTCTATACAGTCCAACCACACCGGGTAGGCTAGGCGCTTTTGTGACATATACGACAAATATTTTTCTTTAAGAGGTCGGACGGTTTTAATATGCCCAACGCACGAGTATCTCAGCAGAGGAAAGTTCACATTCCTCTTGAGCCGTGGACGCCCTACCCTTGTGTAGACGGGGTATTCGGGTGGGACTGTTTTTGCTACTTAAGCACACAATAAACCATGCTGTTTCAACGTACGCGGCCCAGTAAGACAGTATTTCGCAAGAGCAATTATTTCGTTTCTTGGTGTTTCTGTGTTCTCGATTACACGGACACTCCTGAGTCAGGTGAATGCAGGTGAAAACAAGTGAACGCAGGTTAAAACAGATGTGAATACAGATGACTGCAGGTGCGTTTGGGAAAGTTAATAGCAAAGAGGCTATACAGGCTCTCTGTTAATAGCAAATATTAATTTAATTTTTAAATATTAATACTTTCACTTTTGGAGCGTCCCTTGTATATAAGTCACGCTTTAACACAATCGTATTTTTTTTCTTAGCTCGAATATTTACAGGTAATAATCAAATTCCGGAAAAAATAATAGTGTTCTTATTATAAATATTATTATTTTCATCACGTTTGTTTTATATTTTGTTGATTGCACTTATCAAAGTTTACATAAAACATAAAAAGGTCCTCTAATAAAATATGGATTTGTTTGCGTAACGTCATTACTCATAGCCATTTCTTCCGCTATACGGTTTAAGAGGTGTGCTGAAACACACAACAAATCAGTAGGACCAATATAAGCGACACAGCCTAGTGTTGTTGGTTATGCACTTCACAACATAACTCTTGGAGCAATTATTGTGATGATGAGAGTGCCTAGGATGCTATAGCATCATCGTGTCAGCTGAAGCCACAGTGGGTATATTGATATGACGAGATAGTCCCACTCATCAACAGTTAATGTCACTTTTCTCTTAAAACGCATATATCTGAAATCGCATGGGACAATCAAAACATTAAAAAAATACATCCAACTCCGAAATAAACAAAAACTACTAACAGTTGACCGTGGTGGCTTCAGTGCGTTACGCTTTCGTGATATTAATTGTACACCAGCTTTGAATGTGGGTTGATTTAGCATAAAAATGTTTAATTCATAGGAAAAGGAGTTGGCACCGATTGTTATCGCCCTCCCCCATAGATTAAAAAAACATGCTGATATGACACATAACAAAAAGAAATGGGGACCTACCTTTACTTTAATACTGCCCACTCAAACAATGTCTGTTTCTATACTACTCAAAAAACGTTAAAATAAAACGTCAAGGACAGAGAGTAACCAGTCTCGATTATTAGTATCCGACGAAACAGACTGCATGGAGCGTAAAAAGCAAAATAGCGGTGAGCTTAAGTATAGTAATATGAACGAAGTTTACGTTCTTTAACTTTTTTTTGAAGATGGATGCAATGTTTTAGACACGCCGTCACAAAGGGTGTGAATTTTCAATAGTTTCTTTACGATTTCATAAAACATATCATAATGTTTATAACCATATAGTTATGGATGCGAGTGCTCATAAACCTTATATGTAAGTCGTGCCTTTGAAAATATATATGTTTGTATAACATGTCGTTGGAATAAATAGGTCAAGTTTCATTGTGATGTCTAGTAAGTCAATATTAACATAACAGGTGTCTTTCACACTTTTCAGTGTGTTTATCAATTCGTATTTACTCGTTCCGGTTTGTGTGAAAATTGACATTTAATGAAAAAATGATATTACCCCCTGTTTACACATGTTTTTTTCGGGATTATGGAAATGTTTTTTGTCGCGGTTATTTACCACACCGCGGTTTGATCGTCGCTTAAACCTATAATAAATGAATCATTACGAAACGTTGGCTGGTTGGGTTGTCGTGTCATCGTGCCCAAACGAGGCGCATCGATGTTCACACTATTGGCCCTAAGGGGTATATTCGATTACACACTATGGATATACAGTTAACTACGTTTATAACGGACACGCTTATAACGAACTGACCGATATAACGAACTTATTTTATAGCCCCGGCCATTTTGTTGTATATATGCTGTATATATGCTTATAACGAACTACGGTTATTAACTAAAATTAGAGGTCCCTTTGAGTTCGTTATAACCGTAGTTTGCTGTACTGACATGTTGAAGCATACAGTTAAAACGCAAAATAATTTATTCAATTGCCAAAAATAAAAAATAAATGATTAAAAATGTTGTATAGATCTCGCTACTTTAATTCCTGAAAAATCGCTAGACTTTCGGCATTAGGTATATATATGCAGATATAGTCGAACTGAGATCATGGAGATTTCCTGACTTACATATGTAAACACTGAACTCAAATGTTGTGATTAGCATCAGCAACACGGGCCAGGGATCTTTTAAAGTGGAGGCAAGTACATCCATCGCACACAGCTACTCCTCCAAGGAAGTTGGGAAATCTACCCCGCTTATGTAAGTCACTAAAAGCTTTCAAGTTTGAAAACGACGAAAGAGTTTTACAGTTTTTCTCTAAAACAAACAGTATCGGCCGCCTGCATGGGTGTGTGGTCGTCACAGTGATGTGGTATTGTGTTAGTCAGACAGAAAACACTGAGGATCTTACACTATAGACTTAATAGTACCAAGAGAAATACAAGCCCTTGACTGATAACCTGTCCTAGTAGATGTCATGTTTAACATTATAACGAGTTCTACAAACAATCTGTATCGAATCTACAGCTGGGTGCAATGTTTTAGACACGCCGTCACAAAGCGAGGGTGTGAACTTCCAATAGTTTCTTAACGATAACATAATAAAATATTATTCTGTTTATGCTCCATATAACCATATAGATATGGATGAGAGTTCTCATAAAACTTATATATAAGTCGTGCATTTAATTTGTCCTAATCCACAGAATAGATACATTTAGCATAACATAAAACACACACTTGTAAATACCAATTCAAACAACAAAGTAATTAATGTATTAACTGTGATAATATATTTCTAATACAACTGTGCAATTACAATCTGTATTTATAAAAAAAACACCTTTAGGTAACGTGCGATTCGATGAATGAACTTTTGCGAGTCAAACAATGAATGAACTTTGAAATCTTATGTTGAACATCAATTCATACACAATCACATATATATGATAATTTCATCTTGAATTTCATAATTCACCGACAAAGAATGAAGATATCTACCTGATATATACACAGTGGTAATAACTGACCTGTTAGTGTAATGTTTCACCAGAGATAGTCCAGGTGTATCGCATAATCCGTGCTACGCTGAGCTCAACATCACACTGTTTGTCATCGGGCCGAGCGAACGCGGGGTACCTATAACTACGTCACAGTCCGATAAACCACAACGAGGCTCTCCCCGTGCGGGTCGCCAGCATGGCATGCGCACTTTTCAGACAGGAAAGGATTCTGGTCGTCAGCACAGGTGCGCCCGACGTTAATCTTAAGAAAAAGTTAAAAGCTCTTTCCGTGTTTACAAATCACTGTTCTGTAAGCCATTGCGACAGAGATGGCGATAACGAAGAAATAAAAGCAGTCGTTTAACTGAGAAGAGGGAGTTCGAGTGAAAGTATCGGAATTAAGTTTTTCCCCGTGAGAGTAAAATCATGGTAATAAAACATATGTGATTCATAATGTTAATTCCCCTTGAACCAGCGGCGTTACAAAACACGCTGCTATGTTTGATACAGTTAGTTCCGTAGCCTCCAACACAAGGAAGCGCTGCCATGTGTGAAAACTTCTTAAACAAACAAACGGTACGTGAGAGTGACACATGAACACATACATCTCTGACAAAATATGAGATCAGTTTTGAGTAACACGGAAAAGCCTCTCGCTCTTGCAACTGACACCACCGTGTGAGCAAGCTCCCCGTTATAGCGCTCACTGTGATGAACCCAGAGCACTGCCGTGCTTCTTATGTCCCCTGTAGCACAACATGTTGAGAGCACGGTAACTCGGTGTGTGTGTGAGAGTGTGTGTATGTGTGTGTGAGAGAGAGAGAGAGAGAGAGAGAGAGAGAGAGAGAGAGAGAGCACGATAACCCGACACCGAGCATGAGAGAAAGGGAAAGAGATCTAGAGAAATAGACAAGAGAGACAAGTGTGTGTGTGAGAGAGAGAAATAGAGGGAGAGAGCGAGAGATACAGAGAGCTCAATCAAACCTAACGCTAAACATATGAGAGAGAGAGAGAGAGAGAGAGAGAGAGAGAGAGAGCATGACAGCCTAACAACTAACACTTAATAATATGATCATTAGAGAGAGTGACAGAAAGACACAGAGAGAGGGAGAGGGACAGCACGATAACCTAACTCTGAGCATGAAAGAGTGAGAGAGAAAGACACATAGAGAGAGGAAGAGAGATACAGAGAGCACAATAAAACCTAAGGCTGAAAGAGAGAGAGAGACAGAGACAGAGAGAGAGAGAGAGAGAGCATGATAGCCTAACAACTAACACTTATGAGCATTAGAGAGTGAGACAGAAAGACACAGAGAGAGAGGGAGAGAGGGAGAGAACACGCATGGGAGAGAGTGATAGACAGAGCGAGACAGAGACAGAAAGACACAGAGAGAGAACACGCATGGGAGAGAGTGATAGAGCGAGAGAGAGAGGCGGGGGCGTAAAGCATTGGGCGTGGCAGTGTTTAAGATCTGTGTTATGCTACTGGAAGCCACACGGTTGTATTTAAATCCAATTCATACTGATAACGGCTTCCACTTGACAGTCAATCTACACGTTGAAATAACAATGTCAGGAGTGTCTCATGTGAGGTGTGACGTCCACCTGAAGACAGTGCCGTCCATGACGCACCGAGGTGCTCCTCAGTATTGACTAGCCAGCAGGAAGGACGGAGGGGCAACGCTGTAATTTATTATCACATATAAAGGTAAGGCATATACTGTAACGTTTTCTCAAGCACTTCTTTCAACGTTTCTGCTTAAGATTTTCATCCATGCATGTTTACATAATCCATTAATCAGTAAGGATCTATGATGTGCCAAGTACTTACGACTTACGACGTAGGATGGCGAGTTGGTGGAACATTAAACATCAGTTGGATGTTATAAAAATTAAAATGAGTTATCCCCCAACGCGTTTATGAAAACCATACGTATTCCCCAATTAGTGTTTACGATAATGTTGTTTACGTCGGTGTATGTAAACACAGATAGAACCTCTTAGTGGAACACCAATCAATGTTCATCCATCCATCTTAATGACATTACGTACATGTAGATACTTGTGACTGAGGCAAGTGCGTGCAAGACACTGCCTCATGAAAGGGTTGACCCGACATGACCCCACGTGCAAGGACTGAACTGGTCAACACTGACCAATCCCTGCAGGCCTTTCTGTGATTGATGTCAGTGGTCAGTAAATCAACAAGGCACGTGGACGTTATGTAAGCTACACTGCTGAGATAATGACGCTATGGAGGGAAAGACGATGATGGTTGGTTGGTTTGTTGTTTTACGCCGCACTCAGAAATATTCCAGTTATATGACGGCGGTCTGTAAATAATCGAATCCAGTGATTGATGTCATGAGCATCGATATCCACGCAAAGACGATGATGATGATGATGATGATAATGGTGATGATGATGGTAGTGATCGTGAACATAGTTGGTGGTTATTGTATGATTATATCACGTAAGATCATATTATTACATACTACTAGTACTGCTGCTGCTGCTTATACTACTACTACTACTACTACTACTACTACTACTACTACTACTACTACTACTACTGTTGCTTTTGCTACTGCTACTGCTGGTACTACTACTACTACTACTACTACTACTTCTAGTACTGCTGCTACAACAGCTACTGGTACTACTACTTCTACTACTACTACTACTACTACTACTACTGCCACTACTACCACTACTGCTACTTCCACTAGTATTACTGCCATTGCTGCTACCACTGCTACTGGTACTACTTCTACTACTACTGCTGCTGCTACTGCCACTGCTACTTCTATTTCTGCTACTTCCACTACTACTACTGCTACTGCTGCTACGACTGCTACCACTGATACTGGTACTACTACTACTACTACCACTGCTACTGCTGCTGCCTCTGCTAGTACTACTGCTACTACTTCTACTACTACTACTTCTACCACTGCTACTGCTTCTACCACTGATACTGGTACTACTACTACTACTACTACTACTACTACTACTACTTCTACCACTGCTACTGCTGCTGCCTCTGCTACTACTACTGCTACTACATCCAGCTAATGACATTCATTGTCAAGTAGAAAAGCTCATTTATCCGTTTACATAGTAAAACAAATGTTATGCATAACTCCATAAAACTTAAATTGTGTCACAAGGCATTAATCACTCACACGTAGAGAACGTTAAGACGCTAACACGTTTTATCCAGGTAAACACGCTGATCTGGGCCGGTAGACCTTAACGGGAAAGCTTTGATCTACCGCTGATTAAACTTACCTGTCGGCCGACCAGGACATCGGCACACAACGGCTACGTCGTGAACGACTTCCAGGCAGGCCGCGTCATCCTTGTTTTGATTACAAACTAATACGGTGACCGCGAGGTCGCCGATGTTTGAAAGTTAACGACTGTTTCGTAAATATTTGATTGTCTAATATTGTTATAGTGAATAAATGCTGTGACTCGATTACTGCGTGGAACAGCCGATGAAGTTGTATGAACAAGACGTTGATGACGTTTAGGATGTTCATGACAGCGTTCCTAAGTCTGTTATGATAGTAAACAAAAAAACCGTTAGCCCTCAACCCATGGCTCCTGTTTTTTTTGTATCAACATTGCTCATCCCAGTTATTTACTGGCGTTATTAATGCCCGCGTTCGATTTCCAAACCTTGGACGACCCTGTGAACGCGCGTTGACCGAGGAATGACAGAAGTTAACTTGGGCTGACCACTGTTTTAACATGTTAACTGATTGACGTCATGATTCAGTTGACCAGAGCTGCCTTTGTTTATTCAACACCTGGGGGTGTATATAAACTGCCGGACAAAAGAAAGTATACACCCATGTTTGATGGTGGCTAAAAAACAACATCAAGAAACAACGGGCATCATAGATGGGTTTTGGGCCTTAAGTTTGCAGTGTTTCAGCGACTGTTTCCAGCCTTGAAACGTTATTCTAACGCTTGTCATTTTTAGTAAAATCCAATTTTCATATGTATACTTTCTTTTGCCCCGCAGTTTAGGTATTCTGATGTTCGTATGGGAAATATAACTTTCGATTTTTGATATTAATACTTTAGAATCAATAACGAAACCGTGATGCTGAGTCTGCATCCTTGTGTGTTCTGATCGTTATATAGGACTTTTTTTTATTGTTTTACATGGATTGAGATTGCTTGCATTGAAATGGTCAATAGCCGCTATCTCCAGCTATACATTGAAGTACTTGTTTACCAATCATAGTTTTGTTTTATCATATTGATACATAAGGCTATAGTGTCTCTCCTGACAGGCATTTGACATTATGTCTTAGGCTGTTTAGGTGATCAATTTCACACAGTCCTTAGATTTCCTTGATAAAGACTGGTTAACTGGTTACCAGAAATGTGGTAACCTCAGTTGACTCAGATTTAATAATCAAACGCACATTGGCTTAAAACGCAGAAAGTCATACTACGAAAATATATAATACCTACCAAAATGATTGTACTCCTTTTAAGATATTTGTTACTAATTAAAGTGCTCAAACGTTTTAAATGAAAGGTCAAGCACAATTGTTATGCTGAACCTTAATTCAGGCTGCTACTCTACTAGTTCACTTGTTGTCTACTCTGACGTCCGCGTCTTTTTAAGACGCGGACGTCAGAGTAGACAGCAAGTGAACTAATCAGTTTAGTAATCGACCAATGAAAACGCACGCAGCTTTAGTCGTTTCTTTATTGACGCTTGGGATATTAAACCAAGTCACGTGGCTTTCGCCACATTCACGGGATAAGTATGTTAATATAAGTTAAGTGTATATTAACACGGAGGATATGCAGACACGGAAATAAAAAGCTTTCAAAATAATCACATATACAAGTGAAGCTGGCATTTGTGTCCTAATATGGTAATAAATGTCCATTTAGAATACAAACAGGGTAAACAGTCCATGATTATTCATCGAGGAGTAACGGTTATAAGAAATAGGGCACAATAGGAGCGAATAAAGCCGCGTGGTAGTTATAAGTATTGATTGTCTTGCTACCATGTCATTGTGCACATAGCTGTGATAATGGGCTAGCAATATTTCTCATATAAACCCCATAAACGAAGTTTGCATTAATACCGCTTTGAATAACCGCTTTTCAGATATTATGTAAACTTTGTTTTCTATTGTACCAAGAACATTTTAAGCTTTAGAATCAATATCTTCTCTTTGATGTCCCAGAGAACAGAAATGTCCTCTAATATTTGAAGTCGAAATTTGAACTCGGCGGAATAAAGTGCTTCAAAGATTTCGTATCAAAATAAATCAATTCTACAGGGAATTGTGTGATATAATAAACGCATCGCCGTGGTAGGATTTAAGTGAGAATTAGTTCGGTCAAGTGCGGACTAGATCCTTAATGCTGATATAACGGGATATTAGTCATTACCGTTAACTATCAGTAACGACATCGTTGACACATGTTTCTGATTACCCCCTGTTATCATGTCAAAGGGGTGATATTCAATTATACGAATGTGATTGACTAACATTATTAAGCCCTGATTAGATCTAATCATACTGCCTTGTCCAGCAATGGCGGCTCTTCTCTGACGGAATTTCTGCTTGAGATGGCATATTAATGTTCAAGAATTACTACACATAATGTTGAATTATATTTTTTCGACCGTGAAAAAAGGAATATCGTACTCAT
Source organism: Haliotis rufescens (assembly GCF_023055435.1). Classification (NCBI taxonomy): domain Eukaryota; kingdom Metazoa; phylum Mollusca; class Gastropoda; order Lepetellida; family Haliotidae; genus Haliotis; species Haliotis rufescens. The sequence goes on from NW_025963924.1 coordinate 6,971,090, forward strand.
TTTTTTAGTGTAGTTGAGCATACTTCCTAATTAATTTATTTATAGTTTTACGGCAGTATGTAAGCAGGGCTGGATCCCCCGAGATGTGCTGGGAGCGATGAGACAGTGTGTGGAGCTGTGTCCCAAGGACGCGAGGAAACACTGTGCAGAGCTGCGTCCAAAGGACTTTGCAAGCTCCTTCCCAGCGCGTGACACCTTCGTTACACTCTCGGTAACATCGCTGCCACCAGTGCGGGCGCGGCCATTACAAGAATCTTGAAATTTGCCCTCTAACCCCATATTAGTAACGTTTATACTTTTGTTTATGTCTTTGAGAATGCCATCATATTTCATTTTGAAAAGGTTTACGACTGACCATGTTTTCCAGATGAATTTACTTTGTTGTTTTAATAATCAGACTGGTTCGAGATTGCAGACTAACGGAAAATAAACCAACTTCTCCCTTACATTCTTACTATATCAATTAAAGATGATACTTTTAATGAAATAGAAATTCAAATTGACAAACAAAGAAAGTAATTCATCAGCGGTAAGCGTATTCGGCGTCACGACAGTCGTCACTTGTTTGTAAACATGACGGTCATTCGGTTGCGAGTTCAACCCCAATCATGGTTGGGGCCACCTATCACAGTGGGGAGTTTTGACTGGTGGCAACGATAATATAGAGAGCTCCCCGAACGGACTATCGCTGTGAGGAGCTTGAGGACTTTGAGGAAACACTGTGTAGAGCTGTGTCCAAAACCACTGCAAGGGAGGCGGATATAAGACTCAACTATTGTTTTGTTCACGTTTTGTTGGACAACCTGCTGTGAGGTTAGGCTGGAAGCATCCATGAACGGGATATGGATTACACTTGACACTTTATTGAGGCCACATTTTCTTAACACACAATACTAATGGAGTATATGTTAAGTGATCACAATCACTCGGTATATTTTAATATTTTCTCTCATTTTAACCCTCCCCTCTCACCCTCTCTCTCTCTCTCTCTTCACTATCTTAGTCTCTCCCTCCCCTCTCTCTTCACTATATCTCTCTCCCCCACCTGTCTCTCCTCCATTTTCTCTCCACTATCCCTGTCTCACCCCTCTCTCTCTACACTATCTCTCTCTCACTCTCTCGCCCCCCTCCCCCTCACTCACTAACTCACTCACTCACGGCGGCGTAAAACAACAAAAAATTCTGACGGTTCCCTTTGCAATCTTGGGTAGTGCATCTCCAATAAACCACCTTCTGCCTTTCTCGTTCCGATTCCATCCATAAAACACATAAATATCTGTTACCTCGGGACGTTGGAAGACATTTGTAGTCTAGCTGTCTAGAATATGATGCACACAAGACTTCGGTGAGCGCATGTTTAGGTAAGGTGACCGAATTTCATTAAGCATGTCAGTGAAGCGCGGGTCAGTTTTACACACCTCCTCTCAATCATAATTCCTAAAATAAACACAAGCTTAATCAACAAGAAATTTCAAAGTGCACCGCGATTCGCGTTTCTGCGAATACCTAACACTAAAAAGTCCCCTTCGGCTGGACTGCATGTGTTTTCATGCAAATTGTGTGTGGCTGGTGCCTCGGATAGAGCAGGACACGCTTACCCATTTCACGAACACCTGAAGTTGTCACTGATCCTCGGTGATCAATTCATATACCTAGCGTTACGTTTAGAGTTTGATTGGTGTGATTGTATGTTCGTGCGTGCGTGCGGGGCGTACGGGCGCTTGACAGCTCCATCATATAAGTTACGAATACAGGCAATTTAAGCACACGCATGGTTAACCACGTGACTAAGACCGTTGTATTTCTTCATGTCTATTTATATTTGACCTATGCGACTACAACGAAGCAAGTGTTAATGTCCCTATGTGTTATAAGACTATACACTTTGAATCATATATTTTCAACCTATAAATAAGCGTATGACGCGGGGAATGTTTTGGCCAATGCAACCCGTGCAGATCTGGAGAATTGGTCTTCAGCAACCCATGTCGTAAGAGGCAACTATGCTTGTCGTAAGAGGCGGCTAACGGGATCGGGTGGTCAGGCTCGCTGACTTGGTTGATGCATATCATCGTATCCCAATTGCGTGGATCGATGCTCATGCTATCAATCACCGGATTGTCTGGTCCAGACTTCATTATTTACAGACCGCCGTCACATAGCTAGAATATTGCTGAGTGCGGCGTTAAAGAACAAAGAAATATGGCCAATGCTGTTTTTATATTGTGTATGAGGTGTACTTCTGCCACTTAAGTGGAAACATGATACTTAAATCCCGGGTCGTACGTAGTGCTGTGGGTGAGTATACAACGATCGTACATCAATACATCAATACATCACGTATACATTTCAGCCAAGTCAACCGCCAGGACGTGACCGGAATATATCAGCGCCATACAGGGGGCAGCGGGCAATCCCTTGCTGTGTTGTAATCAATTACGTTTCCAGAAAAAAACTGATTTGCACCAGAAAAAAGTCCCACTGGGAATAAACATAAGTTGGTTACTGCGATAAATGGGTTTCCTACAGAAACAAATGTCATAACGGATGGAGATGAGGCTGCAGAGGGTGCACCTTCAGAAGAAATAAATACAGTTTTTTTTAAGTCTATGTTTTAAAAAACCCACAACAACTGTCGAGCAAAAGAAAGAATATACCCCTGTGGCTAAAAAGGAAACAAACAAAAAATGTTTTTTCTAGTGTGATTTATTTGATGCGGATAATATAGTTGTGTTTTGGACCTTAAGCTTGCAGCGTTTCGGCGACTGTTTTCAGTCTAGAAACGTTTTGATTACAGTTTTTTATAGGTCAAAATTCAATTTTCAGATGCATACTTTCTTTTCCTTGGTGGTTTTTATGACAACATTTTACGTACCAATATATAATACGTAACAGCCAATCACAGGTACAGGTAGGCCAAACAAACGCATCTAGCCAACTCTAGCCAGACGCATGTACAGAACTGACTAAACACGGATACAGATAAAAAACTATAATTATTTTACCGATGGTATTGCTTACCCTAAAGGTTGTGAAGCGAAATGGGTCTTAACGTCGCGTTCACGATTATTTCATTCACATAGCGATGTGTGTGTGTGTGTGTGTGTGTGTGTGTGTGTGTGTGTGTGTGTGTGTGTGTGTGTGTGTGTGTGTGTGTGTGTGTGTGTGTGTGTGTGTGTGTGTGTGAGTGACTGCTTGTACCAGTCCGGACTGATGCCGGTTTGTTTCGTGACAGCTCAGAGATACAATGCCGAAATTTAACACGGATACATTTAATAATAACCCCGAGCTGGTCAGTCCGTGTTTTGTCCCCTCAATGCCCAGGGCCTGGCAGGGTGACAAGTATCATCTTTTAACGTATCTTGGTATGACCCGACCAGGGGATCGAACCATCGACCTTCCGCTCTCCAGATAGACGCTCTATCCACTGGACCGCGGAGACCACCCTTAATTATAAACATCCGTTGTTTGGGGCATGTGGTCTAAGTATGTTCATTCCCGTTGTTTTATCCACTGCGTACATGATATGTTACAATTACACTAGACGCAAATGATATATTTTACACATTATCCCGCGAAGATCCGGGTTAGCATAGGTCTTCAGCAACCCATACTTGCCGTAAAAGGCGACTAACGCGATCGGGTGGTCAGGCTCGCTGATTTGTATGATGCATGTCATCGAATCCCAATTGCATAGCTCGATACTCATGATGTCAGTCACTGGATTGTCTGGTCCAGATGCGATTATTTCCAGACCGCCGTCATATAGCTGGAATATTTCTGAGTGCGGCGTTAAACAAGAAACAAACAACAACATAATATATTTCGGACGGTTCCTTTGCAATCTTGGGTAGTGCATCTTCAATAAACCACCTTCTGCCTTTCTCGTTCCGATTCCATACATAAAACATATAAATATCTGCTACCTCGGGACGTGGGAAGACATTTGTAGTCTAACTGTGCATTTGCCATCTCGAATATGACGCACACAAGACTTCGGTGAGCGCATGTTTAGGTAAGGTGAACGAATTTCATTAATCACGCCAGTGAAGCGCGGGTCAGTTTTACACACCTCCTCTCAATCATAATTCCTAAAATAGACACAAGCTAAATCAACAAGAAACTTGTGCACCGTGATTCGCGTTTGTGCGAATACCGAACACTTAAAAGTCCCCTTCGAGCGAATTAACCGCCAAGGCTCATGAGGACACAACTTACTGGTACCCCTCTTTAGCTGATTAATTTATACAAATATTCTTCAGTATAACAAGCTACCCTTATAACCACTTTGGACCCGTCAACATCCGGGTTAGAATAGGTCTTCTTACCGTTAGAGGCGACTATGCTTGTCGTGAAAGGCGACTAACGGGATCGGGTGGTCAGGCTCGCTGACTTGATTGATGCATATCATCGTATCCCAATTGCGTGGATCGATGCTCATGATATCAGTCACTGGATTGTCTGGTCCAGATTCGATTATTTACAGTATGTCGTCATATAGCTGTAATATTGCTGCATGAGGCGTTAACCAAAACAACAACAACAACAACAACAACGGCAATATAACCACTTTGTTTATATGTCGATGTAAACAGTAATATCTACGTCAGATTGATATAGATGCAGGAAGGCCTCGCGGTCAAAAATATAATTTGATAATATGACAAAATTACATCAAGACAAATATATTTAGTCGCATAATAATGATAGCTTTATTAACCTACTTATAAAGGTTAGTTATATTCATGAACGACATTGATTGACCCCGGCTCCAACTGTTCTGTCTCCTATGCATCGTGTATAATATGTTTGACAGTTGGCGGAGTCTAGAGCCCGTCACTCTCACTGATTAATGGTGCCCCTGTTCCGAGTTCCTGGGTCGAGTGATGGAGATCCTATTGAGTTATATAATGTCAGCATCACCAATAATTACAGTTCGTGAATACTTCTATGTAACATTATCTTAACAGTTACTTCGGTGCACGTTTTAATCTTCATTATTCAGGTCGATCCCGAACATTTCAGAGACGATTTAATCAATTACCACAGAGCTCATTGTACTGTATAGGAGTAGGTTTGCCTTTTTCTTTAATGTTTATCTGATCGCAACCAAAATGGTGAACATAACGTTCAACGTAACTAACGGCCCATTTTTTTTAAAGTAACTCGCATATAACATGACCAATTGTTTCTTATGTCATAGGCTACAAAACCGATTGTTGGTGTCACGCATCGTGGCAGTACTCACATACACATTCGCTCTCATTCATCTCCTCATTCATCCACTCACTCACTCACTCATCCATTTATTCATTCACTCAGCCACTCACCCATCGACTCATTCACTCACTCGTCAACTCATCCACTCATTCATCCATATCTTCATTCACTCACTCTCTCACCCATTCACTCACTCACTCATTCATTTACTCACCCATTCACTCACTTCATTCACTCACTCATTAACTCATCCACTTATCCACCCATTCATCCATATTTTCACTCACTCACTCATCAACTCATCCACTCACCCACCCATTCATTCATCATATTTAACTCGCTCACTCACTCATCCATTTATTCATTCACTCACCCAATCACGCACTCACCCACCCTCTTATCCACTCATTCACGCATTCCTCTATTCATTCACTCACGCACTCACCCACCCTCTTTTTCACTCATTCACTCTCATCCACTCATTCTTCCACTCATTTGGGGCGGTCGGGTAGCCTAGTGGTTAAAGCGTTCGCTCGTCACGCCGAAGACCCGAGTTCGATTCCCGACATGGGTACAATGTGTGAAGCCCATCTCGGGTGTCCCCCGCCGTGATATTGCTGGAATATTGCTGAAAGCGGCATAAAACCATACTCACTCACCCACTCCACTCATTCAGGCACACGCCCAACCACCCACTTCAGCACAATGCCACACATTAATTACCTATACGGCCACAACAATGTGTGAGGTTATAACATCACTTGGGACACACAGTCGGCAGATTTGTCATGAACATCTTAACACCTACCTTAGATACCGCGGTATCCAAGAATCATTAACCTGATGCTATCTCCAGAGGCCATCCCTAGATGACTCTGAACATGGACTTAATTCTCAAACAATGTAGACCTAACACCCGTCACCGCAGTGAGCCTTCCCTGAGCCCCGGATGTTGATCTGGAGCCATACATCAGCTGAAAGTGATACACGCCAAAACACAAGGGGCAATGTTTGAGAATTATTCAGATAGCGGTTCCTCCTCTTATTGTCTGTGCAGAGAATTCGGGTTGACAGTTGCGGTATATCATTACGTGCTTAACGTTTGTCTGTATGCCCTAGCCAGGGCTGTGATAAAACACAGGCAGGCCGTGGTATGACCCCGACAATGATTTTTTAATACTTCCACACTTGGGAATGTGCAGAGTCGTGAAGGATCTGCTCGTTTGACCGAGCGAGTGTGTGTAAGTGAGTGAGTATGGTTTTACGCTGCTTTTAGCATTATTCCAGCAATTATATCACGGCGGGGGACACCAGAAATGGGCTTCACACATTGTACCCATGTCGGGAATCGAACCCGGGTCTTCGGCGTGACGAGCAAACGCTTTAACAACTAGGCTACCCGACGGCCCGAGTGTTAGCGTGAATGCTGTTTTACGCTGCAGTTACCAACATTCCAGCTATATCATGGAGGCTTGTAAATAAGCCTGAACAATACGAACTGGTGGTTGATATTATGAACATCGCCCTTCGCCGAGTGCGATGACACGCCAAGTCACAAGGTTTTTTCATCTCGATCCATTTTATCTGGCTCTTGTATCAAACATAAGTTACTGGGGACCAGTTCTATCACAGAATACCTGCGAGATTGCATGAACGAAAGGAGGTGAACGCAATGTCAACGTTAACGGAATTTCAATAAGGTCTACTTGAAGGAAAATGGTGTTTTCAAGTGAGTTGGGTTTGCACAGTATTCCAGTTATATCACGGCGTGTCAGCTTGATGTGGGGGAGGGGCGGTCGGGTAGCCTAGAGGTTAAAGCGTTCGCTCGTCGCGCCGAAGACCCGGGTTCGATTCCCAATGTGTGAAGCCCATTTGTGGTGTCCCCCGCCGTGATATTGCTGGAATATTGCTAAAAGCGGCGTAAAACCTCACTCACTCACCTAATGTGGGAGGAAAGCCTGAATTGATGCAGGTCTTAGACGTTTAGCACTTGGGGAAATCCACGAGCTTTGGAAACATAATCAGGAAGAACCGGAATTTGTAATTTTTGCTCTTAGGTGTGGCCCTGTTTTGATTCCCAGTGTGTTCAATTTGTGATATTAATATTTGTGGGTCACGATGGCATAATTATAAAAAAAAACATCGTAAACACCAACGCACCCACGCACCCAACCACACCCACGCACCCAACCACACCCACGCACCAAACCACACTCACGCACCCAACCACACCCACGCACCAAACCACACCCACTCACTCGACACAGTGGGGATATAGTGGGGCACCTGTGTACATGGAGAGTGGTGAAAAATGACCATTTCAGGTTACCATGTCAGTAAAAGGAAAATTTCATATCGACCTGTAACACTTTATCGTAGACCACCTTACAGTCCTCTAGAGACCGCTTCCGAGATATGGTGGATAGAGCGTCTGCACGGAGAGCGGAAGGTCGGTGGTTCGATCGCCGGCCGCGCCATACCAAAAAACACTTTAAAAGATGGTACTTGTTATTACCCTGCCTGGGGCTTGGAACTAAGAGGGTAGAACAAGGACTGGTAGGCTCGGAGTCAGTATGCTGTGTCTGAGTGGGTTATTCATGTTAAACTTCGGCATATTATCTTTGTGGGCGAGCACTAAAAAACCGACATTAGTCCGGACTAGTACAAGCAGTCACACACACACACACACGCACGCACGCACGCACACGCACACACGCACGCACGCACACACACACACGACCACACACACACACGCACGCACGCACGCACGCGCGCATGCATACATATTAAGCTTAATATGAAAAATGCTAAATATAAAAATGTTGCTGTCAAGGAGTCCCGCAGCCTGGGATGGGGATGGGGATGGGGATGGGGATGGGGACGGAATGAGGGTAATTGTTTTCTGGTATATATGCACTAAGATCTTTAAGAGAAACTAAGTTAGAGATGACAAGAGGATGGGAATATGTTGCATGGGGTGCGGGGAATGGAGGTGATTGTTGTAGAAAATATTCTCAAGGTTCTGTAGGAGAGACTACATACAGGTTCACAAGTTCTATGCAGTTGCAAAGCGCACTGACACCATCAGGTCGAAGTGTTACAAGACTCACTGGTTAATCCCACATACAAGGAACGCTCTTCAGGATCCCGGTATAATTGACCCTAATGATGTAATTGATACACTATTCTTGTAAACGTAGGAGACTAATAAAAACCTCATTCATCATCAGCTGCACAGCAGAGGCTGAGGATAAGTAAAGCTGAACAGCCAAGGGACCGGCTGTAACAGATATATCAGAGTACCAGGGTGGTCAGATCTCACATACAGCGAGTTTGGCTAAACTGTACTTGGAACAATACAGCGAGAACATGTTATTCCTGACGATAGCCCTCTAACACACTTTCTGAGAGAGAGAGAGAGGGAGAGAGAGAGAGAGAGAGAGAGAGAGAGAGAGAGAGACAGACACAGAGAGAGAGAGAGACAGACAGACAGAGACAGGGGAGAAAGAGAGAGCCAGACAGAGACCGGGAGTGGGAGATAGTGGAGAGAGAGAGGGGTGAGACAGAGAGACACGGAGAGAGACAGGGGAGAAAGAGAGAGACAGGGAGTGGGAGATAGTGGAGAGAGAGAGAGAGGGGGTGAGACAGAGAGAGACAGAGAGAGAGAGAGAGAGAGAGAGAGAGCAATACAGCGAAAACCTGTTATTCCAGACGATAGCCCTCTAACACACTTTCTGAGACAGAGAGATAAGGGGTGAGAGAAAGGGAGAGGGGATGAGAGATAGTGGAGAGAGAGTGACGTTGCCAGTAGTCGGTTATTCCAGATGATAGCAGATGATAGAGAGAGAGAGAGAGAGAGAGAGAGAGACGGCGAGAGATTGGGGAGAGAGAGACAGGGGGAGTGAGAGAGAGACAGGGAGAGTGATTAAGGGTGAGAGGGAGGGAGAGGGGATGAGAGACAGAGATGTTGCCAGTGATCGGTTTCATGGGGTTTCCTGATTAACAGGGTTTCCTCGAAGTTTAGTAACACCACAGTGTGTCAGCTTCATGCGGGAGAAAAGCCCAAACCCGTAGAAATTACCGCTTGAGACCAACGAGCGAGGCATGGTGATGACTCACAGGGTTCACGGTCAGAACTAATCTTGGATTCGAACTCACGATCAATCGACCTTCGTACAGCTTAGGGCTTGTGTGCGGGGATGGGGTGACCAATAGCGGGCACAGACGCGGCCCGGGACACGGGCATAAGTCGAACGTGAATCGCTGTTTGTGGAGGGCTTGAAACGCTCAAGCAATGGCGACATGTTATCTCATATTGATTACGAATAAAATCCGCACTAACAGTGGATGAAATCAGCTTTACATTACCGTTGTTTCGCCAAATAAACTTCTACAAAAATAACCTTTGAAACTAGCCTGATTTGAAGTGCATGTAAACGCTGGCACTTGTAATAACCTGATTCAGGCCCGCAATTGAACTTGACTAATGTCATGGTGTAATAATGTGTGCAGCGTGTGCAAGGGGAGGCTTCAGGTATAATTGACTTAGTGGATTCACAGGCGTTTTGTGGTCATCAAAGTGCCATTAATACAACCCTTCATGACGAGGTTCTCAACATCTGACGGCTAACGGGAATAAATAGATTAATATTTAAAAAAAATAAAAAATGTTATGACAAAGAAAACAGGGACAGAAATGCTACCTATAGAATAAGCTGCCGGGAAAAATATGCACACACCCAAGTTTGATGGTTGCTAAAAATGAAACAAACAAGAAATGGTTATTCAGTGATGATGTGTTTGATTAAGTATCGAAGTTGTGTTTTGGGCCTTTGCAGTTTTTCGGCGACTGTTGTAAGCCTAGTAATGGTTTGATTACGCTTTTTGGGTTAAATCCAATTTTCAAGTGTATACTTTCTTTTCAATAATCAATATGGAGATAAACATATTGTGTTGTCAATGTAGAGCTAGGTTACCTTTAGATTTAACATTCAAATGTTACATTTAGGGCCAAATTATAGAAAAGCGCCAAATTCCAAGCTCTCCCCAAAACTTAAAATACTTTCTCTTTGTAGATTTCTGTTGTGTTCTCTGCACAAAATGTATTGTCACATATCCTTTGAATATTGTAGTAACTGCAACTTTGCATTTTGTAACCTTTAATTGTAGACATAATTATTTAAATATGCCTTCCGCCGATGACTGAAAAAAGTACTATTCTATGAAAATACGCTTCCGCGGTGATGCAGCCGTCAAACCACCTGTTTCAATCAGAGGGGGTTTATTGTGATTAAATAGCCTCTGATTAACCAATCAGAATCGAGTAATTTCCAAATTCATGGTAGAATAATAGTTAAAACTAGTTTATTTTAGCTTTAACGATGACGTCACAAGGCGGTACCGAACCAGGGTATCGCACCGAAGGGGTTCAGAAGGCATGGGCAGATCTGGTCAACCAAAGTATGATGTCAATCACTTAGCATTATCTAATAGGTCAGCTAAAGTAACTTCGGTCATTCCTTGGTAAAGCGCATTCACCAAAGACTCCCAAGGTTTTGATATCAAACGCGGGCCAGGAAAACCATAGTAAATAATGGATGAGCAATGTCAATAAACATTGGGAGACATGTGCGTTTATGACTAAAGGATTTTGTCCTTCAGTCATAATAGACGTCTTGTTCATACAACTTCGTCGACATTATCAATTATGAATCGAGTCACTACCCTTTATTCACTCTGACAATATTAGACAATCAAATATTTACGAAACAGCCGTTAAATTCCACATATCGGCGACCTTGCAGTCATCGTATTAGTTTGTGATCAAAACAAAGGTGGTTCAACAGGAAATGGTAATTCAATGATGATACATTTGATACGGGTATCATAGTTGTGTTTTGTACCTTACGTTTGCAGTTTTCAGCCTCGTAACGTTTTCTAACGTTTGTAAGTTTTTGGTTCAATGCTATTTTCAAGTGTATGCAGTAAACAACGTTTATAACGAACACTCTTCTAACGAAATGACCGATATAACGAACTTAAAGTTTTAGTCCAGGTCATTTGTTGTATACAAGCTGTATATCTGCTTATAACGAACTACGGTTATTACGAACTAACTGCGTTCGTTATAACCGTTTACTGTACTTTCTTTGCCCCGGCAGTTTACAAACGTAGAATGAGCGATGGGTAGAGAATCAATTTTACACAGTGTACCTATGTAGGGAATCGAACCTGGGTCATTGGCGTGACGAGCAAACACTTTATCCACTGGGCCAAGTAGGGGCACGGGTGGCCCAGTCGTCTGAGGCGCCGCGATTCGCTGTGTAGAGTAGAAATCTATTTGTGGGTTCGAATCCCGTTTCGCCCCGATTATGGTTCTAGGTTTGTCAGCAATCTACCCGCACTCGTGGGTTTCACCAAAGTGGTAAACGTTTGAGACCTGCATCACTTCGGGCTTTCCTCCCACATTAAGCTAACACACCGTGATATAACTGGAATACTGTTAAAAGCGGCGTAAAACACAACTCACACACACACACACACACGTATGCATACATGCATTCATCCAAACATTTCGTTCATGTTAACTTACGGTTTAGGACTCAAGTCAATATCACGTCGTGTCTCTGTGGTCCAGCTCTTGTTAAAGTCACAGGACTATGAAAACAAGCTCCCCAGATCTGCGTCTTTATCGAAAACACGCGGTTTGAGCACAGCAAACCAAGAAGGACTACCATGTATTGCCTTGTTTGGTGGTTATTTAACATCCAAGCCTCCAGTCCTCTCTCGTCTCAGCTTTGATAACACTAACGACTCGACCTGCCTAGCTCCGGCCCCTTCGATTGCGAAAGCTTGTTTGCTTGCATTCCGTCAAAGCCAATCTCATGGGAAAGAAATGGTGCGAGCTAATAAGGTATCTGTGCTTGTGACTCAAAGGTTTGACCCAGAACACTTTGTACTGATCCATAACTACTTTGTCATGTCAGAAAACAAATCGATATATACTGGTATATTAAGACTAAATATCGTTTTGATTTATCATTTCGTGTAATTGGTTCTTCGTCAAGTGGTCCAGACAAAGTTGATCTCCGTATGTTAATTGTAAACGTTTTGTGCGTATTATACTGCTCAAAAGAAGTAAAAGAACACTCGATTCTTTCCATTACTACAGTTAATCTGTCACAACATGACATATTAACTACACTAACATGAAAGAATCGAGTGTTCTTTAACTTCTTTTGAGCAGTATATGTACTAGTCTCGTGTTTCATTTGAACTTCAAAATGATGCCAATAATATGATTGATATAGATAAATGTTATAAATGACAATGAATGCTACTAATGCCCAAAGTAGATATTAACTAAACTTATATGGATCTCATTCAGAATATAGGTTTTATCAGTGTTTTGAATGATATAAATGCTCTGAATGAATAATGACACAAAATGATGCGAATGAATAAGTTATATATATGCTATTAATGTGCTACAAGACTTGAATGAACTAGACAAAGAACTAGCTTGATAACGGTGTACGAATCTACATTAAAACGTCGCTAAATGCAATAGACCAGAAGTTGTTATCAATAAAGTTGAACGTTTGTCTTGTAGACGAAGACGATATAGCAGTGGTATCCAACCCTCAATGCTGTACAATATATAAGTTGTATCGAAGCCTAAATGATGTTCTATGTATAAGTTGTATCCAAACCTCAACTCTGTTCTTTATATACAATGTACAATGCATTGCCACTAAGCTATTGTTGTACACGCTGCCATACAATCAGAATAGACATCGATACGGGATGTACATTAATACAGATGAGATCTAACCTCATCGTTATGGGGTTTATCAAAAAAGGTCTCTATGCCTCAATGTGGCAGGATTCTATATTGTATGTTGTTGCTTGACCTCAATGTTATAAGGTCCTATGAATAAAGTTGTATCCAAACCTCAATTCGGTTCTATATAAGAGTTGTATCCAAACGGCAATGTTGTAAAGTCCTATGAATAAAGTTGTATCCAAACCTCAATGTTATAAGGTCCTATGAATAAAGTTGTATTCAAACCTCAATGCTGTTCTATATATGAGTTGTATCCAAACCTCAATGTTATTAGGTCCTATGAATAAAGTTGTATCCAAACCTCAACGCTTTTATATATATGAGTTGTATCCAAACATCTTCCCGAGGCAAGTGAGTTAACTGACTATAAAAGTCCAGTTTCCACCCTTGCTGAACTAGGCTGGTATTATGGAGTTACATTTTGGCTGGACTAAAGAGTCTATGCATAGTTCAATCAAATTCGCGCACCGAAATCGAAATCCTGTTCGTAAACTGTCGTACAGATTTCGGTCGATTGCAGGATTTGCAAAACATGTGCACCGCCAACTCGTTGTCAGCAGATAATTTCCAAATCTGTTCATGTTTTTAATCAAGGAGCTCACGTGATTTGATGCATTTCGCGATGTAAGACCCGTTTTATCACAATATAGATCTTGATTATCGATCAGATCGTTTTGACTGGGCGCCACCATTTTGTGTGAAGCAAACGCAAGTGATACGAGAGGTGGAATCTGATTGGTCCATAGGAGAGGCTTAGAAGGGACATACCTGGTAATAGCCACTGGTGGCGCTACGATCGAGCCCAGTAAATCCAGCCTAGTTCGGCAAGGGCGGAAACTGGACTTTTATAGTCAGTTAACTCGCTTGCCATGGGAAGATGTATCCAAACGGCAATGTTGTAAGGTCCTATGAATAAAGTTGTATTCAAACCTCAATGTTGTAAGGTCCTATGAATAAAGTTGTATCCAAATATTCATGCTCTTCTTGTATCTGATCCTCAATGATGTAGGTTCTGTATATGAAGGTGCACTTTACCCTCAATGCAGTGGGGTTTTACACACGCAGGTGACACTGTACTTTACCCTCAATGCAGTAGGGTTTTACACACAAGGGTGACACTACTTTAGCGTCAATGCAGTAGGGTTTTACACACAGAGGTGACACTGTACTTTACCCTCAATGCAGTAGGGTTTTACACACACAGGTGTCACTGTACTTTACCATCAATGCAGTAGGGTTTTACACACAAAGGTGACACTGTACTTTACCCTCAATGCAGTAGGGTTTTACACACAAAGGTGACACTGTACGTAAAACCCTACTGCATTGACGTTAAAGTACAGTGTCACCTTTGTGTGTAAAACCCTACTGCATTGACGTTAAAGTACAGTGTCACCTTTGTGTGTAAAACCCTACTGCATTGAGGGTAAAGTACAGAGTCACCTTTGTGTGTAAACCCTACTGCATTGACGTTAAAGTACAGTGTCACCTTTGTGTGTAAAACCCTACTGCATTGAGGGTAAAGTACAGTGTCACCTTTGTCTGTAAAACCCTTTAGACTGTACTGTCCGCTTATCTAGACTTGCCTATTATGAGGATAGAATTACGACAAATATGCAGGCTAACGTACATGCAGTTGTATGTTCTATGTATAAAGTTGTACTTAACCTCAATACAGTAAGGTTCTAAACACAGCTATACCTAATAGTAAACGGACCTGCCACGAATATGCAGTTGTATGTTATATGTATAAAGTTGTACTTAACCTCAATACAGTAAGGTTCTAAACACAGCTATACCTAATAGTAAACGGACCTGCCACGAACATGCAGTTGTATGTTCTATGTATAAAGTTGTACTTAACCTCAATACAGTAAGGTTCTAAACACAGCTATACCTAATCGTAAACGGACCTGCCACGAATATGCAGTTGTATGTTCTATGTATAAAGTTGTACTTAACCTCAATACAGTAAGGTTCTAAACACAGCTATACCTAATCGTAAACGGACCTGCCACGAATATGCAGTTGTATGTTCTATGTATAAAGTTGTACTTAACCTCAATACAGTAAGGTTCTAAACACAGCTATACCTAATCGTAAACGGACCTGCCACGAATATGCAGTTGTATGTTCTATGTATAAAGTTGTACTTAACCTCAATACAGTAAGGTTCTAAACACAGCTATATCTAATCGTAAACGGACCTGCCACGAATATGCAGTTGTATGTTCTATGTATAAAGTTGTACTTAACCTCAATACAGTAAGGTTCTAAACACAGCTATACCTAATCGTAAACGGACCTGCCACGAACATGCAGTTGTATGTTCTATGTATAAAGTTGTACTTAACCTCAATACAGTAAGGTTCTAAACACAGCTATACCTAATAGTAAACGGACCTGCCACGAACATGCAGTTGTATGTTCTATGTATAAAGTTGTACTTAACCTCAATACAGTAAGGTTCTAAACACAGCTATACCTAATCGTAAACGGACCTGCCACGAATATGCAGTTGTATGTTCTATGTATAAAGTTGTACTTAACCTCAATACAGTAAGGTTCTAAACACAGCTATACCTAATCGTAAACGGACCTGCCACGAATATGCAGTTGTATGTTCTATGTATAAAGTTGTACTTAACCTCAATACAGTAAGGTTCTAAACACAGCTATACCTAATCGTAAACGGACCTGCCACGAATATGCAGTTGTATGTTCTATGTATAAAGTTGTACTTAACCTCAATACAGTAAGGTTCTAAACACAGCTATACCTAATCGTAAACGGACCTGCCACGAATATGCAGTTGTATGTTCTATGTATAAAGTTGTACTTAACCTCAATACAGTAAGGTTCTAAACACAGCTATACCTAATCGTAAACGGACCTGCCACGAACATGCAGTTGTATGTTCTATGTATAAAGTTGTACTTAACCTCAATACAGTAAGGTTCTAAACACAGCTATACCTAATAGTAAACGGACCTGCCACGAATATGCAGTTGTATGTTCTATGTATAAAGTTGTACTTAACCTCAATACAGTAAGGTTCTAAACACAGCTATACCTAATAGTAAACGGGCTTGACACGAACATGCAGTTGTATGTTCTATATATAAGATTGTATTTAACCTCAATGCAGTAAGGTTCTATTCACAGCTATACCTAATAGTAAACGGACCTGCCACGAATATGCAGTTGTATGTTCTATGTATAAAGTTGTACTTAACCTCAATACAGTAAGGTTCTAAACACAGCTATACCTAATCGTAAACGGACCTGCCACGAATATGCAGTTGTATGTTCTATGTATAAAGTTGTACTTAACCTCAATACAGTAAGGTTCTAAACACAGCTATACCTAATAGTAAACGGACCTGCCACGAACATGCAGTTGTATGTTCTATGTATAAAGTTGTACTTAACCTCAATACAGTAAGGTTCTAAACACAGCTATACCTAATCGTAAACGGACTTGACACGACCATGCAGTTGTATGTTCTATGTATAAAGTTGTACTTAACCTCAATACAGTAAGGTTCTAAACACAGCTATACCTAATAGTAAACGGGCTTGACACGAACATGTACCTAACCACCACTACAGTGCGAGGAGCAGACAGAATCTGGCACATGCAGCCGTCGGTGGAAAATAAATATGGAAGGGTGAAAAGGAAATGAAAATACGAAATTCCTACAATGTGTCCGTACAGCCATCCCGACATGTGTTTTTGTTGGCTGCCAGTTACAGCGAGAGGAAACAAGACACACACACCCATACAGCCTGTCTATCGGGTTAGTATGCTTATTGATGTCTCCCACCACACGGTACAGGATCAATTGTACAGCCTTCAACCGTGTTGGGATATCGGGTACTGATCACGTCTGTTTATACGTGGAGTGTACGCAGAAGGGCAGGACACGCCCATATTGCACTTGCCCATTCACAGATCACATCTGTGGTTTCTGTGATACCTGACATTGTTTGGGGACTTGGCGTTAAAAGAGCGCCTACCTCGTGGTGTTTCTTCTGGTGCACTTTCAGACCTACTTTCACCACCTTGGTGTCTGAGAACATGTATTTGTAAAAAACTCATATTTGTACGTTCGCTCGTCACGGGACCCGTGAAGATCCGGGGTAGAATAGGTCTTCAGCAACCCATGCTTGCCGTAAAAGGCGACTATGCTTGTCGTAAGAGGCGATAAACGGGATCGGGTGGTCAGGCTCGCTGACTTGGTTGATGTATGTCATCGACCCCAATTGTGTTGATCGATGCTCATGATGTCAATCACTGGATTGTCTGGTCCAGACTCGATTATTTACAGACCGCCGTCGTATAGCTGTAATATTGCTATGTGGGGCGTTAAACAACAACAATTTTTTTAAAAATCGCTCGTCACGCCGAAAGCCCGGGTTCGATTCCTCACATGGGTACAATGTGTGAAGCCCATTTCTGGTGTCCCCCGCCGTGATATTGTTGGAATATTGCTAAAGGCGGCGTAAAACCATACTCACTCACGCAATCACTCCTATAACTAATATACTTGGTATGAATGGAAAAATGGGCGCTATCATACTTTCTTTGGTCAAAGTGGAGATCTTAAATACAATGTTAAATGTTTACTATTTCGTCATACGACTCTTGCTCAAATGGTGTTGGCCAAGGTTACACCATTCAAAGCCTCGACAAAGCTTTCCAAACGTTTAATGGTAGATATGCGGAGGACGCACCAGTGACAATAAATAATATCTCATGCAATTTTCTATTTTGAGTTGTACCATATGTTACGTGTGTTATTCAGGTGAACAATTGCCTTGCTTTGCATGTGTTTGTGACGGGTGCCACACATTTTACGAACACCTGATATCATCACTATTTAATAGTGAGTGAATTTTACTTTACGCCGCTTTTAGCAATATTCCAGCAATATCACGGCGGGTGACACCAGAAATGGGCTTCACACATTGTACCAATGTCGGGAATCGAACCCGGGTTTTCGGCTTGACGAGCGAATACTTTAACCACTAGCCTACCCGACCGCCCTCTTTTTAATATTGATTCATACATGAAAACACATGCTTATGATACAGTCGGAATCTTAAATGGACTTCAAGGGAACTAACTATTCCTGATCCCTAAACTTCATCAAGCTTAACGAAATCGACTTAATTTAGCACAAATGAAATTACACAAAGTACGACGCTCCAAAAAATAATCCGTATTTATTTAGTCATTATATTTACAAGCTTAACTGAATCGAGTAAATTAAGCAAGACACAACAAATAAAAGTACACAAAGTTCGACGCTCCAAAAGGACATCCGTATTGTCACGAACGCTGTAGTTATTTTGAAAAAACCAACAAAAATTGATTTGCTGTTGAAAAAACACATAATCGAATCACGATTTAGTACGGAACTAATTTCGCAAATCACAAAAAATAATCTTGCTATTAAAAGTACTTTTATCAGAGCAGATTTAGCTGAGATTGAGTTCCCTGTTCTCATCCCGCACTTGTGCGGCTGGGTTCACCATCAGCAGCTGGTTTATGTTTAACTCCACGCTATTATGTTATGGTATTATTATTATATTTTGATACCGCTACCACAACGGAAATTAAATTAACTTTTGTTTGGACTAACCACAATTTCTATAGAAACGAAGCCTGCACGCTACCAGGGCCGTGGATGGAGCTCAACTCGCGTGTGGAGCTCCAACCATACAAGTTCAGTCTACTGATGAAACCTCTCGGTTTAATAAACCGCTTGCGAAAATCAAGTTAAATGAGCTACATGTCTTCTGATTATAATGCCGTTGCAGTAAAATGAGAATTTACCGAAGGCGTACACTACCCGTAACCTTTGATAAATGGCAGACCCTCACCTTTCTATCATCAAATATTAATCTCTTCGCCGGTGCGTTTCAATTCTCTCCACCAAGCTAATTAATCTTGGAGCCGCACTTTGAAGTCACATCGAGAGATTGTTCGTTATCGGAATACATGTCCACCGAATTGTGAACATCCAAATGCGGCATATGGACAATTACTGTTCCCTCGTCTAGCTAAGTGGACATTACATTCTGATTTGTGTCAGAATTTATGAAAGCCGTCGCCCTTTTTGAGAGAGACTTGATTGTTACCTGAGATCGGCCTTCCGTTACTATAGCAACAAATACAGAAAGGTGCCCGCCATCTGCTCGGCGTAGTGTTTCGTTGTGGACTTGTTGTTAGATGTGAAGATATGGTGTGTTGGGATTGTGTAATATCTTCTGATTTGCATTGGTTCATACTGAACAGATCACTATTGGATGAACAAAACATGTCTGGCACGTGCAGCGCATCGGCACAGGAACTGTCTTGACCTTCGCTTCGCGCTGTTATTCATGATGCATTTTCCTGACATTTTCATAGAGCTATGGAGATACGACGTATATATTCCGGTATCCTCTCCCATATTATCATAAGGTAATCATTTCAGTGTACGCGTTCCCCGCTTAATAAAAAACACACAGTTCAGGTTTCGTTTAGCAATGAATGAAACCCAAGTCCTTATATGCGATAGTGAGTGAGTATGGTTTTACGCCGCTTTTAGCAATATGCCAGCAATATTCACGAAGAGGGACACCTGAAATGGGCTTCACACGTTGTATCCCTGTGGAGAATCGAACCCGAGTTTTTAGACATGATGAGTGAACGCTTTAACCAATTGGCTAACCCACCGTCCCTATATTCAATCAAATCATTTTGGATAATCATAAAGCTTATCAAAACAGATTCCCCACAAAACAATAAAACATTGATAAAATTGGTTTAAAATAAAAATTTAGATACTCATCTTAATTTCTGAAAAGTGATGAGTGAGACATATTTCATTTTCTTAATTTCTTAAAAAAATAACCTGATGGCTGAAGTGGTATTTTCATTCATAAAACATTAGATTCTTTACACCAAGGGAATTCTCTCCCTTATTATTACCCCGGTCTTTGGATCAGTGTGCACTCAAATTTCATTCTCCTCTCCCTGGGGAGTATACAATATGTCATTCAAACCACACATAACATGAGATTGCAGGTTTTATTGGGAAATGGGAGAGGATGACTATTTTAATTAAGTAATTAATAAATTAATCTTTCATAACGGTTCCGTTGGGATTATTGGGCATAGTACCATAGGCCTGTCATGGCAAACAATTAATGAGGATACAGTGTTTATTACCTAGCAATGTGATGTTGTTGTTTTTGTGCCATTAAACCCTAACTGTATGGATCACTGGTCTTGCCATCATCCACTGGTTCGCTTGACCCAGACTCGATATGAGGCTGGAAATAGCGTTGAGACACCTTCACAAAAAATGGGGAAAAACGTTAAAATTCGTTAAAAGACAGAAACAAACTCCCAACAACAAATGTCCAGCCTCCCAACAACAAATAACAAACAAACTACTGAACAAAATGAAATACCAGCCCACCCCGACTCCAAAAATAACTAAATAACTAATTAAATGACTCAATTAAATAATTAAATAAAAAAAGCAAAAACACCACCCCCCAAAAAATAAATAAAAATAAAATAAAATAAAAAATAAATTAAAATAACAACAACAAAATAACTACAACTGAAAAACACACGCTTTGTTCCTCGGTTGGTTCAACGCATGATGCCGATTTTTTGGCATCCCCACGCCGTGATATTGCTAGAATATTGCTAAATATTGCGAAGCCCCCCACTCACTCCCACACTCGACCATCACAGCAGTAAAGGGAGCAGCAGCATCAATCACAGGTGTAGCCACGTGTGCAGGTGACTCTCGTGAACAGGGAGGATGAAATACACCTTCACAACACACGTGTAACACCTATGGGCGATGATGCGATGTCGGTGATATCAGGGGAAGGGGGGGATGCTGCAGACGGGAGGTATCAATGCAAAGGCAGTGCGAGGGGTTGACCTTTTAGATAATAATGGGTGTGTGTATCAGGATGCTGTTACTCATGTTGATGTTGCAATTTACTCCAACCAAATGTTTCCCTTCTGTCATTAATTACACAAAACGGATGCAAAGCTTGGCCCTCTTACTGTAATTAAACAAGAAAATTTATTGCTTCCTGGGTTGTTTCTCGTAAACACACCAACAGGTCCACACAGACGCTAAATTCGTCCAAGGACACATCCGATATAAACGATTACTATGAGTGAGTGAGTAAGTATGGTTTTATGCCGCTTTTAGCAATATTCCACCAATATCACGGCGGGGGACACCAGAGATGGGCTTAACACATTGTACCCATGTCGGGAATCGAACCCGGGTCTTCGGCGTGACGAGCGAACACTTTAACCTCTAGACTACCCGACCGCCCTCTTTTTAAACAGGTTCAGAAATCATATTACACTGGTTAGCTTTCCAATGGCACTTGCGACCTTCACCGCACTACATCTTTGTTCAGTCGCTTGGAGGCGAATGACATTGTACCAGTCTAAAATCATATAATATTATGCTGCGTACCGATACTCTAACAGCCACAACGCTGATTGGCCGATTGGGAAGTTCTCCTGACCTTCACACAGTGAGTGAGTGAGTTGGGTTTAACGCCGCTTTTAACAGTATTCCAGTTATATCGCGGCGTGTCAGCTTAATGTGGGAGGACAGCCCGAAGTGATGCAGGTCTCAGACGTTCACCACTTTGGTGAAACCTACGAGCACGGGTATGGTGCTGACAAACCTAGAAACATAATCGGGGCGAACCGGGATTCGAACTCACAATCATAGGTTTCTGGCGTGCCCAAGGGACGCAACTCTGCACAGCGAATTGCGGCGCCTTAGACGACTGGGCCACCCTCGCCCCCACCCTAACTCAGAGGGGTATCGCGTCGGAGTAAAGGATCTGATTTTAACGGGATTGTTTTTTGGGCGGAACGGTCAGATTTGTTTTTTGGTCGAGGGAGAGGGAGGCTACAGTGAGTGGAAAGTGGGTTTAAGTGTCCAAAAAAACACTCCAGAAAATACTCTCGATATTTGAAGAAACTTACATTTTCTATTACATGTATATTTCCGCTACACCTACTGTGCAGAAAAACAAATATATTTTTTTGCACTTGCAAGGGGCGGTGGGGTAGCCTATCATGGTTAAAGCGTTCGTTCGTCACGCCGAAGACCCGGGTTCGATTCCCGACCTGGGTACAATGTGTGACGCCTATTACTAGTGTCCCCCGCCGTGATAGTGCTGGAATATTGTTAAAAGCGCGGCGTAAAACCATACTCACTCACTCTGCAGTTACAAAATTCAAAGCGAACATTGTCATTCTAAGGTCTCAAGGTTTTAGTCAAGAATGTCTGTCCAAACTTGTGAAACAAATCATACGAAACTGATCTCAGATCATTTCCAGTGCGAAACAACGTTACTCCGGAAACCCGAGCTTTCGGGTGAGCATTGCAGGGAACATCCCGGATTAAGCAGGTTTAACTATTCGGAGAAGGAGTATTTTGTTAGCAGACACTCTTATTAACCTATAACATATTTTGCATCTTGAGTGCTTATTGAGTCTCATACGGTACTAAACCCTCAAGAATATGAGCCCCGCATCCCTCATTAACACACTGAAGTTCACAGAGATACAGATGGCTTATCTTTTACATCTTCATAACTACAAGTTCATTTAGAAAGAGACTCCCAAGATGATAATTTGTAAAAAACATAACTGTTGGTTTTGAAGTTCTTGACTCATGTTCTCACCATGACTGTCGGTCGACTGTTTTATATTAGCACTATGTTCAATCACATGATGCTTTACGTTTTCAAAGGCAGACTAATTTTCACTAATAGTTATTTTGTTTTTAAACGCAGGCTGATTTGGAGTAATAGTTATTTAACTCAAATATTGGGCATATTGATTAATTCATTTACATATACGAACATTCGTCTGTTAACGTTCTTAAGTCGTACATAGCAGAACATTAAAACCTTTTAACCCTGTCCCAACACCGAGCCAAATAACCAGGTCGTATTATCAAGATTATATCATCGCAACGCTAAGCTTAAAATAATAAAAAGTCATAATGAAAATAGCAATTATAACTGATAAGCTTTTGCTGTAATAACAAGTGCAAACATGCTTTGGCCAGTGATGCTTTGGCCACTTTAGTTTCAACCTTTTCCGAAAACGCATGGGCTGATAAACTGATTGTTATTGTGACAGATTTGAATATATAACGGTTGTTGCATCCGTGTTGAGAGATGAAGACACGGACAAAACGGAGGATATAAACGACGACACGAACAAGTAGCAGTGTTAGACATTTCGTGTTAATTTTAATGAAACCGGAAATTCGTTAAAAACAAGACTATGCGGGTTGATAAATAATGAGGCGGGGAAATAGGATGAATATAAAACAACATATTGAGCGGGAGGGAATTTAGGCGCGGTGGGGGGTAGACAACACTAAATATACACAGGCGACCTTATGAAAATGTAAATGGATGCCCAAGACATGATGGCATCCTCTTTGACACCAAAAAAAAAACAGTCCCACGCATATCAAGGTTGCCATCTTCTTTGGACAACTATCCTGCAGGTGTCTTGAATTATTCCTAGAAATGCACCCGTCTTGGAGTTGGTCCAGATTCATTATCGTGACAAAGCTACAAGTGTTTACTGTTCTTGGGCCTCTATCTCACCACCACCACCATCATCATCATCATCATCATCATCATCATCATCACCATCATCATCATCATCATCATCATCATCATCATCATCACCATCATATTATTATTATTAATTCTCAATAATTGTACACAGATGTTTCTCTGTGTATGATTGTTTTCCTTGAGAAGTATCTTTTCTTTCTAAACCCTAAATATAATGAAAAACTTCATTCGTCAGTTCGAAAATGTTTGATTAATATGTATCAGAACAACTACGACATAGTTGATTTTTTCAACATTCTGCTAACCAGGAAGTTCAGTTAACATGGAAGCATGTGACGTCATCCGCTGTATCATAACGTCACCACATTTCAAAATGTGAAAACACAGTAACACCAGCAAGATGAAAATAGTCAAAAATGCTGTTGAGTTTATCTCGTCATGTGGTCACAATTGATAGTTTCACTCATGACTATGTTAACCACACACACGTTAAAATAAAAAGGTATGTTTTTTTATGGAATTGAAAATTGAAAGAACAGTTATAAAATGTGATTATGTATATTCAACCATCACTCATTCCTGCAACAATCTGTAGAAAGTGATTTGAAGCTGGGCAATTTTGTGTAAAAATAAATCGGTTCAATGAAGACTGGGGTAAAAAATGAATTTGCAGCCACATAACCCTAATTTAATGATTTTAAAGATAAGATGTGGAAGATACCCATCAGCGGTTGTGTATTGTGCATTTCGAAAACGGAATCTTCAATTTTAAATCAAATTAAATTTAAAAAATAAAAACATGTTGAAGTATTCTTTGAGTGCTGGCAAAGCGCCAGTACAGTTTCCTTTGCTCAACCTCCATATATTCAAGACATAACCGTATTAAATCTAGATGTTTAGTGATACGAGAAATTAAAATCAACGAAGCTAAAAATCCTCTTTCAACTATACAATTGAATTTCAAGAACAAACTGAAATTAGTCCTAAAACATAAAATGTCTGCTTAAAATAAAAATCACTCGGGTTTTACGGGTAGTTTATAATGGGATCTAGAAGTCAATTCATTTATTCAAACAATATTATTGTGACCATGTGAATGAATTGGGTTTCATTCCGCTTTGTAATTTAAGGAATTTCAGTGTTATCACGGGCGTTTCAACTGGTCTAAGACAACGAGCAAGGGTATGGTGCTGACAAACCTAACAATACGATGTGGACGAATTTTGGATGCTGGTTCATCTAATGGACGCAATATTGCACATCGAATTGTGGCCCCCATCCCACCCCCACCCCCCCCCCCCCCCCCCTTCGCCCGTACCCCTACCTCCTACATACGATGGAACTAGAAAAAAGTCTATTAAATCAGGCCAGAAAGAATATTTTATCCTCTTTAGATCCATAAACATCCTACAGCTCCCAAAATATTCAAAGAAGGAAGAAGTCGGTTTATAGTTTGTCTGTTTATAGAATGGTTTTATACAGCCATTGGGAAAAGTAGTATTTCACTGAATCGCATCCAGCGGTACATAACAGCCCTTGAGATGTTCTTCATATGATACAACTCGGAGCCAACGCGAAAACAAACACTTTGTTCCTCTACATCTATGGAAGGGCCAATTGAGCTGGGATCTTGAACCGCCTAGGTGGCAGCGACAGACACAAGTATGGCCTATCTTCCTTAACTCTTGTGTTCTTGAAGTCAAGGAATGCCAACGCCCAGCTTCCGCAACACAGTTCCACCTGCAGTTCTATTGATGCCAAGGTCTCATGTGATGACCTTTTGACGAAGTCGCCGTCTGGTTTGTGGGCCTTTCGCATCAACGCCCGGAGTTATCTCCCTTTATTCCCTCATTGATAACTAGGAAAGGTATGCCTATAGTGTTTTATAAATAACCTTTCTTGTGATTTGTTGGAAAGAATGTGAAATACAAACTTCGCTTAAATATCATCGAAACGTATGTTTTTAATATTTAAAAAACGTGTATTAGTAGGGCATAATAATTACTCGCGTGGAAATCAGGAAAAAATAAACATTTTTGCAGTGGAAACAATATTCTATCGTTTCTCTGAAAAATTAATGAACCAAGAAGTGTGTCTATATTATTCAAATTAACCTAATATTTGCAACGAAGGTCGTTAAACATCGATAAAAACATGTTTAAAATAAGTGTCACAATAGCAGACGACTTCCGGTGGGAAGCAATGACAAGAAGTGAAGCCATCTTTATTACAGCGAACAATGACTCACAACGTGTGCACTTCCATGCCGTGTATCGTCCGTTTCACATTCATGCAATAGAGACGTCAGGTCTACAAGATCCCGATAAACGCGCAATTCCTCAAACATTGAGGATGAAACCACTTGAGCGAGTATGGTTGTAAGCCGTTCTATGCAATATTCCCGCAATATTCACGGCGCGGGGATGCCAGAAATTAGCCTCACACACTTTACCCATCTAGGGAATCGAACCCGGGCCTTCGGCATGACAAGTGAACACTTTAAACACTAGGCTACCCCACCGCACCGACGTAACAAAAATCTATGTACGCGAATTACAAACACGCCGACTCAACATTTAGTGTGGATATTGTCGGGAATGTTTATTACAAAGTTAAATGTTGCAGGCAAAGACCTTGGTTAGTGTCTCTGTACATAAACAGCTGATTGACTAGATGCCAAGAGAAGAGAAAATACGTTCTAATGAATGCAATGGAACCTCGAACAAGGACGGTTCTAAGATGGCATCAGGTGCTTCACTCTCCTTTGTCATCTGAACCTACCACAAGTGTGCCGGTATTAATAGTGTTGTTTATGAACGAATTATGAGATGTAAACGTGATTTGAAAATGACTAATCGCCAGGAAATATTATATACACAGGAATTGTGGCAATTTAGTTGCCAATTTGGCCCTAGAACCACCACTCGTTTTACAGCGATGAAAAAACGTATGTATCGTGAAATGATTGTATATACAAAATTATCCAGTCAAGAATGGAAACGTTTCTTTGGAATGTGCGCGCGAGTTTGGCAAGGGTGCCAGTTTAAGTGCCACGAAAGTGCAACAACGGCTGCAGTCTCACCGTTGTGGTTCTGCTGTCTCCTTTCTTCGTAATAAAAGTGTCGGATTTTTACAAATGTACATCTGAGTATTCTCTAAACTTTAGTGATTAGATTCATTATTTTGTTTATACTTGAGAAATAGTTTATAGCCACGCAGGAATTCGTCACTCTTCAGAGTTCGTTTTTCTTAAACTGTTACGTCATAGTTCATGTGTTTAACGGTAGACACGATGCGTGTTTCCAACAATTATTGTTCATGCTTTGCTGTCAGATGAATTGGTGGAAGCACAGTGGAAAGGGTGTTGCTTGTTTTGGTGTCAAGCATATTATTGATTTTCAAAGAAAAAATGTCTTAGTTTTTGTGTCCGTAGAAGTATTTTTTGATTCTTTTACATTCTATCGTGTCTCAAAAAATGATAAACCGGAAAGTGTGTCTACATTATTCAAATTATACTAACATTTGCGACAAAGGGTGTTAAACATGGATATGAACATGTCCAAAAGAAGTGTCACAATAGCAGACGACTTCCGGTGGGAAGCAATGACAGGAAGTGAAGCCATCTTTATCACGGCGAAAAATGACAGAGAGGTCAGCTCGCTGTGACTCACAACGTGTGTTTTTCCATCCCCTTCATCATTTTCAAATCCATGCAATAAAATCACGTCGACTCAACATTTAGCTCGAATGTGATCGAGAATGTTTATTACAATGTTAGATGTTGCGGACAAAACCTTGGTTAGTGCCTCTATATATAAACATCTGATTGACTAGATGCCAAGATAAGAAAAAACATCATTCTAATGAACGCAGTGGAACCTCGAACAAGAAAGGTTCAAAGTTGATTTCAAGTGCTTCACACTCCTTTGTCATCTGAACCTATCACAAGTGGGCCGGTATTAAAAGTGTTGTTTATAAACGAATTTTGAGATGTAAAGATGATTTAAAAATGAATAATCGCCAGGAAATATCATGTAAACAGGAATTGTGGCAATGCAGTTGCCAATTTGGCCCTTGAACCACTACTCATTTTACAGCGATGAAAAAACATGAAAAAACATATGTATCGTGAAATGATTGTTAAAACAAAATTATCCACTCAAGAATGGAAACGTTTTTTTAGAGTGTGCGCGCGAGTTTGGCAAGGGTGCCAGGTTAAGTGCAACGCCAGGATCAACTTTGCAACGACTGCAGTCTCACCGTTGTGGTTCTGATGTCTCCTTTCTTCCACTGACGTAACAAAAGTGTCGGATTTTTTAAAATGTACATCTGGGTATGTTCTGTAAACATTGTGAGTAGATTAATTGTTTTGTTTAAACTTGAGAAATAGTTTATAGCCACAAGTGAATTCGTGACTTTTTAACGTTCGTTTTTCTTCCATAGTTACGTCACGTGTTCAACAGTAGACACGATGCATGTTTCCAACAATTATTGTTCATACTTTGTTGACAGATGAGTTTGTGGAAGCACAGTGGATAAAGTCCTTGTTGTCTTGGTGGCAAGCATATTATTGATTTTCAAAGATCAGATATCTAAGATGTTGTGACAGTAGAAGTATTCTTTGATTATTGACTAGGCGCCAGTACAGTTCATGTTTTGGATATAATATCACTAACTTAAAATATTTTCACTTGAAAATAAAACTGATGATAAAATCAAAAGAGAGATTGTTTCCTTTGCTCCTCAGTTGATATCCTCCTTTCATAAGACAAAACCATATTAAATCTAGATATTTAGTGAGACGAGAAATTAAAATCAATATACTAAACATCATATTTCAACTATACAATTGAATTTCAAGAACAAACTCTGATATTAAATTTCTTTAAAAATAAAATTTCTGCTCAAAATAAATATCCCTAGAGAGATCGATAGTATATCATTGGGTTCTATAAGAAACATTCAATTCATGTATTTAGATAATATCAATACCCATGTTCACTATTTTGACAAAGTAAGAGGCGTATATGATAGAGATCGTGAGTGAGTGAGAGAATTTGGTTTCACGCCGCTTTGTGATTTGAGGTATTTCAGTAATATCACAGAGTGTCAGCTTGGTAAGGGAGGAAAGTCTGAAGTGATGCTGGTCTTAGACAACGAGCACGGGATGGGGCTGACAAACCTAAAACATAATTTGGACGAATTTTGGATTCTGGTACAGCTAAGGGACGCAACTCTGCACTGCCTTTGTGTCTTCTAAGACGACTGGGTCACCTGTGCCTCCAACATACGATAAAACCAGAAAAGAGAATATTTAAGCAGGTCAGAAAGAATATTTTATCCTCTTGAGATCCATAAACATCCTACACGGTCTCAAAATACCGGATTCAAAGAGGGAAAAGGTTGTTTTATAGTTTGTCTGTTTATAGAATGGTTGTGGAAATAAACGAAGCATTCTAGACATCCATTGGAGAAAGTAGTATTTCACTGAATCGCATACAGCGGTACATAACAGCCCTTGAGGTGTTCTTCATATGATACAACTCGGGCAAATCCGAAAACAAACACTTTGTCATCAACATTTATGGAAGGGCAACAGAGCTACCATCTTGATTCGCCTAGGTGGCAGCGACAGACACAAGTGTAGCCTATTTTCCTTAACTCTTGTGTTCTTGAAGTCTTGGAATACCAACGCCCAGCTTCCACAACACAGTTCCACCTGCAGTTCCATTGATGCCAAGGTCTCATGTGATGACCTTTTGACGAGGTCGCCGTGTGGTTTGTGGGCCTTACGCATCAACATCCCTTTATTCCATCATTGATAACTAGGAAAGGCATGTCTTTAGTGTTTTATAATTAACCTTTCTTATGATTTATTGAAAGAAGGTGAAATACAAACTTCGCTTAAATATCATCGAAACGTATGTTTTTAGTAAAAAAGAACAACTTGTATTCGTAGGGCATAATAATTACTTGCGTGGAAATCAGGAAAATATAAACATTTTTGCAGTGGAAACAATATTCTATTGTTTCTCTGAAAAATTAATAAACCAGGAAGTGTGTCTATATTATTCAAATTAACCTAACATTTGCAACAAAGGGCGTTAAACATCGATACAAACATGTTCAAACAGAAGTGTCACAATAGCAGACGACTTCCGGCGGGAAGCAAAGGCAGGAAGTGATGCCATCCTTTTCACAGCGACCAATGGCAGAGAAGTCAGTTCGCTGTGACTCACAACGTGTGCTCTTCCATGCCCTGCTTTTATCCGTTTCACATTCATGCAATACAGACGTTGGGTCTACAAGATCCCGAAAAACGCGTAATTCCTCAGACATTGAGGGTACCATTGCCAAATAACGTAAGGGCGTTTTAGGTGAAACCACTTCTGACGTAATGAAGAGTGGTTGAGCGAGTATGGTTGTATGCCGTTCTTAGCAATATTCCAGCGTGAAAATACCAGAAATTAGCCTCACACACTTTACCCATTTAGGAGATCGAACTCGGCCTTAGGCATGACAAGTGAACACTATAACCACTAGGCTACCCCACCGCACCGACGTAACAAAAATCTATTTACGCGAATTACAAACACACAGACTCAACATTTTGTGTGGATATGTTCGAGGATGTTTATTACAAAGTTAAATGTTGCAGGCAAAGACCTTGGTTAGTGTCTCTGTACATAAACAGCTGATTGACTAGATGCCAAGAGAAGAGAAAACACATTCTAATGAATGCAATGGAACCTCTAACAAGGACGGTTCTAAGATGGCATCAAGTGCTTCACGCTCCTTTGTCATCTGAAGCTATCACAAGTGTGCCGGTATTAAAAGTGTTGTTTATAAACGAATTTTGAGATGTAAAAATGAATAATCGCCAGGAAATATCATATAAACAGGAATTGTGGCAATGCAGTTGCCAATTTGGCCCTTGAACCACTACTCATTTTACAGCGATGAAAAAACGCATGTATCGTGAAATATTGTTAAAACAAAATTATCCATTCAAGAATGGAAACGTTTTTTAGAGTGTGCGAGAGTTTGGCAAGGGTGCCAGTTTAAGTGCAACGCCAGGGTCGCCTTTGCAACGACGGCAGTCTCACCGTTGTGGTTCTGCTGTCTCCTTTCTTCCACTGACGTAACAAAGGTGTCTGATTTTTAGAAATGTACATCTGAGTATGTTCTGTAAACACTTGAGCAATAGTTTATAACCAAACAGGAGTTCCTCACTTTTTGAAGTTCGTTTTTTCTTCCTTTGTTATGTCGGGTTTCAAGTGATCAACGGGACATGCTGGCTTAAAAGTGTTGTTCATACTTTGTTGTTAGATGAGTTGGTGGGAGCACAGTGGATAAGGTGTTTGCTTGTCTTGGTGTCTGCGACGTGATAGTGCTTCAATACATTTGTTATCATTAAGAACTAATTTGGCATTGTGAAAGGTCTGAGTGAGTGAGCGAATGAGTGAGTTCAGTTAAGTGAGTAGGTGGCTGGGTGGGTAGTTGCGTGAGTGAGTGAGTGAGTGAGTATGGTTTTACGCCGCTTTTCGCAATATCCCAGCAATATCACGGCGGGGGACACCACAAATGGGCTTCACACATTGTACCCATGTCGGGATTTGAACCCGGATTTTCGGCGTGACGAGCGAACGCTTAAACCACTAGGCCACCCGACCGCCCCGAGTGAGTGAGTGAGTTTAGTTGAGGTGAGTAGGTGGCTGGGTGGGTATTTGCATGAGTGAGTGTATGAGTGAGTGAGTGGATGGGTGGATAGGTGGGTTGATGGGTTGGTGGGTGGGTAGTTGTGTTAGTGGGTGTATGAGTGAGTGTATGAGTGAGTGAGTGTATGAGTGAGTGAGTGAGTGAGTGAGTGGGTTGGTTGATAGGTGGGTTGATGGGTTGGTGGGTGGGTAGTTGTGTTAGTGAGTGTATGAGTGAGTGTATGAGTGAGTGAGTGTATGAGTGAGTGAGTGAGTGAGTGGGTTGGTTGATAGGTGGGTTGTTGGGTTGGTGGGTGGGTAGTTGTGTTAGTGAGTGTATGAGTGAGTGTATGAGTGAGTGAGTGAGTGTATGAGTGAGTGAGTGAGTGAGTGGGTTGGTTGATAGGTGGGTTGATGGGTTGGTGGGTGGGTAGTTGTGTTAGTGAGTGAATGAATGAGTGAATGGGTGAGTGAAAGGGTGGATGAGTGGGTGAGTAAATGAGGGAGAGCGTGTTTAACGTCGCTTCAGTATTTCAGGCACTGTGAGTCATTGGTGAAAAAGAAAGGCGAAAGAGTGTGACGCAAACACAAGATTCATTGCAGGTTTTAGTTTGGGATTCACAGCGGCTTGGACCAGTAGACCACGGTTTGGGCAAATATATACCGCCTCATACTTCAAACAGTGGCGTCAACATCGATTAATTTGATGGAATCACATACACCAATACATACGATAAGAAGCAAGGAGAAGAAGAAGAGGGAGGAGAAGAAGAAGGTGAAGAAGATGGAGGAGGTGAAGGAGAAGTGGAAGAAGGAGGAGAGACGGAGAAGAAGGAGAAGGAGAGGAGGAGAAGTGGGAGAAGGAGAAGAAGGAAAAGAAAGGAAAAGAAGGAGAAGAATGAGGAAGCGAAGGAGGAAGAAGGAGGAAGGGAGGAGAAGGAGAAGGAGAAGAAGGCAGTTAAGAAGAAGAAGAAGGAGGAGGTGGTAGAGAAGGAGGTGGTGGAGAAGAAGCAGTGGAGGAAAAAGGAGGGGAGAAGGAGAAGGAAGGGGAGAAGAAGAAAGAAGCAGGAGAAGAAGAAGGAGGAGGGGAAGGAAGAGGAGGCGGAGGAGAAGAAGAAGAAGAAGAAGAAGAAGGCCCGGGCTGCCAAAATGCACTTTAAACACACAAATGTATCATCAAATGTCTTTAAATCTATAGACTAGCATTATATCTACCTATATACAGGTTTATAGTGTCTCAGTTCGCTGTATTTAAAGAAAACAAGGTGCTCAAAGTGAAGCTCTTTTCCCTCTACATTCTCAACATAGTCTCTATAAAAAGTGTTTGGCTTGTGTTCGGTCCGACTTGGCCCGGGCTGTCAAAATCAATTTTAAACACAAAAATGTTTCATCAAATGTGTTTACATCTATAGATTAGCATTATACCTTCCTATATACCACTTTATAGTGTCTCAAGTCGCTGTATTGAAAGAAAACATGGTTCTCAAAGTGAAGCCATTTTCCCTCTACATTCTCAACATAGTCTCTATCAAAAGTGTTTGGCTTGTGTTGGGTCCGACTTGGTCCGGGCGGTCAAAATCAACTTTAAACAAATAGATGTATCATCAAATGTGTTTACATCTATAGATTAGTATTTTATCTACCTATATACCACTTTATAATGTCACAGTACATCGTATTTAAAGAAAACTGGTCCGTTAAAGTCAAACACTTTTCCTGTATTTTCTTAAGAAAATCTCTGTCAGAAGTGTTGGGTCCGACTTGGCCCGGGCTGTCAAAATCAACTTAAACCTCACAGATGTATATTCAAATGTATTCACATCTATAAACGAGTTTAATATCTACCTATATACCACTTTATAGTGTCTCAGTACATCGTATATAAAGAAAACTGGTCCGTTAAAGTCAAACACTTTTCCTGTATTTTCTTAAGAAAATCTCTGTCAGAAGTGTTGGGTCCGACTTGGCCCGGGCTGTCAAAATCAACTTAAACCTCACAGATGTATATTCAAATGTATTCACATCTATAAACGAGTTTAATATCTACCTATATACCACTTTAAAGAGTCTCCGTTCGCTGTATTTAAAGAAAACTTGGTGCTCAAAGTGAAGCCCTTTTCCCAAGCAAAGACAGTATGAGGACCGTACTAACGAAATGTCAAGCTAGCTTCCCAAGTTGTTATACTAGCCATTCATGACAAGAAAAATCCCGTTTCCTGACGCTTAAAATAGTGTTTATATTAATTACAATGCACAAATTTCCAAATATTCGAAATATTCCAGTGTCCATACCGTCCACTATCCTTGAAGGATAATGATGACGTAGACGACGACAACGACAACAACGATGTGCTGCATTGACTTTCAGAAAGCATATGATTCTGTCTGTTTGGGAATGTTTGGACATGTTGTAGAAATTTTCGTCAGTGTTCACATCGTCCACTATCCTGGAAGGTGTATCTTGCCACATATGTTTGCGGGTAGAGACACAAAACCAAATAAAGACGTGACACATGTGTATGCATACAATTTGGAATAATATGGACAGTTTACAATCCTAGACACATTGCACATTAAGCCATGTTAGATCATGTTTACACTGCTGTTTTATGTATGAGAACACAAGAAAGTACGAATTTGTCAGTCATTCAAATCTCGGGTTCAGCAAATGTTTTCGTATCTATTTTTAGTAAAAATCGTTAGGAGTTTTGCGATCAGGGTGTTAGTTGTCAATTTTAGGTGCTTAAAATGCACTTTAATGAATCCTTGGAGTCTGTGACCTTGGGAAACGTTGTAATGTTATTAATACAAAAATCAGTAAAAGATAAAGCATATATTTTGTGACCGGAACTAGCATGTTCGAGGTAAAGCTTACGTTTTGTGTACCATCAAAAGCATGCCAGTGATGACATTTCTTCAAAACATGACAAAATCCCGATCATCCACAACATGAGAGAGATATTGACCACGAATGTGTGTACCGAACTTTCGAACCTATACTCCGATCACGACCGCCTCACCATAAAAATACATATAGATTTGGACCTGTGAAGATCAGGGTTAGAACAGATCTTCAGCAACCAATGCTTGTATTAAAAGGTGACTATGGTACTCGTTAGAGGCGACTAACGGGATCGGGTTGGTTGTCAGGCTCGCTGACTTGGTTGATTGGATGCATGTCATCTTATCCCAATTGTGTGGATTGATGCTCGTGATGTCAATCACTGGATTGTCAGGTCCAGACTTGATTATTTGCATGACCTCCGTCATATAGATGGCATATTGCTGAGTGTGGCGTTAAACAAAAAAACAAACAAACAAAACATATAAATTTAACCGCTTATTTCAAATTCGAGATAAAAATACATAGCGCCATCTGGAACTCCCTATCTGACTTTACAACAGAACTGTGTACCATGATATCGAAGTTTGAATTTGCCACCGTGACAGCTTTAAGAAATCTTAATTAGAATTTTACTTAACTGTAAACAATTCTCCTCGATACAGGTTGAGGAATCCGTAATGAAGTCAGAGAAAGTGATCACTTGCAACATTGTCAAACTTAGTTTCATCCACAGAAACCACGGACCTTTTTCGCAAAACTAAAATTCAACTCAATCCTTCACTTGTGTTTCTGTCACAATGTTTATTGATTATTACCTGCGAAATACATTTCAATTAGTCATCGAGATACATTTCAATTAGCCACACCTTACACCTGTTGTATTCTTAATTGATCGTCTATGCAATCGTATTTCTATGGATCTATAATACACAGTCTGTTACTCAGTTTTATTTCGCTTATTGACTTTCTACATAGGTGAACAGGGACATTTATTTTACATGCAAACAACATGTTATTCAGGAAAATATAATTACATGATAGGGGTTTGTGAACACACAAATAATTTTTTATTCAAATACCTCTTCCTTTAAAAAAACATATATATTAACACACACAAATGGTTTTTACAAACAATAGTTGATTTTATGCTTCCAAACAAACCACACGCAAGCTATTGTTGAATTTTAAAATAAAGCCAAGGTAAATGTATCCACAATCATATTTAATCACAAATATCCTTCTGTTCTATATAAATGTAACAAGTGAACTAACCATTACAGTGGATCTCAACATGGACAAAACTATTGGAGATGTTCAATGAGTGAATGTTTATTTAATGAAGTAAAAACGTAGATTCTTTCTTTTGGTAAATACATGTAGCTGTACATCTTATAGATGTTCCAAGAGAAAATGATATAATATCTGCCTATATACCACTTTATAGTGTCTCAGATCGCGGTATGTAAAGAAAACTTAATGCTCAAAGTGAAGCCCCTTTCCCTCTACATTGATGATACATCTGTGTGTTTAAAGTTGATTTTGACAGCCCGGGCCAAGTCGGGCCGAACACAAGCCAAACACGTTTGATAGAGACTATGTTGAGAATGTAGAGGGAAAAGGGCTTCACTCTGAGCACCTTGTTTTCTTTAAAAACCGCGATCTGAGACACTATAAAGAGATATTTAGGTAGATATAATACTAATCTATAGGTGTGAATCCATTTCATGTTACATCTGTGAGGTTTAAGTTGATTTTGACAGCCCGGGCCAAGTCGGACCGAACACTTGTGAGACTGTTGAGAGTTTTGGGAAAAGAGGTCTACTTTAACCAACGTGTCTGCTTTATACACGATGAACAGTGACATTATTAAGTGGTATTTACATAGATATAGTACTACCCTATAAATATAAACGCTATGCCGACAGATGGAAATTTGTATCGCGATAGCTAGAAGTATTTGATACGTTTCAAATCTTATTTCGTTTAACGATTGCTCTTTTACATGTTACCTAGATCAGCGACGCTTACACACAGCTCCACTTTCGGGATTTCAAACGATTTACTCCGAAATACCTAATTATGTTTCACGTTTTTGGTTGGTGATTGTTCATTAATGTCATGTGTGTATGTTGCATCAATAATATGTAGGTATGATCGCCGATAATGAAGTAATTAGCCAATAACACTTTGGCCCGTCTTGGCCCGGCCCGGCCCGACTTTTAGGCAATGCCCATTTCCAGTTACAGTCCGTTTGCGTTACCACAGTCGTCATCGAGATAGAGTAAAGATATTGGTCATGTGATGGACTTCAGCAAGCGGCAGTGCAAGTTGTGGTTGTGACCAACAAGCAATTCCGACGACATCAGGGTTGTGACATCAGCGAATCAGATTGCATTAAAATTATCATGAGACGATCCCTCTTATGCCGTCATTCCCTGTACAATTGTGTAGCACGTGCAGTACGTGTTGCGCTGTTCCTCCTACCGGTGTGCCTCCCTCCGTTCAAGATGTCAACTTGTACACATAACAACATGATAGTTTCTTAAGCAACTTTTTTTCCAGTGATGGGAATAAAAATATCAAACAACAAACATTGTTGGGTACAGGGTATTCACTGCCGTGTACTGTATTGATGTTTAATAGATTATATTCCCAATTTTGAGTTATCTTCCAATTCATCGTTCTCATTTGGAGCTAAAACGGACAGTGCCTGGGGTTTCAGGGGCGGTGTGGTAGCCTAGTGGTTAAATCGTTTGCTCGTCACGCCACAGACCCGGGTTCAATTCCCTACATGGGTGCAATGTGTGAAGCCCATTTCTGGTGTCCCCTGTGATATTGCTGGAATATTGCTAAAAGCGGCGTAAAACTATACTCACACATACGAATTTAGCATACGTCAAGCAATAAGCTAACATCATTTATCGTCTTTTGTGAGTTACATTAGCTCAGCGGTCAAATCCTATCCTTTCAGCGTCAAAAGTACGAGTTCGAATCCCTACGTGAAACTGCTTTTAACCAAAGACGGCTTCTTCCCTCAGTGGCCAACTAATCCCTATCTAAATCACATAATACTTCGAACAAATGTAGCTTTTCTCACAGCTTGCAACGTATTAGTGGTCACTGAAAAGCGATTTGTTACCTGTAACCATCTTGACAAACGACTGTCGACTTTGCTAACGGTAAATCTCTAACCCCCGGCATACGTGAAATGAACAACGTTCCCAGGCCACAGCGTCCCCCCTTACCCCCTCCCGGGGCTCGGTACGACCTTTCCGGGGCTTGAGGAGGGGTGAGACAACATTGGAGTTAACATTCCACAAGATTCAACACAAATCCCCGTGACTGCTCAAACACCTAGCGCTGTTGACTTCGGATGTGGGGTCTGAGGCGACTCACCCTAAAAAATGTCAATCAAAGATTTGTCACTTGGTGACTAATGCTTCTTAAAGGTAACAGAAACAATTACTTGAGATGTTTATGTGGAGTCATTTTGGTTTTGCTTCTGTGGTAAGATGCTGTTGTTTCTAACAAATGTTTTATTGGACAGAGATCATGTGGACTTTTCTTGTCAAATATCATGTTAATCGTATCGGGAGACCTGACAAAAAATGATATTTTCATCAGCGACGCAGGCACGAAATTATCATGTCAACATTCTCAGGTCGAGAGATAAGATAAACATGTTGTTTTCATTAGACGAGTCAAAAGGTCTATTTCTCCTTTTTCTCACTTAAATCTCTTAACCTGAAAACCATAGTGTCAATCCGGGAGAATAAAAATAGTTCCGTCACAAGGTGTTATTTCTCTCTAGTGGAACATCGATTTTGTGTTGTCAGACAAACATAATATTTCATCCCTAATACATAACAAATAATGTCTTGCCGAGCCTTTTTAGACAACAAACACAGTATGACTTTTGAAAAGTTTTTGCATTCTCACACCCTCTGTTTATGCGCCATTGAAGCGCCTGACCCATCTCCTTCAGAGGTGACAGGGCCCGAACTAACTGATAAACTTAATGGTTCCTTTATCCGGACATCTTGTGATCTGAGCTCCAGGTTATCCGGATTAACAAGGGGTCGTTGTAAACTCATGTATTTGTTGCTAATAAAAGCAGAATATATTTTTGTACCGAGTACGAAGACCAGTTTGTACCCTGTCATCACAACAATGAAAGTACAGAACTATATCCTTGCGCATGGCAAACTAGTCCTTATGTGTATCCATACGCATATATCTGTCATATGAACAAAAATCCTGACAAAAAAGTGTTGGGACAAAATAAAAATGACATACATCGCATACTTATAACGATTGTAATCCTGGTGACATAGAAAAGATCAAGAAGAGCGATTTTAGCAATACAGAGGGGGACACCAGAAATGGGCTTCGCACATTGTACCCATGTGGGGAATCGAAACCGGGTGTTCGGACGCTTAAACCACTAGGCTACCCCGACGCCCAAATCTAGAAGAGGAATGAACTCGATGCTTCCCCTCTAAAAATGACAGTGTTTCTTATTGAATGATGCTATCAATTACAATATTTCTTTAATCGTACTTCATATATACACTGGGGCGGTCGGATAGCCTAGTGGTTAAAGCGTTCGCTAGTCACGCCGAAGACCCGGGTTCGATTCCCAACACGGGTACAATGTGTGAAGCCCATTTCTGGTGTCCCCCGCTGTGATACTGCTGGAATATTGCAAAAAAGGGGCGTAAAACCTTACTCACTCACTCATATATAGACTACCTCCTTGGTAATCGCTAACCCGTCCCCCGCCTCTACAGCCTCCCTACCCCTCCCCATATTCAGTCAGAGGGTTTATCGATGTGAGGCCATCACACCGGGGTGTTAAACCCAGAGATAGTTGCCGCGTTCCCAATAAACAGTGTGTGTATTAACACCAGATACAGTGGGTCATCACGCACATCCTTGACGACTGTTTGAGACAGCTGGGTACACCGAGTGCCATGTTGGGACACATCTTCCACAGCATACCGCCAGTAGATAACAGTGTCGGCAAAACATGCACAAATGTTGAGATTACAGAAAGCACCATCAGTATGTCAAAGTTTCTCTGAAGCAAATTTTGCATTTAAAGGTTAAATGTGTGATTGGCTTGTAATTGAACGCATGACTTAAACATGACTTGAACTTTGAAAACTAGATTACTAAAAAATAGATTAGAAAATTCAAATTCACTTTCTTCTGATGTACGAAAGTCGAAAATAAGTCTCTCAATGTTAATAAAGTTTTCAATTCTGAATTATTATTTTTTAATTCTTTCCAGTGCTCACTGATATTACATCATCTGGCATCCATCAACCATCCACCGTAAACAATAAACAATGTAACAGACAACAAACATTCTGTAGGCTTATACATCTCAACCCTTCTCCTCGGGGCACAACATCTACAACCTGAATAACGCTCAACGTCACCCCCACGACGCAACAGCCAAGACGACGGAATTGCATACACTTTGAAATACGTACAATTGGCATTGCTGGACCTCCTAGCGCCTCCGTGGTGTATTGGATAGAGCGTCTACCAGGAGGACTGCGGTTTTATCCCCTGGCCGCGTCACACCGAGACACGTTAAAAGATGGTACTTGTTATTACCCTGCCTTACGCTTGGCCAGACACCATATACCGAGGGACGGGCTTCGGGGCTAGTTGGAGACCGATCACTGCTGCGCGAGACCAAGCGACACTTTCACGCGAGAATATGGTACATGGTATATGGCTGAGTGTCGGCTTCAAGGGAATAAAACGAAGACTGGTCGGCTCAGAGTCAGTATACTGTGACTGAGTGGGGTATTGATGTTAAACTGTGGCATGGTATCTCAGTGGGCTAGCACTATAAAACCTGCATAAGGTCGGATTCTAAAGCTCCTTCCTAGCGCGTGACACCTTCGGTACACTCTCGGTAACATCGCTGTTACCAGTGTGGGAGCGGCCATTTACAAGAATCTTGAAATTTGCCCTCTAACCCCAAATGTAGTAACGTTTACACTTTTGTTTATGTCTTTTGGAATTCCATCATAGTTAATTTTGAAAAGGTTTACGACTGACCATATTTCCCAAATGAAATGAACTTTTTGTTTGTTTGATCAGATTGGTTCGAGATTGCAGACGAACGGAGAATCAACTTTCCCCTTACATTCTTACTATACTAATAACATGATAGTTTAAATGAAATACAAATATATTTAACTTGAAAAACAAAGAAAATAATTTGGCTGGGATAAGAGTATTCGGCGTCATGGCAGTCATCACTTGTTTGTAAACATAACGGTCAGTCGGTTGCGAGTTCAACTCCAAGCATGGTTGTGGTCACCTATCACAGTACGGGATATCACTGTGAGGAGCTTGTCGGATTCTATTCGGGGAGTCATCATTATTAAAATT
Source organism: Haliotis rufescens (assembly GCF_023055435.1). Lineage (NCBI taxonomy): Eukaryota > Metazoa > Mollusca > Gastropoda > Lepetellida > Haliotidae > Haliotis > Haliotis rufescens. Next base: position 7,011,765 of record NW_025963924.1, read on the forward strand.
AAGGTAACTTTTTTTAAAGCTTGCACATTTTATCAACATCCTTAAAGAGGCTGTACATAGATAAAGCTGATTTCTCATAAAAGAAATAAACGACTCCTGGTTGTTATTTATCGAACAATAACACACTGCATGAAGAAAAACACATTCGAGGCTGCAGTGTTTTATTGTACGATAAACAACCCCCACTCGCCGTAATACGGGGCGGTCGGGTAGCCTAGTGGTTTAAGCGTTCGTTCGTCACGCCGAAGACCCGGGTTCGTTTCCCGACATGGGAAAAATGTGTGAAGCCCATTACTGGTGTCCCCGCCGTGATATTGCTGGAATATCGCTAAAAGCAGAGTAAAACCATACTAACTCAATCTGCAGTAAAAAAATTCAAAGCGAACATTGTCATTCTAAGGTCTCAAGGTTTTAGTCAAGAATGTCTGTCCAAACTTGTGAAACAAATCATACGAAACTGATCTCAGATCAGTTCCAGTGCGAAACAACGTTACTCCGGAAACCCGAGTTTTCGGATGAGCATTGCAGGGAACATCCCGGATTAAGCAGGTTTAACTATTCGGAGAAGGAGTATTTTGTTAGCAGACACTCTTATTAACCTATAACATATTTGGCATCTAGAGTGCTTATTGAGTCTCATACGGTACTAAACCCTCAAGAAAATGAGCCCCGCATCCCTCATTAACACACTGAAGTTCAAAGAGATACAGATGGCTTATCTTTTACATCTTCAGAACTACAAGTGTGTGAAGCCTGTCCTGATATTGCTGGAATATTGCTAAAAGCGGCGTTAAACCAAACTCACTCACTGTTAAGTAATAACATCTTTTATATTCTTGCCCCAAACAATTTTACCTCTTTAATTTGATGGGAAAGTGTGTTAATATAGACCCTATATATCAGTTCAGCGAAACATGATTAATCACTTCTAACCAACCAGGGTGCGCAAATGTTAATAAAACATTAAAATTTATTTATTACTTAATGCGTGTTTATTCATTACATGTGTGTTACATCCTTGTGTAGATTATACTAAACTGGGCGGACAGTGCTGGTATTTCACAGACGAGCACTGGCAGGATAATCAAGCTTGGAATAGACGCTAGTCTTGTAGTTGGCAGGTCATATACTCATCAACACTATTAATAGGCCACACAATATATCACGATGCGCTAATACCATATCTGCCCATCCTTCCAGAGTGAGCTTGATGTTAACGTTAATACAACGTGCGGGCCAATTGGTCAGGTGAAGAGTGAGAGAGTGATTTAGTGAGTTGGGTTTAACGCCGCTTTTAACAATATTCCAGTTATATCGTGGCGTGTTAGCTTAATGTGGGAGGAAAACCCAAAGTGATGCAGGTCTCAGACGTTTACCACTTTGGTGAAACCCACGAGCACGGGTATGGTGCTGACAAACCTAGAAACATAATCGGGGCGAACCGGGATTCGAACCAACAATTATAGGTTTCTGGCGTGCCCAAGGGACGCAACTCTGCACAGCGAATCGCGACACCTTAGACAACTGGGCCACCCGTGGCCCCTGGTCAAGTGAAGAGTGAGTGAGTGATTTAGTGAGTGTGGTTTTGCAACGCTATTCAGGACAAGGAACACAAATAGAAATAATGTTTGTTTGTTGAACGCCGCACTCAGCAATATTCCAGCAATATGACGGCGGTCTGTAAATAATCGAGTCTGGACCAGACAATCCAGTGATTGACATCATAAGCATCGATCCACGCAATTGGGAAACGATGACATTCATCAACCTGTCACGGGGCCTGTCGACTATCCGATCCCGTTAGTCGCCTCTTAAGACAAGTATGGGTGGCTGAAGATCAAATCTAACCCGGATCGTCACGGGTGACGAGTCATATTGAATAAATTCCTCTGTATTTCTACCTTAAAAAGTCTTAAATGAGTGAGTGAGTGAGTGAGTGAGTGAGTGAGTGTGTGAGTGAGTATGGTTTTACGCCGCTTTTAGCAATATTCAGCAATATCACGGCGGGGGTCACCAGAAATGGGCTTCACACATTGTACCCATGTCGGGAAGTCTCAAATGACTTAACAATGAGTGAGCCATGGTCCAAATTCCAAATTGGGAATTGAAGCTGCGTCTTCGGCGTCTCGGACGTGCAGTTTAACCATCCCGACAGATTGCATCATCAACAATCTGTCTGTGCCCTCCAGATTCGATTATAAACAGGCCGCAGTTACGAACGTTTTTTTTCTCAGTTACGAATGTTGTAATAGCAGTGAGCGCGGCGTAAAACAACACTCTTGGCTAGATTCGCGCGTGAACACCGCGGGGGTGACGCGTCCCATATAGATTCGTGCTGGAAGCTACACGACCTCGTGAGGTGTATAACAACACTATGCTCTAAAAGCAACTGGGCTTCCTGCGAACATCTGCAGCAAGTATCAAATACTAACAAAAGACCTTTAATGTGATTTCATGACATAAGTTTGAGAATGGAGGGGTCGTTTCCAAAGTAAATAAGGACATTACTGACTATGTGATATCAAAGTTGCCGAATGTTTTATTTTCATTAGCAGTTGTGTGCCTTAATTACTTTAACAGACAACACAAAACATCGAAGTAAAATCTCATGTCTCAGGTTCCTGGGAATACCAAATTTCAGAGGGCTGCTTCGCATACAATGGCATGAAACAATACACAGACACACACAGACACACACAGACACACACACACTGACACACACACACACACACACACACACATACACGCACGCACGCACGCACGCACTCACGCACACACACACACATACACACCCCGTTTAGAGGCCAAACTGATTGAAGACTGATGGAAGTCGGTCATGGTCACGTGGTCTGTCATACACACATGTGGCTGGGCGGAAACAAGAACGTGATCCGTAAACAATCGGATCCGCTCGGCTTATTCCGCTGCGACATTGAGAACAGCTCAGTGGCTCCGTCACCTGCACCAGGTCCAGTAAGAAGGCCTTGAATCAGGTTAGTGACACGTCACTTGGCCCGTCTGGGAACTCAGGTTTTATTCCTCAATCAAGTCTTCCCCTTTCTCAGATCAGTCTGGCTTTTTTACAATTTCGTTAAAAACATTGTCTGGACCGGACTCGTTTGTAGGCTGTACCTATTGTCCCCCTCAGGGGTTTCGGCGAAGAACAGGTCTCAATTGGCGAGGGCTTGTCGTAAGAGTGCACTGAACAGTGTTTGTTTGTTGTTTAACGCCGCACTCAGCAATATTCCAGCTATATTGCGGCGGTCTGTAAATAATCGAGTATGGACTAGACAACCCAGTGACTGATATCATGAGCGTCGATCCACGCAATCGGGATACGATGACATACATCAACTAGGTAAGCGAGCCTGACCACCCGATCCCGTCAGTCGCCTCTTACGACAAGCATGGGTTGCTGAAGACCTATTCTACCCCGGATCTTTACGGGTGTCGACTAAACAATATCGGGTGGTCACAACGTGGGACGCTGGGCATACTGTGAACCATTAGTGTTTGTTTGTTTGTTGTTTAACGCCGCACTCAGCAATATTCCAGCTATATGGCGCGGGCTGTAAATAATCGAGTATGGACCGGACAACCCACTGATTGACATCATGAGCATCGATCCACGCAATTGGGATACGATGACATGCATCAACTAGGTCAGCGAGCCTGATCCCGTTAGTCGCCTCTTACGAAAAGCGGAGTCGCCTCAACCATTAGTGACACCAAGCGAACTTCCGGGTTAGAATAGGTCCACAGCAACCTCTGCTTGTCGTAAGAGTGAGTGAGTGAGTATGGTTTAACGCCGCTTTTAGCAATATTCCAGCAATAACACGGCGGGGGACACCAGAAATGGGCTTCACACATTGTACCCATGTCGGAAATCGAACCTGGGTCTTCGGCGTGACGAGCGAACACTTTAACCACTAGGCTACCCGACCGCCCCGCTTGTCGTTAGAGACGACAAAAAAGATGGCGTGGCCAGGCTCGGTGACTTGGTTGATGGCGTGTCATCGTACCCCGAGGGCGTGGATTGTTGCTCGCAATATCAATCACTAGATTGTCAGGTCCAGAGTGCAGAGTTAATCAACAAACAACCTCTGTCATTCATATGTTGCCACCTGCGACGTTTAACAACATTAAATTATCAATCACCTACAATCTCAATCGAAGATGCCTATTTTGTTCCATTATTCCCACATACGCATATAGGTTTTAAGCAGAAATCAAAATAAAATAACTGAAGTAATTTTACCATGGTATATCGTCCCAATGTCTTTAAAATGAACTCTGAAAAACTATTTATTTTTAAAGTTGGAACCTGGAATCTATCAAACGCCATCGCAAGCGATATCATCACTTTTCGTCTCATTAGAAAACAAAAAAAACTGTTTTCTTTTAAAAAGCAACCGACGAATATCCTCAGGCCCGAGCTCAGCAACGCGTGGCTCTCCGGCATGCGCTTTGCCAGACCACCAGGAGCAGTCGGAAACGAGCGTGCCGTGATAATGAGCCGGTCAACTTCAAAGCTCCAGATCTGTCCCGAGAACCTCGTGCAAAGCGACCTGCACGTGGGAGGACCCGTGATTCATGCTGGATTACATAACGTGGGCGGGATCATCCAGGCCACGACACGTCCTGTTTTTGTTTGTTGGAGCGAGAGGGTTGATTGTTATGACATCTTTGGTCATGGATTTAAAAAATAATTATTATTTCCATAGTTTCACTCTGCCTAAAGGCATTTTTTGCACAAAACTCCATAAAACAATTGATTAGCTTTGCCTGGCCTAACAAGATTTGCACAACAGAAAAGGGTATATTTTCTGATTTACTTCACAGTATCCTAATGTTTATTTATATTTAATAATATTATCAGCATTTGCTTCCAGCGCGACGTTAAACATAAATACTTTCACCGTTGTGGGATTTCGGGTCAAAACACGGAGTCAACTGTGTTACATGCTTGTTTCGCAAAAAACTACAGCAAGTTGTATTGTCTCTACCGGTGTCATGGTGTTACATAAACAGCAACGTATGTTGTCTCTACCGATGTCATGGTGGTACATTAGCAGCAAGGTATGTGGTCTCTACCGGTGTCATGGTGTTACATTAGCAGCAAGGTATGTGGTCTCTACCGGTGTCATGGTGTTACATTAGCAGCAAGGTATGTGGTCTCTACCGGTGTCATGGTGTTACATTACCAGCAAGGTATGTGGTCTCTACCGGTGTCATGGTGTTACATAAACAGCAAGGTATGTGGTCTCTACCGGTGTCATGGTGGTACATTAGCAGCAAGGTATGTGGTCTCTATCGATGTCATGGTGTTACATTAGCAGCAAGGTATGTGGTCTCTACCGGTGTCATGGTGTTACATTAGCAGCAAGGTATGTGGTCTCTACCGGTGTCATGGTGTTACATTAGCAGCAAGGTATGTGGTCTCTACCGGTGTCATGGTGTTACATAAACAGCAAGGTATGTGGTCTCTACCGGTGTCATGGTGTTACATTAGCAGCAAGGTATGTGGTCTCTACCGGTGTCATGGTGTTACATTAGCAGCAAGGTATGTGGTCTCTACCGGTGTCATGGTGTTACATAAACAGCAAGGTATGTGGTCTCTACCGGTGTCATGGTGTTACATTAGCAGCAAGGTATGTGGTCTCTACCGGTGTCATGGTGTTACATTAACAGCAAGGTATGTGGTCTCTACCGGTGTCATGGTGTTACATTAGCAGCAAGGTATGTGGTCTCTACCGGTGTCATGGTGTTACATTAGCAGCAAGGTATGTGGTCTCTACCGGTGTCATGGTGTTACAATAGCAGCAAGGTATGTGGTCTCTACCGATGTCATGGTGGTACATTAGCAGCAAGATAACTGGTCTATGTCGGTGTCATGGTGGTACATTAACAGCAAGATAACTGGTCACTACCGATTTCATGGTTGTACATTAGCAGCAAGATAACTGGTCTCTGTCGGTGTCATGGTGTTACATTAGCAGTAAGATAACTGGTCACTACCGATGTCATGGTGGTACATTAGCAGCAAGGTATGTGGTCTCTACCGATGTCATGGTGGTACATTAGCAGCAAGGTATGCGGTCTCTATCGTTGTCATGGTGGTACATTAGCAGCAAGGTATGTGGTCTCTACCGGTGTCATGGTGGTACATTAGCAGCAAGGTATGTGGTCTCTACCGGTGTCATGGTGTTACATTAACAGCAAGGTATGTGGTCTCTACCGGTGTCATGGTGTTACATTAGCAGCAAGGTATGTGGTCTCTACCGGTGTCATGGTGTTACATTAGCAGCAAGGTATGTGGTCTCTACCGGTGTCATGGTGTTACAATAGCAGCAAGGTATGTGGTCTCTACCGTTGTCATGGTGTTACATTAGCAGCAAGGTATGTGGTCTCTACCGATGTCATGGTGGTACATTAGCAGCAAGATAACTGGTCTATGTCGGTGTCATGGTGGTACATTAACAGCAAGATAACTGGTCACTACCGATTTCATGGTTGTACATTAGCAGCAAGATAACTGGTCTCTGTCGGTGTCATGGTGTTACATTAGCAGTAAGATAACTGGTCACTACCGATGTCATGGTGGTACATTAGCAGCAAGGTATGTGGTCTCTACCGATGTCATGGTGGTACATTAGCAGCAAGGTATGTGGTCTCTACCGATGTCATGGTGGTACATTAGCAGCAAGGTATGCGGTCTCTATCGTTGTCATGGTGGTACATTAGCAGCAAGGTATGTGGTCTCTACCGATGTCATGGTGGTACATTAGCAGCAAGATAACTGGTCTATGTCGGTGTCATGGTGGTACATTAACAGCAAGATAACTGGTCACTACCGATTTCATGGTTGTACATTAGCAGCAAGATAACTGGTCTCTGTCGGTGTCATGGTGTTACATTAGCAGTAAGATAACTGGTCACTACCGATGTCATGGTGGTACATTAGCAGCAAGGTATGTGGTCTCTACCGATGTCATGGTGGTACATTAGCAGCAAGGTATGTGGTCTCTACCGATGTCATGGTGTTACATTAGCAGCAAGGTATGTGGTCTCTATCGTTGTCATGGTGTTACATTAGCAGCAAGGTATGTGGTCTCTACCGATGTCATGGTGGTACATTAGCAGCAAGATAACTGGTCTATGTCGGTGTCATGGTGGTACATTAACAGCAAGATAACTGGTCACTACCGATTTCATGGTTGTACATTAGCAGCAAGATAACTGGTCTCTGTCGGTGTCATGGTGTTACATTAGCAGTAAGATAACTGGTCACTACCGATGTCATGGTGGTACATTAGCAGCAAGGTATGTGGTCTCTACCGATGTCATGGTGGTACATTAGCAGCAAGGTATGTGGTCTCTACCGATGTCATGGTGGTACATTAGCAGCAAGGTATGCGGTCTCTATCGTTGTCATGGTGGTACATTAGCAGCAAGGTATGTGGTCTCTACCGGTGTCATGGTGTCAGATTAGCAGCAAGGTATGTGGTCTCTATCGTTGTCATGGTGTTACATTAGCAGCAAGGTATGTGGTCTCTACCGATGTCATGGTGTTACATTAGCAGCAAGGTATGTGGTCACTATCGTTGTCATGGTGTTACATTAGCAGCAAGATAACTGGTCTATGTCGGTGTCATGGTGGTACATTAACAGCAAGATAACTGGTCACTACCGATTTCATGGTGTTACATTAACAGCAAGGTATGTGGTCTCCACCGATGTCATGGTGGTACATTCACAACAAGATAACTGGTCACTACCGATGTCATGGTGGTACATTAGCAGCAAGATAACTGGGTTCTGCCGGTGTCATGGTGTTACATTAGCAGCAAGATAACTGGTCTCTTCCGATGTCATGGTGGTACATTAGCAGCAAGATAACTGGTCACTACCGATGTCATGGTGGTACATTAGCAGCATTATATATGTATATATTGTCTCTATCGGTGTCATAGTACCATAATGGCCATATACCTTGCTGCTTATTTAGTACTATGATACCGGTACTAATGTTAGCGTTACAAGCCCTTTGGGCCGCCTCCGTGGTCTAGCGATAGAGCGTCCGCCCGGGGAGCGGAAGGTCCGGAGTTCGATCCCCGGCCGCGTCATACCAAAAGACGTTAAAAGATGGTACTTGTTGTTACCCTGTCTGGCGCTCGGCATTAAGGGGCTAAAACAAGGACTGGTCGGCTCGGAGTCAGTATACTGTGTCTGGGTGGGGTATTCGTGTTAAACTGCGGCATGGTATCTCAGTGAGCTAGCACTATAAATCGGCATCAGTCCGGACTAGAACAAGCAGCCACACACACACAAAACACGTGCATGCACGTCGCTATGTAAGTGCAATCAATAATCTTGGACGCGACGTTAACCCCATTTCACCTACAAGCCCCGTGGGCCAACATTGACCCCCACTACCCCACACTGGTCAAGACTCAATTATTTTCCGCCTACCGCGACAGATCTTAAATATTGCTGACTATGACGATAAATAACTCTCACTTATTCAATCCTTCTTAAAAAAGTGCGAGAGGCCACTTTTCTTCAACGGATTCCCGTTATGCTAAGACACCACTCAAAGTGGTGATCGTGTTGGGAACAGGGCCTATATCACTCAACAGTAAAGAATCTCACCGCTGAAAGATTACATACGTGGAGATAAGCCGTCATGTACGGAATGTCACGTGACACAGTAACGTCCTCCGGACTCTCCGCCGATACCCGCCGGGGTTTCCGATAGACAGCGGATATTGTTAACTTTTTTGTTTCACCTCTGGCCCCGAACAAACAAACACATTGGAACTTGAACTTGGCGCATATCACTTTTATTTGCCAAAGATAACCGTTATAAACAATGATCAGAAGACCGCGCTCCACTCCCGCCGGAAATAATCCACATTTGAGCAAGCCTCGTTACCGCATACCGTCAGCCATTCGCGATTACTCGTGTAATTCCGGTACAAGCCGAATGTCAACTCGTTCTAATCTCGGCGCAATTTGCAAGTTACGGAAAGGAACGAGTTGTGCCGATTGATCGTCTGTTTAGCTTTCTCATTGAAGTGGTATGCCTTTGTTTGAACAAATGCGAATGATATCAATTTTGAAATAACACAAGGGGATTTGTATGTTGATTTTACAAATACATCAGAGATGTGGAATACGATACAAGCTATTAAAATACTACTAGCGTAACGGCTGATGTTTTGGATGCCTGGGCGGACTTCTAACATTATTCTGATATGATAGAACAATGGCATTAAATCCTTGACCGGCTAACCCTCTCTAACATAATATTTGGCTGGACATACCAATTGACCAAGAGATCACATCGAACGCTTGGGTTCCATGGCCATGTGCGTACATAATTTCAAGCTTAAACTAATTGTCAGTAAATGTTTGGTGAGTAAGTAAGAACAACTTCTAATTGTCATCGCTGTGCAGAGTTGCGTCCCTTGGGCACGCCAGAAACCTATGATTGTGGGTTCGAATCCCGGTTCGCCCCAATTATGTTTCTAGGTTTGTCAGCACCATACCCGTGCTCGTGGGTTTCACCGAAGTGGTAAACGTCTGAGACCTGCATCACTTCGGGCTTTCCTCCCACATTAAGCTGACACGCCGTGATATAACTGGAATACTGTTAAAAGCGGCGTTAAACCCAACTCACTCACTCACTCTAATTGTCAGGGTCAAAATAGTGACATACTGTTAGGATTCAGTAAAGTCTTTCTCACATACTAACACTGTTAATACATAGATATAGTTTTGTTTGTTGTTGACTTGGGTGATGCATGTCATCGTATTCCAATTGCGTGGATCGATGCTCATGATGTCAACCACTAGATTGTCTGGTCCAGACTCGATTATTGCCAGACCGCCGTCATATAGCTGGAATATTGCTGAGTGCGGGGTTAAACACGAAAGAAGAAGAGAAGACGTTTGTTGTTTAACGCCACACTCAGCAATATTCCAGCTATATGACGGCGGCCTGTAATGACTCGAGCCTTGACCAGTGAGTGAGTGAGTTGGGTTTAACGCCGCTCTAAACATTATTTAGGTGAGTGATGCAGGTCTCGGGCGTTTACCACTTTGGTGAAATTCACAAGTACAGGTATGATGCTGACATACACGGAGACATAGTCAGCGCAACCTGGGATTCGAACCCACAGTTATAGGTTGCTGGCGTGCCCAGTTGCGTCGATCTATGCTCATGATGTCAATCACTGGTACAGATGCGATTATTCACCGCCGTTATATAGCGGGAATATTGCTGAGAGCGGTATTAAACAACCAACCAACAAATAAACAAATCATGTAAGGACCATACAGAAACAATTATTTCAGTTCAAATAACAATAATTTGAAAACTAACTTAAAACTTTGAGCTGTATTAATAAAGTTAAGTGTCTTTTTATTATATTTCCGTACCAAAACAATATATTCACTAACATTTTGTCTCATGATCGGCCAGCAGTTTTTTATTGCTGTTGAACTAGGGAAATACAGAATAAACATTGTATACCTCTCGGTTCTGGTGGGTGGTGGGGTAGTCTTGTGGTTTAAACGTTGACTCGCCGTGACAAAGCCCCTGGTTCGATTCCTTACATTGGTACAATGCAGGAAGCCAATTCCTGGTGTCTCCACTCCATGATAAAGCTGAGATAGTGCTAATAGCGGCGTAAAACAACACCGACTCAAGTTTATCAATAAATAAATAAATAAATAAATAAATAAATAAATAAATAAATAAATAAATAAATAAATAAATAAATAAATAAATAAATAAATAAATAAATAAATAAATAAATAAATAAATAAATAAATAAATAAATAAATAAATAAATAAATAAATAAATAAATAAATAAATAAATAAATAAATAAATAAAATCCTTGAAAAGCAAAAGTCATAGATTCACTACCTGAATTATCCATATCGATAGTCATATCTCGATATCGAACCCAATTTTCACACGGAGGTATTGTTTTCAAGAGAAAGCGGGAGAGGAGCGTGCTTTTTTAATAAAATGGTTGTAAGTGCAATACAAGCGGGCAGAAAGAACAAGCAATTTGTGCTGACTTGCAACTTTGATAATTACCCCATCTTGGCAGCCTATAGTTCAGGACAAATAACCACTTATACTCGTTTGTCACACATGGCTGGGAGTGTGGTGTATTTCGTATTCTCTACGAAACTTCTTCAAATTAAGCCATTTAATCACCAGGGAGAAAGCCGAAATACACACCAGATGTGCGACGTATTTGCATCAGATATGGTACATGTTTGTCACAATCAAATGAAACTGTATCGCTTACTCCCTTGATTAAACTATTTTTAAATGAGGCTAACTTTCCTAAAACAACACGAAATTAAACAACACAGCCTTAACCGATGTTGGTTTGGTTTTGGGTATCTGAGAGCTCGGCTCATAATTCGAGACGGATATGGCTTTTCGATAGATCTCTACCCCCTATGAAAACAAAAGACGTGTATCGTGCTATCAGCGATCGCGATGCGCGGACCAAACAGAGTTGCCTCCCTTATCTGAAATCTCCCCGGCGGTTGTTTATTTTCTCCTGCAAGTACAAAGCTCTGTATCTGCCATCTTCTCTTGCTGACATTATTTGCAATGACACATGCCTGAACCAATTATGTTATATTACTCATATGATACAATCAAGTATTATATTTTTGTTTATTGCAATACAAACGCTAAATGCATCCTGTTTGTTGATATACAGTATCATTGTTTATGAAACTGGTGGCATTTCAAAAATAGTTGGGTTTTTTCCACAACATACAGACAGTATTACCGAATGTATCAGAGTCACAGTTACGAGGGTTTATGTTTTGAGTAAACCATATATTCATCTGTTTTTCTCGCTACGTCATTGTGAGGTGAAATGAGATGGGGTTCATCTTCCCGAGGCAAGGGAGTTAACTGACTATGAAAGTCCAGTTTCCACCCTTGCCGAACTAGGCTGGACGTTTGAGTTATATTTTGGCTGGACTAACGAGTCTATTCATAGTCCAATCAAAATCGCATAGCTAAATCAACATCCGGTTCGAACACTGCCGTGCAGATTTCGGTCGATTGCAGGATTTGCAATGCACGTGTACCGTCAACTTAGCGTCAACAGATATTTTTCAAATCTTTTCAGGTTTTTAATCAAGGCGCTCACGTGATTTGATGAACTTTGCGAAGTAAGACCCGTTTTATTACAAATTAATATACTCTCTCTCTCTATATATATATAATATATATATGAATATAGATCTTGATTATCGATCTGGGCGCCGCCATTTTGTTTGAGGTAGGTAGAATTTGATTGGTCAATTGGGGTGATATACATGCATGTCTACTGGTTCAGACAAGCGTTGTGGCAGGGGATATTGCACACCATTTCTACTGGTTCAGACAAGCGTTGTGACAGTGTTTATTATACACCATGTCGACTGGTTCAGACAAGCGCTGTGAAAGTGTTTATTATACACCGTGACCACTGGTTCAGACAGCCACTGTAACAGTGTACATTACACACCATGTCTACTGGTTCAGACAGCCGTTGTTAAAGTGTAAATTACATGCCGTGTCTACTGGCTCAAACAGCCGCTGTGACAGTGTACATTTCACACCGCGTCCACTGGTCCAGACAACAATTGTCAGTGTATATAGAACACCCCATGTCTACTGGTTCAGACAGCCGCTGTGACAGTGTATATTACACACCGTATCCAATGTTTCAGACAACAATTGTCACAGTGTATATTACACACCATATCTACTGGTTCAGACAACCGCTGTGACAGAGTACATTTCACACCGCGTCCACTGGTTCAGACAACAATTGTCACAGTGTATATCACACACCATATCTACTGGTTCAGACAACAATTGTAACAGTGTATATTACAAACCATATCTACGGGTTCAGACAACAATTGTCACAGTGTATGTTACACACCATATCTACGGGTTCAGACAACAATTGTCAAAGTGTATATTATACACCGTGTCTGCTGGTTCAGACAACAATTGTCACAGTGTATATTACAAACCATATCTACGGGTTCAGACAACCGCTGTGACAGTGTTCATTATACACCGTGTCTACTGGTTCAGAGAACAATTGTCACAGTGTATATTACACACGATATCTACTGGTTTGAGACAACAATTGTCACAGTGTATATTACACACCATATCTACGGGTTCAGACAACCTCTGTGACAGTGTATATCACACAGTATATCTACGGGTTCAGACAACCGTTGTGACAGTGTACATTATACACCGTGTCTACTGGTTCAGACAACAATTGTCACAGTGTATATTACACACCATATCTACTGGTTCAGACAACCGTTGTGACAGTGTACATTATACGCCGTGTCTACTGGTTCAGACAACAATTGTCACAGTGTATATTACACACCATATGTACGGGTTCAGACAACCGCTGTGACAGTGTATATCACACACCATATCTACGGGTTCAGACAACATATGTCACAGTGTATATCACACACCATATCTACGGGTTCAGACAATATATGTCACAGTGTATATTACACACCATATCTACGGGTTCAGACAACATATGTCACAGTGTATATTACACACCATATCTACTGGTTCAGACAACAATTGTCACAGTGTATATTACACACCCTATCTACTGGTTCAGACAACAATTGTCACAGTGTATATTACACACCATATGTACGTGTTCAGACAACCGCTGTGACAGTGTATATCACACACCATATCTACGGGTTCAGACAACATATGTCACAGTGTATATCACACACCATATCTACTGGTTCAGACAACATATGTCACAGTGTATATCACACACCATATCTACGGGTTCAGACAATATATGTCACAGTGTATATTACACACCATATCTACTGATTCAGACAACAATTGTCACAGTGTATATTACACACCATATCTACTGGTTCAGACAACAATTGTCACAGTGTATATTACACACCATATCTACTGGTTCAGACAACCGCTGTGACAGTGTATATTACACACCATATCTACTGGTTCAGACAACAATTGTCACAGTGTATATTACACACCATATCTACTGGTTCAGACAACAATTGTCACAGTGTATATTACACACCATATATACTAGTTCAGACAACAATTGTCACAGTGTACATTACACACCATATCTACTGGTTCAGACAACAATTGTCACAGTGTATATTACACACCATATCTACTGGTGCAGACAACCGTTGTGACAGTGTATATCACACACCATATCTACTGGTTCAGACAACAATTGTGACAGTGTATATTACACACCATGTCTACTGGTTTAGATGAGATTATCGAGGCCCGAACATAGCAGGAAATCGAAATGTCCCTAATTAGGTAATCCAAACCAGATGTCCCTTCCTTCGTGGAAACCGCAGTCTGTGTGAGAGGAAATGTGAACCCCGTTATTCTAACAGTAAACTACATTCATGCTCAGATCCCAATTGTCGTACAATCACATATTCTCCACAACAAACATCCATCCCAATTATATAACCAGCACACCGAAACACACGGGGATCCTCGTTTGATTAACATAAACCCGTTATCCACAAAGCTATTGCTATTCTTACAGGTCAAACGTAAACAGTTCAAAATGCTATATTCAAATTGTGGGTGTGGTGTTTTGGTGGATGGCGGTGTAACAGCACGGAGACAATTCTCGCTGGGAAATTATTACAGGGCCTGTTTCTCTTGTCTACTTTATAACAACAGTTATATTAACCAATCATGGTTGGGTCGATACCTATCAAGGCGTATTCAATCACTTATACAAAATTGGTTGTGAGACGGTATCTTTCTGCATGCGAAACCACGGTCACATTTCATAATTTTATTTATTATAAATGCCGTCATTTGAAAGGTAACCGTATTTATTTCAGTACAGGAATTGTCAGCCGCACACAAATAATAATCTATGACCCACGTATCCGAACACCTAGAGAGAAGGGTACATGGTCATAAAAAAATGTTTCTAATCGTGTATAGCTAAGTTGTCTGTACGATGCTATCAATAAACTGAAACCACCAGAAGTGTGCCTCTAATTTTTAGCAAACCGAAAGTCGTATGACAGGTGGTATATGTTTCCCCTGGGCGGTTACAGGACATTGCGAAATATTTTGACACCCTCTTCTTTTTCCGCCCTGATGCATTCATCTTACCATCTATACGCCTTAACGATACTCCCACGACAAGCCTTCCCAGGCTGAGTGCAACTCAGATCTGTTTGAGTTTCCAATGTCATTGAAATTTCTACCTACTTGCAACGTTTAACGTGCTAAGTGTGAACAAATGGCTTTTAAACAGAGTTGATAAGCAAATAATCTACCTTCCACCCTTCTCGAGAGCTATCGACACTAACATACAATTAAAGTAGATGATCATGTGATATATATTTCACCGGGTATGTAAACAGTTTTATATCAATTCAATTTGTTAATATATATGTAAAATAATCTTACTTTACAAGCGTACGTGAGTCTCGTTCTGAAAATATTTTTTATACATTTCACGTAAAGTGGCGGTGTGTGTGTGTTTCATGTAAAGTGATGCTGTAGGTAGATAAAATATGTTCTTACCTCGAAACAGCTACATCCAACCACTGGAGTTGTTCTGTTGATAAACAGCTCCCACTTGCTTTTCCCGACTCCTCCCAAGCCCCGAACAGTGATGTCACATGCACGATTCAGACATGAGGCCTGAATAAGTCACACAATCACAGGCCAGTCACATACATGCGCAATGTAACAGTGCATAGATGTGTGACGTATAATGGGTTATTAGACTCACATTTAGTCTCTGGACATATACAATTATGATAGAAACAAATAACTGAAACAGATATATTGAAAAGGAGCCCAAGTGAGATGGGCGATTCAGTCCCTGAGGAAAATCTAGACTTGCTTCATTTTGGAGTTTGCTATTCAGAAAGGGATGGGCGGGAGAGAAAAAAATCTGGTTCAGGGACTGTGAGACAGGCTAAATGGGTTATTATATATTAGTGACGTTGCTTATCAATCTTTGTCAGTGTTTATCATGAATCATAAATCATGGTTATTATGAAAATGTTATTGTCTCCAGCTTGAGTCCAAATTCCGTAAATTGCTGACGGCTAATATCCACGTGTGAATGGGATTAGCGGGCTTGTAACGATAATCCATCCATTGCACGGCGGAAAATACCAAAAATAGATTCCACACAGTTTTCCCATATATAAGTCGATCCCGGGTTTTCGGCATGGCGAGCTAACGCTTTAATTTCTAGGTTACCTCATCGCCAGATTAATGCTCTGTGAATATTTACTTGTCAGAACATATATACTAAGACAAAATTGTTTTGGATGAGCAACTTCTTTATTACAATTGGGCGACGTTTCGGTGTAGATTCTAACACCGTTATCAAGCAAATGATGTAACAAGCAAATGATGTAATAAAGAAGTTGCTAATCTATAACAATTTTGTCTTAGTTACCATTCCAACTTCTAAATGCCACTCAAAAAAGTTAGAATATATATAGTGTGAAAGAATGGTGAGGCGATATAAGGCTTTAACGCAGCTCAAGACTATTGCACATATATTGCGACGTGCATGCACGTGTGTGTGTGGTTGCTTGTTCTAGTCCTGAATGACGGTTTTATAGTGCTAGTCCACTGATATACCATGTCGCAGTATAACATGGATATCCCACTCAGACACAGTACACTGACTTCGAGCCTACCAGTCCCTGTGCTAGCCCCGTAATACTGAGCGCCAGACAGGGTAGCAACAAAAACGTCTTTTACAGTTTGGTATGACGCGACCGGTGATGGAACCGCCGACCTACCGTTTTAAAACATGTATAAACGTTTATTGACGGCATGTAATATATCGGAGTGAACACCATTCGAACTACATAAACTCTACAAATCTGTGATCACGGCAGAACTAATTCTACAATCTGTGATCACGACAGAGCTTATTCTACAAATCTGTGATCACGCCTGAACTAATTCTACAATCTGTGATCACGACAGAGCTAATTCTACAAACTGTGATCACGACAGAACTAATTCTACAAATCTGTGATCACGACAGAGCTAATTCCACAATCTGTGATCACGACTGAACTAATTCTACAAATCTGTGATCACGCCTGAACTAATTCTACAATCTGTGATCACGACAGAGCTAATTCTACAAATCTTCGATCACGACAGAGCTAATTCTACAAATCTGTGATCACGACAGAACTAATTCTACAAATCTGTGATCACGCCTGAACTAATTCTACAGATCTGTGATCACGACAGAACTAATTCTACAAATCTGTGATCACGACAGAACTAATTCTACAAATCTGTGATCACGCCTGAACTAATTCTACAGATCTGTGATCACGACAGAACTAATTCTACAGATCTGTGATCACGCCTGAACTAATTCTACAGATCTGTGATCACGACAGAACTAATTCTACAGATCTGTGATCACGACAGAACTAATTCTACAATCTGTGATCACGCCTGAACTAATTCTACAAATCTGTGATCACGACAGAACTAATTCTACAAATCTGTGATCACGACAGAGCTAATTCTACAAATCTGTGATCACGACAGAACTAATTCTACAGATCTGTGATCACGACAGAACTAATTCTACAGATCTGTGATCACGACAGAACTAATTCTACAAATCTGTGAACACGATAGAACTAATTCTACAAATTTGTGATCACGACTGAACTAATTCTACAATCTGTGATCATGATTGAACTAATTCTACAAATCTGTGATCACGACAGAACTAATTCTACTATCTGTGATCATGATTGAACTAATTCTACAAATTTGTGATCATGATTGAACTTATTCTACAAATCTGTGATCACGACTGAATCCTTATGTACTCTATGATCTGTTACATGCATTAGGCCTAACTCGAAGTACGGTTAACTCGATATAATTCTGATTTCACGTTTAGCTGTAAATAGAGGAACTTAAGCAACGTAAGCCATTATGTTTTATTTGATTAAAAACAAACTATCATTTAATGTCAAACCATCCCAAATAATATTGAAAAGTGTCACAAAATAATCACAGAGAGTTAATTAACCCGGACAAAAATATGTTCAATATTAAAAACAACACCCTTTAGACATCAAAGTCTTCACATCATAAATGACATTCGTTTGACTTCACTTAACATCAAGTATTTTGAGTTCAGTTTATACACATTTCCTTATTCAACTCGGTTCAAAGGCTCAGTTCATCTATTCTTAGAGTTTGAATGTTTAAAGAAACCGCAATGTTTTTATCATAAATTCACATCATGATATTATAACATCGAGCTAAGGTCTGCCACATGTAAAACTTGCATATCTTAATACAGAGTATTAAATATGTATTTTTTCAGTCCTAGCCAGTTGGACAAGGGAGGTAATTACTTCAGGGCGAAATTTAATTTAATTTCAACAGCTGGCGCCCCGATGGATTCTGACCAACCATTCGCTGTCCCACCCACGTGCGCCTAGCGAACAGATCACTTTCCCTATACTCAAATTTCTGTCAACCAGCAAAAAACTCTCTCTGCCTTTATTTCAAGTCGGACATTATTCCGTTGCGTCATATGGAGAAACGGGTCCCATGTTGAAAAAATCCCCCACACTACAATGGAGCCACTGTGTCACTGTATTCCGACACGTCAGGTCTCGCTGTTTAAAGTATTACGTCTTTCTTATTGTGCTGATTATATTGGCCAGTTTTGATCCATAAGCGTTGGGAAGAATGTATTTGAAACTAGGTTAAACAATTATTCTCAGTTCTGTTCGCTGTATTCAAGGCAATTGGTCCAATTACAAAGGAACATTATTTTACGATTGGCAAAGGGCAATAGAGATCCATATCAATAAAGCATTGTAATGGTATTGTTAATCAACTGATTTTCTTAAAAAATATGCTGGTTTACAGAACTTGTTTAGGATCAATACAATAGTTTCACACTCATACACGAAATGAATTTGCAAAATATCTTTCTTTTTTCATTATATAATGGACATATTAATGTGACATGAAATTCATCTTCAATTAAATTTACATTACAAAGTGTGCAGATTCTGTCTTCGTTGCGACCATTTTGCCAACGACCTATATCTGTTTGTAACCCCGCCCCACCAGTTCTCATTCGAGCTGAACATCTTCTGTTTTTCAAGGAGTTGTTATTAAGCAAGTAATGTTCGGGGTTTAGATACATTTTGTAACATGAATAGTTTTCATATCTCGAGCTTACATTAATAGATGCTTGCCATTCCTGACCGAAAATATATCTTAATTTCAATGTTAATTCATTTAAAGAGTATTTATCATCTGCGACATTTTGATATATCCAAACATTTCCAAAACCCAGTATAATGGCGCCCAAGAATATCTTTTTTGGGAAGCTATAACATGCCATAGTCATTTTTGGGAAGACGGC
Organism: Haliotis rufescens; assembly: GCF_023055435.1. NCBI lineage: Eukaryota > Metazoa > Mollusca > Gastropoda > Lepetellida > Haliotidae > Haliotis > Haliotis rufescens. The sequence continues at coordinate 7,031,293 of NW_025963924.1, forward strand.
TATTTGGAATATGAATAAGTGATAACCAATATCTTATACATCTAATAAATCATTCGTCGAACAATGGTATCTCCCACATTCACCAAATTGCCAAACCATTTGGCGTATGTTGTAATGTGTCTAAAATCGTTTACATGCTCAAAATGGTGTTCTTTCTAGCGCATTAAATGTTTGGCAACCCCACCGTTCAGATATATATAGGAGAATAGCTTTATCTTCAAGTCAAATGCCTTGAAATACATGCCATAGGTTAAAAGTCCGATTCTATTCATTGTTCGTAAAAGTTCATAGGGTGTTCTTTACCCTTTGAGCTAGTGCTTTCAACTGATTTTTGCATATTTAGATATGACTCCAAAATATCTACATTGAAAAACTAATTCAAGTTTATCATTACCAAATATTCACATTCACATTTCTTCACAGCACCGTATTTTCTGGAAACAACAATTTTAGTTTTATCAAGATTTATAGATAGTTTCCACTTGCCGCAATATGATGTCAAGTTATTTAAATGCTTTCAATTCAGAAATAATTTAATAGCGATTTATTTCATATGTCTCTGTCGTTATTGACTTCTTTGATGACAGAAATACGCTCCAGAGGATTACGTATGTCATATGCCCTGAACAGCTAAATGCGGTTATTGACATGCCGACACCAATTCTCCAGCTTATAATATTTATTCTGCCACATGTCTGTGTTTACATTCTAACTCCGCAGACGCCACGCGCATGTGCATCACCACCACGTCACAGTTCTCACTACGTCAAATCCCCCCACTTCTCGCTCTATCTCGTCTTCGGCTGCCATGTTGGCTTCACGCGGTTTTCTTTTATTTCAACGGTCGCTTACGTCACACCAGTTACCTCTCAACTATACAAATTTCATATTTAAGATATAAACGACGAGTGGGAGTTGTTTATTCTCCCTGCAGTGTTTTATTGTAGATAAACAATGACCAAGAGTCGTTTTTTTATATGAGATGTCAACATGATGTACAGCCTCTCCAAGGATGATGATGAGATGTACAAGCTTTAAAAACATTTACCCGTATTTTGCCTCAATAGAATCCGACCTCGGCAATGTCGGACAAGTCCATTTTATGCACAGGTGGGCATTTCCCGCATATTCTCACAATCCTTCCGTCGATTACCTGTGCCTTTTCAACCAATACCGATTGTCATATCTCTCCCGCTTTTGAATGCGATCGTTCGGCCATCGCGTTTATCTGCGTTTCCCAGCTTCATCTATCGGGAACAACTCACTAGACACTCCTCTCTCAACAATAGCGTTGTCCAAAATACGACGTCATCGAGTTGCGAGCGCATGTTCGAATCCCCAGAAATGACGTCATGATAGAACAGGGTTTTATCGGGAAATATACCACGCTTCGTTCTTCTTTGTTCTCTGCAATTCATCGCCTAGCTATCTTTTATGTTCAGGGGGGACAGATGGCCCAGTCGTCTGAGGCACCGCGATTCGCTGTACAGAGTTGCGTCCCTTGGGCACGCCAGAAACCTATGATTGTGGGTTCGAACCCCGGTTCGCCCGGATTATGTTTCTAGGTTTGTCAGCACCATACCTCGTGGGTTTCACCAAAGTGATGAACGTCTGAGACCTGCATCACTTCGGGCTTTCCTCCCACATTAATCTGAAACGCCGTGATATAACTGGAAACCCAACTCACTCACTCACACTTATATATTCCGATCAAAACCACAGGTCTGTCAATAAAATAGTCCGCTTGTAAAACGTATATCCCCATTAGCAATGCATTATCATTTTCCCTGGCAATGAATCAGTGTGGTTTTTCCATTCTCAGCTCCCGGAGGTGTGTACACGAGAATCTCGTGCTGGCGCGTATTACTGCTGGATGCAGTTCAAGTTGTCTTGGCTCAGTAATGCCCGGATGCTGGTGCGGAGGACAGCGGTTTGCAGTCTATGTCTGCGATGTCCTATATACGTATGTAGAGGGTTACATATATGTGTACAAACGTTTATGAATGCATCTGCACATACATATTTGGAACTGGACTTGGCGGCACGCACTTAGTAAGCGCGGATTTTCTTGGCCGTATTATGTAGGTAAAGTATTCTTGTTTCACACATTTGCTTGACCGTATTACATGGAGACAATGTTTAGTTTCACACAATCGCATAACCATACTACATAGGGACAGTCTTTCCGTTTCCGTTTCACGCAATTGGTTGACGGAATTACAGAGAGAAAATATTTCCGTTTCACACAGTTGATGTACTGTATTACATTGAGACAATGTTTCAGTTTCGCACAATTGGTTGACGGTATTACATAGAGACAATTTTTCAGTTACACACAACTGATTGACGGTATTACATAGAGACAATGTTTCAGTTTCACACAATTGATTGACGGTATTACATAGAGACAATGTTTCAGTTTCACACAACTGATTGACGGTATTACAAAGAGACAATGCTTCATTTTCACACAATTGATTGACGGTATTACAAAGAGACAATTTTTCAGTTTCACACAACTGATTGACGGTATTACAAAGAGACAATGCTTCATTTTCACTCAACTGATTGACGGTATTACATAGAGGCAATGTTTCAGCTTCACACACTTGGTTGACGGTATTACATAAAGGCAATGTTTAAGTTACATACACTTGATTGACGGTATTACATAGAGATAATGTTTCAGTTTCACACAAGTGATTTGACGGTATTACAAAGAGACAATGTTTCAGTTTCACACAACTGATTGACGGTATTACATAGAGACAATGTTTCAGTTACACACAACTGATTGACGGTATTGCATAGAGACAATTTTTCAGTTACACACAACTGATTGACGTTATTACATAGAGACAATGTTTCAGTTTCACACAACAGATTGACGGTATTAAATAGAGACAATGTTTCAGTTACACACAACTGATTGACGGTATTACATAGAGACAATGTTTCAGTTACACACAACTGATTGACGGTTTTACATAGAGGCAATGTTTCAGTTACACACAACTGATTGACGGTATTACATAGAGACAATTTTTCAGTTACACACAACTGATTGACGGTATTACATAGAGACAATGTTTCAGTTACACACAACTGATTGACGGTATTACATAGAGACAATTTTTCAGTTACACACAACTGATTGGCGGTTTTACATAGAGACAATGTTTCAGTTACACACAACTGATTGACGGTATTACATAGAGACAATTTTTCAGTTACACACAACTGATTGACGGTATTACATAGAGACAATGTTTCAGTTTCACACAATTGATTGACGGTATTACAAAGAGACAATGCTTCATTTTCACTCAACTGATTGACGGTATTACATAGAGGCAATGTTTCAGTTACACACAGTTGGTTGACGGTATTACATAAAGGCAATGTTTAAGTTACATACACTTGATTGACGGTATTACATAGAGACAATGTTTCAGTTTCACACAAGTGATTTGACTGTATTACAAAGAGACAATGTTTCAGTTTCACACAACTGATTGACGGTATTACATAGAGACAATGTTTCAGTTACACACAACTGATTGACGTTATTACATGGAGACAATGTTTCAGTTTCACATAATTACAAGGCACCAATAATAATCTAAAGATTTTTACTGAAATAGTCAGCATACCTTTTCAATGCTGTTGTACTGAATCATTCTATTGAATTGAAGAGAAAGAAAGAAGACATATTAGCGTGTGTATAAAAAAATGCATATATTAGTTTCAGTTGACGGATTTGAGTTTGAGTCGTCGGCGTACAAGTGGACCACGCCCATATTCCCGCCATACAAAATTTCAATTGAATTTGCCAGCCCAGCAACTTTCAACAGTTGCAAGAAATATCAATAGTTTACATTCTCATAACCCGATTCATTTTGCCAGCAATTCTCGTGGGACGTGGAATATGAGTGTATCATACTTGACATGGCGACACTCGGTCTAGTGGAAACATTCAGACATCGTTTGGTTACAGCATGTTTCCAGAATTCCTGCAAGTGTCACAATGTGTTGTGACGGGTTTAAAGACCACATCTTAGCACATTTCAGTTTTAGTTTTGGTTGTTTTTTTGTTTAACGCCGCACTCAGCAATATACCAGCTATATGACGACGGTCTGTAACTAATCGAGTCTGGACCAGATTATCCAGTGATTAATATCATGAGCATCGATCCACGCAATTGGGATTGATGACATGCATCAACCAAATCAGCGAGCCTGACCACCCAACCCCGTTAGTCGCCTCTTACGACAAGCATAGTCACCTTTTACGGCAAGCATGGGTTGCTGAAGACCTATTCTACCCCGGATCTTCACGGGTCAGCACATTTCAACCTGAAGTTAAACAGCCCCCGTGAAGATCAGGATTAAATTTGATTTTCATAATCAATGCTTGTCGTAAAAGGCGACTAACGGGATCGGGTGTCAGGCTCTCTGACGTTGATGACGCATGTCATCGTATCACAAGTGTGTTGATCGATGCTCATGATGTCAGTCTCAGGAATATTTACAGACCCCCGATATATTGCTGGCATATTGCTAATTGAAGCTTTAGACAACAAACAAACAAACAAACAAACAAACACTATTTATGCTGTATGCCACGCTAGTAACACAAAGAACGAATGTTTCATAACGAGATCACCAGTTATTTTAGAGGACATATGCGTGTGTGACATTCAGATCTGGCTTGTGCCCCCCAGTGTGGTAACTTGAAGTGCTTATGGGATCAGTTGTGACGTAACAAGCATTTGACGTCACGTCAATCACTATGACGGCATGTCAATACAGGCAGTATAGGTTCTTCAACCACAGCGATTGGCCACTCAGATACTAGTAGCTAGAAGGCGCGTAGCCTTACCACGAGGTGAGTTGAAATTGGGTTTAACGTCGCGTCCAAGATTATTGCACTTATATAGCGACGTGCATGCACGTGTGTGTGTGTGTGTGGCTGCTTGTACTAGACCGGACTGATGCCGATTATAGTGCTAACCCACTGAGATACCATGCCGCAGTTTAACATGAATACCCCACTCAGACACAGTATACTGAGTCCGAGCCGACCACTCCTTGTTTTAGCCCCTTAATGCCGAGCGCCAGACAGGTTAACAACAAGTACCATCTTTTAACGTCTTTTGGTATGACGCGGCCGGGGATCGAACCCCGGACCTTCCGCTCTCCGGGCGGACGCTCTACCAATAGACCACGGAGGCGGTCAGCCTTACCACGAAGTCATACAGCCAGCATTGCGGCAAACATTGGATACGGAGGACCGTACGTTCCATGTTTGTCCACGTGGGTGTTCACAGAATTAAACAATTTTGAATGGAAAAAAAGAAAAAAAGTATGAGTCATCTTATCAAAGCGAAGTTTATAAACAACTGGTATTAAACAACCGGCACTCCTTTCATCTGACTTGCGAAGAAACAGAAGCAACAACATCGTCGTCATCGGCCTGATGCGGATCACGTACATCTGCGGACGTACACGACACCGTGCATAGCGAACAATGAAGTCCTTTCAGTGTTTTTATTGTATCATTTTTCAACCTTGGAGATTTACGACAGCTTCACGCAGAATCATCCAAAATGCATGACGCGATATCGATTTTTTTTATTTGGCGCAATAGTTTATCAACAACAATTAAATCTTTAACACGATAAAACATTCGTTTCCTCCCTTTTTGTTTCAAAGTTGTAATGGAAAAGTCATTATTATTTTAAAAGAAATAATTCTTCAATTCCTTTTTTAACAACGACGGTGGAGCAACGGAGACCCAGTTGCCTGAGGCATTACGATTTGCTGTGAAGTGTCACGTCCCTTATCTTACCGGGATCCGATAATCATAAGTGCGAATATCAAAGATTCGTCCGAGTTAGGATACTTCTCTGTCACGCTATACCTTTTCCTATGGGTTTCATCAAAGTGGTAAACGTCTATGTCCTGAATCACTTCCAGACACCAGGGTGGCCAAGTCGCCTAAGGCACCGCAATTCGCTGTGGAAGGTTTCGTCCCCTGGGCACGCAAGAAACCTATGATCTTGGGTTCGAATCCCGGGTTATTCTAATTATGTTTCTAGGTTTGTCAGCACCAAACCCGTGCTCGTGACAAGAAAAAGACTTGACTTGGGTTTCACCAAAGTGGTAAAATTTTAAGACCTGCATCACCTCGGGCTTTCCTCCCACATTAAGATGACATGCGGTGATATAACCGGAATACTGTTCAAAGCGGCGTACAACACAACTCACCCACTCAGTGTGACAAACATTTCAACGATATCTGAACCACGCGCACGTACACGTCAGACAATACATCGGTCGTTCAAACAAAGAGTGAGTGAGTATGATTTTACGCCGCTTTAAGTAGTACCCAGCAATAACACGGCGAGGGACACCAGAAATGAGCTCCACACATTGTACCCATGAGGGAATCGAACCCAGGCCTTCGGCGTGACGAGCGAACGCTTTAACCACTAGGCTACCCCACCGCCCCTTCACACAGTGAGACATTTCCGCTGTATGACATCCTGAGTCGCATTTGTTCACCACATTCATGACAAACTCGTCAGCTCGGCAGACAGAGACTGAACACCACTTTGTTTAGGCCCATTCACACTGCGTGCAAAGGAAGCTCATGCGGATCCGTGAGTCATCGCTCTGTACAACAGGCAAAATGTTGTCAAATATACATGTGAGGGGGTTGGGGGTGGGGGGTGGGGGGGGGGGGGGGTGGGGGGGGGGGGGGTGGGGGTGGGGAGGGGTAGTCTCATGTATATCTACATTCACATCTCTTATGTCACCAGACAAGCGCTGGGACGTTGCAGACAGGAAGTTGGTCGATACGGTAGTGTTGCATCCAGACATTTAAAATAAGCACTGAAATGTTATTCCAAACATTTTTTTCTCTCGGCGACATTTTATAACGACGGGCGATGTCATTGCCTTGTGTTGTAGCAAGACTGTAGTGGTTCCTACATGGTTACATGTCACGTGACCTCCCAGGGCTGGTGATTCCATCCGAGACCATTGGAGTTTGTTTGGTTGTTGTTTAACGCCGCACTCAGCAATATTCCAGCTACATGACGGCGGTCTGTAAATAATCGAGTCTGGACCAGACAATCCAGTGATTGACATCATGGGCATCGATCCAAGCAAATGGGATACGATGACATGCATCAACCAAGTCAGCGAGCCTGACCACCCGATCCCCTTAGTCTCCACTTATGTGAGTGAGTGAGTGAGTTGGGTTTAACGCCGCTTTAACAGTATTCCAGTTATATCACGGCGTGTCAGCTTAGTGTGGGAGGAAAGCCCGAAGTGATGCAGGTCTTAAAGTTTACCACTTACGTGAAACCCACAAGCACGAGTAAGGTGCTGACAAACCAAGAAACATAATCGAGGCGGACCGGCATAGTCGCCTTTTAGGGCAAGTACTTATATATTGGAAAACACATTTTTCTGGTTAGTGAGTGAGTAAGTTGGGTTTTGCTCCACTTTTAGCCTTATTCAAGCTGTGCAGAGTTGCGCCCCCTGGCACGCCAGAAACTTGAAATCTGTGTTCGACTCCCGGTTCGCCCCGATTATGTATCTAGGTTTGTCAGAACCATACCCGTGCTCGTTGGTTTCACGAAAGTGGTAAACGTCTGAGACCTGCATCAATCAGTCAATCGTAATGACGAGCAAAGGGTTAGCAAACTAGCTATAGAAAATCGCACCACATTGTTACCGCTTTGGGCATGCAGTTCGCGTATGTTGTTGGTTACAGTTACGCGGTACAGTGCATGTGTGGTACAATGAGCTTTGTAAGTTCATTGTCGGGTGCATTGCGCTGCATAGTGTGATGCACATTAAGCCGTTCATTGTGCAATGTATTACTCGGTTCATTATCCGATTCATTGCCAGGTTCAATCCGAGAGACTTTGTGAGACTTTGTGAGACGAATTGCGCAAAACACTGTGCGTTGCAATCCGCGGTACATTGTGCAATTCATTGTGCGACTGAGTGAGTATGGTTTTACGCCGCTTTTAGCAATATTTCGGCAATATCACGGCGGGGGACACCAGAAAAGGGCTTCACACATTGTACACATGTCGGGAATAGAACCTGGGGCTTCGGGGTGACGATCGAACACTTTTACCACCAGGCTATCCCACCGCCCCTCATTGTGCGGGGGGTGGGGGGGGGGGGGGGGGGGGGGGGGGGGGGGACTAACGCGTGCATGCGCAGTTAATCTTATCTGCTGTGAGATCTTGATGCCTGAAAAATTTGGCGATTTTTGTTTGGTCTGAAACAGAAACTAAATGATATTTATTCAAGGTTGTTTTAATTTCTTTTATGTTAAACTTCAGCTTATAATTAATTTTATTGGAATATATTGGTTAAAGTTCAGTGTCAAGTAAATTCACAGATCCAACAAAGAAAAACTAATAGTAATAAAACTTCAATGTAAACTGCCGGGCAAAAGAAAGTATACACTTGAAAATTGAAATATAAACGTTTCCAAAACGTATTTGGTCTGAAAACAGTCGCCGAAACACTGCTTACTTAAGACCCAACACACTGGTGAGATACCAGTTTCAAATACATCACCATTGAAAAACTATTTCTTGTTGGTTTCATGTTTAGCCGTCATCAAACATGGGTGTAACTTTCTTTTGCCCGGTAGTTTCGTTCGAGTTTACAAACTAAAATCTAAACTAAACTAAGTTTAGTTCGAGTTTACATACCAAACTCCGACGCTGTTTTGTAACTGTCATGTACATGAGGTGAGGTGAAATGGGGTTTAACGTCGCGTCCAAGATTATTGCACTTATATAGCGACGTGCATGCACGTGTGTGTGTGTGTGTGTGTGTGTGTGTGTGTGTGGCTGCTTGTACTAGTCCGGACTGATGCCGATTTATAGTGTTAGCTCACTGAGAGCGGAAGGTCCGGGGTTCGATCCCCGGCCGCGTCATACCAAAAGACGTTAAAAGATGGTACTTGTTGTTACCCTGTCTGGCGCTCGGCATTAAGGGGCTAAAACAAGGACTTGTCGGCTCGGAGTCAGTATCCTGTGTCTGAGTGGGGTATTCATGTTAAACTGCGGCATGGTATCTCAGTGTGCTAGCACTATAAATCGGCATCAGTCCGGACCTGAACAAGCAGCCCCACACACACACACACACACACACACACACACACACACACACACGTGCATGCACGTCGCTATATAAGTGCAATAATCTTGGACGCGAGGTTAAACCCAATTTCACCTCACCTCACCTCACCTCACCTTCACCTCACCTCACTTTTGGGCTCAAGTTCATATGTGATGCAAATTGCCTACAAAACTATTTCAATGTGTGAATATTAATCAGTAATAGTACAGCTACATGTAGACTTACATTGACATGTAGCCTCTGTAATGAATAAAAAACACTTGTATAAAATATAACAAAAAGAGCCAGAGCCATTTCCTGAAACTGCAGTAATCTAGACTTGCCCACTATTATAGACTTGCAAAGGCTGTATTGGACATAGGTTTTTCAGGTTCTGTAACACTATTGATACATGTAAATAATCGAATTTTGACCAGGTTTTACATGATTTATAACATTGTCAACTACCCAAATCCTCGGGGGGTACAACATGCCTTCTAGGTTAGACATTGTGACCCCACGATCCCAATTCAAATCGACCTTTGAAATCACGTGGTGATGGAACGGGAACCGCATCTCTGCCAACGCGATGCAAAGCAATACTCACAGTTGTGGAGAGAACAGCCCACACAGATGAGAGTTGTTTGTTATGTTAAAATGTCCTCAATCTCAAACTCGTAGTCTTAACAAAAACACTGACTTCAATTTAATTGTATCTTGATTTCCAATCCCATTACAAGCGCTTACGAAGTAATTGTTTGTGATTTAATGAGTGTTTCAACCGAGAATTTAATTATCGAGATTCTCTACAGTTTACACTGAAAATAAAAATAACTACAAATAACATTAATGTCCCGGAGCTACATCTAAAACAAACTGTACCCACACATCTATTAGTCAGCGATAACAAACCCGGTAGCTGGACTCTTGGTTACCTAGGTGTTCTCCAGCCTTTGTCGGCGTGCAAGATCGCCTGCAGGGAGTCTGGACTGTTTCTGCAGTGCACATGTGGAGGTGGGTCGTTATAACAGCGCGTGGTATGTTGATGAAGACACGGAAGAGGGCGCTGCATTTGTTTAATGGTCGATCTAATGTACGCTTGGTATTTATATACTGGATTTATATAGTTTGAGAACTTAATGGATCCATGTATATTTATATATGTCAGCTATCCGTACCGATTCTGGATCAGACTAAGTTTAAATGTGAGGTGAAATGGGGCTAAGCGTCGCGTCCAAGATTATTGCACTTATATAGCCACGTGTGTGTGTGTGTGTGTGTGTGTGGCTGCTTATACCCCACTCAGACACAGTATACTGACTCTGAGCCGACCAGTTCTTGCCTTAGCCCCTTAATGCCGAGCGCCAGACAGGGTAACAACAAGTACCATCTTTTAAAGTCTTTTGGTATGACGCGGCCGGGGATCGAACCCCGGACGTTCCGCTCTCCGGGCGGACGCTCTACCACTAGACCAAGGAGGGGGTCTGGCTAAGTTTAGAGAAGGGAGAAGGTTATCCCTTGTGTCTGGTAACTTCGTGTCTCAGCGCTGTTTAATAAGCAACTGCAAACATGGGATTGTCTGTTGAATCACCCGGCATTAAGTTCTCAACCAAACAGTGACATTTAAGATCAGGCCTTGAGTTGTAGCACATTGTAGCCTATGTTTGTCAAAAGAAAAGAGGGGCACGAGTGGCCCAGTCGTCTAAGGCGCCGCAATTCGCTGTGGAAAGTTGCGTCTCTTGGGTGTGCTGGGTAGGCTGGGATCCTATGATTTTTGGTTCGAATACCGGTTCGCCCCGATTATGTTTCTTGGTTTGTCAGCACCTTACTCGTGCTTGTGGGTTTCACGAAAGTGGTAAACTTTAAGACCTGCATCACTTCGGGCTTTCCTCCCACACAAAGCTGACACGCCGTGATATATATCTTGAATACTGTTAAAGTGGCGTTAAACCCAACTCACTCAGTCACTCACTCACATAAGTGGAGACTAAGGGGATCGGGTGGTCATGCTTACTGGCTTGGTTGATGCATGTCATCGAACACAATTGTGTGCATCGATGCTCATGATGTCAATAACTGGACGGCTGTCTGTAAATAACCAAGTCTGGACCAGACAATCCAGAGATTGACATCGTGAGCATCGATCTACACAACTGGGATACGATGACATTCATGAACCAAGTCAGCGAGCCTGTCCACCCGATCCCGTTCGTCGCCTCTGACAACAAGCATAGTCACCTTTTCCGGCAAGCATGGGTTGCTGAAGACCTTTTCTACCCCAGATCTTCACGGGTCTCATACACTTTGTATTTTATACAATATATAAATACGGTAAAGAAGCTGACAGTCATCTTGGATTTGAATTATGTCAGAGTTGGTGAAAGACGAATACCACGAGACAGAGAGTTCCACAAAACCGGAGGAATGTAAATGCAAGAACGGCAGCTGTTTATGTGTTATCAGCAGACCAAAACAGGCAGATCTTAGTGATCTTACAGGGGTATGTTTGGATAGTGTCTCACATAATTGTGTAGTTTGACCCATTTGATGTTAACACTGACAGGGGGCGGTCGGGTAGCCTAGTGGTTAAAGCGTTCGCTCGTCACGCCGAAGACCCGGGTTCGATTCCCGACATGGGTACTATGTGTGAAGCCCAATTCTGGTGTCCCCCGCCATGATATTGCTGGAATATTCCTAAAAGCGGCGTAAAACTATACTCACTCACTGACAGCGATAGGTGAGTAAAGTAGAGTATAGGTTGTTACGCTTGTGTTGTTTGGGTTCTCTTGCTGGTTCTATTGATGACCGGCCGCCATTTTTCTGTACCATTTAGAGTTTGTTCAGAAGTGTATCGAGTAAGCCGTTAAACCATCTTCCCGTGGCAAGGGTGTTAACTGACTATAAAAGTCCAGTTTCCAACCTTGCCGAACTAGCCTGGAATTATGGAGTTGATATTTGGCTGGACTAACCAGTCTATGCATAGTCCAATCAAAATCAAACCGCCTCCGTGGTCTAGTGGTAGAGCGTCCGCCCGGAGAGCGGAAGGTCCGGGGTTGGATCCCCGGCCGCGTCATACCAAAAGACGTTTAAAGATGGTGCTTGTTGTTACCCTGTCTGGCGCTCGGCATTAAGGCGCTAAGACAAGGACTGGTCGGCTCGGAGTCAGCATACTGTGTCTGAGTGGGGCATTCATGTTAAACTGCGGTATGGTATCTCAGTGAGCTAGCACTATAAATCGGCATCAGTCCGGACTAACACATACACGCACGCACGCACGCACGCACGCACGCACGCACGCACACACACACACACACAAACACACACACACACACGTACATGAACGTCGCTAAATAAGTGCAATAATCTTGGACGCGACGTTAAACCCCATTTCACCTCACCTGATGTTGGTGTGGTCGTCCTCTGTTTGTAAAATGCATGTGATGGACTGACGAGCTCAAACGCTCTTTAGAAGCTGACTGTTATCTGCATAGCAATAGTGGTTGATCTCGGGCTTCTCTATGGAATCTGGTTGGGATTGTGGGTACAATGTGAACAACATTGGACCCAACACTCAATCCTGAGCAAATAAAACACCCCAAAAACTGCCTTCTCTGAAGGCACATCTGTGATCAGTGCTGTCTGGCATCTTGATCAAAACATATGACCGAATCCAAGCTACAGTAAACTACGGTTATAACGAACACGCTTATAACGAAGTGACCGATATAACGAACTTATTTTTAGTCCGGGCCATTTGTTCTATATATGCTGTATATATGCTTATAACGAACTACGGGCGGTCGGGTAGCCTAGTGGTTAAAGCGTTCGCTCGTCACGCCGAAGACCCGGGTTCGAATCCCGACATGGGTACAATGTGTGAAGCCCATTTCTGGTGTCCCCCGCCGTGAAATTGCTGTAATATTGCTAAAAGCGGCGTAAAACCAAACTCACTCACTCACTATAACGAACTACGGTTATAACGAACTAAAATTAGTGGTCCCTTTGAGTTCGTTATAACCGTAGATTACTGTATATTAGTCCGCTGATTCCAAACTAATGTTCTGGTTGATAGAAATGTTTTCCATAGTCGGTAATGTCAAATGCTTCCGATAGGTCTTGCAACACATGCACAAGGAGACAAAGTCTCCATTGTCTGCGGAGCATTGAAGGTCATTCATAATCAGCTGCAAGGTCGTCTCATTGGCCAGCCCTGTATATACAGTTTGGTACTTAATTTTTTTTGCAGTAAATTGTCTTTTCTCATATTTTTAAACGAAGGAGAGATTGGAAACGAGAGTTTTTGAGGTTCATATTTAAGCGAGCAACTCCTTGACCTCTGTGTTGTCTAGAGACAGTCTGTCGCCTCAGAACGAGGCGTTTTGTTGGTCCATATTCCAGTGACACAGGGCGTCCTTGACCTGGGTCTTTTCTTGGCTCAAATTGTGACGTACAACATACGCTCCATGTACCAATGCTGTGAATATAAGCGACAATATTATCAAAATTATCTTTCCATAATCATAGAAAATCTCTGCTGAAAGCATAGACCGTTGTACGATTCCATATATATCATAAGCGTGTTTATGTATAACCATCGAATAGTGATGATACCAGGTGTTCGATCTGCGTATCCTGCCCAACTGGTGGCACACTTCACAAACACATGCAAAGGCAAGTCATTTTTTATGGTACCCTATATGACATGTGGTTAAATGTATACATGTAGTTGTTATTTTTATGGTACCTTGTATGACATGTGGGGAAACGTATACACGTTGTAAGTTATTTTTTTATAGTACCCTATATGACACGTTGGGAAATGTATACACGTAGTAAGTTTTTTTTTATTGTACCCTGTATGACACGTTGGGAAATGTATACACGTAGTAAGTTATTTTTGATGGTACCCTGTATGACACGTTGAGAAACGTATACATGTTGTAAGTTATTGTTTATGGTACCCTATATGACACGTTGGGAAACGTATACATGCAGTTAGTTATTTTTGATGGTACCCTGTATGACACGTTGAGAAACGTATACATGTAGTAAGTTAATTTTTTATAGTACCCTATATGACACGTTGGGAAACGTATACATGTAGTTAGTTATTTTTGATGGTACCCTGTATACCACACCTTGTAGTACAGCTTGTAGGTGTGGAGTGGATAGAGCGCCTGCCTTGAGAGCGGAAGGTCGGAGTTTCGATCCCCTGTTCGTCCCAACAAAAATGCTGAAAGATGGTACATGTTGTTACCCTGCCTGGCGCTTGGCATTAAGGGGCTAAAACATGGACAGGTCAAATATATATAGCTAGGAGTCTGATTCATTCAGGAGCATTGTGTCTGATTAAGATATTCATTGTAAACTGTGGCATGGTATCTCGTGGGTTAGCATTATATAATAATCTGCATCTGACTGGTACAAACAGCTATATACTATATACGTGCAATAATCTTGAACGCGACGTTAAACCCCATTTCACCTCTCCTCTCCTCTCATTATGGTGTACGTTATTGTGCTACCCCCTGTAACATATATACATGTTTTCGACAGGGGTAAAATTGAAGATACCAGGCACACATGATATTGAAATAAAAAGATGACATCAAGTGTCCTTGTGTCAAACCAAACATTGAGACACAACTGCTCCCGAGACAAACGGCCTTCACCTGAACATGCGTCTGCAGTTTCTGTTGATTTCTTAAGATTAAGTTTCCGGATTCCACTCAATCTACGACTTCAGAGCCACGAGCTGTGATGAGGATCAATGAACCAGTTGCCATGTGGATTAGAGGAGTCAACATCTCATAGATAAGAGCAGATCGGGAAATCTCTCCGGTTTCACTGACCTAGCCATGATGGCGGATAGGTGGAAAAATTAAATATTTTGTGTAAACATTAAGCCATGCTGTAGACAAACGGCGTGAAAAAGATCGAAATCTAAATAGCTTTCCACTCAGTTCATGAAGAAGTTTGCAAAAAATACGATGAGGCATATTAAAAGGGTTGTAATCTCTGTAATGTAAACTCTAAACATCCGCTGTCTTTGCTTGAATTATACAGACATGTTTGTTTAGGTTTGTGTGATGCTTCAAGCCATTAGATAATAGCTGGTGATTATGATTATTGTGATTATCATTATTTTCATTATTGGGGCGGTCAGGTAGCCTAGTGGTTAAAGCGTTTGCTCGTCACGCCGAAGACCCGGGTTCGATTCCCGACATGGGTACAATGTGTGACGCCCATTTCTGGTGTCCCCCGCCGTGATATTGCTGGAATATTGCTAAAAACGGCGTAAAATCATACTCGCTCACGCTAGTGTTGTGAAATCCAAACCATGTAATATATTCTCGAAAAGAAGATCCAGGAGAACTATACAGAGGATATTATTATTATTAGTAGTATTAGTATTAGTATTAGTATAATTATTATTATTATTATTAGTAGTAGTAGTAGTAGTAGTAGTAGTATGTACAGATTAGAAATAAAAACATGCAGCAAAGAGGGTTTGGGTGATCCTGACACAGTCAGGCTCATCATCAGCTCAGGGCCCTTGTCCCATACACTCAGCCCAGACAGCGAATGGGACTTCTCCCAGGAAGCGCTGCCTTATCAACCCCACCCAGAACGTTTCGGAGAATGTGAAGACTCCTCAACACTGCAGCCTTCTGCATTACTCAGATTGTCAGAAGGGCTGTATTCCTGGTAGCAAACTCGGGTACTCTCCCAATGTCAATCAACATATAGGGAGGTACCAAACCTAAGGCACCAAGGACAATGTGGAGTCGGACAACTTGGTACTTGGGATGCAATTGTGACATTTCGAAAGCGAGGTCCGCATATTTGCCTATGTTATGGTGTTACAGTGATGTCTGATATATCAAGCTTTGGGCTTGTTAGAAACAGGGAACAGGGGCGCTAAGGCGCTGCAATTCACTATGCAGACGACATGGGTACAATGTGTGAAGCCCATTTCTGGTGTCCCTCGCCGTGATATTGCTGGAATATTGCTAAAACCGGCGTAAAACCATACTCACTCACTGACTCATTCACCATGCAGAGTTGCGCCCCTTAGGTGTGCCAGAAACCCAGATTCGCCCCGATTATGTTTCTAGGTTTGTCAGCACCATACCCGTGCCCGTGGGTTTCACCAAAGTGGTAAACATCTAAGACCTGCATTACTTCGGGCTTTCCTCCCACATCGAGATGACACGCCATGATATAACCGAAATACATGACCGCCTCAGTGGTCTAGTGGTAGAGCATCCGCCCGGAGAGCGGAAGGTACGGGGTTCGATCCCCGGCCGCGTCATACCAAAAGACGTAAAAAGGTGGTACTTGTTGTTACCCTGTCTGGAGCTAGCGCTCGGCATTAAGGGGCTAAAACAAGGAGTGGTCGGCTCGGAGTCAGTATACTGTGTCTGAGTGGGGTATTCATGTTAAATTGCGGCATGGTACCTCAGTGGGCTAGCACTATAAATCGGCATCAGTCCGGACTAGTACAAGCAGCCACACACACACAAAACACGTGCATGCACGTCGCTATATAAGTGCAATAATCTTGTACGCGACGTTAAACCCAATTTCATCTCACCTGAAATACATAGTTAAACCAAACTCATTTAGTCTGCGCTTCATCCTTGACCTGCGAGGAAGTAAACAGTTTCTTCTCACTGCATAACACAACTGACACGCTCGCCGGGCTGATATTTTAAATACCATCTATTAACATACTTCGAGAGTATGTAATATGTCTTACGAAAGATATTTTGCAAGAAAGACACATAGTGTGCCTTGGTTCGGAATTATACTTGTCGACCCGTCAAAATCCGGCTCAGAAAAAGGACTTCAGCAACGCATGCTTGCCGTAACAGGCAACTATGCTTGTTGTAAGTGGCGATTAGCGGCTTCGGGTGGTCAGGCTTGCTGACTTGGTTGATAGATGCCATCGTATCCCAGTTGCGTAGATCGATGCTCATGATGTCAATCTCTGGATTCTCTGGTCCAGACTTGATTATTTACCGACCGCTGGAATATTGCTGCGTGCAGAGCTAAACAACAAACAGTACAAACAAACAAACAAGCTAATATCATACTGCCGTGATTTCATTTTAGCTCACCTGAACTCAAGGAGTCTTATATCTCGGCTCTGCCGTTCGTCAATTACAGCATAAGATATGTGGAACTCAGTTAATACCATCTCTCAATGGGGCCTTTTATTCTGAATATATTTGAAGATCAGACTTGTGTTACTGTATTAGAGCCAGTGGTACACACGAACATGCACAACGAAACTTCGTTAATCCGGACCCCGTTATTCCGGACCTTTCACCTTCCGGAAGATCTTGTTGGGTGAGGTGAGGTGAAATGCGGCTAAACTAGCGTGTTCAAGATTATCAGCCGACCTGTTATGTATGGTGGCTGATTAGGGCCATCGCCATTTCGCCATGAGATATCCACGCAATATCGCGACAAAGCGATAGCATGATACGATATAGCGATATTGCGTTAAAGCCAAAAACGAAATAACGAAAACACGCAACGACAGTGGGCAATAACAGACAGGAGATGGCAATAACAGACAGGAGATGGAGATATGGTAACGTCATACGGCGACATATTGCGACATGGCGATATTGCTCAGTCGCCATTTGAGAAATAAAGGAAAGCGGATCCTACCGAACACCTCACAATTTAGGGCGGAAAGTAAGTTAGATAAACTCTCTCATAAGCCCATATACTGAATTGGCAAGCTCGAAGGCACCCTGTATCTAACCGTAGCTCAACTGTTGTAATTCCGTAATAAATTATTCCATCCTTGCTGTAAAATGTGTTTTTGTTATTTTTGGCAAGACGAATGATCAATTGAACTACATGTAATTAGAAATATGTGAGTATCACCGAATCCAACAAACAAGGCTAATAGAATGCGCTGTTATGTTCTTGAAGCATTTCACAGTTGTGAACTAAAATCACAAATCAGTTAAAAACAGTTCAATTTATTGTACAATCCATATAAAATCCTAGAAAGGAGACCGGTTTATTGGTAGAGCTTCGGGGTTCGGGGTTCGATTCCCGACCGCGTCATACCAAAAGACGTTAAAAGATTGGACTTGTTGTTACCCTGTCTGGCGCTCGGCATCAAACGGGTAAAACAAGGACTGGTCGGCTCGGAGTCAGTATACTGTGTCTGAGTGTGGTATTCATGTTAAACTGCGGCATGGTATCTCAGTGTGCTAGCTCTAGAAATCGGCATCAGTCCGGACTAGAACAAGCAGCCGCTTACACACGTGCATGCACGTTGCTATATAAGTGCAAGAATCTTTGACGCGACGTTAAATCCCATTTAACCTCACCTCACCTAAAATGGAGTTTGCGTGTGTTAAGTCACACATTCTTTGGACGCTTGATGAGTGATGACATATAGTAACAGTGACACCGGACAACAGTGGACACGTGTCCAATATGAAGACAGTACACACGTGTCTAATATGAAGACATTTTACGGAAAATGATGATATCAAGAACATGAGAACTCTGACGGCCGTAGGATTTCATCGGAGTAAACTTGGGTTATCACGGCACCTAGCACTAGGTTCGTTCTACAGTGTAGGGAGAAAACCTCCCACATCATTCCGCTGCCAGCGCCTATGTTGGCTCTCCCATCAGTTCAGTACGTCATACATCACTGAACTCAACGCTGTACTCATGGACAAAACAAAGTTGTAGTTTTTTATAGATTGTTTCATCATATAAATACGTAGGCGTATATTTTACAAGAAGATACACTCGGTCAAATAATACACGTAAAGTTGCATTGCCAAAACAGAATATTAGTATGTATATTAATAAGTTATTATACTTTTTGACAATATTACATATCATTACTTTCTACTATTTGATACAAAAATAAGCCCGATTCTATTGTATGGAACAGATAGTGGGGACAGAACATTTGGATGTTATTGAAAAGGTACATGTATATACATGTAAACAGTTTTGGTTGTAATACTAGTATATAGCACACAAAACTCAAGGGGGATTGTGGCAGGGTTCCCATGTATCTCTGTAGTTGTTTAAACTTTTTGAAAATCTTGACCAGGTTAATTACTTAATGCGATATTCTATTAGAAGTTATAATCTAATATTTCCCTAGATGGTATTATATACCATGCAAAAGATGTAGGGGATATTTTGTTTTGAGGGGAAACTACATGAACATACACCAATGTCTGGCAATTAAAGTCAGTGATATATTTCATAAGAACATTTCCGAAGAAATCTAGCTCCAAACACAACATTGGGACAGTCATCAAGCACGTGATCTTGGAAAAAATAAACCAAAATATTTTACAATGTTAAAATTATAAATTTAATATTAGATCGAGGTAACTTGACACGTCCCTACTAGCCATACTCTTGACAATCATTGAATCCATGCCGGTATTATAAATACAAAACGCGGACATTATGTACACTGTTATACTCAATCAGCTTACAGGCCTAGCTGGTGTAAGATTCTCGGACTCAACTTCAGGCTCAAATCACTCTTGAGAGATATGGACCAGGCTCAGATCACTCCACCCTCGGGGAGGCCCAAATCACTCTCCGGCTCAAATCACTCCCATTTATGAGTGAGTGAGTAAGTTGGGTTTAACGCCGCTTTTAACAGTATTCCAGTTATATCACGGCGTGTCAGCTTAATGTTGGAGGAAAGCCCGAAGTGATGCAGATCTTAGACATTTACAACTTCGGTGAAACCCACGAGCACGGGTATGGAGCTGACAAACCTAGAAACATAATCGGGGCGAACCAGGATTCGAACCCACAATCATAGGTTTCTGGCGTGCCCAAGGGACGCAACTCTGCACAGCGAATCGCGGCGCCTTAGACGACTGGGCCACCCGTGCCCCCTCCCATTTATGATATATTCTACTTCAAATGTCCATGTTTGATCATATGTTCTAGTATGTTTGTGTATAAATTTATTAATTTATTTATTGTAGGCGTATGTGATTGGTGTTGTGGGCTGTGCGAGTTCTTCAATGACACATCGTGATACAGTCAGTATTGAACAATGGACTTTGCATTGAGCAGAAATTTAAACTTCTTATGATCAAGGAGAGAGATTTTTTGTTTTTATTCTTGACCCAGTTATGTTTTTGTCTTTTTAATGTTTATAGATTATTATATTTATATTTTATATCAACATGGAAATGATTTTATTTTATATGGCACCTTTCCTAGCGCGTGTGTATATGTAACACATGTTGTATTTGGGATAATAATAGTCGGCGAAGAGCATGTTCCCTTCAAGCAAACACAGACATATTTTGATAAATGAAACAACTTCGTGTGCATAAATAGAATCCCAAATGTCTACTTCGTGTGCAGAAACCGTCCAAGATATTAAAACTTTCTGTTAATGCATTCCACATAAACATCCACTTTAAACTTGGTATATTGTCAAGGTCGCAGCTGGCGTCATCATTGATTTTCAGTAATTCATTTAATTAATTTTCACGTCTATTTTTTAACTTTCACGCCAAGTGGAGTTTGTTTCGTTGGCAAATCGAAACTGGTTATGCTCTAGCATTGACGTGTCATATTTCCACAACAAACAATAAATTATTTACAATGTTAGAATTATAATATTGATGTTAGATAAAGGTTACTTGACACGCCTCCACTAGCCATATTTCTTCAAAAATGGTTATCTACGACGTGGATATTGATTGATAACAACATCTGGTGTTACAGAACACCAAAACATATTTGTATGCATGTAATGTCTGGGTTTTCTTTGAGATGGATATTTGATCCTGTCCTAACCACAATTTCAGGAAGAGGCAAGCTAAAGTGGTTTGAATATTATTTTATTCAGTAAACAATATTTATAGTTAGTTACCTGAACAGACAACTAAATATTATTTCCCTTCTAAATAGCACGTGTTATAATACACAAAAATGTTTAACAAACAAAATTTGTGTGTTTACCGTTATACTTGCCCTGAGAGCCAGACGCGAATTGTTTTTAAACAGTCCATGTAGCCGTTGTGGACATGTAAAATAGATAAATGTTGTTACAGTACTGTGTGGAATTGAATATGATATTGAAATAATGAACGATTTCATTAAGCGAAACATTTCAAAACGATATGAGTGAGTGAGTGAGTGAGTATAGTTTTACGCCGCTTTTAGCAATATTCCAGCAATATCACGGCGGGGAACACCAGAAATGGGCTTCACACATTGTACCCATGTCGGGAATCGAACCCGGGTCTTCGGCGTGACGAGCGAACGCTTTAACCACTAGGCTACCCGACCGCCCCTCTTTAGTTGCTACAAAATATAGTTTTTACATGTGCACCTACCTTTAGCCACATCATAAATTATATATATACTAGTATATATTTCATATTTCTTAAGGGGCGGTCGGGTAGCTCAGTGGTTAAAGCGTTCGCTCGACTTGGGTACAATGTGTGAAGCCCATTTCTGGTGTCCCCCGCCGTGATATTGCTGGAATATTGCTAAAACTGCGTAAAACCTCACTCACTCACTCATATTTCTTTGGTTATCTTTAAATACTCTTATCGAAAATCAATTGACAGACACTACAAGACATACCAATAATTTGGATTTGTATAATTTGATTGTATTTGGATTGTTTTATTTGAAAATTTAATACTTTCGTTGGACGACATATGTAACTGTAAAACTGTTTTGAAATTATGTGAAGTGGGGATCAGCAGAAAACTACAGGCGGTACCGGGGAATGGGAAAATACGACAAGTATTTTGATTTCAGTTTTGCGTGTGTTGATTTTACATGTGTATGTTATGTAAAGAACAAACAGTGTTCCGTTATAATATCCTCTGAGTTCTAGGGTTGTGAGGGGCGGTCGGGTAGCCTAGTGGTTAAAGCGTTCGCTCGTCACGCCGAAGACCCGGGTTCGATTCCCTAGTGTTGTGAGGTGAGGTGAGGTGAAATGGAGTTTAACGTCGCGTCCAAGATTATTGCACTTATATAGCGACGTGCATGCACGTGTGTGTGGCTGCTTGTACTAGTCCGGGCTGATGCCGATTTATAGTGCTAGCTCACTGAGATACCATGCCGCAGTTTAACATGAATACCCCACTCAGACACAGTATACTGACTCCAAGCCGACCAGTCCTTGTTTTAGCCCCTTAATGCCGAGCGCCAGACCGGGTAACAACAAGTATCATCTTTTAACGTCTTTTGGTATGACGAGGCCGGGGATCGAACCCCGGACCTTCCGCTCTCCGCGCGGACGCTCTACCACTAGTGTTGTTAAATCCAAATCATGTAATATATTCTCGAAAAGAAGATCCGGGAGAAATATATAGAGGATATTTAATGTGTCGAGTGAAATATCATGTTTCTCTCCCCTTCACAATGACGCAATGACCTATATATGCACACAGACACATTGCTTAAGTGCGGTTTATCAGTACAAATATTTGTAGGAATCTGTGACTGTCTATTGAGTTATGAGATACAGTTGTATCGATCTTCAATTATCAAGTGCATGCGTTCAAAAACAAACGTAATATTGTAATATCCTTTTTGTTGGATTTTTGTGACTGATTAGAGCCTCAAGACACGGTCTGTCTAAAGTGATGCTGATTCCAAAGTAAAATGGGCATTTAAAAAAGTATTCGCGTCCCAGTACTCATATATGTGCAGAGTAATGTATCACCCATCTTTGCTATGGACTGGGAAGCTTCTAAATTTTCGAGTTAAAGCATTTAAAGGGCGACTATCCTCGGGCAAATTGGCTGCTTTAGTTAGTTTGGCTCAAGTCGATCAAACACACGTTACTTTGTCTGTTGACTCCAATTTCATGATTTATATCAATCTAAGAGTTCATGAGCACTCTGATTGACCCAGGTGTCCATTAGGCATTAATTACAACGTGTAGATCTGGACTGAAACTGGGCACCAGACACAGAAGCGCAGTCGCCCTTTAAGTCTTATACCCCGTTCACATGCGCCTCTAAACATATGTGTGTATATGTGCATACGTGTGTAGAAATACATAGTATTACGTGAGTATACTTGTCATGTGAACGCGTTTATTCATGTGTGTATATTTACACCAGGAGCAAATTTGCATCATGTCTGGAACAGGTTCAAATGTAAATGTAAATTTGCCCTGTGTGTATATGTTGCAATGTGAACGTTCATGTCAACGTAAGAGGATGATCTTATTAAATCTGTTCTTTTGCCAACACAAAACAAATTGTCAACAGTTGCCAACTTTTATGCGTATATAGAGTTGAGCGGACGGTGTTTTCTTTCGGTTTCAAGGACTCAAAACTTTGTGTACAAATTAAATCAAACACATGTTGCTTCACGCGAGATTTTTCGGTGAAGTAACTCTCTTCTCATTCAACTTTGATTGGAAAACAACTTGTTTTGTGTTGAGAGTCGTGAACAGACTGACGAATATGTGTACTTTACACAATTTACATACTTTATTTACATATCTACGATGCTTTTCATGTGAACACATAGTAAATTTACATATACGCACGTATGTACAGTTACACATGTGTAAAATTACTTACGTTAGTAAATGTTGTGCATGTGAACGGGGTATAAGTGTGCAAGGTATACTTTTAATACTAAATATACTTTTAATGTAAATTCTTCATTGGGAAACTCCATGTATAGTGGTTAGAATTTGTTTTCGCCTGACCCCAGTGCCCTTAGTGTCAGCAACACTGCTTTCCCCAACTCGGTTATATTTGATTTATCGTAACGAGTGAGTGAGTGAGTTGGGTTTAACGCCGCTTTTAATAATATTACAGTTATATCGCGGCGTGTCAGCTTAATGTGGGAGGAAAGCCCGAAGTGATGCAGATCTCAGACGGTTACCACTTCGGTGAAACCCACGAGCACGGGTATGGTGCTGACAAACCTAGAAACATAATCGGGGCGAACCGGGATTCGAAGCCAGAATCATAGGTTTCTGGCGTGCCCAAGGGACGCAACTCTGCACAGCGAATCGCGGCGCCTTAGACGACTGGGCCACCCGTGCCCCCCTTATACATAACGTATTCACATAGAAGGAAAATTGGATGAGAATGAAGATTCCAAATGTTCTGTTTAATGATTGTGAAGACAACAGTAGCCAACGATGACATACATGGGTTATCATAACATAGAACAACTAAATTAATAGAACCAGGGGATGATTTTTCCTTAGAGTGTATAATGAATGGATGAATGAATGAATGAATGTATATACATTGCAGGTATAGAGTTAGAATAATCACACCAAGTGATAACCGCTCTGTATCCAATCAAGCACATACTCGTGATGTAATCAGAATCGTACATACCCGTGAAGATCCGGGTTAGAAAAGGTCTTCAGCAACCCATGCTTGCTGTAAAAGGCGACTATGCTTATCGTCAGGAAGCAACTAACGGCATCTGGTAGTCAGCCTCGCTGACTTGGTTGATGCATGTCATCGTATCCCAATTGCGTGGATCGATGCTTATGATGTAAATCACTGGATTGTCTAGTCCAGACACGATTATTTACAGACCGCCGTCATATAGCTGGAAGATTGCTGAGTGCGGCTTTGAACAACAAACAACAATAAAAAAGCATACATGAAATTGAAAAGGAAATGTTGTGTTTGTCGAATACTATCACGCCTCGACAGTTACACTGCGGCGGTGTAAACATTCTGTCTCGCTGACTGTGGTATGTGTGTTGCGCTTTACCCTATAAGTCAAATGTTCACAGAGGTCGAGGGATACAAAACACATTTTACATGCCTTTGATACACCAATTGAGAAACTATTTTGACATTTCATATAACGCTTCGCTGAAACTGTTTTCTACATTATGTATCTGTACATGGCATGCTGTCCCCGTTTAGATAACAACGAGTTCATATACTGACAGACAAAAGAAAGTATACACCTTTGTTTGATGGTGGCTAAAAATGAAAAATAAAAATTCGATGTTTTGTTTTGTTTTGTTTTGTTAATTTGTTTGTTGTTTAACGTTGCACACCATATCACGGCGGTCTGTGAATAATCGAGTCTGGACTATCCAGTGATTGACATCATGACCATCGATCTAGGTAATGGGGATACGATGACATGCATCAACCAAGTCACCGAGACTGTCACCTCTTACGACAAGCATGGGTTGCTGATGATCAATTCTGACCCGGATCTTCAGGGGTAGAATTCGATGGTGATGTACATATATTTGAAACGGGTATCTTAGTTGTGTTTTACACCTGAAGTTTGCAGTGTTTCAGCGACTGTTTTCGTCTAGTGTTGTTTTGATAACGTTTGTAATTTTTTAGTCAAATCCAATTTTCAAGTGTATACTATCTTTTGACCGGGAGTATATTTGCTATTTCGATGCTCACATAACAGATCAAAAGTACAAACAAATATAAAAGCACGTAACATTAAATGATTAAAAATATGTTACAAATAAATTAATCCTACCAATATCCAGTTAATATACATTAATTTGGGAGCTTTTCCAGTACACAAAATCGCAATACTTTTAAATAAAAATATATGTTGCTTGTTTTATGATAACATCCAATACCAGTCCTCTACTTATAGACACATCTCGCTGTTCGAGTTATATTACGACCCTTTGATGTGTCAGGATCTGCTGTACGTGGCTTCGATTACACGGTTCTATTACGTGTAGGTTTGTTCCTTGTGTGCTTGATTTTTTTACAGCCGCATTCAGCAATATTCTAGCTATATGATGTGTAAATAATCAAGACAACCCAGTGATTCACATCATAAGAATTGCGTCCCTTGGTAGTGCAGGATCCTATGATCACGAATCGTCCCGATGGGGTAGCCTAGTGGTTAAAGTGTTCGCTCGTCCATCGAAGATCCGGGATCGATTCCCCAAATGTGTAAAATGTGTGAAGCCTATTTCTGGTGTCCACCGCATTGATATTGCTGGAGTATTGCTAAATGCGGAGTAGAGTGGGTGAGTTTGGTTTTACGCCGCTTTAAGCAATATTCAAGCAATATCACGGCGGGGGACACCAGAAATGGGCTTCACACATTGTACCCATGTCGGGAATCGAACCCGGGTCTTCGGCGTGACAAGCGAACGCTTTAACCACTAGGCTACCCGACCGCCCCAAATGCGGCGTAGAAACAATTGCCCTGACTCAAAAAGCCATACAACGTCGTATCTGGAAATACTTGATTTTGATCAAATCATGATAAACCCCTCTGATGTTTTTGGGACAGTAAAACCTTAGGACACGAACTGTTTTCATCCTAAGCTGGTAAAAACTGAAATAGCACAGCAACCCATGCTTGCTGTAAAAGGCGACTATGCTTATCGTCAGAGGCAACTAACGGCATCTGGTAGTCAGCCTCGCTGACTTGGTTGATGCATGTCATCGTATCCCAATTGCGTTGATCGATGCTCCTGATATCAATCATTCGATCGTCTGGTCCAGACTCGATATATACTTACAGACCGCCGTCATATAGCTGGAATATTGCTGTGTGCGGCGTTAAACAACAAACAAACAAAGTTAAATACCACATCCCTCCACGTGATCACATTACCAATTCTCACTGGTCAAGAGTCATGACGTTTAAAACAACTCCAAAATACAGCTTAATTTGCCTGTTTAGCGAAACAAAATGTTATATATCTTCTAAAATATCTTATCACACAGGATACAAGTATGTACCCCTCCCTGGCCCACTTCACTGCACATGCATATATGAGGTACAGAATATGATACTCTGTATAAACATAGTTCTTCCTTCTCGGAACTTGCAGGGCGGAGAGCTCTTCTCAATGTTTTGACAGCAAAAGGCGTTACACTGCGACGCGAGAGATACGCGAAAAACGTCGGAAAAGATGGCCACGTTCGAAGTGTTTAAACAGTGGTGCACGCCCTTTTAATGCACTTGAACAGTTGTTGTGTTACGGTACATCTCTTCCTGTGTCAATGTGTAAATCTGTTAGGTCATTATAAATTAATCAGTTTAGTCAGTTTTTCTTCCAGATTTAAAAAAATGTTAGGCGGAGGATTTAATTTTTGGTATTTTTTAAAACCAAATGATCAAGGCATCTGTGTATAGTCAGTGTCGATGGGTGTGATTCACTTAGAGCATGGTCACACAAAGTCATGTTCCTCGGCGGGATGGGAATCAAATAATTAATTTCTTATGGCCTAAGGAAGAAAACTTGGAACAAGCAATTCGAGTGATTGAGTGAGTGAGTTGGACAAGTGAGTACGTGAGCGAGTGAGTGAGTGGGTGAGCGAGTGAGTGAGCGAGTGAGTGCATGAGTGGGTGAGCGAGTGAGTGAGCGAGTGAGTGCATGAGTGGGTGAGCGAGCGAGTGAGTGAGTTGGACAAGTGAGTACGTGAGAGATTGAGTGAGTGAGTGGGTGAGTGAGCGAGGGAATGAGTTGGGCAAGAGTGAGTGAGCGAGTGAGTGCATGAGTGGGTGAGCGAGCGAGTGAGTGAGTTGGACAAGTGAGTACGTGAGAGATTGAGTGAGTGAGTGGGTGAGTTGGACAAGAGGGAGTGAGTGAAATGAGTGAGTGGGTGAGCGAGCGGGTGAGTGAGTGAGTGAGTTGGACAAGTGAGTACGTGAGAGATTGAGTGAGTGGTTGAGCAAGTAAGTTGGACAAGAGTGAGTGAAATGAGTGAGTGGGTGAGCGAGTGGGTGAGCGAGTGAGTGAGCGAGTGAGTGCATGAGTGGGTGAGCTAGTGAGTGAGCGAGTGAATGCTTGAGTTGGTGAGCGAGTGAGTGAGCGAGTGAGTGAGTTGGACAAGCGAGTACGTGAGAGATTGAGTGAGTGAGTGGGTGAGTGAGCGAGGGAATGAGTTGGACAAGAGTGAGTGAGTGAGCGAGTGAGTGAGCGAGTGAGTGAGTTGGACAAGTGAGTACGTGAGACATTGAGTGAGTGAGTGGGTGAGTGAGTGAGGGAATGAGTTGGACAAGAGTGAGTGAGTGAAATGAGTGAGCGGGTGAGCGAGTGAGTGAGTTGGACAAGTGAGTACGTGAGTGATTGAGTGAGTGAGTGGGTGAGTGAGTGAGGGAATGAGTTGGACAAGAGTGAGTGAGTAAAATGAGTGAGTGGGTGAGCGAGCGGATGAGTTAGTGAGTGAGTTGGACAAGTGAGTACGTGAGAGATTGAGTGAGTGGGTGAGCGAGTGAGTTAGACAAGAGAGTGAGTGAGTGAGTGAAATGAGTGAGTGGATGAACGAGCGGATGAGTCAGTGAGTGAGTTGGACAAGTGAGAGATTGAATTAGTGAGTGGGTGAGCGAGTGAGTTGACAAGAGAGTGAGTGAGTGAGTGAGTGGGATGAGCGAGCGGATGAGTCAGTGAGTGAGTTGGACAAGTGAGAGATTGAGTTAGTGAGTGGGTGAGCGAGTGAGTTGGACAAGAGAGTGAGTGAGTGAGTGAAATGAGTGAGTGGATGAGCGAGCGGATGAGCAAGTGAGTGAGTTGGACAAGTGAGTACGTGAAGGGGTTGAGTGAGTAAGTGGGTGAGTGAGCGAGGGAATGAGTTAAACAAGAGTGAGTGAAATAAGTGAGCGAGTGAGTGAGTTGGACAAGTGAGTACGTAAGAGATTGAGTGAGTGGGTGAGTGAGTGAGTGAGGGAATGAGTTGGACAAGAGTGACTGAGTGAAATGAGTGAGTGGGTGAGCGAGCGGATGAGTTAGTGAGTGAGTTGGACAAGTGAGTACGTGAGAGATTGAGTGAGTGAGTGAGTGAGTGGGTGAACGAGTGAGTTAGACAAGAGAGTGAGCGAGTGAGTTGGACAAGAGAGTGAGTGAGTGAGTGGGATGAGCGAGCGGATGAGTCACTGCATGAGTGAATTGGACAACTGAGAGATTGAGAGGTTGAGTTAGTGAGTGGGTGAGCGAGTGAGTTAGACAAGAGAGTGAGTGAGTGAGTGGGATGAGCGAGCGGATGAGTCAGTGAGTGAGTTGGACAACTGAGAGATTGAGAGGTTGAGTTAGTGAGTGGGTGAGCGAGTGAGTTTGACAAGAGAGTGAGTGAGTGAGTGAAATGAGTGAGTGGATAAGCGAGCGGATGAGTCAGTGCATGAGTGAGTTGGACAAGTAAGTGCGTGAGAGGTTGAGTTAGTGAGTGGGTGAGCGAATGAGTTAGACAAGAGAGTGAGTGAGTGAAATGAGTGAGTGGGTGAGTGCAATGAGTGAGTGAGTGAATGAGTTGGACAAGGACAGGAAATGGAAATAACCGAAATACATATTAAATATACGGTACCGAAAACGAATATTTCAAAGTAGAAGTTGATTTTAAAAACATACATTTGCTCAAATTTATATAAACAAATATGAGACCCATCTAAAAAGTCGACAATATTTGAAATCCCAGTATGATGAAGAGGCACAGTGACTTTCTTCCGCCCGCACACTGCAGTGAGAGACTCCGCCCAGTTCAATACATTGTTCTCCATGTTGTATCGGAACCGGCTAGTCGGGCAATCATATGAAACCAGTGCTTCAGACTCTCTATCAGTAGTACTGCATTGAAGTAGTGTTTTCTTAACGGATGTAGATTTGGGCGTGTCCCGGGGGTCTCCGTAACAATTCAAGTGCACGTGTTGTATTTTTAGTTAACTGACCAATGACAGTCATTTTATACCATACATCGTCTACAAGAAACAAGAGCTCGAAATGAGGTCTGTTCGAAGTGAGTGTGCGTGAGTTGTGTTTAACGTCGCGTTAACAGTTTTTATATCACGGCGTGTCAGCGTATTTTAGAACAATAAAAAAGACAATTAAAATTAAGCAATTTGTAGATGTGAAAAACTTTGGTGAAACCCAGGAGCACGGTCATGGTTCTTATATACCATGCTGAGAATCACACGAGAGACAATTAAGTGAATGGAACCCACTACCAGTAGATCCTGGAATGACTAAGGGACGCAACTCTTTACGCTAAAACGTGACGTCTTGACCTCTGGGTCAGCCAAACCTTCTCATAGCCTGCGAAAAAGATCGGGTTCCCATTTAAAAGGGATGAAAACCGAAGTGGTAAACGTCTGAGACCTGCATCACTTCGGGCTTTCCTCCTACATTAAGCTGACACGCCGTGATATAACTGGAATACTGTTAAAAGCGGCGTTAAACCCAACTCACTCACTCACTCACTCATTTCAAATAATTGTCATAAATATAAAGTTACTGTATCACAAGAGGACATTAACATCAGAGGAGTTAAATATATTTGCAAACGTAATTCTCCCTTTATAATATTTCTGTAATGAGGAAAGAAAACTATTTTTCAAGTGAATATATTTCTTTACAGTCTTTACAGATTATGTATCAGACATATTTAACTATGACCTTACTGGTATTTAGATTAACATGATGCACGGAAAACGTAGACGACTTCACGACACGGTAACTAACAAGTCGTTTTAGTATTGACCCACGCATATACCTGAGGTGAAATGGGGTTTAACGTCGCGTACAAGATTATTGCACTTATATAGCGACGTGCATGCACGTGTGTGTGTGTGTGTGGCTGCTTGTACTAGCTCGGACTGATGCCGATTTATAGTGCTAGCACATTGAGATACCACGCCGCGGTTTAACATGAATACCCCACTCAGACACAGTATACTGACTCCCAGCCGACCAGTCCTTGTTTTAGCCCCTTAATGCCGAGCGCCAGACTGGGTAACAACAAGTACCATCTTTTAATGTCTTTGGGTATGACGCGGTCGGGGATCGAAGCCCGGACCTTCCGCTCTCCGTGCGGACGCTCTAACACTAGACCACGGAGGCGGTCGCATATACCTGAACATAATTAGCATACACCTGAACAGAATTAGATTCTCAGTACTTCGAAAATGTCTTCATCTAAAAAATTACTCGACGTAGCAAAGATACTAATATGAATACCTCAAAGGTATTTCTTTTTGAATATAAAATCCATAGCTTTTTGTATCGATGTTTGCCAGCTAAAACATTCAGAGAGATAGTTATAACATTTTTTTAATAAAGCTCGAGTCGGTAGCTAAAAAAAATATGTTGGAAATAAACTTAATAGATGAGAGTGCTTCGCGTAAAAATAACATCTCGATAGCAGATTCTTCAGTATAGTGAATGAATACGCCCATTCCCTTTTAATATTTCCTTTAAAGGATTTTTGAAATACACCACCTATTTTTTGCCATAAAAGAATTTTTTCAGGGATATATTTACATGGGTGTCACTGCATATGAAAAAAACATGTTATGAAAATATGGCACATGTTTGTTCAGATAATGGAATTTGTGGTCTGTTTGAGTTGGCATCCGCCACAATGAAATTATGATTCTAACATAAACAAAATACGGGATTTTAAATTGGGTCTGGAAATATATCTGTGAAAGGTTGAATTCAAACTGATGATCTGCAGAGATGGTCATAGTTGACACTGCCCGTTGAAAAAACGTTCAGGTGAGGTTGTCATGGAAACCGCTACAGTGCAAAGCTGAACTGAATCAACTCGATCTAGACGTCTGTGTGTGTCAACGCGTGTCTGAAATGTATGGAATCCTAGAAAGACATTGTTGCGTTGTCGGCATTCTAAATTCAAGCAAAAAGTGTCAAAATTAACTAAAGCACGACGATGCAACGACACAACATTTTGAACAATCTCGTGCTTTGAATATCATTTCTTTTTTACCAAAGAGCAACAAAACGACGGTCTTCAAAATCGAAATGTCGCCCTATCTAAAATGTGAAAATGTCGTTAAAATGTACCACAACGAGATAAACCTTGAAAAATGTGGCGTTGGCCAAAATGTCGCTTTGGTTGATTTTGTCAGATTTCTTTGTGTTGTTGGACAGCCTCCGTGGTCTAGTGGTAGAGTGTCCGCCCGCGTCAAACGAAAAGACGTTAAAATATGGTACTTGTTGTTACCTTGTCTGGCGCTCGACGTTAAAGGGCTAAAACAAGGACTGGTCGGCTCGGAGTCAGTATACTATGTCTCAGTGGGGTATTCATGTTAAACTGCGGCATGGTATCTCAGTGTGCTAGCACTATAAATCGGCATCAGTCCGAACTAGTACAAGCAGCCACACATACACACACGTGCATGCACGTCGCAATATGAATGCAATAATCTTGGACGTGAATTAAACCCGATTTCACCTCACCTGACCTTGCAACGATAATATGATGAAAGACGTTTTATGTCGTAGAGGGTAGGACAAGGTTGGCCAAGTCGTGGCAGGCGCCACCACAATTCGCTGTGCGCAGTTGCGACCCTTAGGCGTGACAGGCACCTATGATGGCGGGTTCGAATCCTGTATTCGCCCTGAACATGACTGTAAACACCAACCCGTGCTCCTGGACTTCATCAAATTTCCATAATTGCACCACACACCCCACACCCCACCCCCACCCCCACCCCCACGTACGTCTACTGACACGCCGTGTAACTGGAATACTGTTCAAAGCGGCGTCAAACCAAACTCACTCACACACTAAAATTAGTATTTACTCTACTTGTTGAATACGAAATATGATCGTGATTTACCTAAAATATGAACCTAGTAGATTGCGACTCTCACGTCCACGTCAACGCTGCTTAGGGCTATTCTCCGACATTAAACTAGCATGTTGTTTAAAGCGACGTTCAACAAAACTCCTTCCCTCACTTTCAGATCTTGTGTAGACAACAAGGGACAAGGTATGATACCGCCCCTTTTAGCCAACTAAAAATGCTAAATGTTTAAATACTGTCAGTTAAATCATCGAACTGGTTCATGTGATGGTCATCGTATCATTTTTTTATATCAATTACAAGTTTTGGACTTTTAGGATATAAGAATCAAAAGAAAATATACTGAACCAAATTAAAAACTTCACAATCCTAAAATTTTAACATTTTGACCAGTTATCATTGTGGGCCCTTATTGTGTATTTAAACAGTAATGACCACGTATTGTCTTCAGATGCCATACTTGTTAGCAGTCATTAACAAAAAGAGAAAAACACAAGAAAACAAAAGTCTTTACGGCCATTTGTCATGCCACGCCTTTCAAATGTGCAACGTGAACATGCCATCGGCATGTTGCAGACGGGAACGTCCGTAGCTGAAGTCGCAAGGACGATGGGCTGTAGTCGACGGACTGTTTATGATTTACAGACGCGTCTACAGCAAACGGGTACCACCACTGATCGCCCTCGGCCAGGTCGACCACGTGTGACGTCACATGCAGAGGATCGTCAGATTGTCTTACGTCACCTCCGTTACCGATTTTTGAGGGCTACATCAACCAGAAATGAACTGTTTAGGGGTAGACTGAGTGCGCAAACTGTTCGAAACCGTCTGAGAACTGCTCACCTTCAAGCACGACGGCCATACTGCCGGCCGATTCTGACTCAATTACACAGACGTCAACGTCAATTGTGGGCACAGCGACACTTACGATGGATTCAGAGGAAATGGAATCAAGTCGTCTTCAGTGATGAATCCCGATTTAATCTTCGATTTGCTGATAGTAAGGCGAGGGTGTGGAGGCGCCGTCATGAACGTTACGCCCAGTGTTGTGTACAGGAAGTTGACAGATTTCGAGGCGGAAGTGTCATGGTGTGGGGTGCTTTCTGTGGCAATGCACGTTCCAGGCTTCTTGTCATCCGTGACAACCTCAAAGCTGCTGCTTACCGCGACAAGGTACTGGCACCAGAACTTCTGCCTTTTATGGCAGCACATGAACCCGGGTTAATCTTCCAACACGACAATGCCAGACCCCACACAGCAATTTTGACAAGGAATTTCCTTCAGGATGCGGGAGTCAACGTCATGGACTGGCCGTATCCCGACCTCAATCCCATCGAACACGTCTGGGATGCTCTTGGCAGAAGTCTGCGAACTCTCCAGAACCAACCACAGAAATTGCAAGATCTTGGCACCATTTTGCAGCAACAATGGCGTCGTCTTCCCAATCATGTGTTCACAAGCATCACAAGGTCCATGCGGAGGCGTTGTGTGGCAGTTGTCAACGCACATGGTTTGCCATACACGCTACTGAACTTGTGTGCCATCAGATTCTCGTGCTTGGGACTTATGATTTAAACTGTTGATGTTATTACCGAATACCGTAGGTGCTTGGAACAAATTATGGTTACCACCGTTAATTAAAAATCCTTCTTTGGACATTAATGATTAAAAATTATCTTCTCTGATACATTTGTCCGTTGTATATCACATATGGGATTACTTTTAAAAATGTGAAGTTTTAATATGACTCAGTATACGTGAGGAAGTGATCCAAGATTTTTTTTTGCTCTTATTGTTTACAATGAAAATTATGCTTGGGTCAAAGACTTGCTCGTGTTCGAAGATTAAAAACATACACGTCCCGATATTAAATATTTAATATCAACCTTATTGACATATTCATCTCGAAAAAAGACACGCACTGTTCATATAATTCAATATTAAATATCCATATAAAAAAACATTATCCTGTTTTAATTCCTGACGAGCGTCCGTGTGTTTATACAAATTAGTGGCATACCAATATTGACTACAGAAACTGACATCGATTCACTAGTGACACGTTTTGTAACCATGACAATAGTTTTTACTTTTTTGCATCACGTGCTATGAGGGCAACACTTCAGCAGGTATCGTTGAGGTGAGGTGAAATGGGGTTTAACGTCGCGTCCAAGATTATTACACTTATACTTATATATATATATATATGGACGTGCATGAACGTGTGTGTGTGTGTGGCTGCTTGTACTAGACCGGACTGATGCCGATTAATAGTGCTAGCCCACTAAGATACCATGCCGCAGTTTAACATGAATACCCCACTCAGACACAGTATACTGACTCCGAGCCGACCAGTCCTTGTTTAAGCCCCTTAATGCCGAGCGCCAGACAGGGTAACAACAAGCACCATCTTTTTAAGTCTTTTGGTATGACGCGGCCGGGGATCGAATGGGACTTTTTGAGACATCTCCTGAGACCTACAGTAGGTACCCGGGTAGGGTCGGGTAATAGGTGGTGGGTACCCGCGTAGTAAATTTGGACTCGTCCCAGCCCTAATCCTTATCGACATTAATAATTACTTAAAGTCTAAATGTAGAACCGTTTCCGTTGTCTTGTGGTAGAGCGTCCGCCCGGAGAGCGGAAGGTCTTGAGTTCGATCTCCGGTCGCGTCATACCAAAAGACGTTGAATATTGCTGAGTGCGGCGTAAACAACAAAACAAACAACGTTGAAACATGGTTCTTGTTGTTACCCTGCCTGGCGCTCGGCATTATTAGGTAAAGGGCTAAAACAAAGACTGCATGGTCGGCTCGAGAGTCTGAGAGGGCGTATTCATGTTAAATTCATGCGGCATATCATGTGGGCAAGCACTATAAAATCGGCATCAATCCGAACTAGTACAAGCAGACACACAGATACGTGCAAGCACGTCGCTTTTGAAGTGCAATAATCTTGGACGCGACATAAGCCCCATTTCACCTCACCTCACCTTCAAATGTAATTAATGCTGTCTTGATGGATTTGAAAAAATATATATGTTTCACTGAACTGCGACGTCTAAGTGCCAAACATATGCACGCGCATGCATATCAATATCATAATCAGATCACACCTTTGAACAGCAGCTGGCGAAAGCGCGCTGTGGGAAGGGGGGTAACTCTAGCCTAGAACTATGGCCGCTGTTTCGCGAGGCTCCGTGGTTGTGGCGACGGCAATCCGTGATTTAGCTGCGTCGGTGAGAAGCTTATTACCAGATGTTGATGTTAATGTCATACAATTAGACAAAGCAGGTATGTTGAAACGTGTTTTATTCATGTTTGTTTTGCGATGACATAATAATAACGATACATAGGGAATACATGCATATAACATTATCAGCTGATTTGGACCATGGTGAGTTGTGTTGACATCAAAGGGCAAGGAAAGTATGCGGCGAGACGGAGAATGAGTTGTCTCATTTCGTAAGGTGTGGGACGAGTCCATATTGACCACCGGGTACCCACCCCACTATTACCCGACCCTAGCCGGGTACCCGCTGTAGGTCTCAAGTGATAGGTACAACATGCCCGATTGGGAATAGTTTGACCGTAGCGCTGGAAAAAACGTATTTAGATGTACAGGTATTAAAACGATCTGCTCATGCAAACACAGAAGTTGACTGAAGTTTTATCTTTATTCAAAAATATAAAAGTCATAAAGAAATGCGAACATTAGTGACATGTTGCGTAATTGGGCTGGGACGGGGCATTCGGGTACTGGATTTGGGTGGGTCCTGAGTCGGACCCGGGTACCCACAGGACTACCCTGACCAGTGGTTAGTCACATGATATATTGTTTAATGACAAAAACTCACTGTAGCTCAGTGGTTACACTACATGTCGCTAATCTTCTCATTTCTTTCTGATGATGCACACATTCCTGTGGACTTTTATTTGTTTGCGTAAGGATAAAGGTTCAGTCAACTTCAGTGCATGCATGATCTGATTGATTGATATATGTATCTAAATAGTTTTGGCCAGGGCTGCGGTAAAACAATTCCCAATCAGACATTTTGTTCCCAACTCTTGAGACCTGCAGTTGGTACCCAGGTAGGTTTCGGGTAATAGGGGATTGGGTACCCGGGTAGTAAATTTGGACTCGTCCCAGCCCTATTGTGTAAACATGGTGTTCTGGATAATTTTAGTCATTAAACTATATTACCCTATTCGACGTAATAAGCAATGGGTTTTATTCATGTTTTGTAGAAACATTAATTAGAAATAGGGGCCTCTTATCAGAGTTGAAAGATAAATTTCGTGGTTTATAGTGACAGCCTGAAATGTTTATGTACAACAGATATATTTTTCCAGAATTTAATTGCTCATAATTAAGGGTGCATATAACACACGAGTGTGTATTATACGCGAATAAATAAATCTTGATCATTGATCAATCGGAAGGGGTGCTAATTGGGTTTGTTACACTAGCCAATATATCAGCAAATATCGCAGCTTATTAGAGCGGGGCGTTTATTACGTCGAATACGGTATGTGACTTACCACGGGTCCAGGTAGTCCTGTGGGTACTTCATATCTTACTCACTACCCACCCAACACGAGTACCCGTGTTTACTCTCCCAGCCCTTGTGTGGGTTCTAAACTATAAATGCATATATCCTACAGACCACTTATTGTTTTCATTGTTTTATTTTCTGTATCATTGTTGATTTTATACAAAAAAATCACAATGTCTTAAACAGTTATAAAGATATAGGCCTCATTGTCAGCAGGATGAATGTTAAATGGTTTAAAGGGACAGGACATCAATCTGAATTGTTTGATAGTACACAATTGATAGTAGACACAATATATGGATAACAACCTCTTTAATACTGTAAAGGTGACGTTGCGGGACAGATCCTTATACCATTGTCAAGCAAGAGTGAGTAGAATAGGTCTTCAGCAACCCATGCTTGCCGTAAAAGGTGACTATGCTTGTCGTAAGACATGACTAACGGGATCGGGTGGTCAGGCTCGCTGACTTGGTTGATGCATGTCATCAATCCCAATTACGTGGATTGATGCTCATGATATTAATCACTGGATTGTCTGGTCCAGACTTGATTATTTACAGACCGTCGTCATATAGCTGGAATATTGCTGAGTGTGCCGTTAAACAACAAACCAAAAAACTTGGCTCTGCTCGCCCCATCCGTTTCTGCTTCAGTGACGGGACCACACAGAGGGCGTAGGTTTATCACGTGACCAGACTTTTCTCTTGTTTATATTCGGAACAAACGCCCTCATTCTGAAGAAAGAACAGGGGGCCCAATGCATGCCTTTCGGTTTGCTTTACATATTGTTTTGAAGAATTATATAGATATACTACTACAACCGCGAGAGTGAGGTGCATGACAATATGACTTTACACATCAAAGTGACTGTATACTGCTAGCTCTCCGTACATCTTTGATGACCGGACATAGAGGATAAATACGCAATTGGAATTAGATTTTCATGTTTGGGATATTTTCTCAATGAAAGGTACAATTTTCATGACAAATGTTTATCTAAAGGTGTAAAATCGACCAAAAATGAAACAGATGCCTCAGGCAGTGGGATCAGTCACCATTCATACCATAGCATCCATCACTCATTGATCCATCCTTTTTCCATCAGTCACCATCCATACTGTAGCATCCATCACCCATTGATCCATCCTTTATTCCATCCTTTACCCATGCATCACCATCCATACTGTAGCATCCATCACCCATTGATCCATCCTTTATTCCATCCTTTACCCATCCATCACCTTCCATACTGTAGCATCCATCACTCATTGATCCATCCTTTACCCATCCATCACCCTCTATTCTGTAGCATCCATCACTCATTGATCCATCCTTTACCCATCCATCACCAGCCATTCTGTAGCATCCATCACTCATTGATCCATCCTTTACCCATCTATCACCAGCCATTCTGTAGCATCCATCACTCATTGATCCATCCTTTACCCATCCATCACCAGCCATTCTGTAGCATCCATCACTCATTGATCCATCCTTTACCCATCTATCACCAGCCATTCTGTAGCATCCATCACTCATTGATCCATCCTTTACCCATCTATCACCAGCCATACTGTGGCATATATCACCCATGGATCCATCCTTTATCCATCAGTCACCATCCATACTGTAGCATCCATCACCTATTGATCCATCCTTTATTCCATCCTTACCCATCCATCACCATCCATACTGTAGCATCCATCACTCATTGATCCATCCTTTACCCATCCATCACATCCATTCTGTAGCATCCATCACCCATTGATCCATCCTTTACCCATCCATCACATCCATTCTGTAGCATCCATCACCCATTGATCCATCCTTTACCCATCCATCACCATCCATTCTGTAGCATCCATCACTCATTGATCCATCCTTTACCCATCCATCACCAGCCATTCTGTAGCATCCATCACTCATTGATCCATCCTTTACCCATCTATCACCAGCCATTCTGTAGCATCCATCACTTATTGATCCATCCTTTACCCATCCATCACCAGCCATTCTGTAGCATCCATCACTCATTGATCCATCCTTTACCCATCTATCACCAGCCATACTATGGCATATATCACCCATGGATCCATCCTTTTTCCATCAGTCACCATCCATACTGTAGCATCCATCACCCATTGATCCATCCTTTACCCATCCATCACCATCCATACTGTAGCATCCATCACGCATTGATCCATCCTTTACCCATCTATCACCAGCCATTCTGTAGCATCCATCACTCATTGATCCATCCTTTACCCATCTATCACCGTCCATACTGTAGCATCCATCACTCATTGATCCATCCTTTACCCATCCATCACATCAATTCTGTAGCATCCATCACCCATTGATCCATCCTTTACCCATCCATCACATCCATTCTGTAGCATCCATCACCCATTGATCCATCCTTTACCCATCCATCACCATCCATTCTGTAGCATCCATCACTCATTGATCCATCCTTTACCCATCCATCACCATCCATTCTGTAGCATCCATCACTCATTGATCCATCCTTTACCCATCTATCACCAGCCATTCTGTAGCATCCATCACTCATTGATCCATCCTTTACCCATCCATCACCAGCCATTCTGTAGCATCCATCACTCATTGATCCATCCTTTACCCATCTATCACCAGCCATACTATGGCATATATCACCCATTGATCCATCCTTTACCCATCCATCACCATCCATACTGTAGCATCCATCACGCATTGATCCATCCTTTATTCCATCCTTTACCCATGCGTCACCATCCATACTGTAGCATCCATCACCCATTGATCCATCCTTTACCCATCCATCACCATCCATACTGTAGCATCCATCACCCATGGATCCATCCTTTATTCCATCCTTTACCCATGCGTCACCATCCATACTGTAGCATCCATCACCCATTGATCCATCCTTTATTCCATCCTTTACCCATCCATCACCGTCCATACTGTAGCATCCATCACCCATTTATCATCCATGCATCTGTGTGATCTCCAGGCTTGGTGCCAGCGAGCAGCCTGTGTCAAGTCAGTGGAGTGGTCCTCTGTGACCCAAAGGTGGTGGTGCAACTAATTGGCCAGAGTGATCTCCCCTTGAAATGGGTTCAGTCAACATGGGCAGGTTAGTAATTGTTTATTGGATTCCTGAGAGTTAAATCTTTCTTCTACTTATTGCCAATGGGAAGAAATCAAGAATAGACTGTCCCATGTACTGGTTCTGATTTAGCTGAAAAGATTTTTGAGCATAGTCTGTTTCATTGTATATGTCAGTACAAGAGCCAGCCAACATTTAGTTCTCTGTTGATCTTTATAATTTGGTTTGTAAAACGACCTTTTGCCAACTTTGACCGACCAATGAAATAACAAGAAGACAACATTAGCCAATCAGAAAGCAGCATTCTAGAGCTATTAGAAACTAGTTTCAAACTGGCGACTTCTATTCCAGATTATGATATTAAAAATATTTTGACAAAGTTCTTGATACAAAATTTAAAAACTGAACAAAAGAACATTCTGGAATGTCTAATTGATGGCTGAGATTTTACGGCAGTACTTCCCACTGGCTATACAGTCTCCTCCGAGAGATAGACAATGATTTGGACGGAATCAGTCGTATAGCCCGTAACTGTCATTTGGAATACCCCTGACCCCTGTCAACCTTATCGAGGTTGCATGATTGGAAAACTCATTCAGACAGTCACTTTCCCAATCTGGTAAGCACCAATCTGATTGGTCGTTCTGACATGACCCTTAATGGAATGTCCTCAGATCTTTGTTTTGTGGTAACAAAGACTATGATTTGCTTTTTGTGATTTGTGATTTGTGAAGTGCCTGTCTTTGGTGACATTTTAGACAAGTGACTTCATATGCAGGGATATGCTGTAGCATTTCTTTATATTTTGAGTCCTCATAAGTAAGATAAGAACCATGAAGTGTAAAACTATGTCCCCCTTAGCTTGTCTGCATTTCTTGAATATTTTAAATCTTGAAATTAACATGAGCGTGAATTAAATGCGAAAAATGTAAGTGGTGTCGCTTTAAATAAACTTCGCATTTATGTTTCCAAAGTGACTATCAACAATAAGATGGCCTAACTGCACACTATGGATAGCGGAAATACCAGCTTGAATTGGACACCAACAACTACCGGGGTATATATTTCATGTCACGGTTTAATGAGCATTAGTTGTATACACACAAATGTCATTCAAAGACTAGAAACTACACAATGGGCATCCGGTGAGTTATCACTGCTTGGGTCAAGAGTTCTACTCACTCGTGTCAAACTCGGCATCATTGGGTTCTCCAGCAGTCCAGATAGACGCCACCCACGCAACACTATGCCAACAGGACCCAACGCGCTCCGATAGGCTTCATCACACTTATCCTCAGATCACATTAACATTTTTGGCTAGGGGTCAGCAGTCGTATTAACTTGGAGAAGCATTTTTCATGATTTCAAGTATATATATATTAAAAAATTCACATTTGTTAAATTAATTTCAGGGGTGGAGTCCATCATGTCGGCTGTACAGGAGAGTAAGGTACACATGTTTTTGTTTACATAAGTGAGTGAGTTAAAATTTAACGTCGCATCGGCATTATCGCATCCATATAGCGACAGTGGGTATAGTGTTACCCCTCACATGCTGTACCCAAGTGGGGAATCGAAACCCGGGTCTTCTGCTACCCTTCCAGACCCGTTTTTGTTTAGAATCAAGGAACTTTTAAACATTTGTTAAATTTAATAATTCAATTCTTTTTTAATACATCATTGTA
This sequence comes from Haliotis rufescens, assembly GCF_023055435.1. Classification (NCBI taxonomy): domain Eukaryota; kingdom Metazoa; phylum Mollusca; class Gastropoda; order Lepetellida; family Haliotidae; genus Haliotis; species Haliotis rufescens. The sequence continues at coordinate 7,073,335 of NW_025963924.1, forward strand.
TTTCAACACAAAAACTAATGAGATGGAACATTCATCAAATACTGTTTTGGAATAAGAAAGAAGATGATCATCAATGGAAGGAGTATGGATAAAACACAAGTTGATAACAAATGTATTTTGCCATTATTAACAGACCATAACAGATCAAAATATATGCATTTGTGTTTTGGAGAATAACAGCTCCAGATAAGCTGGGTATTTGTGTAAAATATGCAAAATAAATCGATATTACCCAATTAATTTTGACTTGCTTGCGTACAAATAGGCATGAAAAATGTCAAAACCCAAATAGTATAACATATTACACGCTGCCTGTAAGTACCCAATGTATCTTTTTCAGCTTGCATACCAGTATTTCTTCACAGACCTTTATTTATAAATCAAATGGAGGCATCACACACATGAACTCTACTGCAGTGTATAAATGCATAAAAAGTCGCTATGTCTTGCATATTGTTTATTAGGTATTCTATCTTTTTCAACTAGCATAGCTTTATTTCTTTATAGATCTTATTTTATATTGATCGAATGCAGGCATCACGCCTACATGAACACTACAGCAGTGAATAGTGCATAAAAGGGATCTGGGTCTCGCTTATTATTCTCACCACAAAGTGAGATAGGGTATATACAGAAAGGGAATTCATCCGTTCTCTTTTTTGTTCGTTCGCTTCTCCGTTTGATTTTTTGTCCTTTAGCTAAGGATGTGATCTGTGGGATGACTCCATGCCCTGCTACATACTCCCCCTTCAACAGAAGGCAGATCCCGGGCCACATAATTGGCTACTGAGGCTTATTTTGCTCAAATTTAATATGAACGTGCTCAGCCCCACGATGGGCGCCAATGTAGTGGCCATAAAATTTCCGAGTACCGTAATGGGATTTGAACCACGGACCTTCTGATCCGAGGTCGGACGCCTTGTCCACATGATCAAAGAGGTTAACCCCGTCAGCAAGCTGACAAATGTCTACTTGTTGGGGTAAAAATACCCATTAGACCTGACCCAAGGGAATACAAATATATTTTGAATACCCATCGTGAATGATAACTTGTGAAGAAAATGCTCAATAGCTCAAGAAACTATCTGGAACCCAGAAGAATATTATAATGGTTCATATCCATCAGATCGGACATTTTACTTGGTTTGATACTCCTCTCCATCAAGCTATCAAATCAGAGTAAAATATCTGATTTTAATGATAATAATATTTCTAATGTAATTTGGACTGCTTCAGTGGTCTAGTGGTAGAGCATCCGCCCGGAGTTCGATCCCTGGCCGCGTCATTCCGAAAGACGTTAAAATATGGTACTTGTTGCTACCCTGTCTGGTGTTCAGCATTAAGGTGCTAAAACAAGGACTGGTCGGCTTGGAGTCAGCATACTATGTCTGAGTGGGGTATTCATGTTAAACTGCGGCATGGTATCTCAGTGAGCTAGCACTATAAATCGGCATCAGTCTGAACAAGTTCAAGCAGCCACACAAACACACACGTACATGCACGTCGCTACATAAGTGCAATAATTTTGGACGTGACGTTAAACCCCATTTCACACCACCTCAAATGTCATTTCAGATGCAGCCGACCTTCACCTTTACCCGAACTGGAGAAGGGTATGGCCAGGTTATTGGGGAGTATGTCATCGGACATGTCATAGCTCATGAAAGAAAATTCAAACAAATGTTCAAAACCAACGAATCAAGAATTTGGGATGCGTGAGTATTACGATCAGACAAAGAAGATATAAGATTCCTTCCCTATCTTTCCTGTTAAGATTCAAGGGCAGAGTACGACCCCAGTACCCTACATTTGATCTTGGTTCAAATGACTCACAGCTACAATAGCTGGACCCTCCAACGAAATTACATTGTACGTCCTGAATAGAATGAGCTGTGATGTCATCAATACTTTATTTGCTTCGTTGCATACTGTGTCAAATACAATATGAACTCTTGCAGCTTATAGCAGGAGGACTTCTCCCCCTGTCATATTACACATGAGAACTCTTGAAGTAAAAGACTTCAGGTTCCATTAGGCTAAAAAAATAACAGTCTTGGTTCACAGGCACAGCCTGCATCATCATAAAGTTTGCTGCACGTTTCGTTTTTATTTCCACTTTTTTTAGAAACCAAAAAATTCTTCGATTCAAATACTGTATTCTAGTACAGTAAACTATGTTTGTTACGAACACGCTTATAACGGCCTGCCTGATTTAACAAACTTATTTTTTAGTCCCGGACATTTGTTGTATATATTCTGTACACCTGCTAATAACGAACTACGGTTATTACGAACTAAACTTTGTGGTCGCTTTGAGTTCGTTATATCCGTATTTTACTGTATTATATTCATCAAGGAATACATTTATGTAAGCAGGCCCTTTTCTAGGGTGATTGTACACAATTTTTTATTTGGTTACACAACTGTTTATTATTGGTTACGTACCAGGTAAAAAAAAAAAGACACCACCCACCCGCACTATATTTTCAAAAAACATTGCCTGAGAACCAATTGTTTAATTTTTTTAAGCCTTAGCTATATATTCCAAATATTTTAGAGCTTTGCCACATTCATAAGCAGGGCTCGATTTAGGGAAGTTGAGTTACCTTGCACCAGGTCCATGTTGACAAAACCAGGTTGCGCTTGGTCCCATAAAGTTATCAAAGATGAAACAGAGATTCATATCTACTCTACATAAATACAATCTCATTTTTCTGATTACCTCTATCATTATTTTATAAAAATCATTAATTTACATAAATTAGTAAAAGGCGACTTTGCTTGTCGTAAGAGGCAACTAACGGGATCGGGTGGTCCGGCTCGCTGACTTGGTTGAAGCATGTCATCGATCCCAATTGCATGGATTGATGCTCATGCTGTCAATCACTGGATTGTCAGGTCCATATTGATTATTTACAAACAAACAAACATGAATTAATGATGCTGTGTCGTAAGACAGAATAGGACATCAGTCCCTGATAAGAGTATGGTTTGAATGGTTTCTGATCTCAGCCTCGAAATTTGTGCCAAATCAGTGACAAGAGGTTTTAATTCCACAAGCCCGAACTTGGATATCAGCATCATTTTCAGTATATTGGTGATCAGACTGGTGACTTGCCTGACTGCCATATGTCATACATATAGAAGCTCAGGTCCATCTGTTTCCCTTCCCATTTGTGTCGTTATGTTTTCATATTTCCTTTTTTGAAGGAAGGTTTATTTTCTTTCACAGAAATTACAAGTATATCCGTTCTTTGTCAACTTTAACCATTGGGGTGCTTGGGCTGGGACAGATTGGTACAGAAAGTATGTACGCATGTATACACAATAACTTGTAGCCGGTACACGAGGGGTACATGGGGTTTTATGCATCCCACGTCAGATTTTGGTGAGTGGTATAAAAACTAACGAGGGAAGCATAAAACCCCATGTACCCCGAGTGATCCTGCTACAACAAATTTATCCTACCAATATGTTTTAATATGACATTGTAAATGAATAAAACAAATTCAAAACTGATAGAAAACAGCTGTCCAATTGAGCTGATGTTAACATGTGTTATGTCGCGTGTTTCCATTGACTCTGAAAAAGCTTCCAGTTTTTTGCTTTGAAATGGGTAAAAGGGATTTATTCTGCCTCTCAGAAATCCGCATGCAGCCTGACTTGCTCATGGAGGGGTATATGTGATTTATTCCCCCGCTGAGGAATTTATTGCATTTTCATTGCATGCATTTTCCTGATACGTTATTTTGAAATGTAGATCAGACACATGTTTTAGGGATGTGGTGTTATGGTACCAGTGATGTGTGTTGGGTGTGGTGGTTGTGATATGTGGTGGGGTTGGAAGGGGTTATGTGTGGTGGTGGATGTGATGGTGGTTGTGATGGTGGTTGTGGTGATATGTGGTAGGGTTGGAAGGGGTTATGTGTGGTGGTGGATGTGATGGTGGTTGTGGTGATATTTGCTGGGGTTGAAAGGGGTTATGTGTGGTGGTGGATGTGATGGTGGTTGTACTGATATGTGGTGGGGTTGAAAGGAGTTGTGTGGTGGTGGATGTGATGGTGGATGTGGTGATATGTGGTGGGGTTGGAAGGGGTAATGTGTGGTGGTGGATGTGATGGTGGTTGTGGTGATATGTGGTAGGGTTGGAAGGGGTTATGTGTGGTGGTGGATGTGATGGTGGTTGTGGTGATATGTGGTGGGGTTGAAAGGGGTTATGTGTGGTGGTGGATGTGGTGGGGTTGGAAGGGGTTATGTGTGGTGGTGGATGTGATGGTGGTTGTAGTGATATGTGGTAGGGTTGAAAGGAGTTGTGTGGTGGTGGATGTGATGGTGGTTGTGGTGATTTGTGGTGGGGTTGGAAGGGGTTATGTGTGGTGGTGGTTGTGGTGATATGTGGTGGGGTGAAGGGGGAAGTGATGGAGGGTACGGAAGGAGATAATGGTGCTGTATGTTGTTGGTAGTGGTACTATTCAGTGTTGGTTGGGGTGGTAACAGCAGTTGTGAATTGATGGTGGGCTTGGCTTTAGGTTATGTTCAAATTGACATGCATAAAATTCTGTCACCAATTTTGTGCAGGAGTGTAAGGCTAGACGTCCTCAAAACCCACACTGACCCCACATACCCAACCCAAAAAACCCACCCCCACATACCCACTCCCACATACCCACTCCCACATACCCACATCCACATACCCACCCCCACATACCCTCCCCCACATACCCACCCCCACAAATCCACCCCCACATACCCACCCCCACATACCCATCCCCATAAACCCATCCCCACATACCCACCCCCACATACCCACCCCTACATACCCACCCCCACATACCCACCCCCACATACCCACATCCACATCCCCATACCCAGCCCCACATACCCACCCTCACATACCCGTCTAATTATTTGCGGTATGGACTTGAGTTATTAAAAATAGAATGGAATTACCCAGAAGTGGTATTTCCGAAACCTAACCCATCAGATGTCTCCGTTTGTTGGAACCTCCAAACATTATTGTTGCTGACACAGTTTGATGTGTCTGCTTTTGTCTCTTCATTATATAATAGAACAATTATAGATTTTATATGAGGTCACTAACTGTTTCTATGAAACCCCCACAAGTAGTATCTACTTGACACTTAATGGTGTCATGCAACCTCCAGAAAGGTAGGCCTAGCTGCCATGTATCGGAGTTTGACATGTTCTTGCCAACATTTCTTTACAGTTACCCGAATGTGCAAAGCCATGGGGATGACAGTATGGGGGCTGGCAACAGGGCAACAGAAATCTGATCATCCGTATGTCGATGAATTCAGGTATGTGGTCATACGAAAATGTTTATTATGTTTATGTGGTTGATGTTTATTCTGTAGCCCATTGTTCTTACATACATAGGCATCAGTTCTGTGGCAGGACTCTAATCCGTAAACTATTGCCCATTGTTCTTACATATGTAGGACTCCGATCTATGGTGGGACTCTAATCCGTAAACTATGACCCATTGTTCTTACATATGTAGGACTGAGATCTATGGCGGGACTCTAATCCGTAAACTATGACCCATTGTTCTTACATATGTAGGACTGAGATCTATGGCGGGACTCTAATCCATAAACTATGGCCTATTGTTCTTACATATGTAGGACTCAGATCTGTGGCGGGACTCTAATCCGTAAACTATGACCCATTGTTCTTACTTATGTAGGACTCCGATCTATGGCGGGACTCTAATCCGTAAACTATGGCCCATTGTTCTTACATATGTAGGACTCCGATCTATGGCGGGACTCTAATCCGTAAACTATGACCCATTGTTCTTACATATGTAGGACTCCGATCTATGGCGGGACTCTAATCCGTAAACTATGGCCCATTGTTCTTACATATGTAGGACTGAGATCTGTGGCGGGACTCTAATCCGTAAACTATGACCCATTGTTCTTACATATGTAGGACTCCGATCTATGGCGGGACTCTAATCCGTAAACTATGGCCCATTGTTCTTACATATGTAGGACTCCGATCTATGGCGGGACTCTAATCCGTAAACTATGGCCCATTGTTCTTACATATGTAGGACACCGATCTATGGCGGGACTCTAATCCGTAAACTATGGCCCATTGTTCTTACATATGTAGGACTGAGATCTATGGCGGGACTCTAATCCGTAAACTATGACCCATTGTTCTTACATATGTAGGACTCAGATCTGTGGCGGGACTCTAATCCGTAAACTATGGCCTATTGTTCTTACATACTGTAAATCTTGAAATTAACGCGAGTGTGAATTAAATGCGAAAAATGCAAGTGGTCTTGGCTCGCATTTTTAAACATAGCATTTATATCAACAATAAGACATTTTGGATAGCAGAAATACCAACCTAGACATATGCTGAAAACAAACAACTATGTATTCCACATCACTGTTTATTGAGCAGCACTTGTAACAAGTATATAAACAACGTCATTCAAACACTAATTACATCCTGTGAATTGTCACTGCTGGGGTCAAGACAACAGTTCTACTCACTTGTGTCATCACTGATCACACCTGCAAGTCCAGACAGATGCCACCCACGCAACACAGTGTCTTTGTTCTTTGCGACTGCATCAAAGGCCAACACGAGCCTGTTCTTACGTATGTAGGACTGAGATCTGAATCAAACGAGTGAATTCAGTGGTCCTTAACTTCTTTTTCAATGTATATATCATGTGCAGTAGAATCTGTGTAATCTATCGCCGGGGGGGGGACTTATGCTAATTAGCAGTCCAAACAAACTTGATTTAAATCCCTCAAATACTGGTTTGTCCGTCTACTTGTTGAGGTTTAATGAAGAATTGACTTCAATATTTTTAGGTATTAATGTAATAAAGTGGTGTTAACACAGTTTTTGATGTTTATGCCTCCATTAATGCAAAAGATATTAAAGATAATTCTTATAAATAAATAGGTAAACAATAATAACTTCATCACAGTCTGTTTTATTCAGTAACACAGAAAGACTGTAGATGAGGGTGTCCTTGTACCCTAATGGTGTGGATAATTGCTCATCAAATCAATCACTGGTTTACTGACTTTAGAATGTGTTCCATCTCCAGGTGTAACAATGACCTCTGTGACCTGCTTTCTAACTGTGACTACATCTGCAACATCCTTCCGAGCACTCCACTCACCCGGAATCTTCTGTCTGGGGAGGTCCTTGCTAGTTGTGCAAAGAGGGTAGGCCATGCTATTAATGTTGCCCTACTCCTAGAACCTTCTGTCTGGGGAGGTGCTTGCTAGTTGTGCACAGAGGGTAGGCCTTGCTATTAATGTTCCCCACACCCAGAACCTTCTGTCTGGGGAGGTCCTTGCTAGTTGTGCAAAGAGAGTAGGCCATGCTATTAATATTCCCCACACCCAGAACCTTCTGTCTGGGGAGGTGCTTGCTACTTGTGCAAAGAGGGTAGGCCATGCTATTAATATTCCCCACACCCAGAACCTTCTGTCTAGGGAGGTCCTTGCTAGTTGTGCAAATAGGATAGGCCTTGCTTTTAATGTTGCCCCACTCCCAGAACCTTCTGTCTAGGGAGGTGCTTGCTAGTTGTGCAAATAGGATAGGCCTTGCTTTTAATGTTGCCCCACACCCAGAACCTTCTGTCTGGGGAGGTCCTTGCTAGTTGTGCAAAGAGAGTAGGCCATGCTATAAATGTTGCCCTACTCCCAGAACCTTCTGTCTAGGGAGGTGCTTGCTAGTTGTGCAAATAGGATAGGCCTTGCTATAAATGTTGCCCCACACCGAGAACCTTCTGTCTGGGGAGGTCCTTGCTAGTTGTGCAAAGAGGGTAGGCCTTGCTATAAATGTTGCCCTACTCCCGGAACCTTCTGTCTAGGGAGGTGCTTGCTAGTTGTGCAAAGAGGATATGCCTTGCTTTTAATGTTGCCCCACACCCAGAAACTTCTGTCTGGGGAGGTCCTTGCTAGTTGTGCAAATAGGATAGGCCTTGCTTTTAATGTTGCCCCACACCTAGAAACTTCTGTCTGGAGAGGTGCTTGCTAGTTGTGCAAAGAGGATAGGCCTTGCTTTTAATGTTGCCCCACAATTAGAAACTTCTGTCTGGGGAGGTGCTTGCTAGTTGTTCACAGAGGGTAGGCCATGCTGTTTATGTTGCCCCACACCCAGAACCTTCTGTCTGGGAGGTCCTTGCTTCTTGTACGGAAAGGTTTGGCCTTGCTTAATGCTGCCAGAGAAAGAATGTGTTAAATGGTCAAAGAAAATGCAACCAAGCAGTTGTTCAAATTGCACAAAATTTGCAAGAAGTATGACATATTCGATGCAGTAAAAGTTTATCACTGATTCCATTTGGTGTTTGTGTGTCACAATAACTTTTACCTTTGAGTATATCATTCACACAGATAATTATCTCACTTTGTCGCAGAAAAGTGTCCTCATCAACGTGGGTCGTGGTGATATCATTGATGAAGATAGTGTCATCAATGCTGTGAACCAAGGCTGGATTGGCGGAGCAATACTTGACGTGTTTGCCAAAGAACCTCTTCCAGAAAGTAGTCGACTGTGGACTTTGCCGAATGTAACAGTTTCCCCTCATGTCTCTGGTCCAAGTCAGCCCTCACAGGTATGGATGATCCCATGCAGGTCTGGGTTAGAATTGGTCTTCAGCAACTCATGCTTGTCTTTAGAGGCGACTGGGGATTGGGTGGTCAGACTCAGTGACTTGATTGATGCATGTCATCATATCCCAAATGCTTGGATTGATGCTCATGAATGCACTCACTGGGTTGTCTGATCCAGACCTGGTTATTTAGAGTCCGCTGTCATATGGCTGGGATATTCCTGAGTCTGGCGTTAAACAACAAACACAGGTATGGTAGAGCGTTATGTGACAGATACAATGTGTTCCCCAGCTTGATTCCATGTGCCACTTCTGCCAGCATTGCAGGAACTAATATTTGATGAAAATATTTGCCCGGGATAACTACCTGACTGCCGGCCCGTGGTTGGTAACTTTTCTGTCGGGCTTCAGGAAATTATCCTCCACCTGTCCACTGTCTGGCAGATAATGTTAGCCTATTTACATATTCAGTTTTGTTATAACTCCTTGTAGATTCTTAATTAAAACACATATGTGACGTCATTCTATTGTTTGAACGCTCCATTATTTTTCAGGAATGGAGAGTTGCTTGTCAACTGTACATTATCTTGAAGCAGCATTTGAATTTTTCAAATATTTTCAACTACAGAATATTTTGTCAGAGTGTAAAAGTAGGGATGAGTTTTAAGTAGGGTAAGCCTCAACCCCTGCGGGGCCTCTCCTCCATTATTTTTAAGGAATGGAGAGTTACTCGGACATTCCCCTTTACGTAATTATTTTTGCATTATTACTACTGAATCAAGACGTGGCTTTTGATTTTATATTGTCTGCTATGCTAGTCCCACTGCGTATGTTGGAAGTGAGGCTGCTGGGAAAATCTAATGTTGTGAGTCGTGTTGTGGTCTTCAGCAACCCATACTTGCCGTAAAAGGCGACTATGCTCATCGTAAAAGGCGACTAACGGGATCGGATGCTTGGATCGATGCTCATGATATCAATCACTGTATTGTCTGGCCCAGACTCGATTATTTACAGACCGCCATCATATAGCTGGAATATTGCTGAGTTTGGCGTTTAACAACAAACATGTTGTGAGAAAGTGTGTTAGCATTGCTGCTGTGACAGGTTGTCCTTATGTGAGTGTATGTGAATCTAAAGAAGAATAAAGAAGCAAAGTGTCTACTGCGGTTGATTTGGTTATTTAGACTGGCATTAGCAATGGCTTCTCATACTTTTGCTGTTTTTCAATATTTATGAGGGGGCACGTTGGCCCAGTCGTCTAAGGCGCTGCGATTCGCTGTGCAGAGTTGCGTCCCTTGGGCACGCCAGAAACCTTTCATTGTGGGTTCAAATCCCGGTTCGCCCTGATTATATTTCTAGGTTTGTCAGCACCATACCCGTGCTTGTGGGTTTCTCTGAAGTGGTAAATGTCTGACACCTGCCTCACTTTTTTTGTATTTGTTCCAAAAAATCCTTAAAAGATCAGAGTAATGTCAAAGTCACTGCCATAACCATGGTAACATGGATATTGTGTAAGCTGGCTGCGATTGGCTACGATTGGGCTATTTCAATACCTGCATGCAAGGCAGTAATACAACTTTTGATTTATCATGTCTCTAGTTACCCAGAGGGCATCAGACTGGAACCTAGCCTCCTTCCACACTCCTCCAATATATATGTTACTTACCCTTGTTCTTTTTCAGGTTGCGGAGGGATTTGGGAACAACTATCGACTATTTTGTGAGGGAAGTCCTCTAAAATTCCAGGTCGATTGGAAAAAAGGATATTGATTGATGTTTATGAAGAGCTTACACCAACGAAGAAATGTCTCACTCACTAATTTACTTCACATTGTATCCTGATTATATTCAGGCCAACCAATGAAAAAATGAGACTGCAATAAAAATTGTGTCTACAATGCACGATGAAATGGCAGCGTAAAACAATCACCGCAAATCTGAGAGCATGCTGCCAAAAACATGGAAATCGCAGCACTAAAGCAAACCGACCACAATGTTCCAAACTTCTGGTAAGCTGGAATAAGTTGAATTGTGACCTGACAATTAACCTTGTATGACTATGTATGAGGTCAGGCCACTGGTGCGTACCAGTTTGAAGAAAGGGGTAGTGGGTGGTCCGCGATTAGTGGGACGATGGATATGTGCGTGTCCTGTTCTAGTGTTCGAGTTCTAGTGGCGAGTTTAAAAGGACATGATGGTACTGCTGATGTGAGGCACCATGGGAGCATAGTCAAATTCATCATCATGACCTGCACATGCACAACATTTGTGCACCCTCTCTACTTGTAAAAAAACAAATTCTGTGCACCGCCTACTTGTCAGAAACGCGCTTTGTGAGTTGGTTCAACTTGTTGTGGCTTACCAGTAGTCATGCACAGAAGAGAGAGATTTTCCGTCATGTCACAAGGATCAACAAACAGTGAGTGAGTGAGTGAGTTGGGTTTAACGCCGCTTTTAACAGTATTCCAGTTATATCACGGCGTGCCAGCTTAATGTGGGAGGAAAGCCCAAAGTGATGCAGGTCTAAGACGTTTACCACTTCGGTGAAACCCACGAGCACGGGTATGGTGCTGACAAACCTAGAAACATAATCGGGGCGAACCGGGATTCGAACCCACAATCATAGGTTTCTGGCGTGCCCAAGGGACGCAACTCTGCACAGCGAATCGCGGCGCCTTAGTTGACTGGGCCACCCGTGCCCCCTCAACAAACAGTGAGAATTTACATCTCACAGCACTAATACAATAATACACATCTAGAATATTCTATCAGCACTGTATGACAGTTTGGTAGGTTATGGTCTTTTTGTTTTAGTGGCCTGTGTATTGAGCCTGATTTTATCCTGGGTGTATTGAGCCTGATTTTATCCTGGGTGTATTGAGCCTGATTTTATCCTGGGTGTATTGAGCCTGATTTTATCCTGGGTGTATTGAGCCTGATTTTATCCTGGGTGTATTGAGCCTGATTTTATCCTGGGTGTATTGAGCCTGATTTTATCCTGGGTGTATTGAGCCTGATTTTATCCTGGGTGTATTGAGCCTGAGTTTATCCTGAGTGTATTGAGCCTGAGTTTATCCTGGGTGTATTGAGCCTGATTTTATCCTGGGTGTATTGAGCCTGAGTTTATCCTGGGTGTATTGAGCCTGAGTTTATCCTGGGTGTATTGAGCCTGATTTTATCCTGGGTGTATTGAGCCTGATTTTATCCTGGGTGTATTGAGCCTGAGTTTATCCTGGGTGTATTGAGCCTGAGTTTATCCTGGGTGTATTGAGCCTGAGTTTATCCTGGGTGTATTGAGCCTGAGTTTATCCTGGGTGTATTGAGCCTGAGTTTATCCTGGGTGTATTGAGCCTGATTTTATCCTGGGTGTATTGAGCCTGATTTTATCCTGGGTGTATTGAGCCTGATTTTATCCTGGGTGTATTGAGCCTGATTTTATCCTGGGTGTATTGAGCCTGATTTTATCCTGGGTGTATTGAGCCTGATTTTATCCTGGGTGTATTGAGCCTGAGTTTATCCTGGGTGTATTGAGCCTGAGTTTATCCTGAGTGTATTGAGCCTGAGTTTATCCTGGGTGTATTGAGCCTGATTTTATCCTGGGTGTATTGAGCCTGAGTTTATCCTGGGTGTATTGAGCCTGAGTTTATCCTGGGTGTATTGAGCCTGATTTTATCCTGGGTGTATTGAGCCTGATTTTATCCTGGGTGTATTGAGCCTGAGTTTATCCTGGGTGTATTGAGCCTGAGTTTATCCTGGGTGTATTGAGCCTGAGTTTATCCTGGGTGTATTGAGCCTGAGTTTATCCTGGGTGTATTGAGCCTGAGTTTATCCTGGGTGTATTGAGCCTGATTTTATCCTGGGTGTATTGAGCCTGATTTTATCCTGGGTGTATTGAGCCTGATTTTATCCTGGGTGTATTGAGCCTGATTTTATCCTGGGTGTATTGAGCCTGATTTTATCCTGGGTGTATTGAGCCTGAGTTTATCCTGGGTGTATTGAGCCTGATTTTATCCTGGGTGTATTGAGCCTGAGTTTATCCTGGGTGTATTGAGCCTGATTTTATCCTGGGTGTATTGAGCCTGAGTTTATCCTGGGTGTATTGAGCCTGAGTTTATCCTGGGTGTATTGAGCCTGATTTTATCCTGGGTGTATTGAGCCTGATTTTATCCTGGGTGTATTGAGCCTGATTTTATCCTGGGTGTATTGAGCCTGATTTTATCCTGGGTGTATTGAGCCTGATTTTATCCTGGGTGTATTGAGCCTGAGTTTATCCTGGGTGTATTGAGCCTGAGTTTATCCTGGGTGTATTGAGCCTGAGTTTATCCTGGGTGTATTGAGCCTGAGTTTATCCTGGGTGTATTGAGCCTGAGTTTATCCTGGGTGTATTGAGCCTGATTTTATCCTGGGTGTATTGAGCCTGATTTTATCCTGGGTGTATTGAGCCTGATTTTATCCTGGGTGTATTGAGCCTGATTTTATCCTGGGTGTATTGAGCCTGAGTTTATCCTGGGTGTATTGAGCCTGAGTTTATCCTGGGTGTATTGAGCCTGATTTTATCCTGGGTGTATTGAGCCTGATTTTATCCTGGGTGTATTGAGCCTGATTTTACCCTGAGTGATATGAACCTGATTTACATGTGTTAAGTTTCTTATTGACATACATACATATAAATATATTTATATGTAACTAATAAAATGATACCATATTGGACTGATGTGTGTGTTTGTGATTTGTGGCAATTTTGTTTGGCTGAAAAGTTCTGAGCCTAACTATGATGGACTGCGTTGATGGAGGTGGTTGTTAATTATTTGTCAACATAATCCCCTCCAAGGTCCACACACCTCTGTCAACGATGCTGGAGTATCTGGCCGCCTCCTGGTGGTTTAGAAAGTCCAGCACAGCAGAAATGACATCATTTGGGTAATACTTGGCAGACAGTTCTTTCTGAATGTTTGGGAAGAGGTGGAATCTGATGGTGGTGAATATGGACAATGTTTTCTGTGACAAACTGTTATATACACAAAATACACAAGACAATATGGCCTGTCGTGAGCTATCGGTCTTGTACCGTGGCGCTGTTAAAGATTACTCACAGATTGGTCTAGAAGTTGGTTGGGCGCTTATTGGAGCAGGGTCGACTGTGACACCTCGAGCTGAAACCATCATGATTCCAGCAATGGTGCCACCAAACTGCATGGAGACCCAATTATAAACAGGGCCGAGACACAGCCTATAGAAACTGTTATTTTGGTTTCATACTCTGTAATAAAATAAATATAATAAAAACCCAACTTAGTGATAAAATTCATACGCGGTAAATATAATCATCAAATATGATGCAACATTGATTTTTAACATATTTCCCCATGTCCGAATCCTAGATTTGCTCCGATTATGTTGCGAGGTTTGTTAGCATCGCCTGAGTAAGTCTGATACCTGCATCAATTCGGGCTTTCCTCCCACATTAAGCTGATTCGCCTGACATAACTGGAATATTATTGAAAGCGGCGTTACACGCAACTCACTCATTCCCCATGTCGGATCAAGCTCGGTTGCCCACAGCTTTCTGAATTCTAGAATTGATTGAAACGGCTGTAAAATATATCCACATCCACACATTCGGGCCCATTCGGGTAATTCCGTTACCCACATAATACTGTTTGCACTGACCCCAAGATTGAAGATGTTTGTTTGTTAAACGCCGCATTCAGCAATATTTCACCTATATGACGGCGGTCTGTAAATAATCGAGTCTGGACCAGACAACGCAGTGATTGTCATCATGACCATCGGTCTACGCAATTGTGACACGATTACATGCATCAACCAAGTCAGCGAGCCTGACCACCCGATCCCGTTAGTCTCTTACGACAAGCATGGGTTGCTGAAGACCATCCTAACCCGGATCTTCAGGGGTGTGATTAAAATAAGATCTTATATACCGATTCGATTATTCTCTTGAATATTCTCGGAGTAAAAAATCCGTGCCGATGTTCACAAGGAGTCTGAGAAGTTTCTAAGGTACTGATTTAAGTTTTCTTCCAAATCCTTAGCTAAGAAAAAAAGAATATAAAGTATGAATTCACAACGAGTCTCAGTATTACTGACAGCAAAGTATTAGTTTACTATCTTAGATTATTTTAAATCAAAGAAAATGCGAACTCATTGCATCTTGGGATACACAATTTTCACTTTCAAGTTCCGTTATACCTATCAAGTGACATTTTGGATATCCCCTTATCGATGAATAGGAACGAAACACTGAGTGAGTGAGTGAGTTGGGTTTAACGCCGCTTTTAACATTATTTCAGTTATATCACGGCGTGTCAGCTTAATGTGGGAGGAAAGCCCGAAGTGATACAGGTCACAGACGTAAGGAACGAAACACTACACTTTAGAATTTCGTAAGCTTATGAAGGCCTCTAAGAAAACTAAGCACTAACACGCCATGTGAACGTGACTTTACAACTTACTTAAAATTTAAATTGGTTGTTGGGGAAACTTGGATTTCTTTGTGGATTTAAGATATCTTAAGGCTAAAAAGAAGGGTGAGTGAGTATAGTTTAACGCCGCTTTGAACAGCATTCCGGTTATATCACGGAGTCTCAGCTTGATGAGGGAGGAAAGCCCGAAGTGATGCAGGTCTCAGGCGTTTACCACGTGGTGAAACCCACGAGAACGGGTATGATGCTGACAAACCTAGAAACATAATCGGGAAGACCCAGGATTCAATTCCGGGTTCAAAGGTTGCTTGCGTGTCCAATGGACGCAACTCTTCACGGCAAATTACGGCGCCGTAGACGATTGGGCCACTTCTGTCACCGGAAAGGTCTCAGAAGCTTTGTGAATACTGGCCATGGCTTTAATTAGAATGGTCACTGAGGCGATTAAGGTGATGGGGAATACCCGAATCTCCACGAGGCCTGGTGTGTGGGATCAGTGTACGACCCTGCAAACACGAAAACGTCGGGTTTTTTGTGTGTATGTATATGGTAATTGGACGGAAACACGACTTAACATTCAATAAAAATGATTAATTGGTGACCGTCCAGAAAATGTCCGGAATGTGTCGAGTTTTTCAAGCGTAAATAGACGGAAAAACGATGCTGTTTGCTCCGCCGTGTACAGATGTGAACGGCCAATCACATTGCGCGGCCCCCTGACGCACGTAATGTCCTTGGCTTTCAAGCAGGAGGTTTCGTATGTCTGGCTGCCGTTGATGGACTAAAGTGAGTGACTTAATGTGGGGCGAAAGCCCAAAATGATGCAGGTCTCGGGCGTTTACCACTTCGGTGAAACCCATGAGCACGGGTATGGTGCTGACAAACCTAGAAACATAATCGGGGCGAACCGGGATTGAACCCACAATCATAGGTTTCTGGCGGGCCAAGGGACGCAACTCTGCACAGCGAATCGCGGTGCCTTAGACGACTGGGTCACCCGTGCCCCCTGGAGGACTGGAGTCTTTTAGATACGTACACTCAACATTGTCTTTGTTTCTGTTTGCATTTGTAATGATGTGTCCTCAAGATCAAATACCCCAACCACTCTCTGCAACAACTATGGAAATCTACTCAGGAGATAGTGTAGTTTCCTTTATGGGTCTCTTATGACTATTTGTGGTTTTAGATCAGTCGCATTCTTTAATATCTTAAAAATACAGGTGTCTCACTTATCCTCTACACAACGTTAACAGTTAACAAAGTAACAGAGTATGTAATTCCTTAGTTTCCATCACACTACACATTTCTAGCACTGTATACACCGCGACCTATATCCCTTGCTTGAGTTGGGACTGATCCATTATCAACAAAGGGGTGTGATCATATGATTGTATGCGAATTACACCATTTCTGCAAAGTGACTGTAGGCGAACTGCACTGTGGGCGAAAGTAGACCTAACCATACAGAGCTGCATGGACCTGATAGAATAATTCGGACCATTTCTTATGAATACATTGCAAATGCGATGGAAAAAACCCACCAAAATAAAATGTAATTTCGAAACAAAAACCATAAATGTTTAAATACAATACAATTTGAGAAAATTAAACTTTAACGCAATTTGAAATAGTGATATTACCTTTGAAACTCTTATAATTAAAAGATGAGTAATTCGTGTTAATGTTATTATTTCTCTCTATTTTGGAATTGTAAATGCGTCAGCTGCTTGTCGTCTTATGGGTATTAATCAACAGCTGTTCCCATGTTTCATAGTCCTGCATAAACCCGTCAAGATCCGGGGTAGAATAGGTCTTCAGCAACCCATGCTTGCCGTAAAAGGTGACTATGCTTGTCGTAAGAGGCGACTAACGGGATCGGGTGGTCAGGCTCGCTGACTTGGTTGATACATGTCATCGAAACCAATTGCGTGGATCGATGCTCATGATATTAATCACTGCATTGTCTGGTCTAGACTCGATTATTTACAGACCGCCGTCATATAGCTGTAATATTGCTGAATGCGGCGTAAAACAGGCAAAACAAACATGGTCCCGCATAAGGGCCAACAAAGGGCCTGTGGATGGAGCGTACTCTGTTAATTCAAACGACACAGTCTCTGCTCAGATCAAAGCAAATTCCGACCACTGGGGGATACAGTAGCTAGTACATGGCACCATGCATGTAGATGATCTGTTATAATATATATGTGTTTGAACATATGGTTTGTGGGCCTTGATATAATACACACTGACTGAATGATCTGAATCGATGGTCCTGTGACTAAAGTGTTCGGTCAACACTTTGAGGACCCGGGTTGAATATCTCACATCAGTTATTTATTCAAAACTCAGTCTTAGTGGTCTTGCAGGATTTTGCTGTGAGTGTCAAAGCGTCGTAACATATTCACTATTGTTGTTTCTTGTTTTGTTTTTGTTGTTGTTGTTGTTTAACACCGCAATTAGAAATATTCAAGCCATATCGAGGGGGTCTGTAAACAATCGAGTCTGGACCAGACAATCCAGTGATTGAAGTGATGAACACCGATCTACGTAATTGGGACACAATGACATGCATTAACCAAGTCAGCGAGTCTGGCCAGTTCTAACCTTGATCTTTATAGGGGTAATTAAAGTTAGGTGAACAGGACGGGGTAACAGTCTGTCTAACAGACCCTGATACAAACATATCAAATACAGCCGATGCAAGTCTATAATGTTTGGCAAGTCTAGATTCCTGCAGTATCGGGAAATGAAGAGAGTCTCTGAGCTCCTTTTTATTAATTTTTAAAAAGATAATTTATCTGGGGGTTTTCTGTACGATATGTTCATTTCAGAGACTAGATGTAAGTCTAGGGTAACATATTAAGCAGGTGCGAATTAATAAAACCGTCGCCACGCCAAGTATTTACTGGGGACATCATGAGAGTCTTTTAACTTGCAAGGGCTTTGTCAGATCACGTGACCAGACATATTAGTATGCACTGCCGCACAGTGTCTTCTCCGTTAAAAGCTGTTTCTATTCACGGTGGATATGAGGACAGTGTACGCGGTAGATTGTTGACGGGGGACCCCCGAACTCAATACGTGACAAGGTAACACTGATGCCGCCTGTCAATCAAAATCTCATCTCATTTTTTAAATATCGAAAACAGTTTTATTTGAATCAAGTATCAACATGCCCTCAACTTTTTAGATCAGCAGTAAGTTTAGTTTTCATGAAGTTATCAGGAGGAAGGCGTCACATGGTTTGACTGAATGACTGCAGTAATCCCAGTATGCGAATTGCTGAGACTAAAAGTCGAGTTTTGGACTCGGGTAATACGCATATCAGGGCACATGAGTATGGTGGCCGAGAGGGGACATCGCTTTCTTGCTCTATCGCTTTCTCTCGTGACTAATATGAAAGAATCGGCTGTTCTTTTACTTCTTTTGAATAGTATGTACTGTAGAGCTTGAAATTAGTGTTAGACTTAATTATGAAAGCAAAAAATAACAGTTGACTTAATTAATTAAACTTTGCACTTATGTCTCAGAAATGACAGTTGATAAGACGGTACACTTTGAATATCGGAAATACCAACTTGAATATAAAAGCAAACAACTACATGTATCTATTTCCACATTACGGTTTATTGTGAACAATATGCCATTCAAACACTTGAAATTACATAATAGACATCCGGGAGTGTTACCAGAACAGAACAGTTTATTTCTCTCCAAACCACCGGCGGTGTTACAAAATAGTACAAAAGAGCAAGCATGTAAACAAAGTATTAATATGTGACAAGATGACAGTATGTCATGCATGGATGTGTTATATCTTTTCTGTTTTTTTTTCTGTTTTCTTACTGCTTTAAATATTTCATCAATAATATTTCATCTCGATAGGTTCTTTACAGACAGACAGACAGACAGACAATAGTTTATTAACGTCTCACTCCTGTACATACATAAAAGAGCTTTATACAACCTGACATAGATAAAATGTACAGAACCATTCAATAGAATTATGAGAGACGAATTATCACAGAATTTATACATAAATGATATAAAGATGATATAGTAAAAAGTTATCCATATAAAAGATGTTTTCTACGATTAAGAATTAAAAAGCAGACTTTGGCAAGTATAAAACACACACTGGAGTCACTGAAAATAAAACAAAGTTTGTCGACATCAGGCATATCTAAAACATTATAAGATTTAGCAATACATTCATTAAAAAGAGTTGCCCTGATATCATCATATAATGCGCAGTGAAACAAAACATGGACCTCGTCTTCTACGCTGTCATTACAGTGAAAACATCTTCTATTATTGACAGGTACACCTTCGTATCGACCGGTTTCCACTCGAATAGGAGCCACACCACATCTAAACTTGGCTAGTGCCGATCTATAGTTTCTGGGCATCTTATTTGAAACATAGTATTCTGTCCGATATACTTGTTTGTAACAATATACCCCAGTGGTCGGAATTTGCTTTGATCTGAGCAGAGACTGTGTCGTTTGAATTAACAGAGTACGCTCCATCCACAGGCCCTTTGTTTACATTGCTGGGGTGAGGACTTCCAGGTTGATGACCTCTACTCCGGAAACAGAATAAACATTGATATAACCTAAGGTTATTTTAGGAATACACTATTGTTTTTGAGGAAGTATATACACTCCTTAGCGCTATTAAGCGGTGTTATTTGCTGACTGTTTTGATAACTGAGCCTAGGAGCGGGATATCCCATAAAACTCCTAAATAGGGCCATAAATCAATCAATTACTTTTGACGCAGAAACCCGTGTTTTGTCATAAAATCACCTACGTCTGTAAAGTTTAATTATGTTTAAGTAGATAGTGAGAAGATTTTAACATTCCCTGTATGTGTATGATTTGAAATGTGACTGGAAAAATCTCAGCCCTCTTTTACGATCTTTTAGAATTAAAACTCACCTCGGTCTCTACTCTCGGGTTTTTCAAGAGCGATGCCTTCTGCTCTGATGCCCTTTAGCGTCGATACAAACAGACCAGGGGCAATGCTAACTTTTGACAATAAATAAGATATATTTGTACATTCTTTCTCAATGTATTTTATGACATTGTAGGCCAATTCCCGAGTCTGAGAATGTATGATTTGGCCTTGCTTACCTAGCTTTGACATGGATTACCAGTAATATGTACCAGACATATTAATAACTGTTATCCAGGATTAATTTTGATGACGGATGTGTGAGGTGAGATAAGGTGACTAATGCCGATCTTTCGTGGTAGCCCACTGAGATACCATGCCGCAGTTTAACATGAATACCCCACTCAGACACAGTATACTGACCCCGAGCCGACCAGTCCTTGTTTTAGCCTCTTCATGCCGAACACCAGGCAGGGAAATAACAAGTACCATCTTTTAACGTCTTTTGGTGTGAGGTTTAACCTTACGCTCACCGGGCGGACACTCTACCACTGGACCAGGGTGGCGGGGTCCATGTCCACATTTTCCATAAACCATTACATTCGAGATACAATATTTCACCCCTATTAAGATCAACGGATTGGACCGCCCCCGTGGTCTTGTGGTAGAGCGGAAGGTCCGGAGTTCGATCCCCGGCCGCGTCATACCAAAAGACGTTAACAGATGGTAATTGTTGTTACCCTGTCTGGCGCTCGGCAATAAGGGGCTAAAACCAGGTCTGGTCGGCTCGGAGTCAGTATGCTGTGCCTGAGTGGGGTATTCATGTTAAACTGCGGCATAGCATCAGTCCGGACTAGTACAAGCAGCCACACACGTGCATGCACGTCGCTATATAAGTGCAATAATCTTGGACGCGACGTTAAACCCAAATTCACCTCACCTGTTTGTTTGGGGTCATATTGTTACTGGCGCTTTTGCATTGGGTGGTATCATAGGATGATATGACGGTGTAGAAGAGAATATGTCATACTTGTTAACATGCTTTGTTTGTTTGTTGTTTAACACCGCACTCAGCAATATTCCAGCCATATGACGGCGGTCTGTAAATAATCGAGTCTGGACCAGACAATCCAGTGATTGACATCATGAGC
Source organism: Haliotis rufescens (assembly GCF_023055435.1). Lineage (NCBI taxonomy): Eukaryota > Metazoa > Mollusca > Gastropoda > Lepetellida > Haliotidae > Haliotis > Haliotis rufescens. The sequence goes on from NW_025963924.1 coordinate 7,094,444, forward strand.
ATCAATCAACGCAATTGGGAAACGATGACATGCATCAACCAAGTCAGCGAGCCTGACCACCGATTCCGTTAGTCCCCTCTTACCACAAGCATAGTCGTCTTTTACGACAAGTATGGGTTGCTGAAGACCTATTCTACTACGGATATTCGCGGGTCTGCGAACATGTGAATGTGATCCTGGGAAATATGTCATACCAGTGAATACGTCATACTGGTGAATGTGTCATGTCGATGAATGACACCCGGTGTATTGTTATCATGCTGAGCCTGAATAAGTTGGTTGGTTGGTTTGTTGTTTTACGCCGCACTCAGCAATATTACAGCTATATGACGGCGGTCTGTAAAATTATCGAGTCTTGACAAGACAATCCAGTGATTGATATCATCAGCATCGATCCACGCAATTGGGATCGATGACCTGCATCAACCAAGTCAGCGAGCCTGACCACCCGATCCCGTTAGTCGCCTTTTACGACAAGCATAGTCGCCTTTTACGGCAAGCATGGGTTGTAATGTTGAAGACCTATTCTATCCCGGATCTTCACGGGTCGGGCCTTAATAAGACTATAGGTTCGCTTTGCAGCTGAATACACAACGTACTTGTATTCTTTCTTTTATTCAGGGGGCGGTCGGGTAGCCTAGTGGTTAAAGCGTTCGCTCGTCACGCTGAAGACTCGGGTTCGAATCCCGACATGGGTACAATATGTGAAGCCCATTTCTGGTGTCCCCAGCCGTGATATTGCTGGAATATTGCTAAAAGCGGCGTAAAACCAAACTCACTCACTCACTCTTTTATTCAGTTCTATACAGGCCACAGTCCCTTTGTGCAAAATGTATGACGTATTTATGAAAACAATGACAATGATAAAATACGTAACTATTCTTTCTTCTTTACTTTGATACAAATATTTAGCGATATTAATGATGAGCTTTGTACTAACACAACCTATACAACTTCAACGATTTTAACAAAATATTTGAAGTAACGAATGATTCGATCCACTCGACAAGAACGCGTACATAACATGAAATATTTCGTTTCGCTGATTCAGTCAGTTTAAGGATTGCTTCAAGCGGCTGTAAATATATAACATCGCCAAAGGTAGAACGCGTTAACATTCATACATTTTTAGGAACGACATTTACGCATCAATGAATCGTGTAAAGGCCACACATTGGTTCATTATTCAGCCTTGCTTGACGAGGGTATAAGGATCTATACCGAAACGTCGCCAGTGAATAACGAAGTTGTTATCCATTGTGTCCACCACGTCATCCGCCAACTTCTAAGTAATGCCTACCAAACAATTTAAGAAGCTGGTGAGGTTTTCAGATAATATTTAGCAGCTTAGTGAAAATGGATATGTAGTTACAGTTATAAAAATTAAGATAGTAAAATATGTGAAACTATTTTATGTAAAAACTGTGATTAAGACCGATGGTTCTGCAGCACGCGCATGCAGGAATTTGACGTGTGCCAAAGTATTTAACGTATTTAATTTTACAGACGAATTGTATACTGCACACAAACGTTAGGGATAATTTTTTGGATATTTTGTTGTAGTGAAGAAATGAGCAAACAATTTCATAAAAACATATCACCCAAAATATTCAATCACTGGATTGTCTGGTCCAGACTCGATTATTTACAGACGCCGTCATATAGCTGGAACATTGCTGAGTGTGGCGTTAAACAAGAAAACAAACAAACAAAGAAACATTTACCGAGGCGCATCTGACTATTGCAGCTTGTCCCCTTCACTGTGGTTGGTGGACCTTGAATTTAACACGACAATCCCAATCATGGCAGGGTGTTTCTATTGACAACACATTCAGTAAACGCGTTATCGTGTCACTCGATTATTTACAGACCGCCGTCATATAGCTGGAATATTGCTGAGTGCGGCGTTAAACAACAAACAAACAAAATATGCATGATTCCTAACGTTTTTATTCAGTATATTTACAGTGCAGGAACCATCAACTGCATGCAAAAAGTCTCACAACGAACGTGTACATAAATTGATGTGCATTTCTTTAAACTCCGCACAGCGGAATCTCGTCCTCAACGAAATCACAACAACTGCTCATTGAGATCACTGGGCGTTGCGACAGTGTCATGACACAAGGTGGACTTTTGATAAGAAATATCAGATCAATTGTTATTAACCTCTTAAATCACCCTTCCTTGCACCCCACCCACCGTGAACGTCATGGCTGCATTCGGGATGGTCCGGAGATATTCAACGTGTATAACCCCGCCTTTATTAAAGTCTACTTTTGATATTCAGCTTGTCAGTGTTGAATAATAATACAGTTTAAGCTACTCTGAAAAAAGACTTTATTAGCATCTCAAGGAATGCCAGACAACATACAAACTCAAAGGACATCAGCAATCTGTGAACACAACGTGAATATTGATTTACCCTTAAATCCACCCGTATAGGCTCATTATTAGACTTCCACGCCTGTGAACAGCCCGAGGTTTTTTCCCCAACACTGCTCAGCACTTGTTTGCACTGATCGGTGGCAACAACGAGACGGTTACCCGGTATTGGCTGACTGATAATAACGGGTGCCCTCGCCCACTTCCACCCGTTTGTTGACGGGTTTCTATATACACCCAAACTAGGCCAAACCGTTATTTAGGGCACATCTATTCGCCTGCCGTTGAGGTGTGGTGAAGAAATGAATGAACACTTCGGAACAAGTTCGTGAGAGGAGTGGTCACTTGGATATCAGTAACAAGGGAACAGTTTGTTAAGAGACCATTTAACCCATTTGTGTTATAAAGGTAAGACTGTCATCGAAAAGGTAATAGTAAGTTTTAATGTATCTCTTATGTTCATTAAGTAAGACATTGATATATGTTCCATATTCTTAATATACATATAAACTTTCAGTTTTTATTTAATATTCGACTATGTTAACAATTGACACATGTATATTTCTGATTCAGGTTAATTAGTGGTATATATCATATTAATATATACATTACACATACATATCTTAATCATTCGCGGCTCCCATTTCAGTACTATAACAATCAACGACGTTAATCATTCTAAAAAAAACATGTCAGTGTTTGATCAAGTAATTTGATCAAATAATTTGATCATTTCCATTCCAATCAGTAATGAAATTGTCTGTATGTCCTGTATGCCACTCAAAAGAAGTTAAAGAACAACCGATTCTTTCATATCACTATTGTTAATTTGCCATGACAGATAAATTGTAATGGAAGAACGAAAAAGAAGAAAAATATTTATTAACGTGTCACTGGATGCAAAAAACAGTAAAGTGGTGAATATGACATGAATTAAAGATACATCCACCGGCCAGCATTGACCCACGAGACACGAATATACGTGTTATATCAATAGTCAAAATAATTTAAAAAAAATATACATCAATCCATTAAAACGGGATTAATTGGGCAGTGACGTGATATTAAGAGAGTGTGTGACAACGACGCTTATACATTTTTGTTAGTAATACGGTTAAATTATTACATTGTGAATCATTATTCATTATATAATTAAACTTGTCTGAGTCATATATAAATATAGTTAACTGAAAGCATCGGGTGTCCTTTGACAGCTTTTGTTCAGTCTATGGTTCAAATAGCCTCACGCTTAACGCTTTGGACCGATCACGCTCATAACCCTTTCACAGCCGTCACTGATCACGCTGACGACGTTGTCACAATGAAGTTAAACACCGCCCTGTAACTAGTTATGAAAGTGTATATTATGTAGCAACGCATACCTCTCTTTGAGTGAAATATCGCCCGGCATCGTCGAGTCAGTCGTGTTGAACGTGACATGGTCTGGGTTGGATATTTCAAACGCGACTGTTGAAATGGCGCGATCTGAAATGTAGTACTCCTTTCAAAGGCAGATAATGTATTTCTGTGAATTAACTGCCATGGATTGTCAGACAAGGTGTGTGCATAATAACACGGTTTCATTACAACGAATTTAATAGCGTACTTTAATTCATATCATATTATATGTTATTTTCTGAAAGTATGTCACCGACTAACTTGTATTCATGATGGTATATATCATAAAGATTAATGAGTCACTACGGTTGTATAATATCAGAAAAACTGCCACAGCTATGAATAGGCAATCACAATGAGCAAAGGAACAGATCGAACCACTTGGTGAATAGTATTCATATTTCCCGTGAGAATTTGCTACTGTCAAAGGAATTTACATTTTGTTTTTCATGTCTTGTGATCACCGATACATGAAGCTATACAGTGAGTGTGACATTGTCCTAAAAATACGTTGATACTCTGCTCAGTGTGACATCTTGTGTAGTCTTGGTTGTGAAGTTTCGAATTTTCCAAATTGGTTTGAAATTCAAGTTATAAATAATATAGATTGGTTGACCGCCTGTGTGACCTTCGACCTTCGTGTGACCTTCGACCAAACACCAGTGCACTTTAAATCATCCTCGATTGTCCAGTGTATTATATCTCCATTTTATTCGGATAAATACCCTGGACCCATTCGCTGCCATGCTTCGTTTCAATAGCACGAAAATAAACATATCCGTCAAATCCCTGAAGAGTGACTGAAAGTCTACTATGCTAACTTAGTAGACAGGAGGATAGTGGCAGTGACGTCACTTCCGAAACGAAGCTTTGGGAGCGAATGGGTATCATAAACAAATGTAGACAAGTGTGCCATACCGACCCTGAAACAAATGTATCTAATCGGTCCATACAAGCGTATAATATTTGGCAAGTCTAGATTACTGCAGTATCAGGCTGAAAATAGATCGAGTCTCTGGGCTCCTTTTTATTATATTTCATAACTATAATTTAACAACTGTTTTTTCTTTAAAAATATGTTCATTTCAGAGACTAGATGTTAGTCTATATGTTGACATAATACACTTGATATTCCAGGATAATTTAAAGTGTATCATACATTTACAATTAAGGATAACTTTAAATATCCAACGAAAAAGCGACTGGAGTTACCATATAAATAAAAATAAAAAGATCACATCTAATTTGCCTTTGGTATATTACGCAAGAGGCGACATCCTTAACACACGTTTTTTTTTTGTCTCGGTATACATACTTTGAGAAAATTAGTATCAGTATGTAAAACAATTCATGTCAGTCGAATTTTATATTTAAACACATATTCCGCATCAAATAATCATTTTACGCACATATTTCTGTTCACGTTTTGTCTTGGTAAACAAAGGTTAGTCTCCCAAACATAATGACTTCTGTACCGATCCTAGGAAATATCTATGTAAGATTCAAATTAAGAATAATCCCCCATTATCCCATGTGTGTTGTAAGATCCGACAAGAAAGAGGATTGGTTGGTCAGACTCTGTGATTTGACTGATCCCGTGTAATCCTGCCTCCAGGGGTCAACCGTTGCTCATTATATCATTCACTGGTTTGCCTATCCCAGACTCGATCAAAACAAGCTGCCGTAATATAACTGCAATATTTCTATCAGCGGTCTTAAACAAAATTCACCAACTCACCCTGGATGAGTGAGTGAGTGAGTGAGTGAGTATGGTTTTCCGCCGCTTTGAGCAAAATGCCAGCAATATCACGGCGGGGACACCAGAAATAGCCTTGACACATTGTACCCATGTTGGAAATCGAACCCGGGGTTTCGGCGTGACGAGCGAACGCTTTAACCACTAGGCTACCTGAAGAAATGGTTAAACGGGAATGAGTGAGTTGGGTTTAGCGTCGCCTTGAACACAGTTCAAGTTATATCACGCGTGTCAGCTTTTTTAAAGTGTTAAAACATTACGGTGACGTCATATTACGTCATTCGATATTACGACCTGTTGAATTGTAATAATTCAGCATCTATTCAGTTAAAATGCATTATATTCGCCCAACCAATGCAATGAAGACGGATTTAGTCTTCTTCAACCAGTTTCTATACACCGAACATTCAGTAACGAACGCGTCATGCGGGGATAGTGTCGAGTCATGTACGCTATAAGAGCATTCAAATCTGTTTTAAACTTAGTGTAAGTGCATGTCGCATTCACTTTAGCGACAGTATTGCAACATTATCGCAGGAATGAAGTTGGTATGCGTGTGATATGTTGACGGTGAAGCAACAAGGGTCCCGCGACACACCCATGTCGTCGTTATTTCAATACATCTTCACACACCCCGACACCAACATACGGGCCACGCCCAGATATCCGTGACAGTATTGAGCGGGTGTTGTAATCGTTTGAAACATCTTTACTTATTTCAGTTTTGAATTGAAAGGTACGGGAGTTGTCTTGATAACTCAGCAGTGCAAGTAAACGTGACTGGCCCAAGATTAATTTTGAGCCCCCGTTGATTTGTGTGTTATTTCATAAGGTAATAAAAGGGATTGTTATTAACATGTAAGGGGATAGGGGTCTAAGATTATGAATGGGGTAACAAATAGTTCCAGCTACAGTTGCAAAACCAGATACATGTTTTTAATTTAAACTATGAGCCTATTTTTTTCAAAAAGCACCTTGCAACAATGCAGACAATTTCTTATATTGTTCAACAGTTTGAAGCATAATTATTATTTTTAAGCATTTTCTGGGACAATTAAAATTCCAGACTCCTCTCTCTTACCTGGAAACGATACTTCCCAAGCAGCATATACTGTGTTAGGTTTATATGCACATTAACATCTCATACTACCGGGTACCCATTCTCTGCTGGGTGAACAGAGGCCGCTTTTGAACAGTCATCAACTAAACAACCGATTAGATTAAAATTAAATTAACGAAAACTGATAGGCAAGTGTCTTTTGAATACCGAGCCTTATCCGAACCTAACTTAAACACTTTGTTATAGAATGCAATGAATGTTGGTCGGCTGGTTACAATGTGACGTTTCATTGTGCCGTACCACACCACACGGGCGGTGTTGTTCATGCTATCAACCACTGGGTTGTTTGGTCCAGCACCCATTTACACAAAACTATCCAAGCGAAAATACTATTTAACTCCTGTAAAATAACAACAGAGTTAACGTTAAAGCAGCTTTGTGCACGTGGGCCCAGAATCGAAGCCTGTCTGCGACGTAAAACAACATTACTCCACGTAACATGTAATTGATAGATGGGTTCGTATCCCAGATTCGCCCTGATTATGTTTCTAGGTTTGTCAGAACCGTACCCGACCTCGTCGGTTTCACCAAAGAGGTAAATGTCTGAGACATGCACCCCCATCCAAACTCACCCCCTTACTATAATGGTAAGGGGGTGAGTTTGATTTTTGTGCATGTCTTAGGCGTTTACCACTTTGGTGAAACCGCATCGTATTCCTATTGCGTGGATCGATGCTCATGATGTCAATCACTGGGTTGTCTGGTCCAGACTCGATTATTTACAGGCCACTGGAATATTGCTGAGTGCGGCTTTGAACAAAATGACCCCCCAAAATAATATAATGGTTGATGATCTGTTTTTGTTTTTTTCTCAGATGTCGTCGGTTATAAGCCGCAACGTCGCCACGACGGCTGTGGACGACATGATCATCAACTTTGACTACGACAATAACGACAGGAAGCAGTACTTCCTCCCGGGGGAGCTGATGAAGGGGACAGTCGTGCTGCACCTGCGTTCAGGAATCCGCGTCAACCGCATCGTCATGAACATCAAAGGCATGGCCAACGTCTCGTGGGAGATCCCAGAAAGGAAGAAAACCTACACGTCTAATGAGGTCTACATAGACATATCAAAATCTCTTTTAGACGGCGTCTTCAAAAGTCTGAACCTTGGAAGAGGAACTCACGAGTTTACGTTTAACCATCAGCTACCCGAATCTCTTCCGTCGTCGTTTCGCGGGGTGTACGGCAGCGTGACGTATGTTATGAAGGTGGAGTTGGAGGCGACGAACCCCGTCCACAACACCGTCACAAGTCAGCCGTTCTTCGTCTTCCGTCGGCCACCTTTATTGCGACAAAGCTACCTTCCTAAAGAGCTAAAGAACAGCAAGAGGTTCCTCAGCTGCTGCAACTACGGCAAGGTGAAGGTCTCTTCAGCGTTAACCAGATGGGGAGGCGTGCCAGGTGAGAATCTTTCGGTTAACGCTCAGGTAACAAACTGGAGCGACAGGGACATCCTGCGCATCTTCGCCTCCATCGTCATGACCAGCGTGTACCACGTCAAGGACAAGAAAATTACCTTCAGGGAAATAATAAGTCAACGTGAAGACGAATACGGCTTCAATAACCGTCATGGCCGGCGATGGCGTGCGGTGAAACTACCAATACCACCCTACATCGCCGACACCGACCTCGTCGGCTGCAACATCATGGACGTCACCTACAGCTTTCAGTTCATGGTTGAGCTTGACGACTACAACCTTGATGTCGAGGGCCCTGTCGTCATCGGGGGGCATCCCCTTGGGTACGGTCCGGCGTCCGACGCCATAAGTCTTGCACGGCCGGCGTCCGAGATCCGAGACTTCCCCAACTACGGTCGCATGGGTCGCAGCATCGATGATTTCAGCGAGGATATCTTCTTCGACAGGTGATGAGTGAAACATGTTTCGAGGATTTCAGAAATTGATTTATGTATCTAAAGGAGCGAAAGTGTTTGAGGATACCTTCCGGATGCGTGTGGAGAATTGCCGACGTGAGAGCTTTACTGAAATAGATATTATATTTATATCGATGCCAATCACTTTCGCAACATTTGAGATTTGGTTGAGGCTGGATTATTTGTGCAATTAGTGGACACTCGTGAGACTCAAGGGCTGCACGCAGGATAACATATATGTCCTATACACCAAGCTACGCATATTCAGTGCAATAGAGAATATATTTAGCTTAGTTTCATCCCCGATACACAGCAATGCTCCGTGCGTCTCGCCTGACGCATGCGCCTGGGTTCGAAGGATGGGGTCGGACCCCTCCGATGTGAAGCAAGGATCACAGATTTGTGTGACATAACGTGATTAGCGCCAGTTTAATCCTGTTCAGGAAACAGCTGGTGTGGAAACATTGTGTCATCCTCGGTTGTGCAGGGTATTATATCTACATTTTGTTACGATACGTACTCTGGATCCATTCGCCACCAAAGCTTCGTTTCGGAAGTGACGTCCCCATTGCAAACTCTGTTATCATCAACATGGCACAGTATGTCTCTCGCACACATGTGATGTTTTGACGTCTGTTTGTAGCGTCATGTAAGTTAATCAGGCTGAAATGAAACTACTGTAGCGAATGAGTACACGGCGTATGTCATAATAGAATGAAGCTATGTGTGATCAGCTGGCGGTGTTGATAGCAGGACAGCCATCGTTCTATTATCAGACTAACATCTAGTCTCTGAAACATATTTTACAGAAAAAATACCAGTTGTTAAAATATAGTTATAAAATAGATTAAAAAGGAGCCCAGATACTTTCTTCATTTTCAGCTACTGCAGTAATCTAGACTCGCCAAACATTATAGACTTGCATGGGCTGTATTGTATATACTAGTATTTGAGTCTGCGTGACTTACTATTATCTTGTGAACTTGTAATATAATATATATGCGATGTATTTTACAACTCCTAGCATAACGTTGATATGTTCTTTGTCCAGTTCTAGTATTGGCAGAGAATTGTCCCAGATTGGGCATATAAACCCTTCAATGAACAATTTCAAGATACTATCAACGTTTGCAGTTTGGGCAAACAATGGATATCGGGTGTTGTAGCGATAGATCGACTCTGCTATTATTTATAATTTACCATTTATCCATGACTTTGTATTTGTATGTCTTTGTAGCTCGTCTGTGAATCAGTACTAGCGAACCTATTTATTTTGTTTGTGGAGGGCTTGGAGCTGAGGGGAGACACGGACGGTTGGGCGGTAGGGGAGAAAGCTGGGTGTGTTGGAATGGAAAAATGGGATTGGAGGGGTGGGGGGTCTTTATATGTGTTTAAGCTTTTTTGGGGGGTTATACTTCACACATCTGTAAGTAATGAGTATATCATTAAACATCCAAAATATGATTTCACTATTTCAGAATATATATGTGCTAACACCTTCCTCCTGTGGAAGCAGTTAGCATATTCTCCAAAACGTTGTGTTCCTCATAATAAAGAAGCTGACATCCATAAATTCTCTCTCTAAAATGTTTCTGTGTTCAGAGGGGCCGAAGATGAAACAAACACATCTTTCTCAAGTTTCAAACACAAATTATGTCTTGCAATTTGTGTTTTCTTTATCTATGTTATGCTCAATATACGTTTATTGTCTTACAGTAATAGATATACAACAGATTGAACAGATTCAAAATTGACCTTTTGCAAAGTGACTAATGTACTTTAAAATGGCATCACACTAATCTGATCTGTCTCGACATGTGGTTTCTTGTGTACAGAATAACAAAATAAAAAGCCATTAAGTTCATATCATGATTATTTTTAATCCCAATCAATTTATATGATCACAGCAACTTGTGACTTATAGGTCAAAATATATGACAAAATATCGCAAATACAGAGCGTGTTATGCAGGTCTAGGAAAAACCAAAGCTCGCCTATAATTCCCTTAAGCGAAGTGTTGTTAATACCTAATACATGTTTTCTCCATAACGCTTGGTTGTGTTGTATTTTCGCGCGTAGGCGAAATATTTTATTTTGAGATAAATAAATTCTCGAAACATTTGTTGGCTAAGATTTTACTTATGAAAGTCTGGGTATAAGGGAAACTAAAACAGCCGCACTTATCATTACAGTCGGATATTTTTCTCAACTGAAATATCGCAAATTAATTTTAGCTACACGCTTTGGAACTGAGATATTCTCCGATTGACCTATAATACTCCGATTGAATAATTATACCCCGATTTACAGTTATCCTTGACTTGTTATGCTCATGATGTCAATGACTGGATTGTCTGGTCCAGACTCGATTATTTTACAGACCGCCGTCATATAGCTGGAATATTGCTGAGTGCGGCGTTAAACAACAAACAAACAAACAGATGTTATATGCCCGGGTAAATACACTGTATATCTTCATACAGTTCAACTACACCATATTTAAACATCGATTGTTTTTAAGGTATGATTAAATAATTAGTAAACAAAAATAATAATATTTATTTATAATCCTTATCTACACCCGCACACTGGCCTGCTTTGAACGCCAGGTATTACTGGTAAGCCAGGATAAGTTGAGTTGTGACCCGTGACTGTGTATGAGGTCTGACCGCTGGCGCGTACCATTATGAAGAAAAAGGTAGCGGGAGGTCCGCGACAAGTTGTACGATGGATATGTGGGTGTCTCGGCTAACAACGGGTTCTAACGGTTCTCAATAGCAAAAGTTCAATAGCACTCAATAGTACCTGCTGGTGTGAGGTACCCGATGACTGTGAAAAACGGCGACAACAAGTGTGCATAGATAAGATGAAATTGAGAAGTGTCGTGACAATATTCAGGGAATTCATTTGCCGTAAGCATGGAATACTATTTCAACCCCAGAGAGCAATACTGAAAAGTGTCCTGTCATTCATAAAAGGACAGTGAAGTTTGAAGTGAGTGAGTTTGGTTTTATGCCGCTTTTAGCAATATTCCAGCAATATCACGGCATGGGACACCAGAAATAGGCTTCACACATTGTACCCATGTCGGGAATCGAACCCGGGGCCTCGGCGCGACGAGCGAACGCTCTAACCACTAGGCTACCCGACCGCCCCTGTAAAGTCTGAAACCTTGACGTAGTGATAGTTGGCTCAATGAAAACTCCTTCATTAGTCCCATGTGACTGTTTATTGGGTTTCAGCATACTGTAAAGGTATTTCTTACTGGATTTACATTGAGATAACCAGATACTCGTAGAACTAGTCTTCTCATTCTGATGAGGAACAGAATGCAGGTCCAAGTAGGTACACGGGACCGGATCTGTTAGATTTTGCAAGAAACAGCAGTTCGGCTTTGAGCATCTTGTCAAACGCAGTATCATGCCTTCTGTTCGGTTCCCATCTCGGTATTTTTTTATTGCACGTAATTATAAGTTTTTGTTTGTTTGTTGTTTAACGCCGCACTCAGCAATATTCCAGCTATATGATGGCGGTCTGTAAATAATCGAGTCTGGTCCAGTCAATCCAGTGATTGATATCATGAGCATCGATCCACGCAATTGGGATTGATAACATGCATTAACCATGTCTGCGAGCCTGACCACCCTTTCCTGTTAGTCGCCTCTTACGACAAGCATAGTCGCCTGTTACGGCAAGCATGGGTTGCTGAAGAGAGGGGTGCGATTCTTTTCTATACGAATATATTATGCTAAACACGCTATCATCGAGTTCCTGTGGGTTCAACTTATCCTGGATAACCAGTAGTAGATTTGCAATATAAAAATGTCTATTTTATATAAAGTTGTTTCTTTTCAGTCTATCTTTGTCAACAATGTTATGAATCAGCTTCGTTCTATTCATATACCGAATACCATACACTTGACTGATCCCACTCTATAGACAGATGCTGGCGCATCCACATGGATGTCACAAGAGAAAACTGTCGTCACATCAATGGTATCCCTGTTTTCTGGACAGTATGTCTCGATACAGTATCTAACATTGTCAATACTTGTCACACAAAGATTATAAACGTATTAGGCTCACTTGATTATCCAACGAAAGGCGTCTTGCTGACGGGTGGAACACCCCCACACGGTATAATGGTGTAAGTTATAGGTTGGGTTTCTCTCTTGACAGCACGGGGGGCACGTGCATTAATAGCTACGTCACAATGCCGAGAAAGCATTGTTATCAGAAATAGCCGCACAGCTCAAAAATGTATCTAATCTATTTATGTCGACGTACTCTGTAAATTAATTATTCGATTATCGTATTCTCTTTTCTCTAATGTGTGTACTTAAGTTTGTTTTGAAAGATTACAAGACATGATTATTTGAATCTTTTTTGACGTTATGCTTTTCTTTTTCTGTTGCCGAAAATAGCTAATTTTCACGGTTTTTCTACCAGTGATTCGGTGGTGTCCCGTCCCACGATGTCGACAAACCAATTTACCGAGCTCCCAGACAGACAAAGGTTTATTAATGTCTCACTTCTGTACATTTATAAATCAACTTTGTAGAAGTAAACATTGATAGAATGCACAGAACCATTCAAATGAATTATGAGAGACAACTTACATGGTTTAAGGATGATATAGTAAAACGTTATCCATATAAAATAGGCTTTCGATTAAGAATTAAAAAGCGACCCGTGAAGATCCGGCGTCTAATAGGTCTCCAGCAACCCATGCTTGCCGTAAAAGGCGACCATGCTTGCCGTTAGAGGCGACTAACGGGATCGGGTGGTCAGGCTCGCCGACTTGGTTGATGCATGTCATCAATCCCAATTGCGTGGATCGATGCTCATGATATCAATCACTAGATTGTCTGGTCCAGACTCGATTATTTACAGACCGCCATCATATAGCTGGAATATTGCTGAGTGCGGCGTTAAACAATAAACCAACCATCCAAAAAGAATTTAAAAGCAGACTTTGGCAAATATAAAAAAACTCACTGGCATCGCTGAATATAAAAAAACCTACCCAAAACAAAGTTTGTCGATATCAGGTTTATCTGCAAGCAATATCATTAAAATCAGACCTCAGTTCTCGCTACCGCTAAACAAAGATCTGAGGACATCCCATTAGGGGTCACGTCAGAACGACCTTTCACCCGACCAATCAGAGCATCGCTTACCAGATTATAAAAGTGACAGTCGGAATGTGATTTCTGATCATGCAGCCTCGAAAACTTTAACTCCGAACGATAGTTATGGGTTTAACGACTGTATCAGTCTAGACCATCTATTAGCCATTCCGGAATGTTCTTTTGTTCAGGTTTAAAATTTGTAATCGAGAATTTGTCAAAGTTTCGAAGCGTAGTCGCCAATTTGAAATTAGTGCCGTAAAGCACGAGAAAGCTGCCTTCTGATTGGTCATTCCATTGGTCGGTCAAAGTTCGCGCAAGGTCGGTCTGACGTGACCCGTAATGGGATGTCCTCAGATCTTTGTATAGCTGTAGTGAGAACTAAGATCTGATTTTAATGAAATTGATCTGCAAGGTTCTGAGACTTAACAATACATTCATTATAAAGAGCTGCCCTGATATCGTGATATAATACGCAGTGAAACAAAACATGGACCTCGTCTTCTACGCTGTCAGAACAGTGGAAACATTTTCTTTTTTGGACAGGTATACCTTCATACCGACCCAAAAGTAATGTAGTTCCCGCAGTGTCGACAGTTTGATCACACAGGTGCAATACTCGTCTTGGCTGAACAGTCACCACGCTAATGTGGAGGTTTGGCGATGAGTAAATATTTTCATACAGTTGACGGTTGACATATTCACCATTGACAACATCTTAAGACTTTTTGTTTGATGCGGATGCAGTGTTTAGTGATGTCAAGTTTTCGTCTTCACCCAAACTCTTTGATCAGCTTTGTACTGTTCATGTTGCGTCTGGAGGTCACATGTTCCCGCTTGTGTACTGTTCGTCTACAAATAGGACTGAGCTCACATAGATCAGTACACTACAGTGTGTACAAAAGGAAGCCCACCGTGTTCTCCCACGATGTCAACACAATTTTCCGAGTTCCCACGACAAACCAAATAGTATGGTAGTTCCCGCAGTGTCGAAACAATATTTTATGCTTGTCAAAAATGGAAAAAAATTATTTGGCCTTAGATTTAAAAAACAAACAAATTCATTATTTATTTGGCATTGAATTGACCGTAGTCCTAAAAAATGCATAGTCGTTCCCACAAAAATCGGTTGGGTCTTAAATTTGTTGAAATATTTTTGTCTCAAACAAGTTAGTAAAATGCCACGTTGACATGGTGCTACAGTCGACGATATGTGGACCAGTCCGGAATTTCGAAATTCAGGGGGCGTTAGGGTAGCAAAGTGGCCAAAGTGCCCGCTCACCATGCTTGAAAAACAAGGTTCGAGTCCCAACATGGTTACAATATGTGAACCCATTTCTGTCTGTCTGTCGTGATGGTGAACAAACATTGCCAGCTACATGAAAAGTCACTCACCCGCTCGAAACAGTGTTAGGTGTCGATTCCCAAATTGAAACAATCTGTACATAGAAGAACCAACGAACAACCAACAAGTGGTATACGATCAACAAATGTATTACAAAATTAACCAGGTCTAAAAACAACACAAACCACTGCACAGCAAGCACAATGGCAGCCCACAATGGCGTGATAGTACAATATTCAATGGTAACAAATAACATGATGGCAGTTTTCAGTATCAAATACAAACATACAGTGGTGGTAGCAAAAGTCAGTGATGATAATGTATATTCACTCAACGGCGACGGTGGTCAATCTTCCGAGATGCGCAAGGCAGGGAATCAGGGATGATGAGCGATCCTCACATGACATCTTGTACCGAAGCGTTGAAAAGTGAGTGAGTGAGTTGGGTTTAACGCCGCTTTTAACAGTATTCAGGTTATATCACGGCGTGTCAGCTTAATGTGGGAGGAGTGATGCAGGTCTCCGACGTTTACCACTTCGGTAAAACCCACGAGCACGGGTATGGTGCTGACAAACCGAGAAACATAATCGGGACGAACCGGGATTCGAACCCACAATCGTAGGTTTCAGGCGTTCACAAGAGACGCAACCCAGCAAATCGCGGCGCCTTAGACGACTGGGCCACCAGTGCACCCCAGCGTTGAAAAGCGTGAGAGACGAAATGTGTGACAGATGAGACGCATGCTCTTGTCCCCTTCCATACTGTCTACCTAGCTTCCAGAACGTTTTAGACCTGCTCCCAGATTTTATACAATGCTGGACGAGTCTCGTCGTCACCACACCATTCTAGCATCTAAATATAGTAGCTTCCTGGCGACTGCTTACCTTATATAGTACAACATTCCTGACGACTAATCATTGCCCAAATCCAATGCAATGAGCGTCTACCGCATTTCAACAGAGTGATTGAGTGAGTATGGTTTTACGCCGCTTTTAGCAATATTCCAGCAATATCACGGCGGGGGTCACCAGAAATGGACTTCACACATTGTACCCATGTCGGGAATCGAACCCGGGTCTTCGGTGTGACGAGCGAACGCTTTAACCACCAGGCTACCTGACCGCCCCTGAATTTCAAAAGAAACAATGTAACACCCTTAAAGTGAAGGTTTAACAATAAAACACACTACCAAATAACAACAGTTCAACAAAAACATTAATTGAAAAATTGATTGGTGGATAAGCGTTGTGAAAAGGGATTTTATTTTAACCCGTTTTTTGAATCATAAAAAAATACTGCTTCTGAAATTTCCGGGCATCAAATAACCACAGTAAATCTGAATACGCATAATGTTGATTTCCTTATTAGGGCTGGTGAGGTGAGGTGAAATGGGGTTTAACGTCGCGTCCAAGATTATTGCACCAATATAGCGACGTGTATGTACGTGTCTGTGTTTGTGTGGCTGCTTGTACTAGTCCGGACTGATGCCGATTTATAGTGCTAGCTCACTGAGATACCATGCCGCAGTTTAACATGAATACCCCACTCAGACACAGTATACTTACTCCGAGCCGACCAGTCCTTGTTTTAGCGCCTTAATGCCGAGCGCCAGACAGGGTAACAACAAGTACCATCTTTTAACGTCTTTTGGTATGACGCGGTCGGGGATCGAACCCCGGACCTTCCGCTCTCCGGGCGGATGCTCTACCACTAGACCACGGAGGCGGTCTATTAGGGTTGGATTCGTTAACCTTCAGCTGACTGAGATGCAGTACAATGAACCTATCTGCACCGATACCCGACCACACCCTGATGTAAGGGAAACAGAAGGTCAAGGAGAACATGTTTACATGTGTCGGGTGTATTCTCTCACGTGAAACCCACCCATTCACCAGATGGGTAATGGCCCAAATAACACTTATAGGTAATTGACGGTTAACGTTACTTTGATAACAACGGCGTCTGGTTTCACGAACGCCATCTTATGTAAGAAGCAGGTGCGTGCGGTTGCCTCCCCTCTCTGAACCACCCACCCGCACTACGTGGTCACGCTATGGCGCACCTTGTGATCTCTTTATCCACCGAACTCAAGGAGATTTGTGATTCGTTTGGCGGTACGGGTGGCCCAGTGGTCGAAGGCGCCGCAATTTGCTATAATGGTTACCTCTAACGGCAAGCATGGGTTGCTGAAGACCGATGTCTTACCAGGAATCCCAATGGGTGACCTAAATTAAAAATATGTGTGCGTGACTATTCCCTTCACTACGTGAATATAACCCCGTAAGCATTAGAACATTACCTTGCGTGTAAGTGCCCCATAATGCCACGTGTAACAGACAGGTTAACAGTTTTTAGCATCCTCATCTTTTCGGACTACAAAAGGGCACGGGTGGCACGCGATTTGCTGTGCAGAGTTGCGTCCCTTGGCCACGCTAGAAACCTATTATTGTGGTTTCGAATCCCGGTTCGCCCCGATTATGTTTCGCTTTTAGCAATATTCTAGTAATATCAGAGCTTCCGTCTGCATCACATAAAAGTTCCAGGTTCTTGTCCGCGGCAGGATAGGATTTTCAGAATGTCGCTCTGTGGGATGGGACCAAGCTGGATACTCTAATATCAGGGTATGAAACTCCCAAAAATTTCAGCCAGACCACAGGACTGGCTAGCTGAAATACTTGCCAGCCCTGACCAAAACCTGCCTGCCCACTATAATCATATGTTTCTCAGGATAAGCTAACGGGGTTTCTTTTTGGTTACATTTTATCATTCATCTTTACATGTGAATTAATGATTATCATCGGGAAATATTTAGAATATTGTCACATATGAAATATAACCCGACCGTCGGGCAGGGGGATTTGAAAATCTGGCAGCCCGAGTTGAAATCAACCCGTCTCGGACGGTCGGGCAGGCAGGTATTTCGAACACTGCTAATATCCTTGAATAGGTACTGAATTTGGTGTAAACAGGTGGTCTTTTCACTGTGACCGTTCTGGTGGACAGCGGACGTGAAGCTTGACCAGTGTCGCCGCGATATTGTATGAAGACCATATCGTGCCCACTCAACCATTTTGTCATATAGTATAATCACCATTGACCGACAACAGGGCAATCACACTATCAAATGGAAGTTACTGTTAATCGCAATCAGGTTTCTTTAACATCCATTGAGTACTACATCCCCATCAATGTACTGTATATAGGAATCACGGGTATAACGCGAATATTCCGAGGCGCTGTTACTGGTGTTACTCATGGGAATATAAAGGCCGTCAAGAATACCTCACAGGCATATACAGGTTCATTGTAAGGTCATCTGGGTGGTGTTTTGATTATTGAAAGAAGGAATTCTTCGTAAGCTTATTTTGACGGGACAAGTTTTATTATTTTTGCTTCTGAAGGTCACTTCCTTGAATATGTTTACAGGAGGTGCGGTGAAAAGGGGTTTCATGTCGCGTTCAAGATTATTGCACTTATATGACGTGTGTTTGGCTACTTCTACTACTTTGTTTGTTTGTTTGTTTGTTGTTGCACTCAGCAATATTCCAACTATATGACAGCAGACTGTAAATAATCGAGTCTGGACCAGACAATCCAGTCTGTATTTACAGGAGACACAGTCAAATGTATATTGCATACCTGTGTTATAAACTCTAGAAAATAACTAAATTAATATATTAACGAATAAAAAGCAGATTAACAAGGACACTGAAAATATTGTAAAATGAGAAACACTTCCGATTTGTATGGTATCCTTAAAGGGACACTGTTTCTGTTGTTACTGTTGTTGCTGTCGTCGTTACAAAACCAATAAAAAGTGACTAAAATTAACCAAAGCGTGACGTCGCGAAAATGCGACAACCTGAAATTTTGATAAATTGTGGCGTTGTCGTCACATAGTGGCGCTTTGAATAATAGTTTTTGTTTTAACCGAAAGGCAACAATGCGACATTTTGTTAAGTCAACATATGTCGCGTTGTTGCATTGTCTTAAATGTATAGACTTGTTTTTAAACGCGAAAATGTCCCTTCTAAGATTATATAGATCATAATTGTCAGATGCATACATAAAATCTCATGCTGTCTTTGCAAAGAGTCATATTAGAAATTATTATTTTATGAAAGGAGGCACGGGTTCGCCCATTTGTACAGAGTTGCATCCCTGGGATACGCATTGAATATATGATTACGGGTTCGAATCCCGGTTTGCCCCGATTATGTTTCTAGGTTTGACAGCACCATACCCGTGCTGGTGGGTTTCATCGAAGTGGTAAACGTCTGAGACCTGCATCACTTCGGGCTTTCCTCCCACACTAAGAAGACAACGTGTTATAACGTAAAAACTGTTAAAAGAAGCGTTAAACCCCTACTCATCCCAGTGAAAACACTTAAAAACATATGTGTAAATGTACAATTATCAAGTTATTTTCAAAGAATACCATTTAATGGTTCACAAATATTACGAGATTTTACAACCGCTTTTGATACTCGGTGGGACAATAACGAAATTCGCACTGACTCACTCACTCACTCCACAACTGGTAAACAAAGGCTCGCAATACGTCCGAGTCTAACACTGTTGGTTCTCTTTCAAAGACGATACAGTATTGTTGTTGTTGCTTTAAGTGTTACAGAGATCGCCTTCTGCTTTAGCAATTCCGGCTGACCTGTCCCTCTTTGGGACTCATATCTATTGTTTTGGGTTAGGTATTTTGGTATTCATAGAATTTATGTTTGTGTATTGATATGATTTCTGTTTTTGTACAGATATAATTTCTATTTTCGTATATAGATATAATTTCATTTTTATCTTTGGCTGCTCTGTTTATATACGTTCAAGTAGCTGTCCATCTCTCAGAAATAGAGTTACTTTGGCCTTCGCTTTTGCATCTCTTGGCTTTAGGAGATCTATGACAGATAGCGGATCTAACTGCAATTCTTGTTGCTACAGTGTCATGTCAGCTGGTACTTATACCACGTGATCTCATTTGGCCACGCCCAATAAGAGCTCGGATTATTAAGAGGTGGGTGCGTGGTTTATAAACTATTAGTTCCGCTCCATGGAAACACGAAAACAGGGATCATGGACTGACGTGTGTTGTTATTGTTTTGCCGTATTAGGTTTTAGGATACATCAATGTTAGTCTTGTTCTGCTGAGCTCAACCCACTACATTCACGTTTTTGTCGGCTGAGACTTCTAATTCCATCTAAACAAATTTGATGGTAATGGTAATGTTTACAAAGTAGACACAATTAAATGATAACAAATTCTTTATTTACCGTAAACACCGAGGGAGTTAACATGAGTAGGTTAAATAATGACAACAGAAGGATCATACTGTAACAACGTGATGGACAGAGAACACGACGGGGAAGCCAATAAGACAGCGAGCCAATTTAAACAGTGAGTGAGTGAGTGAGTTGGGTTTAACGCCGCTTTTAACATTATTCCAGTTATATCGCGGCGTGTCAGCTTAATGTGGGAGGAAAGCCCGAAGTGATGCAGGTCTCAGACGTTAACCACTTCGGTGAAACCAACGAGCACGGGTATGGTGCTGACAAACCTAGAAACATAATCGGGGCGAACCGGGATTCGAACCCACAATCATAGGTTTCTGGCGTGCCCAAAGGACGCAACTCTGCACAGCGAATCGCGGCGCCTTAGACGACTGGGCCACCCGTGCCCCCTGCCAATTAAACAGGATAGGTATACATAGGTGGGGTGATTAGTACTGAGGTATTGTAGAGGTACGTTGATAGATGCGTCTGGACTAGACAAACCACTTGGTTATACACTGAACAACAACCCAACCCCTCTGGGTACGTCATTTGTGAATTGTTAACGGTTGGCGAAACAATTTTGACCAGTAAAACAATACGACAAAACGACAGCGCGACAACGCGACAATACGTCAATGTGACAGTGCGATAACGCCACAGTACGACAAGGTGATAGTGCGACAACGCCACCGTACGACATTGTGACAGTGCGATAACGCCACAGTACGACAAGGTGATAGTGCGACAACGCCACAGTACGACATTGTGATAATGCGACAACGCCACAGTACGACAAGGTGATAGTACGACAACGCCACAGTACGACATTGTGACAGTGCGACAACGCCACAGTACAACAAGGTGATAGTGCGACAACGCAACAGTACGACATTGTGATAATGCGACAACGCCACAATACGACATTGTGACAGTGCGATAACGCCACAGTACGACAAGGTGATAGTGCGACAACGCCACAATACGACAAGGTGATAATGCGACAACGCCACAATACGACATTGTAACAGTGCGATAACGCCACAGTACGACAAGGTGATAGTGCGACAACGCCACAATACGACAAGGTGATAATGCGATAACGCCACAATACGACATTGTGACAGTGCGATAACGCCACAGTACGACAAGGTGATAGTGCGACAACGCCACAATACGACAAGGTGATAATGCGACAACGCCACAGTACGACAAGGTGATAGTGCGACAACGCCACAATACGACGAGGTGATAGTGCGACAACGCCACAGTACGACATTGTGACAGTGCGATAACGCCACAATACGACAAGGTAATAGTGCGACAACGCCACAGTACGACAAGGTGATATTGCGACAACGCCACAATACGACAAGGTGATAGTGCGACAACGCCACAATACCACAATGTGACAATGCGACAACGCCACAATACGACATTGTGACAGTGCGATAACGCCACAGTACGACACTGTGATAATGCGACAACGCCACAGTACGACAAGGTGATAATGCGATAACGCCACAGTACGACGAGGTGATAGTGCGACAACGCCACAGTACGACATTGTGACAGTGCGATAACGCCACAATATGACAAGGTGATAGTGCGACAACGCCACAGTACGACATTGTGACAGTGCGATAACGCCACAATACGACAAGGTGATAGTGCGACAACGCCACAATACGACAAGGTGATAGTGCGACATCGCCACAATACGACATTGTAACAGTGCGATAACGCCACAGTACGACAAGGTGATAGTGCGACAACGCCACAATACGACAAGGTGATAGTGCGACAACGCCACAATACGACAATGTGACAGTGCGACAACGCCACAATACGACATTGTGATAATGCGACAACGCCACAGTACGACATTGTGACAGTGCGACAACGCCACAATACGACAAGGTGATAGTGCTACAACGCCACAGTACGACATTGTGATATTGCGACAACGCCACAATACGACAAGGTGATAGTGCGATAACGCCACAGTACGACAAGGTGATAGTGCGACAACGCCACAGTACGACATTGTGATAATGCGATAACGCCACAGTACGACAAGGTGATAGTGCGACAACGCCACAGTACGACATTGTGACAGTGCGATAACGCCACAGTACGACAAGGTGATAGTGCGACAACGCCACAGTACGACATTGTGACAGTGCGATAACGCCACAGTACGACAAGGTGACAGTGCGACAACGCCACAGTACGACATTGTGACAGTGCGACAACGCCACAGTACGACATTGTGACAGTGCGACAACGCCACAATACCACAATGTAATAGTGCGACAACGCCACAATACGACAAGGTGATAGTGCGACAACGCCACAATACGACAAGGTGATAGTGCGACAACGCCACAGTACGACATTGTGACAGTGCGATAACGCCACAATACGACAAGGCGATAGTGCGACAACGCCACAATACAAGGTGATAGTGCGACAACGCCACAATACGACATTGTAACAGTGCGATAACGCCACAGTACGACAAGGTAATAGTGCGAAAACGCCACAATACGACAAGGTGATAGTGCGACAACGCCACAATACGACAATGTGACAGTGCGACAACGCCACAATACGACATTGTGATAATGCGACAACGCCACAGTACGACATTGTGACAGTGCGACAACGCCACAATACGACAAGGTGATAGTGCTACAACGTCACAGTACGACATTGTGATATTGCGACAACGCCACAGTACGACATTGTGATAATGCGATAACGCCACAGTACAACAAGGTGATAGTGCGACAACGCAACAGTACGACATTGTGACAGTGCGATAACGCCACAGTACGACAAGGTGATAGTGCGACAACGCCACAGTACGACATTGTGACAGTGCGATAACGCCACAATACGACAAGGTGACAGTGCGACAACGCCACAGTACGACATTGTGACAGTGCGACAACGCCACAGTACGACATTGTGACAGTGCGACAACGCCACAATACCACAATGTAATAGTGCGACAACGCGACATTGTATGGTGGGGACTATAACTTATGAAATTGTAAGGTTCATTTTATGTCTCAGATCATAATTAACCGGGTCCATTTTTTCAAACATCGAGATTAAAAATTCACATTGTAAACAATTTAATCGATCAGACAAACTTAGTTGAGGTATCAAGAGACAATTGTAATGTTGGAAGATTAACTTAGAATCTTAAACGTAATAAGTAGGTGTTATTCGGAAAGTTATATATTACTTAGAGACCCGTAAATATCCCGGTTAGAATAGGTCTTCAGTAACCCATGCTTGACGTAAGAGGCGACTAACGGGATCGGGTGGTCAGGCTCGCTGAGATGACTGATGCATGTCATCGTATCCCTGATTGCGTAGATCAATGCTCATGATGTTAATCACTGTCCAAACTCGATTATTTACAGTCGATTAATAGCCCGATTAATGCTTAGTGTGGCGTTAAACAACAACAACAACAAAAAACACAAATTAATTTAGCCTTTTTTTTTTAAACAAGCCCACATACCAGTGTCATTTAATATATTAGTAGAATACAACAGGTGTGTTGAATATTATTACCATTATAATAACTCCCCAATGTATATCTCCTATATCATCCAGGTTGATGGGTACATGGAAAGTCAACATGAGTCGTCAGTAACTTTGATCCTGCGATACCACTGATCGAGTGGATCATATTGAAGGACGAGTCCAAGAGACAACAGCACTCCACATACACTTTCGGGGTAGTTTATCTAATCGAACACGCCCTCAAAGGAGTGAAATTGCTTTGCAGTCTTAACGACGTGTCCAATGAATGAGTTATTTCTGGACCGGGTAATATGATATAGTGAGAAAAAACCCGAAGCATTGTACATTTGTCCGCAACAAGTTGGGACATTGTCTACAACACAAAGGTTCTGTTTGATTGCGAGGTAGATAAATTGTGGAGTGATAGCTGTTTCAGGTATCCATTGATTGCGCGCACAATTCTAATCTTTTCATCAGAGCCTGGGACACGCGCAAGTGTTGACCTTTCTTAATGGTGAATATTTGTTTGTTTGTTGTTTAACGTCGCACAGCAATATTCCAGCTATATGACGGCGGTCTGAAAATAATCGAGTCTGGACCAGACAATCCCCAATGATTGACATCATGAGCACCGATCTACGCATACGATGACATGCATTAACCAGGTCAGCGAGCCTGACCACACGGTCCCGTTAGTCTCCTCTTTTGGCAAGCATGTAGTCTGTCTTACAGACCCTGATACAAATATATATCAAATACAGCCCATGCAAGTCTATAATGTTTGGAAAGTCTAGTTCACTGCAGTATCAGGATATGAAGAGAGTCACTGGGCTCCCTTTTATTATATTTTTATTAAGATAACTGAACAACTGTTTTTTTATGTACGATATGTTCATTTCAGAGACAAGATGTTAGTGTAGCAAGCACTGATCTTCGCAAGTATTAGTGGTGAATATAGCTGGGGGTGGGGAGTTGACCTGGGTTTGGGGGGGGGGGGGGACTAGGGGAGATAACCAGTGATGGGTGACCAAACACATGACAGCTTCAATTGAGGGCCGTTCAAAAACCCGTTCTTCAGCAACCCATGCTTGCTGTAAAAGGCGACTATGCTTGTCGTAAAAGGCGACTAGCGGGATCGGGTGGTCAGGCTGGCTGACTTGGTTGATACATGTCATCGATCCCAATTGCGTGGATCGATGCTCATGATGTCAATCACTGGATTATCTGGTCCAGACTCGATTATTTACTGACCGCCGTCATATAGCTGGAATATTGCTGAGTACGGCGTTAAACAACAAACAAACCGACCAAATCCTAACAACAGACTTTGACAATTTAGCCCTGTTGGTTAGGGTTCGTAAATAACTGCTTGGAAGAAAAAAAATAATTTTTTGGGTGTGGTAATATTTTTTTAAACTGATAAAAAATCTTTTCTCTTTCGCAACGTTGCTGTTACCCGGCAACACACGGTGTCCTTGACAACAACAGGGCATGGTTACCATATTGTCAGTGTGTTCGTGGCGGTATGACAGTTGTTTTACAGGGGTCTGTCTGTTGGACGTCACTTCACAATAGGGTGTGATTACTTGGGGATTATTTATGATGCGACTACGGTCATCCAATAACACAGAACACTTCAACACGCGGTGTAAACATTACTCACTTGTATATTAACTTGACGCCCCGCTGACAGACGCCATGCTTTACCGTCATGAATAACAAAACAGGTAACAAAAGCCCAGATTCCTTCTGTAATTGACAAGCTGAGTTATGATGCCAATTATAATAATATCTCATGACTGAGTAGGGAGATATAATTTTATTTGTAAATCTATTTCTATAGCTGGTTACAGATCTACAGAAATATCTTGATTATGATGGACCACGTGACCTCGGAATCCGGTGGTAAAAAAAGAATTTGAGCTGAATCATTTATTAAATATCTTAGGGTCGGGGGCAAGTTTGGGGGAGAGCTGGCGCAGAGTTTTTCTGTATTTCTGGTGCCATGCATGTCACTTATGACCTGTTTGTCAGATAGCACAGACTGCCACGGGGTCTAATGGTAGAGCGTCCGCCCAGAGAGCGGAAGGTCCGGGGCTCGATCCTCAGCAGCGTCATACCAAAATGTGTTAAAAGATGATACTCGTTGTTACCCTGTCTGGCGCTCGGCATTAAGGGGCTAAAACAAGGACTGGTCGGCTCGGAGTCAGTATACTGTGTCTGATTGGGTTTTTCATGTTAAACTGTGGCATGGTATCTCAGTGTGCTAGCACTAAAAATCGGCATCAGTCCGGACAAGTACAAGCAGCCACACACCCACACACGTGCATGCACGTCGCTATATAAGTGCAATAATCTTGGACGCGACGTTAAACCCCATTTCACCTCAGATAGCACAGGCACACCTGGTCTCGTCTACTACCTGACGTGTCGTTCGTTTCGCTTATGGCCCGTTACCCTGCCTGTATGAACACACCAGCACGTGTCTACATATCACGTGTCATGTACAGGAAGTCGACATTAGCCACTAAGAAAGCAGCTTTCTTGAGCTTTGCGGCCATAGTTTCAAACTGGCGACTTCCATTCCAGACTATGCTTTATAAAGTATTTTGAATCAGTCACACATCCGGCAACAGTAGTTTTACGTTAAGCTTTAGAGATTAGAAAACATATTCCGCTAACAATGTAACGTAAGGATATGAATATTTCATTTTTCATCACAACGTGTTTGAATCCTTATCTATCATGTAGTTGTCCGATTTTCGATCACGGACGTTGATAAACTTAATTTCGTTTATCGAAAAATCTCGTTAATCAGACATGATCATATGCAATCATGTCGGATGAACGGGACCTGACTGTAGGACACTTATAATTAGTGTCTGAAAGTTCAAACACGTCATGACGTGTCTGTATCTCACGTGTCATAATGTCATGTTTCACCTGTGTCCCGCATGTACAGACACACCAGGACGTGTCTGTATCTCATGTGTCATACATGTCATGTTTAACCTGTGTCCTGCATGAACAGACACACCAGGACGTGTCTGTATCTCAAGTGTCATAATGTCATGTTTCACCTGTGTCCTGCATGAACAGACACACCAGGACGTGTCTGTATGTCATGTGTCATGCTTGTCATGTTTCACCTGTGTCCTGCATGAACAGACACACCAGGACGTGTCTGTATGTCATGTGTCATACATGTCATGTTTCACCTGTGTCCTGCATGAACAGACACACCAGGACGTGTCTGTATCTCACGTGTCATAATGTCATGTTTCACCTGTGTCCCGCATGTACAGACACACCAGGACGTGTCTGTATCTCATGTGTCATACATGTCATGTTTCACCTGTGTCCCGCATGTACAGACACACCAGGACGTGTCTGTATGTCATGTGTCATGCTTGTCATGTTTCACCTGTGTCCCGCATGTACAGACACACCAGGACGTGTCTGTATGTCATGTGTCATGCTTGTCATGTTTCCCCTGTGTCCTGCATGAACAGACACGTCATGGCGTGTCTGTATGTCATGTGTCATGTTTCACCTGTGTCCTGCATGAACAGACACGTCATGACTTGTCTGTATGTCATGTGTCATGTTTCACCTGTGTCCTGCATGAATAGACAAGTCATGACGTGTCTGTATGTCATGTGTCATATATGTCATGTCTTCACCTGTGTCCTGCAAGAACAGACACACCGGGACGTGTCTGTATGTCATGTGTCATACATGTCATGTTTCACCTGTGTCCTGCATGTACAGACACACCAGGACGTGTCTGTATGTCATGCGTCATACATGTTTATTATAACGCTGAGCCAGGTGGGGTCTATTACTTTATCTATGTAATGAAGTAAATGAAAAAAATCCTTTAATCCCTGTACCATACACATTGCAACAGCGTGTTTCCGTGTTCACGAAGAAAACTGTTTTTTCATCTGTGTTGATATCTGGTGCAGGACAACAGCGGTATCCTGTCTTATACGGTAAGCACACCCGTCTCTCCGTTGCATGAGGTTCTAACTGCGCGTAACCTGGGTGCGGAGAGTCTACTGAACTATGTCCCCCTGTCACGACCGTTTTCGTTTCAATATTCCAAAAAATTGCACATGTATCGTCAGTGTGAAGTACAGTAAACTACGGTTATAACGAACACGCTTATAACGAACTAAAATTAGTAGTCCCTTTGAGTTCGTTATAACCGTACTTTACTGTATTGCATTTTGAATTTTGTCAATGAATAAATCTATCTATCTATTATAATAAATAAAAAGACCTTTTGAATTCCAGTATTTGAATGGTTATTGACTGTATACAATCGATAAAAAAAAATCCCAATGCGACACACAATGCACAGAGGAAACTAACGCATCCTTACTCCTTTACAAGTTTTTTTTAACAAAAGTGCGTCAGTATATATGCGAGCCTCTGATCTGCATCAAGTCAGGACTAATAGCCATCTTGCTCCCTCTCTGGTGTCGGTTGTAAGTGTCTTGCACGCAAGCAAGCAGTGTTCCCACACTTCGTAACTCAATCTGAATAAATATTGCATATGACTTGTAATTACACTGCTTTTGAACACCTGTGCGAATCATAGGGCCTGTAAAAAAACGGTTGGTTTTGTTCAAGGGCTGTGGGTGAAAAAAGTCAATGTTTGAAAGTGTTGTGTGGTAGTTAATCCAGACGTGACGTCATTGGCCCAAAGGGTGTTTTGAAAAGCGTCAATGATTATTTTGTAAGTCTTAATTAGACAATTTACTGCAGTGAAATCACAGTGAATTGTTGTGTTTGATAACTGTAATGTTGGCTTTTTAATTTAGGGTTAAGGTTGTGTGTACGATCCTGACATCTTCAGTGACCTCATGACACGATCATGTACTATGCAGAAGTCACCATGACATGCTGGGACCATGTACAGGTTAAATAATACTATAGTCAGTTGCAAACGTATTTGCACATTTTTTCAAGAATACTGAAGCCTACACTCTTTCTGCCTACCACCCAGCTAGCCTACACTCTTTCTGCCTACCACCCAGCTAGCCTACACTCTTTCTGCCTACCACCCAGTTAGCCTACACTCTTTCTGCCTACCACTCACTTCACCTACACTATTTCTGCCTACCACCCAGCTAGCCTACACTCTTTCTGCCTACCACTCACTTCACCTACGCTCTTTCTGTCTACAACCCAGCTAGCCCACACGCTTTCTGCCTGTCACCCAGCTAGCCTACGCTCTTTCTGCCTACCATCCAGCTAGCCTACACTTCTTCGTCCTGCAATGACGCAGTCAACCACGTCACAGACACTGACACCGTGATCCCCATTTGAGCTACTGGGGACATATTCTTAACCGGACTCCCCACAAGGTCTAAGTAAGACACACGGTATGAGGCCTTGATTCCAAGTTTAAAAGAATAAATTCCACAAGACCAAATAGCTGCTTGGAGGTCCAAGTAGAGAACTGTGAAGTCTATATGGAACTTGTCGTGCAGAACGGAGCCACTAACAACATTAAATAGTGTTTGTTTGTGACCTTAAGGCAAAGTAAGCTAAACCCCCTATGTAGACAGCTTGCTTGGCAGAATACTGTTTAATGGAAATCGGATTAACATTCTGCATGCTGTCATACGATCTGCACGTATCTGTATGCGCCACTCAGTGGATAGGATATAAAATTAGTGATGTGGGTGGTGGGATGTTGGTTGTTGGATGTGGGATGCGAGTGGTTGGTTGTGTGATGTGAGTAGTGGAATTTGGGTTGTGGGTTGTTGTTCGTGGTTCGTGAGTGGTTGGTTGTGGGATATGGGTGGTGTGTTGTGGTATATGGGTGGTGTATTGTGGTATATGGGTGGTGAGTTGTGTGTTGTGGGATGTCGGTTGTGAGATATGGGTAGTGGGTTGTCGGGTGTGGGTTGTGGATTTCGGTTGCGAGATCTGGCTTCTTGGTTGTGCGTTGTGGGTTGTGGGTTGTGGGTTGTTAGATGTGGGTTGTGTGTTGCGCGTTGTGGTTTGTAGGTTGTAGGTTGTGGGTTGTTGGTTCGGATGTATGTCTTCCTTTCGGTCCATGGTAGTATGTTACGCAACATCTGATATCTACCATGTTTGTCCGAAAATGGAGCAATTTTACCCCAGTATTTTCAAATTAATTGACAAATTTGCGCAACATTTTGCCAAAATATCCTTAGCGATTAAAGACAAAACATTTTTTTTCTAAACAGATAGAAATATATTTGGCAAGATGTCTGCATACAAACCATGCGTGGCGAGTGTGTAAAAGTCCAATATAACGCCAAAAGTGGCACCTGCAAGAATATCCATTCAAAATGGTTGAGCCAGTACTTGCAGAATCCACCGGGTTGTGCCCAACACGTTATGATACATAGCAAGAATGAGTAACTGTTGATGTACGCCGCAGCAATATTCCAGCTATATCACGGCGGCCTGCAAATACTGGAGCCTGGACCCGGTACAACTGGGACTGAAAGTATTGGAGATGGTCCACGCCGTCGGGGCTGGATGACACGCCATCAGCCAAACACAGCATCTGACCACTAGATCCCCGGTAAAGTCGGCTGTTACGGCAAGCGGTACTGAGGGCTTATTCTGATCCCCAATCCTAACCGTGTCTTGAACAAAAGTATACTTCTAGAATTTCCACAGAAATGCATATATGCCTTATACGTCAACAAATTATGTTTCTAGGTCTGTCAGCACCATAGCCGTGCTCGTGGGTTTCACCAAAGTGGTAAACGTCTAAGACCTGCATCACTCGGGCTTTCCTCCCACATTCAGCTTACACGCCGTGATATAACTGGAAAGATGTTAAAAGCGGCGTTAAACCCAACTCTCTCACTCACTCATTCACTCACTCACAATATACCATCATACCTAGAGCCCGGCATATAGAAGTTAAGAAAATATTAATCATCATTAATAGACCGAGCATGTTACCTATTCACAATACGTACAGTTGAACCTCATTTATCCAAACTTTCAGCGTGCATGAAACAGACGTACTTATTAACGAGGTTAAACACTAACGAAACTAGGAGCATCATGAAGGTTTAGATGTCTTGAGATGAGATCAGTGGAGAAACGAGGGTCGAACTGATGAGGTCAGTGCACTCGTGATGTGACATGAGTCGGCGAAATTACACACTTTCACCTGAATCCCAGTTCAAACCAGTCTCCGATTACAGGGACACAGATCATGCTTGGGGCTCAAATAGCGAAATTTGCCGTGAAAGACATTTGAACCCTTGTATAACAGAATGTGTGTCAATCCACGTCGCGAAGTCCTTTCTTAACAACGTCATTGCCGTTAAAACATAATCCATTTGGAACATCCTAGTGTTGTAGATATCACAGTTGTCATGTCGTTGCTACTGTCCATATCATCACAGAATCATCATCATCACAGAATCATCATCATCATCATCATCATCATCATCATCATCACAGAATCATCATCCTTCCGTCTATACCAAGTCCTTTTCACATCGTCATCACAACTGTGTCGTCAACACGATGGTGTTATAATACTGCAAGTGCGGTGAGATCTGTCGTCGACGCTGCTACATCAGACGGCGTTGTTGGTCTCCGTCACAAACACTGCCGGGAGTCCGAGATCATTGTAGCGTCCACTGGTTGCAGGTCTTGTCGTAATATGAACGCCGTTTCCAACCTGCTTCCCGTTCTTCTTCGTGAAAGTCACGGCGATGGGCGGCAGCACAAGTTGAGCTGTACCCCTCCTAGTTCTGAAGTCCCCTCCTTTAGTCGATGTTCGACTCTTAACCTTCGACTTAAGAAGGGCCGAGGTTGTGAGGTTTCTGTCAAACACCTCCACTCTGCTTCTATGGTTCAGATGTTTCTGAGCGTCCCTCCGCCGTTTCGCAGACGGGGAACTCTGTTTAATCTTCTTTTCAATTAAATCCTGAATTTCAATTTTACTAGAACCGAGCCCGTACCTACCCATACTGCCTTCTTCATACAATTCCTGTCGCTCCTTCGTCCTAGCAATGTCCTGCAGTACACCCCAGTGAGCCTTATACTCCTGTAAGTTGTCCTTATGAATTGTCATCGCCATTGAACTCTTGCGTGTAAAAATCCTTTTGGCAGCATCAACTTGTTTTTTCCGAAAATCACATCTCGCATCTTGACCCTTGTTGAGAACGTCAGTCAGCCCGCCTCGGGTTTCTATCTGTCGTTTCAGAGTCTCAAGCCTGCTCTCGACATAGAACCCGTTTGTGTAGTCGTCGTAACACACCTTCCGAGACCTCATGGTCGTGCTGATTGCTCCCCTCTTGTCCTGCATGGTGATTGCGTGATTGTCTCTTTATATATACCCGCTTGACAGGTGCGTGACAGTCGGAACCTACCCCTCTAGGCTTACCCCTCTGCTCGCGTCACTAGCCACCCCGGTCTTGATGACTCGTCTATCTCCGCGAGGGTCGATATGCTATGCGATCATCAAGCTGTTTGGTTTCTCTAGGAATCGCTAACAACTATGGGCGTGTTTGATTAGGCCCACCTTGCTCGCCAGACCATGGCTGACACTGGTGGCATGTGAGAGGATTTCTGACAAACTGGTTGTCAAAGTACCAGGTGAGGTGTTAAGCTTGTGAATGGGCATTAGGTATAACGGTATTGTGCAGTCGGGGCAGGTTACTGGCCACGTTAGCCGACATAGAGCACTGGGTGTATAGCCTAACATTGAATACATAGCTTGAATGAGTGTTGAATTGTATACCACACGTCGGTAAAGAGAACGTTTGGCTTGAACTGTACCGCTATATTCTGAGTGAGAATATTAGTTGGCAATTATGAAGATAGAGGTCGGGACCGTTGTCCTCGATGTAGTGCATGTCGGTGAACTTATTCATGGCACATGCGGGTGGGTCATCACACATCATATTGTTTGTAGAGTGGTGAGTGCTGTCAGATATATTCCGGACACAGTTTTGCCAGACCTGTAGGTACTCAAGCAAGATCAACACGCGGAATGACATGGTGAAGGACACATGCTATCGGGACATTCGCCTTGAACAAACATTTGGACACAACTCGGAGTCTGTGAAGCCCGAAGTGATGCAGGTCTCAGACGTTTACCACTTTGGTGAAACCCACGAGCACGGGTATGGTGCTGACAGACCTAGAAACATAGTCAGGGCGAACCGGGATTCGAACGTACAATTATAGGTTTCTGGCTTGTCTAAGGGACATTGCGGCGCCATAGACGACTGGGCCACCCGTGCCCCAAACAAACTGAACACATATAGGGACACACAATTATGACTATCACACATCATAGCCACCAGATAACCATTT
Source organism: Haliotis rufescens (assembly GCF_023055435.1). Classification (NCBI taxonomy): domain Eukaryota; kingdom Metazoa; phylum Mollusca; class Gastropoda; order Lepetellida; family Haliotidae; genus Haliotis; species Haliotis rufescens. Next base: position 7,127,609 of record NW_025963924.1, read on the forward strand.
GCATACTAAGCTCTAACGGAACCTAATCTGTCTTGTAGACCTCCATGTACACCAGCATAGTCTACAGGACACTTATCCTGCCTCAGATTCTAAGATGGAACACGGACATAGTCTACAGGACACTTATCCTGCCTCAGATTCTAAGATGGAACACGGACATAGTCTACAGGACACTTATCCTGCCTCAGATTCTAAGATGGAACACGGACATAGTCTACAGGACACTTATCCTGCCTCAGATTCTAAGATGGAACACGGACAAAGTTTACAGGACACTTATCCTGCCTCAGATTCTAAGATGGAACACGGACATAGTCTACAGGACACTTATCCTGCCTCAGATTCTAAGATGGAACACGGACATAGTCTACAGGACACTTATCCTGCCTCAGATTCTAAGATGGAACACGGACATAGTCTACAGGACACTTATCCTGCCTCAGATTCTAAGATGGAACACGGACATAGTCTACAGGACACTTATCCTGCCTCAGATTCTAAGATGGAACACGGACAAAGTTTACAGGACACTTATCCTGCCTCAGATTCTAAGATGGAACACGGACATAGTCTACAGGACACTTATCCTGCCTCAGATTCTAAGATGGAACACGGACATAGTCTACAGGACACTTATCCTGCCTCAGATTCTAAGATGGAACACGGACAAAGTTTACAGGACACTTATCCTGCCTCAGATTCTAAGATGGAACACGGACATAGTCTACAGGACACTTATCCTGCCTCAGATTCTAAGATGGAACACGGACAAAGTTTACAGGACACTTATCCTGCCTCAGATTCTAAGATGGAACACGGACATAGTCTACAGGGCACTTATCCTGCCTCAGATTCTAAGATGGAACACGGACATAGTCTACAGGACACTTATCCTGCCTCAGATTCTAAGATGGAACACGGACATAGTTTACAGGGCACTAACAGTTATTAACAAAATACGTAATACGAAAATACCAGTGTCTATAGAATTTCCATACCTTAGGTAATTATTTTCTTTGAGCTTTCTCAATATTAGTTTTGGGCGGTCGGGTAGCCTATTGGTTAAGGCGTTCGCTCGTCACGCCGAAGACCCGGGTTCGATTCCCGACATGGGTACAATGTGTGAAGCCAGTTTCTGGTGTCCACCGCCGTGATATTGCTGGAATAGGGCTAAAAGCGGCGTAAAAACATACTCACTCACTCACTCAATATTAGTTTTGTTTCGTGAGAGCACATGTATGTTCTCGTATGTAACTGACAGTTATGGGCAGGATATGAGGAGATTAGTTCCTCTATGCAACAGAGGATAACTCCTCATATGACGGATCAATGGAGAAGATAGTTTGTTCGTGAAGGCAGCTGAGATAAACACACAGCACCAAAACAACAGCACTGTATTTCCTGGTCACCTCATCGAACACTAATCGATCATAAACTGACTCATCGATTTCTCATCATGTTATAATGCATTATACAGTGTGGTCATTGACTCATACGTAATGGTCGCTCTACTGATTCCCGTGAGTGTACACGAGTTATGGGTTATAGTTATGGATTATGGATAATCTGTTTTCATAAGTCTCTGGTGGGCGTGCGGTATGGGTTGGTGCTAGTTACGTTGTTTGATTGCATTGCAGGTGATACTTATTGCGTGGCGGAATGACATGACGTGTATCGTTATTATAACAGAGACAGGTAGGGGGGATTCCATGGGAGTGTAAGCTGAATTATGTATGACTCGTGGGTAACCATAACTTGCTTAGGGTCGATCATTTGATATTTTGTGTGAGAGTGTGTTTGTGATTGTGTGTATGTTAGTGTGATAGTCGTCACGATATGGCTAAAATATTGCCGATGTGACGTAAAGCATTAACTCACTCACTCACTAGTGTGATAGAGAGGGAGACTGTGTGTGTGTGTGTGTGTGTGTGAGAGAGAGAGACTGTTTTTTGTGTGTGTTTTTGTATGTGTGTGTGAGAGAGAGACTGTGTGTTTGTGTGTCTGATTGTATGTGTGTGTGTTTTCGAGTGACTGAGAGGGAAAGAAATCGTGTGTGTGTGTGAGAGAGAGGGGGGAGAGAGAAAAAGAAATTTATAGTTTATTTATGAGTCACACCTTACATTAGCTGTGTATATACAAGAATGGGAGATATAATTGAAACAGTTACGTCCAGACATAAGACTTATGAGACCCAATAAAACAGAAGGCTACTGGTCGTAGACTGTACAAAACAATATTTACATAATATACATAATAATAAACGCGACAAAACCCTTTCCATATTCAATAGAAATCTCTAGAGTCTAGCGTATGATTCCGACTATATCATAAGCAAGTGTTTATGAATCACTTATCAAATAGTGAAGATATCACGTGTTACCTGCCCCACCGGTTGCAAACGTCACAAACACATGCAAAGGCAAGTCAATTGGTCACCTGAAAAAAACACGGGAAGATATGGTATACGTCAAAATAGGGAATTGCATCGGGCATCATTCCTGTTACTGATACGTCACATTTGGACATGTCCTCCACATTTCTACCATAAAACGTTTTGAAAGTTTTACTGAGGCCTTGAATGTTGTAGCCTTGATCAAACAACTTCTGAGCAAGAGTCTTATGACACCCTTTAAATGTTTGGTAGAAAGGGCGTGCTCGGTTGTACCGCAAAAGTTGCGAAATATAGACAAGGGCTGGAGCTGAGGGATTATTGCTCCATATGAACGGAAAGTTGACGATTGAAAAGTTGAAGCTTAAAAAAGCGTTCATATAATGTTCATTTTGTAAAGTGCGCTTTAAGCAAGCTGATAAGACGTGAACATTGTCTTACTTTAAAATAAAAACAGGTTTGTTGAAATCAGTCAGATTTGTAAAGGTAGGATTTAATAACTTACAATATTTATGAAGTGCGTGTCTTTAATCTTTATAAAAAAGGACATGAAATTAAAAATTGTAAACACACACACCCATCCAGGTTTTCACTTTAATGACTTGCGTAAAGTAAGTTTAAAAGTTGCATTATAAAATTTATGTGGTGTTGGCTGCATGTTAAGACGTAATCAAAGCTTCAATTAAATTACCCCGACTCGCCGCTCCAATCAAGTATACACGTGTTTGAATCTTTGATGAATGTGATGTATCGTGTTACAGTGACTGGTGTCATGCGTTTGTCTATGTACAAATTAAACAGGCAATCGATCACAGCGTAACCTTATATGCCCGATACCGTGACTGGAAAGTATTGATTAAGAGAACAGAAATACAAACATAGCGTGGGCCAAACATGTGATCGTTCGCTGATTAATTTGCAATCGCAGCCCAGATCGAACTTCACTGATTTCGTTTTGCCTGAGTTAACGTCATGACAACCCTGCACATGTAAGTATAGTCCAGGGTCGGAAAGGAAACATGCGAAAATAGAACTGAATTAGGTTCTGAAAGAACATGCATGAATACATGTATGCGTGTGTAAAGTGCCGGGCAAAAATAAGTGTACACCCATGTTTGATGGTGGCTAAACATGAAACAAACAAGAAATGTTTATTCGATCTCTATGTATTGGTACGGGTATCATACTTTTATCATCCAAAACTGGCTCGTCGGTGAGATCAAGCGATATCTACACTGTAGATATCGCTGCAATGAAATTGCATCACAATGCTTTGCAGACCATTGTGATGTCATTGGTTACCATGACGTCACAATCAAATGACATCACTAATGGCTCTGCTACTGAAGCTGTTAGCAGTACTTTTTACACTTAAGACACTGCTTATTACTGTCTACAAACTGATAAACTTGGAAGAATGATGTTGGATGATAAATAAAATCTCACCCTGTTTCGGCGACTGTTGTCAGACTGGTAACGTTTAGATAAATTTGTAATACTTTTGTGAAAGTGTATTTTCTTTTGCCCGGGATTTGAGTATGGCATACAAATGATTGGACTGTAGATGCACTGCAATTAGTCATGCTGAACACCAGAGCCCGTTACACAAAGCGACCTCAGTGATAATACAGAGTGACGGTGACTGAGTTATTTCTCCACATTTTTACACACTTACGGCAGTATTAGCGTTAAGATCGCTTCGTGGAAGAGTGACAGGTTACAAGACTATCGGGATATTATTGGTCAGTCTTGGGGGAGAGGTAGTTCAGTGGTCAGTGCGTTCGCTCGAGCTCATCACGCTGGACATCAATGCCCGGATTCGATTATAATAAATAATAAATGTGTTTGTACCTCGCTAAATGACCCGTCAAGATCCGGGGTAGAATAGGTCTTCAGCAAACCATGCTTGCCTTAAAAGGCGACTATGCTTGTCGTAAGAGGAGACTAACGGGATCGGGTGGTCAGGCTCACTGACCTGGTTGATGCATGTCATCGATCCCAATTGCGTGGATCATGCTCATGATATATATCACTGGATTGACTGTTCCAGACTGGATTATTTACCCTAGCCGCTCCCAGCAATATTCCAGCCATATGACGTCGGTCTGTAAATAATCGAGTATGGACCAGACAATCCAGTGATTGACATCACGAGCATCGATCCACGCAAATGGGATACGATGACATGTATCATCCAGGTCGGCGAGCCTGACCACCCGATCTTGTTAGTCGTCACTTACGACAAGCATATGGGTTGCTGAAGACCTATTCTACCCCGGATGTTCACGGGTCGAGCAGTCTGGTGATAACACTGGCAAGCCAATAAATAAAGCCCATTTCCGGTGTGCCCCTCCGTGATATTGCTGGAATATCGCTAAAAGCGGCGTAAAATTATACTCATACAATTGGTCAGTTTCATAGAACCATATATGCCCAAACGTAAACCTAGAAACTCCTAAACGAGCACGCCCTACGAGACACAAGTCGCTAATCCTACAACAATGTCAGCCAGCAGTTTCCTATCAGCGGCTTTCAAATGCCGAACTGGATGTGTGTATCTCCCTCTTATGGGAATGCTGTGTGTATTTTCATAACAGAAACATACTGGATGCCATCGCGAGGATCGTCAATGAGCCTCCCTGGACAGCTAGGGGAATATTGAGTCTCTTACAGGAAGCGACCTTTGATGGGACGTCAATTGATCACCTGTCAAAGAAGCATTAGACGAACAGGTGCGACTTATGACAATCGGTCTTCATGTCAACATGGGAAACAGAGGACCACCAGGTGTGTGGATAATTGTTTACTGCAGCTCCAAAGACACTTAGACGATGTCAACTCCGTATTTCTGTTAAAGAAAGTTGTATAAATTAGATCATGGGAAAAAATTAACGCTTTCATGTCAACCTTGAGTTATGTCCGTTGTCATCCCATGTAGTACACCTTTAATTCGACCCGTTAAGATCCGTGGTAGAATAGGTCTTCAGCAACACATGCTTGTCGTAAAAGGTGATTATGATTGTGAGAGGCGACTAACGGGATCCGGTTGTCAGGCTCGCTGACTTGATTGATGCATGTCATCGTATCCCAGTTTTGTGGATCGATGGTTATGATGTTAATCACTGGATTGTCTGGTCCAGACTCGATTATTTACAGACCGCCGTCATATACCTGGAATATTGCTATAAGTAAACATTGAACTGGGGCTTGTGCATGCCTGTATTCAATATATAGTGTCCGCATTCTCTGAATGCAGTATGGTCCATGATTTTTGCAATCTATAAGTAAAAGAAACCAACCAGATCCCGATGCAACCCATGCTTGCCGTAAAAGGCGACTATGCTTGTCGTAAGAGGCGACTAACAGGATCGGATGGTCAGGCTCCCAGACTTGGTAGATGCATGTCATCGTATCCAAATTGCGATGATCTATGCTCATGATGTCAATCACTTGACTGTCTGGTCCAGACTCGATTATTTACAGACTACCGTCATATAGCTGGAATATTGCTGAGTGCGGCGTTAAACAACAAACAAACAAACAATTAAAACACCTTTAATTCTTCCACAGTTGTAGTCCAGCTTGAACCTCTGCCACGGGCACAGTTCCACAGTCCATCCATGAAATATATGTTAATCTTCCGTTTAATTTTTGAAAAGTCAACACATTTTGATAAATACCGGTATATTTACCCCTGGAGTAGTACAGTAAACTACCGTTATAACGAACTCAAAGGGACTACTAATTTTAGTTCGTTATAACCGTAGTTCGTTATAAGTACATATACAGCATGACTACAGCAAGTAGTCGGGACCAAAAAGTAAGTTCGTTATATCCGTCAGTTCGTTATAAGCGTGTTCGTTATAACCGTAGTTTACTGTAATAATAATTAAACAATCTGTAGATCGCACTCATAGAGTTCAGCTTTTAGCACTAAGTGCTCTGATTTCAGTATCAGCGTTTTCCCTTCCACTGATAGAAAAAACCCAGAGATCAGTGAAACCGCCTCATCGCTTTCACATTTACATCCATGCATAATGATTCAGAGTGACAAATCACTCCCCACAGGGCAGTGGGATGACTTCAGCCTTCAAATATTCAACTTACCCTTTATGTCGAACAATATTTCAGCAGCTCCAGCCGTTGTTGTCTACACAACAAGTTAGAATCGAGCTTGCTCTTTCTGAGAAAATTTCAAAGAGCGTCATACGACTTGCTCATCAATTGTTTGATCAGCGGGGTTACAATATTCAAGGCCTTAGTAATTAAAGCTTTCTAAAGGTGTGTTGGTATGGTGTGGAGGATATTACCAAATTTGATGTATCAGTGACCAAAATGATGTCTAATTCCTAGTTTCACTTGTACCATATGTCTTCCTTTATTTTCAGGTGAACAATTGGCTTGCCTTTGCATGTGTTTGTGACTGATGCCACGGGCAGGGAAGGATACGCTCACCTTTTCGCGAACACCTTGTTTCATTTCTAGGTGATAGACATACATAAACACCTGCTTATGACATAGTCGGAATCTTAATGGACGCGTACAATATTTCTTATTATGAAGGAAAGGGTTTTGTAGCTTTTATAAACAATGTGAAAAGTCCGGTCACGTGGTGTACGTAATACTGTGGCGTCACTGCCCAGACGTACTCATTTTTGCGCACAGGGTAAACTATTTGTGCTCCGTGACTGGGTTCCGTCTATACATGTGTTATGATATAGGAGGGATGGGAATCTGCTACAACCAGGTAACAGAGTTTACCCGTGAAGATCCGGGGTAGATTAGGTCTTCAGCAACCCATGCATGCCGTAAAAGGCGACCATGCTTGTCGTAAGAGGCGACTAACAGGATCGGGTGGTCAGGCTCGCACTGACTTGGTTGATGCCTGTCATCGTATAACTGCGTTGATCGATAATCATGATGTCAATCACTGGACAGTGTGGTCCAGACTCGATTATTTGCCTACCGCCGTCATATTGTTGAGTGCGGCGTTAAACAATAAACAAACAAAACAAACAAACAAACAAGGTAACAGAGTTGGATGGGTTTAGGGCCGCTTTCAGTTTTATTACAACTTAAAGTCAGCTGGATGTTATTATAGACTAAGACACAGCCAAATGAAGATGGCGATGTTTATAGACTCTTTTGTTTGCTATTGACTGTTGACCAAGGTGACCCTTTGTTTAGACTAACCACGCTATACCCGTAACATACATGCCCGTTGTGCGGCGTTAAACAACAAGCAAACAATGAAACAAAACATGTCTATTAAAGAGGCTACTACCATGCTGACTACCTCTGACAGAGCAGGACTAGTGAGTGAGTGAATTTGGTTTTACGCCGCAATATTCCAGCAATGTGACGGTGGATGACACCAGCAATTGGTCTACACATTGTACCGATGGGAGAATCGAGACATGACCTTTGGCGTGACGAGCGAGCGCTTTATAACTACAAGGTTACCCATCCGCCCCAGAGCAGGACGAGACCATTGCAGGATGCGCATCCTATAGTCTGGCCGACCGTGACCAGGGCCCACTTGCACAAAGCGATCTTAGTGCTACGACTATTGTAAGCCTATGTTAAAGTATGGGAGTTACGATCATCTTAGTTCTAAGATTGCTTTGTGCAAGTGGGCCCAGATATCCATAGAAATATATACGCATCAACTAAGAAACTGAAGCAACAACGATTCAGTTAGACACACCTATGTTGTGGCTGTGGTTAAGAAAAGGTTCCCTATCCAATTACTTTGAAACCGCTGGTATGGCTGTTAAATTATTTTCATTTATTTCAGCGGTGCGGATACTAAAAGATGTATATTAAGTGTATATATAATAATGCAACGTTATCGCGAAAAACAAGGCCTCGACTAAATTAATTACATACCGTGATGCAGTTATGTGTATATTACCTGCGAAGGTATATTCTTAACTGCACAAATCAATCTTTCATTTCCCGGGAATGAGAGGATTATGCTGTAAGGAGTTACTTCCCTTTGTATCGTTGAGCAGGTTATACGAGCACCCTGGTGTCGACGTTACTCGCCCTACAACAAAGATGTCAGGAGTACCAGAGGAGAGTAAACTTTCCTACAACTTCTTGGGGAGGTCTGGACTGAAGGTGGCCAACATATGTCTCGGCACGATGACGTTTGGGGAAGCTGTCAAACGAAGATACATGAGACCTCCTTTTTGAGGGTTTGCATGTTCGAGGCGCGAGCCAAAAAACGTTAAAATAAAAGGGCTTATCTCGACTGGCATCGTAAGGCCCTGTACCAATTTTGTCTATATGTTTTATGTGTCTGTTTTTTTAGAACAATATGTCACAATACCCCAAAATTGACGCTTTAAAGTAACATTTTATTATTATTATTATGACATATTTCATTTTGTCATACCTAGGGGATATTCACATGCATTCTCCTAGTGCATGTATAACTGAAGCCTATGTATATACATTGTTCAACTTTGTGTCATGCGCTAATATAAGATATAGATTGACGCGTTAAACTGACATTATTATTATGACATATATTTCATTATGTCATACCTAGAGGATATTCACATGCATTCCCCAAGTACATGTATAACTAAGGGCATATATACATTGTTCAACTTTGTGTCATGCGATAATATAAGATATAGATTGACGCATTAAAGTGACATTATTATTTTAATTATTATGATGATGATGATGATCATCATCATTATCATCATCAGATTAGATTTATTTGCATAAACAAGTAAAATTAGTTAAATTAGCAATAACAGCATGCTGATGATGATGATGATCAGCAGATTAGATTTATTTGCATAAACAAGTAAAATTAGTTAAATTAGCAATATCAGCTTCAGCTGCCTCACAACAAGCCTCCAGGTAAGGTGATACCAGACATATATATGTCCTTGAACTATGATAATATCAGTATGAATGAAGCTGACCTACATCCGTCAGTTGGACCAGTCAGTCATGAGACTACTGTCGTGCAGCACTCATCACCTGACTTGCCGACCACACACACATGGCATGCACGTTTTCTCTTCAACGGGCGACCCTGCATTCCTTTGATAAGATACGAAACTGTTCAGTGTCGTACGATGTTCTTTAATGAGTGCCATATGATGTCATTCTGACACAACATAATAAAACAGGAGTGATAATAAAAAATATGTTTAAAAAATCATGCATCCGATTTTTAATGTGTTGAATAGGCATTTATCTAAAGTTTTTTTATCGTATCGTGCACAGCTCTGACTCAGACCCTTTGTGAGTGAGTGAGTGAATATGGTTTTACGCCGCTTTTAGCAATATTCCAGCAATATCACGGCGGGGGACACCAGAAATGGGCTTCACACATTGTACCCATGTCTGGAATCGAACCCGGGTCTTCGGCGTGACGAGCGAACGCTTTAACTACTAGGCTACCCGACCGCCCAGACCCTTTGTGAAAAAGATGGGAGGGAAACGTCATTCATCACATGACATTAACGGTTTTGGTTTGTTTGTTAGTTTAACGTCGCAATGAACAATATTCCAGCTATATGACGACGTCTCTAGATTTTCGAGTATGGACAAGACAATCCAGTGATTGACATCATGAGCATCGATCAACGCAGTTTGGATAGGATGACATGCATCAACCAAGTCACCCGATCCCATTAGTCGCCTCTTATGACAAGCATGGGTTGCTGAAGATCAATTCTAACCGGCACCTTCACCGGGTGACATTGACGATGGGTAATGTCATAAATAGTTCATCAAAAGCATAACTACATTGACATGCAAGATCAGAGATGTAATTTGTTGATGAGGCCTACGTTTGTTTTATATTCTGATGAAAGCATATTTACAGATATTTCATGAAACCCCGTTAATCCGCCGGTACGTTCCCAGTGAAATCGCCAGGCTTAAAAGAAATCCGGATAACTGAAACAAGGGTACATAGTTTAATGATATAAAGATGTTCCCCCAGTACTTGTCCGGAAAGAGGGGTGTCCAGTCTGACAGGGTTTCACTGTTTCCCGGTGCAAAGTGTGTTCAAGGTCACTAATGAAGCATTCACGTTGAGCCACTGGGTTGTTGCTGGCGTCATGATAAAGCTTTTTTCAAGAATTTTCTGGGACAATTTATTTTTTTCGATAAAAATCCACATGTTCAGGAACAGTGATGGGGTGAATTATTTAGGTTTACGCCGCTTTTCGCAATGACCGCTTAACTTGGAACATGACCCCTTAAGTAAGAATACATGTAGGTCATATATTGAAATATTTCTAAATGTGGCCACACAATCTCGTGGTAATGTTGTGCTGTGTCACGCGAGGTAGAGTTACTTCCCTTCGCCTTCAGTTGATAAAGTTTAAAAGACGAGTGTCAGCCCACTGCTGTCGTCATTACTCGCATACAACAACGATGTCAGCTGTACCAGAAGAGAGTAAACTTTCCTACAACTTCTTGGGGAGGTCTGGACTGAAGGTGGCCAACATATGTCTCGGCACGATGACGTTTGGGGATTCGGGGGTAAGTTGGGGACGCCTGACAAACACAGCTGAGAGTGAGACCTCATTTCTGAGGGTCTACATGCATGCGCTTGTCATGTGTAATATAACGTGTATTTATCACCTGATCATTAGGACATAGTTTCTGTAGGAATGTGTATCTGCTCTTCATACACATAGACCTAATTTCAATGCTCGGGGATATTGACATGCACTCCACAGGTACCTGTATAACTAAAGCATATATACCGTATTCGACGTAATAAGCGCCCGACTCTAATAAGCGCCCACGGTGATATTTGCTAATATATTGGCTGGTGAACAATCCCAATTTGCACCTTCCGATTGACCAATGTGCACAAGACTTATTTATTCGTGTATAATACACACTCGTGTGTTATATGCACCCTTAATTACGGGCAATTAAATTCTGGAAAAATATGTTTGTCGTGTATAAAACGCGTAGACCTTTCTTTTATATCATTCAGGCTGTCCGCATAATCAACGAAATTTATGATCTTTTAACCCTGTTTTTTTTCACCAAAATTATATTCTAATAAGAACCCCCTATTCCTAATTTTAAGAGCCCCCTCTGCGCTTATTACGTCGAATATGGTATACATTGTCCAACTTTCTTTGTGTCATGGGAAAAGATAACCAACTCCTTTCAATGTAACCAGTTGATCGTTTATCTAGATGCATTTCTAGCAAATTATCCTGGATGAGACGTATTTATCTGAATTTCGAAACCTGAAAAGGGGCTCCTGTTATATGGCAGAGCTAATATTTTGATAAGAACAAACCTGGTTTTGGTGTGACTCTTTGGTGATTTTTTGTGTGTGTTGTGGACCGCCTCCGTGGTCTAGTAGTAGGGCGGCTGCCCGGGTAGCGGAAGGTCCGGGGTCCGATCCCCGGCCGCGTCATACCAAAAGACGTTACAAGGCGGTACTTGTTGTTACCATGTCTGGCGCTCGGCATTAAGGGGCTAAAACAAGGACTGGTTGGCTCGGAGTCAGCATACTGCGCCAGGGTGGGGTAATCATGTTAAACTGCGGCGTGGTATCTCAGTGTGCTAGCACTATAAATCGGCATTAGTCCGGACACGTACAAGCAGCCAAACACACATGTACAAGCACGTCGCAATATTAGTGCAATAATCTTGGACGCGACGTTAATCTCCGTTTCACCTCACCTTGTGTGTTCTGTTGGCAGGGGTTGAAGTTTGGAGTAGGCTTGGGGTGCGGTGTGGGTGGTGTGGGTTGTGTTTGTGCGGGTGCGGTGTGGGTGGTGTGGGTTGTGTTTGTGGGGCCGCGGTGTTGGTGGTTGGTGTGGGTGTTGTGTTTGGGGGGTAGCGATGTGGGTGGTGGCGGTTGAATTTTGGAGTAGGCTTCGGGTGCTGTGTGGGTAGTGGGGGTTGTGTTTGTGCCACTTGGTGGAGGTGGGAGTGGGGGTTGTGTTGGTAGGGGTTGAAGTTTGGAGTAGGCTTGGGTGCTGTGTGGGTAGAGGGTGCTGTGTTGGTGAGGGTGCCGTGTTGGTGGTGGTGGTTGAATTTTCGAGTAGGCTTGGGGTGCTGTGTGGGTTGTGGGGATTGTGTTGGTGTTGGTGGGGGTTTTGTTGGTGGGGGTTGAATTTTGGAGAAGGCTTGGGGTCCGGTGTGAGTGGTGGGGGTTGTATTGGTGGGGGTGGGGGTTTTGAGGCTGGGGTGAATTTTGGAGTGCGGTGTGGATGGTGGGGTTTCTGTTGGTGGGGTTAGATAGTGACATGGGTGCAATTGGTGGTATGTTGATAAGGGTGATGCTGTGAGATGGTGGTGGTGAAGGTGGTTTTGGAGTCGTTAAGTAGTGTATAGGTCTGAGTGTGATGTTTGGTTTCAGGTATCCATTGAATGCGCGCACAATTCTAATCTTTTCATCAGAGCCTGGGACACGCGCAAGTGTTGACCTTTCTTAATGGCGAATATTTGTTTGTTTGTTGTTAAACGCCACACTCAGCAATATTCCAGCTATATGATGTCGGTCTGCAAATAATCGAGTCTGGACCAGACAAACCAGTGATTGATATCATGAGCATCGATCTACGCAATAGGAATACGATGACATGTATCAACCAAGTCAGCGAGCGTGACCACCCGATCCCGTTAGTCGACTCTTACGACAAACATAGTTGCCTTTTACGGAAAGCATGGGTTGCTGAAGAGCTGTCCCAACCCGGATCTTCACGTGTCGTGTGATGTTTTGGATAAGATGGTGGTTTTGAGTGTGGATGACGGGATTGTGGGTAAAATAGTAAATGCACACCTGACGATATCGCCACTGATAATGGAATGATAATGCTGTAAGTTGCCAGACTAGTGTTCAATCTATCATCAAAACTGGAACAGACAATTCTCTGCAGGCCATATCTGAAGTTTATCTCCCCGACCCTAGAGAATAAATAAAGAAACGACCCCAACTTGAGTCTAGAATGATTTGGCAAGACAAGTTTGCCTCAGCGCTAATTAAGGAGCGGTTGGGTAGCCTAGTGGTTACAGCGTTCGCTCGTCACGAAGATCCGGTTCCGATTACCGACATGGGTACAATGTACAAGCCCATTTCTTGTGTCCCCATCCGTGATATTGCTGGAATATTGCTAAAAGCGGCGTAAAACCATACTCACTCACTCAGCGCGAATTGGCATTGTTCTGGGCTCCATTTGGATTTTACTTTAATTCCGAAGATATACATTTTTAGATATGCTTTTTGCGGCTAAATGTTAGTTTAACCTTATCTGCTGCTACCATACAGCGATGCTGCCAATGTGATAAAATTCAGACAATTAAACAATTTTCTCACGCGCTCACATACTTCGCGAAGCACACACGGAGAATCAAAGATGTGTCAGGGAACTGTTTCAAGGTGAATAGGAATCCAATAACAAGGCAAGTTTGGATGGAAGCCCCAAAAGCACACTTCTATATCAATCCAGTTGCCTGTGTTTGTGTTACAGGCCAAGAGACCCGGCCAGGCCACGGAGGAATACTCCCACCAGGTGCTTGACCGCTACGTCGAGTGGGGAGGCAACTTCCTCGACACCGCCGACGTCTACTCACAAGGACTGTCTGAGAAGTTCATTGGATCCTGGCTCACAAAGTAGGTGCAGATGTACCAGCAGGATCAGCAGCGTGAGGGTGGTCAAGGTGCAGTAATGCACTGACAAGACGTGTATCTGGGAACTGTCAGGGTCTCCATTTTCTGTGTTCAATATGATGCTTGAAGCCAGTGGTATGAGGATGTAATAATAGAGAATACCACACAAAACTGTGTGCGTGCGTGCGTGCATGCGTGCGTCCGTGAATGAGTGAGTTGAGTGAGAGCGTTGAGTGGGTGGGGTTGGGGTGGGGTGCGTGCATGTGTGAGTGAGTGGTGGGTGCGTGCGTGAGTGAGTGTGTGCGTTGAGTGAGTGCGTGCGTGGAGGGTTGAGTGAGTGCGGTTGTTGAGTGAGTGAGTGAGTTTAACGCGTTCGAACAGTATTCCAGTTATATCAGGGAGTGTCAGCTTGATGTGGGGGAAAGCCCAAAGTGATGGCGCTTACCAGTGCCGGCATAGTGATGATTAACCAAGAGCTATAAACGCTGATAGGGCGAATCTGTGACAAATATACAAACAAACATAGAGAGGTCGTTATTCAATACGATACACACCAGACATCTATGACATCAAGAAGCCATATACAAACATCATGGACAAAACAATCATGAAGTAAATTGGAGTCAATTAATATGAAAATCACATCACACGCAACTCTGCATAGGCCTGTGTCCTAGGTCCTATCAGATCCCGACATAGCATCTTTGATCATTTTAGCATAACATGTTTGATGGAGAGAGCATGGTGAACGCATCCATTTCACTGTCATAATAAAACACGAAGACAATTGTTCATCAGTGCATTGGCAATCGATTGGTTTGTTGGATAGTTTGGGACACAGAACAACATAGCCGTACTATTTTAATGTTAGGCCCATTCTCGTGTTCTCGGCAAGCTTGGAAACGAGCCAAATATGACAAAGTGCGAGAATGCAAGAGATAATGAGTGCTGAATTTTTACTGACATGAACAATCACATACAATAAACAGTTATGTCAGGTCAGCGCAACACGGTCAACGCTGTAATCGTCGCACAGTTTGCATCATAAGGTGAGGTGAGGTGAAATGGGATTTAACATCGCGTCCAAGATTATTGCACTTATATAGCGACGTGCATGCACGTGTGTGTGTTTGTGTGTGTGGCCTATTGTACTAGTCCGGACTGATTCCGATTTATACATGTAGTGCTAGCTCAATGAGATACCATGCCGCAGTTTAACATGAATACCCCACTCAGACACAGTATACTGACTCCGAGCCGACCAGTCCTTGTTTGAGCCCCTTAATGCCGAGCGCCAGACAGGGTAACAACAAGTACCATCTTTTAACGTCTTTTGGTATGACGCGGTCGGGGATCGAACTCCGGACCTTTCGCTCTTCGGGCGGCCGTTCTACCACTAGACCACATAGGCGGTCGTTTGCATCATAAGCATAGGATGTTCGATGTTTACTGCCTTCAACAGACACAATGAACGATCATATATATCAACATTGCGTGGTATTGGGGGTACCCCAGAGCCAGGCTGTACTGAAGAAGGGCCTGTCCTAATGTAGATCGATCTGTTCAGGCATTTGAATGTAAAGAAAAAAAAGGGTTTTACTCATCGTTTGTTTAAGGATAAACATTCAAAGTTTGTGGCGTTTTTATTCCAGACAGCCACGTGAGAAGTACGTTATTGCCACGAAGGTGAGAGCAAACACACCTATTGGCGTTGGTCTGAGTCGTCGTCATATTGTCAACAGCATCCAGAGAAGTCTTGAGAGGCTGCAGACAGACTACGTGGATCTGTACCAGGTGAGTACTGTGTGGAGGAGAACCTGTGAGTACTGTGTGGAGGAGAACCTGTGAGTACTGTGTGGAGGAGAAGCTGTGAGTACTGTGTGGAGGAGAACCTGTGTGTACTGTGTGGAGGAGAACCTGTGAGTACTATGTAGATCTGTACCAGGTGAGTACTGTGTGGAGGAGAACCTGTGAGTACTGTGTGGAAGAGAACCTGACAGTACTGTGTGGAGGAGAACCTGTGAGTACTGTGTGGAGGAGAACCTGTGAGTACTGTGTGGAGGAGAACCTGTGAGTACTGTGTGGAGGAGAACCTGTGAGTACTGTGTGGAGGAGAACCTGTGAGTACTGTTTGGAGGAGAACCTGTGAGTACTGTGTGGAGGAGAACCTGTGAGTACTGTGTGGAGGAGAACCTGTGAGTACTATGTAGATCTGTACCAGGTGAGTACTGTGTGGAGGAGAACCTGTGAGTACTGTGTGGAGGAGAACCTGACAGTACTGTGTGGAGGAGAACCTGTGAGTACTGTGTGGAGGAGAACCTGTGAGTACTGTGTGGAGGAGAACCTGTGAGTACTGTGTGGAGGAGAACCTGTGAGTACTGTGTGGAGGAGAACCTGTGAGTACTGTGTGGAGGAGAACCTGTGAGTACTGTGTGGAGGAGAACCTGTGAGTACTGTGTGGAGGAGAACCTGTGAGTACTGTGTGGAGGAGAACCTGTGAGAACTGTGTGGAGGAGAACCTGTGAGTACTGTGTGGAGGAGAACCTGTGAGTACTGTGTGGAGGAGAACCTGTGAGTACTGTGTGGAGGAGAACCTGTGAGATGACCATACAAGGTAGTCCACCAATCCTAAATCCAAACCCTCACTTGTGAGGTGATAGCATCATTCGGTCTCTAGCTCACTGTAAACTTGGATGTTATGGTGGCATATGTCGCATCCTACTATTCCAGATGCACATTTGGGATGATGGCGCTCCTATTGAAGAAACACTCCGCACATTTGATGACCTGGTTCGATGTGGGAAGGTGCGCTACGTCGGTGCCAGCAACGTGGTGGGTTGGCAGCTACAGAAGATTGTCTGTACTACAGAGAAGCTGGGCATGAACCCCTTCATCAGCTTACAGGTAGGACACCATAGACGGAACCCCTCATCAGCTTACAGGTAGGACACCATAGACAGAACCCCTTCATCAGCTTACAGGTAGGACACCATAGACAGAACCCCTTCATCAGCTTACAGGTATAACACCATAGACAGAACCCCTCATCAGCTTACAGGTAGGACACCATAGACAGAACCCCTCATTAGCTTACATGTAGGACACCATAGACGGAACCCCTCATTAGCTTACAGGTAGGACACCATAGACGGAACCCCTCATCAGCTTACAGGTAGGACACCATAGACGGAACCCCTTCATCAGCTTACAGGTAGGACACCATAGACAGAACCCCTTATCAGCTTACAGGTAGGACACCATAGACGGAACCCCTCATTAGCGTACAGGTAGGACACCATAGACAGAACCCCTCATCAGCTTACAGGTAGGACATTATAGCAGGAACCCCTTTCTCAGCTTACAGGTAGGACATTATAGCTGGAACCCCTTTGTCAGCTTACAGGTAGGACAATATAGCCGGACCCCATCATGAGCCTACAGGTAGGACATTATAGCTGGAACCCTTCTTCAGCTTACAGGTAGGACATTATAGCTGGAATAATTGTAAAGTATAGCCTCTTATTCTCATTGATAGTATAATGTAATATTGATATTGACTTCCATGATTTATCCAGCAACAATACAGTCTGGCTTGTCGGGAGACAGAGTTCGAACCCCTCCAGGTGTGCAAGACAGAGGGCTTAGGGGTGCTGCCTTGGAGCCCTCTTAAGGGGTGAGTTGGGCCATAATGATTGGTGCATTGATTCATGATTAAAATAGTAAAGTGACATATTAATGGAAAATAAGACATGAATGTATAAAGATATATATTTGATGCTATTATATATTTTAAGCTCAGGAGGATCGAAGTTGCAATATAACATAATATAGCATAGCATCTGTTCATTGTCCGTCCACACCATGTTTGGACCCATTCTTCTATGACCTGACCAGATATATGTAATGAAACAGTTTAGTGATGGTGTCACGGAGAGCCCTCAACACTTTTCTCGTGGAGGTCCTCAACAGTTTAGTGGTAATGTCTGAGAGCTCCCTCAAAAGTTTGGTTGTGGTGCGAGGGTAGATCTCACTGAACAGTTTAGTATTGGTGGCGTGGAGATCCTTGAGTAGTTCAGTGATGTGTGTGAATATCCCTCAACAGCTCCGAGTGGTGTCCCGGAAATCCTTCAACAGTTCGGTAGTGGTGCTCTGGAGATGTCAGAGCGATCTGGTAGTGGTGCCCAGGAGATCCTTTAGTAATTTAGATGTGTTGTCCCGGAGATCCCTCAACAATTTAGTAATGGTGTCCCAGAGATCCCTCAACAGTCCAGTTGTGGTGATCTGGAGATGTCAGAGCGGTCTGGTAGTGGTGCCCAGGAGATCCTTTAGTAATTTAGATGTGGTGTCCCGGAGATCCCTCAACAATTTAGTAATGGTGTCCCAGAGATCCCTCAACAGTCAAGTCATGGTGATCTGGAGATGTCAGAACGGTCTGGTAGTGGTGCCCAGGAGATCCTTTAGTAATTTAGATGTGGTGTCCCGGAAAGCCCTCAACAATTAAGTAATGGTGTCCCGAAGATCTCTCAAGGGTTATGTTGACCTGGATATAACTGAAGAGTATACTAGTATGGTCATGGATGCTTTATGTGTTTCCCTGATATGTCCATGATGGAGGGAGTAAATCTGTATCAAAGTCTACAGTACATATATCATTGAATGAAGATCATAAGAGAAATCCTCTCTGCGTCTGGCAGGTGTCAAGCCTTCTTATGAATGTGTCTGATTCCCCACAAGGAGGTCAGTTAGGACTGATCAGTATGTGTCTTGTCGGTAATACAATATTGAACCGATGGTTTTAACAGAGGCCTGCTTTCTGGGAAGTACACTCGAGACTCGCCACCAACAACTGGGCGCCTGGGCTGGGTGAGAGGGGATGAGAAACGAGCAAGCCAGGCTATGCCAGGCTGGAACACCCTGGAGGGGAATGATCAGATCTGGAACATCATCGATGCAGTACAGGACATCGCAAAGACACACGGTAGGCATAACTGTAAGAGTTGGTGCCACTGGCAACACAACTGTAAGACACCCACAGACAGAATGAGAACCTGTTAGACATTGTGACAAACCTGGTAGACATTGTGACGAACCAGGTAGACATTGTGACGAACCAGGTAAACATTGTGACAAACAAGGTAAACATTGTGACAAACAAGGTAGACCGTACGAGAAACCCGGTAGACAGTATGAGGAATCTGGTAGACAGCATGAGGAATTTGGAAGTCATTGTACAGGACATCGCAAAGACACAGCTGTAGACAGCACAGGTAGACATTGTGACAAACCTGGTAGACATTGTGACAAACCAGGTAGACATTGTGACAAACCTGGTAGATATGGTGACAAACCTGGTAGATATGGTGACAAGCTTTGGAGATATTGTAACAAACTTGGTAAATCCAGAGGTTGGAAAACCAAGACACAATTTGAAACGTATGGTTAGCAATATTGCAATTTAAGATTGTATTACGTTTCCTCCCACAGGCAAATCCATGGCCCAGGTGTCACTGCGCTGGCTGCTACAGAAGGATGTTGTTCCATCAGTGATCATCGGAGCCACGACTCTGGCACAGCTGGATGACAACCTTGGAGCTGCTAGTGGCTGGACGCTGTCTTCAGAGGAGGTGAGTCTGTGATAGATGGATGATAACTTGGGGGGCTGCTAGTGGCTGGACGCTGTATCAGAGGAGGTGAGTCTGTGATAGATGGATGACAACCTTGGGGCTGCTAGTGGCTTGACGCTGACTTCAGAGGAGGTGAGTCGGTGATAGATGGATGACAACCTTGGAGCTGCTAGTGGCTTGACGCTGACTTCAGAGGAGGTGAGTCTGTGACAGCTGGATGACAACCTTGGGGCTGCTAGTGGCTGGACGCTTACTTCAGAGGAGGTGAGTCTGTGACAGCTGGATGACAACCTTGGAGCTGCTTGTGGCTGGACGCTGTCTTCAGAGGAGGTCAGTTTGTGACAGATGGGTGACACAGTCAGGGCTGCTCGTGGCTAGATGATGTGTTCAGAGGAGGTGAGTGTGACAGATGGATGACACAGTCATGGCTTCTAGTGGCTGGATGCTGTCTTCAGAGGAGGTCAGTTTGTGACAGATGGATGACACGGTCAGGGCTGCTAGTGGCTGGATGCTGTCTTCAGAGGAGGTCAGTTTGTGACAAATGGATGACACAGTCAGGGCTTCCCGTGGCTAGATGATGTGTTCAGAGGAGGTGAGTTTGTAACAGAAGGGTGGAAGCTGCTAAGGTTAAGAACCCGGATCCCCAAGCAATGGATGGAGATAACTGATGGGGTAAGCTTTGTGTCAACAGTACATGATGTACCAGTCTTAAATTCAAAGAATATGTTTTTTGCCATACAAATGATTGAGGCCATCATGCTTTTCAGATGGCACGCCTGGACGAAGTGTCTCAACCCAGAATACCGTATCCCTATGAGATGGTGTGGAGATCGAACAAGTCTCGGAGTAATCCCTTCCAGTCACAATACTTCGTCTCCAACACCAACTGATCACAACGAAAACTGATTACAGTACAATCTGCCACATGGGACATTATACCAAGGCTGTTCTCAAAATGCCATCTGCATCAGTCCTGGAATATTTCTTTAAAAATATATTATTATTTTTTTCTTGAGTGATTGTACAAAGAATTTACTATTAAACTGATTATATAAATATATAATCCTGTTATTTAAGGCGCTCATATTCTGTGGAATTAATGAAATAATTAACAGGGGCGGTCGGGTAGCCTGGTGGTTTGAGCGTTCGCTTGTCACACTGAAGACCCGGGTTCGTATTCCCGACATGGGTACAATGTGTGAAGCCCATTTCTGGTGTCCCCCTCCGTGATATTCCTGGAATATTGCTAAAAGCGGCGCACAGTCAAACACACTCACTCATAATTTAACATATGAGTTGCAGTATATTTCAAGGCTTACTGAGGGAAAAATTAATAGTTACCAAATTATGCAGATTCCAGAAAAGGTTACTTAACCCTGTTGTAACATATGCGGTACATGTGTCGGAAATTAAAGAGTCTTTGCTAGTTCCGTTGTACTCGATGGTCCACTTTAAAGAATCATTTTAATTAACGTTATACATATGAGGGTTGGCTGAAAGGTTCTTAGCCTAACTGCAAAGGATGTATAGTACACCCTTAGCAGTTGTCATGCGTTATGTGACCGCCTACGTGGTCTAGTGGTAGAGCGGCCGATCGAAGAGCGAAAGGTCCGGGGTTCGATCCTCGGCCGCGTCATGCCAAAAGACGTTAAAAGATGGTACTTGTTGTTACCCTGTCTTGCGCTCGGCATTAAGGGGCTAAAACAAGGACTGGTCGGCTCGGAGTCAGTATACTGTGTCTGAGTGGGGTATTCATGTTAAACTGCGGCATGGTATCTCAGTGAGCTAGCACTATAAATCGGCATTAGTCCTGACCAGTACAAGCACCTACACAAACACACACACGTACGTCGCTATCTAAGTGCAATAATCCTGGACGCGACGTTAAACCCAATTTCACCTCACCTCATGCGTTGTGTACAATACGTTCCATCCATCCACAGACTGCATTTGAACCAGATACACAAACAGGCAGCAAACTTCAGCAGGCATCAAAGTATTCTCCTTTGATCTGGATGGTCAAAAATGGCTGTCACGCTCTCATCTAGTATCTCCAACGGAAAGGGGTAAATCAAACAGCCAACAGTTAATAGTCTTAAGGGTTCCTTAACTCCAGAGTTATTTAATAGAATTAGAATCATGCATGTATTTTAGTTAACCTTTTCAAAACGTTTGTTTCGAAGAGTTTATCTTAGTCTACAGTACTACATGAGTGTAGAGGGATGCAGCTACCAGCAAAGGTCTGTAGGTGGACAACGTGTTTTGCGTTTGGGGACATTTGGAATATCAGCTCAATAAACGTCACACTAGATCTTTGAATGAAGGAATTTAAGCGTGGGAGAGGGTTTTGAAGATGACCCCTGCTCTCGGTCTGACGACCCACCACATCGATGCTGCCCACAACCTGATAGCAACAATAGGAGGAGGCTTCGTGTTTGGGTCAATAGAAACAATCATTACATATGTGGAACCCGATGCATTTCGAAACTACTATACTACTATCATCTTCCCGTGTCAAGGGAGTTAACTGTCTATAAAAGTCCAGTTTCACCCTTTCTGAACTGGGCTCGTATTATGGAGTTACATTTTGGCTGTTCTAACGAGTCTACGCATAGTCCAATCAAAATCACGCAATGAAATCGAAATCCGGTTTGTAAATTTTCGTGCAGATTTCAGTCGATTGCAGGATTTGCAAAGGATGTGCACCGCCAACTCGTTGTCAACAGATATTTTCTTAATCTTTTCATGGTTTTAATCAAGGTGCTCACGTTATTTGATGCACTTCGCGTTGTTAGACCCGTTTCGTCACAATATAAATCTTGTTTATCGATCAGATCGTCTTGACTTGGGCGCCGCCGTTTTTTTTAATCGAATGCAAGTGATACGAGAGCTGGAATCTAATTGGTCCACAATAGAGACATAGAAGGGACATAACTCGCAATAGCCACAAGTGGCGCTGCGATCGAGCCCAGTAATACCAGCCTATTACGGCAAGGGTGGAAACTGGACTTTTTTAGTCAGTTAACTCCCTTGCCTCGGGAAGATGTACTACTATCGGATGAAATGGGGGCCATGTTAACCAAATTCATCATCCAAATTGGCTGTCATTTGGGTGAGATCAAGCAATGTCTCCTTGGAGATATCGCTTCAATAAAATGACCATTGACCAAAGGATTGAAAACATATTTTACATATGATGAAGGAGTAAGCATATACTCCGAAACGTGTTCCTCATTATAGTGAGTGAGTTGGGTTTAACGCCGCTTTTTACAGTATTCCAGTTATATCGATTAATGTGTGAGGAAAGCCCGAAGTGGTGCAGGTCTTAGACGTTTACCACTTCGGCGAAACCCACGAGCACGGGTAAGGTGTTAACAAACCTAGAAATATTATCGGGGCGAACCGGGATTCGAACCCACAATCATAGGTTTCTGGTGTGCCCAAGGGACGCAACTCTGCACAGCGAATCGCGGCGCCATAGACGACTGGGCCCCCCGTGCCCCCCGTATCTCATAATAAAGAAGTTGACATCCATAAATTCTCTTCCATATTTTACACAGTCTTGCTGTTATTTTCTCTATACCTTACAGTCAAATAGGGGCTGATTGGAGCAGCATCTAAATTAATCATAATCCTGAGTTCAGCAGTACAATTCTCACCCAAGGTTGATTGGTGGATTGTCTGGTCCAGACTCGATTATTTACAGACCGCCATCATATAGCCGGAATATTGCTGAGTGCGGCGTTAAACAACAAACCAGCCAACCAAACAACCTGACATGTTTGTACTCACAAGTACTGGAGGAATGTACTTTTCAGTTACTAAGATTGTGGATGATGGACATAATTAGCATAGCTTTTGATGTAAACTGACGAGCAAAAGAAACGTTAACAAACTTAAAGTCCAAACCCCGACTAGTGTTACAATATGGTTGAGAAATCAATCGCCCAAACACAACCAAAACAGTTCGCTGAGTAATGCACGTGCTCCAGTACCCAGATCAGTGGAACTTGAGTTTGAGGTGAAACGTTTGCTGCACTTGTAGCATATCAGCCTACAAAGATGTAGGCATAAAAGAAATGATGTACTGTTCATTCATACCCAAACCGTTGGACAGTGACAAATAACATGCAAAGAGTAACGGTACAACTGAAAGTAGTCTGTCTTACAGACCCTGATACAAATATATATCAAATACAGCCCATGCAAGTCTATAATGTTTGGCAAGTCTAGATCACTGCAGTATCTGAAAATGAAGAGAGTCACTGGGCTCCTTTTAATTATATTTTTATTAAGATAACTGAACAACTGTTTTTCTTCTGTACGATACGTTCATTTTAGAGACTAGATGTTAGTCTAAACTGAAATAGCAAACCATTGGTATGATACGTCAAGGAACAATGCATGACCACGTCGCAAGGAGTTTTGCCTGTAGCCGAAAAAAGGTAGAGGCACACTGGGCGGACGGGAGACAGGCCTAGGAGTGGCAGATATCCGGTCACCACCACCCAGGAAAACACTTCATACGCATCCTCCATCTGAGGAAACGTATTATCATGGTAACGTCATCAGCTGCGACAGTCATCCTATCAGACACTGGACAGTGTCCAGAAGTATAGGATAAAGCACGTTTCCGAGGTTTTGGTTAAACCAAGAGGTAAGTTTATAAAACGTTACTTGTAAAACCTAGGTATTACAATTGAAATGTATTAATCAGGTCCCGGGCGTTGTCGACGTTTAGCAACATTTGGAAGAACTTTCTGTTGCGGTGGCCCGGTCGTCTAAGACGCCTCGATTCGCTGTGCAGAGTTGCGTCCCTTGGGCACGCCAGAAACCTATGATTGTGGGTTCGGATCCCTGTTCGCCCCAATTATGTTTCTAGGTTTGTCAGCACCATACCCGTGCTCGTGGGTTTCACCGAAGTGGTAAACGTCTGAGACCTGCATCACTTCTGGCTTTCCTCCCACATTAAGCTGACACGCCGTGATATAACTGGAATACTGTTAAAAGCGGCGTTAAACCCAACTCACTCACTCACTCACTCAATTCTGTTACCGTAGTGTGACGTAATCAGAAGTTTATAAGACTGTGTCGGTAATGTCCAAGGGCGTGTTTTTCCCTGGTTGTTGAGGGTGGACTTTAAGAAGACAGAAGCCATGTTTATTATTGATGGGGAATAACAGTCGAAAAGGTACATGTTCGTAGTAACGCAAACCGGGACCGAGTGGCCAGTGTTCCCGGTGTGGAGACCCGTTCTGCGACATCATCGCAGCTTCCACCGCCACCACGAACAGCCATACTATCCGCCGCTTCTGTCGAGGGCACGTCTCTAGATTAACCATATCAGTCAGGTGTTGTAGGTAGAGGAATATACACCATATGGTGCGAGGTCAGTGACCAGGGCAGGGGGTTGTTAACATAAGTGTGACAGTTCCAATGCCGTTTTACTATTTAAGAGTTTTTACTACAACCTGTTTCACAAATAAGTTCTCTGAATGACATTTATAATGACTAAACACTTCCATAACAACCCGTACAAATATAATCAATGCATAAACATCCATTTTTAATGTCATAACATGTCATCAATTATTCTTTGTTGAACTGTTAATTTGTTTGAAGGGGTAAATATAATAAAGAGTCTAGAATTACATTATCTATAACAATGGAAAATAAACATGTCTTTTCTACGTCAATAACGTACCAATAATTGCTTCAATTACTCCAAAAGATTGATATTTCTAATGAAAGGTTCATTTCATGAAACCCGGATTCGAACTTTAAAAATCATAAGATTTTCAAGGGGCACGAAGGAAGGAAAATCATTCTAGGTAGAGTTACCCCCCTTTGCCGTATCAGCCAAGTTTCAGAGACGAGTCGTCGACCCGTAAGAACAGACGTTACTCGCCCTACAACAACGATGTCAGCTGTACCTGAAGAGAGTAAACTTTCCTACAACTTCTTGGGGAGGTCCGGACTGAAGGTGGCCAACATATGTCTCGGCACGATGACGTTTGGAGATTCGGGGGTAAGTGGGGGACGCCTGACAAACACTGCTGAGAGTGAGACCTCTTTTCTGAGGGTATACATTCATGCGCTTTGTGTATTTATCAGCTGATCATTAGCCACTGGGAATGGTTTCCTGAGAAATGTGCTTTTTGGGGGATAGTTTCTGGAAACAATTGTAGTATTCTTTATAGGAGCAAGAAATATCTCTAAAACATTGTCAGAAAGAATAAAATAAATTGCTATCCAATCAAAGTGTTAACATTGTAGTAGCAGTAGTAGTAGTAGTAGTAGTAGTAGAAGTAGTAGTTGATAGTAGTAGTTGATAGCAACTTCTTTATTCTTTATAGGAGCAAGAAGTATCTCTAAAACTTTGTCAGAAAGAATAAAATAAATTGCTATCCAATCAAAGTGTTAACATTGTAGTAGCAGTAGTAGTAGTAGTAGTAGAAGTAGTAGTTGATAGTAGTAGTTGATAGCAACGTCTTTATTCTTTACAGGAGTATTCACCTTAAAAGTGTTAAATTGACCAGTCAGGAAACATTATTCATATATCCAAACTAGAAAGATTTTTAGTTCTATCTAGCTGGTAGAATGTCTAAACTGAGGAGGTCAACGTTTAACCTCACAGCCATGACAGAATAGGAATTGCTGTTATCTCAAGTCTATTTATTCACTGTGACTTTGCACAAACCACCCTCCGTCTTTTCTATGTTATCAGGTTGTGACCTAAATATAATGAGGGTCTATATTTACAAACTGTCAGACAGACAACAGACAACCACAGCCAGAGCTGGCTGACCAAGTTTATCAGTTTTGTTTTTCTTGGTGTTTGCCAGTTTGTCATCTGGTCCATAACTGCCATTAACACAGCTGGTTTATTGACTTTGAGCACATTATGGTGAAGGGATTTGGGGGGTGGGGGAGGGGTGGGGTGTAACATGGGTCCCCACAGGACTACCTGAATGTGTGTTTGGTTATGATATATATATTGTAAGACTGTGTAATAATATGAAATATTGTTCATGCTTACACTACAAGTTGCTTAATAGAGAATATAGATGAGCTCATAAAATTTAGTATTTATTTAATACTTGCCGTTTATAACTTTTTCTAAATATTTCGCTGTCGTGAATGAATAGGCAGACATCTACACAATCCACATCATGACAGAATAATTCTTTAAACACGTCAAAAGTTGACACATATGAATTTAATACCATACACTGGCCTACCTTTAGAATTCAGGAGTTTGTTTGTTTGTTGTCATAACTCCTACACTTTAACATAGATGTACGGCTGTCATTATGATCGCCTTGTGGAACGGGACCCTGCATCGCAAAGTTTACAATCACGTCACAATATCCTATGACGTAATTCGTGGAATTTTGTTGCAAGATACCTTGGTGAAACATCTGCCTGAAATATATCACCACACTTGATGTAAACAATGTAGGAAACGCAAATTGTTATTTAGCAATGTAAGAAGTAAGATCAGTATTTGAAATTGCCAGATGTGTGGGTTTGCAAAAGATAATAAAACCTTATAATAATAGGGTATGAAACAGCTTGATCAGTTAACAGTGTGTCTTTCTGTCACAGTTGTCTAAGGGGCTGTAATTAGCTGTGCAGAGTTATGTCCCTTGGGTGTGCCAGAAACCTATGATTGTGGGTTTGAATCCCTGATTGGTCCTCAGTATGTTGCTAGGGTTGTCAGCACCATACCCCATCTTCCTGAGGTAAGGGAGTTAACTGATTGTAAAAGTCCAGTTTCTTCCCTTGCCGAACTGGGCTGGAATTTCTGGGCTTGATAGTAGTGCCACCAGTGGCTATTATGAGTTTTGTCCCTTCTATCAGATTCCATCTCTGATATCACCTTGCCTTAATCAAAATGGCGGTGCCAAATCAAGTCGATCTGATGGATAATCAAGATCTATTGTAATAAAAAACCCTTGATCCTTGATTAGAAACATGAAAAGATTTGGAAAATATCTGTTGACGCTAAGTTGACGGTACACATGTTTCGCAAATCCTGCAATTGACTGAAATCTGCACAGAAGTTTACCATTCGGATGTTAATTTTGTTACGTGATTTTGATTGGACTATTCATAAACTTGTAAGTCCAGCCATAATATTATTCCACAATTAACTTTTATAGTCAGTTAACTCCCTTGCCTCAGGAAGACGCACCATACCTGTGCTTGTGGGTTTTTTGTCATGTTCGTAAACATCATAGATGTGTATCACCCAAGAAGGCTGTGAAGTAATGGAAATACTGATGAAAGCAAGTTTTAACTTTACTCACCTCACTCACTCACTTTGTGTTACAGGCCAAGCTACCTGGTCAGGCCACAGAGGAATATTCACACCAGGTGCTTGACCGCTACGTCGAATGGGGAGGTAACTTCATCGATACCGCCGACGTCTACTCTCAGGGACTGTCAGAGAAGTTTCTCGGATCCTGGCTCACAAAGTATGTTATGCTGGACCAACTTGATTAGCTGGGGAATGGGTGGGAGATGACAGAGCTGCAGATAAGCAGCATATTTGCATAAAATACCCCCCAAATATATTCAATACCCAATTACTTTCAATTCACTTACATTCAGAAACACATGCCTTATATTAAAAACTCAAATACGTAAATACCCCAAAAAGCTTTTTCAGCATGCGTTCAAAGGAGCTAATATCCTGAACTCATTTTCAAACCTCGAGTCAAGCCTATATATTTAGAACAGTTATATACATCTAAAATATTATTTCATTTTTTAAAATCTTAAAATGTTCCTTAATTTTGGGAAAAACCCAATAGAGTGATGAATAGATGAGTGAAAAAAATTTGGTTACCCAATGAAAAATGTAATAACCAAATTAAAATAGAAACCCTAGAGTAAAAACTCAATTACTCAAAATGTATTTGGAGCTCTGGATGAGTAGTCGGAGCCACTGCTACACTTTGTGTTGATTATTATTTTTAATAAACCTCTTTGACCTGCATCACTTTTCAATTTCACCCACTCTAACATGTGTAAGAATGGACTATGATCCTTTTCTCCAGGCCTTTTGCAAGTCACAGAAACAGGAATAAGAAAGTCAGGAGAGGGGTCATAACATTATTCAGGGAGGGTCATCTGAAACTTGACCTTATTCAGGGGAAGGGCATCGGAAACATGATAGTGTTCAGGAGGGGGTCATCTGATAACATGACAGTGTTCAGGAGGGGTCATCTGATAACATGACAATGTTCAGGAGGGGTCATCTGATAACATGACAGTGTTCAGGAGGGGGTCATCTGATAACATGACAGTGTTCAGGAGGGAATCTACTGATAACATGACAATGTTCAGGAGGGGTCATCTGATAACATGACAGTGTTTAGGAGGGGGTCATCTGATAACATGACAATGTTCAGGAGGGGGTCATCTGATAACATGACAGTGTTTAGGAGGGGGTCATCTGATAACATGACAATGTTCAGGAGGGGTCATCTGACAACATGACAGTGTTCAGGAGGGGTCATCTGATAACATGACAGTGTTCAGGAGGGGGTCATCTGATAACATGACAGTGTTCAGGAGGGGTCATCTGACAACATGACAGTGTTCAGGAGGGGGTCATCTGATAACATGACAGTGTTCAGGAGGGGTCATCTGATAACATGACAGTGTTCAGGAGGGGTCATCTGATAACATGACAGTGTTCAGGAGGGGTCATCTGACAACATGACAGTGTTCAGGAGGGGGTCATCTGATAACATGACAGTGTTGAAGAGGGAATCTACTGATAACATGACAATGTTCAGGAGGGGTCATCTGATAACATGACAGTGTTTAGGAGGGTCATCTGATAACATGACAGTGTTTAGGAGGGTCATCTGATAACATGACAATGTTCAGGAGGGGGTCATCTGAAAACATAACAGTGTTCAGGGGGGTCATCTGATAACATGACAATGTTCAGGAGGGGTCATCTGATAACATGACAGTGTTCAGGAGGGGGTCATCTGATAACATGACAGTGTTCAGGGGGGGGTCATCTGATAACATGACAGTGTTCAGGAGGGGGTCATCTGATAACATGACAATGTTCAGGAGGGGGTCATCTGATAACATGACAGTGTTCAGGAGGGGGTCATCTGATAACATGACAGTGTTCAGGGGGGTCATCTGATAACATGACAATGTCCAGGAGGGGTCATCTGATAACATGACAGTGTTCAGGAGGGGGTCATCTGATAACATGACAGTGTTCAGGAGGGGGTCATCTGATAACATGACAATGTCCAGGAGGGGTCATCTGATAACATGACAGTGTTCAGGAGGGGGTCATCTGATAACATGACAGTGTTGAAGAGGGAATCTACTGATAACATGACAATGTTCAGGAGGGGTCATCTGATAACATGACAGTGTTCAGGAGGGGGTCATCTGATAACATGACAGTGTTCAGGAGGGGGTCATCTGATAACATGACAGTGTTCAGGGGGGTCATCTGATAACATGACAATGTCCAGGAGGGGTCATCTGATAACATGACAGTGTTCAGGAGGGGGTCATCTGATAACATGACAGTGTTGAAGAGGGAATCTACTGATAACATGACAATGTTCAGGAGGGGTCATCTGATAACATGACAGTGTTTAGGAGGGTCATCTGATAACATGACAGTGTTCAGGAGGGGGTCATCTGATAACATGACAGTGTTCAGGAGGGGGTCATCTGATAACATGACAATGTTCAGGAGGGGTCATCTGAAAACATAACAGTGTTCAGGGGGGTCATCTGATAACATGACAATGTTCAGGAGGGGTCATCTGATAACATGACAGTGTTCAGGGGGGTCATCTGATAACATGACAATGTTCAGGAGGGGTCATCTGACAACATGACAGTGTTCAGGGGGGTCATCTGATAACATGACAATGTTAAGGAGGGGTCATCTGATAACATGACAGTGTTCAGGAGGGGGTCATCTGATAACATGACAGTGTTGAGGAGGGGGTCATCTGATAACATGACAGTGTTCAGGGGGGGGTCATCTGATAACATGACAATGTTCAGGAGGGGGTCATCTGAAAACATAACAGTGTTCAGGAGGGGGTCATCTGAAAACATGAACTGGCCATCCTAGAATATCATTCATTATCCTGTATGAATTGAAACTGATGGCAAATCCTATGAGAAACACCTTACAATAATCACAATTAATGTTCAGCCGTGAGTTGACCTTCAAGACATGTGAAGTCTGTCCTATGGCTGGAGATGTCCACACCTTCACGGAGTGACCACCACATTGGTCAGGATGTCACAGGGTACAGCTGCAGGCTCATGATCATGTTACCACACCCAGCTCCTTAACTTGTCACTCACTAACAATGGTGTGATGCCGATGGTGCAACTGTCTGGTCCTATGATGTCGTTCCACTTTTAAAGGTTTGTGATGCGTCGCCTTGATGCTGATCACTGGCCAAAGACTTTGTAATCCTGCAGCTTTCAACCGATTGTGCACAGTTCTCTCACTTAATTGCTTGGGCGATGCCCCTGAACTCGGTGTTTCTGCTTGATGAGCTGACTCTTTCCCTTGTCACTGCTTGTTTGTGTGAGACTTCATGGTCTGTCTGTCGTTTTATTGCGGTCCACAACAGTGTTGCATTTCCATAAGCCTAAAATCACACTTCTTGATTTGTTGAGATCATTGGCCACCTGTAGGAGTGTGTACCTGACCTAAACATACCTATCACTTGCCATTTGTGTGCTACTGTCATGTATTGCTTCTCTGAAACAATTTCATGATAAGTCAGTGATGACAGAATCATACATTTTCTGCACATTTGTTACATTCAACAACAAGGAATGATTTCTTTAAACCAGAATTTTGTCCCTTGGGCACGCCAGAAATCTTGTGGGTTCGAATACCGGTTTGCCCCTATTTTGTTTGTAGGTTTATCAGCACCATAGCCATATTGGCTGCCATGAAAGGTGAGCTTGTGACATATGAGATAGGTGAGCTATAGTGAGTGAGTATGGTTTTACGCTGCTTTTAGCAATATTCCAGCAATATCACATTGTACCCATGTCATGAATCGAACCCGGGTCTTCGGCGTGTTGAGCGAATGCTTTAACCACTTGGCTACCCGACTGCCCCGAAATAAGCATAGACATAGCTTATGACTACAATTAGCTGGTATTTCATAACAGGATAATCACCAAACTGGGCAAACATGGCTTCCTGGATAGATTTTGGTAGACTTCTCTAAAAGGTCAATGTCAGCATAATTATGCAAAAGGTCAATTATTAAAGATACTGTTTGCATAAAGAGCATGTACAATTTCTAAATGCTTCTCTACTCAAATAAGAACATGTGTGTGTTTCACTTATGATAACATATATACTTATATATACTTATATATACTATAAACTCAAAATATTATCTGATTATATGTTTGAACCTTTTCTTCAGTGTTACCATATGAAAATGTGGTAACTTAAAAAATTATACATACACTTATCTCATATCTCTCAATATTACCATTAAATATCTGTTCCAAGGGGACATTAGATTCAGGGAAATATCAATGAAAGTTCAGGAATTGGGGGATGCAGTTTAAGAAGAAATTAGTTGTTTTATTATATGTATTGAATATAGGTGAACTTCTGTACCTTTACATATTTCTACTTTGAGGTGACTATGACCAATTTCAACTGGAGCAATTTATTTTTTCAAGCAGTAGTAACTTGTGGCGTGTCATTTGACATGGTGGCCAAAACTAACTAAAAATTAAATATTCTTGACATTCAGTCCTGAGGGGTGATGTGTCTGTTTCCACATATGTATGAGCCATTTGAAAATTAATCTGTTTTTCATTCCAGACAAACGCGTGAGAAGTACGTTATTGCAACAAAGGTGAGAGCAAACACATCTATTGGCGTTGGTCTGAGTCGTCGCCATATTGTCAAGAGCATCCAGAACAGCCTTGAGAGGCTGCAGACAGACCACGTGGATCTGTACCAGGTGAGTACTAACTGCTCGGGGTGGTGGGGTAGCCTAGTGGTTAAAGCATTCGCTCTTCAGTTGTCAGAAGACTCGTGTTCGATTTCCGACATGGGTACGACGTGAAGCCCTTTTCTGGTGTCCTCCGCTGTGACATAATATTGTGGAATATTGCTAAAAGTGGCGTAAAAGCATACTCAAACACTCAAGTGAAGCGAGAGGTAAATGATTATTTTGACCAATTTAGTCGTGGGTGAGGTGAAATAGGGTTGAACATCACGTCCAAGATTATTGCCCTTATATAGCAACGTGCATGCTATGTGTGTGTGTGGCTGCTTGAAATAGTTCGGGCTGATGCAGATTTAAAGTGCTAGCCCATTGAGATACCATGCCGCAGTTTAACATGAGTACCCCACCCAGACACAGCATACTGACTCCCAGCTGACCAGTCCTTGTTTTAGCCCCTTAATGCCAAGTTCCAGACAGGGTAATAACAAGTACCGTTTTTAAACGTCTTTTGGTATGACGCGGCCGGGGATCGAACCCCAGACCTTCCGCTCTCCGGGCGGATGCTCTACCACTAGACCATGGAGGCAGTCGAAGGATATGTAGGTTGAGTTGTCTCAGACACAGGTAGACTGAGGTGAGGAGATCCATTGGGGATGAGTGGTTTGAGACACGGATAGCATGAGTACCATGCCATCTCTGACACACAGGAAACTGGCCATGTACTCTCCTGGTGTTCCAGATGCACAACTGGGATGATGGCACTCCTATTGAAGAAACACTCCGCACATTTGATGACCTGGTTAGGTGTGGGAAGGTGCGCTACGTCGGTGCCAGCAACGTGGTGGGTTGGCAGCTACAGAAGATAGCCTGTACTACAGAGAAGCTGGGCATGAACCCCTTCATCAGCTTACAGGTAGGACATTACAGCTGGAACCCCTCATTAGCTTACAGGTAGGACATTATAGCTGGAACCCCTCATTAGTTTACAGGTAGGACATTACAGCTGGAACCCCTCATTAGCTTACAGGTAGGACATTACAGCTGGAACCCCTCATTAGCTTACAGGTAGGACATTATAGCTAGGATCCCTTTCATCAACTTACATGTAGGACATTATAGCTGGAACCCCTTCATCAGCTAACAGATAGGACATTATAGCTGGAACCTCGTCATCAGCTTACAGGTAGGACATTATAGCTGGAACCCCTTCATCAGCTTACAGGTAGGACATTATAGCTGGAACCCCTTCATCAGCTAACAGGTAGGTCATTATAGCTGGAACCCCTTCATCAGCCTACAAGTAGGACATTATAGCTGGAACCCCTTCATCAGCTTACAGGTAGGACATTATAGCTTGAACCCCTTCATCAGCCTACAGGTAGAACATTATAGCTGGAACCACTTCATCAGCTTACAGGTAGGAGATTATAGCTGAAAGTGAAGGAATGGTATAGCATCATATCCACAGTGCTTGAACCACAGTAAAATTACTGTGCCATTGTCATGTTTGTTTTGTTTGTTATTTATCAGCACACTCAACAATATCTCAGGTGCATGATGGCAGGGTGTGAATAATCATGTCTTGACCAGACAAACCAGTGATTGTTATTGAAAGCAATGATGCTATGATGACACACAATCAACCACGTTACTGAGCCTGACCACCTGATTCATTAAGTTGGTTGCTGCAGTACGTTTGATGCTAATTGGACACTGAAATTATTTTCCAGCAACAGTACAATCTGGTGTGTCGGGAGTCCGAGTTCGAACCCTTCCAGGTGTGCAAGACGGAGGGATTAGGGGTGCTGCCTTGGAGCCCTCTTAAGGGGTGAGTTGGATAACAATGATCAGCACATGATCCTCTATGCCATTATACAAGAATCACATTGGAAGGAAAAGTAGTGATACATAACTATACATGGCTTGAATTATGGAGTTGTATTTTGGCTGGACTAACAAGTCTGTGCATAGTCCAATCAAAATCGCATAACCAAATCAACATCCAGTTCCTAAAGTGCCATACAGATTTCGGTAGTTTGCAGGATTTGCAAACCATGTGTATCCTCAACTTTGCGTCAACAGATATTTTCCATTTTCTTTCACGTTTTAATTGAAAGTGCTCATGTGATTTGACGCACTTAGAGAAGTGAGACCCGATTTACTAGAATAAAGATCGGGCCCAAAAATGTCAGGTAAGTTCAGAGTCAAGTTAAGTCAAGTTCAGGGTGGAAACTTGCCTCACTAAGATGTGTGTTGCCCTGCATGGTGGCCTCTCATTGGTGGAATGAGACGTGTTGCCCTGCATGGTGGCCTCTCATTGGTGGAATGAGACGTGTTGCCCTGCATGGTGGCCTCTCATTGGGGGAATGAGACGTGTTGCCCTGCATGGTGGCCTCTCATTGGGGGAATGAGACGTGTTGCCCTGCATGGTGGCCTCTCATTGGGGGAATGAGACGTGTTGCGCTGGCAGTCTCTCATTGGGGGAATGAGACATGTTGCGCTGCATGGTGGCCTCTCATTGGGGGAATGAGACGTGTTGCCCTGCATGGTGGCCTCTCATTGGGGGAATGAGACGTGTTGCGCTGCATGGTGGCCTCTCATTGGGGGAATGAGACGTGTTGCCCTGCATGGTGGCCTCTCATTGGGGGAATGAGACGTGTTGCGCTGGCAGTCTCTCATTGGGGGAATGAGACGTGTTGCGCTGCATGGTTGCCTCTCATTGGGGGAATGAGACGTGTTGCGCTGCATGGTGGCCTCTCATTGGGGGAATGAGACGTGTTGCCCTGCATGGTGGCCTCTCATTGGGGGAATGAGACGTGTTGCGCTGCATGGTGGCCTCTCATTGGGGGAATGAGACGTGTTGCCCTGCATGGTGGCCTCTCATTGGGGGAATGAGACGTGTTGCGCTGCATGGTGGCCTCTCATTGGGGGAATGAGACGTGTTGCCCTGCATGGTGGCCTCTCATTGGGGGAATGAGACGTGTTGCCCTGCATGGTGGCCTCTCATTGGGGGAATGAGACATGTTGCCCTGCATGGTGGCCTCTCATTGGGGGAATGAGACGTGTTGCCCTGCATTGTGGCCTCTCATTGGGGGAATGAGACGTGTTGCGCTGGCAGTCTCTCATTGGGGGAATGAGACGTGTTGCGCTGGCAGTCTCTCATGTGCTGAATGTATTGAAGGATTGACTGTGTATTTTTTTCGGTTCATTGAGGTTTGATTCATACAGTTTGCACATCAATTTTTCGATTTATACCTCAATGACTGTGTATTTTTTTCGGTTCATTGAGGTAAGATTCAAACAGTTTGCACATCGGTTTTTCGATTCATACCTCAATGACTGTGTATTTTTTTCGGTTCATTGAGGTAAGATTCAAACAGTTTGCACATCGGATTTTCGATTCAAACCTCAATGACTGTGTATTTTTTTCGGTTCATTGAGAAATGAAACCCGAAGACATGAAAGTTGAACCGAGGCGAGCGGGAAAAAAACAGGCGAGTGAGCATGCACGTTTGCTGTTTCATTCATTCTCGGCCTTCGGTTTCAAAGGGTAGTTTGGACAATGAATATGCATGAAAGTCGCTAAATGTCCTGTGCATGGCGATACACTTGAGCAGAAGGGGAATTCCCTCGACTGTAATATTGGGATTCCCCGACATTCCACAGTAATAAAAGTAGTGTGCCTTGGTGGGCCTGGCTTAATTTTTGACATTCATTGAGAAATGAATGCAATAATATGTGACCAATTCAGCTAATCGGAATACGAGAATTTCAATGAACACAACAAAAATGTAATTATTTTGCGTTGAATGAGTGGTGTTGGCCTGGCCGTATCTCATTG
Source organism: Haliotis rufescens (assembly GCF_023055435.1). NCBI lineage: Eukaryota > Metazoa > Mollusca > Gastropoda > Lepetellida > Haliotidae > Haliotis > Haliotis rufescens. Next base: position 7,164,093 of record NW_025963924.1, read on the forward strand.
GTTGAATGAGTTGTGTTGCCATTGCCATGTCTCATTTGGTGACTGATTGTGTTACCTGGAAATTTTTAATGAATGATTGAGTAGAGTTGCCCTAAGCCTAAGAAGACTTTGCTATGTCAGCCTGCGTAACCTTTTTTGAAAGATCTAACTCCTGGAAAGGTCTTTGAGTATGTACCAATGAAAAACAATAGTTTAACATTCCGTTAAATTGTGAGCTTTGTGCAATCTCATTGAATTACCCTCAACCACTCTGACAGTTTAAATTTGCACTCAGACAATAGTGGATAAACTTTTTTGAGTTGTCATCAAGTTAAGAAATCAAAATGATGTGAAATATTTCGTTGATGAAATATGTGTTGAACAGAGGCCTGCTTTCTGGGAAGTATACACGAGATTCTCCCCCGACAGCTGGGCGCCTGGGCTGGGTGAGAGGGGATGAGAAACGAGCAAACCAGGCTATGCCAGGCTGGAACACCCTGGAGGGGAATGATCAGATCTGGAACATCATCGATGCAGTACAGGACATCGCAAAGACACACGGTAGGCATAACTGTTAGAGGAGTGAGTGGTGATTTGACACAACAGTAAGTCAATCATAGACAGTATGTGAACCTCTTAGACATTGTGACAAACCAGGTAGACATTGTGAGAACCATTTAGACATCGTGACAAACCTGGTGAACACAGATGTTAGAAATCCTTGTTAAGAGACAACCTGAAACCTATGGTAAGCAAGATTGCTAGCTTGAGGCTGTATTATGTTCTCTTCCACAGGTAAATCCATGGCCCAGGTGTCACTGCGCTGGCTGCTACAGAAGGATGTTGTTCCATCAGTGATCATCGGAGCCACGACTCTGGCACAGCTGGATGACAACCTGGGAGCTGCTAGTGGCTGGACGCTGTCTTCAGAGGAGGTGAGTCTGTGATAGATGGATGACCATCTGATGATGCTAGTGGCTGGACGCTGTCTTCAGAGGAGGTGAGTCTGTGATAGATGGATGACAACGTGGGGCTGCCAATGGCTGGACACTGTCTTCAGAGGAGGTGAGTCTGTGATAGATGGATGACAACCTGGAGGCTGCTTGTGGCTGGATGCTGACATCAGAGGAGGTGAGTCTGTGATAGATGGATGACAACTTGGGGGCTGCTTGTGGCTGGACGCTGTCTTCAGAGGAGGTGAGTCTGTGGTAGATGGATGACATCCTGGTGCCTGCTAGTGGCTGGACGCTGTCTTCAGAGGAGGTGAGTCTGTGGTAGATTGATGACAACCTTGGGGCTGCTAGTGGCTGGACGGTGTTTTCAGAGGACGTGAGTCTGAGACAGATGGATGAGAACATGTCAGCAGTACATGATGTACCAGTCTCAAACTCAAATGATAATATGTGTATTGGTCATACAAATGATTGAGATTACCATGCTTTTCAGATGGCACGACTGGACGAAGTGTCTCAACCCAGAATACCGTATCCCTATGAGATGGTGTGGAGACTGAACAAGTCTCGGAGTAATCCCTTCCAGTCATCATACTTTGTCTCCAACACAAACTGATCACAACGAAAACTGATTACAGCACAATCTGCCATTCATGGAGACACCATGCAGTCTTCACGTGTGACATTATACCACACGCTGATCTTAAGATGACATCCGCATCAGTCCTGGAATATTTCTTTAAAAATATATTATTACCTTTTCCCTGAGTGATTGTACAAAGAATTAATTATTTTTGTAAACTGATTATATAAATACACAATTCCATTATCTAAGGCGCCCACAGTCTGTGGGATTATTGTTCATAGTTGAATTGCAGACAGTAGCTTGCAGCTAAGATTGCAAGACTTTCTGAGGGAAAGGAAAATAGTTACCAAATTATGCAGAAACCCGAAAAGGTTACTTAACCCTGTTCTAACAAGCATGTGTCTGAAATTAAAGAGTCTTTACTAGTTTCATTGTACTCGATGGTCCACTTTAAAGAATCATTTTGACTAACGTTATACATATGAGGGTTGGCTGCAAGGTTCTGAGCCGGAGGGTGAAGTATGTACAGTTCACCCTTGACAGTTTTCATGCCCCATTAAAGTTCAATACGTTCCATTCTTACAGACTGCATTTGCACCAGATACACAACCAGGCAGGATATTTCTGCAGGCATCAAACAGACTAAGTACTCTATTTTGATCTATATGGTCACAATCTTTGAGATTTTTCTTCATTTTTTTACTTCTAAAAAGAGACCTTTTACGGTGTATTTCAAATTCAACCTGTGGAAAGAATGTTACAATTTTCTCACTGTTCACTGAAACATTATAACTGTACACATATTTGTTTATTTTAAAACCGCACAATGATATTGGCAATATAATGAAGCACTTTATATAATAAAAGACCATCTTTGACAACACCAAATGTAGAAATACCCTGTGTGAAATTTTCTTAAATTGACAGAAAACTGGTCAACTTGACATGTTTGTACTCACAGGTACTGGAGGAATGTACTTTTCAGTTACTTAGATTGTGGATGATTGATATAAATAGCATAACCTTTGATGTAAACTGAAGAACAAAAGAAACGTTACCAAACTGAAAGTTCGACACGTTGGGTCCTAACCCCAAATATTGTCACAAAATGGATGAGAATCAATCGGCCAAACAAGACCCAAAACAGTTTTCTGACTAATGCATGTGATTCAATACCCAAATCAGTGGAACTTGAGTTTGAAGCGCAACTTTTGCCGCACTTGGAGCATGCCAACATATACTCAACAACAAAAGTTCCTGTGACACCAATATTTTGGTATATTTTTCAAACAAGTTAATTTTGGTTTTCAATATTGTAGAACATGTATGGAATCAAGTCACAAAATCGCAACTGCTACAGAAAAGCATGCATTCCATGCAAAAGTTGACTTTTATGCAAGCCCCATGCATTTCACTACCCAAGAATGGGTATAAAGATGGGTGTGGTTTGATAGTTGTAGAGGGAAATCTCAATGGACAGCGCTACCACGACGAGATCATCGGCCCTGTTGTGAATGTCATCCCCAGGCTGTCTCGCTCCCCTGATCTCTCACCAATCGAGCACATGTGGGTTGAGATGGGTTGGCGGCTTCAGCGTCAACCACGTGTTCCACAGACAGTCCTGGAACTTCGAAACATGCTCCAGCAGATATGGACATATATCCTACAGGACTGTGTGCAACGCCTTGTCCATTCCATGAGACGAAGATGTGTTGCTTGCATCGCAACCAGAGGTTGACACACACGCTATTGATTTGTAAATTGACATTTTGGCATGTTCATGGTTTTTTTTATGAAATCACGCATTTTCTGAAGTCAGTATGGCAAATTAAACCATTTGAACACTTACAGGAGTCTTTTATCTGTTGCAAACGGAAATTGTTTCAGATTTGGTAAAAAAAACATAACTTTGCATTAAATCTTATTCAATGTCACAGGAACTTTTATTGTTCAGTATAGCTAAAATGGATAGAATTATCATTAAACCGCCCGCATGTTATCAGAAATCAGCGGGCCACTGTAACTTCATAATGTCCTCATATTGCTTGACGACGGGCCATTATCACGCACATTGTTATGTGACGTTATAGGGTAGGAATATGTGACGTCACGTTCAATAGTGACGTCATCTGGTTTGTTCTATGACGTTTCCATATTTGTCAAAAGTGGGTCAGTGACATTTGTGTTAATTGCAGTAAATGTTTCAAAACCGATATTGTTGTTTCTTTTTATTTGATAACAAATTCCATCCATTTTAGCTATAATAACGGTATCACTACTTTTCAGGGCACTATCATTTGCAGAAGCTCTCTGTCTTTTCAACTGCCCTCCTTTGTTGGGCTGTTAATGGAAGACCTCGGTCTTCTGCAAATGATAATGCCCTGAAAAATAGCGTTACCCTTATATTATATCCATGATGTTAATATTATGATATACAAATTTGGCTGCACGAAGACAAGATGAAAACTAAGGTTCCCTTACATTCCTAGTCAGATTATTCACTGATGCTATGAACGTCCAGTGACAACTTTGATTTATGTTAAACTGTCGGATTAAGTTCTTGTATTTTCATATCCTAAAATTAAACTTTGTAATTATGACAATATCTGTATTTGTTTTGTGTGTTCACATTCATTGCACTGGAACAAGACAACAAGCAAAACTTGTAGGGATGCCACACATTATACATCATATGTTTTGTATGGAATACTGTAAGGGACATTCTCCCATTCTCGCGATCGCGCATTCTTGGACACTTGGTATTTTGAGCTTGTTTCCAAAAGTCGGGATCAGGAGAATGAGAGAATGGCCCTTACAGCATTCCATAGTTTTGCCATACTATTCACCATCTACGTATAACAGTGATCTCCCTGTGACACATATGTGAGACACCTGCTGAATAGTTGCTTTCACAACAATGTTTCCTGGAGTGATAATGATGCAGAGAGGCAGAGACATCGTTTAAAGTAGTCCGATAACTACAGCACTGGGCTAGTAAGAAAAAAGTGTCATTAGTAAATGTCACCTCCCGCCTGTCAAGGAGGATAGGAATCACAGTGTTATCGACTCTCGTCTCACAAGGAGGCTAGTAGTGTGTTTAATTACATTTTATATGTGTCATTGGGGCAAAACTGTGGTTCTCATCAATCGACAGTCTATCCATTCCTCCACATATTTTGTCCATACATTGGTACATTGTAGCGCTTTGAGCATGCTTCAACGTGTGGATTATAGCATCACAAATATCCATTGCTACTATTAGCATTGGTGTGCGTTGACGTTATTGTACTAAGAAAACCAGCTGGGGAGATGGTCCCAATGCAGGTGTGAGTCCATTGTATGTACACGTGCAAACGTGGTATGAATACAATTTACAATGAGTACAAAGAGTACAACGAAGTAACATTACATTGCATGAGTAATGTATTTCCAATTCCCTGTTGTTCCAAGCAACAGCAATTTTTAAAAAAAACAAAAAAACAAACAGGTTAATCTCCTAATGGACAGGAAGAATCCTCACCATTGTCAAGTCAAAAGGGTTTTATTGTTAGGCCTCCGGCCCATGGACATGTTTTATTTGCTTGTTGTTTAACGCCACACTGAGCAATATTCCAGCTTTATGACGACGGTCTGAAATAATCCAGTCTGGACCAGACAATTCAATGACTGACATCATGAGTGTCGACGTACGCAACTGGGATACGATTACATGTATCAACCAACTCAGCGAGCCTGACCACCCGATCCTGTTAGTCGCCTCTTTAACACAATCATGGATTGCTGTAAATCAGTTCTAACCCGGACCTTCACAGGGTCCATAGGCATGTTCAGTGGTTCACGAAGGAAATGAAACGTCTTTTTACGGTTTTACGACCCGTACAGTAGGATACTTGCATTTGTGAGTAAAACAATTTAGATACAGTGCGTGTTTAAAAACCCCTTGGGACGTAACAGATTGGACATAAATCAAAGATCATTTTGCCCATACTGCCAGGTCAAACGTCATCTTACTTACTGTTCGCATTTGAGTCAATAACACACCCAAATATTTATTATTCATTGTACCATGACATTGAAGGATGCTTGATTCTGATTCTGTTAGAGCACTCTGTTCGAAATTAAAGATAAGAGGTATCAATTCTGCAGTGGGACGACCTCAAAGTGGTAAATGTCTGAGGCCTGCATCACCTAGGCTTTCTTCCAACATCAAGCTGACACACCGTAAATTAACTGGAATCCTGTTCAAAGTTGCATTCAACCCAACCCACTCACTCATTCCTGTATTTACTTAATTTCTTCAGGATCCGTGTAAAGAATAGGTCTTCAGCAACCCATAACTAACGGGTTCGCATGGTCAGACTCTCTGCCTTGATTGATGCATGTCATCGTATCCAAATTGCCTAGATCGATGCTCATGATGTCTATCACTGGATATTCTGGTCCAGAATTGATTATTTACAGATCACTGTCTTATAGCTGAGTGCGGCGTTGAGCCAAAACAAACAAACAAACAAACAAATAGTTTCTTCAGAACCTTCCTGGCCTTTTCACAGCGCAGATCAACACTCAGGATTGCAAACCTAAGGTCACATCCATCAGCTGACAGTTACCGATAGATTGCAAACGAGTATCCTGCTGGTGTCGACGTTACTCGCCCTACAACAAAGATGGCAGCTGTACCAGAGGAGAGTAAACTTTCCTACAACTTCTTAGGGAGGTCTGGACTGAAGGTGGCCAACATATGTCTCGGCACGGTGACGTTTGGCAATGCTGGGGTGAGTTTGGTAATGCAAGAACGACAAATGCGTCTCTTTCTTAGGGTCTGAGGGAGTGTGTGGTAAGCGGTGTCACGGCTCGTGTGTTGTGCACTTTCACATAGCCAAACGTGATATGAAAAGAAAATGTTTATAGTTTTCATTTTGAGGGGAGATTATTGATATTAGTATGTATAATAGAGACGTTCAACGGATTAAACCAACCCCATCGTTGAACTAAATTGAAATTACGTATGTGCTATCTGGTGATACGTTGACCTTGAAATACATACGTGATGCTATCAATATGCACGGGACTGACCTTGATGTATATCAGTAATATAGTGCATGCTTCATGATATACACCGACGTATTCGGTGACACTGACTCTGCATTACGTTACAACGAATGTTTGTTGTACAAAACCACAAATAATGCTACAAAACCAAATACATGTATAGGTCTTTTTAAACCATGACTTCTTTAAAGAAAAACATCTTGTATCAACGTAAATATTGTGGCAGCCCATTTCGTTTTCTTTTTTTACAGTCTGAAGTAAATTATATTTTCAAAAATATTAGAGAAGCATTTATTTATCCCAGAAATCCCAGACCCCAAGAATATCAAAAGGTCGGTCCCTAAGCCGGGCTGTGTGCAATTGTTATATACACGGCCAGAAAACTGATAAACGCTCACAAACATGTACACGTGAATGTATGACCGTGAACAAGGTGAGGTGATATGTCGCAGTCTGACATGAATACCCAATCAGATACAGTATACTCCGACCAGTCCTTGTTTTATCCCCATAATGCTGAGCGCAAGACAGTTAACAGCAAGTACAATCTTTCAGTAAGTTTTGGTATGACGGGGTCAGGGGATCGAACTGCCGACCTTCCACTCACCGAGCGACGGCTCTATCCACCAGATCAGAGAGGTGAGGTGAGGTGAGGTGAGGTGAGGTGAGGTGATGTAATGGGGTTTAACGTCGCGTCCAAGATTACTGCACTTATATAGCGACGTACATGCACGTGTATGTGTGTTTGGCTGCTTGTACTAGTCCGGACTGATGCCGATTTATAGTGCTAGCACACTGAGATACCATGTCGTAGTTTAACATGAATACCCCACTCAGACACAGTATACTGACTCCCAGCTGACCAGTCCTTGTTTTAGCCCCTTAATGCCGAGCGCCAGACAGGGTAACAACAAGTACTATCTTTTTACGTCTTTTGGTATGGCGCGGCCGGGAATCGAACCCCGGACCTTCCGCTCTCCGGGCGGACGCTCTACCATTAGACCACGGAGGCGGTCCCCAGAGCAGAGAGGCGATCATAAACAATGAAGTGTTGTTGCCTGGATACTGATGGAGTAATTAACGCTTCAGGACACAAATATCATTCAAAACATGCTTCCTTATATTTACGGACAATATTTACATTACGTCCGGCGATTTTGTAGCCTAGAAAGTATTTTTATGCATCGCCGAGAGAGAAATTCCATGACTCACTATATTGCCATTCACTCCAGATATCATGTGATCAAGGTATTGGCATCAGTGTAGTTAATGCTTGCTGTAGCTATCGGGTATCCCTTCCATGTATAAGGGGAACCATTAGTAGTGGAGGCTCAAGGTATTGGCATCAGTGTAGTTAATGCTTGCTGTAGCTATTGGGTATCCCTTCCATGTATAAGGGGGAACATTATTAGTGGAGGCTCAAGGTATTGGCATCAGTGTAGTTAATGCTTGCTGTTGTCATTTGGTATCCCTTCCATGTATAAGTGGAACCATTAGTAGTGGAGGCTCAAGGTATTGGCATCAGTGTAGTTGATGATTGCTGTAGCCATTAGGTATCCCTTCCATGTATAAGGGGGAACATTAGTAGTGGAGGCTCAAGGTATTGGCATAAGTGTAGTTGATGATTGCTGTAGCCATTAGGTATCCCTTCCATGTATAAGGGGGAACATTAGTAGTGGAGGCTCAAGGTATTGGCATAAGTGTAGTTGATGATTGCTGTAGCCATTAGGTATCCCTTCCATGTATAAGGGGAAACATTAGTAATGGAGGCTCAAGGTATTGGCATCAGTGTAGTTAATGCTTGCTGTTGTCATTTGGTATCCCTTCCATGTATAAGGGGAACCATTAGTAGTGGAGGCTCAAGGTATTGGCATCAGTGTAGTTGATGATTGCTGTAGCCATTAGGTATCCCTTCCATGTATAAGGCTGAACATTATTAGTGGAGGCTCAAGGTATTGGCATCAGTGTAGTTGATGATTGCTGTAGCCATTAGGTATCCCTTCCATGTATAAGGCTGAACATTATTAGTGGAGGCTCAAGGTATTGGCATCAGTGTAGTTGATGATAGCTGTAGCCATTAGGTATCCCTTCCATGTATAAGGGGGAACATTAGTAGTGGAGGCTCAAGGTATTGGCATAAGTGTAATTGATGATTACTGTAGCCATTAGGTATCCCTTCCATGTATAAGGGGGAACATTAGTAGTGGAGGCTCAAGGTATTGGCATCAGTGTAGTTGATGATTGCTGTAGCCAATAGGTATCCCTTCCATGTATAAGGCTGAACATTATTAGTGGAGGCTCAAGGTATTGGCATCAGTGTAGTTGATGATTGCTGTAGCCATTAGGTATCCCTTCCATGTATAAGGGGGAACATTAGTAATGGAGGCTCAAGGTATTGGCATCAGTGTAGTTGATGATTGCTGTAGCCATTAGGTGTCCCTTCCATGTATAAGGGGGAACATTAGTAGTGGAGGCTCAAGGTATTGGCATAAGTGTAGTTGATGATTGCTGTAGCCATTAGGTATCCCTTCCATGTATAAGGGGAAACATTAGTAATGGAGGCTCAAGGTATTGGCATCAGTGTAGTTAATGCTTGCTGTTGTCATTTGGTATCCCTTCCATGTATAAGGGGAACCATAAGTAGTGGAGGCTCAAGGTATTGGCATCAGTGTAGTTGATGATAGCTGTAGCCATTAGGTATCCCTTCCATGTATAAGGGGGAACATTAGTAGTAGAGGCTCAAGGTATTGGCATCAGTGTAGTTGATGATTGCTGTTGTCATTTGGTATCCCTTCCATGTATAAGGGGGAACATTAGTAGTGGAGGCTCAAGGTATTGGCATCAGTGTAGTTGATGATAGCTGTAGCCATTTGGTAATTTTTCCATGTATAAGGGGAAACATTAGTAGTGGAGGCTCAAGGTATTGGCATCAGTGTAGTTGATGATTGATGTAGACATTAAGTATACCTTCCATGTATAAGACGAAACTCTAGTGGTAGAGGCTTCAGTGACATGACAATCCTAGTCATCAATTGTTCTCTAGTTCATAGTGTTTCATGTTGTTTGTTTACTTGATGTTTACATCGAACACTGTCTCAGGTATATGACGACAGTCTTTAATCGAGACCGAACCAGACAATCCAGAGGTTGTTATAATGAGCAACCATCCGCACCGTCGTACGAATACAGCAAGAACCTGGACGTCGGATCCATTGTTGGCATATCCGAATATCGTAGCTTGCTGAGGGCCTATATTCTTACACGGATGCCCCACCGCGGTAAAGTGTGACATTAGATTGTATATTGGCATTCTTAAGACACAACTATCATCTACATATTCTGACGTCTCGTGATAAAATTAATCTATAAGGGGTTTTACGTAGGCTTACAAAACGAGGGATCCAGGAGACTCCCAATTATTAATTTCAAGGGTTCTTACAGAAATACAGTAAAGTACGGTTATAACGAATTCAAAGGGACTACTAATTTTAGTTCGTGATAACCGTAGTTCGTTATAAGCATATACACAGCATAACTACAGCAAATAGTCGGGACCAAAAAAGCAAGTTCGTTATATCCGTCAGTTCGTTATAAGCGCGTTCGCTATAACCGTAGTTTACTGTATGAAGGTCCTGTAATGTAATGAAACGGTGGAGTGTACTGTACTGTAAGATTTCATAATTACTTTAATTACTGGACCTTTATATTTCTTTTAAGAAATTTTGTACAATGAATATTATTGAGCGTCCCTCGGGATGCAATAGATGATTGTTCTGCGTCCATTCTTTGAATGTATGCGTAATGGACACATTCTGGGTCATTCCTGGCGATCGCATAAAAAACATCACTTGATCAGTTGCAGGGCAGCCGACCCGGTCAGGCCACAGAGGAATACTCCCACCAGGTGCTTGACCGCTACGTCCAATGGGGAGGCAACTTCCTCGACACCGCCGACGTTTACTCACAAGGAGTGTCTGAGAAGTTCATTGGATCCTGGCTCACAAAGTATGTTATTATAAAACTCCTATCACTGATATTAGAGATGAAATAAGCGAAGTCACCAGACCACCCACAACCTTTTGCAGCATATCTAGAAAGGATTATTTGCGTGAGTGAGTGAGTGACAAACACAACACTATTATACCACGATAGGAATACCAGCAAGGGATTTCACCTACATCCACCGGAAGTGCCAAATACCGCGACAGGATTTAATTTGCATCAACGGAGACTGGTAGTATAATGCACCAATTTCCGTTTTTTCTGACACTATGACGTATTTGCAAACATTTCTTTCTTTCCGACATTTAAACTATTGCCTACGGTTTCAGACAATCACGTGATCAAGTTGTTGTTGCAACAAAGGTGAGAGGAAACATGCCATATGGGGTAGGTCTGAGTCGCCGCCATATTGTCCAGAGCATCAAGAACAGTCTTGAGAGACTGCAGACAGATTACGTGGATCTGTACCAGGTGAGTACTGTGTAGTGTGTGGATCTGTGCCAGTATTGTGTGGATCTGTACCAGGTGAGTACTGTGAAGTGTGTGGATCTGTGCCAGTAGTGTGTGGATCTGTGCCAGTAGTGTATGGATCCGTGCCAGTAGTGTGTGGATCTGTGCCTGTAGTGTGTGGATCTGTGCCAGTAGTGTGTGGATCTGTGCCAGTAGTGTGTGGATCTGTGCCAGTAGTGTGTGGATCTGTGCCAGTAGTGTGTGGATCTGTGCCTGTAGTGTGTGGATCTGTGCCAGTAGTGTGTGGATCTGTGCCTGTAGTGTGTGGATCTGTACCAGTAGTGTGTGGGTCTGTACCAGTAGTGTGTGGATCTGTGCCTGTAGTGTGCGGATACGCGCCAGTAGTGTGTGGGTCTGTGCTTTTAGTGTGTGGATCTGTGCAAGTAGTGTGTGGGTCTGTGCCAGTAGTGTGTGGATCTGTGCCAGTAGTGCGTAGATCTGTGCATGTAGTGTGTGGATCTGTACCAGTAGTGTGCGGATATGTGCCGGTAATGTGTGGATCTGTGACTGTAGTGTGTGGATCTGTACCAGTAGTGTGTGGATATGTGCCTGTAATGTGTGGATCTGTACCAGTAGTGTGTGGATCTGTGCCTGTAGTGTGTGGATCTGTGCCAAAAGTGTGCGGATCTGTACCTGTAGTGTGTGGATCTGTGCCAGTAGTGTGTGGATCTGTGCCGGTAATGTGTGGATCTGTGCCTGTAGTGTGTGAATCTGTACCTGTAGTGTGTGGATCTGTACCAGTAGTGTGTGGATCTGTGCCTGTAGTGTGTGGATCTGTAGCAGTAGTGTGTGGATCTGTACCAGTAGTGTGTGGGTCTGTGCCGGTAGTGTGTGGATCTGTGCCTGTAGTGTGTGGATCTGTGCCTGTAGTGTGTGGATCTGTGCCAATAGTGTGCGGATCTGTACCAGTAGTGTGTTGATCTGTACCAGTAGTGTGTGGATCTGTGCCGGTAATGTGTGGATCTGTGCCTGTAGTGTGTGGATCTGTACCAGTAGTGTGTGGATCTGTACCAGTAGTGTGTGGATCTGTACCAGTAGTGTGTGGATCTGTGCCTGTAGTGTGTGGATCTGTGCCAATAGTGTGCGGATCTGTACCTGTAGTGTGTGGATCTGTGCCGGTAATGTGTGGATCTGTGTCTGTAGTGTGTGGATCTGTACCAGTAGTGTGTGGATCTGTGCCTGTAGTGTGTGGATCTGTAGCAGTAGTGTGTGGATCTGTACCAGTAGTGTGTGGGTCTGTGCCTGTAGTGTGTGGATCTGTGCCTGTAGTGTGCGGATCTGTACCTGTAGTTTGTGGATCTGTGCCTGTAGTGTATGGATCTGTGCCAGTAGTGTGTGGATCCGTGCTTCTAGTATATGGATCTGTACCAGTAGTGTGTGGATCTGTAACAGTAGTAGTGCTGACTTCCGTGAATGAATCTTGTGACCAACTGAATCGCTTTTTGCGACGTTAGTGTTTCTGCTGCAACGACTTCAGTTGAAAACATACACTTGATTTGATTTGAATTTGTGCTCATCACAATGTGCTGGAATAAAGATTACTTTTAGTAAATGTGCCCTGGCCTTTAATTGAATCTGACTTTATTTGAGGGTTGTTATGGTATTTTGGTTGGGATATGTTTCTATGGTAAAGAAAAGTTACTAAATGTGCAAAGTGAAATTGTGCTCCAGATGCACAAATGGGATGATGGCACTCCTATTGAAGAAACTCTCCGCACATTTGATGACCTGGTTCGATGTGGGAAGGTGCGCTACGTCGGTGCCAGCAACGTGTTGGGTTGGCAGCTACAGAAGATAGCCTGTACTACTGAGAAGCTGGGCATGAACCCCTTCATCAGCTTACAGGTAGGACACCACAGACGGAACCCTCTTAAACTTACAGGTACTGCTTCATCAGCTTACAGGTAGGACATTATAGCTGGAACCCCTTCATCAGCTTACAGGTAGGACACCACAGACAGAACCCCTCATAAGCTTACAGGTAGGACATTATAGCTGGAATACCTCCATCAGCTTACAGGTAGGACATTATAGCTGGAATACCTCCATCAGCTTACAGGTAGGACATTATAGCTGGAATACCTCCATCAGCTTACAGGTTGGACATTATAGCTGGAACCCCTTCATCAGCTTACAGGTAGGACATTATAGCTGGAATACCTCCATCAGCTTACAGGTAGGACATTATAGCTGGAATACCTCCATCAGCTTACAGGTAGGACATTATAGCTGGAAAACCTCCATCAGCTTACAGGTAGGACATTATAGCTGGAATACCTTCATCAGCTTACAGGTAGGACATTATAGCTAGAATACCTCCATCAGCTTACAGGTTGGACATTATAGCTGGAATACCTCCATCAGCTTACAGGTAGGACATTATAGCTGGAACCCCTTCATCAGCTTACAGGTAGGACACCACAGACAGAACCCCTCATAAGCTTACAGGTAGGACATTATAGCTGGAATACCTCCATCAGCTTACAGGTAGGACATTATAGCTGGAATACCTCCATCAGCTTACAGGTAGGACATTATAGCTGGAATACCTCCATCAGCTTACAGGTAGGACATTATAGCTGGAATACCTTCATCAGCTTACAGGTAGGACATTATAGCTGGAATACCTCCATCAGCTTACAGGTTGGACATTATAGCTGGAATACCTCCATCAGCTTACAGGTTGGACATTATAGCTGGAATACCTTCATCAGCTTACAGGTAGGACATTATAGCTGGAATACCTCCATCAGCTTACAGGTTGGACATTATAGCTGGAACCCCTTCATCAGCTTACAGGTAGGACATTATAGCTGGAATACCTCCATCAGCTTACAGGTTGGACATTATAGCTGGAATACCTTCATCAGCTTACAGGTAGGACATTATAGCTGGAATACCTCCATCAGCTTACAGGTTGGACATTATAGCTGGAACCCCTTCATCAGCTTACAGGTAGGACATTATAGCTGGAACCCCTTCATCAGCTTACGGGTAGAACATTACAGATTGAACTGAATTAATGGTATAGCATCATATTCACTATTATTTTCCAGCAACAGTACAGCCTGGTGTGTCGGGAGTCAGAGTTCGAACCCTTCCAGGTGTGCAAGACGGAGGGATTAGGGGTGCTGCCTTGGAGCCCTCTAAAGGGGTGAGTTGGATCAAGGGTCTCTTCCCGTTAGCGTGATTATGATTATCGTAAGTTTATGTTAGAGTAAGTTCGGCTGACGTAGTGGGTGCCCTTTGACGTCGGCGTACACGTCCCTCGATCATGTCCCAGATGTGCTCTATGTGGAATGAGTCAGGACTCATGACTGACCTCTGGAGTCTGGTGATGTTCTGCTGCTGGACAATGTCAAATACGATACGTGCACTGTGGACACGAGCGTTATCGTCTTAAAAGAAAAAAACCCAGTATGACGCTAACGGCACAACTGGTGGAGCCAGTATGTCCTGTGACCTTCCATGGACAATATGCAGTGGCGTTCTGGCAATCATAGTGATCCCGCCCCATATCATTACATACACACCCACCAGAGTGGACCTGGTCTCATCTGAAAACATAAAAAGATTCCACCAGTTTCTACGCTGTAAACACCATTTGTGTCTGCCTAGAATGTGTCGATTTGTAAACGGCGGTACAACAAGTGGTCGCCGAGCATGCAGATTAGGTGCCTGCAGAGGATTTCTAATCGTCTGGTCAGTACCTTGACATCCGGTGGCCTGGCGAAACTGAACAGCGATTTGAATAGCTGTTTGGACTCGATTTTCATATAGTCTGACTTCTGATTAATTAATCCTGGACTTGTGTTGATTACCTAAAGCGCCCTATGCGGGGTGGATCATTAACATTTTGTGTCAGCAGAAACATTATCCTAAGTCTGAAAATCTCAGACTGACGCAATGAACATATTGGCCACCACTCGCAGGACTCTTCCATTTGAAGCATGCCAATAGCCCTTCAGCGTTCATCACGTCGCTACGTGTAACTGTGGATAATAAAAATCCACAATACTTTGCTGAAATGTTAAAATAAAAAATGATCCCCTACCGACGTACACGGAGGAATTGCATGGCCCAGATGCAATGTTTAGTGTGTGTTGGGGTGTTAGTTTTTGGCTGTCATTTATCAAAGATAAATTTCTATCTTCTGACCGATCATAACTATATGTCTCATGATGCCCTACATCTTTGGGGAGTGTGTATGTATACTACTGTTTTATATGACTCTGGCAGTTACATTAAAATGTCCACTATTTCTTGAACAGAGGCCTTCTTTCTGGGAAGTACACAAGAGAGTCTCCCCCGACGACAGGACGCCTTGGTTGGAGGAGAGAAAAGGACGCCGGCAGCTGGAACACTGTGCAGGAGAATGATCAGATGTGGGCCATCATGGATGCAGTGCGGGACATCGCCAACACACACGGTAGTAACATGGGTCAGGCAGAGTGGGGGAAAGATGGTTGGCGTGGAACTGATATGTACATGATAGGTATAGCAGATAAACAAAGGATGGGAATTGTAGTGACATAAACATGTACAGAGATGATGAACAAAGGGTGGGCATGGTAGTGACATAAACACGATGGGTGTAGCAGATAAACAAAGGATGGGCATTGTAGTGACATTAACACGATAGGTATAGCAGATGAACAAAGGATGGGCATTGTAGTGACATAAACATGTACACAGATGATGAACAAAGGATGGGCATGGTAGTGAAATACATGATGGGTGTAGCAGATGAACAAAGGATGGGCATTGTAGTGACATAAACATGATAGGTATAGCAGATGAACAAAGGATGGGCATTGTAGTGACATAAACACGATAGGTATAGCAGATGAACAAAGGATGGGCATTGTAGTGACATAAACATGTACACAGATGATGAACAAAGGATGGGCATGGTAGTGAAATACATGATGGGTGTAGCAGATGAACAAAGGATGGGCATTGTAGTGACATAAACATGATAGGTATAGCAGATGAACTAAGGACGGGCATGGTAGTGACATAGACATGAAAGATATAGCAGATGAACAAAGGATGGGCATTGTAGTGACATAAACATGATAGGTATAGCAGATGAACTAAGGATGGGCATGGTAGTGACATAGACATGAAAGATATAGCAGATGAACAAAGGATGGGCATTGTAGTGACATAAACATGATAGGTATAGCAGATGAACTAAGGATGGGCATGGTAGTGACATAGACATGAAAGATATTGCAGATGAACAAAGGATGGGCATTGTAGTGACATAAACATGATAGGTATAGCAGATGAACTAAGGATGGGCATGGTAGTGACATAGACATGAAAGATATAGCAGATGAACAAAGGATGGGCATTGTAGTGACATAAACATGATAGGTATAGCAGATGAACAAAGGACGGGCATGGTAGTGACATAAACATGATAGGTATAGCAGATGAACAAAGGACGGGCATGGTAGTGACATAAACATGATAGGTATAGCAGATGAACAAAGGACGGGCATTGTTGTGACGTAAACATGATAGGTATAACAGATGAACAAAGGATGGGCATGGTAGTGACATAAACATGATAGGTATAGCAGATGAACAAAGGATGGGCATTGTAGTGACATAAACATGATAGGTATAGCAGATGAACTAAGGATGGGCATGGTAGTGACATAGACATGAAAGATATAGCAGATGAACAAAGGATGGGCATTGTAGTGACATAAACATGATAGGTATAGCAGATGAACAAAGGATGGGCATGGTAGTGACATAGACATGAAAGATATAGCAGATGAACAAAGGATGGGCATTGTAGTGACATAAACATGATAGGTATAGCAGATGAACAAAGGACGGGCATGGTAGTGACATAAACATGATAGGTATAGCAGATGAACAAAGGAAGGGCATGGTAGTGACGTAAACATGATAGGTATAACAGATGAACAAAAGGTATGCTTAGTGCCTGGCATACGTACCAGTAGAAATGGCGCTGAGTTACAAGATGGGCATGGTGGTGTTATGCAAGATGATCCTAGAGGTGAGACAAGGTTGGCATAGTGGCGAGATACGTGAAGACATTTGTCGGACAAAGAACCGTCTTGGTGAACTTAGTTTTGATGTCAAAGTACATTGTCTCCTCCCACAGGTAAATCCATGGCCCAGGTGTCACTGCGCTGGCTGCTACAGAAGGATGTTGTTCCATCAGTGATCATCGGAGCCACGACTCTGTCACAGCTGGATGACAACCTGGGAGCTGCTAGTGGCTGGACGCTGTCTTCAGAGGAGGTGAGTCTTTGACAGATGGATGACAACCTTGGAGCTGCTAGTGGCTGGACGCTGTCATCAGAGGAGGTGAGTCTGTGATAGATGGGTGACAACCTTGGAGCTGCTAGTGGCTGGACGCTGTCATCAGAGGAGGTGAGTCTGTGATAGATGGATGACAACCTGGAGGCTGCTAGTGGCTGGACGCTGTCATCAGAGGAGGTGAGTCTGTGACAGCTGGGTGACAACCTTGGAGCTGCTAGTGGCTGGACGCTGTCATCAGAGGAGGTGAGTCTGTGATAGATGGGTGACAACCTTGGAGCTGCTAGTGGCTGGACGCTGTCTTCAGAGGAGGTGAGTCTGTGACAGATGGATGACAACATGGGGGCTGCTAGTGGCTGGGCGCTGACTTCAGAGGAGGTGAGTCTGTGATAGATGGATGACAACATGGGGGCTGCTAGTGGCTGGACGCCGACTTCGGAGGAGATAAGTCTGTAACAGATGGATGACATCCTAGGAGATGCTGGTGGCTGGATGCTGACTTCGGAGGAGGTGAGTCTGTGACAAATTGATGACAACATGGGGGCTGCTAGTGGTTGGACGCTGTCTTCAGAGGAGGTGAATCTGTGACAGATGGATGACAACATGGGGGCTGCTAGTGGCTGGGCGCTGACTTCAGAGGAGGTGAGTCTGTGCTAGATGGATGACAAACTGGAGGCTGCTAGAGGCTTGATGAAAATCAGGGTCTTATTGTTAAGCGTTCCTGCTTCAGTTCCACATGTGTGTTTTACCACGAGGAGAAGGGTAACGATGAGCTGAAAGGATAAAGTGATGATGAGTCAAGTGACGATAAGACATCTCTGCTGCATTGTGCGATCCCAACTATATAATAACCAGATGTGAAGTTAACCACCAAGGTTTGTTAGTGGCTGCTAGTGACTATATCATAAACAACTGGTTACGAAACTGTCAAACATATGGGCCACTCGGAATAGGTTACACGTCATTTGTAAATAATTTAACTTCAATAGATAGGTATGCAGGTCGATAAATGATAGGATCCCCATACATTTCAGATGGCACGACTGGACGAAGTGTCTGAACCCAGACAGGTGTATCCCTTTGACTTGTGGAAACATAACAAGTCTCGGCGTAATCCCTTCCAGTCATCGTATCTCGTCTCCAACACAAACTGATCACAGCACAAGCATGCCAAGCAGACAGATACCACCCAGCTGGTCTTGTACTGTGCCCCGGGACAGTGTGGCATAACATACTGACGAAGCGATTTCCTTGGAATAAATATTTAGCCAAAGCATGGTGCATTTGCTTTCGGTAGCTGATTAATTGTGTGCATAGGCTGGTAGTTTATACATTCAGAAACTTTTATCGAAACGTTTACAAATATAACCACGTGCTACGCATGCGAAGACACGTGTTCAGTAATATATCTCTCTTAAGAGATTGAGTGAGTGAGTATGTTTTTACGCCGCTTTTAGCAATATTCCAGCAATTCCAGCGGGGGACATCAGAAATGAGCTTCACACATCGTACCCATGTCGGGAATCGAACCAGGGTCTTCGGCGTGACGAGCGAACGCTTTAACCACTAAGCTACCCGGCCGCAACTCTTTCTTAAGATTTAACGTATTATGTTATTGGCATATGCTTACTCCGGAAACATAAAATATCATTATATTGTTAGTAATATGTTATATGACAGATGTTGAGGTAAAATTATATCTTAAGATTGAAAACGTTTAGTAGACATATTATGCTCTTAGCATGTGCCAACTAAAGAAATATTTGCACCCACAGCAGTGAAATCTGACAATTAACAACCGTTAAATTCAAAGTCATATGTTCAGTCAATAACATGTATGAACTTGTTGGTCTGTTTGGCAAATGGGGCCATATGTTTTTCCGGTGATTCGTCTCAATGTCTTTCACATGTACTTTTATATCAGCATTGAATAATATATATTTTGTAAGATGTTACCGAAATTCATGTATGTAATAATGTTATCTGACTGTATTACCACACAATAAAGTACTGACTGTGTGAGTGAGTATTGTTTTACGCCGCTTTTAGCAATATTCCAGCAATATCACGGCGGGCGACACCAGAAATGGGCTTCACACATTGTAACCATGTTGGGAATCGAACCCCGGTCTTCGGCGTGAAGAGCGAACGCTTTAACCACTAGGCTAGGCAACCCGACCGCCCCCAATAAAGTACTGACGTCAACAGTCCAGCCTTGTTTATGGTTATGTGATATATTCATCCTACCTCAGAGTTGCTCCAATTCATAAACAACATATATAACCGAAAAACTGTACAAAGCGGCGTTAAACTCAACTAATCCACTCACTAATTAGTCCCTAAATAGGCGCAAGGTCGTGGCGCATTTTCCTCTTTGAAGCTGCGTCGTCGTTTTGGACTTACATAAACATGTCAAATCAGGTACGAAGCGTTGTAAATTTCACGCAGGTGTTCGCCACCACGGTCACGTGGCGTCACGACAAAGGGTTTAACCAATCAGATCTCACTTCCGTTGCACGAGTTTTTAGTGCGCGTTAGTTCTAGACTCCATGATTGGAAGCAGACGTGACGAGTATTCAGCAACAGCCTCGATGCAGGTCAAATTAATGCCAACAAACTGGTAAGAATACATTTCAAACCGATACGTCAAAAGTCAATACACCTATTGTTGCTGTTTCTACTATGCTTACGCGCTACTATAAACGTACTTTTTCAAAGTAAAGTTCGAATTCGTTACGTTCATTGTGAAGAAGCTAGAAGGCTATCAATGATATTTTGCCTTGCTGTGTTTTTCACGGAAACGTTAAATTTAAAATTAACGTTTAGGTAAGCGCAGGATTTTTATTTATGCAACCTGTTTATGACCATATAAACTGCCGTGCAAAAAAAGTATACACTTAAAAATTGGATTTGACCAAAACATTACAAACGTTTTCAAATGGGTTCTTGGCTTACTTGTGAGATAATCATTGATTTAATAATCAAGCTGGGGCGAGTCCAAATTTACTACCCAGGTACCCACACCCCTATTGCCCGACCCTACCCGGGTACCCGATGTTGGTGTCAAGAGATGGGTACAAAATGTCCGATTTGCAATAGTTTGACAGTAGCCCTGGCAAAATGTATTTAGATACACGTATAAAACGATGTGGTCATGCATGCACTGAAGTTGACTGAAGTTATAGCTATGTTCAAACATACATAAGCCAGAAGGAACGTGTTCATAGTCATGAAGAAATGCGAACATTAGTGACTTCTGTAACAATGTAGTTATAGTGAATTTTTGTCATGAAACAATATATCACGTGACTACCCACGGGTCCAGGTAGTACTGTGGGTACCCTGGTCCTACTGAGTACCCACCCGACCCGAGTACCCGAGTTACCCGTCCCAGCCCTAGTATCCATGTTTAACTGCGACATGGTACCTCAGTATATGGCACTATAAACTGGCATAAGTCCGGACTAGTAAAGTCACACACACGCTCTATGAGTATAATCATTTTGAACACAACTTTAAACTCAATGTCACTACACCTCACGGTACCATGACATTGCAATAGTTTAACAACAGCCCGTGAGTATCAATGGGGGACACGCGGACAGTCATTGTTTATACTTTAATTTGTATTGCGCCAAATTCCATTCACATTTGGTGCTCATAGCGCTACGGAGTTGATAAACCCGATGCATGATATGAAGAACACAACTGATGTATGGCCGTCGTATTTCTGGAACAGGTGTGTTTTTAGTCCAATGAATGATGCATGGAAGGATCGATGATAGGCTCAGTTCTAGTGACAGTTGGTTCCAATGTGCAGCGGCCCCAAACTTGTAAGATTTCTGACCAAACAATTTCAAGCTGGTTGCATGGATTTGAAGCAGAATTTGGTGCAGGAATTTTAAGCAGAATTTGATATTTAAAGACCCGCTCATGATATCGTCGGAATCGCAGAATGGAGATTTCTTGTGATTATGGAAATGTCTTTGTCGCTTTACTTAAATCACATAATAACGAAAATGCGGTTAAGTAGCCTAGATGTTAGAGATCTTCACGCCAAAACCGAGGTTCGATTGCCCAGAGGTGTACTATCTGAGAAACCCAGCCTTGGTGTCTCATGTCGTAATATAGTATTAGAAAGAGCGAGGTGAGATGAAGGACCCTTTGGGGCCTACAGGGTCAGCAAAATTTAACAACAGAGCAAAACTTTTAGAAATTGTTACGAAACTTATTAGATGTGTTCATGAACGAGAACTAGACTTTGTCACCCGTAATGATCCGGGGTAGCATAGGTCTTCAGCAACCAATAGCTCGCTAACTTGGTTGATGCATGTCATCGTATCCCAGTTGCATGTACCGATGCTCATGATATCAATCACTGGATTGTCTGCTCCAGACTCGATTATTTACAGACCGCCATCATATAGCTGGAATATTGCTGAGTGCGGCATTAAACAACAAACAAACTAAAACTAGACTTTGTTGTTCATTTCAACAATTGTATGTTTGGGACTTATGCGGGAGCAAACATTTTAATCATATCGCGATGAGATGGGACTTATGACAATACTAAATGCATAGATAAGGATAAAAACTGACAAAAAAAGGTTGATTTTAGATGTTTTCAGGGGGCGTTATCAAATATTTGAACATGAGCAAGTCTTTGACCCATGCTGAATTTCGTAAATGTAGATACAAACAATACAATATATGATGAAATAGATCACGTCGAGTCACGGATTCGAACTTGTGAAATGTGCCTTTTCACTAATTTAGCCATATCTGTGTATTTCGCATATACTCAATTACTGATTACGGCGCTCGAACCTATATTCCGAACAATATATAAACGTACATGTATGGTCGTAACATGAACGTTGATGCAATATCTGAAATATTATATAAACTTTGACACCCCAGTTGATTCAGCTTCTTCCAACAGCTTCTTCTTCGGTGAAATGTGCCGTCATTCGACATAGGTCGGACAAATAGCAGAAACTATTTATTGTGCTTTACTTTTATAAACTCTGTCTTAGCAGATGCTTAGGGCACTTTTATTTTAAGTGTATAATAATATGTGTTGTTGGTGAGGCCGGGTAGCCTCGTGGTTAAAGCGTTCTCTCGTCACGCCGAAGACCCGGGTTCGATTCCCGACATGTGTGAAGCCCATTTCTGGTGTCCCCCGCCGTGATATTGCTAGAATATTGCTTAAAGCGGCGTAAAACCATACTTACTCACTTTAACATGTGTTGACCGAATACCCCAAACCAAATAGTCCGTGTTAACTGAAATTAAATGAACTTTATTTTTTGTAAGAACTCTATCACTTAAGTTATCAGATTATTTTGTGTACACAATATATTGTCAACAAACCTCTTTCAAAAACTGTCCAGAGAAACGGGTCAGATTTTCATTCTCTTTCAAAATGATATGTGATGTGGAATGAAAACCCCCAAATAACTGGTATAGGACGCATCATTTTGTGTCCGGTCAGTTCCCGTACCGATATTGAACATTAACATTAACCTGTGTATTAATGTTTGTTCTTGCTTCAGCCACAAATGGAATGCATGTGTGGCAGGACAAGCGCCTATAAAATCACTAGGATTTAATGTTTATCCTTATATCTTAGTATACCTAGACGACCAAGGTGCCTGGACATGGTTACACACTACAACTGTCCGTGGTCACTCGGGCTCCAGTCTGAGAAAACATTGTTATGCCGGACTTTCCCTGTGAAGAATGTGGTCAGTAGATATAGGGGTGTATTTTGCTGGTCAGAATGTTCCGAGTAACGGGGAAAGTATAACCTTCCGCATTCATGGTGAAGTGTAAGAATGAGTTGCGGGTGCTGTCCACACCCAATGACACCCCAGTTACCGTATAAAGGCAGTTGTTGTGTTAGCCGAGGTCGTCTGGAAGCCTGTTAGTTCCCATCTGTGTTCACGTGTCGGTAAAAATACCAGTGAAGATCCGGGGTAGAATAGGTCTTCAGCCACCCATGCTTCCCGTAAAAGGCGACTATGCTTGTCGTACGAGTCGGCTAACTGGATCGGCTGGTCAGGCTCGCTGACTTGGTTAATGCATGTCTTCGTATCCCAATTGCGTAGATCGATTCTCATGATATCTACGTGATTATTTACCGACCGCCGTCATATAGCTGGAATATTGCTGAGTGTGGCGGTAAACAACAAATAAACAAACAAATACGGAAAATCTCTTGACAGACTTCTTGGAAATGATGTGAATACAATCTAGGTCTGCCTGTCACAGAAGTCAGTGCGGAGACAATGGAACATCGATGACTTGGACGCCATAAAGTCGATATGCCGTCTAAGAGGATATAACCATATAGTCCCGGTAGAAATCTTTTGACACGTTCATCGAGTGTCCTTAGGACAGGACGCTGAAAACGTTTTCCGACTATCAAAATATCGTTAATACTGCGTTCTTCTTCCTGAGTGATTTAGAAAGATCTGCGCGTTCAAGTTGTCTGCAAAAACAAACACGACTATTCAGTTTTATTCAGGCACAGGTCAGGTCATGTTCGTTGGTTTAGCACCAGGATCTTGTCGGGTTCCGTTACATCAATCTACTTGGTGATGCATAGAAGATTGATTGGGCATTAGTAAATATCACAGCAGATGGAAGCTGATTGGTATGTCGATAGTATTTTCCCTTTGGTAGACGGCTTTGATGTTTTACCCTTTTATACGTTGTTGAGACACGTCACTTCCGATTGTGAGGTGTGTGGAACATGGCCGATAAACAACAAGAGTTGTGTTGACGCTCTCCAATTTGGGTTAAGAATCCTCCGTAAGGTAAATATTGTAACCATGGTAACAGGGCAATAGGATCAACTGACTCAAGTGTTCCTTTATATGGGCAAGACAAGCATGGCTTGCTATTACCAAGGAGAGGTCCCATCAAATCGATAAAGTCAATAAGATAGTCATATCGGTATAATCGTATTCCATAGCTTTATTATGTCTAATGTACTTACTGACTCTGCTATAGGCTGTTATTTGCAATGTAATTATTGAATCCCATGTAATCAAATCATCGCTTTAGCTGGATATGTACAGAACAGAAATTGTCTGAATTTCTTCGCTTGTATCTTTATCTCTCTTCAATGTAAACATAAATAACATCTTGGTGTATGTTTTTTCCTAGATTCAGATGCGTCTGTTACCTGAAGGGATGTTGAAATGACATAAGCCCTAAATTCTTCTTCCAAATAAAAAAACAAGTTGTTGAAATTCATATAAGTTCAAGTTTATCAAAATATTCCTTAATACATGATCACGTGAGACTGTGGTGGTGGAAATATCCTAACTATCAACCCTCAAAATCAAATTTCATACCATTTCATTTCTAATCAATATATAAGCAACCCATGCTTGCTACAACAGGTGACTATGCTTTTAACAGGCTACTGAGGGTATGGACTGGTCAGGCTCGCTGACTTGGTTGATGCATGTCATCGATCTCAATTGTGTGGATTGATGCTCATGATGTCAATCACTTGATTGTCTGGTCCAGAATCGATTATTTACAGACAGCCATCATATAGCTGGAATAGTGCTGAGTGCGGCGTCTAACAACAAACAAATCTTATCAATATACTTGGCAAATGTCACATTTGTATGAAAGTGCATTTTCATAAGGGGGCGGGATAGTTTTTACAGATATAGTACACAAACAAATAATCTTGAAGGGCATGCTACCCGACCAATAAATAAAAGCACAGCCCAGCAAATTGGAAAGGGGTAACTGTCCAATCAAGCCATCCTTGCATCATATAACACACCCTGGGGAGTAGTCGTCATACAGACCCTAAAACAAATATATCCAATACAGCCTATGCAAGTCTACAATATTTGGCAAGTTTAGAATACTGCAGTATCTGAAAATGAAGAGAGTCTCTTGGCTCCTTTTTATTATATTTCATAACTGTAATGTAAGAACTATTTTTATCTGGTCTTTGAAGCCATTTAGAAGTGAATAAGGACGAGAATTTATGGATGTCAAGTTCTTTATTATGAGGAACAAAATGTTTTGGAGTACATGCTTACTCCTTCATCAGGTGAGTGAATACCATGAGGCAGAGAGCATATATATGTACATGTAAGGACAACAAAATTGATAAGATAACAAAAGGTGGAAACAAACAAGGGGTGGAAACTAACAAGGGAAGCCAACAGATGATTTCCTCATAATAAAAAGGTTGACATCCATAAATTTTCTTCCGTATTTTTATCTGTAAAATATGTTCATTTCAGAGACTTGATGTTATTCTACCTGGGGTTGGTTGGTTGGTTGTTTTTTTAAAGCCGCACTCAGCAATATTCCAGCTATATGACGGCAGTCTGTAAATAATCGAGTCTGGACTAGACAATCCAGTGATTAATATCATGAGCATCGATCCACACAATTGGGACCGATGCCATGTATCAATCAAGTCAGCAAGCCTGACCACCAGACCACGTTAGTCGCCTTTTACGACAAGCATAGTCGCCTTTTACGGCAAGCATGGGTTACTGAAGACCTATTCTACCCCGATCTTCACAGGTCTCTTCCTGGGGAGTAGACAGGGTGAAGCTTGTTCTTTTTTAACAATAAACATAGCCTTGATCACACAGTGATCTACAAGCTAGCTGAGTGCATGTATGATGTCATGCTTATATATATTATCCATGACTCACAAAGTTGTTGAAGTGACATTCTTCTTCACTGCGATATATGAAGGTGAAAGTAAAGGACCTAACATGTCCATTGTTGTAAACCAGTCATTCACCAGGCAAAACATATAACAGACATTAGGCTATTTGAGAATTAGGATATTGAGATAATGTTCTATTGGGAGTGTGTGTGTGTGTGAGTGGTGGTTGGGCATCTGCAATATATTCCTGATGGTGCGTTGAATCAATAATGACCTAAATTGACAGGTAGCGTGCAGTAGGGCAAGTTGTTAATTTTGTATAACCTCAATTACCAGAAGGGCTTATTTAAACACAGGCTGAGATACTTGACCAGGAATTGTACTGGTGAAGCTGCACTTCAGATATTATATACAAAGTACAAACAGTTCCTGCATTGAAGCTGCATAAAATTCAAAGTCCAATCTAATGACAAATTATCAGAACAAATTTCAGATTTCTAAAACAATTGTCTCCATTAATTTCTTTACCATATTTCCGTGGTAAATAAGTCAAATTATAACACAGAGAACATAATATTCCTTTGATGGTACTCCTTTTAAGGTGTAGGCACGCTGATCCTCAGAAATGACAGGTTGAATGAAAAAATACACAATGCTCCATCATAATTTACCCTCAGAAATGACTACATAAGTTTATTTTCAAGAGAGATAAATTAGAAATGCTGGTCTGTATTTACAAGACTTGACATTGATTGGCTGATTGAACAAAAAATCATCTTCTTACGGTGTGTGTGTGTGTGTTTGCGATTTTCAGGCAGGTATCTATCATATTGAATAAAATATCTGATTTTAATTACAAATACTTAATTGCCTTTATGCACTGTGACATTGACCTGTCAAAGAAGTCAATCAAAATCCAGGGAACTTGCCTGAGAAGAATTATATACCTAGCTTTGTGATTGTTCTTAAAAAAAAGCCAAAGTGATCAAAAGCTGTTTGTAAGGTTATTTCATAACTATATAGTGGTATTGACCTTTAAGGGTCGCCTATCACATGCCAGGACATTCACCTTTACTTTTATAGAGGTCAGTGTATGTATGAAACTCTTACTTGTACAGATCTTCTGCAATGGTCATGTGGTAAATAAAACTGGATATTCAACTATTTCACACTTACATATTACAGATAGCTGCTAGTATTTCATTTAAATGTATTGTGATGAGAGCAATATTGAATTGTGTTGGAACAAAAAGTTAGTTGTGTCCATGTAGGTGAGGTCAGTGGGGTTTAATATTGCCGAGTGCGGCATTAAACAACAAACAAACAAATAATGTTGTGTATGCCGCGCTTCAACATGGATACCCCACTCACAACACAGTAAACTGATTCCGAGCCAACCAGTACTTGTTCTATCCCCATCATACCATTTGCCAGGCAGGGTAACAACAAGTACCATCTTTTAACATCTTGTGGAACCACCGACATTCAGCGCTCAAATCAGATGCTCTATCCACTCGACTATGGAGGCAGTCTTTAGCCATATAGATACATGTATGTAGAACGTTTGTAGAATATGATATTGACATGTTCAGAAGATACGTGTATGTAAATAAAACACAACAATGTATCTGTTCCTGCAAACAGTTTAATCAATGACTTCTGATTATCATAGGCCACCGCATACAATAACAATTTTGATAATTGATATTCATTAAAATGAACAGCTGTCCCAATTGAACTGGCACTTAAACATGTTAACTGCAAATCAATAACCTGTTTATCAGAATATAACATTTCACAAACATTTCCAATAAAATGTCCACTAGTTGTTATTCATTTGTTGATTTGTCTGGTCAACAGTATTGGTCTGGCAGTATAAACAAAACCTTTTCCTAATATAACAAGTTTATCTTCTGATGAACAAATTGTTTTGGTCCTCATTTGTAATATTAACAAGGTGCATGATTATCCAAGCAAATACTAAAGGGCTGGAGCGACAAGACACATTCTGGCAAATATCTCTCTTGATTTGCTACCCACCTTGAAAACACAATTACAGAATAGCTAGTCTGAGTCACATTTCACTAGCATTTGTCTAGTGGGCTAAAATATTCATGCACCTACGTACCATGCACATCCGTAATAGGTGACTATGTTTGTCGTAAGAGGCGACTAAAGGGATCGGTTGGTCAGACTCGCTGACTTGATTGAAGCATGTCATCGATCCCAATTGTGATGATCGATGCTCATGTTGTCAAACACTGCATTGTCTGGTCCAGACTCGATTATTTACAGACCGCTATCATATAGCTTGAATATTGCTGAGTGCGGCGTTACACAACAAACAAACAAACAAACCAGGCACATCCACTTCTGTTATGTAAGTTCAAATGGAGTAATTGAGAGAGAGTAAATGACTTGATTATATGAGTAATAATAAAAGGACACCAAAAACCTTAATACTTGAATATGAGATCTTTTTGATTTTACGTTGAGCAACCTGTTGAGACAGGAAGTAAGTACGAGCATAGAGGAACCAAATAAAATTGAACTAAACTACATGAAAATTCTGATTAATATGTGAAAATTGCATTCATCGAAATTTGGTCTGGTCCAGGAATGTTTTCAAGTCAAGTTATTAAACAAAATCTCACACCTTCTATGCTGATAATACTGTATCTCTGATTTAGTATTACCTGCTGAATAATAAAGAGATGTACATGAACACAATTGATGTGAAGTTAACAAGTCATTACATCTTGTCCTTAACACTTCTGAAAAGTGATTAAAGGTAAAAGGTTTGACAGGCATTTGTTTATGACATTATGCCCTAATTTGGAGACATATCTTGAGACATTCAACACTGTCATGTGACCAAAACCAACTTAAGCCTAGAATTATGTTTGTGTGGTCTCAAATGAATCACAAAAGGTTCAAATATTCAACTCTTTGCAAATGTATGTAAATTTAATGTAAACTAAAGGATGGCTTAAACTTAAAATGCTATTTGGAAGAATAAGGCAAATATTTTCAATAATTTTTACAGCTCCATGATTATTTATCAAGCAGAACCAATTAATATGAAGAATCACTTTCTCCAGTTGATCACTATCAGGGTAACACAAAACAGCATGGAGTTTGCTTTAAGGCCACAATGTGTTTGATAACTGAGTCCATGTACGGTATCAACTGATGACGTCAGTCTCTACTGGAGGCTTCAACTTCAGGCAGTGGAGCTGTTAATGGTCATGTTTGTCATGGGCGCCCTTCAGCCGACATACAACGACAGGTACATGTGCATGGTGAATGATGTAGTCACTGACGCTGCCCACAAATGTACGTCTGATCTGCCCCATACCGCGTGTACCTGTCACAATGAGACTCGCCTTCTCCTCATCTGCGACTTGACACACGACCTCCCCAGGGCTGCCTCCGACACTCTTAATTCTACCTCCGATCTGAAAGTTAACTGCAATATTTACTACTCTTCTCTATACTATGTCAATTTATTTATATGTGGAGGTCGAGTTGTGGTGATATAATGATGGTTGGATATCAAAGATGAGATCAGGTTTCAAATCATAAGTTCATAAAAGACTATAAACAAAACAACAAGTATTTTCTATTTCCCACTGAAATTCCCACTTGATATTCTCAGGGGTCTGGGATTGTATCGAAAAACAAACATATTGTCCCTAAAAATTCTTCAAAAAAGTAGTTTTGCTTCAGACTGTTGAAAATAAAAAGAATTGGCTGCGACAAAAAATACATTGTACCAATGTGTTTTTCTTAAAAAAAGGCTCATAGACTCATAGTCCCTTCCCCCTTCCTAACCTGATTTCACACCAGTATTCAGTGTCTTCCCTAGGGGCACTCCCAAGCCCCCCCCCCCCCCCCACACACACACACACACACTCACACACATCCACCCAACCCCTCCCTTACAGTTGTCATTCCAGCATCCTTACAGTTTCACCCGGGTTATGGGTGGGGTTGGATTCCCCACATGGGTACAATGTGTGAAGCCCATTTCTGGTGTCCCCCGCAGTGATGTTGCTGGAATATTGCTAAAAGCAGCATAAAACAATATTCACTCACTCACCCCACTATCCTTTAAGTTTCTTCCAAAGGAGCACCCTAATTCCTCGCCCAACCCCTCACTAACAGTTCTCACCCCAGCATCCTTTCAGCTTTAACATACACTGAATGTCCCCAGTAGTATGAACACAGGATGCTCCCCAGGCAAAGACTCTGAGATGGTTTCATGATAGCCCAATGCCAGTGATTGATCTACACTAACCCCCAGTTTCTGTTATCATTAAGTTTCCCTGAAAACAAGGTCACCACAAGTTTCATCCAAAGGGGCACATATTCCTTCCCAACCCATCCACACACACTACCCATCCCTAACCTTATCCCTAAATCATCCTTCAGTTTCTTTGCAGGGGTTATCTTAATTCCTCCTTAAGGCTTTTTCCTAGGATATCTGGGGGAACCTTATTATTCCCCTCTCCTCCCCTTCCACTATCCTTTCCTAACCTTATCCCTCATCTTTCAGTTTCTTAATTCCCCTCCCCACCCACTACCCCTCCCTTCCTTTCCCTGCACACTACCCTTCCCTCACCTTATCCCTCATCCTTCGGTGTCTTAATTCCCCTCCCCACCCACCCCCACACACTACCTCTCCCCACCCACCCCCAAAGACTTCCTCTTCCCACCCACCCCCACAGACTACCTCTCCCCACCCACACCCACACACTACCTCTCCCCACCCACCCCAACACTACCTCTCCCCATCCACCCCCACAGACTACCTCTCCCCACCCACCCCCACAGACTACCTCTCCACCCCCACCCCCACACACTACCTCTTCCCACACACCCCCTCACACCACCTCTCCCCACCCAGCCCCACACACCACCTCTCCACCCCCACACACTACCTCTTCCCACCCACCACCTCTCCCCACCCACCCACTACCTCTTCCCACCCACCACCTCTCCCCACCCACCCCCACACACCACCTCTCCCCACCCACCCCTGCACACTACCCTTCCCTCACCTTATCCCTCATTGTCTTAATTCCCCTCCCAACTCCCCAGCACTCACCCCAGCATCCTTCAGCTTCTGCCCCAGGGTTTCAAGGAACTCCTTCACCTTCCTCTCCTCGTCCCTGTACAGGTCAGTCAGTACAGTCACATCCGCCATCACCATCGCTGAAGATGACAACAAACTTGGATAGTACCATAAAAAACCATCATAAAACTTGTCATGGGATGACTTTATCTGACATACAAGGACAGGGATGTGCATGGTGAACAAGAAAGAAGTGAGCAAAGCTCACATACCCCCATTATCTCCGCTGGTCAACAACAAATAGTAAATAGTTTGTTAATTAAAGAAATATTACATATTTCTAACTGATTTTAACTTCAATGTTTTAAAAACTAAGATTGAGTTCCAGTGACAATTGACCCCCTCCCCCCCCCAACCAAATCTCCCATGTTACCAGTGTTCACTACGAGGAAGTAGATCACAATGAACACCTTTGAATAAAAATTTGATTGAGGAGTTAAATAAGAAGAATTATCAAAAGGACCAAAACATTTTGATATAAAAACACATAAAAAATGGAACAATATCATATAAGAAAATCAATAAATGAATAATTTCCATCTAGCCTTAACAGATATGGTAAAGAATTCATAAATTCAAACTAACACAAAGCACAGATACTTATGATGATCTACATGTGTGGAAACAATTTTGGAAAATATATTAGCTATACAAAACCAGTCATAAAAATGTCTAAATTCCATCATGTTTCCATGAAAACAGCAAAAGAGAAAACTTTCAGAATCTTATAAAAGATAAAAAAACAATCATAGTGGTTAATGTAGCAAGTTTGCTGAATCTAGGATACATAATATTGTAAACATGGATCGTACAAAAACTCTACCCAAAATTTATGTTTCACCATGATTCCATAGAAACGGCAAAAATAAAAAATTCAGAATCTTCAAACTAGCAAAAGGCACAAGCACTCAATGTGGTAAATGTGTGTAGCAAGTTTGGTGAAGCTAGGGTGCATGGTTAAAAAGATATGGGCCGTACAAAACACCCACCCTAAAAGTTTACGTTTCTAATGTTTCCATGGAAACGGCAAAAATTTTAAAGTTCAGAATCTTCAAACTAGCAAAAGGCACAAGTACTCATTGTGGTCAATGTGTGTAGCAAGTTTGGTGAAGCTAGGGTGCATGGTTAAAAACTTATGGGCCGTACAAAAGCTCAGACGGACGGAACGGGACTAATAATGTAGTCGCTGGGGATTATGATGCTGGATCTGCTCATACCAAGTGTACCTGTGACCATTAGAGTCACCTTCTCCGCCAAGACTTGACACAAGATTATTTCACTCATATAAAAGTGACGTGCATGCATTTAGATAATTTGGTGTCAGGCTAGTTTGGGGTCTGACATGAATTTTCCTTTTAGCACCACCCTGAAATTTTCATTGCCCTGGACAATATTTTCACTTTTGTGATACAAACTACCTATTTATTATGCTGAAAAGGTTGAATCAAAGTCAAAATGAACAAGAAAACGTTATCACTATCCCCCCGCCATGGGGCACATTAGAATTTTGTTTGTTCATACAGTAGTAAATACATAAACTATTAAAAAAGAGTCCTATAAAGCCTTAAGAACAGATAGGCACTAGCACTAGGGTTGCTTTATGTCATCAGAACAAACGATTAAATGTGACACCAGTTTTCGAACTCATATGAGTTCATGACCAGTAACTTCAGTGTGCAAAATGTCGTTGCTCTAACTAAAATATTTTTCTTAGAAAATGTGTCCCTATTTCATGCAGTCTGCACCAAGTTGAAAAGCATGAAGCAAGGGCCACAACTCTGTCAAAATTAATCTAGGACACCAATTTTTGAACTCATTTGAGATCATGACCAATAACATCCATGTGTAAAATTTTATTTCTCTAATTAAATTGTTTTTTGAAAACGTGTCCCCATTGAGAATCGGAGGGACAGAAAGAAAGATGGACAGACAAACTCTGTTTCTATATCCCCAGCCCCCCTTTGTGACAGGGGATAATAATATTGCCCAAAATGGAACATATGCATGTTAGGCCCAACTAAATATGGCTGTCATTGTGGCATGTTTATCATCAGATCAAAATCCTGTGAGCACTTCTTAGAGGCACCATAACTAAAATCATTCAAACAAAGTTTCAGCTTTATGGGCCTTGTGGTTTCAGCAGATGCAGAAACACTAGAATAAGGTCAAATGTC
Source organism: Haliotis rufescens (assembly GCF_023055435.1). Classification (NCBI taxonomy): domain Eukaryota; kingdom Metazoa; phylum Mollusca; class Gastropoda; order Lepetellida; family Haliotidae; genus Haliotis; species Haliotis rufescens. The sequence continues at coordinate 7,197,454 of NW_025963924.1, forward strand.
ATAGCTGGATCAAAGGTCATAATATGCCAAAAATGTATTATTTAATTTGAAATATTGTACTTGCTGTTTCATTATAATACATGCAGAAATGGCTGGCCAAAATTGGACTGGAATTCTGTGAGCACTTTTACGAGATAATATAGCTGTGATAATATATTCAAAGTTTCAGCTACATGCAGTCCTTGTAGTTTCAGAAGAGATGTGGAAAATGCTAAAGTTAATGACTGACAGACAACTGGATGACAAACAATGTGCCAAAACAAAGCTTATTCACTCTCAGTCAGGTGAGCTAAAATTGAAAGGACAGACATACACAGAGAATGAATGGGATGTTGGACAAAACGTGATACTGTGACCAGCTGAGCAAACAATGGACAACTCTATGTCTTCAATCATATGTCACCAGCTGTGCACATACCAGTACCAGTATTAAAAAAAAGATAATAAATTGCTTTAAACACAATATACATAAACGTGTCACCACCACCTAAGTTTCAGTGAAACATTGACTACACTGTATCAGCGACTAGGGTACAGAAAACGTGTGGAGAATAAATGTCACAGACAATGATATGTTAAATATGCAATGTGTTCATGCTTAAAGTAGTCAAAGATGATACGTACGTGACTGTATAATTGTGTGGTACTCTGGGCAATGCACAAAGATCACATGGTCCTTCTTTCTGTAAATATTCTTCATATACCCTGAAATGACAAAACAATCATAGTTTCATACATCTATCTCAGACTGTGCTTTAGAACTAAGAAGAACATTTCTAATAAAAGCCTTCATGAAATTGTCCTTAAGGCTTTGCTTTTGAGATACAGCAGGGATTTACCTTGGTCTATTTATTTGCCAGTTGTGGGAACTCTCCATCATACAATGTATATGTGATGCCTTATGCTTATTATAGATGGCTGATTCCTCGTTTGAATCAAAACAGTGATAGGGTGAAAATCTGACAATGACTGTCCAAACATCGATTGCCCTTATTCCCTACTGTAAGGCTTCAACAGGCCCAAACATATGGACTCGGGTAAGACTCGGCTAGTGCTTGATTACCCGCAACTGTATACATCTGTTGAATAAAATAAGATCTTACGTACATACTTCAATTTAATAAGTTTTAGTCATTCCAACATTCATACTTATATGCATCCAGTGGGATTCTCACTGATTTTATTCGAGTCCACTCATAATTTTCATGCACATATGAATGAATGAGTGAGTGAGTGAGTGAGTGAGTGAGTGAGTGAGGTGAGTCGGTTGGGTTTAATTCCTCTTTCAACAGTATTCAAATTTTATCAAGGCGTGTCAGATTAATGTTGGAGGAAAGCCCAAAGTGATCCAAATGTTTACCACTTTTGCGAAACCCATGAGCAAGGGTATAGAAAAATAATCGGGGCAAACCAGGATTCAAACCGACAATCAGAGATTTCTGGCATGCAAGGGACGCAACTCTTACCAGCGAACTGCAGTGCTTTAGATGACTGGGCCACTTTAAGGAAGAAGCTCTATTTCACATTCACTCAAACCCTGATACATTTCAGAGTTTTAGAATTTCAACCCATGCCAATCAAATAGGACAAACAAATAATTATCATTTGGTTTGTTTTTCTCCCTTAGACCTGTAACTAGTGTAAGGTCTCGTACTGTAATGAAATAACTATGTTATGAAATGTACCTGAAATGTAATAAACTTGTCGTGGAATAATCTTGTAATGAAATAAACTTGAAATGACATTAATCTTGCTTGGCTAATGTACATGACATCTGTCAAGCTTCCTCTGACATCAACCTCTGTCAGTCAAGCAGACCAGGAAGTGGGGCCACACAATACATCTTCGAGGATCTGACAATGTACATGTGGGTCAAGACAAGTTACATGGGAAGTTATAACAGTGCAATTTACAATAGAAACTGTTCTCATTCGTTATTCATCATATTCATTTATTTACCACCTGCTCAATAAGCATTATCTTTCGCTAGAGTATGCAACTGATTCAAGAGAAAGGATGAAGTATTATAAGGACCCTTTTTGGACCATTGGAAATGTAAAATTTTAAAGTTTCAGGAAAATGTTGAAATATTGTTATCGAAAATTATCAGACAATAGCTGACAGCTAGCCTTTTTTCTTTTTTACACTTGTAAGTCTTACAGAAGCATAGCTAAAACAAGTAAAAAAAGAGTATATATTTTGAGCTTCAAATGAAAATCTGAGAATTAGCAACTCTGTAAATAAGATGACTTTTATTATATATGTTTGTACTGATTGTATCTAAATTAGCTTTGAAAACCAACCTGGGTCAAAGACTTGTTTATGTTCAAATATCAGAAAACACTTCATGAAAACCTCTAAAGTCAGCCTTTTTTACCCTTTTAAGCCTCACCTACTCATTTCTTCTTGTCATTTGTCCCAAACATACCAATTGTTGAAATGAACAATGTCTAATTCTCATTCACATGAACACATCTGATAATTTTCATAACAATTTCTAAAGTTGCTGTATTCTTAAATTACACAGATCCTGTTGGTCAAAAAAGGCCCCTTATTCCACTCTGTCCTCTCTCTACAATATGTACATCACACTTTAAGCCAGACCTGTTTAGTGACATGGTTTACAGATTTGTATCCCCATTACACCTGAAGGTAGGATGTTGTTTTTAAATCTCCATCTCTAAAAATATGTAAATGGCTACTTCTTACTTCATTGTGCCACAGAAATCTAAAGGTTTGATAAAAACAATGAAATTATATGTCATTTAAACAATCAAACATCCCTCTCTGTTACACAGATTTATTATTTTTGTAGAATAGTTAGTGCTTGTTTGGTTTCTTATAAGTAAGAAGTAAGAATAATGAAGCAAACTTAATGCATTGTTTTCTCCTTATGCCAATGCTGAAATTTTTACAAGCATTTTAACTTACTTTAGAAATACACTGAACAATTGAACAAGGAGAAAAGTAATTATGGCTAAGTAGCTGTTGTTTCTGTATTTTAGGATCTGATTTAATCCTATTTCCCTTAATAGGGACCAGTCTATATGCCACTATAATATTCTGCACATCATTTAGATGTGGCATGCATTAAATTCAGGCTTTATGAATGCATTCACACGGAAGAGACTAACTGAAAATTAATCTCACATTCTTAATTTCAATATTATCATTATTATTTTTCATCTCTTTCTGAATACATCAAAGGTAAATTATCATTCTAAGGCCACATGAAGACAATATTTTTCAGTCCCAGTGGATACTCACAACCCTGTTTGTTTTATGTTTATTTTGCTTTGATGCAAGCATGGCATTGAAAATAAAGAGCAAAGAGATAAAAGATAAAAGATGATGTGCCTTTTCAGGCAATTCAAAAATATAAAATGAATACGTCTTATTGTGGTTGTTGTGCCATACTGTCACCTTTGTAGTGCATGTTTTTTTCAAATGTAAATTCAGAACAACTGTTATTGCAAAATATCTAAACTACAAATGAACACAAAATATGTTTCAAGCTATTGATACAAGTACAGTTCTTATCATTTTTATGCACCAAATATACATTTACTGTCCAAGCAAATTGCCCCCAAAGGACAATATTGTGAGTGAGTGAGTATGGTTTTACACTTCTTTTAGCAATATTCCAGCAATATCACGGCGGGGAACACCAGAAATGGGTTTCACACATTGTTCCCATGTCGGGAATCGAACCGGGTAGAATAGGTCTTCAGCAACCCATATACTTGCCGTAAAACGCGACTATGCTTGTCGTAAAAGGCGACTAACGCGATCGGGTGGTCAGGCTCGCTGAATTGGTTGATACATGTCATTGATCCCTATTGCATGGATCGATGCTCATGATGTCAATCACTGGATTGTCTGGTCCAGACTTGATTATTTTACAGACCGCTGTCATATAGCTGGAATATTGTTGAGTGCGGTGTTAAACAAAAAACAAACATCAACGTCCCTTTAGTAAATAAATTGTAAAAAAAAGGTTAGGGATCATGAATATTGGCGGGAATATTTTTTGTAGTCAAGACTGAGCACATAAAATGATGTTTCACATATAAAAATATTTCATGATCCTGACCCTAGAACCGTAACTTTTTTTCTTTCAGTATAAAGAGAGGGATATATGATTGTAAGAAAGGCATACAATTTCACTGTTTCAATCACACCTTCAAATTCTTGTGATTGTGCTTATCAGGACTGACCTTAGTAGTTTTAAGGTGTGGTTTTCACATGATTGACTGGAATGAGTAAATGTTTTATACCAGATCTATTCCAGGTATTGTACACCAGCTTCTGACTATGTCTGTCAGGGACAGGACTTCTAGTTGGCAACAAACCAGGCAAGATAACAGCATGTTATACCCATGAAGACCCCGCTTAGAATGGCTCTTCAGCGACCCATGCTTGCTGTAAAAGACAACTATACTTGTCGTAAGAGATGACTAATGGGATTGGGATCGGGATCAGGATCGGGATCGGGTGGTCAGACTCGCTGACTTGGATGATGCATGTCATCCTGATGCAATTGCGTAGATCGATTCTATTGTCAATCACCGGATTGTCTGGTTCAGACTCGATTATTTACAGACCGCCATCATATAGCTGAAACATTGCTGAGTGAGGTGTTAAACAACAAATAAACACAACATGTTACACATTGTGGCCTCCTGATCCTCATTTTAGCTAGTGCTTACTAGCATAGGATATATGCTGTGACCATGCAGACACATTCTTTATTTCCCAAATCTATTATTATGTACCTAAGATGCTCATACAAATAAAAAAGATTGTGGTGCTTCTTGAAGGTACACAATCACCAGTGATCAGCTGGTGATATACCTCACGGAACGATCAGTGACTGAATGCGTGACAAATACGTTATTTCATAGGGAACATTTTACCTCAGCACCGGCACACCTACTTCGAATCACAATTTTCAATAATTAATATAGTGGTCTACGTTGGCAAATCGATATTTGCAAAGATAGTTTCTATTCAACACGACAATTTATACGTGTAGATCTATCTAGCGCACAATGGACGCCGCGTAGATGGTGAAAGATGGTTAGCCTGACATTTTTACATGGCGAACAATAACTACACTGAAATCGTCACAGTCCGTAGCTGAAGTGCACGCTGCTACTTACATTGAAATGCTTCGTCGGAGTGTTTGCTCCCGTCCATAGCGATGACGACAGTTCTATCTGAATCTGCTTCTGCCATTTTTCAGATCTGTATGTCAACTTTCTTCGAGTGAAACCGCGAGCTGTCTGCTGCACCAACAATTTGCCTTCTGTCCTGTCCCTTCGAGCTTTCTCGAATGCGAGGTCACTCGTGACAAAGTTCAGAGTTCACTTCGCGTGGCGCTGAATACCAATTTACTGGAAATAACAGAGTGTAGTTATGCGTACATGCATCTAACAAATTGTTGTGCATATTTTGTTTTCGGATAGATCTACTGGTCACCGAACAGTTATCCACGAGCTCGTTTTTACCATCACCTCGTTATAGCGCACGTTCGTGATCGCGATTCGTTTTACTTCAGCTCGTTTGTCGTTATAGAAGGGAGAGATATTAATCCGAAAATGATGAGCAAAATAGACTCCCGTTTAGAAACACTAATAAAAATACATATGTACACCAGATATAAGCACTCGCTAAAACATTACTTTTAACAGTCGTCGAGACAAGGCGCCGCAATTCGGCATGCATGCACTGCAGTGCCGAAAATGAACCTATATATATATGTGTTCGAATCCTGGATTCGCCTTGATTATGTTTCTTGGTTTGATAGCACCACACCCTTGCTTTTGGGTTCTCCAAAGTGGTAAACGTCTGAGATCTGCATCACTTCTACGTTCCTTCAACATTTAGCTAACACGCTGCATGTGCTGTATAATTACTGTTTACATTGTTGTTTTACGCCGCGCGCGCCGCAATAATTTAGCTTTCGGACGACGTGTGATATAACCTTCTTAAGCAGTAACCTGCATGCCAACTTAAAGGGCAAGTTCACACGGAAATGAACCTATTTTTCTTGTACTTTTTCCACATTAAAAGTGTTAACATAGAAGTGTCATAGACAAAAATATAAAAATATCACAATTAATTAACATATTTTTCGCATTAAAACGATTTATATTTTTCACATTTATCAAGTGTTCTATTTCCACAACAAAAACACCATGGCTTATGCCCCTTGCAATATGACGTCATTGGTGCCAATTGATAAACATTATGACGTCATCATACTTTGTTAGAGCCGCTTCACGTGGTGTAGGTCAGGTGTGTGATTCTAGCGTCTCAGATGCCAGCCAGCATAGTGTTATGCTGAGTCACCACTGCGCCGGAGTGTGTCGTAGGCCATGTTGTTTTACCGCAAACTGGTACTTGATATCTTTTGCGTTGAGAATAGACAGGGACCCAGTTGAATTGGCACCAATTACGTCATAATCTAAGGGGGATAACTCAGGCCTGTTTAGCTCGAAAAACGAAGGCCTCATAACGGCATATCATTTTCACACTATTGTGAGCTTCCTACGTTCACTGTGAAAAAAATGAGTGTATATTTTCAAACACAGATACTAATTAATTCTAAAATTGCGTTTTGTTTAGAAAAAGAAAGAAAGTGATTTTTGCGTGTACACTTCCCCTTTAAGCTTCGTCAGTCAGTGCCAGGGGAGAAGATATATGTGTACAAATACAAGTGCAAAGGTCGTTGTTATAGTTAAGTGGAGGGGATCACTTTGAAGTAGTCCGCCTCAAGAAAATGACCCTTCTTTGGAGTTCTTCAAGCCTCTTGGCCTTGACTCGATAGCCGAGTGAGTGAGTGAAACCGCATTATCAGTGGTTCATATTGGGAAAGGGAGGTCACTCTAATTTCAAACGGGAGCTATCTCCGTTGTTTTCGTATTTGCGAGAAATGGCGTCACCCACGCTGCACGTTGTTGGTCCAGCTATTAAATGCCCAGCTTATCCCTAAGGTAAAACGTAAGGTAATTAAATGTTTGAATGCATTATATATTTATGTTTCCATCAGTACATCTTCTAAGATTGGTTTAGTGGTGATAACCATTTTCTAAAATGTGGGCCCACATTTTTCCCGTCATCTATGGTGATCGAAACAAGTGGGCCCACATTTGTATTTCGCCTAGCTTCGTTAGGTTGTTTCGTTAGTTCTGATAATCAATCCCCAAATGTGGGCAGACGTTCTTCCGTCATATTGATTGCAACAGGAGGGACCACATTTATTCATCGCGAAATTCTACTTAAATATTGATAATCATTTTCTCAAATGTGGGCCCACAATGTTCCCGTCATATATGGTGATCGAAACAAGTGGGCCCACATTTGTATATCGCCTAGTGGGTAGACGTTCTTCCGTCATAGTGATTGCAAAAGGAGGGACCACATTAAAAAATCGCTAGCTTCATTAGCTTTGCTTACTTATAACCATTTTCTAAAATGTGGGCCCACATTGTTCCCGTCTTATAGTGATCGAAACAGGTGGGCCCACATTTTTAAATCGCTGGGTTTCATGAGGTTGACGAAGTCATTTAGGCTATTGGGCTCACGTTTGTCATTATGTGACATTTTATATTATTCATATTTTGTAATATTGATGGGAAATATCTTTATAAATCATTTCGTGTGACATTAATTCCATAAAAGGCACAAAAGTCTTTGAAGTTTGAATAACTGCGTCATAGCTGACCACACTAGTTTTACGAAAATAGCTACCAAGCAAGAAACTTAAATCTACTTCAAATTAAAATTACAGAGGCAATACCACTCATTCTACCTTTTCCAGTATAACACACCAATCTAATCATAAGTGTTGGTGGCGATATAAGCCTGAACATATGTCTACACTTGAATTGATCTCGGACATGATACAAGCCTCAGACGTTTCCGAGAACTTGTTCCATAAAAGGAATAGGCCTAACTCATGAATATTAATAACCCAACGACCTAGTTTGGCGATGTTCGTAGAAGTGAGTTCTGCTGTATTGCCATCTTATTTGTACATTTTAATCCAATTATAAGTCATAATACTTATTTTAAATAGACAAATTATGAGTTCGTTATGCGGGTTTGTTTACGTAGTATATATTCTCACAACAAGTGCGTTTAGTTTCGAATGTGGGCCCACCTCGAACTTTCGATTAGGCAAACGGAGTTAGCTCCCTTCTCGAACCACCGATAATGCGGTTTCGTGAGTTGGGTTTAGCGCCGCTTCTAACAATATTCCAGTTATATCGCGGCATGTCAGCTTATTGTGTGAGGACAGTACTCCGAAGTGATGCAGGTCTTAGAAGTGAAACCCACGAGCACGGGTATGGTGAAGACAAACCTATAGAAACATAATCGGGGCGAACCGGGATTCGAACCCACAATCCTAGGTTTCTACGGCGTACCTCCAAGCAGTGTCAACAAACTGTGGTCCTCTACGTGCGTCTCGGCAGAGAAGAAAAGCGATGTTTACACACTGACCTGTATGTTACTGTCGACAACATATATTGCGGCTCCATAGACGACTGCGCTACCCGTGCTTCCGACTCGAAGGCCGAACCAATGGATGCACTGACTTTGACCAGCCACGGAGTAACTTACAAATTGGCAAAAACGCTGGTGCGCCGTCCGTGGATAGTATGAACCTGCTTGAACTTGTTGCGCTATTTTCCCCAACATCAGCGTGTCCTAATCTTGCTGGAACCATCTTTTCAAAGCTTGGTATCCATGGCAACCACATGAGAGAACCCACTTACTTGCGATTGTCTCAAGTGTATGCAGATAATTTGAAGTAGGTATGAAGGTGACTTTTCTTAAGGTTCTTTTTAAAAGTTTCGTAGTGCATCCTGTATCTCCAGTTCAATAAACCTCTTCTGCCTTTATCTTGCCGAGTGTATACATGCAACCACCACCACACAGTTAGCCGCAACCTCGGAGCTTGGGCAGAAATCTCTTTCTTAAGCAATACCTTAATGTTTTTATTACGTATATTAATGTAAAGGAAGTTCAGTAATCATTAGTAATCAGTTCTAAATGAACATGGTTCAAGTTTTGGACATGCAGCTAACATCGGTGAGCGGAGGTAAGTTTTTCACACCGCCCCCCTCAGTCATAATCCCTTAAATAAACACAAGCAAAATATGTTATTTTCAAACCTTCAAAGTGCACCACGATTCACCTTAATGCGAATACGTAAAATTAAAAAGTCGCCTCCATGCGAAGACCCTAATACAACACGTGGCCTTGGATATCGTCAGCGCTTGGGGGACAAGAAGATACATAGTATTACATGTATACTTGGCTGCTCTATCGCCCCTTGCAACTATAAAGAAACACTGCAAGTACAGTAGGCACACATTCAGCAAGATTTATGCCACTGAAACACTGTAGGTAAGATCTGTAGGGGCTTTTTTAAACGCCAATATTCCAGCTATATGGCGACGGCTTGGAAATAATCTGACCACACAAACCAATAATTGATATAGGAGATAAGTCTCACGCAGGCCGTTAGAGTGTCGTGCCACGCCCGACCACCTGATCCATTTAGCCGCCTCTTACCACATAACAAGCATAATATCGGTTGTTAGCAATCTGTCATTACCCCCAATTTCCGTGGGGACAGACATTTAAGACCTTTAATTTACTTCTTATTTGCATTTATTAGGCGATGGGGTAGCCTGGTGTTTGAAGTGTTCGCTCGTTACGCCTAAGAATGTTCGATTCCCCACATGGGTACGTAGAGGGTAGACTAAAATCTAGTCTCTGAAATGAACATATCGTACATAAAAAACCAGTTGTTTAGTTATCTTAATAAAAATATAATAAAAAGGAGCCCCAGTGACTCTCTTCATTTTCAGATACTGCAGTGATCTAGACTTGCCAAACATTATAGACTTGCATGGGCTGTATTTGATATATATTTGTATCAGGGTCTGTAAGACTGACTACGTAGAGGGGAATGTCTGAGTTACGAGGATATTCCCCTACGAAAGACTCATCCCTACTTTTACACTTTGACAAAATATTCTGTTGTGGAAGATATTTGAAAAATAAACCAGAACTCCTTGCAGACTGTATTTATACTGTGTGAGTCGCCCTTGTGTGATGCACGAGGAATGCGTTCTCTGCCGCTGTTGCACGTGCGCCAAGCTCCGTCGCGAGCTGACATTTACAATGCATGGTACACGGCTCTTGCTTTTTAGCATTATGCAAAATTATGAAAATATTAACTTGTTAATTTCACATCATACCTTCATGTGCCGCTGTAGCTGAGGTTGACAATTACACGTTCGGCAATGAAACGATGCAGGTTCGAAACCCGCTAGCGACACATGTTTTCGGAAAAGAAATGAAATTATTCACTTGTCAAATGTGAAAAATAGTTCCGTCCATTCCAAATGGAAATTTATTCAAATATCAGTTCAAGAAAAATAATGGAGCGTTCGAACAATAGAATGACGTCACAGATGTGTTTTGAGAAGTTTGAAGCACATTTCTTGTGTCTCCCGCCGTGATATTGCTGGAGTATTGCTAAAGGCGGCGTAAGCCATACTGACTCACCCATTGTTATCACTTGTGTTTCGGTGTAAATCACCGTACATATTGTCGACCTTGCAGTAACATTCAGGTCAGTGTGTAAACATCGCCTGTCTTCTCTGCCGCGACGCACGTAGAGGACCGCAGTTTGTTGACACTGCTTGGAGGTACCCGTAGATAATGCACCACCTTCGTGTTTGTGTATAGCCGGTGTAACGGCTGTTTTGAACAACGGCGATGTGGGTCGGCAAACTGAAAAGCTCATTTTTTTAACGTGCATGCATATATACTAATAGTAGTTAGTGGACTAACGCTTAGTCTTAAACACAATTTTGATAGAAACAAATAACTCTATTTGAAATGAAAAAGAGCCCCGGTGAAATGGGAGATTCAGAACGAACCTGAGGAAAATCTTGACTTGCCCTATAGGGGTTTTACATTACAGAAAGGGCTGGGCGGAAGGTAAAATAATATGGTTTAGGAACTGTGACAGACTTCTGTAGTGTTCGAATTTACACCAAAGACCCGTGTACTATTCCCAAATGCTTGCAATGAACGCTTTTGTGACATATGGCTAAAATGACAAGAACGACGTAAAAACTTGTAGCTATTTCAACTGTATGTGATGAGTACCTTGGTGCGTGTGCGTGTATCACCTGGTGCGGAAAACGTCGGCTTTCATGTCGAAGACAAAGTTTCGATTACACAAATGAGAGCTGTACATAATGTATATGTTTAGCTACTACATAAATACAGTCCCATCCTGCTGGTGTCCCCCGACCATGATATGGCTGGAATTGTGGTAAGCGGCGAATACCAAAATCATTCATTGAACAAGCTAGCGTACGTCAGCGGGGTTTGCAGCAGCATAGAGCAGAGTTAAAAAGACATGTTTGTTAGACCAGAGTGAGTGAGTATGGTTTTACGCCGCTTTTAGCAGTATTCCAGCAATATCACGGCGGGGAACACCAGAAATGGGCTCCACACGTTGTACCCATGTCGGGAATTGAACCCCGGTCTTCAGCGTGACGAGCGAACGCTTTACCACTAGGCTACCCGACCGCCCCTTGTTAGACCAGAGAAATAATGTCTTGTTTCTCAATTCATTTACCTCGTTTGTGAAAGATGTTTAAGTTCTGTTATTTCAGTTTGTTAAAATGTCTAGTCTAATTACGAAATGCTTGTCCGTCGATTGAGTTTCATAAGTCGGACTGGGATGAATCGCACGTAAGGGTGAATGATTTTTATTAACTCAATGCAATACAAACCTTGGGAAGTCTAGATTCCAGCAGTATTTCATGGGCTCCTTTCTATAAAATATTAGAGACAATTAAGCAATTTTATTTGTTAAAACGTATTTTTATTTAGGAGAGTAATCGTAGGAAGAAAGTCTAAATTTATAACTCTGAGACCTTCACAAGTTTCTAGTAACCCACAAACACGGTACAATTGTATGTGTGTGACCTTAACCGGTGTTAAAAACCCTGCAAGCAACTGGTTGTACACAGAGAATGTGCGCAATTGTTTTCAATACAGTGATAATTTGTTCAGGTCTCTCTGGCCACGCACCCGTCCCTTTATAACACCAGTTCGCATACCACCCCACCCCCATGATATAGGTATGTGTGCATGTGGAGGTTGGTACATCTACATCTGATTGTGTATATAACTCCTATATCACTGTAAGTGTATCAGTTTACACACATGCATATGTTTCGCCGTGACCTTGAAACGCACCCATTGGTCACGTAACCTCGCGCAGATTTATGCAAGAAAAACAAAATTAGCAAATACCATTATTCAGTTGAAGTCGTTCGGTGATGATTATAATGTTACAATATCCCACCGTAAATTACTGTTATACGTAACCGCCATGTTATTGTCATTTATTGCCGCGGCCTGATTTAGAGGAAGGTCACGGAAACGGAGCGTGCTGTCTTCTCTGCCGCGACGCACGTGGAGGACTGCATGGGCTGTATTTGATATATATTTGTATCAGGGTCTGTAAGACAGACTATTCTTGGAGGTACGCCGAAGATAATGGAACACCTTCATGTTTGTGCATAACCGATGTAACGGCTGTTTTGAACACCGGCGATATAGGTCGGCATAGTGAAAAGCACATTTTTTAACGTACATATATGTATATACTAATGTTAGTGAGTGGACTAACGCTAAGTCTATAAAAACTTTACTTTGATAGAAACAAATAACTCCATTTAAACTGAAAAGGAATCCCAGTGAAAAGGGAGATTCAGAACAACCTGAGTAAAATCTTGACTTTCTCCATTTAGGGCTTTTACATGACAGAAAGTGTGTGAGTTGGGGTTAACGTCACTTTTAACAGTATTCCAGTTATATCGCGGCGTGTCAGCTTTATGTGGGAGGAAAGCCAGGAGTGATGCAGGTCTCAGAGGTTTACCACTTTGGTAAAACCCACGAGCATGGGTATGGTGCTGACAAACCTAGAAACATGATTGGGGCGATTCGAACACAGAACCATAGGTTTGGGGGCGTGCCCAAGGGACGCAACTCTGCGCAGCGAATCGCGGCGCCTAAGACGCCTGGGCCACCCTGTCTTCCGTGACAGAAAGGACTGGGGGAAGGGAAAATAATACGGTTTAGGAACTGTGAGACAGACTTCTGTAGTGATCGATTTTACACCCAAGATCTGTGTTCGATTCACCAAATGCTTGAACGAACGCCCTCGTCATGATATTGCTGGAATAACAAAAGCGTTTAATGTGTAATCTGGTTTATCCTGCCAAGTAACATGTCTATCTCACCGACACCATCTCTCATTATCTATTGATACTTAGATAAGTAGCACGTCGCGAGTGAAAAAGTCACTTTTGTCAGGTCACGGGATAAAGACAAATATGTTATTATGCTTATTATCATGTTCGTACGTTACCTCATAGTATAAAAAAAATAAAAAAATATCAATAAGGTCTTCATCACCTATTGAAGAGCTAAAGACAAGTAAACTAAAGAAAAAGTGATGTGTGTGTGTGCAGAATATATCTTTCAGAAAGGACATTCGTACATCACCATTTAAAATATCATCTAAATGTGATAAATATTAAATAAATTCTTACTTACAATAACATGTATTTTTGGTCAATATTGACTCTTTGGGTAGAGTCATGAATGAATCGGACGAGCTAACACTTGGAGAGCCCCTTAAATTTTCTCCAATTGACGCAATGATACACACGAAGCTGAGTTTTACAATTTTATTCATTAAAATGTGTATACGTGAACAATAACATAGGTAAAACAGTGATACACTCCATATGGCAGTCGTTCAAGTCAGACCTATTAGGGGATAAATTCGTAATAAAACAACTACGTGGTGTAAATAAGATATGAGCAAATGTTTAAAAATTACGTCCCTGGCTCACCAGAGGATTGTTCTGCTAAACGACGGTTTCGAAGCGTGGTCGTACGGTAACCATGACGTTATTGGCAATTGTCATGTTGATGCTATTTCGATGGTTGATATAAGTAGCGCGTGATCACACTGGCTAAATGACCTCGTATAGGGTAGTTCAACAATCTGAGAAACCAGTCAGCGCCGTTGCTGGCACGAGGTCGTGAGCCTACAATTGGTTAGTTAACCTGATTACATTGGTTATAGAACTACTTTCATTCGGTAACCGTTGATTTTTAGATGGCTCAAATCAAAAGGAGCCTACGCTTCAGTTACTACATGGAAACGTGTTCTTAACGATAAGAAATGATAGCGAAAACACAACACATTTAAAAACATAAACTCACAAAGCACACACAATTATGAAAAAATATTTTAAAAGGAATGAACAAACATGTAACATTTCCATAAAAGGAACCGTTTCGATATACTCACTTGAAAAAAAATGGACCACCAAAGATGTATTTCCATATGAAATAATTTAGACATTATTCAAAATGAAGTCTATGTCTTCTAGATATTTCCAAAAGATGCACGTAACTTCGGGATATATATATATATATATATATATATATATATATATATAATGTACAGGAATGTATAATATTGCTAATATTGCATCACTTGAAATATACACGTAGTCCTGTGAACTACAGAAGCATATGCGTTCGCGAATAACATTTAGTCAATCAAGACAAGAATATATTCAGTGCTTAAAGAGGGTGAAGGGTGTAGAAGAAGGACCACCCAACTCTAAGTATCAGTATTTGGAAGAGACATGCGAACCACGGTGGATCCAGAAATGCCCTCTATCACCAAAAGGTGGGTATCGGTTTCCGGAAAGGGTAGAAGGGTAGAGCACATGATGTGTCATGAAAAGATAACGGTCTGAAAGTCAGGAAATCCGAAAAAGCAAACGCTCGTAATAAATAATTCCTTAAGTTGAAGGAAGCCGACACGTCTACAAAAACAGTGCTTCAACCAAGTACATAAACCTAGATCACAACAACGGAAAACAAGTTTTCGTCTTGCTGCAGATGCATTCAGAGACGCTCAATTTCCAGTGCTTGGTTCAAGGAATATTATATTCATAAATAATCTAACTAAAATCAGATCTTTTGCTCCGATATGATACATCTCCACAGAAGGTCGCGTCAGATGACCCCGGAGCTAATTTTGACCGCCTAATCGAAACGAAGGATATATGGGTTATTGAGCCAATCGGATGTCAGATTTCTAAAATGATTCGGTTTAATTTACTTATCACCTCGATTCGGAAATGTTTTAACAAAGAAACCCACACAGAGCATACATGCCTTCGATGGTACTCTCTACTATAGATGCCATGGCGCTCAGAAACGACCGGGTGTATAAAAATGTCCTCAACATCAGAATGCCACGGCCTTTTTTTGGGCCGCTTAACTTCATGTTAGAGACACAGAAATATTTTGGTCTTAAAGCATCGCTCTCTCGTACCAAGAATGCAGAAGCCTCAATGCCGATTGGCTGAAAGTTCACCTGTCGCAACCTCCAATGGAAGGGATGCCAGATCTTCACACAGATAGGTTGTATTATACAAATAACATTATCATACTAGTACATTATCCATAACACACGCTTGGACTAACTTCAGAAAGTAACCTTGAATAAAGCGTCGACTAGTTTAACAAATAACCAAGTCTACGACAAAGCATCCTCGATCATCTAGTGTAGTATGTCTCCATTCTGCGTTTGACATACTGGGTAGATAATAGGTCTTCAGCAACCCATGCTTGAAGTAAGAGGCGACTATGCTTGTGGTAAGAGGTGACTAACGGGATCGGGTGGGCAGGCTCGCTGACTTGGTTGATGCATGTCATCGAATCAGTATAGCGTGGGTCGATGCTCATGATATCAATCACTGGATTGTCTGGTCCAAACCCGATTATTTACAGACCGCCGTCATATAGCTGGAATATTGCTGAGTGCGGCGTTAAACAACAAACAAGCTTTTGACATACACTGCATAATCGAGGATGACCTCCAGATGGACTGTGAAGGTGACTGTGCAAGAACGCCTGCGGTGAACATTCCAATTCGATGTGCGTGCTTCGATGTTGAAAACATTCTGTCGTCTCCTCCTCAGTTCTTCTTGTGATGGCTATGAAAGTCGTGTTTGGTATAGTGGCCTTTGTGACGGCACACGACAACTGGCACATGCGAGTGGTGGACGATGTAATCGCTGACGCTACCCATTAATGTCCGTCGGACGGTTCCCTGTCCGCGACATCCAGTTACAATGAACGCCGCTTTCTCCTCCTCTGCAACCTTCACGATCGCGTGGCCCGGGAAGCCCGATTCACATCTGACCTTCCCGCTAACCTGTAAATCAAAGTAAATAAAAGTCAAGCATAACATGAAATATCAATACCATATATCGGTACACATTCAGCTGAATGTCGTGTTTCGTGAGTTGCCAGTCTCCTATCCCCAACTGACCACTCTGCCTGGTTTCAACTACCCGGCGTCTGCCTGAATCGTAGTAACTATATTCTAGCTTTCTTCCTTTAAATAAGTCCCGGCTTTTCCTCACCCAACCTCGATTTTCTACAGCTTCTAACTCCTTCACATGATTGTTGAAATGTCGTGTCTCCAAATTAGAATCTGCTCGTGTGTCTCACTAAAAACACAGACCAGACACTGGAAAATCACTCTCAAACCTTCTCCATCTAGCCCCAGTCCTTCCTCTCCATCCAAGCCCCCTTACCCCAGCATCCTTCAGCCGCTGCCTAAGACTCTGAATGAGTTCCCTGGCCTTCTTTTCCTCAGCTCGATACATGTCCATCACCAAGTTGCTCGTGGGATCCACAAACTCCGGATCTGGAAACAGGAAGCCACGTGTAACGTGCATTTACAAAGTACATACACATAATATGCCGCACCTCTTATGGATATTCTAGGGTAACCTGTGGTCAGTTTTGGCTTGTCAATAACTACAAGATCCTGCACCTGTTCATACATCTTGATACTCGCACGCGAATTCATAGCTGAATTCGTTTAAGGCAGTAGCTTTCAACACGTAGTATCCGTCAGTTGTAATATGTGTGTGATTTTCACATCAACAAATTACTCTGGTGTCAACGGACATACATGTCGCAAACATCATGGTTTGATATTCTTTTCAGTACGCTCATCGCCACAAAATAGAAAATGTCCTGAACTGGATCAACAGAGGAAGGCAAAGGTAGGGCACATTCGCTGCAACTCTACAGGAATAATACTAGTATCCCCCTCCCTTTCTAGCAGGACACTCTTTATTCTCAATAGCAGTCCCCAAGACAGGAAGCCGCATCTATTAAAGGTCGCTTTCTGCTTGATTGTTACATTATCACGTTTCACTGCATGCGCAGTGGTTGACATAATGTGCGATCGCAGCGATCCACGATCACCAGCACTGAAGTGTCAGTTTACCTGTTTTGCAAATATTCTCTCTCGTGCAGGTACAGCGCCGTTGAGGACCTTACTATGGAAACTAGGCGCTATATAAATCAATTATTACTTTATTCCAGTATCATTTAAATGGCCATGGTTTGTCAACATTTACTCTAATATACGACCCCGGCGTGTTTCATAAGAAGGGTCCAGGGTTTATTCATGAAGCCGTCTCTTTTTCCTAATGCTCATCTTCCCGAGGCAAGGGAGTTAACTGACTACAAAAGTCCAGTTTCCACCCTTGCCGAACTAGGCTGGTATTATGGAGTTACATTTGGGCTGGACTAACGAGTCAATGCATAGTCCAATCAAAATAGCTCAACGAAATCGAAATCCGGTTCGTAAACTGTCGTGCAGATTTCGGTCGATTGCAGGATTTGCAAAGCATGTGCACCGCCAACTCGTTGTCAACAGATATTTACCTAATCTTTTGATGTTTTTAATTAAGGTGTTCGCGTGATTTGATGCACTTCGCGATGTAAGACCCGTTTTATCACAAGATAGATCTTTATTATCTATCAGATCGTCTTGACTGGGCGCCGCCGTTTTGTTTGAAACAAAATGATACGTTAGGTGGAATCGGATTGTACATAGGAGAGGCATATAAGGGACATAGCTCGTAATAGCCACTGGTGGCGCTACGATCGAGCCCAGGAATTCCAGCCTTGTTCGGCAAGGGTGGAAACTGGACTTTTGTAGTCAGTTAACTCCCTTGCCTCGGGAAGATGTATGGTGTTATAGGGGCTAGTCATTAAATGGTTCTAAATGGGGATTATTCATACGTTTTTACGAGGCGTTTCGTAGAGGCGGACCTCTCGTCTTCAAATTTGATTTTGACCTGGCGTCCATTTGAGACCCGTCAACTAATGCAATACCGGTGTCTATTGGAGATAATACGGTGCGTCAATACTTGTAAAGTACTATGTTATGCTTTGGACTTACTTGAAGATGTAGTAAAGGCGCTTTGGAATTCAGGGGTGTGGACGAAAATCACGTGATCCGTCTTCCGGTGAGCATTCTCCATGTACCCTGCATAATAAAGATTTTGACTTTACTAATAAAACATAAATCCGCAATTAAATTATTGTATTAAATCAACGCCCTCCTTGGATATCAGCAACGAGGGGCCCTGGGTAATGGCTCAGGTCACACGTGTATTAATGCATGTTGTACATGTATGTGACTGGAAGATAATAATTTATTGATTTAGGTCTGGTAGAAGTATTCTGAAACAATAAGTGGGAAAAACTACCACGAATAAGCCAAGTGTTAGAAGGCAGTTCGCTGAAGTGAGCAAGTCGATGGAATTTATCAAAGATTTATGGGTAACATGGATCTTATGAAGCGTTACAGCCATCTGTGTCGTCATTACATCAATTTGACATGTACAAGACACGACAGCATGCCCGCTTGCTGTGAACATATCCCTTTTGAGCTGACGCTGAAATGTTGGCGCACATTGATCGATCCAAAGAACAGCGTAATAATAATATAGGGCCATTAGTATGCACTTGGTGATTAGTCTGATTCATTATAGACCTACATAGTTTGTCCGTAAATATAATTTTTATTCAAATCGGGGTATAGAGATGCTATTAAAAATTAATATATTTAGGCATGCATAATTCTAAAATAAATCTACAGCTATAGCTTCTAATATCGGATCCGTTTCCAGTTTTGTTCACAAAGAGTCATGATTGAAACTGTTATCCCTATCAAAAGCCGTACATATTACCATGCAACTAACTTGCGCGTTAACAAATATCACATATCTCGGGGAGAAAATTGTCATATCACCGGTATAGCGTCCTTGACCTCACGAGCAAAACAAAACTGAACGGCAGTTATTGCTATTGCTTCTGGATTGACTGGTTATCAAAACGGATGACGCCGACAGAAGATGTAGACCTATATCTTTTCTAATTTATAAATTACCATAAAGCATTCTTCGTACCATATTATTGCTTGAATTCAAGAGCAGTGTGAGGCAACACGCTGCCCATTGACTGACGCAGGAACGATCGATAAGTGAAATTATCAGAAAAAATATTCTAACTTACATTCGAAGGCATACGCTGCGAAATGACTCCCATCCATAGCAACGACCACTGTTCTTTCGTGTAAAGCTTCTGCCATCTTCCCTGTCTCGCGGAAAACAAGATTCTCTGTGGATATTGCGCCGTCAGGCAAATTCGCAACGATTACTGCGCGAAAATAGGTCGGTTTCATTAAAAAGGTCAGCGGTCACAGTTACCGTTCTTTATCGAATAAATCTGTATCGTGTAGTGATAATTCTTGCTGACTATCTACATACGTATCTTTGATTCAGTAGACAGTTTATACATTGATAAAGGTTACTTTTAGCATGATCGGTTCGTACAGACGTAATGATAATATGTAGTTTAAACTATTCTTAAATTAGATTGTGTAATTGGTACGATTAATGTTTGGGATTATTATGAAGTCAAGTTATCATGCAAGGACATCATATTTGCCATCGTGTACCATTTTGTTGTTGCTACAGATGACCTAACCTGGTAATTAATATTTGATGATTTATATCGAAACCCATTAAAATACTCTCCTAAATGGTGAAAAATGCGTCGCGAATATTTCTACAGCACATTTCACTCGTCGCTATGTATATGGCTGAAATAATGCTGATGCGACGTTCAATTTTAACTCACTCACTTTCACTACATCAACTAAAGCCACCACACTAAGTCTAGGCCTACTGCTTTTAATTAATATATTATTTTTTTTCATAACTTGTTATGGTCGCATTATGTGTGGCGGCGACGTGATTGGTAGCATGGCATCGTACCCCGACGCCGTGGATTGTTACTCAAATATCAAATATCAAAAATCCAACACCACTACATTTAGCTAATGCTACTGGTATTGCTGCTGTAAGTTGTTTAACGCCGTACACGTCAATTCTAACCCGGATCTTCACGGGTACTTATCCTTGAAGATCCGGGTTAGAATAGGTTTTCAGCAACTCATGTTTGTCGTAGAAGGCGACTATGCGTGTCGAAAGGGGCGACTAACGGGATCGGGTGGTCAGACTCGCACGTCATCGTATCCCAATTACATGGATCGACGCTCATGATGTTAATCACTGGATTGTCTGATCCAGACTCGATTATTTACGGACTACTATCTTATCAGTCAAATTTTGCTGAGTGCGGCGTTTAAAATCAAACTCCCACTGCTTCGTTACTACAACGTCCATCGCTACAGTGATGCTACGCCTACAACAAAGCCATCTACTGTTACTACACCTACGACCTCTTCTTCATCGGTATTTACGGTATAAATACAAAAATATAAATATTTAATTGTTGTACTCAACTGTGCACAAGCTATGGCACGCAGCTGTACAAATGTCGTGTGTTTGTGTATATTGTCGAATGCCATGTTACCGATGCAGGTTCCCGATCGATCGGACACAAAGTTTTTTTGACATTTTGAATTTGTTCAAATACTAATTATTCTCTCCAGAGAAATTGATAAACATGAGTTGGGAGAGAATATAAAATGAGAAGATAAGCAAGTATCTGTAATGCATTATACATGTACTGACACTATCACGCATACATGTTATATACCGCTCTGCACCGTGCTCGAAATACCGACATGTACACGTCTGAACAGTGGGAGATGATGACACGTGACCTGACACATTAGGGGTCAACGAGGGTCCATATGGAAGGTGATTAACTCAATACAAAAAAGTACACTAACTAGACAGGTTATACATATAGAACGTTATTGAACCGTGACCATGGCTTGCTTTCACTCATTGAGTGAGTGAGCTGTTTTTTGTTCAGTACTTCAGTTATTACCCGGAGTCTATTTTTAGTGGGTTGATTAATCGCCGTTCTGAGCAGTATTCAGTTATATCACGGCGGCTTCGGTTGCAGTCGGTGAGATGGCTCAGGCGCCATGTTGAGCAGTATTTCATTCAGCACGGCGGGTTAGCTGTTAGTGAGTGTATATGCTTGGCTTGGTTTTGAGCCTTTTCAATCATTATGTCGGTCATATCACGCGTCTTTGTAATATTCGGATATTTGTTCAATATGTTTTTCACTCTTAATCAAACAAAACGCACCTTGAAAATTCTGGGTCCGGATTTTTTCCATGCTGTGCTTTATATTTAAGCGCGACTCACATGGGAGTCGGTACGCGTAACGACAGGCCAATTTCAATACAATACAGTGTACAACATGTTCGGTGTAACGAATATCGAAAAATCGATTTGCAACCTCTTACACTCGCGACACAATCGATGCAGGTTCGAGCGGCCGATTTGTCCCTTTTGTCGAATTCGATTAATCACTCAGACGAGTCGATATCAGCATATCGATTCAACGGGCCGACCCGTGGGAGTCAGGTTTCAGTTGGGTTGAGTTCAGTTGAGTTTTAAGCGCCATTTCAGAGGACCGCCTGACCAACCAGGGTATGTCCAAGGACGCGGGTGGCCCAGTTGTCAAGGGCCCGTTAACATCCGGGTTAGAATAGTTCTTCAGCAACCCATGCCTGCCGTAACAGGGGACTAACGGAACCAGGTGGTCAGGCAGGCTCGTGGTTGTCATCTTATCCCAATTGCGTGGATCTATGCTCATGATATCAACCCCGGATTGCCATGTATATGTAACGTTGGACTAAACGTTGAAAACATGTGTTACGCCGAAGACAGCAATTATTCTGTATGTGTATGACATCCCGCCTCGATTGTCTGGTACACCTGGAATATTGCTGAGTGGGGCGTCAAACAGCAAAGTTACAAACAACTGAGCACAGGGGATTCCACCCCGCTGGACAACTGTTTGTTTGTTTATTTTTTAACGCCACTTACGACACACATTTTGCTTGCTGCGGTGCACAGTTGCGTCCCTTCGTTTCCCTGATAACGATTCTTGGTTTGACGACAATGCGCATGCCCGTCGTTTTCACCCAAGTGTTAAACGTCAAAGACTGGCGTCACTGGGCTTTACCCCTCACGTCAATCTGACACGCCTCGGAATGACTGGCAAGAACTTCTGAGACAGGGCTCCGACTTGCTTGTTTTATACGTTGATGACAGAAGTGAACAGCAAAGAAAAGAAAATCAAGTCATGAACTAACGTTTTATTTTCTATGTGGATGAGTATCAAGGGGCTTAAATAATTTTCAATGTTTGTTTTTGTTTCTTCTGCTTGTGAAATATATTATTATATGTGTCTCTCTGATATCCATTTACACAAGCTGGGTATAATTAATTAAGGATGAATATATAGACGAACTATTACAATGGCATGTGTGTCAAACAATATAAATCAATGAAACGTCGATCTACTACAATTTAGTGGTACAATCGACTCCGATTATGCAATTTACACCGATGGGAAAAAATAACGGAACACGGTATGTCATGGCATGGTAACGTACCCGATTACTGAACTATCTAAGGGGCCGACCATTGGATGTGTGTGTGTGTGTGTGTGTGTGTGTGTGTGTTATGCAACATTTATAACGAACACAGAAGCGTATATTCATCTGATGCATTGAAACATGTTCCCTTATGTATACAGGCAGACAGACTCATTATTGTAGTAAAGGTCAATGACGCATAGCAGACTTCAATACATTATTGTTTGGAGTTATACACGTCCTTATTGTATTGTATTATATGAGTATGTATTGTGCTCCAGTCCTATTTCTTCCACAACAACGACTTTGGTGTCTTTTTTTTTGGGGGGGGGGGGGGGGGCTGTTTCATGGTCAAGACCCTGTGCAAGCCTAGGGATAGACTTTGTAATTACAGTCAACAGAGTTATGTTTGAACGCCTTTGCTGTCCCAGGAAATTTGATTCAAGTCGTCCAAACTCCAATTTGTCTGCTTACTCAAACGTTATCGATCTGTTGGTTGGTGAACACAATTACAACGTCTATCTATACCACACGGACAAATGGAAGCCAGATCGTCGAGATTTTCCCGAGATTTCCCAACGTTTCTCTCTGGCATAACATCATCTACTTCACTTAACGACGCTCCAATCGTCTTGAATGTCTTAAGACCCCCACCTACAGACACGATGGCTCTTGTTTTTGTATAGAAAACCATGGACCAGATTGATCATCCGGATATCCTTGTCGCCAGTCAGAGCATATCCTAGCCGACGACCCATGATACCCGGATGCTGATAGACGCAACTGAGTAGGGCCTTGACCTAGTGTTCGTGGGAATGATCCTTCCGACGACACACGAGCACAGGGATGTGGCTGTGATGTATGATGTAGTCGCTGACGCTACCCATGAGGGTGCGGCGAATGGTGCCGTTGCCCCGAGTGCCTGTTATAATGAGACTCGCGCCCTCTTCCTCGGCAACCCGCACCACCACCTCCCCTGGTCGGCCGCTCACGCTCTTCACTTTCCCGCCAATCTGAAAGGGAGATTAAAAACGTTTTATTAATCGTATTATCATAGTCAGTCGTGATCTGGACAGGAAATCTTCCCGCTATCCCGATACTCAATTGGCTGACTGATGGTGTGCCATTGTGACCCAGGGTCATGGATCGTTGTTTATGCCATATCAGACAATGCTTTGCTTGATCCAGTCTCATATTATGTACACCGCATTATGTTTTACCGCCCCGGTATTACTGTTTCATCAAGAGCGAGCACAAGGACAGACAGTTAATCCCCAAATTCCAGCTACATCACAGACAGACATACAATATATCCCAGTATTCCACTTGTAGGCCCATTACAGCGGCCTTTATTTCAAAGGGAGGTGTACACACAAAACGCACTTTCTTTCTTATTTGAAACAATTTTTAGAATAAGTTCATATCAATGTTTTTAAATATACACTCATTTTTCTCACATTGGAAGTAGGAAACAGCACAAAATAAGTGTAAAAATGTTACGCCGAAATGAAGCATTCGTTTTCCGATATAACTAGGACAGAGTTATCCCCCCTTGGGTTATGATGTACTGGGTCCTTGTCTGGTCACAACGCAAAAGATATCAAGTACCACTTTATGATGAGACAACATGGCATACATTGACTGATTCCAAGTAGTTCCCTTGACCCATCAAGAAATCGTAAAACCATAGCTTATGAACCAACACGAGCCGCGATAAACACGAAGTGGAAACGAAATGAAGACCCGCATAACACCGAACATAACAGTAGGCTGCGCATCTGAGACGCTAGAATCACACACCTTTACCTACACCACGTGAAACGGGTCTAATAAGTCTTATGACGTCATTCCTTTATCAATTGGCACCAATGACGTCATATTGCAAGGGACATAAGCCATGGTGTGTTTATTATGGGAACCGAACACTCAGTAAATGTGAAAAATATGACCCGACTAAATGCAAAAAATAAATTAGTTACTTGTGATGTTTGTATTGTTTTGACAATGAAACTACTAGGTAAATACTTTTCATGTTGAACAAGTACAAGAAATATATCCTAATTTCGTGTGAACCCGCCCTTAAATCTAGCCTCTACCAGGCAAACCAGAGACTAAAAGCATGACCAGCGTCCCCAGTCAACGGTAAATGGCGATATGCAATCAGTCGAATAAGAGCGGGTGACCACCGACCCCTCTTTTGTTCGCCTGTTATGACCAGCAATGGGTGCTGGAGATTTATTCTGGCCCGTTCACCGCCCGTAGGGATTCCAGTTAAGCAGGACCCAAGCAACCTATATGGTACTCGTAAGAGGTGGCAAAATGGATCGGGTGGTCTGGCTCGGTGACTTGGTTGATTGCATGTCATCGTATCCATTTTCGTGGATTGATGTTCATGATGTCGTTCACTCTATTGTCAGGTTCAGACTCGATTATTTGCAGACCGCCTTCATATAGCTGGAATAATAATATATTCGGAGTGCGGCATTTAAAACAAACAAAAAGATAGCAAGCAAACAAGTAGAAAATATCGTCGACGTGAAGAGATGCCAGTCTGGATCTTATCCAGTATTAAACAACAGGACAAACAAATATACACACAATCAAACACATGAGGTGCGACGGGTATGGTAACTTCGTTGCCTTCTTGTCTATCATTGCATGATGATTTGCCTACCCCAGCGTTCCTGAGCTTCTCCCCAAGGTCGTTGAGCAGCACTTTGATCTTTGTTTCCTCCTCCGCAATGATCTCTGTCACTGCCGTGACGTCGGCCAACACCATCGCTGCAAGCATTAACAAACACATGAGGAGAGGTGATATGTGTAGTAACGTCGCTCTCAAGATTATCTACACAGCGGCGTGCATTAACGAGTGTGTTAAGAGATTTATGTCGGTAATATGGTGCTTGCCCACTGAGATACCTTGCCGCAGTCAATGCCTCCGAGATGGCACGGGTGGCCCAGTGATCTAAGGCACCGCGATTCGCTGTGCAGAGTTGCGTCCCTTGGGCACGCCAGAAACCTATGATTGTGGGTTTGAATGCCGGTTCGCCCCGATTATGTATCTAGGTTTGTCAGCACCATACCCGTGCTCGTGGGTTTCACAGAAGTGGTAAAGTTCTGATACCTGCATCACTTCGGTCTTTCCTCCCACATTAAGCTGACACGCCGCGATATAACTGGAATACTATTAAAAGAAGCGCTAAACCCAACTCACTCACTCAATGCCTCCGAGTCGACTGGTCCTTGTTTTAGCACCTTAATACCGATTGCCAGGTAGGTAACACCAAGTATTATGATGTTATTTAATACGTCTTTTGGTGTGCCGGGGACAGGGGATTGAACCACGAAGACACACGAAGACATGCGAAACATTGTAATCAGCAGGACTGCACATAATGCCAATTATGCAGCTTCAACATTGGTAAGTAAAGTGCTTGGAGTTTGAACATCACAGATGTCGCAACTCTTTGCGTAGAGTTGTGTCCCTTAGCAACCAGGACCTGCATTATACCCCTTCTTATCAGTTTCACAAAAGTAGTAAACGTGGACCTGCGTTAATTTGGCTTTCTCCCTAAATTAAGCGCTGGTTATTAACACATACACGACGAGTGGAAGTTGTTTATCGTCCAATAAAACACTACAGGGAGAATAAACCATGAGGGGTGCAGCCCCGAGTGGTTTATTCTCGAGCTCCCTGCAGTATTTTGTTGGACGAAAAACAACGACCACGATCGAGTCGTTTATTTCTAATATAAGACATCAATATCATGTATGCCCTCTTTAATGGTGTTAATAAAATGTACAAGCGTTAAAAATATTTACCCGTATTTAAACAATGATGACTCCCTGTTAAGAATCCGACCTCGGCAATGTCGGACAAGTCCATTTTATGAACAGGGTGATTAAATTTGGTCTTCCCCGCATATTCTCACAAACTGTACGTCGATAATCTGTACCTTTTTCTCCAAATACCCATTGTTATATCTCTCACACTTTTCGGTGCGATTGTTCGGCCATTCCGTGAATCTACGTTGTCTTGCTCCATCTACGGGGAACAACTCACTAGATACCTCCCTCTCATAAATAACGGCGACCAATTTACGACGTCATCAAGTTGCGGGGGCATATTCGAATCTACAGAAATGACGTCATGATAGAACAATGTTTTATCGTGAAATAAACCACGCTTCGTTCTTCATTGTTCTTTGTGATTTATCGCGTAGCTGTCATATATCAGACCATATATAGACTATAAGTGTCCTTTACCGCATCGTCAGATTTCGAACCCCGAGTACACAATTCCTGTACACTCAGCTGCATTGGGGATCAGAAGAACGGTAACACCGGCTGTTGGCGTATAATCTACAACTCCGTTGTGGATTGAAATGGATGCCACGCTAATTTGTGATATTTCTTTACAAAATTATTCAAATGTCGATTAATTGACTATGCATCAGTGTTCGACTATATCCATATGCAGATATATATTGACACAGACACGTGGACTAGTTAAGACAAGGACTGAACATCATGTAAATGTTGGTACTCAATTATCAATTGCCTATCTCCTATCAGCCAGCTGTTGCACCAGGTTCTCAGCTTGCAAATTAGCTGATGTATCTGACTCACGCCATGGACCACCGTCCGTGGTCTTTGGAGAAATATAAGGTAGCTACGCGATAAATTGTCAAGAACAATGAAGAACGAAGTGTGGTTTATTTCAACAAAAACATTGTTCTATCATTACGTCATTTTGGACATTCGAGCGAGTGTATTCCAGTCATATCATATAGCTTAATGTGGGAGGAAAGCCCGAAGTGATGCAGGTCTCAGTCGTTTACCACTTCGGTGAAACCCACGAGCACGGGTATGGTGCTGACAAACCTAGAAACATTATTCGGGGCGAACTGGGATTCGAATCCACAATCATAGGTTTCTGGCGTACGCAAGGGACGCAACTCCTGGACATTCGAACAAAGGGTGGCAATGGTGGTTGGGTAGTCTAGTGGTTAAAGCGTTCGCTTGTCACGCCGATGACCCGGGTTCGATTCCCCATATGAGTAAAGTGTGAAACCCATTTCTGTTGTCCCCCCGTCGTGATATTACTGGAGTATTGCTAAAAGCGGCGTAAAGCCAAACTCGCTCACATTAATTCGCTCGCATCTTGATGACGTAAATCGGACGACGCTATTTATATTTATACTATCACTGCCACCAGTCAAAGTTCCCCACTATGTTAGGGGGCCACAAACACGCTTCGATTTGAACTCGCAGCTGACGTACTCACCGTTATGTTTACAAACAAGTGATGACTGCCCTGACACCGAATACTCTTACCCCAGCTTAATTATTTTCTTTGTTTGACAATTTGAATTTCTGTTTCATTTCAGCTCTAATAAGTATAGTAGTAATGCAAGGGATTGAAGTTTGGTGATATTCCGTTATTCTGCCCTTTCGAACCAATCTGATTAAACAAACAAAACGTAAATTCTCCCTGCAGTTATTTATTGTACGATAAACATACCCCAGTCGTCGTTTATTTCTTAAATAAAGAATCTGAATCTGACAGTGGGCCTTGCAGAGTAAGTGAGTGAGTCACTGGGTAAACGAGTGAATCACGGAGTAAGCGAGTTGGTTAATGTGTGAGTGAGGTACATCTCACTCAGCATTTGTTTGTTTGTTGTTTAACGCCGCACTCAACACTATTCCAGCTAGATGACGACGGTCTGTAAGTAATCGAGTAAGAAAAACGTTCAACTTCATGGATATCAACTTCTACTTTTTTTTTTTGCATATAGCGTCGTTTCCATGTAGATTCTTACACCGTTGTCAGGCTTGATGACAGTGTAAGAATCTACATCGAAACTTCTACATCAGAAGTGGTTTTCCATAGAGTCGGACGTTTGTTCTTACGTATTTGCCAACTTCTAGAATGCCAATCAAACAGTTTGTAAATAATCGAGTCTGGACCAGACAATCCAGTGATTAACGCAACGAGCATCCACCTACGCAATTTGGGTTCGATGACAAGCATCAACCAAGTCAGTTAGCCTGACCACCCGGTCCCGTTACTCGCTCTTTAGACAAGGATGTGTTGCTAAAAAAACCTAATTCTAACCAGCACCTTCACGGGGCAACACTATTTCACTGTGTTATGGTCTTCAACAAGTGCGTGTTCATCGATATTATGTCAAAATTAAGACAAACTAAATTATGTCTAACCTATGTCAAACTTAATTGTGTCCCTTTGTGTGACCTCGTCGTGATTGCGAAGTTTAACTTCACCCCGATTGTGATCCTGGATCATCATACCCATACGTAAAGGTCAACGACATGCGTCATTGTGGGACTTTCTCCCACGTTTTGCTGACACGCCGCGATTTAACTTATATAATCACGATAATGACCTTCCCAAACACACTTAATACAGTAGGATTGTCGCACAGCTTCCCTTGTTCACTGGTCACATGGTACTACATGATATCATGAGATCTAGAAGCCAATATTTATTGCCACAAAATGCCCTGCCCATGACAGCGTATCGTTAAGGCCTATTGTGTCAGAGAGTTATATAACTAAAAGTTCATATCACGGCCCCCAGATGCGTTGTGTAACTACTCTTAATAATAACCTCATGTACAAATCTTCACACGCAGATTCGGTGGGGGGGGGGGGGGGGGGGCGGAGGCATATGTTGATGTGTATAGTGAGTCAATGAGTTGGGTTTAAGGCCGCTTTGGAAAGTATTGCAGTTATATCACGGCATGTCAGCTCAATGTGGGAGGAAAGCCCGAAATGATGCAGGTCTCAGACGTTTACCACTTTAGGGAAACTCAAGAATTTCGAACCCTGCCAGTCATAGGTTTCTCGCGTACCCAAGGGACGCAACTCTGCACAGTGATTTGCGACGCGTTAGAAGACTTAGGCTGATA
Organism: Haliotis rufescens; assembly: GCF_023055435.1. Classification (NCBI taxonomy): domain Eukaryota; kingdom Metazoa; phylum Mollusca; class Gastropoda; order Lepetellida; family Haliotidae; genus Haliotis; species Haliotis rufescens. The sequence continues at coordinate 7,227,268 of NW_025963924.1, forward strand.
ATTACTCCCAGAAATACAGTTGTCCTATTTTAAAAAATCTATATCATCTAAATATATAAATGAAATTCATATAGAGCCCAGAACAATCCTTAAGTCTTAGAGCTGAGGCAATCTAGACTTGCCAAATCGTTCTAGACTTGAGTTGGACTCCTTTTTTAATTTATTCTGTAGGGTCTTGGAGACCGACTTTTGACAAATGGGCCACCCATGTCCCCAGTAGACAACAATACACGTGTGAAGAGAACTTTTGGTGACTTGTTTTCAACAAATATAACAATTATTTGATGAACTTCGGGCTAACAAACGCAAATCGTTTCCCTATTTATGAGCTTAGCCTATCTTTTCTGTCTTTTAAGTGCACCCTCCCGCCTTTTCCAAAATGTTGTACACCCAGCTCCGTATTTGAAGGATATAAATATCGCACCAAGAATAGGCGCACGAACAGTATCCACATCTTCTCATCTTTTGTCGTCTAGTGGTAGAGTGTCCGCCCGGAGAGCGGATGGTATGAGGTTCGATCCCCGGCCGCGTCATACCAAAATGATGTTAAAATATGGTACTGTGGCATGGTATCTCAGTGGGATAGCACGTGCAGGCACACATAAGTGCAATGATCTTGGACGTGACGTTAAACCTCAATTCACCTTACCTCAACCCCAGGTTATACTCACTATTGTACTGTCTTTCCCGTGAGTACTATTACGTAAACTGTGTATCTTGATTGGTGAATTTTGAACATATGAAACGGTAGGTGTATTTAAATGAAATATATAACGCCAATCCCTGTTAAATTCTTATTTGATATATCGCTTTGGTACCAGCCTTGTTGTATCCTTCACGACCCGTGAAGATCCGGGGTAGAATGTATCTTCAGCAACCCATGCTTGCCGTAAAAGGCGACTATGTTTGTCGTAAGAGGCGACTAACGGGATCGGATGGTCAGGCTCGCTGACTTGGTTGAAGCATGTCATAGATCCCAATGGCGTGGATCGATGCTTATGAAGTCAATCACTGGATTGTCTAGTCCAGACTCGATTATTTACAGACCGCCGTCAAATATCTGTAAATTTGCTGAGTGCGGCGTAAAACAACAGCCCAACAACAACACTGTATTGTTCGCACGGCCCCCATGCTAATAACAAGAGTGGCATGGTGAAGCTGGAGTTAGGGCATATCAAGAGTAATCCCTTGCATAATTGAGTAATAAACAATTGATGACTAACACAATGACCGGCATGTGACCTCCGGGTTGTAAGATGAATACTCACGTGCTTGCATGATGGCGTGGTACTCCGGACAGTGGACAATAATCACGTGATCATTGGTCTTATGGATGTTCTTCATATACCCTGAAATCAGACATATATTAGTTTAAGGGGGACTTCCTCAGTCTGATAGCTATCCAGACAATGCAGTGCGTGACGAGCTAAACTGAACATTGCTCCTGCGTAATTAGGGTCCTCGTTAGTCTGTCTTACATACCCTGAAACAGATATATCCAATAAAGCCCATGCAAGTCTATGATACTTGGCAATTCTCGATTACTGCGGTATCAGGCTGAAGATGAAGTCCCTTTGCTCCTTTTATTATATTTTATAACTATAATTTAACAACTGAAAAGAAAGCTATTAATTCCCCCGAGTCTAGTACCCCTTCAAGGCGATGTTTTCAATAAAAAATTCTGTGAGTTGTATTTAGTGAAGCAGTTTTAAAAATAGCTTTAATAACGAAACAAAAATGCATTTTTAACACCGCCATGAAAATAACTAACATTTCAAAATTGTATTTGAATTGTGTTGTTTTTTTCAAACATCTAAGCAATGGGCAGACGAGGAAGTCAATAGCAATACGCGTACTGGATACAAGGGACAGACATGGTAATTAATGCCGTTTAAGCACGATGTGTCACGAATGTCCGAAGTGATGCAATGTTTAGACGTTTACCACTTTGCTGAAACCCAAGAGCACGGGAATGGTGTGGACACACCTGGCAGCATAATCAGGACGAACTGGGATTCAAACCCAGGACCATAGGTGAGAGGGATTGCTTTGTTTCTTTCTTAAGTTTGTTGTTTAACGCCACACTCTGCAATATTCCAGTTATATGACGGCGGTCTGTAAATAATCGAGTCTGGACAAGACAACCCAGTGACTAGCATCATGAGCATCGATCTGCGCAGTTGAGATACGATATCATGCATCAGCCAAGTCAGCGAGCCTGACCACCCGATCCAGATAGTCGCCTCTTACGACAAGCATAGTCGCCTGATAGTGTAAGCATGGGTTGCTGAAGACCTACACTAACCCGGATAAACAAAGGACTGCGGCGTTTTAGACGACTAGGTCACTCAGAGAGGATCGGGGTATGGCTGATTAATGGGCTCACGTGGGTGTGAAAAGAGGGCTACCTCGCAAATTGTGGATGCTATGTACCCAATATGTAATCTGCATGTATGTGCTGTTCACATTACATGACCAGCAATGATAAGATACATAGGTCGCAGATTTTGAACCACACATCTCTTGAAACGGTTCACGATAACGCCAAGACATGTAGACAGCTTTGTTGTTAGAGTATACATGTAATTAAACAAAGGCTTATCAGTGGATCAGACTTTCATATATTATATATATATATATATAATTTATTATTTTCTTCTTCTTGGTCGGGAACATGTTTACTCAACAGTTTAAATATATGGGGTATAACCACTTATTATGAGCGTGAGTCCAGGTCACCCCTCCACGCACTATACTTGTGTGAGTACCCCGTGATATTACAGACTTCACTCTTACAAGGTTGGCTTGAGAGTCCACTTGTTGACGAGGCTGTTATTCATATACATTCGCAGTGTGCACGCTTATCTTTTTTATTATGACACGTATCCCACGTCTAGGGTCACTCAGATAACACATGATCTGTTTTCAGGGACATGTTCAGAGATAAGTGTGTATGTCGCTTGAACATGACCCGGTTTTCGAATTGTTAAGTCCACATGTACTTTAAGTTGTGTTGACCCGTGAAGATCCATGCTTGCCCTAAAATGCGACTATGCTTGTCGTAAGAGGCGACTAACGGGATCGGGTAGTCAGGCTCGCTGACCTGGTTGGTGCATGACATAGATCCAAATTGCGTGGATCGATGCTCATGATGTCAATCACTGGATTTTCTGGTCCAGATTCGATTATTGACAGACCGCCGTTATATAGCCGGAATATTGCAGAGTGCGGCGTTAAACAACAAACAAGAATATAAGTTGTGTTAATGCTTTTATGTGATGGATCTCGTTACTGTCGTCTTCCGTAAGAATAAACCCCGGGTGGTCCGGTCTCCGGGTTAAGCAGGCCCCAAGCACCCCGTGTCCACTGCACGACACGACTCAATGAATCGGGCGACCAGGCTTGGTGACATGGTTGATTGTGTGTCAAGTACCCGCGTGACGTTGCTCAGGATATCAATCACTGGATTGTCTGACCTAAGCTCGTTTTACTTACATATAGATCACCGTCCTACAGCTGGAATACTGCTGAGGGCGGCATTTTACAACAAACAAATATATAAAACGTCAACGCCAGAGAATAACCAGTCTCGATTATCCGACGAAACAGACTCCATTGGGCGTGAGAGGTAAAACAGTGTTGAATATTAAAAGAATGGATCACTGAAAATCAGTGATGACACCAGGTGTTCGGAAAGAGGGTAACCATGCGTTGCCTTACCGAGAGCATCCGACACCTATGTAAGAACAGATCTGATATTTTTTTTAAATATACTCGACGTGAAAGGATACAAGTGTGGGATGTATTCGCACTTGGAAGATTATCGGAAATGGGCTTAACACTAAAGTCCATCACATACGAGGGGCGTTCAATAGTGTTTGCAACTTCAATATAAGACTAAGTCGCAGAATATCTTTTGCACTAAAGTCTTTTATTTTTCAATATAATCTCCATTCACCTCAGTACACTTATTCTATTTGTCATTCAAGCTTTTAATACCACTTTTATAGAAATCCGTTAAATACACGTCAGTTAAATAACCCGCCCTACAGCCCAGACTTAGCCCCCGGTGACTATTTCCTTTTCCGGCAAATGAAATCTGCCCTACAAAGGCTGCTACAGAGGCATGGTTAGAGGGCCAATCTGCGGATTTCTATAAAAGTGGTATTAAAAGCTTGAAGGACAAATGGAATAAGTGTATTGAGGTGAATGGAGATTATATTGAAAAATAAAAGTGCAAAAGATATTCTGCGACTTGGTCTTATATTGAAGATGTAAAACTTACTGAACGCCCCTCGTATGTCAGGCTCGCTCGTACATTCAAACTATTTCAACTGATGATCAATACAAACGGGTGAGTCACAGATGTTAAGTATATAATTGCCACAGATGTTACGTATATAATTGCCAAATGCATTCTTCTAGATTTTTCAAAATAGACAGTTTGTAATATGGTTGGGCATTATAAGCCTGAAAATGAAAAGTCGATGAAAATAATAAAAGTGACAGTCGATGAAAATGATAAAAGTGCCCGATCGCTTTGTTTTAACGCAATGCTTTGATATCTATTGCACGGTAAGGTGAAGAGTACAAGGACAGTCTGTGTTGTGTTACACACAGCTGTGTCTACTAACACGCACATGTTGACTTTATACACTGTTTCATCTTCCCGCATTATAACACGGGCTTGAATATACGTGCATAGAAACATGTCATTACTTACAATCAAATGCGTACGTGGAATGGTCGCTCCCATCCATTGCAAGGACGACATTCCGTGGTGAAGTCATGCTGGTTTAAAGTAGAATCTACAATATTTCTGAGAGGGCTGAGATACGAGGTCAGAGGTTGCAGGTTACAGGTCACCTTCTGAGAGATATGGCGCTCACTCCTCGGAGCAATGTTGATAAGCGGTTTGAACTTGTCACTGGCCATTTGTTTATGGTCTGAGTGATATTATGTAATGTCGTTATATGGTCATGTTATGACAGCTCTTGGGTTGACTTTTCTACATATAGGGTATAATTCATGCAACCTTTCTTATGATAGGTCAAATTCGAATAAAAGAATTGATTTCACTGGAACCTGGTAATTCGACATTACCGGCGTTGATGTTCAGATGGTTAATCGACTTGTCCGTATTGTATTAAACTCGACATGAATACTCCTAGCGCGGGATGGGGGTGTCAGGTGTGTTTGCATAGCCGATGGTCCCGGGGAATCCAGGGATAGCAGGAAAATGACCATGCCCCAACCACAGGCGGAGAAGTACGTGTGAGGCGAGGAGATCGCGGTATTAATTTATGTGACCCTCACAATGTCCCCGGCGCTGAAATAAGATATCGTGCTGACTGCGGACAAAGTAAACCTGGGAGAACGGTGGACGGAGATAAAATTACCGCTGGTGCGTAGCTACGTATGCTAATTTCGTGGGGATGAATGAATACGTGTAGTGGCATATCATCATCTTCTTCTTAATCATCATCATCGTCGTCGTTGTCATCACCACGAGCATTCTTGCGTTTATTATTTTTATATTTATGGTAGTAATATAGTATCATCATAGTAATAGAAATATGACATTGTTTTTAGAGACCGATTATCACCGTGTTAGAATAAAGTAAAGATATATGTGACAAGTGTTGAATACCTATCGTGCTGACTGCGGACAAAGTAAAAGTAAGGCGTATGTGAACGAGAACTGCGGACGGAGTTACCGCTATGCGCAGCTAGTTGACATGAAGAATACGTGGGGATGAATGAAAACGGGACATCACATGTAGTGGCACATCATCATCATCATCATCATCATCTTCATCATCATTATCATTATCATCATCATCATCTTCATCACAATATCATGTATATATTTTATGTTTACAGTTGTGGAATTAGAGATGTTTTTATTTCAATTTTAATTTCACTAATAATGTCTGAGACTGCTGAGACCCTGTAAGAATACAGTAAAGATATATGTGACAAGTGTTAAATACCTTCCACTCTGTACAGACATATATAACCTAATGCCAAAAGGTCGTAAACATACACATTACATCTTTACAAAACAATTAATTTCCCTGGGGTCTGTTGTTGTTTTCTGGAAGAGACATGCTACCATGATACGAATCCATTGCGTTGCTTTTCCACACTCTTACACCAGGAAGTCCAGAGACCGTAAGTTGATACATGTCTATAGTGAATGCTTAACGCCGCATTAACAATCATGCAGCTATTCGTGGCGCAAAAGTGAGTGGACAGAATGTTAGTAATAAAACGGTATGCATTGTCTATGAGTGAGTGAGTGAGTTGGGTATAACGCCGCTTTTACCAGTTTTCCAGCTTAATGTGGGAGGAAAGCCCGAAGTATTGCAGGTCTCATACGTTTACCACTTCGGTGAAACCCACGAGCACGGGTATGGTGCCAAACAAACCAAGAAACATAATCGGGGCGAACCTGGATTCGAACCCACAATCATAGGTTTCTGGTGTGCCCAAGGGACGGAACTCTGCTCAGCAAATCACGGGGCCTTAACGACAGGGCCACCCGTGCCCCCGCATTATCTATGAGATTGTCTACATTGTATGAGTGAGTGAATATAGTTTTAAATCCGCTTTTGGGAATATTCCAGTAATATTACTGCGCGGACAAACGGCTTCACGCATTGTTCCCATGTGGAGAATCGAACCCATGCCATTGTCGCGACGACCGAACGCTTTAACCACAATGCTACCACACCGCTCTTCTAAGTCCTTGCATCAGGTGACCTTGACCGTGTATATTTAGGGTCCCCGGCGTAGAAGAAATCTGATAGCTGTGAATACCATATGTCGCCCATATCTGTGACTGTGAATAACCTGATTCTCAAGAAATGAAATATCGTGTCGAATATTTATTGGACGGAGACGTCTACGGTGGTCACATGATACCTGGATCTTCCACATGACACGTGTGCTGGTCACGTGACGTACAGGATAGTCACGTGTGCTGTGTTGTTCGGTTGTAAGGAAGACAAAGAAGTCAATAATATTACCATTAAGCTCGGATATGTAACGCGCAGATGAGAAAAAGCCGTCGATAGCAACAAAAAGAAACACGTAGATACATCACAAGAAGAAATACGTAGATACATTACAAGAAGAAACACGTAGATACATCGCAAGAAGAAACACGTAGATACATCACAAGAAGAAACACGTAGATACATCTCAAGAAGAAACGTAGAAACATCACAAGAAGAAACACGTAGATACATTACAAGAAGAAACACGTAGATACATCACAAGAAGAAACACGTAGATACATCTCAAGAAGAAACACGTAGATACATCACAAGAAGAAACACGTAGATAAATCTCAAGAAGAAACACGTAGATACATCTCTAGAAGAAACACGTAGATACATCACAAGAAGAAACACGTAGACACATTTCAAGAAGAAACGTAGAAACATCACAAGAAGAAACACGTAGATACATCACAAGATGAAACACGTAGATACATCACAAGAAGAAACACGTAGATACATTACAAGAAGAAACACGTAGATACATCACAAGAAGAAACACGTAGATACATCACAAGAAGAAACACGTAGATACATCTCAAGAAGAAACACGTAGATACATTTCAAGAAGAAACGTAGAAACATCACAAGAAGAAACACGTAGATACATCACAAGATGAAACACGTAGATACATCACAAGAAGAAACACGTAGATACATCACAAGAAGAAACACGTAGATACATCACAAGAAGAAACACGTAGATACACCACACGAAGAAACACGTAGATACATCACAAGAAGAAACACGTAGATACATCACAAGAAGAAACACGTAGATACATCACAAGAAGAAACACGTAGATACATCACAAGAGGAAACACGTAGATACATCACAAGAAGAAACACGTAGATACATCACAAGAAGAAACACGTAGATACACCACACGAAGATACATCACAAGAAGAAACACGTAGATGCATCACAAGACGAAACACGTAGATACGCACTGTATTTTTACTATTCCTAGTTCGAGTTCAGTGCTTCACGTTAATTATATATTATTACACGCTAATCTTCTTGTTTTCCTGATGCTTATGCTTTCCCTCTGTGATACTGACGTAGATATGTCACGGGTAGATACGCACAAGAAGAAACAAGAAAAATGTAGATGTACACATTACGAAACAAGTAGATACGTCGCAAGAAATTACACGAAGATACGTATAAGAAGAAATAGGTAGGTACATTTCATGAAGAAACACGTACATACGCAGTGTGCTTCCCATAATCTATCTCAGTGCTTCGCCTAAATTATTATCCTACATGCTAATATTCGTGCTTTCCCAACCCTTATCTCTGTCCTTTCCCTTGTGCATAATATGCTTTCCCTCTGCGAAGCTCTTTATCCGTGTTCTTATGCACATCTGTGTTAATTTTGTTAGTTTGTTTGTTGTTTAACGCCGCACTAACCAAAATTCCAGCTGAATGAAAATCCGTCAACTGGTAGTCTACATCACGTACTTCGTGTACCCCTCTGACAAGTGTAAATTGGCACGGCTCCCACGGCCGAAAGCTATGAACACACAATGTCATTTAGAGAGAGGTCAAATGTAACAAATGTTATATTTGGGATCACACTTTCTGAAAATATATGACGGCGGTCTGTAAATAATCGAGTCTGGACCAGACAATCCAGTGATTGACATCATGAGCATCGATCCACGCATTTGGGATACGGTGACATGCATTAAGCAAGTCAGCGAGCCTGACCACCCGTTCCCGTTCGTCGCCTGTAACGGCAAGCATGGGTTGCTGAAGACCTATTCTACCCCGGATCTTCACGGATCCTGTGTTAATCTTCGTCTGGACATCTACTCTACCATACGTGTGTCTCTGCTTTTTCTCATGTTTACTTAATGTAGTTTTACCTGTTTCTTCTGCAGTTTAAAAGAACTTCATGTGTATCTAAGTGTTTCTTCTGATTTTTCATTATTAGTATATACCCATGAAAACAGCATGTTGAATTGTTTTTAAATACCTTTGATCTAGACTGGCCAAGGGGTTTCAAGAATGTAAGTGGCATGTGTATCTATACGTCTTCAAAGTCTGTTTTTTCTGCATATGCGTATCTTTATGTACTTAAATGTAACCTTGGATATGCGCTTATATGTTATTGTGCCTCTGGTGCCTCACTCGCGTGCTTTCTGTGGCCGCTCCAGTTTATCTTACTGCCTTTAGTCCGATCAAGTTTTAATTACAGAACTGTCCACTGACGGCATACAAGTTTGTTTCGTGGTTGGAAATTAGGATGTAAATGTTACCGCAGTTAGGTCAGTGTTTTCTTAGTTTCCACGAACGTTTTTCGTTTCGAATTCAGATTTTGACACATACTCTCTGAATGTGGATTACGTATATTCGAATCGTAAGTTAAAACAAACAAAACAGATATATTTACTTTGTCATAACGTAATGATTTATTCAGAACTGATATATGAGAACGATAAGAAATAGACAAGAATACATCCTTCAACATGGCTATCAACATTTCAAGAGACCAACCGGGTGTCTCTTACATGCTATATTTCATGAGTGTATAATACAAGGTTATAACAAGGGTGGCATACATTTACGAGGTCGGACGGATACAGCTGACAAGTGTAGACTGAACTACTCATGGTAGGGGATATAATGAGGTCATTCACAGTCAAGATTTATCTCCATACTTTAATGTCATCTGGCAATAGAATTACATAACAGCTGACCCGGTCACCATCCGGTAGAGCAGCTGTAGTGATAACAGAGCTTTGTTGCAGTAGTATAATGCATGCGCGAAACGCTAAATTAGGTTTGTGCACCCCACCTACATGTACCCCGCCCCAGACCTCATGGAAATGTAGATCTGATTTTAATACATTGTCACCCCAACCCCTACCCCGCTGAAGTTATTTACAGGGATAACAGTGAGTGAGTTGTGTTTAACGTCGCTTTTAACATTATTCCAGTTATATCGCGGCGTGGCAGGTTAATGTGGGTGGAAAGTCCGAAGTGGTGCAGGTCTCAGACGTTTACCACTTCGGTGAAACCCACGAGCACGAGTATGGTACCTAGAAACATAATCGGGGCGAACCGGGATTCGAACCCACAATCATAGGTTTCTGGTGTGCTCAAGGGACGCAACTCTGCACAGCGAATCGCGTCGCCTTAGACGGTTGGGCCACCCGTGGCCCCTACAGCGATAACAGGGAGGAGGGGATTGGTGTATGTTTTAGAAAGGTTATGAGGGTATAAACACTGCGGCAGCTTATATACATTACCGGGCAAAAGAAAGTACACCCATGCTTGATGGTGGCTAAAAATGAAATAAACGATAATGGTTATTCGATGTTGATGTCGTTAATACGGGTTTGTAGTTTGTTTTGGACCTTAAGTGTGTAGTGTTTCAGCGACTGTTTTCAGCCTAGTAGCGTTTTGATAACGTTTGAAAAGTTTGTGGATTAATCCAATTTTCAGTGTATACTTTCTTTAGCCCGGCAGTTTAGCCTGGGATGCCACAAATGAACGTCACATATTCCAAGCGGACTGAGTATGCTAATGTGTGGTACTGCGCCAGGAAATGAAGTCTTCTCTAGTCCTGGTGACGGCAGATGAGTACGGGGACGTTACTGTGATGTACGACGTAGTCACTGACGCTGCCTAAAAATGTCCGCCGTATCGACCCCAACCCGCGAGTCCCTGTGATGATGAGATCCGCCTTCTCCTCCTCCACGATTACCTCCCCTGGTGTCCCATACACGCACTTCACTTTCCCGCCAATCTGAAAGGGAGATCACTCATGATGATATTTTCAATGCAGGAGATTGGTTTTCAACACTTCAAATCACATGAGTGACGGATCATAGTTTCAGCCCCTTTCAGCTACTTTGCCGGATTTTAATGCAGGAAAAAGCTACAATACTTTTAATTCAACATATTCGTTGGAAATTATCGCCGACCCTAAGCTTCAGGAGTGTTCACTTTAGCAATATCCGTCAAGCTTGAAAATGCACTAATTTTAAACGATGAACTATTTATATTTGACGTTAAAGATGGGAGTCCCAAAACAGCATTGGGCCGTAAGGTACCTTGGCTTTCTTTAGCTTATCCCCGAGTTCAGCTACCATGGACTTGATTCGCTTAGCTTCCTCCGCCAACAGGGATGCAAGCTCAGACTCCACCATTGCTGAAACAGGCCGAACACGGAGTTTAGTCAGATACAAGTGATAAACTACACTAACAGGTGGCAGGGTCCATCTCAACAGCTACACTAACAGAGGTCGGGGTCCATCTCAACAATACCCGTGAAGATCCGGGGTAGAATAGGTCTTCAGCAAACCATGCTTGTCGTAAGAGGCGACTAACGTGATAGGGTGGTCAGGCTCGCTGACTTGGTTGATGCATGTCATCGTATCCCAATTGCGTAGATCGATGCTTATGATATCAATCACTGGATTGTCTGGTCTCGACTTGATTATTTGCAGACCGCCGTCATTTAGCTGGATTCTTGCTGAGTGCGGCGTTAAACAACAACCAACCAACCATCTAAACTAAACTAACAGAGGACACTAACAGCAACACTAACAGAGGTCAGGTTCATCTTTAAAACACAGCTGCTGATCGCCTCCGTGGTCTAGTGGATAGAGCGTCTGCCCGAAAAGGTGTCCGACTTGGGTAACAGCAGTATGGTACCTCAGTGAGCTAGCACTACAAAACCAAACTTTGTTCGGACAAGCAAAAGCGCGCGCACGCAAGCCAATAAGATATGCCGACCATGCTGTAAACTGCAATTACTCAATCACTGACTGGCTCGGTCGCGTATGTTCATCTGGCACTGACCTGACTGTAGTGTTGCCCTGTACTCGGGGCAGTGGACAAATATCACGTGGTCGTGACGTCTGTGAATCTCTTTGACGTACCCTGGAGATAAAATGTCAGTATTAAACGTATCACAGCCATTCATTGAATGATTAATGTTTGTTTGTTTGTTTGCACTCAGCAATATTCCAGCTATATGACGGAGGTCTGTAAATAATCGAGTCTGGATCAGACAATCCAGTGACTGACTTATGAGTATCAATCCACGCAATCGGGATGTGATGACATGCATCAACCAAGTCAGCGAGCCTGACCACCCGATCCTGTTAGTCGCCGCATACGGCAAGCATGGGTTGCTGAAGACCTGTTCTACCCCGGATCTTCACGGGTATGATGAATGTGATAATCGTGGATATGGTATATGCTAGTTGAATGAAATGAGAGTTATAGTCAAAAGTTATAAGAGTTTGACGTTCCCAAAACTACTCGTTCATCGTATATCATATACTTGTCTATCGTATCATATACTCACCCATTGTGTCATAAATATACGCCCTATATCACATACTCGTCGGTCGTATTATATATAATACATTATTTTTCGCATCCTATACTCGTCCGTCGTATACGTATCATCTAAAAAGGATCCATCGTTTACAGTAGCATGTACTGTAAATAATTCCTATAGTTTGTTTGTTTGTTGTTTTACGCCGCACTTAGCTATATTCCAGCTATATGACGGCGGTCTGATAAATAATCGAATCTGGACCAAACAATCCAGTGATTGATATCATGAACATCGATCCACGCAATTGGGACACGATGACATGAATCAACCACCCGATCCCGTTAATCGCCGCTTACGACAAGCATAGTCGCCTTTTACGGCAAGCATGGGTTGCTGAAGACGCATTCTAACTCAGATCTTCAGGGGTTCATCGTATAACGTTCTCGTCCATGAGATCTCCTATACATTCCCATTGTATAATGTACATGTCAGTTATATCATATACTCGACCATTGTATCACTTGCACACCCATGATAACACATACACGTTCTCTGCATCGTACACACGCACTCAAGGTAGCATACCACAAGGCATGATAACAGAGTTGATGACTGCATCTTATTCACGTACAGTCCTCGACCTATTATACAGCATTATCACACGTCGCGTGACAAGAGCGCTGTATGTACAGATACCATATTGATATTGTATTCATACAGTGCATAGATGAGGAATTTGATTATACTTCCAAGTTTATATGTAACTGGAACATCCTTAAGAACATCATTTCCCTTTTCCCGAGTAAACAATACAAATTATGCAAACTTCTTAATAATGCTACTTTTTAAATGAAAACAATCGGTTTGTCACATAGCAATATTTTGGAACAATACTTGTTCATACCCCTGTATAGAATGCAGAAATGGAATTCGTCTTCAACGGAGTGCATAATACAGAAATGACATAGGATTTCATGCTAGGTGTGTGATATCTGCCAGTTCCTACGACGGGCTGTGTCAAGAGCAGCAAAATGTAACAGTATTTATTTCAAATATTTCTACATCAATATACCTAACAAAACTATAATTGTGGAAATTATTTTCGGACAAACACCACTGAAGTTTTGAGAACTTTGAAGATTACCATTACAGACTTGTTTTTCAATGTCTATACACCTTTGTTTAAATACGTGCAAAAACATAATTATTAACATTTTCAACGCGCTGATGCACCAGAACCTCGCATCATTCTTCGATGGAAACATCTTAACAGTCAAGGCCCCTGTACGTGCTACACTTTCCTGCTCTTTAATATTGGAATATATCAGTTTTCTTCAATATCAGGGGCCGTGGGGTAGCCTTGTGGTTAAAGCGTTCGATCGTCACGCCGAAGGCCCGGGTTCTGTTCTCCACATGGGTACAATGTGTGAAGGTCATTTCGGTGCCCCCCGCCGTGATATTGTTGGACTTTTGCCACAAGCAAAACCATAATCACTTACTTAATTCAACATCAAGTTATGTTTTTGATTCAACAGTATTGATACTCACAATCAAAAGCACGAAGCGCGATATCACTTCCGTCCATTGCGATCACGACATTTCTGACTTCCGATTCCGCCATGTCTTCGATCGGAAAAGACAGGTCCTTGTTTGTTTACCGAATGGTCAGTTGTCCACTTTGTGGCCTGCCAGATGGCGCTGTGCAGGTAAACCGAGGGGTTAGAGGTCAGTCTGAAGGGCAACCAGATAACATCTTATGTTAATGCTTGCTCCAAAGCTATGTTGCAATCAATCGTGTCAGGCAGGCTATCACTCACATGCGTAACATGACTGATACGTTAACAGTACACCTCAACCTCATTGCGTTACCGATGGAGAATGTCATGCTATTGTGCCCGTGCATGTCGTGATCGTCATGCAAATGAGCTGAAGCGACTCTGGATTGTGAATGTCGCTCATGGTAACATCCCTGGGCCCCGTTCCACAAAGCAATGTCAGCGCTACGACGATCGTAAATCATTAAATACTTTAACACAGACTTACAAGAGGCGTACGGTTGAGGTCGCCTTGTGGAAGGAGGCCTAGTATCCTGTTCTGTGTGAGTGATTCAGTGCTTTCAAACTTATCCAGCTTTAAGCGGCGACTAACGGGATCGGGTTATCACGGTCGCTGACTTGGTTCATGCATGTCATCGTATCCCAATTGTGTGGATCGATGCTCATGATAGTGAGTGAGTGAGTGAGTATGGTTTTACGCCGCTTTTAGCAATATTCCAGCAACATCACGGCGGGGAACACCAGAAATGGGCTCCACACATTGTACCCATGTCGGGATTCGAGCCCGGGTCTTCAGCGTGACGAGCGAACGCTTTAACCACTAGGCTACCCGACCGCCCCGATGCTAATGATATCAAACCCTGGATTGTCTGGTCCAGACTCGATTATTTACAGACCGCCGTCATATAGCTGGAATATTGCTGAGTGTGGCGTTAAACAAAGAACCCAACAAAAACAACAAATAATTTGTGACGGAAATTTCCTTTTGCTTCCATATATGTTTTCTCCCGAAGTATAACACAACGCGTTATTTTTAGACTTTCCGAACCCGGATTACTTAAAACAAATAAAATACCCGTCCCTGTTTAAAAAGAGACCAAACATTTAATGTTCTCGGGGGAGAGGACCTGACATAACAGTTAGAGAAGAACTTCGTATTAATTATTGATCTATCAGCGCACCAGCATATTTGGAGAACAATATTGTTAAAACATGAGGTAAAGTATATTTTCAGAAAAAAAGGTCGTTCAATAATGCATAAAAAGGCGAGTAAAGTGAATTGCCCAATACCAAATAGTGTTTTCGAAATATGTAACGTGGGACTAAACGTGGAAAATATGTGTTACGCCGAAGACAGCAATGTTACATCTTTATGTGTATGACAGGACCAGACAAACCAGTGATTGACAACTTTAACAACGATCAGCAGCAGCACATTATTGGATCGAGTGGCAAGGATCAGATAGCATGTCATCGTTACTCGACGGCATGGAGCGTTGTTGACAATAACAATCCCTGGATCGTCAGGCCCAGATTCGATTATTTATAGGCCGACGCCATGAAGCTGGAATTTTGCTGAGTGCGGCGTTAGAGGTTCTACTACACTCACTCAGAACCAGCCTTAAGTGCAGATCGAGATATATCTGCAGGCTGGGATTGGATTATATCGTGTCTTTTTTATGTCTTTTAAATGTACAATCCATCCAGTGATTAAAATTAAACCATGTTTCTCTATATTTAGAACTGTCTTTTTCAACATGATGACTTATGCTGAATGTGACCACAGATATTTTCAAGTAGGTGACATTTAGTGCGGAACTGGTGGTGGGTTGTGTAGCTTCCTGTACTCGGGAAAAGGAGCTGGCTGAGCAAGTCATTTGTTTTGTTTTCGTTGCTGCTCTAAGGCCCAACTGTACACACACCTACAGGTAATAGCTGTTGGATGCTCAATTATTTTTGAAAGAAATATAACGTTACTATAGAAGTCTATGGGAAAACATTTGGTTGTGTGTAACCAAGACAACAAACAAAAATGATAATTTAGCAACTTAAAAACACATCCGTAAACATGTAGTATCATATACCACATAATGATGAAGCGGCAGTGAATCTAGCTTTACGCAACATCATCAGTCATGCAACGTATTATTATTAAGTTATTATTATATTATACATTTATATAGCGAACTTATCCAGACGTATCTGCTCAAATGCAATTTATTTGTTCTCCAATCATTGGATCCGGCGGCAGGCCAGTTATCATTCTCAACTCCCTGGGGAGTATACAACCCAAGTAACCTACGGGCGCTTAAGTCTTTTTGGAGCTGTTACTAGGGGCAACCGGCTAAGTCCAGCTAATCAACTGGGCAAGCATAAATAATTAACAGATGGACGTTCGATGACCGTGTCGAAACACTGTAAATGATTGCGAAGCGATGTAAGGGAGGTAACTCTAAACGCTTACGTGCGTCATCGTTAATTGAGTGAAGCGTTCTTAATATATATTGTGTCCATAACGGAAACAACAACTGAACTGACAGTTGAACTTGAACACCATTTGGCAAAAAACGGGAACTTTCACTAACCTTGATGATAGAACAGTTTCACAAAAAGCCTGTGTCGCCAGCGGGATTCCAAATACGGAAGCCCGCACCAAAGAAACGTCACGGCGACATGGGAAAACAATTACATGGAATAACAATGACATATTTACTAACAGCAAGGCTAGATTTATTCGTCGATGAACGTGGATATCTGTGATATATTCTGTGTGTTATTCTACACATTGGACGTACGTGTGATGGAGTAGCTTTTTGTTAAAATAAGTCTTTTCTTGACCAGGGCTGTGTTTGTTCGTAATATACTACTCAAAAGAAGTTAAGAATCACCCGATTCTTTCATAATGGTAAAGTAAATCTGTCATGACATGAGAGATAAACTACAGTAATATGAAAGAATCAGGTGATTCTTAACTTCTTTTGATAAGTATACATTTATCAACATGGGCTTAGAATATTTAGGTGATTGATAAACATGCTCGAGGTAGTCCCATACGAATTACAGCGTAACTTGCGTTTCATATCCGGAGTCGTGCGACGAACGTTTTTTTCAGCTGTATCATGCAGGGCGACACAGCGGTGAGTGAGTGAGTATGGTTTTACGCCGCTTTTAGCAGTATTCCAGCAATATCACGGCGGGGGACACCAGAAAAGGGCTTCACACATTGTACCCATGTCGGGAATCGAACCCGGGTCCTTGGCGTGAAGAGCGAACGCTTTAACCTCTTGGCTACCCGACTACCCCTCAAACAACTTTAGAGCATGTGTCCCTTACTTGAATTATTAGTAGAAAAGGCATGCTCGATTGTATCTCAAACGTTAATGTGAAATTTAGACACCAAAGGCTGGAGTTACGCCTGATCTCGCCAGCAAATTGAATTTACAATCCCAACCTACGTGTATCTTGTTTCTTTGGAAAAGTGCTAATTTGCAAGTTTTCATAAATAAACAGGCCTTTTAGAACCCTTGTTAGTGACCAAAACGATTGGAACTTAGTATAACCCTGAAAAGGGGTACATGTATGTGCTGTCCCAAGTATGCAAATATATATACAGTATATTTCCATTGTAAGATGGGCCGGTGGCCTGAAGTACCGAATACATTTGTCTGTCTGTCTGTCTGTCCAAGTATACTGAAGTGAACACCCTAGATCCGACCATGCACATGCGGAAGAGACACGTGAAGATCCGGGATAGAATAGGTCTTCAGCAACCCATGCTTGCCGTAAAAGGCGACTATGCTTATCGTAAGAGGCGACTAACGGGATCGGGTGGTCAGTCTCGCTGACTTGGTTGATGTATGTCATCGATCCCATTTGCGTGGATCGACGCTCGTGATATCAATCACTGGATTGTCTGGTCCGGACTCGATTATTTACACAGACCGCCGTCATATAGCTGGAATATTGCTGAGTGCGGCGTTAAACAACAGACAAACAAAACATGCGGTAGACCCTTCAAGAAGTGTAGATACCAGCTGTAGGTCCCTAACCACCCATTATACACCTGCCGGATTTTTATTAGATGTCTTAGATTTTCGAGGGCTTTCCAACAAGCCACTATGCGTCAAAATCGATTGATATGTGGTTAAGTGTGTTTTTATTTATCTCGCCAGCACGTTGTCTCTTACAGCGCCGACTCACGAGCACTTGGTGGCTTTTGTCATTTTCGATTTTTTATCGTAAGTTGACAGGCCTCGTTAAACCCTTGGAATGAGCGAATTTGTTTTAACGCTGCTTTGAACATTATTTTAGCAATATCATGGCGTGGCAGCCTGATGTCATCGTATCCCAGTTGCGTGGATCGATGTTCATGATGTCAATCCCTGGATTGTCTGGTCCAGACTCGACTATTAAATAGCTGGAATATTGCTGAGTGCGACGTAAAACAACAAACCGAACAAAAAAACATGTATTTACTGTGTGGTTATGGTTATAGTTGTGGATTTATTTTTAGCATTATCATCATCAGTGTAATAAAAATGTGACATTGTTTTTATCAATTTTTCTAATAATGTCTGATACTGATTAACACCGAGTTAGAATAAAGTAAATATATATGTGACAAGTGTTAAATACCTATCGTGCTGACTGCGGACAAAGTAAAAGTAAGGCGTATGTGAACCTGGGAGAACGGCGGACGGAGTTACCGCTATGCGCAGCTGGTTGACACGATGAATACGTGGGGATGAATGAAAACGTGACATCACATGTAGTGGCACATCATCATCATCATCATCATCATAATCATCATCATCATCAGTCACTTCATTTCTCTTCAGCATACCCGTTATCTTTGGCTTTTGCAGAGTAAGCGAAGTAGTGACAGATTTAGGACACAGCACAGAGGGCATTTCTGTTATTCGATCTGTCCTTTGCCAGCGACCTATCTTACACTGAGGTTGTCTGAAGAAAATCTAAGACGGATCAGCAATGTTGCGACACTCGCATCTCTATCCAGGCCGCTCATCAGTCCATACTATGCCCAGTCCAAGTCCTGGCATCTTTCTTGACAGTATGGCCAGCAACAAGTGGATATTTATATATACATGCAAACTCTTCACCTTTCACAAAATTTCAGTTGCCGGCGGTGCTGAAAAAGACCTTTATTGCTAATCTAATCTTTATTCTTTACATTCCTTCCGTATCGGATTGGCGACAACAGTTGTTTTACAGGGTATCCAGCCACAGCACTTTCAGCAGTTGGGCAGTGGACATCAGCTGCATACAAAACTTACATCCGAATAGT
This sequence comes from Haliotis rufescens, assembly GCF_023055435.1. NCBI lineage: Eukaryota > Metazoa > Mollusca > Gastropoda > Lepetellida > Haliotidae > Haliotis > Haliotis rufescens. The sequence continues at coordinate 7,246,497 of NW_025963924.1, forward strand.
TCAACTGCTCAGATAATACTTACATCACTCTGCTTTATGGGTTACAGGGCCAGCCTGGATCGTTGGGTGCCAGGCTGCGCAGCTATCTTGGGCCTCAGCGCAGCAACCTCGGCCTTGACAGGGGAGTGGTATGGTCAGCCAGGGGAGGTCTCAGATGGGAAGAACTCAAGGGGTGGATTGGCCAGCTTCTAGCGGAGAGGGGCCCATGCAGGTCGTACATTATCATAAAACTTGCGTCAAACGACCTGTGTCAGGTGACCTCCAAGCATTTATTCAACTCTATATATTAAGATCTGCGACATATCTGCCTGCTCTGCCCAGCTGCCACCATCGTATGGTCGGCCATGTTTCCTCAGCTCTAATGGCGCGGAGCCAACAACGTCCGCGCCATCGAGACCATGCGAAAAATAAATATAACCGACGGATTGCCAACATAAGTCAAGGGACAGCTGGGCGGCCGGGTTGTTGCCTTCACCCCAAGCCGGCAGATTATACGTACAAGGTCCACCTTAACCACAGACGTATGGAGGAAGAACACACAGCAATTATTAAAGCCCTGCAGCAAAAAGGTACCAAAGCTCTTCGTGTAGCCTCTTCCACAATATTCTTAGTCTCACAAATTATATTAACCTTCCTTCTCATCTTTATAACATACAATTAACCTGGGCTGTCAGCGTCACGAGCAAACGGTTTACCCATTTAGCTACTCCACCGAACTATAACATCTACGACCTTGAGTCTTTCATCCTATGTTTGGCATTAAGTTCAAGCGCCTGAGTAAGATATCAATACCTAGCACTTTAGCGACATTGAATTCCATGTCACCTCACCTCACCTCATTAAGTAAACTAATTCTCAGGGGATGTTTGAATCACATCTATTGATTCCAAGAGCTATATATTGAACTACAAACTTTGAAACGTACACTATGACATTCAGCGCATTTCACTGCTTACTTGTTATCTTGTATGATGAACTTGACTCTAGATGCGAGACTTTTAGCCGATTTCGGTCACGACTGCAAGACTCAGTAGACTAGAAAACAGCAGCGAGTTATTGTCAGAAATCAAGCAAACAAATTACTGAAAAGAGGAGACTGAATGTCACTTTCAATGGACAACAGTCTGATAATGCTGATGTAAAGTCCCAGTTAGATATCCTTAGAATCGATTTGGAAGATATTGATGAGAGCCCTGATTATCTTGTATCTAAATTTACATTAGTGGCATTGGCAGTTTCAGTATATAACTAACTTTTATTTTGAGTGATTAATCGTATATTTTGTATGGTAATATACAAGTAAAACGAAAGTCGTTGTACATATTTTAAGATTTATCTTGAAGTTGGAAAGGTATTCAACATTTTTTAAGTGGATGGATGATAATCTTCGAATTGTTTGTTCTAGTGACTATTGGCATACTTTTGTGACAATTTCGTAAATTATCCGTCTTATTGGCGTAACCAATATCAGGAAGCATGTCCTGAATGTTTTTTTATGCAGAAGTGAGTGAGTGAGTGAGTGAGTATGGTCTTACGCCGCTTTTAGCAATATTCCAGCAATATCACGGCGGGGGGCACCAGAAATGGGCTTCACACATTGTACCCATGTCGGGAATCAAACCCGGGACTTCGGCGTGACGAGCGAACGCTTTAACCACTAAGCTATCCGACCGCCCCTTATGAAGAAGTAAGACTATAAAACAAACCCAATTTACGGTTATCGTTTGTCTTTGCCAATCATAGTCTCATAATATTTATTCTTTAACAGCGTATACTGTGGAAGACCTAAACAATTCCAGCAAATTTCTATTGAGGTTTTTGACATTACTGCTGCGAACAACCATCCCATACTGCGCAGGCATATTCAATATTTAATCTAATTCATGTTGTAAGAAATATATAAGGTTCAGGGTATGTCCATTTTTTATATATTTTAGCTTCCTCATATCGCTTCAGTTGATCTTATGCAACAATCTATGTGTCATGGCCACTTGCTGTCTTGATGATGAGAAAGTAATTCCAAGATGTTAATCAGTTTTTACAATAGACATATGTTGATACTATACAAAAGATTAATGAAATATTGATTGAGCATAGAACCGCTTTGGTTTTACTTGAGTTGAAACATTATGTTCACGTCACCTTCCTACCTTACCCTTTAAGCTTACAGGCTTTGATGTAAATGAAATACTTTTCATGGCAACATTACAGATGAAGTGAAATGGGGTTTCACTGCGAACACGTATACTTCACACTGCGACTTGTGTGTGGCTGCTTCGAAACAGGAGTCGCTGTATGGTTGATTCGTTTGTTTGGTTGTTTGTTGTTTAATAACGCCGCACTCAGCAATATTCCGTCTGCATGACGGCGGTCTGTAAATAATTTAGTCTGGACGAGACAATCCAGTGATTGACGTCATGAGTATCAATGCACCATTTGGGATACGGTAACATGCATCAACCAAGTCAGTGAGCCTGACCACCTGATTCCGTTAGTCGCCTCTAGCAGAAGTCCTATTCCCCATCCCATATGGTTGAATGATGCCAAGGTGACGTTAAATTTTGATTCAGTCTAAAAAAGATGTCTTTGTGGTCACTGCTTTTAAACAAATTTGTACGCTCTTTCTGTGAAAAAAAGGAGAATCAGTTTATTTTTGTATCACAACGCAGTCTTTATTTGAGTTCAACCAGAGGAAAAACTCCCTTTTTCCAACAAAACAGCCATGCCCCCTGAGACCCTCAGTTTGTTTTCTGTTTTCTACTTTCATTTTTAATGGGCCATTACTCAGACTAAAGCATGCTGGAAGTATGGTGGATCACAGCTTTGAGAGCGCGTATTTGTCTGCTTCTGTTGTGGAAACATGTATACCATCATTTTGAAATTCAACCCAGTACAGAGAGGCTGTTGCTTTGTGTAAAGAGTGATAGTAGACAAGTCGCGTTGCGCGTAAAAATACACAATCTATCAAAGGCCTGCGATTTCTACTGCAAGACAGGTTTTATGGTAAACATGCCTAATGACAATTTAAGTCTTCTTTGATAGCTATGAGGAAGTTCTAATTGACAGCTAATGATGTGCGAAATAGCAAAGCAGCGAGAATAGAAGACAGATAATCATTAAAGGGGAAGAAGGAGAAAGAACTTCACGGTTGAAATCATGTGAAAAGCTGATAGATAAAAAAGTGAGTTCATGCTGAAAGGTCATACGAGAGAAGGATCAATGCAACTCTAGATGTATATGACATGTTGAAATTGTGAAAAAAATAAGAAATAAATGACATTTTTGTGGAAAGAATGAATCTGTTTGGAAACAATGTTAAAATTTGTGTTCATGAAAGAAATACCAGTACAGTAAAACTGTACAGCACTAATGCACATATTGGATGGTGCTTCTACAGGCGAGTTGAATGTTAATGGTGAACGATTTATCAAGACAGGTTATTTCTTTTTCAAAGGTAATATATTCTTAAATGAAAGCGTCGGCTTCCATTGTTACCGAAATCATCATGTATGGGTGAGCGAGTGCGCTGTGTTTGACAGACGTGGAGGATGACTGGATGATCATCAACCGGGTCTCTGGTGCGTTGAGTCAGCAAGTTGAAAGTTACACATCGGCATTATCGATTTACACCCATATATTGACGAGAAAGAAATATACATCTAGGACAGAAAGGACAGTGAAACAACGAGCACCTATCACATATTCAGGATAAAAAACCCAGACCAGTTCACATACTCACCCGATTTGATCAAATCAATGCGATCAAAAGTCTGTCTAATACCAGTAAATACGGGATTTAGGCCACCATCAACTTTTCGTGAAGTCATCACCCTGCAAACGTGGTTGTTGGCAACGGTCAGCCATTAACTTAACCATTGTTCTGGTATCCAAAGTTGTAAAATTCTAGTTGTAATGTACTTTGGATTTATAATGATCATAAAGTGGGGACCATTTGGAAGGAATATGTCAGTCCAAGAAAGTACTTTAAATATAAATTGTTTCCCGGGTTTCACATAACAAAACTTTAATAAAGGCGATAATCAATGACTTACCTAATCCAGAATATTTAATTGTCTATTCCTAATATACTCTTTACAAAAGGAAACTCAATACGGATATTTTTGGCCGTAAAAGCAAAATTAGCGGACCAAGAGGTGCAAATGAAGAGGTTTAATGTGTTATAGTACTAGTGTCAGTGAGAAATTCCCCGTATCAAAATGATGACAAGGACATGCTAACCATTAATCGGGAAACACGTACGATTAGGAAAAAACGCACCCAGTGCATTAACAAAAGGGCCATAGAGCTGGACGTTCTGCACGTGCAGCAGCACTATACTATGAACGGTATTAAAGTGCAGGGTTTTTGATTGCCTGGCATCTGCGTCAGTCGAACAGTGACAGTTCAACAACATTGCCAAGATTACCAGAAGTACAAAGAAACAACGTCATAGGCCGCTTGCAGGCAGGGGAATCCCGATCAGCTGTAGCCAGGGTTTTCAATGTAGCGCCCAGGACCATCACAAGGCTATGGGATCAGTTTCAACAGCATAGGTCAACACGGGATCGACCGAGGTCGGGACGGCCAAAAGTAACTATCCCCGCCCAAGATCACTACTTTTGACTGTGCCACCTACCTTATAGGACGACCACAGCCACCTCAACCGCATCCCAAATACCCGTACTGCGCAGAATATCCGATCAGACCGTACGAAACCATTTAAGAGCAGCAGGTCCATGAGCAAAACGTCCTGTTCGACACGTCATAGTGAGACAACATCGTCAACAAGGACTGACTGCTTTGGTGTCGTCAACACAGGGTATGGCCTCAACTGCGAAGGAGAGATGTCTACTTCAGCAACGAATCAAGATTTCTTCTCCTTCGAGGTGATTGAAGAGCACGGGTCTACAGACGTCGGGGGAAAACGTTAAGCTAGAAACCTCGTACAGGACAGGTGTTGTGGGGGTAGCGTTATGATGTGGGCGGCTATCTCTCATCATGGCAGGACAGGTTTGGTCCAAATCCAGGGCAATATTACGGCTCAACGATACATCAACGAAATTCTCCCACCACACGTCCTCCTAATTGCAGCCAACGGCAACGGTGCTTTCCAGCAGGACAATGCTCGACCGCATACAGCACGGATCAAAAGAGCCTGTCTACACAATAACAACGTTGATGTTCTCCCCTGGCCCTCCAGATCCCCAGATTCGAACCCAATAGAGCACCTGTGGGATGAATTGGATAGACGGCTACGCCGACGTCAACAACAACCCCAGACGTTGCAGCAGTTACCATTTGCACTGCAGGACGAGTGGGCTACCATTTCCAAGGATGTGATTCACATACTCGTCTCTTCCATGGGCAGGATATGTCAGGCCGCTATCGATTCCAACAAGGGACAAACCCGTTATTGATGGTAGCTGACCTTCACCTTGGACTTTTCCTATGTACCGATAACTGAGATGACTACAATCACCAAGTGTTCTCTCCACAACATTTTGGCTCAATACCTTGTACGGTTCCTTCTATAAAATGTATTTCCCTACCTCACACACATCTGGCTTTGCGTTTCTTTTTTTGAAGAATATATAATTGGAGACGTTTAGGTTCAGAGCACTTTACCTAAGGTGATACTTTTAGCATGTCGATGTACACAACGTTCAATCCGGTTTCACTGACGTTATTGCACACAGACGGGATCACCTTCCCTCTGTGAGGGGTGTGTTCTCCTTCAGGGCCTGATGCATTCATAAGTATCCGAAATCTAATCGATGCCGACAATACCATAATGTGTTCATAAATCACTATCCAATAGCGATAACATCAGCCAGCTGTTCGTGAAAGGGTCAGCGTATCCTGCTTCATCGCTGGCAACCGTTACAAACACATGTAAAGGAAAGTCAATTGTTAACCTGAATCAACAGGGGAACATATTGTACGAGTCAAAATCCGGAAATGTATCAGATATCATTATTGTAATGCATCAAGTTTGGAAATGGATCCGATATCACCACATATCTCCTATATAAGCTTTTGGAAGCTTTACTGAGGCTTGGTTGTTGTAACCTTAATGAATCATCCTTTGAGCAAGAGGCACTTTGAAATCTCCGTAGAAAGGGCATACTCGATTGTACCTCAAAATTTGTGAAAATGTAGATACCAAATGCTGGAGCTGCTGGAATATTGCTCGACATAAGGGGAAAGTTGAAGCCATCCATCTTGTTATACAGACAGTGAGTCTTGAAGATAAATGAACCATGCGTACTTAAAACAATTATTGGAAGGAAAAATGTAAAAATGTCTTGTAGGAAAAGGGACGTCACCACACTGTAATTTCAAAAATAGTGCAGATATACCGAACAAAAATTAAGGACATGCCACGCCAAGGTCAGCGAGAGTGAGTGAGTTAAAAGTTAACGTCACACATCCAGCGATAAGATGCAGCATTATTAAGGCTCGCCAAAGGATGTCTATTTGATAACAAAAAAATGGCACAGATGTGTTATATTGAATTGTAAACTTCACTGTGCAGGGTAATCCGCACGGATCTTTGTACATTTGTTATGCGCTTAACTCCATGCACCAGTTTAATGCTCACAGTGCTACATCAAAAGGGAAACACTCTGCTGATACATGGTCATAGCTATAAGACAAATATACTGAACCGCAAGAGAAACGTCATCCCAAGTAACATTGCATGTAAAGTTGTCATTTAGATATCTGGGTAATTTTTGTCAGTTTCTAAAATTTAACATTACCTTGTCCGGAAAAATGAAATTTGATGATAAAAAGAAGAAGCAGATGACAATAAAACCGATCACCAAAACGCATCACGGTAACGGCCATGGTAACCCGATGCACGTGAGTTGAAAATTGAAATGCACGTGCGTTCACCCATTTCTTTCCTTATAAAAATCCACCAAGATCGGATACGCCATACCTCATTTGGCACGTCGCCGCAACCACGAGTTTCAGCTTGATAACCCCCGTGCCCACACTGCGAGAGCAACATGAGACTTCCTCCAGCAGAATGGCATCAGGACCATGCAGTGGTCTGCCCTCAGTCCCAATTTAAATCCCATTGAGCACCTGTAGGACGAGATTCAAAGACGGCTGAATGACGTCCGACCAAGGCCGACAACTGCAGCTGAACTGCGTCAGGCGTTCCTCAGAGTGTGGGCTTAAGTGCCTATGGCCTTCATCAACCGTCTCATCCATTCCATGTATCGACGTTGCACGGCAGTCATCAATGCACATGGCGGACACACGAGATACTGATTTTTGAGGCCATTTTCTCAGAGACTTTAAGAACATTCGCCACTTTAATTTCAACCTTGATGATTAGTTTTGCCAAGTTTAATCCTTTTTAATATGTCTCAAAGTATGTGTACAGTGTTTCGACAAATAAGGTTTCTCATATATCTATCCAAGGTGACGTTTCTTTTGCGGTTCAGTATAGATGTGGCAGTTGGCATTCCTTTTGATTTGATAAAAGAGTCTGAACAGGAATGTCTTGAGAGTTTCTGCTTCTTTCACATGTGATGGGATACGGTTCTATGCAGCTGGACCATTGTAGGCAAATGACGTCTGCCTAGACCTTGTCAGTTTAGTCAAATGAATACTAAGGAGATGTTTCTCAGCAGAGCGGAGGGATCTAGATGGTTGATATACCGGGATAAGGTTAGATAAGTAGGAAGATCTTGTCAGGATTGAGGTTTAGCATGTTCTTAGTCCTCCAAGATTTGATTTCATCAGTCTTCTACATGTATGATGGCAGATCGGGAATCATGAAGGTTTTCATCAGCTTAGTGCCCGTAGATGAGATACGTTTACCGAGGTCAGGGGTAAACTAGTAAATAAAATGGGACCATGTACGGGTCCTTGTGGCACACCATACTTATGCGTTGTTCGGGTGGAGGTTTCGACTCCAATGGTAACTGACTGAAACCTGTTTGTAAGATAGGATTTGAATCAGTTTAAGTGCATTTCCAAAATGTAATTAGCCTCTTATGATCGAACGATATAAGCATGACTTCCTGGAGACAGCAGTTATCCCGCATTTTGACAAACATGCGGTGGCCACTGGACCTGTCATTGTGTATGATAATACTTGACCTCACAGATCCCGTACTTTTCTGGAATGCTTGCGTCATTGGCCAACAGGAAGTCCAGATCATAATCCAATAGAACATCTGTGGTACAATTAAAACTGTCTAGTTCGACAGACCATCCTGTCCAAAATGTACGTGAACCTCTTGCAGCTTTGAAATTCGGAACGGGCTAGAAAGCCTCAACTTCAAGCAAACGTCGTTCGTGTACAGGGTGGTTACATCAAGTATTGACGATAGCTTTTTCTTGCATCCCCTGACTTTAGGTTAGGATCCGTTGATACAGACTGGTTTGAAGCATTTCAGTATTTATTGCGCGACAATAGTAAATTCCACAATGTTTTTGGTCTTTCTTCACGGTTCCAACCATGTCACTGTTCCAATTCATACATTTTTTTTCATCATGATTAATTATCTGATAAGCAATAAACATCATTGGATACTAATATCTCGAACGCACTTTGCACTAGGCCGCAAGTAGATTGCTTAATTATTTTTTCCAGGTTTATACAATGAAATGGTGAACATATAGTCACGATAAATGACCGATTTCTTTCAGTACTTAAAAATCAAATGCCTCCTAAGACGGGTAAACAAATGTTACACACTTACTGCTTTACATTACGAATCCACGTAGTCAAGCAAAATATGCTTGTGACGTGAACCGTTCCTCACAGAGTATACATTGGTTAGTACATCGGATGATCATGGATGACCGAGTGTGCCCTGCACGACACTGACTTCACAATGTCTTGACAACTTAAGTAGACATGTCCAATATTTATCGGTTGCCACGATGTGGGAGAGGAATCTAGGTATACGATTTGTACGTCCTTCCAGAACGTTTTGTTCTGGAACACCATTTAAAGACCGTTCAATATGATCTTGATCAAAAATTAGCCCAGCAATGAACGGGTGCCTTTTGCTACTTGGGAATATTTTGTGAGACGTTAAATCTTAATTCACTCACTTAGGAATTTTGGTTTTGTTAAATTTGTTCTGGTACAAGTCCCAAGCGGCTTTTGTGGTCCGGGGCTTGCATTTGACACTCAATAGAACCTATCATTGATGGGGGTTATGAGTATTTATGTGCCAAAGATGATGGCTTTTGCAGAAGTAGGAAGACCAAGAATCTCTCCAGGTATTTGATAAACAACGTTTTTAATATTGATATGGTAAATGTATATGCATAATATATTTTTACAGTAATAACTTTTTTCTTCTTACATAAAATAGTAATAAAAAGCTCCCATGTGCATTTTGGTTTTTAGTGGAGTTTGCACCCAATGTGGTCCGTACTCACACCTACGCTTTCCTTATTCATGGCCCACCTACATGTAGTAGGGTCATCGACTGGCCTGTGAAAGCGAATACTATGACATCAAAACAAATCTCTTCACGCTCTACACCTGTAGTGTCTGCACCGTAACGCCCCAGCAGTGTTAGTAAGGAAGTGTTGAGCCATTACAAGTGCCTGTTGTTTATACGTCAATGACCGACTGAGAATAATACCTCTGAAGAACCGGATATTCCTGATTTACGAACAATGCATACGTCCTGTTTGCTCACAAATACTTATCTCTTTCAGCACCATATTATTAACAGTTACATCAAACAAAGCACACTCAGAAGGAAACACATGTTTAAGTTTTTATCATATCTGTTCCGTGAAATCTCACCAGCTTACAGGGAAACTCTATATAAATACACTGCTTCGCTAGCTGCCGGGACATACATCGCAGTCAAAAAGGTATTGGGCTAAAACTAAATCACTCAAAACAGACAAAACTAAAATCTAAAATCAATTATATCTAATCAGGAAATTAATACCTAAGTATTATCTGTTGTGTATTTGATGGTGGTTGGAAGTACGTTTGGTATTGTTATACTTAGATCAAACGCCAAACCGTCATTTGACAGATGGTGACAATGCATGACAGGGTAATGACAGCGTAATTCGTGTAGTTTTGAATACTTGCTATTATTTATAGACACATTTCCCTGGGGGATTCGGGGATAGAATAAGTTCCCAGTAACACATAATTGACCTTCGAATAGACTCAGCCATTTGATATTCCATCTTGGGGCCGGGAATTTAGATGGAGACTAGATACATTAGCTGCAAATCAAGATACAACCTTTAATTAAATCAATTAGCCTAGATAGTTTTTGCAACGAATTGCAACATTGTAACATAATAATTGTTCCGATAACGACCCCCCCCCCCCCCCCCCCCCCCCCTCCCCCCAACCCGAATATCTGAAATCGACGGTTCCTTATCTGGATGGGGTGACCAGCCCCTCCTTACTTTTACCGTTGCCATTAGCTCATTATATATTCATCAACCAGTTTGTTGTCACAGGTTATTTATACCAAACCTATGAGAACGTTAGAATTAATCGATTTCTCTTACCTGCATACACGGTAGGGATGACGAGCATTATGATCCACCACATGAATTTTCAATGAGTGGTAAGGTCCAATATTTGCAGGAGGTATGTTTTTTCCTGTATCATTAAATTCATGGTACATGTCGATATTGTTAAAATACAAAACCAGTATTTCGAATATATAAGCAGTGATAATAAAGTGTAATCACGCAAGCTACCTGTCTAAAAAATGGGATCGTCCTAACCAGGGTGGCGCCACTTTTTCACAAAAGGTTTTGGATCTGGATCTATCAGTACAAGACAATATCATTGCTTCCGGCAGTAACTCTCCTACAACTTCTGCAAGGTCTTACAATTAACGTAGGGTTTTTTCGTAAACAATATGTTATTCACACTCATTCTCATCTCAGTAACCATCTATGCTTCACCTTGCGTTATTGAAACTGCTTATGGAACCAAATGGATGTCATTCACAGACGTCATTGTTAGAAGCAATATCATCTCTGAAGTTTCAAATATTGGAAACAGATTTACCTGTCTGGGTCTTTGTCTTCAAAACGAGGCTTGTGTGTCTGTGTTCTACAGACACGAATACCGACGGTGTCAGCTCCATGACGTGTTGTTCATGTCGTCCCAGGACGGAGAACAAGAGATGGGTACAGTATACTACAGCATTAATACAGGTTAGGATACTTTCGTTTGTTTCTTTGTTAATTGTGTAGCGCCACACTCAACAATACTGCAGCCTTATGACGGTGGTCGGTAATTTATTCGAATCTGGACAAGACGTCAAGTGATTGACATCTTGAGTATCAATCCACGCAATTGGGATACGATGACATCAATGTTAGGGTTTTGTATTGATACCCAATATTATTTCAGCAACAGATGGAAAACCTGATATGTTTTATTATAGCTATGAGCCTTAATATGTTGTTTTTTCGAAAAAACACATTGTGTAATTTATTTGGCAGACAATGTCTTCTTTGCCAACAATATGAAGCAAAATAAGTATTTTCCAGAATTTCGGGGACAGTTGTTTTCGATAGAATCCCAGGCCCTCCCCTCCCCGCGCGCACACACACAATGAATATGAAACGATCGGCCCTTACGACAAGCTGAAGACGAATTCTAACCAGGATCTTCACGAATCAACTTTGTATGACATGTAAAAGCCATTCAACTAATTCGACTTTATCGTTGGTGATTGTTAAAAACTGTCCAGTGAAGAATCCGGGTTAGAATTGGTCTTCAGCAACACATGCTGTCGTAAGAGGCGACAAACAGGATCGGATGGTCAGGCTCACTGTCTTGGTTGATGCATGTCATCGTATCATACAGCTGGAATATTGCTGAGTGCGGCGTCAGACAACAGACATTCATGCATGTAAGCTATATGTCGTCAATACTCATGTTCACAAGCACCCTTGGCGGTCAGAGTAACCTTGCCCTTCAAATCCATTCTACTATTTGTCAGGAAATTGTCTCCTGTATATAAAAGCGATCTACAGTTATGGTGTCTCTCAACAGTTGCCATAAGCGGATTGTTGAGAACATCTTCTTGAGCGGTGGCGGTAGAGTTCAACTTTGGGAAAACACGAAAAAAAACAACTTCAAAATATCGCATCTTATCCCTCTTGCATATCAAACATTAACCTGTCCATTTGTGTTCTTTTTAGGTGGATGTCCCTTGACCTATATCCAGTACAGAATGCTCAACATCTGCTACCAGATTCACCTCAACGGAACGACCTTCCAAAGCGGTGTGGCTGACTGTAACTCCAGAGGGGAACACTTCATTGTCATTGACAATGCAGAAAAGCAAAACCACATCAGGAAGCAAATTAACTCCTCGTCAGGTAAGCATAATTCTCCTTGTCTTCATTCTACGCCATGCAAATGTTCTCATCACGCTACAGCATCGAAACTCTTTAATATAAATACAACGCAGTAGTTCTTATCGATTTTCACACACCCGTCCTCGTGGACCTGATACACATACTTAAATAAATCTGGAAACACAATAATTTGTCCTCAGGATATACCCTCACAATAAATTATTCGATGGACAAGGTAGATGTCAAGACGAAACGTGTTGTCAGAAAAGTATATAATTGACCATCTCCTTTCACGAACAAAATATATGATTATATTGCTTCTGGCGAAAATAGACGATATTGCATTTTGTTTGCATCATCAGTTATACAGTGGCTGATTTTGTAGCAAGGGCTCTCAATCTGTGACATAAGAGGTCTATTGCAAAAGAAGTGGGTCACCAAAGTAGATATTAACTGATTACATGAAATTGCACTAACTATTGGTTATATTACTTGGGTTGTCAGTCTGGATTTGAAGAGGTCATTCATTGTACGGGGATGTCGTATCGGCCACTCCAAATAAACACATGAACATTTATTGACAGATGAGGATCCTCCAGTGTGTAACCCTTCTATTCAGAGAATCATGGCCAAGAACTGTTTGCTTGTCTGTGCGGATTTATGCGTACTAAGGGATAAATATTGAAAGTATCATCTCTAAACGATCTGTTGAAAACTGCATATGTTCAAATCAAAATTTAGAAAACGCAGAGATTGATAAAATATCGAAATATGCGCCACAATATACAACATGTACTTGCTTCATATTAAATGTCAGGTGCGGTCGGGCAGCCTAGTGGTTAAAGCGTTCACACGTCACGCCAAAGACCCTAGTTCGATTCCCGACATGGGTACAATGTGTGAAGCCCATTTCTGGTGTCCCCCGCTGTGATATTGCTGGAATATTGCGAAAAGCGGCGTAATGATACATAGAAATGATATTTTCATTATGGCTTACACAGCCGCCATGTTTAAAATTTCTAAGAGCAGATTTAGAGACACCATGACAAGAGCCATTCTTGGAAAGTTTCAGCCTCATTGGACTTCCAATTGTATAACAAAATAGAGTTGACCATAGGCGGCACACATGAGCTCACTTGACTTTCTATACTTGGTCAGCAAAAACGTTAACGATCCTTATGAACTGGTAGAATACGATTAGTAACCAATACCACGTTGAAAGGCATCCTGACGGTATGATAATACGTTGAAAAGCATCCTGACGGTATGATAATACGTTGAAAGGCATCCTGACGGTATGATTATACGTTGAAAGACCTCCTGACGGTATGATAATACGTTGAAAGACCCCCTGACGGTATGATAATAAGTTGGAAGGCATCCTGACGGTATGATAATACGTTGAAAGACATCCTGACGGTTTGATAATACGTTGAAAGGCATCCTGACGGTATGATAATACGTTGGAAGGCATCCTGACGGTATGATAATACGTTGAAAGGCATCCTGTCGGTATGATAATACGTTGAAAGGCCTCCTGACGGTATGATAATACGTTGAAAGGCATCCTGACGGTATGATAATACGTTGGAAGGCATCCTGACGGTATGATAATACGTTGGAAGGCATCCTGACGGTATGATAATACGTTGAAAGGCATCCTGACGGTATGATTATATGTTGAAAGGCATCCTGACGGTATGATAATACGTTGAAAGGCCTCCTGACGGTATGATAATACGTTGAAAGGCATCCTGACGGTATGATAATACGTTGGAAGGCATCCTGACGGTATGATAATACGTTGGAAGGCATCCTGACGGTATGATAATACGTTGAAAGGCATCCTGACGGTATGATAATACGTTGAAAGGCCTCCTGACGGTATGATAATACGTTGAAAGGCATCCTGACGGTATGATAATACGTTGGAAGGCATCCTGACGGTATGATAATACGTTGGAAGGCATCCTAACGGTATGATAATACGTTGGAAGGCATCCTGACGGTATGATAATACGTTGGAAGACATCCTGACGGTATGATTATATGTTGAAAGGCATCCTGACGGTATGATAATACGTTGAAAGGCCTCCTGACGGTATGATAATACGTTGAAAGGCATCCTGACGGTATGATAATACGTTGAAAGGCATCCTGACGGTATGATAATACGTTGGAAGGCATCCTGACGGTATGATAATACGTTGGAAGGCATCCTGACGGTATGATAATACGTTGAAAGGCCTCCTGACGGTATGATAATACGTTGAAAGGCATCCTGACGGTATGATAATACGTTGGAAGGCATCCTGACGGTATGAAAATACGTTGGAAGGCATCCTGACGGTATGATAATACGTTGAAAGGCATCCTGACGGTATGATAATACGTTGAAAGGCCTCCTGACGGTATGATAATACGTTGAAAGGCATCCTGACGGTATGATAATACGTTGGAAGGCATCCTGACGGTATGATAATACGTTGGAAGGCATCCTAACGGTATGATAATACGTTGGAAGGCATCCTGACGGTATGATAATACGTTGAAAGGCATCCTGACGGTATGATAATACGTTGAAAGACCTCCTGACGGTATGATAATACGTTGGAAGGCATCCTGACGGTATGATAATACGTTGAAAGGCATCCTGACGGTATGATAATACGTTGAAAGGCATCCTGACGGTATGATAATACGTTGAAAGGCATCCTGACGGTATGATAATACGTTGAAAGGCATCCTGACGGTATGATAATACGTTGAAAGGCATCCTGACGGTATGATAATACGTTGAAAGGCCTCCTGACGGTATGATAATACGTTGAAAGGCCTCCTGACGGTATGATAATACGTTGGAAGGCATCCTGACGGTATGATAATACGTTGGAAGGCATCCTGACGGTATGATAATACGTTGAAAGGCATCCTGACGGTATGATAATACGTTGAAAGGCCTCCTGACGGTATGATAATACGTTGAAAGGCATCCTGACGGTATGATAATACGTTGGAAGGCATCCTGACGGTATGATAATACGTTGGAAGGCATCCTAACGGTATGATAATACGTTGGAAGGCATCCTGACGGTATGATAATACGTTGGAAGACATCCTGACGGTATGATTATATGTTGAAAGGCATCCTGACGGTATGATAATACGTTGAAAGGCCTCCTGACGGTATGATAATACGTTGAAAGGCATCCTGACGGTATGATAATACGTTGAAAGGCATCCTGACGGTATGATAATACGTTGGAAGGCATCCTGACGGTATGATAATACGTTGAAAGGCATCCTGACGGTATGATAATACGTTGGAAGGCATCCTGACGGTATGATAATACGTTGGAAGGCATCCTGACGGTATGATAATACGTTGAAAGGCATCCTGACGGTATGATAATACGTTGAAAGGCCTCCTGACGGTATGATAATACGTTGAAAGGCATCCTGACGGTATGATAATACGTTGGAAGGCATCCTGACGGTATGATAATACGTTGGAAGGCATCCTAACGGTATGATAATACGTTGGAAGGCATCCTGACGGTATGATAATACGTTGAAAGGCATCCTGACGGTATGATAATACGTTGAAAGACCTCCTGACGGTATGATAATACGTTGGAAGGCATCCTGACGGTATGATAATACGTTGAAAGGCATCCTGACGGTATGATAATACGTTGAAAGGCATCCTGACGGTATGATAATACGTTGAAAGGCATCCTGACGGTATGATAATACGTTGAAAGGCATCCTGACGGTATGATAATACGTTGAAAGGCATCCTGACGGTATGATAATACGTTGAAAGACCTCCTGACGGTATGATAATACGTTGGAAGGCATCCTGACGGTATGATAATACGTTGGAAGGCATCCTGACGGTATGATAATACGTTGAAAGGCATCCTGACGGTATGATAATACGTTGGAAGGCATCCTGACGGTATGATAATACGTTGGAAGGCATCCTGACGGTATGATAATACGTTGGAAGGCATCGTGACGGTATGATAATACGTTGGAAGGCATCCTGACGGTATGATAATACGTTGAAAGGCATCCGAACGGTATGATAATACGTTGGAAGGCATCCTGACGGTATGATAATACGTTGGAAGGCATCCTGACGGTATGATAATACGTTGGAAGGCATCCTGACGGTATGATAATACGTTGAAAGGCATCCTGGCGGTATGATAATACGTTGAAAGACCTCCTGACGGTATGATAATACGTTGGAAGGCATCCTGACGGTATGATAATACGTTGGAAGGCATCCTGACGGTATGATAATACGTTGAAAGGCATCCTGACGGTATGATAATACGTTGAAAAGCATCCTGTCGGTATGATAATACGTTGAAAGACCTCCTGACGGTATGATAATACGTTGAAAGGCATCCTGACGGTATGATAATACGTTGGAAGGCATCCTGACGGTATGATAATACGTTGGAAGGCATCCTGACGGTATGATAATACGTTGGAAGGCATCCTGACGGTATGATAATACGTTGGAAGGCATCGTGACGGTATGATAATACGTTGGAAGGCATCCTGACGGTATGATTATAAATTCACAACAAATACTGAAAGAATAGTAAAAGTTAAAATGTATCAATGTAAGTGTGATTGTTTTGGATCTCAGTGAGCGTGTTTCTAATATTTCAACATGAACGGATTTTCTTTGAAGATGTTGTTAAAGACAGTACAAGGACATGGTAAAACAATCATCTTCGGGTTCATGGCGTCCTAAATGTCAGCCTTTTTATCCCGCCGGCATATAATGCGGGGGGATATAGCGATCAGCCAGTCTGTCTGTCCGTCCGTCCGTCTGTCCGTCCGTAATCATTTCCTTTTGCGGGGCAGAACTCGAAAACAATTCAGTGTATTTGATCGAAACTTGGCAAATCTATCAGTCACATACTGAAGTTGTGCTTTTTGCTATTTAGGAATTTTATAAATTTTTATTTTATGGACTTACATGGACCCGACAAAAGGGTGGTGTTCATTTCCCGAGCGTAACACAAAAACCGTTAAATACTTTCTTACAAAACTTTGCATGTCTACCAGGCACATACTGAACTGGTGCCTTTTGCTATTTAGGAATTTTATAAATGTTTATTTTTTACGTTTCCATGGCAACAAGTTGGATTTAAGTTTTAATATAGGGTGTGTTCACTTATGGAGTATAACAAATAAACTGTTAAATATTTCCTTGTCAAACATTGCATGTCTATATATAAAGCACATACTGAACTGGTGCCATTTGATATTAAGGAGTTTTAGAAATGTTTATTTTAGAATTTCCATTGCAGCTTTTTTTACATGGGCTAAGAGAAATGTTGGGTCAGTTACCTGGTTTGGGACCATAACGTTTTACAATGGGCGGGGGATATAGACGACTTCGTTGACAATACGCTTGTTTGGTTATTGTTTCTTGTAATTTGTCATTTGTTTGCATTAAAAAAAACCCACAGAAACACACTTGTTTTACTTTCCATTTCATATGGATGCGACCATGGTTGATCTTTTGTGGGTAAACAATGTATGCTTCTTCAAGAACACTCAACTCTTGACTCATTACATACAGAATTGCACATTTACTTGTGGTTACTTTACAGACAGCTGCCGGGGGCATATGTCATCTTTCTGATGACTCTTGTGTACTCATTTTAACCGTTCTTTAGCAACCCATGCTTGCCGTAAAAGGCGAATAACGGGATCGGGTGGTCAGGCTCGCTAACTTGGTTGATGCATGTCATCGATCATGATTGTGTGGTTCGATGCTCAGGATATTAATCACTGGATTGTCTGGTCCAGACTCGATTATTTACAGACCGCCGTCATATAGCTGGAGTATTGTTGAGTGCGGCCTAAAGCAACAAACCAAACCAAACTAATATTCTAAACCATGGCAAGGTAGGAAAAGAAAATGTCCAGTTGTCCCTTCACATGCCAATATGTCATAGGTTTGCATACATTTAAAAATTCCCCGTCTACATAGCTGTGAGATTGCCGATGCGACTAGTAGAATTCTAACAGTTATCTCGTAACATCGATTATGGTATATCCTAATGAATGTCACGTGAGAGCATTTAAGGTATATATCAGGATGTCTCAAGTTGAAACGAAAGTACTAGTAGCATTGTTCAACTTAGACCAAATTGCTTTCTATCTCCCCAGATAACATATCAAGAAAATTTCACCTCGATGGATCGGATGAGGTAAATGAAGGACGTTGGCTGCTCCATGACGATCGTGTCATGACGTACTTTGCATGGGGTCCAGGTTACCCACAGAATTTTTCTGGGAAAAACTTTCTCGTCGCAGACCCGGAAGTGGACTTTCTGTGGAGTGACAAAGAGGGTTCTGAAGAAAAACGTTACATTTGTGAGAGAGACATTTGAATTCGAAACCATATTCTTCCTAAACAATGTCCATCAGCAGTGGAACTGAATGGTTCCTTTCTATTGTTAGTCTTGGTGGACATATGGCTGCTGAATAAAAAGACATACCGTATGTTGTTTTATTGACTTTATGTAATGACGTTTGTGTCTACAAGTTAGTCTCATTAAAGTCAGATCGTAGTTCTCGCTACCGCTCAAACAAAGATCGGAGGACATTCCGTTACGGGACACGTCAGAACGACCTTTCATCCGACCAATCAGAGCATCGCTAACCAAGTGAAAGTCGATATGTGTTTTCTTATCATGCAACCTCAAAAAGGTTAACACTAAGTATTCCCAACGATATTTATGAGCTGTCCGACTGAATTCACCAAAATCATCGTCTACCTATCGCTTCAGTGAGAAAAACGCATTTGAGTGAGTGAGTATGGGTTTACACCGCTTTTAGCAATATTCCAGCAATATCACGGCGGGGGACATCAGAAATGGACTGAACACATTTAACCCATGTGGGAAATCGATCCCGGATCTTCGGCGTGACGAGCGAACGCTTTAACCACTAGGCTACCCCACCGCCCTGTCAAATAGGGACGGTATCATCATGCGATTCAGGCTATGAATAATGCAGGCTTTGAAGCCAGACAGATCATTATATGTCTGGTCACCAAGAATGCTCCCCTTACCGAAAGAAATCACAAGGTTTCACACTGTCGGATAGGCCAATATGGATGACTTCAAACCGCTCCGCCTCAAGCGGTAATCTCTGTCATCGGCGGCTCATCGAGCCTGAGTATGCCTCAAACACACACCCAATGTTCACAGCACATTTATATTAATCCATTTTCAGAATCAACCGGATCAGGATTTCTTTCCAATTCTAGCTTTATTGGGTGCAACTTCTATTTCAAATTAATGACATTGCCGTAGCCGCCATTTCTTGTCTTTTGTAAAACAAAGGGACGTAACTCCCGTTGAATGTTTGGCACGAATGACGTCACGTTAAAAAGCAAGTCTCCGCGTTAAAATAGTTCACTTAAATAATTAAAGTTGGTGTACCAAAGGATGGTTCTGTTATTATGTATGTGTCTGTCAATATAAGGATTGAAGCTGTATTTGTAGACGTTCATCAACTGATGAAGACAGTGCCTCACGTGAGTAAATTTACCTTAAAGTGATTCGCGTATCATGGAATTTGTTCACGTGAGGAACTGTCTTGATCAGCTGATGAACGTCAACAAATACATCTTCAATCCTCAAGAACGGTAAATTATATTTGCCAGAATCAGTATATTGTTCATACGAGGGTCCAGACTGACGTTGTGTTATAATATTAAATGTTTTTTTAGACATGCCATTACATGAAGAAAAGATATGTCAGAACAAAAAAAACCCGGCAGCGGTAAAGTCAATAAGCTGCACTGAAGAGGACTGGGGTCATCTGTCAAATTCACAAAGGGCGGAAACACTGGTTCGTTTGTTAATATCGAGTGTGACCACCTCTGTGTCTGATGTACAAGAATTGTACAACTGAGCACCTTTTGCAGGCTTAGGGTGGTTATCCCGAAATGTTTAGTTGGTGCCAAATCAAGAGAATAAGCTGACCAGTCCATTTTGTCAGTTCGATTCTGCTGCAGAAAGTTCCTGACAACAATGGCACGATGTGGACGTGCATTGTCGTCCGGGAGTCTGGCCAGTGGAGCAATAACTGGAAGTGTTGTAAACACCAGAGGCTGTAACATCTCGTCTCTGTAGCGCAGAGCGTTCACATGACCCTGAACATGCTACAGGGGAGTTATGTGGTTGAAACTGAATCCGCCCAACATCATTACTGATCCACCTCCAAACCTATGCCTTTCACTGACGTGAGCAGCAACAAAACGCTCACCACGATGTCGGTACACCATCATTTAACTGCAAACAGAACCAGGATTCATCTGTCCCGGTGCCTATTCCACCGAAGATGCTGCTGACATCACATCAAACGTGCAGGTCTATTGTGCACCTGAAGTCGAAAACAGATAGTTTCATGCCTTGATCTCAAGTTTGCCTCTCGAAGCCTTTTCCCAATGATCTGATCACTAACTTTAGCGTTAGCAACGTTATGAAGCTGTATTCTGAGAGCACTAGCAGTGCGTTGGCGTTGGGACGATGAGTCGATCCTGTGCTCTTGTGATTCGTGGACGACCAGGGCGACGAGGTTCCTGCACTGCTCCTGTTTGCTAAAAGCGTTACCACAGTCTGTGAATAACAGATGGGGACACATTAAGACGCCGTGCTTCTTCGCGCAAATTGCAACCCCCACCCCCTGGGGTAATATCGTTTGGTGTTAGATTCGTTTGAGAAGCCATTCACAAAATAAAAATGAAAGTACAATCAGTTCTACTCGGCGAAATGTTGGTTGGTTGGTTGGTTGGTTGGTTTCTTGTTTAACGCCGTAGTCAGCAATATTCCAGCTTACTGACGGCAGTCTGCAAATAATCGATTCTGGACCAGACAATCCATTGACATCATAAGTATCTATCCACGAAATTGGGATCGATGACATGCATCAACCAAGCCAGCGAGCCTGACCAACAGATCCCGTTAGTCTCCTCTTACGACAACCGTAGTCGTCTTTTACGGCAAGCATAGGTTGCTGAAGACCTATAATACCCCGGATCTTCACGGGTCCGATGAAATGTAAATTGGAGTATTGACGTATTGTTATATGTATTGACATGTACCTAAGTAACTGTAGCTGCTTATATCATATAGTGTCAGGTTATCCTTATGGTCAAGTACATGTAAGTAGGATTGAAGCACCGATTGAACGTAAGGAAGAAGTACCTCCCAGACTACATAAGGAGATAAGTGAACACAACCAAGACATCCAACACAGGGACCCTCAACTCCACGGAAGAAGCCACAACTGGATGTGAAGATCACCTCATCAAGATACAGAGGAAGTGTCCCCAAGTGGACTGAAACAATGCTTTGATATTAAGTGTACATTACTTCAGTACATGACAACCCCACGGGGAATGAAGTACATATACTGTACGAAGCTTCTGTAAAATGATACGTATACTTTCCTTTTAGTCTAAAAGTACTTCTGTTGTCGAGTTGTTTAGGCCTAACTGCCACATATTCTGCCCAGGTATTGACTTCCGTAGGAGTTAGTCAAGCGACGGCAACATGTTAACAGAACACATTTGATGCACTGCGCAATATTATCGCAAAATGATGGCGGTCTGTAAATACTAGTTTGGACCAGACATCCGGTGACTGACATCTCGAGCATCCATCCACAAATTATGTTTCGGATGTGATGTGATGTCACCGAGCCTGACCACCCAATCCATTTAGTCGCATTTCACTACAGCATGGCTTGCTTGGAAGCCAGAACTTACCAGGCCTGGCACCATCCCACAGCCGACACTGATAAGAGTTTCTTAGTATTTGATATCATGATCTTGCATATTTTGCCAGTAAACACCTCAGTTAAAGCCACGAAGTCACACCTTTACACAAACATCAACTAAACATGCATTAGTCTGCCAAGTTTTGATTGTGCTCCCAACTAAAGAATTATTCGTTTCATTCATTAAAGGTTTGCACGAAATGACACCACCAATGGTTAAAAGCTTGAAGTGACATCAAGCATGGCCTAACCATTGCTGCAGCTAGAACTTTCTATGATACGACGTAATGTATTTGTTTCTCCCTGCACGCCATGCTTGCCCAACAATTGTCCAATCAAAGTGTCTCATTGTCCCTTGCCTTAGTTTCTCTGAAAGTTCCTGAAGAGAATCCTTTAGCATATTATAAGGTAGTGACAACTCGGTGCATCAAGCTTGTCTACATAGTGTCGGGTATAACAAGGAAGTCAGCCAAGTGTGCTTTCACCTTTGAACTATATCGCTTCTGCACACTACCACACAGGAGGTAAGCGCTTTTGGCCAACCTCGTCCCTTTCCGTCACTTTCCGTAATCTCAAAGAAGACTCGGCTGTGACTGAAGGAAATGGGGCGACTGCTGCCCCATCAGTAAACAGGCTTCCGCCTAAACACGATCGCGGATGCACATTTTCTGCGCGTAAACGATTCATCTGTTTAATTTTCAATAGTCTTATATGTACTTAGCTACTTATTTAGAAGAAATGATACTAAATATATTCCAAATATACTCGTATACAGCAACGTTTTGAAAATATAGTTCCAAAATGTTGATGTGAATTGGTCGGGGTCCGGGCCGGGACCTAAGTAAGCGTAAATAACTAAACAAAACTACCGTAAACGTAAGTTGAGTCACATAAATTATGCAAACGGCCGCTTTCGCCACATAAGATGCAGTTTTTTTTAACTTCTGACAGGCCATTCATTACTGTCGTCTGCATGAGAGGATGTTTCCATCACGTGACGGTCAAGAGGTCAAATAAAGTTCCGGCTTACATTGTATACGAGTCACCCAAGAGGCCTATTTCCACTGGTGAGTGGGTGAGTATGGTTTTGTGCCGCTTGTAGCAATATTGCAGCAATATCACGGCGGGGGATACCAGGAATGGGCTTTGCACATTGTACCCATGTCGGGAATCGAACCCGGGTCTTCGGCGTGAAGAGCGAACGCTTTAACCACTAGGCTACCCGACCGCCCCTATTTTCACTGGAAATAGCCGATCGTATTCAGATAGGGGGTAAGCGCTGTCCATGCCAAACCGGAAGTTGGTAGGTAGCAACCATCATTTTCTCGATGGTTAGTAAAAAAATGTGAATTCATCTCGAGCACATGACGCATGATTAAGGCAAGTTTTCAACAAATGTTAATAATTATTTTTAACTAAATCTTACATACATCACGCACAGAAGATCCTCCGGACCATTATCGTTTTTCACATACAACACTCGATCATGGGATCTATATTTCTTACTTTACCTTTGATGTTATTTGTCGAAAACTATAAAAAAAAAAGTTCAGCGTGAAACGACATTATTAATTCATACTAGAGAACCTTTGTGTCAGTTTTAGCTTTATTAGGCTATTTTGGTAATAATATTAATGCATAACTTTGTGCGATGAATATGTTCTGAGATACTGAACAAAACAGAAACTGTACGAGTTGATGGTAGTTGGTTTATCACTGTCTAGGTTGTTGATTTACTTTATAAGCTGACTGTCGTGGTAGTTGTTGCTTGATTTATACCATGTTCCTGCTTTTCAAATTGCCGATGAGCCAAAAATGAGACCATGGGGATACTTATCCTTCTAGGAATGATTGAAGCCATTTCTCATTGCTGTAACTGATGACAGTGAATTCACCATCTTCCCGAGGCAAGAGAGTTAACTGACTATAAAAGTCCAGTTTCCACCCTTGCCGAACTAGGCTGGTATTATGGCGTTACATTTTGGCAGGACTAACGAGTCTATGCATAGTCCAATCAAAATCTCGCAACGAAATCGAAATCCGGTTCGTAAACTGTCGTGCAGATTACGGTCGATTGCAGGATTTGCAAAGCATGTGCACCTCCAACTCGTTGTCAACAGATATTTTCCAAATCTTTTCATGTTTTTATTCAAAGTGCTCGTGTGATTTGATGCACTTCGCGATGTAAGACCCATTTTATCACGCTATAGATCTTGATTATCGATCAGATCGTCTTGACTGAACGCCGCCATTTTGTTTGAATCAAATGCAAGTGATGGAATCGGATTGGTCCATAGGAGAGGCTTAGAAGGGACATAGCTCATACTTCCAGCCTAGTTCGGCAAGGGTGGAAACTGGTCTTTTAAAGTCAGTTAACTCTCTTGCCTCGGGAAGATGTGAATCCACATACAGTGAACTACGGCTATAACGAACTCAAAGGGACCACTTATTCTAGTTCCTAATAACCGTAGTTCGTTATAAGCATATATACAACATATATGCAACAAATGGCCGGGACTAAAAAATATGTTCGTTATATCGGTCAGTTCGTTATAAACGTACTTTACTGTATTTAGATTTGTACGTCTTCAGACTAAATCATGTTTGCGCTTTGACGTGAGTGCTTGAAGCTATTTGACTGGTGTTAAATGACAAACATGACCATGAATTTGTTACTTAACGTGGTGACCATAGTTACATCGCCATCTTCAGAGGTTCAGGACAAATTTTCCAAACTTAAAGCAAATGTCATCTGAAGTTTACCGAGAAAACAGGTTTTGAAATGCCGGACTACCTAATTGATAACATCGATGTGGGATTTAAGGATAAGGCTTTGAGGCAAGAATTTGGCATCCGAATGGGCACCAATTGTGCTCCCCTTCTGACTGAACTCGTATCTTTATGCATACGAATCTGAATTTCAGCTAGGATTGGCAAAATCAAAACAAGTGATCGGATATCGTTCAAAAATGGTCAGATTGTCACTGATTTCTCCACGTGAACCAGAAATAAGATACCAGTGCAACTGACTCATTTCAGAGTGAGTGAGTATGGTTTTACGCCGCAATATTCCAGCAATATCACGGAGGGGGACACCAGAATTTGGTTTCACACATTGTACCCATGTCGGGAACAGAACCAAGGTCTTCGGCGGGACGAGCGAACGTCAACTTTCCCTTTCTCTTTAAGTCGAGTAATATTCCAGCAGCTCAAGCCATTGGTGTCTACATAACACAACTTTTGAGGTACAATCTAGCATACTCCTTCGACCACGATTTCCAAGATTGTCATTTGACTCTTTTTCAAAAGTTGTTTGACCAAGGTTAAAATATGTTGAGGACATCTCAAACGTTGACCATCGGTGACAACAATGATGTCCGATGCAATTCCCTTTGATTTTTACAATGTGTTTTTTTTTTCATATTTACCTTTGCATGTGTTTGTGACGAATACCAACGGTGCGGAAGAATACGCTCATCCTTTGGCGAACTATTTTCATCACTGTAATATTGATTCATAAGCACATACTTATGATCAATGATGTTTTATGATTTTGGAAAAGTCGTTTTGTTGTCGCTTATTTTCAACAGGAGAGTGAATGCGTTATTTCTTAACGCCACATGAGGAAGTTTGTAGCTATTTGCGACCAAAACAGCGTAGTTAAAATGCTATAAGGGAATACATTGGCTAACAAAAAGTCCTAAAAATGTCTTCAACAAGGATAGTTTTCATCAATGTCCCTGCTGTGTTATCTGTTCAAATCAATATAACATTCTTACAGTAACTACCCAGACATTGATACAAATCTTAAAATAGCCTATTAAAGCTAAAACTGACACAAAAACAGGCTGGTATGAATTGATAATGTCGTTGTCACGCTGAAAAGCACCTATCGCGCCAGGTGACATCAAAAGTAAAGATAAAAATATCGAACTTTTTATTGAGTATCTATATAAAAACGATAACGATAATGGTCCAGAAGCCCTTCGGTGCATAATGTCCAGTGACAAAATGGGAGTTGCTACCTACCAACTTCCGGGTTGACATGTGCACTGGTATATTGTTAGTATTGAGGCGACTAAGGGGATCGGGTTGATGCATGTCATCGATCCCAATCGCGTGGATCGAAGCTCATGATGTTAATCACTGGATTGTCTGGTCCCCACTCGATTATTTACAGACAGTCGTCATATGGCTGGAATATTGCTGAGTGCGGCGCAAAACAACAAGCAAACAAACAAAAGGTCAGGGAAATAACTATCTGACATATCATCCCTAAACATTGATATTTTTTCTCTGTTTCCAAAACCTGACAATACATTAAAGGAATCACTATTATTCTAATTTGGGCCACCTGAAAACCATCTAAAAATTTAATTAAATTATTTTATCTAGAACAGGCAAATCAAATGCTTGGTGTTTCAATAAAATTAGTCTGATTAATCTTATGGTTGGACATTAGTGAGTCCCTGACATGCAGCTATCTAAATTCATCCGTATTCCTCATAGTCAACAAAGCAAACCAAACCAAATGTCTTTATTTCTCACAATATATGCTTGTGTATCAATGACTTTAGTTATTCAGACTTTTCAAATCTCAACATGGTATGTCCTTGGGCAAGATGTCTGTGTCAGTCAAAAGCACCTAAATGAATCACAGGAGAAACTGTTTTTTTCTGCTTCTAAGCAAATGGAACAGTGCGATTTTGTAGAATAGTTTCATTCATAAATCACAAGTCTGATAAATATTGGCCATGTGTCAGGTGAGTGAGTGAATATGGCTTTTCACTTCTAGTCCTATTTCAGTGAAATGTGACATGAAGCACATTGTAACCAGTGTGTCACTATCAGCAGAATGCTTCGCCAGACCTCCATCACCGGAGATGTTTTCAGTTTCAGGTAAGACGTATGTAGATCTATACGTCTTCAGTTTAAGCATACATCTTCTCAACGAAGCAAGGGAATCAACAGAGGAGACTCTGCAGACTGTGTAGATATTTATTGTGTTGACCCTCTGGACTCAATGCCCGAAATAAATATTTCAATAAGATTGTAATAATATTTCTGCTACGCTTTTGTATAAACAATGCATATTCAGTAAGGATAAGAATTTATGGATGAACAACTTATTACAATTAAGGGCGACGTTTCGGTGTAGGTTCTAACACCGTTATCAAGCAAGTGATTTACAGAGTGTGGTTGGCAAGTATATATACAAGTAGAAGGCAATGTTTATACAGTAGAGTAGATATTGTTATACTGGAGTAGAGAAGCCTGTTATGTACACACAAGGGTAGTGATGACAATCATCGGTGAAGTCAGTGCCATAAACAAAGGATGAAGCCAGTAATATAAACAACGGGATTATGGCTGATTGGGGTCTTTGTTGAGTTGATGGTACGCCGGGGGTATGTTATAGCCTTGGTCACGGTTGAATGAGGGCTGGAGTCTTTTGATGTTGATGGCTTCTTGTAGTTTCCTGATCTTGAAGTCTTTGAGGTTGGTGGCGAGGGTTGTGACTCTCTCCCACTGGATGCTGTGGTTTGGGTTGTCACGGATGTGGTCTGATAGAGCTGATTTAGAGTCATCTTTGGAGACTGAGCTTTGATGTTCTTTTATTCGGGTTTTGAGGGGCCTAGATGTTTCTCCTATGTAAGCTTGTCCACAATTGCATGGAATGTGGTACACTGCTCCTGATGGTTCTAGCTTGTGGCTGGATGGTGGTTTCCCTGTGGCTTTAATTGTGTTCTGAATGGTATGACTTCTCTTGAAAACTACATCAATGTTGGCCTGTTTCTTTAAGAGCCTCTGGATTTTGTGGCTAACTGTTCCAAAGTAGGGGAGGCTGATCACAAAGGGTGCAGACTGTTGACGTGGGGATTTCTGAGATTTCTTGGTGACCACATTCCATGCAATTGTGGACAAGCTGTTTACATTAATCTCAATCTATCTTCTTAGATTTGAAATATATTTATAGATTGTTTACGATTTATCTGTTTCTGTACATAAAGATCACATATAGATTAAACATATACTGGCCAATAATAAGTTGCAAATTGTTTACAAAATTGCAGATCAAACTGTGTTTCACTATACATATATACATACCCTTTATGTAATAATTCAGCAGAAATAATTCACCTCTTGCTATCTAATCTATCAACATTGGCAACTAAAATAGCTACTGTTCAAAATCACAGCAGCGCTAAATCTGGAGGTTTAATATTTTATTGGAATGTAATTGAGTCCATGTAAATTTACACCAAATCACAACCGATGCAACATTCTGATCTATTTATGATTGTAAATTTTTAATAAGTTACAATAAGATAAATAAAATCAATATATCAATTTAGTTAGTTTCTGACATCTATCTAGATATGGTCAAATGTCAATATTTTCTACTCGCAAAAGATCCAGTTGATTTCAAACAAAACTCGCCAACTCACAGCTTGACTCAAACAAATATATAAATAGTTTGGGTGAGTGGTGTGTAAACAATGTATTATTCTTTACAGGATGCCTGTAGGTTTTGTATTAAGTGTACACCTTCCATAAACTGCACTGGGCGTTACCAGGTGGTCATTGATATTTGAAATTGAAATCACAAAAGAACGGCAAGACTCACTAAAATATCAACTTTTATCAGTAAGGAGACCAGATAGCAGTAGGATATTTTGTCAATGATAAGGATAATGTTCAATGTTCAAAGATAAATGTTTTAGTTTCGGAATGGTGAAATTGTCACAGTTTCTCCCGATTGCGTGCTTTGTTGACATCGCCATATGTATCATGTGCTATCCAGCCTTCAACTTCTACACTCCAAGCCTCGCTTTCAAGCCGGAAGTAGTGAAGTATGAAAAAAGTTCAGTAGCCCCGACCTTTAAGGGTTGGCGAATAAGGTTATACCAAGGAATTCCGTCCCTAAAGGTTGGCGAATATAGTTATACCAAGGAATTCCGTCAATCCTTAATCTTACGAGGAAATGTTTTTGTGCGACCTAAAAACTACTACGTAGAATCATTTCAATTTTTTTTAAAGTTTCAATGTTTTATTTCAAATATTTTAATTTTCTGAAACAAACACAGCCATTTTTCATTTTTTTACTTCTTTATATTTTTACTTAAACATTCGTGCGGCCTATAACTTGCAAACTACTACACGGATTGTTTTCAAATTTAACGGACAGTTTCCATACTTGTAGAAGAGGTGCATTCACATTTCAACTTGAACATTAGTGCGACTTAAAACTTAAGAACTACTATTCTTTTTCAAATTTAAGAAACACTTTCTGTACTATGAGAAGATGTGCAGTGCAAAATTTGATTTTAATATGTGTATGTTCTGAAAAATATGATTTTTTATGCTTTAAACTAATATTTGATTTTTCAACATTTGTGCGACCTATAACATGAAAACTCTTTTATGGATTATTTTCAAATTTCAGGTACCATATCAATAGGAGAGCAGCATAGCAAAGTTTAATTTCGATCAATGGATTTTCTGAGAAAATATTGGGTTTTTTTTCATGATGTGAAATATGTTGGAGTTGAATTTGTGGGTATTAAAGAGTCCGGCTCACTTGTTGCCTTGTTATGTTTAGTGATATCGTTTCATAGTAACCTGCCAGTTTTAAAAAAATATTTCTGCGAAAGGCTTATTTCCTTTGTTTACATTGTTTTTGTATTCTGAATTTATTTATTCTTAATCCAAAACTATTTATAGTCACGATATGTCTGAAATACTGCCGATGTGGTTCAATTTTAACTCACTCACTCACTAACTCAGAGGTCTCTATCACCAAATGGTCCATGTGCCACCGCCTTCTGGCATAAGGCTCTAGGCAATTTACTTCATCACTAACTAGTATACCAAATCCAAAACGATACATGTGACAAATTAAAATGTGCAGAAATAATTATGTGCGCAGTGTGCGGCGTGATCAGCCGACTGATAGAACTGCGCCGGACCATTCTACATGTACCACCCGTGTAGGTGAAGTAAAGTGGTGTGTAGGGCAAGGATCATCTGTTTCTGACTCCGGTGTCCTCAATCACGGGCGCAGCCCACGGCAAACGGGTTGCCAAGTTTAGTCAATCAGTGGGGTGCTGGGGACACAATCAGCTCCGGGTCGCCACGCGGGGTCTTATTATAGATGGTTGGTTTGTTGTTTAACGCAATATTCCAGCTATATGACGTCGGTCTGTAAATAATCGAGTCTGGACCAGACAATCCAGTGATTGATATCATAAGCATCGATCCACGCAATTGGGATCGATGACCGCGCATCAACCAAGTCAGCGAGCCTGACCACCCGATCCCGTTAGTCGCTTCTTACGACAAGCATAGTCGCCTTTTACGACAAGCATGGGTTGCTGAAAACCTATTCTACCCCGGATCTTCACGGGTCGGTCTTTTTATGTACAACACTGACGTTGGTGTTGGTATTTGCTGTATTGGTAGTTTTTTGTTTATTTAAACTCTTTGCTGTGTGGCTTCATTTGGCCTGCCTAAGTGCTTAGTCCAATTAATATTGAGATCCTTAGTCTAATAGTGCATTCTGGTACTCACGCGAGAGTGTTGATGCTATGATTTGTTCAATAATGGGTTCGTTGAGTTCTGTTGTAATGAATTCACATTTCCGTGCTTGGCTTCAACAGCCTATTCCGAAATCTCTCACTGTTTCTTCCTTCCGATGATAGAAATGATGACGCTTCAGTTTAGCCACTCCAATTTTTGTAGTAGATCAAGTTGCTCTTCGAAACGGCCCCATACATATATAATCAGGATCTTTTTGCTGCTCTTTTGTCAGACTCCATGAATTAAAACGTCTGAGACCCTCATTTTCCACAGCACGTGAGATATAAGGAGCTTGATTCTTTTTGTCGATTGATCTCATTGTGAGATACAATGTCATCTTCTATTTGAACAAGCTAAACGCTTCAGTGATATCCTGAGATATCCAGGCCTTCAATGGCAGGGCGTCCGCCATTCTAGTAGTTGATGTGTTAATAAGACTTTATATGTGTAGGCAATATAAAAACTAGATGTGTCTTTGTAAAATTAGCTCTCAGGGAAAGCATTTTTTTTATCGCTAATGATCCGATAATTCATGTAAATGCTGGCAGTAAACACTCACACTGATCCTTTCATCCATTTCCGCTGCCATCAATGTGATGTTTCCAATGAAGACAATCAATGTATCCTGTGATACACTATCATGTTACCGGCGGACCTCGCACACTTGTATCCCTATGCACAGGAAGCTAGTACGCTTCATTAAATATGCTCAGAAATTATCTTTTTTTCAAAATTATAAGAGATGTTCATTTTTTTATAATACTAGTAGTTATATAAGAATGAACGCATTAGAACCGGTTGTGAAGTTTCACAGTCAGTGTTATGACCGCCGACAATCAAGGACGACAGCTGTGGGGACCATTACGAGCACGGTTGCTTTTGAAATCTGAAATTCAGAGAAACTATTAATGTTGTAATAAATGTTAATATTAGCAATAACAGAAACAAAAGTTTTGAAACTGACATGGAGTCTTGTCAGGACCCGTGAAAATTCCGGGAAAGAATAGGTCTTCAGCAACCCATGCTTGTCGTAAAAGGCGACTAACGGGATCGGGTGGTCAGGCTCGCTGACTTGGTTGATGCGCGGTCATCGATCCCAATTGCGAGGATCGATGCTCATGATATCAACCACTGGATTGTCTGGTCCAGACTCGATTATTTACAGACCGCCGTCATATAGCTGGAATATTGCTGAGTGCGGCGTAAAACAACAAACCAAACCAAATCTTGTCAAGCACATCCCGGAATAAAGACATTTTGACTTACGCTAATCATATATGTGTGCCGAAATTGGACAGCGACTGAGGATACACTGAACTCCTAGACACAATTTACAGTGAATTCGTGGACACAATTTTATATTGGAATTGAATGATAAACATTCCTAAAAAATAATCCTTTGGGAAATATTGACGTCTCTTTCATTTATCTCAAGAACAGTATTTTATGCAAGAAGGCATATGATTAGTTGGGTCACTTCATCAATGAAAGATTTCTTTTCATTTAGTTTACTTTCTGAGTGTTTTCTTCTGCGTGTTCTTTCATGAAAAAAAATCAAATCAGAATATAAAGTAACAAACATGCTGGTAAAAATGTTGCTTCGGGGAGAACACGAGAATTTGACTGAGTTAAGACTCCAGTGATCCTGTCCCTGAAAACAGGAGAGTGAGTGAGTGAGTGAGTGAGTGAGTGAGTGAGTGAGTGAGTTGGACACTCATCAAAACTCCTCGCACACTTAGTCCAAGTTTCTTTGTCCAAGTTTCTTTATTTCGTACATGTTTAGGCCAACGGCCCATGGTACATATATTGGTCCACAGTATTAATTATTGACTCACGGTAGATAAAGGCATAATACAAATACATTGCGGTATTTCGAATTGTAGTTTGGTTAGAGTCAGACATTAACATATTAAATTTATCCAGGGTAGGATAGACATAAAACTTTTCATGGATATCTTGTTGTCTTAAATTATCATAGGCTTTGCAAATTAACAAAAAGTGGTATTCATTTTCCACAAAACCAATATTACATAATTTACAAATCCTCAAGTTTCTAGGTACATTGTTATATCTTCCCGTTTCAATATATAAGGAATGCGAACTGCAACGAAAACGTGCTATTGTCGATTTAAATTTACCAATAGTTAGAGCAGATATATATGGTTCAACACAAAATGACATTTTAAATAATGAATAATGATACACACATGTACATTTAAGAGCTTCCGAAAATTGCTGAATGCCAATCCTGTTCATAAATACATTTTAGACGTGATACAAATTCAGTAATAAACAAGTTTGGGGAATCAACACCCTGATTTTCCCAAACATAACCAAACACAAATTTATACAAGAACAACTTATTCTGTCAATGTGTCATAAGCTGTTATGCCATCGTACGATGTGAAGAGTATCGGAGGTTCATCTTGTTCTTGGTCTTAGCTTTTTGTTGTGCAAATCTACAAAAGCATCACAAAACAAAAAAATTACAATACATTGTATATCTATATACTTATCCTATCTCACACTATGCATTTCTCATTCTTCTTTAGATCCTTAGTGGAGTCTTGCTCAAACATAGGTTTCCAGCTTAAAAAAACAACACACCTTAGCATCGCCATTCTTACCCCCAACAATCTGGGTCATGCACGCTTTTCATGCAGATCTACTAACACGCGCTGAACACGTGGTTTCCCCAAACAACTCATTCTTCTTCTGGAGCTAATGGATAAGACGAATTGTGAAGCATGAATGCCAATGCATCATAGTCCCAAGACTGAGGATTGGGGATGGAAGATACAAACCGGGATAGCTAAGTTTTGAAGTGGGTTGTGGAAAGATCGACGTCGGGACATGGACATAACTGGCAAATCCATTGCAACATCACTGAATGGAGGCGCCATTTCGTGGGAGACGGACCGTCGGTTCAGGACAAAGAGTCGGCTATGACGTTGGAGACGCCGGAGTTGTGTCTTGTTCGCACTTGGATGCTGAGTGAGTCAATCAGCTGAAAGAAGTTGAGAACTAGAGACAGTAGTTATATCGACTTGGTGGAGCCTATCTTGTTTGTGTACCAGACGATGGATAGCTTGCCTGACTGGATCATCAGGCTGGAAGCTCAAAGAAGTGTCGCACAATGTGACACTGCCAAGATCACTGCTTTGAACTCTAAGTTGTTGATGTGAAGAAGGTTGTCCTTGAAAGACCACTGCCCTGCCACCTGTAACTCCTGAAAACTCTCCAACCCATGGTCGAGGCGTCGACAAAGAGAGTCATACTCATTCAGACTTTCGACGAAACGAGCCACCTTTGGAGATGTGGCCGTAGGTGATTCGGTAGGGAAATGAGAACCTAATAATCTTTGTTCTGAAGGTAGGGCTTGAGAAAACACTTAAGTAGTCGCAGGTGAAGTTGTCCTCTCCTGATGAGGGCATGTACCGACGTCAGTAGACCAACGTAGGTATTGACGCACAGTGAGTGACTCTGAGTGCCAATGGAACGAGGAGTTGAATTTTCACCCAACGATCTTGGGGCACGAACATCTTGCTGGGCGTGTGTCAAACAAGGACCCGATAAACTAAAGCCATTTTGTGGGAGTCATCTCGGATGTTTTGGTGTTGACAAGCCAGTCGAGTTGATGAAGAAGAGGGGCGGTCGGGTAGCCTAGTGGTTAAAGCGTTCGCTCGTCACGCCGAAGACCCGGGTTCGATTCCTGACATGGGTACAATGTGTGAAGCTCATTTCTGGTGTACCCCGCCGTGATATTGCTGTAATATTGCTAAAAGCGGCGTAAAACAATACTCGATCACTCACTGATGAAGAAGAGGGTGCGTGAAGTTGAGTTATAGTAGAACCATGACTGGATCTTTGTTGGCCTGAATGCAGACGTCGATGTATGATTCGAAGACGATGCCTCCAACCTGTAGGAATTTGATTGATGAGTAGAAACGTGGGAGGTGTTCCCAGGCACTTTGTGGTGTTCTTTGCAAGAAGCATACCTGTGGCAATTGTGAGAAAAGTCCCCAATGCGGGGTAGATGGCCTAATTACTTGCTTATAGACCCAATCATTCGCCTATGAGCCTCGGGGCGGGGGCGGAAGTGCCCCAGTCGGTCTGAGCCTCAGTCAAGTCTCATGGGGTTCACATCTCTGGTCTGGGAGCTTCGCCGCTCCCTTTTGGTCCTGAGGAAGACACGGTCCGTCCGGCAGATTTGATACCTTGTTGACCTTGGCATTACGCCTACGCCCATGAAAAGAATTGGATCTGCGACCTATCAACTCCCCAAGATCTAGCTGAGTAGGAATGAAGGCAGGTCGTTTATGGTCCTTTTGCTTTAAGTTGGTTACATTATAAACAAAGTAGATCAACCGTCACCTGGAGAGTTGTCATGCTCAACATCCATGTGCAATGTCGTACATGCGTCCAGCAAGAAGTGAAGGAATTGACCAAGGTTGATGGTATAGGCGACTGTTAAAGGGATCATCCCATGAGCAGTGCTGAAGGAAACCACCAAGTCTTGAGGCAGTAACTGACACCGCGTGATGAGCAAGGAGATCCAACATGGGCATTACCTTTGTTCTAAATAAGACCTACATGTACATCACCTCGAACGCAAGCTTCCTCGGGAATAGATGCGTGATCAAAAACTGAAGTAAGAGCTTCCGTCGCTGACAGGTTGGTCGACACTAAGGGAAGCAAAGAAAATGAGTGCCAAGATGCACCAGAGCTCTTTCGTCCACTATAGAGCAGGACAAAGAACCTTTGGCTGCCAGAGTCACTAAGTCACTATCCAATTCAGGAGCAGTAGTCAGCAGACCATGAGTGTATGTATTTGCCAATATAAAGCGGGGAAACAGTGATCGATTGCGTATCTGGCGAAGGAACCTAAAGGCTTGATCAAATTTGTAGCCATATCCATTCGAACCGGTCTGGTAGGAAGCTTGATATTTGCCGAATTTGCAGAAGGGACAACAAAAGATCATGAGATATCCTCGGTCAATTGGGAGCTTAAGTTTATCTGCAATCCAAATCAAAACCGTAACCGGATCAGCAGTGTTAAAACTGCATAGGGTTGAAGCAGGAGAGGCATGCTGATGTAGTAAACCATCCTCTGGCAACGGGTCCACAGGGAAAGGTGAGACCTTCGAGATTCGAAGGCTGAAGAAAAGCCGAAATGGAAGCAACTATAACCGTGGGAGGACCTGATTGAGGGAGGCACGGGCTTGCAAGAGGCACTGAAGTTGCTGCGCCGGAACTGAGTATTGCTTAATTAGAGTGAGTGAGTTGGGTTTAACGCCGCTTTTAACAGTATTCCAGTTATATCACGGCGTGTCAGCTTAATGTGGGAGGAAAGCCCCAAGTGATGCAGGTCTCAGTCGTTTACCACTTCGGTGACACCCGCGAGCACGGGTATGGTGCTGACAAACCTAGAAACATAATCGGGGCGAACCGGGATTCGAACCCACAATCATAGGTTTCTGGCGTGCCCAAGGGACGCAACTCTGCACAACGAATCGCGGCGCCTTAGACGACTGGGCCACCCGTGCCCCCTGCTTAGTTAGAGTGATTGATCTGATTACATATCCTGTACCACGTCACTTAACGATAACCATGTAGATTACAGGATTGTCTGGTACATCGTCGATTATTTACAGATCGTCATGTGGCTGTAATATTGCCGAGCGTGGCATTAAACAAAGTTTTCGGTTACAATTTTAACATTCTCATGACACCCGACGAGTGAATGAGTGTACCAGTCACAGTAAAAATGTCCAGTTGGATTTGTATTCGTGTGAAATCTAATACACGTTTGTAACGTGGTACAGGATATGTACTCGGATCAATCACTCTCTAACACAGCGATACTCCACACTTGACACTGGTTTTTCGGGGACTATAGATGACAGATGGTCATGACGCTTTTTAACTATATAATGACACTTTCTGACCACTTATCCTCTAAATTGATCTTTCTTTCACGCCATTTCCTCTTGTGAATGCCACCTTTTTAGGTTCTCGGACGTAGTAATAGTAACTTTATAACCACCATGGTGTTGTAAATAAGACAACAAGATAACTTCGTGCGAGATGCAGCTTCTTCTGTTCTAATGTCCCGTTAAACAGATAGATGTATTATCGCCAATAAAACAAGGTCGTGTCTGCTTGAAATTCTGCAACCAGTGCATGACACGAGAAGGATTTGATGCCAGCAAAGGGAACGTAATCATGATGACCGAAGCACTTCACTAGTTTGACTTTATGTTGCTGTAGTTTATAGGTGAACAAGTGACTTGCCGATGCATGTGTTTGTGGCGGGTGCAACCGGAGGGGCAAGGTATGCTCACCTTTTCGCAAGCACCTTGTATCGTCACCGTTTGATAGTGATTCACAAACCCATGGTAATGATATGGTCGGAATCGCACAATGGACTGTGCTTTAAACTGAGATTTCCTATCATTATGGAAATGGTTTTGTCGATTTTATTTAGGACCCTTCCTGTTGACAGTTTGCACGTCAAGGCTGACGAGACGCCCCTTATAATTGTTTTTTTAAAAATGTCCGGGATAGAATAGGTCTTCAGCAAACCATTTTTGACGTAAAAGGTAACTATGCTTGTCGTAAAAGGAGACTAGCGGGATCGGGTGGTCAGGCTCGCTGACTTGGTTGATGCATGGCATCGTATCCCAATTGCGTGGATCGATGCTCATGATATCAATCACTGGATTGTCTGGTCCAGACTCGATTATTTACAGACCGCCGTCATATAGGTGGAATATTGCTTAGTGCGGCGTTAAACAACAAACCAACCAGCCAATGTTTTTAAAATGCATTTTGTTGCTTTCTCATCCTTTTCATTCCATTCAGCTTCAGATCTGAAGATTATCCTTTCATATGAATTGAGTTATTTCTTCTGGAGTATTTTTTTCAATATTCTTGTTAAGTACTTCCTGCTTTACATAATCGTATTCTGTAAATCGATACCCGTTTGCATTATTTTCGAATAGTTTCAGAAGATATATTCCTGTTTTCCCCGAGGAAATCGGTATATTTATTTTCACTTTTTACTTTTTGATCCGTGTTGGCAAGGACGCTGCTGCTAGGGAGTAAAATTGTTTATAACTTCCTGATAAAATGAAATAACTATTGTTGCCTGAGGTACTTTCTCGGTACAACTTGTACGTCCTTGTGTAACGGACCCGTAGTTTATGCTGCTACAAAATGAAACAAAAGTAGACATATTTGTTGTTTTTAATGATGTAAATGTGTATTTATCTGTTTGGGCACGATATTGTTAATGTTCAGTAATATCATATCAGGACTACCTCAAAGAAAGTATACATTTAAATGTTGGGAATTACGTTTGTTTGTTTGTTTGTTTGTTTGTTGTTTAACGCCGCACTCAGCAATATTCCAGCGATATGACCGCGGTTTGTAAATAATCGAGGCTGGACCAAAAAATTCAGTGACTGATATCACGCGCTTAGGTGTGGTGGGAATTACGGTTAAAGGGGCATCACACATTGCAACTTGTTATATGCAATTAGTTGCATGAGCTGAAGTCGTGTACAATTCGGCATTCACACGGCGGCGAGTTGCATACAACTCGGGTCTCACGAAATCTCAAGATACCGCAGTGATGCTTGACAACATATTTACACAACAGCGATACCGATTACGATATGCTTGAGCTTGCCACAGCTGCATTGCATGCGGATTGTACACAAGTAAGAACCAAGCGATACAAAGGCCTTCTCCAATTTCCCTCGCATGAACATGACAAGCTTCATCGATGAACAAGACCACTTTCACCGACCTCCAAGACCGTGTGTCCTCTGATTACCAAAAACAGACACCCCCATGCGTGATGCTATTTCACCTCGTCACAAGGTGGCCACCACTCTCCACTATTTGATTTGGGCGTTCCCTATCGTTAACATCAGAAAGGTCATCAACGTCATCTAATAATGCTTCAGCATTACCATCGCAGAATAATAATTCAACAATTCAGATTTATTTTTCACATTACCCTAGTCTGGATTCCGGGTGCGTTTAAGTGTTTGTTGCTTAACGCCGCACTCAGCAATATTCCAGCTGAATGACGGCGGTCTGTAAATAATCGAGTCCGGACCAGACAATCCAGTGATTAATATCATGAGCATCGATCCATGCAAATGGGATCGATGACATGCATCAACCAAGTCAGCGAGCCTGACCACTCGATTCCGTTAGTCGCCTCATACGACCAGCATTATCGTCTTTTACGGCAAGCATGGGTTGCTGAAACCCTATTCTATTCCGTATCTTCACGGGGCCTAACACAATTTAAATACATAGAGTGTACTACAGCTTTTTATCTATTTCACACCTAAATTTACTTATGTTTAACCCTTTAGTCGCCTCTTATGACAAGTATTGTCGCCTTTTTCGACAAGCATCGGTGGCTGAAGAGTAATTTGCTTGTCGCCAGACTAAATGGCGACTTGCTTGATTGCGCATCACCATATCCAAATTGCTTATATCGATATTCATGATGTCAGTCATTGGACTGATCATTCGATTATTTACATTTTTTTCTGACGTCGTTTTGTATTTACTTGAGCTGGGTCGATATCTCTTCTGATTGACTGAATTTCAGTCCCTGGGTTCGTCGTAGCCTCAGTAGCGATTGTCAATTGTGCGGAGTCACTGTGGAAGAAAGGCTACCGCTGTGATGCAAGGCGAAGGGCGAGGTTTTCGGCGTCATAATATATCATTAATTATTAGCTGTGATAATAATTCCGGTCAGGATTTATTAATACAATTTGAATTGACAGTCTTGATTATCAAAAGATTCAATGCCTTGAACCGTAATTTCAAAGGCTGGACTATGCAAATACGATATTCACTTTTGTGAATTAGTTAGATTCATCTTGTTCATTCCGACGTCTATTTTCGGAACATTTGTTGTGGAAATGATTGACGTGTAACATATGACGCATTTCCCTCAGCTACGTGTATATGCTCTTATTCGGTATCTGCAGTCGATATTTCATGGACGTTGAAATATGACCATTGTTGTTTCGCTACTTGTATGCAACGAAGGATGAGAAGGATGAGAATAAACTGTTCTTATTTCTATTATGAATGAAGCGAGAAGATCAGACATGACAATCAACATGCGACATGAACTTAACCTTTAATGAAAACACATTTACAAAAAAGCATGTTACAAGAGCACAGTTTATAAGTGTTTGTTTGTTTGTTGTTTAATGCCGCACTCAGCAATATGCCAGCTATATGACGGCGGTTTGTAAATAATCGAGTCTGGACCAGACAGTCCAGTGATTGACAACATGAGCATCGATCCACGCAATTGGGATCGATGACAGGCATCAACCAAGTCAGCGAGCCTGACCACCCGATCCCGTTAGTCGCCTCTTACGACAAGCATAGTCGCCTTTTACGGAAAGCATGGGTTGGTGAAGACCTATTCTACCCCGGATCTTCACAAAAAGAAAACTTTAAGACAAGTGCGTACAGGTTTCATTGAGAGGAAAAGCTGGAAACAACGCAGGCGATAGGTTTATTCCTGTCAAATAATGAAAGTTCGTCTTCGCGATACTATTCTGTAGCTTGTAATAGTATTCAATCAAATGTGAGGATTTACGTTTCCACACAAACGTTTCCTGTGAAAAGACACACCATTTTTCCACATATAAAATTAGAATTGATAACCCAGAAACTACCTTCGGAAAAAAACTTTGATATCTTAGACAAAAAATATTTTTCACAAGTGATATTTGTTCATATTGCAACTGTATAGTCATTTATTTGCATAAAAGCGTTCAGTAAAACATATGCCCTTCCACGTGACCATGCACGCACTGGGAGCGTCCCCCGTGTGTTAAGCATTCTGAAAGTCTCCCGTCATATTCACAAGCGTTATATTATTCTCCCTCTTATCCGTTCTTAAGTTAAAAACTGACAGCAATTCAATGCAGTGCATCGATAAAATGTGGGTTAGCAAGTACGCAACGTACTCAGGAAACGTCAATGGTGTGTGGTAATGGTCAGCGCGCAGTAGAGTGTATCTCCTCGCCATGTGTTACTAATTACCCTCACTTCGTCACTGGCGTAACTGCTACAAACTAACGAATCCACGCTTGTATCGTACTTAACCAGGTACATTATCGTACAATTAAAATAAATGGTAACTCTGTAAATTTTTCAGTTTTAGTTATGACCATATTTATAGTACTAGAATCTGTTGGGTGAGGTGAAATTGGGTTTAACGTCACGTCCAAGATTATTGCACTTATATAGCGACGTGCATGTGTGTGTGTGTTAGTGTGTGTGTGTGTGTGTGTTAGTGTGTGTGTGTGTTAGTGTGTGTGTGTGTGTGTGTGTGGCTGCTTGTACTAGTCCGGACTGATGCCGATTTATAGTGCCAGCTCACTGAGATACCATGCCGCAGTTTAACATGAATACCCCACTCACACAGTATACTGACTTCGAGCCGACCAGTCCTTGTTTTAGCCAGACAGGGTAACAACAAGTACCATATTTTAACGTCTTTTTGTATGACGTTCTACCACTAGACCACGGAGACTTTTACACTTGAGGGGTACACAAAGTACGTGATCTAGACTACCAGTTGTCGGACTTTCATTTTGGTTTATGCCTCCATTGCTGAGCGGGTTAGATCGCTGACTTTGTGTGCTGGTGATTAGGTGCCTCACTCTGGCAGTGTAACCCATACAAGTACTGGAATCTGTGCTTACTGCGGAAGTTTTAAAACCAAATATAACAGTTGTTACATTTGACCACTTTCTCAATGGCATTGTGTGCTCAGGAACTCATGCTTGTAAGAGGCGTCAAACGCCATGGACTTGCTTAATATTGGATGATGCATGTCATCTATCCCAATTGCGTAGATGGATGTTCATGATATCAATCACTGGGTTGTCTGGTCTGGACTCGATTATTTACAGATTGCCGTCACACAGCTGAGATATTGCTGAGTGCGGCGTTAAACAACAAACACACATAAGATTTCACAAGCATTGAAATCCTTGTCACGTATGAAAATTATTTACTTTTAATGCCCACTTTAGAAATACATGAAAACGATGACGATATTCATACACCAATACAGGTGCTTAGTTATTTGAATGTTGGTTTGTTTCCGTACCGTAAATATGTATAAATCTGGCCGACAAATAATACGTAAATTGAGTGACTTGAGTTTAACTGCGCCTTTTATAAGTACTCAAGTTATATCACAGCATGTCTGGTTTATGTGGGAGGAAAGCCCGAAATGATCATGTTTTAGACGTTTCCACTTTTGTGAAACCAACGAGCACGTGTTCTTTTGTGCTGACAAACAGAAACAGAATCGGGCTGAACCGGAATTCGAGCTGGTCAGTCGTGCCCCCAATTTTCAATTTATGAATTCGGATATTTAGTTGATTTAGTATAATTACATGTAGTTGTTCTGCTGCACATACATACAACTCAAAAGAATCGCATAGACCATGTTCTTCTCATGTATCTAAGACGAATTCGGAGTATATGTACAATTATTATGACCTTGAGACATTTCCAAGTTTGAATCCATTGCCACTGTTTACCAATCGGTCGGTTAGCCTAGTGGTGAAAGCGTTCGCTCGTCACGCCGAAGACCCGGGTTCAATTCCCGACATGGGTACAATGTGTGAAGCCCATTTCTGGTGTCCCCCGCCGTGATATTGCTGGAATATTGCTAAAGGCGGCGTAACTCACTCACTCACGTTTACCAATCGCCCAAACGCAACCACGTCAATTTTTATCAATAACGCTTTTAACAGTATTCCAGTTATATCACGGAGTGTCAGCTTAATATGAGAGGAAAGCCCTAAGTGATGCAGGTCTTAGACGTTTACCACATCGATAAAACCTACGAGCACTGGTATGGTGCTGACAAAAACAGAAACAAAATCGGGGCAAGAATAACCACATGTTCACTGGTCCAGAACAACAAGGTTTTTCCTTGGCCATCAAGACCACCAGATCTCAACCCAACTGAACATTTATGGGACGAACTGGATCGACGTGTGCGACGACGCCATCCCCGGCCGCAGACCTTACCAGCTTCGTTTTTGGCTTTGCGGGATGAGTATCAGAACATTCCAAGACATGTTATCCGGAATCTGATTCAGTCTATGGTAAGACGATGCCAGGCAACCATTACCGCTAATGGTGGTCATAACCTTTACTGTCCGTCTCCTTGACCTTTCTTCATATGCCATTTGTTGTACACCGCCGCTTACCTTTGTGATCTCAACATGGGTAACAGCGCTTTGTTTCTTATTGCCATGTAACTCCTATGTTTGCACTTATTAATAGATGAAAACAATCACCCATGCGTTTCTTTTTTTAAATTGTATTCTTCATCTGATGTATGCTGCTTAAACAAACCAGAAACAGTTCTAAATTGTAACCAGACAGTAAATTTACACATTCATTATAAGATGTGTTTTTGTTTATTCTGCGCGTGGGCAGTGCCATGCTAATTTATTGATCTGGAAAGACTTTACAGAACTGGAATGTTGATGAACAACATATATTGATCTGAAGACAAATTTGTTGAATAAGGATATATTGTTGTCAATGATATGTTGATGAAATATGACAATTGAACTATTTATTGGAATATTGTGTTACCAAATATCTAATACCTCTACCAAGTATATTTAGATCTTTAACGCTTTTACTCGTGGTATATTTATTATTTATACTTGCCGGATAAAACTGTCATCAATCCAACTTTATTTCTGGCGATCTATAACCTGATCTCTATTTTGTATCATTGTCTAATACAGTAAAGTACGCTTATAACGAACGCGCTTATAACGAACTTACCGATATAACGAACTTATTTTTTAGTCCCGACCATTTGTTGTATGAATGCTGTTTATATGCCTATAACGAACTACGGTTATTACGAACTAAAATTAGTGGTCCCTTTGAGTTCGTTATAACCTTAGTTTGCTGTAGTCAGATTTCATGTTCTCCAACTAGTTTTAAGTAAATCTGCGATATATTACCAGTGATAATACTGCCCCTTACGACATTTTTTAAATATAAAAAACGTTAATTTAAGCTGCTCCAGCCGAAATTTGGTATTGAGAAAAAAAATGATCGTTATCATGAAATTATTTATACGCAAACATTTCCGGATCCGGTCCTATTTTCCTAAGTGTTTCAACCAATCACATTGCAACATACAGGGGACCATATATCATTCTGTATCTCAGAAGAGTTCCTGGACTTGTAGTGAGTGAGTGAGTGAGTATGGTTTTACGCCGTTTTTAGCAATATTCCAGCAGTATCACAGCGGGGGACACCAGAAATGGGCTTCACA
Source organism: Haliotis rufescens (assembly GCF_023055435.1). Classification (NCBI taxonomy): domain Eukaryota; kingdom Metazoa; phylum Mollusca; class Gastropoda; order Lepetellida; family Haliotidae; genus Haliotis; species Haliotis rufescens. Next base: position 7,290,625 of record NW_025963924.1, read on the forward strand.
CATTGTACCCATGTCGGGAATCGAACCTGGGTCTTCGGCGTGACGAGCCCACGCTTTAACCCGACCCCTGGACTTGTAGTAATCATCAGAGATATTGTTTCCCTTTCCATCTTTGGTTCCACCACAAGGATGGCAGCGAGAGAACGGCTTCGTAGGCTGATATCTTTGAGTCACACAAGTGCCAATACATGGTACCGTTTTCCAATTATATTGTGCTAGAATGCGCATTGATTGTTTGTCACTGGTAAGGATTGATTAAATATTGACATTAATGACTGTTCAGATGCACAAATGTATTTACTAAAACACAACAAAATTTAGAATCATTTAATATTTATTACAAACATTGACTTCGATTGTGAAAGGTAAAGGTTAATGTTGCAATGGAATAATGGAAATGTTCAATAACGTTACATGGCAAATGTAATCATCCATCTACTCTACACTACCTCCGTGTTAGAATTGGTCCCCAGCAACCTAGACATGTCGCAAGAGGCGACTAAATGGATCGGATGGTCAAGCACAGTGACTTGGAATTGGTTGCTCGTGTGAATTCGCTACTCACAGTGTACATCCCTGGCCTGCGTAGTTAAGACTCGATCGATTATTTACAGGCTGCCACCATATGGTTTGAGTGAGTGAGTGAGTATGGTTTTACGCCGCTTTTAGCAATATTCCAGCAATATCACCGCGGGGGACACCAGAAATGGGCTTCACACATTGTACCCATGTCGGGAATCGAACCCGGGTCTTCGGCGTGACGAGCGAACGCTTTAACCACTAGGCTACCCGACTGCCCTCATATGGTTTGAATACCGAATGCCGCGTTGAAACAACTAAACAAATAGTACAGACAAGCTAGAGGTGTTTTGCCACTTCTTTATTATAGTAAACAAAAACAGTTATAGAATATAGAATATTTTGGGGGGATAGTTTTCTGAAATTGTGTGCTCAGTTTTCACAACAAAAAAGACACCCTCCAAAATAATCATGATTCTTACTGTTTTCGTTTAACATATAAATGTATAATTCTCAGAAGATTTTCCTCAAGCTACTTTACAACAGCAGATAGAAAAATGTCTAACGGCCAACTTATAAGGACAGGTCACAGTGAAGGTCAGTGAATTTTCACTAAAATACCTATTTCTGTGGACTTGTTTACAATCTTATACATGTAGTGATTATATTGTTTGAATACATATGTTTGACAAGGGATAACAATCATTAAAAGTAGGTCACGGTGACCTACGTAGTGCGTGCTTATTTGTTGTTGAAACCACGATATGCTTGGATATTTCAGAGATATCATATCATCTATATCTCCTTCAAGGAAGTCATTTTGGCACATTCTTAAGTCAGATGAGGATCAAGGTCACAGCTTGAAAAAATATTAACTGATTCGAGAAGTATGTTCCGTGGGTTAAAGAAACTGGGAAGATGTCATCCTAACAGTCCAGGGACCAATGGCCCTAGAACCGCTCGCCATGTGCGCTCCTAAGATCTCTGCCCTTTTTCCTAAACCTGTCATGACGAGGCCTTATCTTTGCTGTATCGGTCACCTGTTGTTGTTGTCACTTTGTTTAATGACGGAACGACCACATCTGGTCGGGGATGAGGATAGGGGAGGGCAGAGGGGGTAATGGGATTTGTTGGGACGGGTTGGATAGAGAAGCACTGAATTGAGTTGCGTGTGGTCATCTAGTCTGTCTTACAGTCCCTGAACCAATATTTTCCCTTCAGCTCAGATATTTCTGTAATGCAAAGGCCCTAAAAATGCTAAATGAAGCAACTCTAGGTTTTCCTCAGGTTCAGGATCTCCCATCTCACTGGGGCTCCTTTTCAATTTAAATGGAGTTATATATTTTCAGAGACTAAGCCTAAGTCTAGTGGTCATCCCCTGAGACTCATCTCCATGTTTATCTCCGTGTACATGAGGTCGCCGTGTATTGTTTCTTGAATTTATACAGTAATTTAAATAGATTTTGTGATAATGATTGATATGTTAGACATTGTAGCATTTGTATATTGTGATGTATCAATAGTTTATAGCAAAGATGACGATTTATACTTTTTTAAGAACAATCACAGGTTTAATTGAATAAGATCCACCGCAATTTGGGAAATTCAGATCCAGAGCCTGAGAGAAATCTAGACTTGCTTCATTTGCAAATATAGCATTGCAGGTAGGATTATGGTTGAAGAAAATAATGTCATTCAGGGACTTGAGGCAGCCTTAGACTTTAGAGAGTCCGTCTCACAGCCTTTAAATCATAATATAATTATTAAAAGCAAACCAACGCAATTGTAATGCTGCATCCCAAATATAGCACATTCAGATTTCTTTCAGATTTATACAATTCCGCCATACAAGGGTTCCTTTGTAAACATTTATGGTGGTATGGGGTAGAATTATAGCAAGACAGAGGACCCGTTTGATATTGGTAGAGGGAAATCTCAATGGACAGCGCTACCGCGACGAGATACATGTTGTTCTACCGTTTTTGCGTCGTCATGGCCCAGGCATTACCTTTCAACATGACAACGCCCGGTCTCATATTGTTCGACTTGTTCAGGAATCTCTTCAACAAAACAACGTGAATGTCATCCCCTGGCCGGCTCGCTCACCTGATCTCTCACCAATCGAGCACATGTGGGATGAGATGGATCGGCGCCTTCGACGTCATCCACGTGTTCCACAGTCACTCCAGGAACTTCGAAACATGCTCCAGCAGATATGGACAGATATCCCACAGGACCTTGTGCGACGCCTGGTCCATTCCATGAGACGAAGATGTGTTGCTTGCATCGCAACCAGAGGTGAACACACACGCTATTGATTTGTAAATTTACATTTTGGCATGTTCATGTTTTTTTTATGAAATCACGCATTTTCTAAAGTCAGTATGGCAAATTAAACCATTTGAACACCTACAGGAGTCTTTTATCTGTTGCAAACCGAAATTGTTTCAGATTTGGTAAAAAACATCTTATTCAATGTTTGTTTGTTTGTTTGTTGTTTTACGCCGCACTCATCAATATTCCAGCTATATGACGGCTGTCTGTAAATAATCGAGTCTGGACAAGACAATCCATGGGTTGATATCATGAGCATCGATCCACGCAATTGGGATCGATGATATGCTTCAACCAAGTCAGCGAGCCTGACCACCCGATCCCGTTAGTCGCCTTTTACGACAAGCATAGTCGCCTTTTACGGCAAGCATGGGTTGCTGAAGACCTACTCTACCCCGGATTCTTACTCAATGTCAAAGGAACTTTTGTTGTTCAGTATATATGCTCTGTAAGTTTATATCTCGTACCTTTAGAAATATTTGTATCCCGAAATGAGTTAAGGAATAGGGTATGGAATTTAGACTGAATTGTATTGATTATTGATTTTGAACTCAATGAGGATAGGCTATTGTTATGTTTATCCAGGAAAGTGTGCCGTTTCTTTACCATTGCTTTACTTTCAATGAATGCAATTTTTAGTATTATATTCTTTGATGAGTAAATATGCTGGTAAAAATCGAAGTTTACTTTTTGTCTGGTATAAATGAATCAATGCCTTCATTTAGAATTGAGTCAATATAGCTATTGTATAAAACAACTGGTTGTATTGATGTTTATAAATAATTGACACGCTAGGGTTTCTGGACCATCATTATTAGGAACAGCAGATTGAAGAATGCTCCTCACCCTTTAGAAAGTGAAATTGCACAGAACTTGAACTTACCACCTGAATGAAATCCTAAGTAATTGTATTTATTTGTAACAAGCAACTTTTTTCCAGATATTTTTACAATTATTTCTAGCCTCGAGCTAGCCACTATATTTTATTTATCAGAGATAACTTTCAGCTTATTGTCTTTGCAGAATGTACTGAGAATATCGAGCAGTTCTTGTAACATATCAGGTGAATTTGAACAAAAAATAACTAGCAATCTGCAAACATTTAGCGATATATTGAGACGATGTATTTATACACAATTGTCTGAACTGAAGTAGCGGGGCACGGGTGGCCCAGTTGTCTAAGGCGCGATTCGCTGTGCAGAGTTGCGTCCCTTGGGCACGCCAGAAACCTATGATTGTGAGTTCGAATCCAGGTTCGCCCAGAATATGTTTCTATGTTTGTCAGCACCATGCCCGTGCTCGTGGGTTTCACCTAAGTGGTAATCAACTAAGACCTGCATCACTTCGGGCTTTCCTCCCACATTAAGCTGACACGCCGTGATTTAACTGGAATACTGTTAAAAGCGACGTTAACCATAACTCACTTACTCACTCTATATTAAAGTATGAAGTATGAAGGGAGGTCATTGATAAATATGTTTGAAAAGCGTGGGAGACATGATGCACCCTTGTCAGACCCCTACATTTGAAATAGATGGTTGTGATATATCTTTCGTAGTTTTTACTTTATAAGATACATTTTTATAAATCCGCATAGTGACATAAACATTTCCTTATTTGTTATTGAACATACGTTTTGACAGTAATAGTGATAGATCGACTGAATCGACTTAATTACACAGCTGCTGAGTGCGATATTTCTGTTATTATCTGATCTTTCCCCTTTCTTAATACTGATTAATTATTAAATGGGCTACGCATATTAGAAATCTGCTTTTCTTGTATGCTTTCTTTGATGTCTTCAAACAAACATTGATTGTTATCAATCTCATTAAAATTAGATCTTAGTTCTCGCTACCCCTGAACAAAGATCTGAGGACATCCCATTGAGGGTCACGCCAGAGCGACCTTTCACGAACTTTGATTATTTAATACAAACATGAGACAGGTAACAGTGACTTTCGTCAATGAGTAGCATATGCCATATCTATGTTGTTGCATTGAATACCACCTGGGGACCTAACATTTGCTTTTTATACTGGAAAGCCCTTTGGAATGTTCTGGAAATACGTATCACTGATATTGAAGCCAATATGCTCCAAAATGTATTGCGATAACTGTGTTTTGGGTAGCTGTTTCCATCACCTTCGTTCTTGCACTTTTCATTGTATTCCTCTGGCATATAATGCGGAGAGATATGGTCATCACCTGGTCTGTCTGTCCGTCCGTCCGTCCGTCTGTGTGTTCATCCGTCCGTATTGCGTTTCCGGAGCAAAACTTGAAAACCGTGAAAGAATTTTCATCTAAACTTGGTACATTTATTAACCAGGGGATGAAGTGGTGCCTTTTGCTATATAAGGAAAATAAAAATTTGATTTTTGTTCCTGTTTCCATGGAAACAAGTTAAACTAAGCTGACACGGGGGCAGGTGTCGTTTCCAGAACAGAAATATGAACCTATTCAGAGATGTTTAATCCAAACTTTGTACATGTATTAATCAGGGGCTGATGCCCTCTGCTATTGTTAGAATTTTTTATTTTTTACCTTTCCATGGCAACAAGGTTTAGGGAGAATTATTTAGGGATTGATATATTTATTGTTTTCACGGCAACAAGTTTTACAATTGAGTCGTCGTCTTCTGATGACTTATTTTCACAATCGTGGTCTTTTTTACATCCAATCAGTGTGACATGGGCAAAAACAACATGTTATTCCCCTGTTCATCACATTGTCAACATACTCATACCTTTTGACGCTTTGATGGCATATGTTTATATTTGACATCCTTCATATCCAGCTGATCCTTCAAAATGGCGCTGAGTTAAACACATTTAAGTGAGAATGGAAACATGCGCCAAAAAATCGGTTTAAGTCGTTGCATTTGGTAGAATGCACAAACTAAAAACAAACCCCTGTCTGGCTGTCCTACATGAAATGTTCGTACTTCTTGCTGACAAGGCCTCAAACAACATAACTATCACTTTGTAGGCATCACAACATTAATTGTTTGATTAAAGAACTTGGTGAGTGACATGTCAAATAATGCCTCCTATGAGGCAAGTATGTTAGTACTATCAACTTTTGTCTTGGCTTTTATACCTGAAGATACGTTCATGCTCGTCTCAAAGATTAATCAGAATCCTTAATGCAATTAAGAAAGGACTTTCTTTATATTCACAGAAGATATTTGCCACAAGTGGAATTAATACCATTCTCAAAACTCAAAGAATTTCCTTGATTTTTTGCAATCTCATAAAGAACAAAGTGTAATTCTGTCAAATCACTATCCCACACGACAAACTTGAGGACAAACATAATTCCTTGGTCAATGGGGCATGTGTTAGTGAACGTGGTGACCATTTATATATACTTACATCTCTGTTTGCGGAGGTTCTTGAAAACTTGTAAACAAAGAATAAATATGACCTGGATTTTTATCGAGGAAACAAAGTGTGAAGTGCTCGACTTGCTAAGTGATAACACATATGTGAATTTTAAGGATCAGCCATTAAGGCCACCGATCGTGCTCCCCTTCTTGCTGATCTGATTCATTGTGCATATGAATCGGACTTTCTTCTCGGATTGGCAAAATCAAAACAAGAGAATTTGGCCTCAAGTGAAGTTCAATGAGTCAAGATTTAAAGACACATCGGCGGAAAATGGTGTCGAGAAAATATTATACAATAATTATAATAATATGTCAACGATTGACAGTACAATTCCTCGATTATCACAAATTGTATTCAAAAATAGCATTAGAGAATTATGAATTATAACCATTTTATAACATTACAACGTAAAAACAGGCTGTTGATCGCAAGCAACAAAAGTTAAGTCACCATACCAGTTAGCATGGTAGTCGAGGAGGTACCACACCATCCCTCTCGCTGTTGCCAAGTGTTTGCAGGTTGAAGTTTTACTTCAGCTTCGGGCACATCGATGATCTGATAAAGTTCAGTAACTGTCAAACAACCTTCTTGTTATTCGAATGACAAAACTGGTACTTTATTTGTGATCTTGTGACTAACCTGTATTTTTTTGTACACTTGTGTTTATTAAAGTTGTAAAGGACAATACTATACCCATTCATTTCATTATTTATACTGTACTATGTTGGGGGCACGGGTGGCCCTGTCGTCTAAGGCGCCGCGATTCGCTGTGCAGAGTTGGGGTGGGGTCTTGGGGTGGGGTGGGGTCTAGTGGGGTGGGGTTAACATCATACATGTCCACAAGCTTTGAATATCAAGAGGGTCCCAGTGTTGTATGTATTTCGAAATCCTTCTATACATCAAAATACTGTGGAACGAAGTTGCATTCCTTAATAATGTTACCTCTCATACTATACTTTCATTCTTTCATTAATTTGCAAAGGCCTCCTGCCCAAATCCGGTATAAAACAAATATATGCACGAAAAGTGCCATATTATTAATACTGCTTTTTTCTTTGTTGTTTAACGCCGCACTCAGCAAAATGCCACATGCATGACAGCAGTCTGATACGATGACATGCTTCAACCAAGTCAGCGAGCCTGATCACCCGATCCCATTAGTCGCCTCAACGACAAGAATAGTCGCCTCTTACGGCAAGCATGGGTTGCTTGAAATACTGTATACAATGGTCATTGATACACCATTGAAATCGGCGCGTGTGCAGAATACAAGGAAAACATCAATCTACAAAGTTTGAGAATCATGTATAATGTTAAGACTTAAACTCTAGACCACCGGTACAGCAGTATCTACATGCATTTAAGATCCATACATTGGTAAACGGAAGGTCCAGGGTTCGATCCGCGGCCGCGTCTTATCAAAGGACGTTGATAGATGGCGTTCGGCATAAAGGGGCTAAAACAAGGACTGGTCGCCTCGGAGTCAGTATAGTTGGGTAGCACTATAAACTCGGCATTAGTCCGGACTAGAGCAAGCAGAACGCACGCACGCACCTGGACGTCGCTGTGTAGGTGCAACAATCTTGAAAACGACTTAAAACCCCATTTCACCTCATCTATATAGAGCTGAGAAGTGCATTTTTGTTTGACTTTGTACCAAATGTTGTCAGTATAATTCTTCTAACACCTGCTGAAACGCCCAAATAGTGTCAATAAGGAAGTGTTCGTCCATTGCCTGTTGATACGTCTATGGCAGACTGAGAATATCTTCAAAGATTTCCCCCTGTTGATTCTTTCCTCGATCATAAACTATTAACACGGAACTAAGTACACACAGGAAGTCACACATGACGTGGCTTTCATCAATATTTGTTCACCGGAATCTCATTATCCAGTTTTCACTGCAGTGAAACTATAAACAGGGTCGTGTTTGTTGGATACTTTGATGGCGTGGACATACGTGAAGAAAAAGGTCAATAGCAGAATCATACCAGACACTAAATAATATATGATAGGGAAGTAGATGGTTTAGATGATGGCTACGTCCTGAATTGTTATTATTTGTAGCACAGTCATTGAAGGTTAATGATAAGCTATGCGAGAATTTTCTTATAATTAGAGGTGAGATAAAACGCGCCGCCCATCAACTAAAGGACAATGCAGTGTCGAATGCTGTGTCTTGAACTACACACTCGGTGAGAGTGAGTGAGTTAGGTTTAAAGCCGCTTTTAACATTATTCCAGTTATATCGAGGCGGGTCAGTTTAATGTGGGAGGGAATCCCGAAGTGATGCAGGTTTCGGAAGTTTACCGCTTCGGCGAAACCAACGAGCAGGGGTATGGTGCTGACAAACCTAGAAACATAATCGGGGCGAACCTGGATTCGAACCCACAATCATAGCCCATGGACGCAACTCTGCATAGCGAGTCGCGCCTTAAACGACTGAGCCATCCGTGCTCCACCCTCGGTAAGAGTACACCTACCATGCATTATGGCGTATTTTATTATTTTTGTTAAATACAAATAGTCGAGTACTGTTACAAATAGGTTTTTCAATATGGCTGCCAAGAATACACGCAGGTGTCATCGTTGACGGCAACAGGTATGCCTGAGTAGACACAGTAAGATTTTGCGTTCGACTGACTGGTCTCCAACCATGCCTGATCAATTCACAGTCCATCAGGCGATGTGCCATGAGCAAATATTGAAATCTCTACAAAAGTAAGTGGGTGAGTCAATCAATCAGTCAAGTAATTGCAGTCGATGAATCTTTGTAGCCCTATTCTGACCCCAAATCTCCACAGGAGTATTCTAACATTAAATAGTATTTACAAAGCAATCGAACACCGTCTTAGATCTGGAGACCTCAACGAACCGTAGAGTTTACGTATGTAGAGGAATACATGGTTTAACACTTAGTAGTGGTCATGGTTCATTTCATTCTATTGGACAGACTGTTTTAATCAACTTCATGAAACTAATAAACTGATTTGAAACTACATGATGTTATACAATATATATCCATGTTTTTAAAATTTGAAATCTTTGAATTATCGTTTGCTAATCATTATTTAAAAAAACAATAACGCTATTTTTTCACTTCATGTTGTGTGTGGTTTTCATCTTATGATACAATCATCATTGGACTGTTGTGCGAGGTTTATTTCAAACAAGGTTGGTTGGTTTGTTGTTTTACGCCGCACTCAGCTATATGACGGCAGTCGGTAAATAATCGAGTGTGGGCCAGACAATCCAGTCATGGACATCATGAGCATCGATCCACGCAATTAGGATCGATGACATGTTTCAACCAAGTCAGCGAGCCTGACCACCTGATCACGGTGGTCGCCTTTTACGGCAAGCATTGTTTGCTGAAGGCCTATTGTACCCCTGATCTTCACGGGTCCATTTCAAACAAGGAACTAGATTTGCCCGAAAGAGTTTCGATGTACAGAATTGGCGTTATTGAACACGTTGGTGAGTGGTCTGTATGGACGAATCCTAAGCTGACTGGAATACGATATTCCCTGACTATCAAATATAAATCAAGTCACAGTTCATCAATAATCCTAATGCGTAGTAATGCCTATACGATGTTATTGCGTGTCGCGGTTCTCCTCTTTGATATAATCATTTGCCAAAATAAAAAAAATGAAACCGCGAGCGGAACGGAGCATATCGATCCCTAGCGTTCGCGTTATAACAGCAATGTCAAAATCATGTTAGCTCTTTCTTATGTTCAGATGTGAATGCGTTCAGATATTGAACCACACTTTTATATTTCCGTGTCGCGTTTCTTGTTTTGTTTGCATTCCAATATCGGAAGACTGATCATGGCCTAACATACTATGAGGGCTATACATAGCAATATCCCAACTATGACTTCCTCGGTTTGCTGTGCTTCGCTGACACTGTACATCTACTGGTGTCTTGTACATAGATACGAATCATTTCTTGAGTCACCGATGTCCAAGTCCGATGTCCAAGTCTGATGTCCAAATCTGATGTCCAAGTCCGATGCCCAAGTCCGATGTCCAAGTCCGATGTCCAAGTCTGATGCCCAAGTCCGATGTCCAAGTCCGATGCCCAAGTCCGATATCCAAGTCCGATGTCCAAGTCCGATATCCAAGTCCGATGTCCAAATCCGATATCCAAGTGTGATGCCCAAGTCTGATGCCCAAGTCCGATGCCCAAGTCCGATATCCAAGTCCGATGCCCAAGTCCGATATCCAAGTCCGATGCCCAAGTCCGATATCCAAGTGTGATGCCCAAGTCTGATGCCCAAGTCCGATGCCCAAGTCCGATATCCAAGTCCGATGCCCAAGTCCGATATCCAAGTCCGATGTCCAAATCCGATATCCAAGTCCGATGCCCAAGTCCGATATCCAAGTCCGATGTCCAAGTCTGATGTCCAAGTCCGATGTCCAAGTCCGATGTCCAAGTCTGATATCCAAGTCCGATGTCCAAGTCCGATGTCCAAGTCCGATGCCCAAGTCCGATATCCAAGTCCGATGCCCAAGTCCGATATCCAAGTCCGATGTCCAAATCCGATATCCAAATCCGATGCCCAAGCCTGATGTCCAAGTCCGATATCCAAGTCCGATGTCCAAGTCTGATGTCCAAGTCCGATGCCCAAGTCCAATATCCAAGTCCGATGTCCAAGTCTGATGCCCAAGTCCGATGTCCAAGTCTGATGTCCAAGTCCGATGTCCAAGTCTGATGTCCAAGTCTGATATCCAAGTCCGATGTCCAAGTCTGATGTCCAAGTCTGATATCCAAGTCTGATGTCCAAGTCCGATGTCCAAGTCTGATGTCCAAGTCCGATGTCCAAGTCCGATGTCCAAGTCTGATGTCCAAGTCCGATGTCCAAGTCCGATGTCCAAGTCTGATATCCAAGTCTGATGTCCAAGTCCGATGTCCAAGTCCGATGTCCAAGTCTGATGTCCAAGTCTGATGTCCAAGTCCGATGTCCAAGTCCGATGTCCAAGTCCGATGTCCAAGTCCGATATCCAAGTCCGATGTCCAAGTCCGATATCCAAGTCCGATGTCCAAGTCTGATGTCCAATTCCGATGCCAGTTTTCCATCCGTCTTACAAGCATAAAATTGCAGTCAAAGTACGGATATAAAATGGACATATTCCTACACCCGTTTTCCAAACCATTTACCTTTGAATAACCGCAAATTATTTGACTCATAATTTATGATGTTAATGAGTGTTATGAATAGGAAAACACAAACGAGTCAAATTATTTCTTTTCTGATGTGTCGCCAAAGTCGGGAAATCAACTAGATGTTTTTCTACTGTTTTCTACTTTCCCCCGCTAAATTCTATCCCATTCATCAAGACAACTTTTTAAAGACCAAGGCGGACTTTAATATGGAGGCAGAGCAAAGCGTCGCTTACGACCTGAAGAAGGGTCTGTTTCGAATTTTCTTGCTGTGCTTTGAACATTGCTCATATTTTAATTACCCCCAACGTCTATTTTGCGGGTAGCTTTTGATTTTTCTGCATCACTAAGGACTGTCGCATACGTCGCTTCAAGCAATATCAAGACGGAGGACACAATGTTCCTAAGTTGAGAATCGAACAATTTTGCACGACCAGTGAACGTTAAACACCAGGTTACCAAACATTCCAATACACTCAGTATTAATTCAAGCAGGTTTAATCCTCCTTCAAGGATGTGAACTCTGGACTCGATGGCCAGCGCTCCAAAATAGGTCACGTGGTACAGCGGCTACTCGAACTCGAACAATCGATTAATTTACGTATCTATAAGACAAGATATTATTATCGTTCTCATTGGCGTATTCCATATTCATCATGAACCGGTTGGTTGCCAATGGATATAAATACTAAACCCATGATCAACACGACAGATTTAATCGATGCTTACATGGTCGTCAACTCATAGAGGCCTCTTTAAACCACTGACGTTTGCGATGCTTCAGGCAGTGACATATACACAGTTGCTACTTGGACTTAGTTCGAAAATCATGTTATTTATACTCATTCTTACGTCTGTAGTCCACTACGCATCGCCTGTTATTCAAACTGCTTATGGAACCAAATGGATAAACTTCGCAAATGTCATCGTAAGAACCAACATAATATCAGAAGTTCAAGACATTGGAAACAAATTTAATTGTGTGACTCAGTGTCTCCAGAACATTGCTTGCGTGTCTGCGTTCTACAGAAGGCAACACCGACGGTGTCAGCTTCATGACGTGTTGTTCCTGTCGCCCCAGGACGGAGAACAAGAGATGGGTACAGCGTACTACAGTGTTGCTGCAGGTGAGGATATTTAATGATTTTATGGTGACACTCAACAAATATTGACGCTACCATTGTAGTCAAGGTACCATCTCCATTTCTCGTATCAGAAACTTTACATAGAAATGCTTCTCCCCCAAATACGGTCATTCTTGCCGTAAAAGGCGACTATGCTTGTCGTAAGAGGCGACTAACTTCGGGTGGTCAGGCGCGCTGACTTGGTTGATGCGTGTCATCGATCCCAATTGCGTAGATCCATGCTAATGACATCAGTGGATCGCCTGGTCCAGACTCGATTATTTACAGAACGCCGCCATATAGCTGGTATATTACTGAGCGCGGCATTAAACAACAAACAAACAAGACTATATTTAGCGTTGTGTCTGCCGAATAGTACCCATACGAAGTTGATGTAGAGAATTGGCCCAGGACATGTTTTGAAATAAACAGGGGGCGGTCGGGTAGCCTAGTGATTAAAGCGTTCGCTCGTCACGCCGAAGACCCAGGTTCGATTCCTAACATTGGTACAATGTGTGAAGCCCATTTCTGGTGTCCCCCGTCGTAATATTGCTGAAATATTGCTAAAAGCGGCGTAAAACCATACTCACTAGCTCACTCACTGAAACAAACTGACATTCTTGGGCTCTCACACTTTGCCGAGTTGCATCCCGAGTATGAACCCGAGCTGACTCGAGGGTACTGGTATGAAGCTCGTAGCGAGGTCGTACTAACCTCGGGGTAACTCGGGATACCTCGTACTAATCTTCGAGAGTTTTGGAACTGGTCAAAACAGTCGGGCCGCCAGTCAACTCCTAGTAAACTCGTAACACACACGTCCTACTCGTAGTATCCTCTTGGCGACCTCGTTGTGCTCGTACAGAACTGTTATGAGGATCGTATGCAAAATTTATTTCCGAGTTGACCGAAGCTAACACGAGCTGTACGAGTGTAATTCCCGCCGAATTATTTAGCAGCCACCTCGTATCAAAGAGGTACCAAACTCGTACAGCTCGTATCGAGATCGTTGTGCTCGAATGCAACTCTTAATAGACTCCTATTGGACTCCTATTGGCGTTAGGCTCGGACAAGCTCGGCAACCACCCCGGCAAAGTGTGAGAGCTGCTTTAGTGCAAAGAACCCGTATTCACGAGGTCCTGTCCTTTTCAGATGGATGTCCCTCGACCTATGTCCACAACCGAATGCTTAACATCTGCTACCAGTTACAATTAAATGAGAAGACCTTTGTCGGTGGTGTGGCTGATTGTAACTCCAGAGGAGATCACTTCATTGTCATTGACACTGAGGCCAAGCAAGACCACATATGGAAGCAAGTCAACTCATCAACAGGTCAGTATTACGCGACTCACTACACGCCTCCCTGTGAGCGAATGAGCATGTTTGGTTTAACGCGGCTTTGAACAGTATTTCGGTTACATCAAGGCGTGTCGGCACGAGGTTGCAGGAAGGCCTGAGTTTAGTGCGAGTCTTTGGCGTTTACCACTTTGGTGAAATCCATGCACATGGTTAAGGTGCTGAATCATAACCAGGGTGAACAGGGATTCGAACACACGACCACAGGGTTCTGACACGCCTCGTGGACGCAGCACTGCACAGCCAACTGTGACGCACCATTTCTAACCTTAATGCCATAGATGCACATACAAGATGCATGTACACGTTTTGTCAATCTTGCATGTAACAGATATACACTGTACATATCCGCAATGGTTTGTCCGCATGGATTTGGTATTTTGGAATTTAAAAAAAAACTGTTTCGAGTTTCCATTGCAACAGCTTTGATTTGTTTTTGTTTTACGCCGCACTCAACAATGTTCCAGCTATATGGCGGGGGTCTGTAAATAATCGTGTCTGGAGCAGGCAATCAAGTGATTGACATCATAAGCATCGATCCACGTAATTGGGATCGATGACATGCATCATCCAAGTCAGGGAGCTTGACCACCGGATCCCGTTAGTCGCCTTTTACGACAAGAATAGTCGCCTTTTACGGCAAGCATGGGTTGCTGAAGACCTAGTCTACCCCGGAATCTTCACGGGTCTGACTTCAGCTGGAAATACCGGTAGTGGTCTCTTCCCGAGCAGTTCTGATAAACCTATATTATATCCTCACAACAGTTGGCACATGTACAGACCTAGTGGTAAACTGGTGCCATTGATAGTTTTCGAGTTTCCAGTGCAACAACCTGATTATATTTATTCACAAGTATTTATCATTGGGAGGGATATCGATAGCTTTGTCCTCTTGTTGATCATTGCCTTCGAAATGTGTTCTTAATTTCTCGCGTACAAAATCATTATTTGCTTCTGGTGATTTGCTTTAATACAACGTTAGGCAATTAACACACCTCGATTCTGATGATTTGCTTTCATACAACATTAGGTATTTAACACACTCCGATTCTGTTAATGTGCTTCTTCGCAGCCTTAGGTAATCAACACATCTCGATTCTGATGATTTGCTTCATATTCTCATAATTTTTGAGTGAGTGAGTTAAAATTTAACGTCGCATCGGCATTATTTCAGCCACATAGCGACAAGACCAAGTTGATATTTTCACAAGTGAGTCATTAATGCAAATGTATATTTGAAAACAAATTTTATCAGACTTATATAACAATATCATTAATAGAGTTTAAAACACAGGCTATTGGACATCAGTAACGAAAGCTAGGGGACCATGGGGACGCTTGATACCCAGTCAGGATTTACGTCATCACTTTTGCTTCTGGTGGTTGTGAGGTGAGGTGAGGTGAAAAGGGGTTTAACGTCGCGTCCAAGATTATTGCACTTATATAGCGACGTGCATGTACGTGTGTGTGTTTGTGTGGCTGCTTGTACTAGTCCGGACTGATGCCGATTTATAGTGCTAGCTCACTGAGATACCATGCCGCAGTTTAACATGAATACCCCACTCAGACACAGTATACTGACTCCGAGCCGACCAGTCCTTGTTTTATCCCCTTAATGCCGAGCGCCAGACAGGGTAACAACAAGTACCATCTTTTAACGTCTTTTGGTATGACGCGGCCGGGGATCGAACCCCGGACCTTCCGCTCTCCGGGCGGACGCTCTACCAATAGACCACGGAGGCGGTCTCTGGTGGTTGTGCACAGTACTAGCCAATATCAAAATACACTCAGCAAAGAGTTGGCTTTTTAAAACGGATTGATGATAGTTTTTGCATCGGTTATGATAGGAATTACTTGTACCGGGGGACAATCATTTTACGGTACTTTAAACTCCTGGACAGTCTTCGATAATGTCAGTTGGCAAAATCATCCTACCAAATTTAAAAACAAACATTAAATTATTCACATATATATTTCAAATTTATTATGCTGACCAATTTATTTCAAGTAACTTTAGATGAGATGCCTGCTGACACGGGAAAGATCTTTCAGATTTACGCTTTCATAATGTGAATCCTTTGCGATTGTAAAGTTCACACAGTCAAGCAATATATGCTTAACGGTGAACATGGTGAAGCTTTCATCACAAGGGATACACTAATTTAAGGAGGTTCGTCCTTATCTGTCTTAAGCAGATATTCGTGGGTAACCCGACTGTGGACGATACGACATCGTCGTAAAACGACATTGCCATGTCTTGACCCAAGTAGGTATGAGCGATAGTTGCTTTAAATTCGTGAAGTTTATTGATTCCTACATGGGGGTCCCACCTCATCTGCAAGAGATCTTGATGGTTGGTTTGAAATCACTGTACGGGATAAGTAGTTGAGATAACGGTTTGTCAAAAGCTGTTTTAGTTGCAGTATCGGCTTTTTAGTTACCTGTTATGCCTACATGACTTGGAAACCAGCAAAAGACGATGTCACATTGGCCAGTAGAAAGATCATGAAATTTTTTTAAATGTCGAGGATTATTGGATGATTTGAGGAGACACTTTTAAGTGCCTGAAGGAAACACAATGAATCTTAGAAAATGGGGAAGTTTTTGGATTGGGTTTGTTGTTTAATATAGGTCATAGCTGTTGAGTTATTTTTTTACTGCTGAGGCCAAAACTATTATCTAGGATTCTTGAGGAGACAGTTCTGGATCCAATGATAGTGGCACTTGCAACTTTGGTACCATCCTTGGATCCGTCTGTAGAATTGTATTTTGTCCATAATTGGCTATATACTATATACTCGCTGATAATATACTTGTTGATAAACCAAAGGATTTGTTTCGGACTTTTTGAGTTGGATGAGAGTAAGGTCGACCTCTGGCTTCACCATCTGCCAGGGAGGAGAAGACGGTAAGGTGATATATTTAGATCCATTTAAGCTGCTGTGATGTGTGGTGGAATTCTGATTCCAAGTGGTGAACAAATTTCGAAACTGCCTTGAGGGACGCCCAGATCTTGATCGAAATGATCAGAGCCGATTCGTACTTGAAATTGTCTGTTTTTAAAAAATTCAGATATGAACTGAGATAATTTTGCTACTCTTTCCAAATTCATGCAAATCTTTAAAATACCCTGTTCCCTTGATGTACCATATGCCTTCTTTTGGTCTAAAAAGATTGGTACAGTATTTTGCTTGTTGACAAGGGACATTTAAAGAAATGATTCTAAATCAACCAAATGGTCAGTGGTACTTCCGTTCTTTTGGTATCCACACTGGACGTCACTCAGGAGGTCAATGGTCTCCCAGGACCAGATTAATCGATTGTTGACCATGCGCTTCATGGCTTTACAGCTAGTTTATGATATTGGACGGTAATTGGATGGATCTGGATGTTTCTGTCCAGGCTTTGGTATAGGAAAAATTATAGCATTATGCCACGAAGGAGGGACATTTCGGGTTGCCCCCCCCCCCCCCTTTCCCCCGGGGATTGTGACCGCTTAAATAACCCCTGATGATGCTGGGATTCGGGAGCTGATCGTACAAAGTCTGAAGATCTGATTGATGGACAGTTGAGGAAGGTGGAACATATAATGTTTGTTTGTTTGTTGTTTAACGCCACTCTCAGCAATATTCCTCCTATATGACAGCGGTCGTAAATAATCGAGTCTAAGCCAGACAATCGAGTGATTGATATCATGAGCATCGCTCCACTCAATTGGGATCGATGACATGCATCAAGCAAGTTAGCGAGCCTGACCACCCGTTCCCGTTAGTCGACTTTTATGACAAGCATAGTCGCCTTTTACGGCAAGCATGGGTTGCTGAAGACCAATTTACAGAGCGCCGTCATATAGCTGAAATATTGCTGAGTGCGGCGTTAAACAACGAAACAACCTTCCATGATTTGCTTGCATACCCTACTAGGTATTTAACACACTCCGATTCTGTTGATTTGCTTATTTAAACAACAAAACAACATACCAACTTTGCAGCTTGGAGATCCGCTGCAGCATAAGACTGACCTTGTTGACAATATGGGGAAAAGGGGTGCAGAATTACTTTCCTTTCGACATGGCTTCCAAACACTCTGGTTTAAAAAGACGTCACATTGAATCTGATGAGACTACTACGCGTACTCGATCCGAATATCTTGTTTTTCTTGGTTATTAAAGCTTCAAACGAAGAACTAATCAATTTGAACCCATTTGCAATCTCCAAAGGTATCCCTGGTATCCGCGGAGAGGGGGGCACAGTATTCCAGTTATATCGCGGCGTGTCAGCTTAATGTGGGATGAAAGCCCGAAGTGATGCAGGTCTCAGACGTTTTCCTCTTCGGTGAAACCCACGAGCACGGGTTTAGTGCTGAATTCGAACCTACAATCATAGGTTTCTTGCGTGATCAAGGGACTCAACTCTGCACAACGATGTATTGGCAACAGTCGGGTTACCCACGAATATCTGCTTAAGACAGATGAGGACGAACCTCCTTAGTGTATCCCTTGTGGTGAAAGGATTCACCGTCAAGCATATATTGCTTGACTGTGTGGACTTTGCAATCGCAAGGGATTCACATTATCAAAGCGTAAATGTGAAAGATCTCTTTTCCCGTGTCAGCAGGCATCTCATTATTAGGTATTTGAAAGAAATTTGTCTGTATAATAAGTTTTAAATATGTGTGTAAATAATTAAATGCTTGTATTTAAATTTGGTGTGATGCTATTATCAACTGACATTATCGAAGGCTCTGTCCAGGAGGTTAACGTAGCGTAAAATTAAACGGGTATCATGCAGGAAGCCGAGGTACTGTAAGTCCCCATGATCCCCACTGAGGTGGCCTCAGGTGGTATACATGATATTGTTATGTTCAAATATGTTTCATAAATTGTTTTTAAATATAACTTTGCATTAATGTCTCAATTGTAAACATATCAACTTTGTCTCGTCGTTATGGCTGAAATAAAGCCGATGCGACGTTTAATTTTAACTCACTCACTCACCGGTTTCGGATGTCAGATTGGCCCACGAGCCACCGCTTTCTGGGCATTGGGCTCTACGCAAGGTAATAGATTGAGACAAATATGAAAGATATTTAGAATATCCCTTCCTCTGCCGACACAGTGTCGCGGCCCATGGCAAACAGACTGTCTCATTCGGTCGCCTCTTACGATCAACAATGAGATGGTCGGGACATATTCTATTCAAACCCGGGTCCCAAAGTCGGCATATTTTCTTAGACGTGTGGAATTAATACCACGTGGATTCTCAAAAACTCGGTACACCATTATCCCAATTTACAAACTCTAGGGAAGACTTCATGCATTCGTTGATCCATGGGGCGTTGCTACAAAACGTGGTGACCATAGATACAGTTACGTATCTATCTTCAGGCGTTTAGGTCAACTTGTCAAAAATGGAAGCAAATGCCATTTGAAGTTCACTGAGAAATTAATAGGTGAAATGCTGGACTTCCACATTGATGACATCTACGTAAAATGTGGGGATAAGACATCTACGTAAAATTTGGGGATAAGACATCTGGGCAAGAAGTAGGTATCCCCGTAGGCATTTACTGTGCTCCCTTTCTTGCTGATCTCTTTCTTTGTGCACACGAATTGGAGTATCGTCTCCGATTTGCAAAGTCAAAACAAGGTATAGTCTGGAAGGTAATTTAAGGTTCCGACGTTTACTACAATATCTGGAAAACTATTAGACCTACTCCAGTCAAAGTTGGTATGAGATTATTAAACAGTCATACATAACTGGATATAACATTAAAAGACAATCGGTGCATGAATAAAAAATCTGTCTATTAAGCTATCACTATATTTCATCAACAACCAGACCTGTTCGTCACGGGTGGAACGAGCATTCATTGTAACATCCATCTACATAATGCTACCCCTGCGTCAAAGGGCCATATGACACAGTTGAACCAATCATCTTAACTCGAAAGGTTGCACGGGAATCACGCACGCACGAATACGGTGTTAGCATTAGATTTCATGATGTCTCAGCGCAAGCATCTTTTCGCTGATGCGAAAGGTTTCGTTGTTAAAATATATTAATTTTTTAAGGCTGAAAGTGAAAGACGTTCGCCCTTCTTTGACATTTAAAAGTACATGAAAAGAACAATTCATGCTTTACAGCTTCCCAAACAAACCGTAGTTAAGATTTTGAACTCTCATAAAAACACATGCTCCCCTGCACATCCCTTAGGGGACATCTCAAAACAGGATAGGAAATTAAAGTTAGATTCCTTTGATAAGAAAGTTGTCAGGGACGACATTCGGCGGTTAACAAGAGAAAATGAATTTATTTCAACACGAAAACTAAAACAAATTCTCCTTACAGAGCATGACTTAGATATTTCCAAATAGACCATTTGTAAACTCCTTTCCAAATTTGGATATCAGTACAAAAAGACGAAAGGGTCGAAACTACACCAATGTGTGAACGACAAGATATCTTTCGTTTGCGTATCAATTATTTGCGCACTATTAAAAGGAAACCTGGATTAACGCCTGCCACACAGCGGCTTACCAATGGTCTCACCCAGATACCAGAGAGCCACAGCGCAAGATCCCCCCCGGTAAAGGGGAGCACCTGATTGTCCTCCATGCAGGCTCCCACAGAGGTTTCCTCCCTGGGTGTGATCTAGTGTTCAGATCCAGATCTACAGATGGCAGAGACTACCATACCGAGATGAATAGTCAGGTTTTCACTGCGAATGTTGAGGAGGCGCTCCTCTTAACACTGCCTGATAAATCCTTGGTGGTTATGGAAATTGCTCCCCATCACAGTTGTCGAGATCCTATCAACCGTTGTCCAACCTTAAATTCCACCAAAGGTGAGATATGTCAGTGGTTGGACAACAACTGCATTGCTCGGCCCACGAAAGCCAATAAACTGACTACTACCAGCTGGTTCTTCAGAACAAACCCCCGCCCTCTTATTTGATTGACAACATGTTGAGAGAACACGGTCACGAAGTACTTAGACTTCCTCTTTACCATTGTGACTTGAATCCCATCGAACTAATCTGGGATGATTTGAAAAATATGGTCGCACGGCAAAATAAGACCTTCAAGCTTGCCGACGTCAAGCAGATTGTCTTGAAAGGGATGGGAGAAATTACAGATGTACAGATGCTATCAAAGTTGAGGAAGAGTTTTGGAAACAAGACTGTATCTGACCAGATACTGTCCAACCTGTTGTTGTTCATTTACATGTAGGTGACAGCATTGACTCCGAATCTGACGACGAGGGCATTTCGTGGGACCAAGAATAGTGCAATACATATACCCCTGTTTCACTACGACATGTAATAGCCCGAACTACCACGGATGTGAATTCTTACATATTCGTACATATTCTCAGTCATTTCTTAAGAATCTTAAATATATCTTATTTGATTCCCAAACATTCTTGTAGTTCGTGGGATTCGTGAGAAAAAAATTGTTTATCAAAGAATTTCTAGGAATCGTCTACGAATTTCAGGTTCGTGCTTTGTAGTACATGTCGTAATCGGATCTTGTCCACTTTGTGCAATTCTTGGCTCAGAATTTGATTCTCTTTCACCCGAAACAGCCCCGAAAGTCTCGAATCATCTACGAAAATATTAAAATATTTTCTTCGAAACCATAAAGCAATGATTTGTCTAAATGAATAATTACGTATGATATATTACACCTAAAAACATGATGCATGAAATATAATAATGTGGCAAGGAATGTTACATTCAAGTCAATAATACTACCTGAAAAAGAATGCAAAAATAATTGGATAAATATTATTAAATAACTGTTTGAGACGCCCAACGCTAACACCGTATTCGTGCGTGCGTGATTCCCGTGCAATCTTTCATATGGCCCTTTGACGCAGGGGTGGCATTATGCAGATAGATGTTACAATTTGTGCTCGTTCCACCCGTCACGAACAGGTCTGGTTGTTGATGAATTATAGTGATAGCTAAATAGACAGATTTTTTATTCATGCACCGATTGTCTTTAAATGTAATATCCAGTTATGTATGACTGTTTAACAATCTCATACCAACTTTGACTGGAGTAGGTCCAATAGTTTTTCAGATATTGTAGTAAACGTCGGTACTTTAAATTACCTTCCAGATTATAAATGGCCAAGAAGTTTTATGTATATAACTGTTGTGATATCGTTCAAAAACCGTCAAATGGCCAATTCCCATCCACTGATTTACCCACCTGGACTGGAAATAAAGGAAACCAATGAGACTGCCTCATCTATTTTATATTTAGATTTATGCATAACTATTCAGAGCGACAAAACACTTTCCACAAGACTGTGTGTCAGGAGTGACTTAAACTTTCCAACAGTCAATTTTCCCTTTATGTCGAATATCCCTGCAGCCCCCCAGCCCATCGTTTCTCCATTTCACACCATGAGGACATTTCCCTATTTGACGCATCAGTGACAAGAATGATGTCCGATGGCCTTTCCTATTTTCACTTGTACTGTATTGTCCCGTGTTAAGGTGAAAAATTGACTTGCCTTTGCGCGTGTTTGTCACGGATGCCACTGGGGCAGGAATATGCTCACCTTTTCGCAAACACCTGGTATGATCACTTTTGTACAGTGATTCATTAACACATGCTCATGATACAGTCGGAGTCTACTTTACTTAGGGCAGAGATTTCTTATGACAATGGAAAGGGTTTTGTCACTTATATTTAGAACGTCAATCTCAATGAAATCAGATCTTAGTTTTCGCTACCGCTAAACAAAGATCTGAGGACATCCAAAAAAGGGTCACGTCAGAACGACGACCTTTCGCGAATTTTGACCGACCAATGAAATGACCGACAAGAAATCAACATTAGCCCATCAGAAGGCAGCTTTCTCGAGTTTTACTACACTACACCTGGCGACTACGCTTCGAAACATATTTTGACGTATTTTCGATAAAAAAAAATTAAAACTGATAAGAAGAATTTTCTGGAATGGCTTATAGATGGCCTAGATTGTATGGCTATAATCATAAAACCCGTAACTGACGTTCGGAAAACCACCTGTTAAATATTTCGTGGTTGCATGATTAGAAAACAGATTCCGACTGTCACTTTCATGATCTGGTAAGTGAAGCTCTGATTGGTTGGATGAAAGGTCGTTCTCACGTGACCCTTAATGGGACGGCCTCAGATCTTTGTTCAACGATAGCGAGAACTAAGATCTGATCTTAATGAAATTGTTAGAACGTTAGATAATTAACACACCTCGATTCTAATAATTTGCTTCTTCACAACATTCGGTAATTACCACACGTTGATTCTTAAGATTTGTTTCTTCATAATATTAAGTACATACCTCCATACCGATGATCTATTGTGTCTACAATTGAGCGTTATCTGCCATGACCTCTACCCAGGATTTACCTTGGGTTTTCATTTTGGGGACCAGCGGTCTCCAAAGCCTTCAATTGTAGGGATCCCTGGTTACAAAGTGGGGGTCCCAAGAATAAATAATAATACAGTTCTCTAACACAAGTGATGTAACATTGCGCACTCAGATGCTCCCCAAATAAAACGCATCTACAACTGTTGTAGCTAGAAGATCTTGAAGTTGGTTCGTTGGTTTGTTGTTTGGTTGATGCACGTCATCGATCCCAATTGCGTGGATCGATGCTTATGATTTCAATCACTGGATTGTCTGGTCCAGACTCGATTATTCACAGACCGCTGTCAAATAGCTGGAATACTACTGAGTGCGGCGTTAAGCAACAAACAAACAAACAAACAAACAGAGTTAAATAGTTCAGCTTCTATTGAAGGTACATGTACAAACATTTGCATTTATTTGAACATACTGTTTTTTTATTCTGCAGACGCTGTGGCCAAAAAATACCTAATCGATGGATCAGACAAGGCTACTGAAGGAACTTGGTTACTCCATGATGGCCGACTAATGACATACTTACCTTGGTCTTCAAGTGAACCAAAGAATCTTGCTACGAAGAACTTTATTGTGGCAGACACAAAAGATAACTTTCTATGGACCGTCAAAGCAGGAGATACGCCCAAATATTACATTTGTGAGAGAGACATTTGAAATCATAATCACATTCTCCCTGACAATGTACAAAAGCAGTGAACCAAATTGCTTGCTGATTATTTGGGTTAATGTTAGACATGTTCACAGTGAAACAACCAGAAATTATATAACCATCCAGAATTTAACCCATAATGAACCACCTTGGATTTAGTTCCTTCCCAAACTGAATGTATCTTATGTGTATAGGACAATTTCATTATTGCAAATTCTTGTATTTATGGCGACATTGAAAAGAAATTGTTGACATTAATGTCATTCTCGTTGAATTTTAATTATCGCCCTGTCCGTGAGTGTGTGGTTTACTGCAAGACCGGCAAAGTAACTTGTGTTACCTCGGCTATTCGCAGAGGCAGTAGATGAAGATTGTGCTGTATGCGAGCGAGACTAGTCTAAGAACATGGGATATTTGTCTGATAAGGTGAATCACATTTACTATTACATAGATCGTAAACGCGCGCGTCGCTTTTTTTACACATATATCCTTGTGGAGATTAGTAGGCGTGGCTTGGGCGTGACGAGCCAACATATTAACAGCTTAGGGTACCCAAAGTATCCGTATATGTTCCATTAGAGACTAAAATAATCCAATAAAGTATCCAGTATTTTGTGATAATTCTCAATGCGTGTGCGAGCCCCACGAATGACCAGGTAAGAATTGGTTTTCAGCAACCCATGCTTGTCTTAAGAGGCGACTAAGAGAATTGGTTGGTCAGGCATACATTGGCATGTATCCCAATAGCGTAGATCGATGCTCTAGATATCAGTCTTTCGATTGTCTGATTCAGGCTCGATCATTTACAGACCGCCGTCAAATGGCTGGAATTTTGCTGAGTGTGGCGCTAACCAACAAACATACCGTGGGTGTGAAAGTCTTCTCTTTCATCTGCTTTTGAACAGGAAGTTTTAAGCAGAATGTGAATATTCCAAGGTTGTACAGAAAATATCAAAATATTTTTTAATTCCAAATTGTACATATCAGACCCAGTATACAGGCAACAATATAAATGACGACCGCGATTTGAATCGATAGTTTAGCTTACTTACGTTTTCTTTTATCGCGGGTGGGTCCCCTGCTATAGCATTGAAAAGTGTAGAATAGGATGTTCCAGAATAATTGTACAGGAACAAATGCGTAGATGTATTGATTTACTGTCAACAGTTTCCATTCAATAATATTTATGTCGATAACCAGATTTTCGAGGATTGTTGAAATAAGGGAATAAGATTTATCGTCACTTAGTCGTTTTTTATGATCAATATTGACAAATACGCATCTTTGACTTGTTTCAGGCACTTAAGTGTATGTCCTTGAGACATCCTTCAATTATTGAGATTTTAGTACCACATAATGATCTTTCTACGGGCGAAAACGATATCGACTTTTTGTTGGGTGCCCAGTCTTGTTGCCATAGCAGCTAAACGCAAAAGTCGCCGTTGCAGCTGAAGCATCCCTTGACACACCGATATCTCCACTTTTAATCCCATGCAGTGATTCTAAACCAACAATCAAAAGTTTCATGTGATCATGTGCAAACAATGTCACACATCCTTGTAGGATTCGATACAATTTATGAAGTAAACCCAACAATCGGTCATATTAACTTTGGATTCAAGGTATGCTAAGGCCATCCAACGACATTGGCACACACACGAATATCTGGAAGAAAACAAACTGATGAAGATAAACCTCCCAAACGTATCCCTTAGACTGAGAAAAAAAACGTCAAGTGAATTCTACTAACTTAATTAGTAACAGCGGCCAGAAGGTTAATAAACAGCGAAGACCTGCTACACTGCACGCGGTAGCTGTGGAGAGAAGGGGTATCCAATTTCACTTTCGGTGTCAAGACTATGTGACAATCCTCACTTCCGCCATGTCGGTGTTACGCTCGGCATTCTGAGACAACAAGGTGCTCGCCATGAGACAAAGTGTTAGGGTATATATTGGCTTTGTAACCGTTTTTAATGCATTTTTTTCGTGACTTTATAGAATGTACACAATGAAAAAGGGACGTTTTCTAAGTTTGCCGGTGTAAAACAATATCTGTTTGTTTTGTTTACCTGTCAGTTACTTTTTAGTAGTATTTTTTAAATATACTTAAAATGCTAATAAAAATCATTATATGTTATCTTCCATCTGTATTGTTCATGCCATTTCTTATTTAACTTTTATTGCAAATTGTATTAAACAACTGTCAACAGGGATCGCAAAATGGCCAAGAAACGAGCCTTTATTAAAGTGTAGTAAAACTTACTACAAGCTTAATAATTATACGATTCCAGTTACTAACTTATGAGAAGATGCTTTGAAAGATGGATACCAAACTGATTATTAACTTGCACCAATCTACGATAGGTTGTTGTTGTTGTTGTTGGTTTGTTGTTTAACGCCGCACTCAGCAATATTCCAGCTTTATGACGGCGGTCTGTAAATAATCGAGTCTGGACCAGACAATCCAGTGATTGATATCATGAACATCGATCCACGCAATTGGGATCGATGACATGCATCAACCAAGACAGCGAGCCTGCTCACTCGATCCCGTTAGTCGCCTTTTACGACAAGCATAGTCACTTCTTAGGGCAAGCATGGGTTGCTGAAGACCTATCTTACCCCGGAATCTTCACGGGTCTCTACGATATGCAAGTCTAATTAGCAAATATTTACTAACTTGTGAGTAACATATCCAAGGATGTTTTATTGCCTTGAGTTAGTAAACTTCACTTACTATTCCCGTCAGTGTGTGATGAAAGGTTCACTTCCAAACATATTTTCCTTAGCTGCGGGTATTCTCATTCTGTAGCAGACTATTTATCAAATCTTTTAGCAGGCATATCTTGAAACACTGCAAGAAAATTGGTGTGTATCATAAATAATTAACACGTGTTTAAATTACTACCTGCTTGTATTAAAAATGCGGTATGATACTATGATCACTTATAAACCATGTTTTCACCAGTTACGAATATTACGGCCATACTGAAATATGTGTGACAGATCCTGATTTCATTTAAATATAATGAATTGATAACATAATGTTTAATGTTTTTTGTTTGAACAATGCCAATGCGATGTTACAATTTAACTCACGCATTCATTTTGGCCCATGCAGTTCGATAAGTATATGTAAAACGTTCTTATCATCCAAAACTGGCTCCCACAGGAGATATCGCTTGGATGAGATCAAGCGATATATCTACACTGTAGATATCGCTGCAATGAAATTACACCACAATGCTTTGCAGACCACTGTGTCGTCACTGGTCACAATCAAATGACATCACTAATGGCTCTGCTACTGAAGCTGTTAGCAGTACTTTTTACACTGAAGACACTGCTAATTATTATCTAGAAACTGAAAAAGTTGGAAGAATGATGTTGGATGAAAAATAAAATTTCACCCGAATGTCTTTTGATATCAAATATATAAACACTCGTTGATAAAAATGGTAAAAATCCTCGGCAAGCCGCGGAATTTTTCCACTTTTATCAACTCGTGTTGATATATTTGATATCAAAAGACACTCGGGTGAGATTCTCTATATATTTGCTCATATCATTATGTAATATGAAATACACTATTTTATGTAATAGTATATAGGTGTTGTCATATTAACAAAGAATGTTTTTGAATATATTTCTGAAACGACTTGATCAGGAATTTGATGATGAAACTTTGAAAGAAAAGCTTAACTGTCAGCACAATGTGTCTTTCTTCCAGGGTTTTAATTGATTAGTGTCAGACTTCTTTACTTGTGCCAATTCTAAATAAATACTCGTTGATAAAAGTGGTAAAAATCCTCGGCAAGCCGCGGTATTTTTCCACTTTTATCAACTCGTGTTGATATATTTGATATCAAAAGACACTCGGGTGAGATTCTCTATATATTTGCTCATATCATTATGTAATATGAAATACACTATTTTATGTAATAGTATATAGGTGTTGTCATATTAACAAAGAATGTTTTTGAATATATTTCTGAAACGACTTGATCAGGAATTTGATGATGAAACTTTGAAAGAAAAGCTTAACTGTCAGCACAATGTGTCTTTCTTCCAGGGTTTTAATTGATTAGTGTCAGACTTCTTTACTTATGCCAATTCTAAATAAATATATGATTGTATAGATAGCCATGAAGGCATTACTGATATTGTATATTCTGCAACAGCATAAATATTTAAATGTGCCTATTACTGTTTGGTACCATCTTAAGAATATAAACTGATTTCAAACATTTAGTTTCAAGATTCTTAATATGAGGTATAGAAGATTTTTCATCAAAGGTAAAAATGTCACATCATCGAGATACTTTAAGACGCCTGACTTCCATGTTGTATCATATGCCTTCTCTAAATGAAACAAACCAGATTGTGTTTATTGATAAAACCATTGCGCACAAAAGACACAAATTTAACAATGACGATCCTCTGATGCCTGAAACAAGACTGAATATCGGTTATTAGATTATTGGATTCCTCATCCCAGCCTGTTGGTCATTCGCTCCATAGCTTTACAGATGAAGCTTGTTAAATCAATAAGGCGGCAATTTGAAGTATACGGCGTTATCCTTCGTTGGTTTCGCCACAGGAATGGTCATCGCCTCACACCAAGAGAAAATTACTAATATTCTGAATTATCATATATATTATTTCGAATCTTCTTTCCCTTCTGATTTTAATACAAAATATTAGGATCAATGATAAGAAGGTGACGAATTGTAACCACTTGTTTCCGAAAAATTATCAACGATGACATTTCTATGTTACAGTATAATCACTACTACTAAATACAACTAAAGGAGTGCAAACAGCAGTTTGGCTTTGTGATGTGTAGATTATTTCAACTGCCTTTGAACATACATCACATACTTAATCAGTGGAAAATGTTTAACATTATCACCGTTCCAAACAAAGCCAAGCCAGATGATTTTTACCCCCCGGCATATAATGCGGGGGGATATAGCTATGGGCATGTCCGTCCGTCTGTCTGAATCGTTTCCGGAGCAGAACTCGAAAACCGTTAAATATTTCATCAAACTTTGCATTTATATCACTTAAGTAGTGAAGTTGTGCCTTTTGCTATTTTGGAATTTTTCCAATTTTTTTATTTTCCAATTTTCATGAAAGCATGCTGGACATTGGCTAACATTGTGAGTGATGTTTGTTTCCGGAACAGAACTCCGAAACTGTTAGAAATTTCATCATCAAACTTTGCATTTATATCACTCAAGTGGTGAAGTTGTGCCTTTTGCTATTTTGCAATTTTAGACATTTTTATTTTTTACGTTTCCATGGCAACAAGTTGGACTTATGTTCTATAAGGGTGGTGTTCATTTCCAGAGCTTAACTCATAAAACGTTAAATACTTTCTTACAAAACTTTGCATGTCTACCAGGCACATACTGAACATGTTTCCATGGCAACAAGATGGACTAAGGTTCTATAAGGAATCTTGTTTATTTACAAAAAGATCCTGCAGAGAATGTACTTTTAGGAAACCAAGATTTTATCAGGTTGTTACCACGTTAATGGCGTTATTATATGACATCTGTGTAAATCGATGTTTTCATTCAATGCTGGTGTAGTGCCCTTTCAGTACAAAACAACGCAAAATTGGAACAAAATTGTTAACACCCGGAACTGCTTTTGTATCTCTCGATATTCTTTTTGGAGACCGTATTTTGAAACATGCCAGCAAAATTGTACATGATTCGATGCATGATCTGAATCATTACTTCACATTTGTCCCTTGTGTTCGAAGATTCCGGGTGCCAAATTCCCCCAGTATTTGTCTTTTTAACATCGCAAGTATTAGTTTTTTTAAGATCTTGTTTCTATTTTTAATTACACCTTGTGAACATGTTAAATATAAATAATTTAATCATGTTTCTGTTAAATATGGCTACTGTATTAAGGGAGTCACCCACTTTTATCCCTAGGTAGCTTTTCAGTATTTTATTGCTCAAAATACCTTTTTAATGTACAGTGCTATCGTCGCTGTATACGTATTCATGTATTGTTACATTTCATGTTTAGTATGTTCGTATGTTACATCTATCTATGCGCATTTCTTAATTGTGAAACAAATTCCAAATTCGGGTAATAAAGTATTATCTTATCTGTCTTATCTTAATTTATTAGTGTTGAACACTTGGACACTTGTAGTGAATCCTTCTCTTATCATATTCCATACATTGTGGAGTTCGTGTGGTCAATTGGTCAAGCAAAATGTCTCCAGCTGCTACGTGCATGTGTTCACATTGTGAGAGGCTTTGCTCAACATGTCCGTGCTGTTTTAAGTTGTCCTGGGATGTATGTTTAGTGAAACATATTTCAGCCTTTTTCGTACTTATTCTAGTAGTTTTTACAGTCATTATTATACCGTGGTGCACTGACACCTGGACTTTCCTAGGTCTTTGGGATTCTCGCAGTGGCAATGTTTTCGAAAATAATTTAATTTTAATTTTGGTTATGATCATTTATGAAATAAGCAGATTTCAATTATCACAACACAATCAGCCCTGATAAATTGCAATTTGGTAATCGAACTATCCACCGAGGAAGTGACAACTTCAATCATTAAGAAGGCAAAGAATGTTTACTAAGCATTTAAATGATATAAGATTAACCTCCGTAGGGAATTGTGAACATTTAAGTCACCCTTAAAAAAAAACAGCTGGAGAACCAGATTGACCTGATCAGTGATATGAAATGGATAACGGAGGTATATACAAGGAACACACAGTTATTCCAATATGCAAAGTCCATGCAATACTGCAACAGTTTGTAAATTAGTTTTTAATGCAATATATCAGTGAAGTGTTCCCTGTTTAACAATAATACGTGTGCCATAAGACGTCCCATTGGAAGGGGGCACGGGCGGCCCAGTCGTCTAAGGCGCCGCGATTCGCTGTGCAGAGTTGCGTCCCTTAGGCACGCCAGAAACCTATGATTGTGGGTTCGAATCCCGGTTCGTCCCGGTTATGTTTCTAGGTTTGTCAGCACCATACCCGTGTTCGTGGGTTTCACCGAAGTGGTAAACGTCTAAGACTTCGGGCTTTCCTCCCAAATTAGGCTGACACGCCGCGATATAACTGGCATACCGTCAAAAGCGACGTTAAACCCAACTCACTCATTCACTCGCCATTGGCAATCCTTGAAAAAACATTATAGCTATTATACTGTCGCAAACCAAATATTTTAATTATGTTTCCTCAAGCCTACCAAAGCAAACCAGCATAAAGCCACACAATTATGGAATATTAACTCATTTTAAATATACTGAACAACAAAAGTTCCTGTGACATTGAATAAGATTTAATGCAATTTATAATATGTTTTTTTACCAAATCTGAAACAATTTCGGTTTGCAACAGATAAAAGACTCCTGTAAGTGTTCAAATGGTTTAATGTGCCATACTGACTTCAGAAATTGCATGATTTCATAAAAAAAACCATGAACATGCCAAAATCAACATGACAAATCAATAGCGTGTGTGTCCACCCCTGGTTGCGATGCAAGCAACACATCTTCGTCTCATGGAATGGACCAGGCGTCGCACAAAGTCCTGCGGGATATCTGTCCATTTTTGCTGGAGCGTGTTTCGAAGTCCCTGGAGTGTCTGTGGAACTCGTGGTTGACGTCGAATGCGCCGATCCATCTCATCCCACATGTGCTCGATTGGTGAGAGATCAGGGAAGCGAGCCGTCCAGGGGATGACATTCACGTTGTTTTGTTGAAGGGAATCCTGAACAAGTCGGCAATATGAGGCCGGGCGTTGTCATGTTGAAAGGTAATGCCTGGGCCATGACGACGCAAAAACGGTAGAACAACAGGGCCGATGATCTCGTTGCGGTAGCGCTGTCCATTGAAATTTCCCTCTACCACTATCAAACGGGTCCTCTGTCTTGCCGTTATCCCACCCCATACCATAACGCTGCCGCCCCCGAACCGATCTTCTTCCATGACACCATGATTGACGTAACGTTCACCTCGACGTCTGTACACTCGAATCCGTCCATCGCTGTGGCTGAGGTGAAAAGGAGACTCGTCAGTGAATAGAACTTGTCCCCACTGCATGGCCGTCCAGCGTAGACGCTGTCTGCACCACTGTAGACGTGCTTGACGGTGGTTTCCTGTCAAAATGGGACGTCGGGCGGGTCTTCTGGCGACAATCCCTGCACATATGAGTCGACGACGTACGGTTTGTGAAGATATTCGTCGAAGGCCAGGGATGCTTTTTGCAGTCACTGTTGCTGGCTGGGATCGATTTCGTAGGTGTGTTGTTCGAATCCAGTTGTCTTGTCGATTATTGGTTACGCATGGCTTGCCACTCCGAGGATGGTCACTGAGTGCATTCGTTTGTTGCCAACGTTCTGCCAACGTTCTGTGGACGTTAAATTGTCTTGCAACATCACGTTGACTCGATCCTGCTTCAAGCATACCAATGGCTCGCAGACGTTCATTTTCGGACAGGCGTGGCATTTCGTAATGTTGAATAATTGCGTATTAATTTTGTTGTTTTTCTGAGTGGTAGTTGTCAGCACGATGCTTAACAATGCATATGGAATCCCGTTAACGCACATGTTTTTATACCCATTCTTGGGTAGTGAAATGCATGGGGCTTGCATAAAAGTCACCTTTTGCATGGAATGCATGCTTTTCTGTAGCAGTTGCGTTTTTGTGACTTGATTCAATACATGTACTCCAATATTGAAAACCAAACTTTACTCGTTTGAAAAATACACTAAAATATTGGTGTCACAGGAACTTTTGTTGTTGAGTATAGAAACAGCTACCCAAATTACAACAAAAAAACTACCAAGAGAAGGCATATGATGCAATGTGGACACATGGCATTTCAAAAGATTTGCATGAATTTGGATTGAGGGTCATATTACCTCAAGTTATAAACAACGGACAATTTCAAGTACGAGTGGGGGGCTCGGGTGGCCCAGTCGTCCAAGGCACCGCGATTCGCTGTGCAGACTTGCGTCCCTTGGGCACGCCAGAAACCTATGATTGTGGGTTCGAA
This sequence comes from Haliotis rufescens, assembly GCF_023055435.1. Taxonomy (NCBI): domain Eukaryota; kingdom Metazoa; phylum Mollusca; class Gastropoda; order Lepetellida; family Haliotidae; genus Haliotis; species Haliotis rufescens. The sequence goes on from NW_025963924.1 coordinate 7,323,634, forward strand.
TCCCGGTTCGCCCCGATTATGTTTCTAGGTTTGTCAGCACCATACCCGTGTTCGTGGGTTTCACCGAAATGGTAAACGTCTCAGAACCTGCATCACTTCGGGCTTTCCACCCACATTAAGCTGATACGCCGTGATATAACTGGAATACTGTTAAAAGCGACGTTAAACCCAACTCACTGACTCACTCAAGTACGAGTGGGCTGATCATTTCGATCAAGGTCAGGGCGTCCCCCACGGCAGCATCCTATTGTTACACCTTTGAGCATCACAATTAATGGTTTCACAAACATCTTGAACAATAGTATCGATGGTTCACTTTTTGTGGAAGATTTTAACATTTCTCGTCGTGGTAAGAATATGCATACAATAGAAGCTGAAGCTCTGTCTTTACAAAATTCAAAAATGGGCCAACGAAAATATCCTCAAATGTTCTAAATCCAAAACAAACTGCATTAATTTTTGTCATAAATACAACCCTCATAAGGATACAGATTTATTTTTAGATGGTACTTCTATCAAGGAAGTAAAGGAGGCCAAATTCCTGGGCCTCATATTTAACATCGCATCGCACATTCTTACCATCAAATTGCCTGAAGGCTCTCGACTTGTTAAAAGTCGTTTCAAATTCCGAGTAGGGAGAGGATCAGACTGTGAACAGTTTGTACGAGGGGCGTTCAATATAAGACCGAGTCCCAGAATATCTTTTGCACTTTTATTTTTCAATATAATCTCCATTCACCTCAATACACTTATTCCATTTATCCTTCAAGGTTTTAATACCACTTTTATAGAAATCCGCAGATTGGCCCTCTAACCACGCCCCTGTAGCAGCCTTTATGTCCTCGTCATCCTGGAAGCGTCCTCCACGTAGGGCAGATTTCACTTGCCGGAACAGGAAAAAGGCACTGGGGCCTAAGTCTGGGCTGTAGGGTGGGTGATTTAACTGGTCGAATCCACATTCACATATGGCGGCCTGTGCAATTCCCGACTTGTGAACCGGAGCGTTGTCATGCAAAAGTAGAATACCATGTGTTAACATCCACGGCGTTTCTGGCGAATAGATTTTCGCAATTCTTTCATTACATTAGCATAATACTGTCCATTGATTGTATTTTTGGGTGGCATGTAATCAATCAGTAATATGCCTCTTGCATCCCAAGATTTGGTGGCCATTACCTTTCCAGCCGATGGTTGAGTGCGAAACTACCTCGGAGGCGGAGAATTGGGGTGCTTCCATTGAATGGATTCCAATTTAGTCACTAGACGAGAATGAAATCCGGCTTCATCAGCAGTATAGAGATCCTGGAGGTCTCGATAACTTTCAGTTCTCTGATGGCGATCTTGAGCTCTGAGGTCTCGAGGTACCCATCTTGCAGATACCTTGGACATACCAAGATGCTCATGAATAATGGTTACCGCAGTTCTAACTGATATTTGTAATTCCCTAGAAAGGTCAGATACTTTCACTCGTCGGTCAGACGAAATTCTTCTTTCTATAGTAGCAATGGTTTCCGGTTGGGTGGCATCTGAAGGCCTGCCTGGCCTTGGGTCATCGTCTATGGACTCCCTACCCCTTTTCAACTGTAGAGACCAACGGCAAACTGTGGAATAGTCAGGAGCATCCTTACCCATCACTTTACACTTTTTGCTTTGCATCCCTCATTGGTAAGGAACTTTATTACAGCTTGTTGTTCATGTTTGAGAGAATCCATGATTGTGACCACCCTTAGGTGAATGAAGCCATCACATCTAACTTATTGTTGTGTCTGGAACTTGTTATGACACGTGTCAACCTGATTTTATGACTAGTGTCACACCTACCACAGGTTGACATTGGTTGTGTAAAAACAAATGCCCAAGTTGTAAAAGTTATTGAACGCCCCTCGTATGTGGAAGCTGGTGAACGTTAACCTTCCCTCGAACAACGCCATATTAAATTATCACTGCAACACATGACTAAATTGCATTCCAATCAGTCAAACCCAGCATACAATTGTGTTTTCAACCCTCTGTATGAAAACAAGTTTCGAAAATTGTCAAACCTGATTCCATTTGAATCAGAATTCAACCACACATGACTGCAGCAGGGGGAGATCTAAATACCCATGCTTAATATTTTCCTCGTATTCTCAACACGCACCGATGTCAATGACCAATTGTTAACAGTATTTTAAGCAACCGATGCTTGCCGTAAAAGACGACTATGCTTGTTGTAAGAGGCGACTAAAGGGATCGGGTGGTCAGGCTCACTGGCTTGGTTGATTGGTTGATGCATGTCATTACATACCAATTTCGTACCGATTGTATCGACCCGTAAAGATCCGGGATAGAATAGGTTTTCGGAAACCCATGGTTGCCGTAAAAGGCGACTATGCTTGTCGTAAGAGGCGACTATCGGGATCGGGTGGTCAGGCTCACTGACTTGATTGATTGGTTGATGCATGTCATTCTATACCAATTACGTACCAATTTTACCAGGCTCTTTGACACGGTTGATTGCGTGTCCCCCTACCCAAAATATATATCACTGGATTGTGTGGTTCAAACTCAGTCATTTCATTGCCCCTTCCCATGTAGCTGAATTATTGGCTGATTGCATCAATAAACAACAAATTAAAAATAACGTCATTCCCAAATAAAGGTTACAGTGTTTCATTGAAAAGATCGTGAATTACTTAGAACAAATGAAACTCATGATCTGTGATGACTGTGTGCCTTGTGCCGGCAAAACCGAGTCCGTGCGTGCGTCTGTGCGTATCTGTGTCTGTCCATGTATGTACAATAGACTTTACAGCACATGGAGACCTAATATATCCTTGCACATAAAAAACCCATCTGTTGTTGAGATAAGAATATGCGCATTTTTCTTATCTAATATACAATGACATTTAATCCTATAGTCAAGACACCACAAGCACCTGCACTATATCGGTTATAGCGTTGATAAGGTAAGCTGTTTCTTTATGTTATATATCAGGCTGCATAAAAATAATGAATGGAAGTGGAATTTAAGTTAGATAAAGCATGCCAGTACAAGTATATTCAATAAATATTTACAGTTTTAGCTTCAGTTCTACACGTATTCACAAAATAATAAATGGAAGTGGAATTTAACTTACGCTGACCATTGTCTGAAGAGCTATACAGACAAGACGGGAGACAGCTGTTTTCTTCTTAACCCAAGATAACCGAGTGTGGCCGAATTTGAAGTTTCTGACTGACACACTGAGACATAAGGACATTATGATCACTATGGATACAGGAAGTGATTGGAGTCATATTCAAACTTGTAGACCCGTGAAGATTCCGGGGTAGAATAGGTCTTCAGCAACCCATGCTTGCCGTAAAAGGCGTCTATGCTTGTCGTAAAAGGCGACTAACGGGATCGGGTGGTCAGGCTCACTGACTTGGTTGATGCATGTCATCGATCCCAATTGTGTGGATCGATGCTCATGATATTCATCACTGGATTGTCTGGTCCAGACTCGATTATTTACAGACCGCCGTCATATAGCTGGAATATTGTTGAGTGCGGTGTAAAACAACAAACCAACCAACCAAATCTTGACAAACCGGAATCTATACTACTTATTCCGTTCGGGGATTTCAAACAAAGTGTAAAGAGTTAATGCACAAAAAGGTGGGACACCCAGGTAGGAATCAATAAACTTCATGAACACAAACCAACAATACGTACTTGGGTTGTCAGTAAAGACATGATGATGTCATTTTGTGACGATCTCGTATTGTCCACAGTTAGTTTTCCCACGAATATCTGCTTAAAAAAGATGACAACAAGTGTTTTCCCTTGTGACGAAAGGTTCACCGTCAAATTGCAAGGGATTCACACTATCAAACAGTAAATCTGAAAGATCTCATTTCCCGTGTAAGTGGGCATCTAATCTTCAACTACTTGAAAGAAATTTGTCTGTATCAGAGAATTTTGAATATGTATGTGAATAATTAACTGCTTGTTCTTAATTGTTTTGTGATGCTTTTACCAACTGACATTATTGAAGGCTCTGTCCGGAGGTTAAAATACCGTCAAGTATTTTAAGCCAACTCGTTGCTGAGTATGAACTGATATTGGCTAGGGTTATGCACGGCCACCAGTGACTAAAGTGATGACGTAAATCCTACGGGGGTATCATGCAGGAAGCTGGCCTAGCTTTGGGTACGGGTGGCCTATAGACCGTGGTTTAAACAGTTGCAGATAATATTGTTGTGCCCAAATATGTTTGACAAATTTGTTTTTAAAAACACTGACGAAAATATGACTTAATTGTGTATGTAGCAGCTGGTTTTCATCGCTAAATGGCTAAAATAATGTCTGCCCAATTCCGCCTCGATTTTGTAATTGCATTATGGGGCTTTTCTGTCTGTTTATTTGTGTCCACAACCCACTCACTCACCCACTCTTTTCTCCGAGGGCATCAGGGGGGGGGGGGGGGGGTTTAAACACGTACTTGGGGTATAGTCGGAGTCGTACGGTGTTAGTTCTTATGATTATGAAAATAACTTTTCTCGTTGTCTCTTTATGGTACTGAAACAGGATGTTAGTCATACAAAGCCATTTACAGACATTATTTGTTATATGAATTATTCACAATGTCAAGTTAGTTTTTCACACACTCGACATCGTATGTAATCTTGTTATTTTTGTAGGAATGACAGAAATAGGCAAATATTTACCGATCAGATTTGTTTGGGTTGCGGCTGACCAGTTCCTAACGTATACTCGCTTTGGGTTCCGCGAAGATGTGGTCTTCAGGTCTTGTTGAATAAGGAATTCCTTCATGTTTAAACATGGCAATAAATGAGTGTTGTTTGACAAGAAACATTCAATCTCATCAAAATCAGATCTAAGTTCTCGCTGCCGCTAAACAAAGATCAGAGGACATCCTATTACGGGTCACGTCAGAACGACCTTTCGCGAACTTTGACCGACCACTGAAACGACTAACACGGAGTCGACATCAGCCAATTAGAAAGCAGCTTTCTCGAGTTTTACGGCACTTGATTCAACAGAGCGACTTCCATTTCAGACTACGCTTGAAAAATATATTGACATAGTTCTCGATTAAAATTTGGAAAACTGAACAACCGAACGTTCCGGAATGTCTAATATATGGTTAAGATTGTATGGGAGTGCTTCCAACACACTGTGCAGCGCCTCCTCCGTGCAAATGTTTGTCACACGGAAGCGAGAGATAGGCGATAATTTTGACGGAATCAATCGCACGGGCCATAACTGTCGTTCGGAATACCCCGTGTTAACGTTTTCGAGGTTGCATGATTAGAAAACTCATTCCGACTGTCACTTTCATGATCTGGTAAGCGACGCTCTGATTGGTTGGATGAAAGGTTGTTCCCGCGTGACCCGTAATGGGATGTCCCGAGATCTTTGCTTAGCGATAGCGAGAACTACGATCTGATTTTAATTAGATTGAGAAACATTTTTCATTCAATAAAAAAATAACAGATTTGGTAAAGTAAAACAGATGCTGCTTCAAGAATTATAACATGGATTTTATAAGAGATAGACATTGCAACCAATCGGCCAAACCCGTGAAGATCTAGGGTGGAATAGGTCTTCAGCAAACCATGCTTACCGTAATAGGCGACTATGCTTGTCGTGAAAGGCGACTAACGGGATCGGGTGGTCAGGCTCGCTGACTTGGTTGATGCATGTCATTGTATCCCAATTGTGTAGTATCGATGCTCATGATGTCAATCACTGGATTGTCTGGTCCACACTCGATTATTTACAGACCGCCGTCATATAGCTGAAATATTGCTCAGTACAGCGATAAACAAGAAAGATTGGTTGGTTGGTTTGTTCACTGGTCGATTGCCTATGTGATGGATACTGAACGATATCAGATCATCGATATTCATGAAGCGTTAAATTCCTTGCCTAAACTACCTTGCCAGAGGACTGGGATACAACAGTGACTACAGATGAAATTTTGAATTCATCATGAGAGTGATGAAACTGTAATCACGTTTGAAAACCGCCAGAATTAATACATTTGAGAGATGTGACCCTTAGAAACAGTGCAAATGGGCTCCGAGTGGGGACAATATGTACATGTGCTTAGATCATAAAAGGGGCTATTGAAATCATGACAAACATTTATTACTTGCCCGTGAAGAGATCACCCGTTTAATACACATACAGTTGTATTATAACGTCGCTATATAAGTGCAATAATCTTGGACGCGACGTTAAACCCAATTTCACCTCACCTCACCTACAGCTGTATTACACATTGTGTAATACCAAAACGCGTGCTTATGTACTCTCGGAACACGTTTCACGAACAAATGTTGAAAGCTCTCAACATCCCTTCGCTTATTCAACGACATTGCTTGTGGAGATGAAAGATCACTAAGAGGAGCTTATGCACACTGGATGACCCCAGCAACCTTGTTGCTAGGTTGACGTCACATGGCATTGTTTCGCCGAAGGATCTGGCAACAAAATTCCACAAATTACGTCATCGGGTATTGTGACGTGATTGTTAACATTGAGGTGCAAGGCCCCGTTCCACAAGGCGATCGTACGGTAGCGCGACGACAGTCGTTGGTCAAAGTTAAAGTATATGAGTTGCGATAACCTTAACGCTACGATAATTTTGTGGAACGGACGCCTGAATTCTAAAGGTGGACCGTTGGATGGTATTAAATTAAGTATTACTGAAGTATTACTGTGTTAAACTCAGTTGGATTATGCCGTGGATCGTGTAGGTGTCAGCCTATTCACACTCAACAGTATAATTCTAAAAACGTTATAAATGGCCAGTAATAAATAAAATACTAAACTCGCTCCCGTGTAAAACCAATTTTATGAAACTCGTGAATAGTTACGGTATCTGACTCGCTTTCGCTCGTCAGATACCAGAACTATTCACTCGTTTCATAAAATTGGTATTACACGGGAGCTTGTTTAGTATTCTATATGTATTAACTAAAATGATATTTGAAACACAATCCTCTTGGAAAACTTTTGTTGCGGTACCGTGGGAGACAAGCTTCTACAAACAGAACTGGTAACATTTATTTACAGCGCTCATAATTTGATTTGCAATCTGTCGATTCCTTACCTCATTACTTTTAATGCAATTAAGATAGACTTAGGGTAGAGATATTGGTATCTATATCTTCGTGTTTGTGCCCCCTGATTTAGTTTCTATTTTGTAATGAGCAAGTCCAATATGAAAGTTGTTCTTCCATTTTATCCGAGTTCTTACGTCCCACAAAGATCCTTCTATCTGGTAGCCTTAATCTTTTTTAATATTTAAAAAGGTCTTTTAGTAACGAATCGCTAGTGTTTTGAAGTTTTATTCTAATTTCTTCTTCGGATTTAATAATTCTTTTTAATAATTTTTAACTTCCAGTTAAGCAATATTTATCCTATAAAAGCTTTTTGTTTATAAGTGGTATGGTATGGATTTGCAGTACTTGAAGTCAATTATGTCCCCAGTGACCAGGAAGTAAATTTATGGTAGCTTTTGCTCATGTCTTTTCTTTAATCATGTGAAATTGGTTTCACCTTAGTTTAAGTACCTCCATGCCCCCTGGTGCGCTAAATGTTTAAGTATTATTGACAGGCAAATATTTTATATCAATATCCGACGGAATAGCTGAATAGGTATCGTGAATACTGTGTATGTGAAGACAGAAGTGTACAGATGGTCGTACTCCCTGGCCTCATTGTCATTTGCTCATGACAATTGTTCCTTTTGAAAATCAACAAAAAGTTAAAAAACACAATTGAGTTCCCGACTTCCCTGATTGTTGTGTTAAGCTGTTCGTACTTGTATGGTCGGTTGCCTTTCTTGTTAAAAATCATGTTTGACGTTCTATATATTGATCAATTATATGTAATAGTGAGGTGAAAAATATTTCCTATCTGACAGACATGGTCGATATTTCAGATGGAAAGTTGACTAGATAATTAACTGAATGTTAGTCTTATGGTTTATAAGCATCACAATTACGTTTGCAATTTACAGTCCGAATAGTCTGAAACACCGGAATTGTAACTAGCTAACAGACCATCTGACATCGTCCAATAACCGCCAAATAGACAATTCTCTTCCACTGTGAAGATTCCGGGGTAGATTCCTGGGTAGAATAGGCCTTCAACAACCCATGCTTGCCGTAAAAGGTGACTAAGCTTGTCGTAAAAGGCGACAAACGAGATCAGGTGGTCAGGCTCGCTGACTTGGTTGATGCATGTCATCGATCCCAATTGCGTGGATCGATGCTCATGATATTAATCACTGGATTGTCTGGTCCAGACTCGATTATTTACAGACCGCCGCCATATAGCTGGAATATTGCTGAGTGTGGCGTTAAACAACAAGCAAACCAATCCACTGAGAAATAAAGAAAACTAGAAATAAAAGACACCAGTGTAACCGCCTCGTGTGTTTCATATTCTTTAGATCTAGGTAAAAACACAAAATAGCCGTGAAGTTCTGGGTAAACATTTATCTTCAACAACCCATGCTTCAGAGGTGACCAACGGGATCGGGTGGTCAGACTCACTGACTTGGTTGATGCATGTCTCCGTATCCCACCTGCGTAGATCGATACATATGATATCAATCACTGGCATGTCTGGTCCAGCTTCGATTGTGTAAAGGCCGTCGTCATATAGCTGCAATATTGCTGGTGAGACGTTAAACAAACAAACAAACAAACATCATAAAGACCAGAGGGATGACTTTCCCTTCATGTCGAGAAATATACCAGAAGCTCAATTATTACAGCCAATTGTCTTCTAAACTGCATAAATATATTTATCATTTAACTAAAGCATTTATCCATGACATAAGCTTATTACATAAAAACATGTATGTCATACCCCATTGACATAAGTATGCAAATTATATATGCAAATTAGCTAACCGGAAGAGAGAGCGGTTTGATTTGAAACTATATATTATAAGTGAAGTTACACCAGAGATATAATCAGATTACACAGAATCGTTGTTGTTACCGTTATTAAAGTTTCAATTATTCTGCCAAAGTCTGTTTAAGTATTTTGTTTAAAATAATCCGAGGAACTTTTTTTCTCAGCGAATTGTTTATTTTGGTTTACATGGCTATGGAAAACATGTATCACTACGCACGAGTGAGAATACGCACGTAAGATTTCGACAAGTTGCTGATGTTAATGTTTAATGCAATTATTCCTTAATTTGGAAGCAAAAATGTGAAAATGATAAATAGAATTCATCACTCGTGTTTTTTAATATGGGAAATATCAACCTCGTCCCGTTAATCGGTATTTGCCTCGCCAAAGGCTCGGCAAATACCGATTAACTAAGACTCGGTCGATATTTCCCATATTAAAAAACACTCGTGATGAATCCTCTATGTATTATATTTGCGTTGTGTTATATCAATGTGTGACTTCCTGGTTAAGGCATTTTTGAAAGAAAAAGCTCTAACCTTTAGTGTCTCGATTTCACAGTAGAATTGAACATGATCTTTCTACGTGAAGATCCGGGGTAGAATAGAGCTTCAGCAACCCATGCTTGCCGTAAAAGGCGACTATGTTTGTCGTAAGAGGCGACTAACGGGATCGGGTGGTCAGGCTCGCTGACCTGGTTGATGCATGTCATCGATCCCAATTGCGTGGATCGATGCTCATGATGCCAATCACTGGATTGTCTGGTCCAGATTCGATTATTTACAGACCGCCGTCATAAAGCTGAAGAATTGCTGAGTGCGGTGTAAAACAACAAACCAAGAACAAACAAACGAAGATTTCAAAGAGCGTCAAACGACTCCTCACAAGAATTGTTTGGTAAAGTCGTCGTATAAGCAAAGCTTTCAAAACGTTTGACGATAGACATTTCCAAGTTGACGTCAGATGCAGTAATAGTAGGACTTTATGCACGTCAGGGACATATGTATTTATGATGAGTCCACACGCTGACACAAGGCTGTGGAGGAAAAGACCTAGCACTTGGAGGACATACCGTGTTCTAGCTGCAGAAATCTGACGCACTGTGACAAAAACTATGTCTAATGCAATTCTCTGTTTTGACTTGTGCCATATGATGCCGTGTTTTTTAGGGTAACAATTGAGTTGCCTTTGCACGTGTTTTTATGGGCGTCACCGGTGGTACAGCATACGCTCTACTTTTCGCGAACACCCGGTATAATCACTATTTGACAGTGATTCATAAGCACATGCTTATTATAGTCGGAATTACTGACTTTGCTTTTAGTAGATTTCTTAATATTTCTTAAAATATTTGATACAAAAATTACTCCAATTCTTATATATTGAGCAGAGGTCTTGGGGCATACTGAATACAGAACTATTGAACTGGTCCATCTATAAGCTTGTAAACGATTCCTTGGCGTAATTTTTTTTTACATCGAGTGTTATGGTATATGGTGAATGTGGACGTGTACCACTTTACATATTTCAACATACCAGAATTCTCAAGTATTGGTTCAAGATTCTTAAAATGCCTATTGATAGATTACCTAGAAAATGTTACAATATGATGTTATTGTATGAAAAACATGGAATCCACAATTGGGTATATGATGTAAAGTCGTTATTAAATGATTGCAGCTATGGGTATGTTTGTCATAATCAATGTGTACCAAACAATCCAGATTCATTTTAAGTATCTTTACGCCAAAGATGGGCATCGCATGTTTTAAGTTCAGAAATATGCAATTATTACAAGTTTTTTCAAGACAACAATTTCCCCAGAATACTATTTGTTTGACATCAACTTTAAAAGGTTTAGAATAAGTTTAGCACAATTGAGATGCAGCTCTCATAGCTTAGCTTAGGATCGAAGTAGGCAGGCAAAGAAACATAGCCACAGTATTGAGAATATGTGAGCAATAGGTTTTAAATGTGATTGAAGATGAGTTTCATTTTCTGTTAGTTTGTCCAAAATAGGACCACCTTAGAAGAAAATATATTGTTCTGCCTTGTTATGTACATCCCACTCTACAAATTTAAAACGATCATGTCAACAACTGATAAAGATACTTTAAAAAATCTATCAATGTTCATTTATCATGTTATGTCAATTAGAATATGACCTGTTAAACGGATCTGTAACCACTCACTTAGACTAACATATAGTCTCTGAAATGAACATATCATACAGAAAAAAACAGTTGTTCAGTTATCTTAATAAAAATCTAATAAAAAGGGAGCCCAGTGATTCTCTTCCTGATACTGCAGTAATCTAGACTTGCCAAACATTATAGACTTGCATGGGCTGTAGTTGATATAAATGTATCAGGGTCTGTAAGACAGACTACCACTCACTCTGTGTGTGTGTGTGTGTGTGTGTGTGTGTGTGTGTGTGTGTGTAAAATTTATAACGATCATGTCAACAACTGATAAAGATACTCTAAAAAATCTATCAATGTTAATTTATCATGTTATGTCAATTAGAATATGACCTGTTAAACGGATCTGTAAACTCACTCTGTGTGTGTGTGTGTGTGTGTGTGTGTGTGTGTGTGTGTGTGTGTGTGTGTGTGTGTGTGTGTGTGTGTGTGTGTGTGTGTGAAAACGCCATCCTATTTAACACTGCAGTAACTTTATGTTTAGGGCTAAAGGAAATCATTGATCACTGTTCGCCAAATTTAGGTAGTTGGTCTTTAAAGCATTTTGTCTGTCATTAATGGTTTATGACCTCACATTATAACTCAGGGTTGTGATTTATAATGGCAAATTGATATCACCAACAATAATGCTTGTACATTATGGATATACGTGTTACTTATTATCCAACCGTTTTCTGTGTATAACTGTACTTAATCACACCACAGTCATCTATCTCAAGGAAAGAGAACATTGGTAGGACAGGCGCTCTCATTTGATCGTTTCCATGACTTGTCATGCTGTCAACCGCTGATGCATGCAATATTGATTACAATCTACGATCAATTTGCACGCACGAGGAAGACAAATTAACACTTGTTGACTTTGACTTTTGTTCACTGTGAATGTGTTATTTTTGTAGAGACAAATTGGCCGTTGTAATTTAATCATTTTTGCAACATTAAAACTGCGTCGTGTTCCTGGGTACGGCGTTAGGCAACGAACAAACACTTCTTCTAATTGTGATAGTTGCACTCTACAATGTATCGCAGAGACACGTAGAAGCTACACAGTATTAACAACACTAGTATAAGGATACAATGTGCGTCAGACAGGGGTTACAATATTGGTTCCATGCAACCTATGCTTGTCGTATGAAGCGACTTAATGGATTGGGTGGTCCGGCTGAATGACTTGTTGATTGGGTGGCATCGTATTCAGAGAGCATGGCATGCTGTTTTTAACAATGATCACTATTTTATCTGGTCATGACTCGATTATTTATCGGTCTCCTATAAACAAAGCCAATTCCCCACATGTACAAACGTATGGAAAAACACATCCGTCGGCGTCTAGTCTTTATATATATATTATCTATATCTATATATATCTGCACGTGTACGTGTGTGTACAATTGTAAGAATGGCTGTTCCAAATAAAGATGGCACTCGTGAAGAGCAGCCTCCACGTGGTGAGTGCTGGGTGACTTTTACCCTGTTTGACAATTTTAGCTACCTGTGTCCTTTTTGCTGGAGTATAGCACCCTTGTAACCCTGGTGTTTGTAGTCGGTTTCCACTACATCACTGTCCTGTTGATACTCCATGGCGGGTGGGGGGCAGGGGTGTCGAATATCTTTCTTTCATCATGGCTACCCCCATGTTCACTGGTTCTCGATCAAAAACAAAACGACGTCATTGACACAAATAATGCAACATCTTCTGATGAAGAGTCTGCACACATTGTTGATTCTTGGCCCCGTTTTCTTGTTGTAGAAGGAGTTGATGGTGAACCCCTTTGTAGTTTCAAAATCCATAGAAGGTATATGTGGAAATGTTACCAATGCTACTCGTCTCCGTTCCGGCTCCTTGCTTGTGGAATGTGCACGGAGACAACAGTCTCTAAATCTACTCCAAACTCATAACTTTGCAAATACTGAGATTGTTGTCTCAGTGCACAAAACTCTGAGTTCATGTCGAGGCATTGTACGAGATCGTGCAAAATGCCTTTCAGACATGTCTGAGGAGACATGTCAACAGAACTAAAACATCAAGTTGTGACTTCTGTGAAGAGATTCACAAGGAAAGATGGTGACCCATTCGTAAAAACTAACACCTACCTTTTCACGTTTGCTCTCGCAAAGATTCCATCATTTATTAAAGCAGGGTATTTCAACATCGGGGTGGATGTATATATACCAAATCCACTCCGGTGTTTCAAATGTCAACAATTTGGACATGGTGCAAAATCTTGTCTCATGATAGCACCTACTGCGCATGCACAGATGCCATCAAATGTGCAAATGGCAGCGGTGATCACATGTCCTCATTTAAATCGTGCCCCTGTTATTTGAGACAAACAAAAATTCTAAAAATCAAATATACTAATGACATTTCCTTCACAGATGCTAAAACGCTTTCAGACCAAGAGTCACCCACTTCCTCTTCTAGGCTGACTTACTCTGCTGCAGTCTCCTCGTCTCCCCTCAAAGTTGATGCCGGATGCCCAACGGCTATTAACTGGGTCTCAGACTAACAGACCATTTTGTTTCCAGTTAATGCTGACAAGACCACTGTTTCATCGTCAACAGCTACACAAGCTGTACTTTCTACAAGACCTCTGCCAGAATCATCTGCACCTGAATATGAACCTGAACCTGAAATACTAAATAATGTAAGCATGAGAAGAAAAGGGAAAACACAACAAAAGAAAAAAGAATCAAAGGCCCTGAAACACATCGAGGTGTCTTTACCATTGACAGTCCCTCTGGAGGTTCATAACCCCTTTGAACCTCTAGATATGGAAGTCACCCCATCTCCGCCAATTCAACAGATCTCGATCTCCAGTTGAACCCCATGAGTTGCTCTGCTACCTTAATACAATGGAATTGTCGAGGACTTCGGAACAATTTTAATGACCTTCAGCTACTAATTCCAGATTTATAACCATCAACAATTTGTTTACAGGAAACTTTCCAAAAAAACACAGATAAATTTGATTTACGACAGGTGAAGCAGGGCGTCATTCACAGTCCTGTTCCTCTCAATACCCCTCTTCAGGCTGTTGCGGTACATGTCACATTAAATATTGTTTTTACTTTATGTTCTTTGTATGTACCACCATCGTACTCTCTTCGATAGTCTGATCTTCAGGCACAATATGACCAACTCCCTAAACCCTGTGTTATCATGGGAGATTTGAATGGCTATAACCCACTCTAGGGTAGTAGTGACACTAACAATAAAGGAAAAGTACTTGAGGATTTTCTCTTAAATAATGATTTGTGCATTTTCAATGATGCTACTCTAACATATCTACATCTTGCAACTTGTACTTACTCTTGTCTAGACTTGTCAGTTGTAGATTCTAATTTACTTCATGAATTCGAATGGTCAGTTTACGATGACCTCTGTGGTAGTGACCATTTTCCTACCATTTACTAAGGCAAACTGGGCTTTATACGAAGTCCTTTGCACTAATCATCTAAAACCTGATGGTTTTCTTGATGTTTCTGACCCTATAGAACTTTTTTCCGATAAACTTAATGAAATAGCTGATGAATGTATTCCGAAGTCCTCTTCAAATCCTCACATACGTAAACCATGGTTCAGCAATGATTGCAAACAAGCTCGGAAGGCAAGGGAAAAGGCTGAAAAATATTTCCGTAGCCATCCTATGGTCCACAATTTGAATAAATTTAAAGGATTGAACACTAAAGCACGGGGTACATTTAAACAAAACAAGCGTCAGTCTTGGCAAAATTATGTCTCTAAGATAAATCTAAAGTGTGAAACATGATTCAGAAAATTAAAGGTAAGGGTTCTAAATCTAGTATCCACCATCTTAAAAATGGGAATGAATTATTAACCGATACTTCTGATATTGCTAATAAACTTGGTGAAACTCTGGCTCAACATTCTTCCCCCTCTAACTATGCCCTTAAATTCCAAAACTATGAAAAGCAGCAAGAAAAGAAACCTATAAATTTTAATTCAGATAATGGGGAAGATTACAATGAAATCTATATTTACAGATGGATCCAAGGATAGTGGCGCTGTTGCCAGGTTACCCGATAATAGTTCCATTTTCACAGCAGAGGCCAATGCCAACAGCTTTGCGATATATCAGCAAACAATCAAAATATAAGAAGTATATCATATTTCCGATTCTCTCTCTTGCCTGCAGGCTATCTATAACATATCATGTCAACATCCACTTTTATTCAAAATTATTGAATTATTTAATGAACTTGCAACTGGCCATTACGACATCGTCTTTTGTTGCTTATCCAGCCATGTTGGAATCACTGGTAACACAATGGCTGATGCTGCAGCTAAAGCAGCACTCAACAAATCTGTGACACCACTTACACTGATTACAAGCCAGTGATTAGATCCTATATTCTAGACCTGATGCAAAAGAAGTGGGACACCCAAGTAGGTATAAATAAATTACATGAAATAAAACCAACTATTGGTTACACCTACTTGGGATGTCAGTCCAGATTTGAAGAGGTCATAATACAACGATGTCGTATTGGCAATAGCAGATATACTCATGAATATCTCTTGAAAGGTGAGGATCCTCCATTTTGTATCCCTTGTGATGAGAGAATCACAGTCAAGCATATCCTGAATGACTGTATTGATTTTGCCATCACAAGGGATTTCAAATCGTCATCTATTAAGGATCTTTTAAGCAGTATCAATTCTCGTTTTTTTTAAAAGGAAATAGAGTTGTTTGCAAAATTTTGATTGTGTCTTGTAAAATATAAATGTTTTATGATTGGTAGATTAAATTAGCAACTTAGATTGTTAGAGGCTGTATCCTCGAGGGGGCTTAAAGTACTGTAAAAGTATTGTCCTCCTGAGAGGGTACATAAGTTCCCCTTCTTTCAAGGTAAATTTAGAACTACCGTGTTTTTAATCGTAGAATATGTGCCATTTTAAGATGTTAGGCTAACTCTGCCAATAATCGCCAACACTTGAAGGGATGATGTAAATCCTGCTGGGGCCCATGCAGATAGCAAAGGTACTGTAAGTCCCCATGGTCCCCAGTATGGTGATCTCCCTTTAGGGACTGGCGATCTATAGCCCGTTTGTATCATGTTATTGTTATGTATAAGTGTTATCCTTTTTTATGATTCCATACTAGTTTTAAAATCTTTTTCTGTGATAAGTCTAGTACTTTTTACTGTCCTTCGTCGGCAGGTTTTTATATAAGTTTAATTGTATTTATAAAAATTAACCCTTGATAGTCACGATATGGCTGAAATATTGCCGATGTGACTTAAAATTTCAACTCACACACTCCAAATAAAGATCTTTACCGAAACGTCGCCTTTAGAGTATTAAAGAAGTTGTTATCCATCAATTGTGTCTACTTTGTCATCCGTCAACTGGTATAACTCCTGCTGGGGTCCA
This sequence comes from Haliotis rufescens, assembly GCF_023055435.1. Classification (NCBI taxonomy): domain Eukaryota; kingdom Metazoa; phylum Mollusca; class Gastropoda; order Lepetellida; family Haliotidae; genus Haliotis; species Haliotis rufescens. Next base: position 7,340,159 of record NW_025963924.1, read on the forward strand.
TGCAGGTAGCAAAGGTACTATAAGTCCCCATGGATCCCAGTATGGTGATCTACCTTCAGTGGCTGGCGATCTATAGCTAATTTTTATCTTGTATTGTTACGTATGGTGTTATATTTTTATGGCTATCTACCAGTTTTTAAATAAAATCTGTGTTAATAAGTCTAGTTCTTGTACTGACCTTCGACGACAGGTTTTTATACAGTCTAAATATATCTATTTTGAATATAATGCTTTTTCTCGTCACGATATGGCTGGAATGTTTCCGATGTGACGATCCCAATTGCGTGGATCGATGCTCATGACATCCATCAATGAATTGTCTGGTCCAGACTCGATTATTGACAGACCGCCGTCAAATAGCTGAAATGTTGCTGAGTGCGGCGTTAAACAACAAACAAACTAGTATTTACCGCACGGGATAACTCACATACACCATCACACAGATCTGTAAAATATCCAGTGTAGAGTATATATTGTTCAAGAATAATACGCATACGTCCATAGAGTATCGATTTATTGTGGTTAGTGTTCCTGCAATGTGTATATCTCGCCTCAGATAGCTACACGAAATCTGATGCCGTGTTAAGCAATAATCAATCACTCACTCAACGTGTGTATATCTCGCCTCGCATAGCTACACGAATGCTGATGCCACGTTAAGCAATAATCAATCACTCGCTCAACGTGTGTATTTCTCGCCTCGCATAGCTACACGAATGCTGATGCCGCATTAAGCAATAATCAATCACTCGCTCAACGTGTGTATTTCTCGCCTCGCATAGCTACACGAATGCTGATGCCGCGTTAAGCAATAATCAATCACTCACTCAACGTGTGTATTTCTCGCCTCGCATAGCTACACGAATGCTGATGCCGCATTAAGCAATAATCAATCACTCGCTCAACGTGTGTATATCTCGCCTCGCGTAGATACACGAACGCTGATGCCGCGTTAAGCAATAATCACTCACTCACTCAACGTGTGTATTTTTCGCCTCGCATAGCTACACGAATGCTGATGCCGCGTTAAGCAATAATCACTCACTCACTCAACGTGTGTATTTTTCGCCTCGCATAGCTACATAAATGCTGATGCCGCGTTAAGCAATAATCACTCACTCACTCAACGTGTGTATTTTTCGCCTCGCATAGCTACACGAATGCTGATGCCGCGTTAAGCAATAATTACTCACTCACTCAACGTGTGTATTTTTCGCCTCGCATAGCTACATAAATGCTGATGCCGCGTTAAGCAATAATCAATCACTCACTCAACGTGTGTATATCTCGCCTCGTATAGCAACATTGTTACTGATGCGGCGTTCAGCAGTAAGCAATCACTCATTTTGTGTATTTCGTCTTGAATGGTATGCAAACATACCAACAGAACTTCGAAAAGACAGTTGACATAAACAAATTATGTATTCAAGTTTGTAAGTTTAACATTATTCTTCATAATTCGTAATAATGATACTAGCTGAACGTGAACCATGTGCAATAGACTGCAGGCATATCAAGAGAAACGAGTATTGTAGCTTGTAAATCGTGCCTATTGTATGAAATACGTGATGAAAATACATTTACAAGGAAAAGTTACAAATTACAGTACAGAGCTGTTTACATCGATCTATACATTATGTCGCTCCCGTCGCGAAAACGCGTAGTACTTGATCTATAACTACATTATCAAGATTAAAAACTTGAGGAAAAGATAATGGTTTATGTATTTGTATTCCCTTTCCCAGTTTAATACCTCACTGTATGAAACGGTATATAACACTCACTAACCCTACCTTGTATTAACCACATCCATCGATTGACTGGGGCATATATCCCATTTGAAGACAACTGAGTGTTTGTTCTTTACTAAGGGACCTACCATTTTATTTTCCAAAAATGTAAGATATTATTGTCAAACGTGCAAAACATGTGTCAGTTCCAGAGAAAAAAAATAGTATGAAGTACTAACAGAAAAATATAATTCCATTTCAAATTGCTTTTCCAAACACGATCGCCTTAGTGCTATGATCACTTTGTTGAATGGCGCAGGTCCTAAGTGTGTAGCCTTCAGACATAACGGATGTCAGGCGAGTAGGTGATTAAAGGCTCAATGCGGTTATAATCTGTATCCATTAATATCATGGTGGTGGAGACGAAAATAAGCTTTACACAATGAACCACCGTTGGGAATGAAACCCATGGCAACTGTGTTCTCGATATCGATATTCACATGACTAAAAACCTTTGTTCCAATTATGCTAGGATTTAGCGTCAGTTCGTTATGACCGAGTTCAAGTTATATCCGACTTCATAACATCCATAGGTCCTTCTGCAAATCACCATCGTTGCCTTCAATACAAAGTTGAGTGCATATCATCTCCGTTGTCGCCTTGAATCAGGGGCCCGTGAAGATCCGGTGTAGAATAGGTCTTCAGCAACCCATGCTTGCCGTAAAAGGCGGCTAACGGGATCGGGGGGTCAGGCTCGCTGACTTGGTTGATGCATGTCATCGATCCCAATTGCGTGGATTGATGCTCATGATGTCAATCACTGGATTGTCTGGTCCAGATTCGATTATGTACAGACCGCCATCATATAGCTGCTATATTTATGAGTACGGCGTTAAACAACAAACAAACAAACAATCTTGAATCAGGATTCGAGTGCATACCACCATGGTAGGCTTGAAACAGAACTTGACAGCAGATATATATCATCGTACCACTGTATGCAGAGTTGAGTGCAGAACACCGCCACACTCATGAATGTATGTGAAGAAAATCTTCGTAGACTTCAAAGGTTTGATTTGATAAAATAACCAATCAATTCACGTTGTTGTTTTACATTCGTTGGTGAAATAAAAAGAAAGACGTACCATTCTACTTTTGTATTACTTTATCTTTTATGTTCACTTCAAAGTGTACATTGCGTAAGAGAACCCATTGAATGAGCTAAAAATTCAGTTGGAGGAAACATACAAACGTCACTATAAGCCGTCAAGGTTAACTGTTGAACTTTCAAACAAACAGTCATGTCAAAGAAAACCTCAATCATATCAGATAAGATTGTATGTGTCATCAATTTGTATTTTTGCCATTTGTGTCCAGAGTGTCAGGACACTCATGAACAATTTACCAATATTCACCACACTGCCTTAAAATACCGCCCTTCCATTATCAGTGTTTTGATATGAAGCTTTAAATGTCATACAAACATGTATTACTTGCCCGTGAAGAGATCACCTGTTTGATAAACATACAGCTGTATTACACATTGTGTAATACCAAAGTGAGTGCTTATGTACTGCGGAACAAGTTACACGAACAAACAGTGAAAGCTCTAAGCATCTCTTGGCTTATTTAACGACATTGCGTGAGGAGATGATGGATCATTGAGAGGAGCTTATATGCACACTCAATGACCCCAGCAACCCCGTTGCTAGGCTGACGTCACATGGCATTGTTTCGCCGTTGGATCTTGCAACACTATTCCACAAATGACGCCATAGAGTACTGAGACCTAATTGTAATCTTTGTGGTGCAGGTCCTGTTCCACATGGCGATTGAATTGTAGCGCAACGACGGTCGTCGCAAGTTTCTGTTAAAGTATGTGAGTTACGATAACCTTAGCGCTACCATAACTTTGTGGAACGGACGCCTGGACTCTAAAGGTTGGCCATGGTATGGTATTAAATTAATATGTGTCAATGTTTGAAGTATTATTCTGTTAAACTCAATTGGATTACGTTGGCAAGTAATGAATAAAATACAAAACTCGCTCCGTGTAATACCAATTTTATTAAACTCCTGAATAGTTCTGTGCCCACTTGCACAAAGCGATCGCCGCGCTACGACTTTTGTAAGCCTCTGTTAAAGTATGGGAGTTACGATCATCTTAGCGCTAAGATCGCCTTGTGCAAGTGGGCCCAGCTTTCGCTCGTCAAATACCAGAACTATTCACTCTTTTCATAAAATTGGTATTAAACGGGAGCTCGTTTAATATTCTATATCATTGTTAACCATTAATACAAAGAACCAAACTATACATATGTAAACTTCGCATATATGTCTATATAGTTTCAGAACGTAGTGACAGTTGAAGGAGCTACATATGAACTTTAAGGAACATGGTAAACAAATACTCATTATATATCATATACTCGAGCGTACCAACACATTGTCTTAAAGAAATGACACTATCTTCAGCGAATAGATTTCACCCAGATATAAAATACCCAATACTTATATTCAATTTATAAGCCAAATTGCCCATCGGCACATAAGAAAACATCAAAACTGCATTATGTGAACTTAAGGATATGGCAATTGTGCTTCAGATTATCCTAGGTTAACATATGACAAGACACAACTACTATTTAGTGACTCATTCATTTGCACTTAACCACGTGTAATTTCCTCGACATTTCATTAATGTGATGGCCAATGGCAGTACATCATTCTTTTTCAATCTGTAACAATGTTAGTTATAAAAATAACTCTATTGTCATGCACACGAATTTTCTTCACGGGAATATTAGCCCTCAGCGTTTTTGTTTCTTTTCTTTAGATTTTACTTGATTTTGATCGGTTGTATAAAACACTACTTATAGACTCCATCAGAAACCCCCAAGGAAGATTATACAGAGTTCTCTCCCTGGACAACTGTCAACTTCGCGTAATCTAAACGTAACATGACAGATGATGAATACATGACACTTTTTAGTGGATAACAAACACTTCATTCTTTGTATCGACTCGTTTTGATTTATTATATGTATATACATGCTGATATGTTTACATAAGTTTGAATTATTGTAAAAAAGTGTCAATATTATGACCATCCTGACCATATTTCCTGGTTCTCCATATCAATACTGAAATTCTTTTTGAAGAAACTATTTAAATACAAAGAAAGAAGCAACTTACAATTACAAAATATCATTTCTATGCCATTTGAAAATTCTTCTTATCATCATGATCATGAGAGGTACACAATCATAACCATTGATGTTTAGTGCAAAATTTAGTATTCTCAATTTATCCAATTCATTGTAAATAATTTCCACTGTGATGATGAAATTACACTGCTAAATATGTTACATATATTGTGGTAAAGGATGCAGTTAGGAATTATGTGAGATACACAATCACACTCAGGGAAATGCATTTGTCTAAAGTTTTTTAGGCTACCAACCATAGGCAATGGTACTTAAGATTTCTGAAAATAAAAATATGGGATAAGGTGAGAAGCGGAGGTAACTAGCATATCAATTAACAGTTGCATATGAACAAACAGATTTATGTGTTTCCTCTTTGAGAGACATTTAGAATTTGGAACAATAATGTGTAAAGGTGTATCTTTAATCCAGTAAAAACAAAACATGGTATGATTTTAAGATAGGAAACATACTTTTGAAAATTATATTCACTGAGTAGAAGTGGCGAATGATAAGCTGTGTACCGGACCATTTTGTTGTTTTAAGTTGTAATTGTAGCAGACAAACAGACATATGGTTTATTTAAGCCTATCCTTGGGTACAGTCATATCACAAACATGTTAAAACATATTCAAATGTTGGTTGGTTGGTTGGTTGGTTGGTTGATTGGTTGTTTAACGCCGCACTCAGCAATATTCCAGCTATATGACGGCGGTCTGTAAATAATCGAATCTGGACCAGACAATATAGCGATTGACACCATGAACATCGATCCATGCAATTGGGATCGATGAATTGCAGCAACCAAGTCAGAGAGCCTGACCACCCGATCCCGTTAGTCGCCTTTTACGGCAAGCATGGGTTGCTGAAGACCTATTCTACTCTGGATCTTCACGGGTCTATTCAAATGTACACAGCCAGACTAGTATATACAATATTAAACATTTTATACCTTTCTTCACATGAAAGTACCGATGTCTCTTTAAAGTATACCTGTACAAAATTCACCAAATCTATAAGAAACTAGATATTACTTTGCATCAATAATACATTAATGCACGAAGGCGAGATAGCATATGATAGAGGGGTTTGGCAACGTTAAAAAACATGTTTTATTTGACATAAGAAAGCCGTATTTCTGTACATGAGTTAAAAGAAAATATCTGTAAAATACGCTAAAAATTCAAGATTGGAAGACGGCATTGGTGAAGGTTTGGTGAACGATAACAATGCTCGAATGAACACCGTTATCTGGGCTATTCAAACAGTAAAAAAAAGCCGTTGTTGTACCCGGTTGGAGCGTGTACGCGCTCGATGTCATATTCGCCTAAACATCTACCGCTTAACACATGCAAATCAAGTGCAGATACGCAAACTATGTTTCTAAAAGTCACCATGGTAACACATCCCGACGGATAATACGAATTTGAAAATACGATTATATATTGTTCGAGCTGGGCTGTTCACAGAAGCTTTTCATGAAAAACTTTTACGGAAACATGTAAGTGATACTGGTGGTTCCAGAGTGTCCCAGAACAGTATCTCCAACTACGGATTTGCATGTATATAGCTCTTCATGGGAATAGTACTGTTTTCAGTACTCGGTGAAAGGACAGACGAGTTGGTGCTGAAATGGGGAGTTTGTTCTTCATTTTGAAAAGAGCGATCACAAAGTTGTGGTCCTGATTTGATGTTTACCAATAGGTCCTTGGTTAGTGATTAGACACGGCAGTTGCAGAGTCAGTTTTCAGGCACTCGTAGATGACAGAGCAGTTTGAACATGATTCGGATTTCTTAGATCATGGAAGGGTTTTGGTCGTTTATATTTACTTGCAACAGGAAGAAAGTACAACTCTCTGAGAACTAGCGTCATGGGTTGTCTTGGACATCGAGTTACGATTCAGGACCAGTGAAGATCCGGGGTAGAATAGGTCTTCAGCAACCCATGCTTGCCGTGAAAGGCGACTATGCCTGTCGTAAGAGGCGACTAACGGGATAGGGTGGCCAGGCTCACTGACTTGCTTGATGCATGCCATCGATCCCAATTGCGTGGATCCATGCTCATGATACTAATCACTAATCGATTATTTACAGACCGCCGTCATATAGCTGGAATCTTCCTGAGTGCGGCGTTAAACAACAAACCAACCAACCAGCCGATTCATGCTTTCACATTTTGAACGACATGTATAAGTGATGACGGGATGCCATACAGCAAGGAATTGGCATAGTACAGACGGGTTACCACGAGCGTTGTGCCGGTGTTCTTGACGTCTCAGATGTAAGGTAACGTCGACGTTTTGCTGATAATAGGACGACTTGCAAACGTGTGGATCAACAAAAGACAAAATTGGATTACAAAAGACTCTAAGTTGCTCGATATTCAATACAAGTTTATTCACCAAATAGTATACACTAAAATTAATTACAAACGATGAAAATATCAGATAACAATGATTGTACTTTCTGTGAGAATGAACCGTAAAATAGAAAATATCTCTTTGTTTCCTGTGTGCATGTGAAAAAGTTTTGGAAGGATGTATTTTTAAGAATGATTGAAGATATTGTTGAAGTGGAGCACTTCATTGCTAGAAAGAAAAGCTGTATTGCAAAGTTTGAGGGAAAATGGCCAAAGCAATTACTGATATAAGGGTAACGCTATTTTTAAGGCCATTACCATTTGCAGAACCCCGAGGTCCCCCATTAACTGACCGACGAAGGAGGGCAGTCGAAAAGACCTAGGGCTTCTGCGAATGATAATGCCCTGAAAAAGAGCATTACCGTTATTATAGCTAAAACGGATGGAATTTGTTTTCAAATAAAAATAAACAACAATATCGGTTTTTGAAACATTTACTGCAATCAACACGAATGTCACTGACCGTTTTTTACAAATATGGAAACGTCATAGAACAAACCAGATGACGTCACTATTAAACGTGACGTTACCTATCCCTATCCTATGACGTCACCTTACAACGGGAGTGATAAAGACCCGTCGTCAAGCAATATGAGGGCATTATCAAGTTACAGTGGCCCGCTCACTTTTGATATTTTAGCTATAAAATACTTTAATAAGAAATAGTTGCCAGTTGTTTATATATATGCATTTATATTTATGCTCTGACAATTATAAGACCTTGTCCATATGTCAAGAAACTTGACTATTTTTCTGTACAATATATTAAAGGCATTCTGCCTGACCTCAGTCACATACCCATCATGAAAATGTTCAAACAAATGGAAAAGTAACATCCTTCTGAAATTGATAAAAAATTGAAACCAAAAATGTCAGAGTTTTGAGAGAGATTTGAGTTGGTCTTCGACCAAAACCAAAGGAACTATCTCCAATATAAGTTTGATGTATACCCCAAATGTATACCCCAAAACATGTATCGATAAGGACTGCAAATCCAATATCTGTGTCAAATTCTGAAATTTGGCTGTTTTTATGTTCTTTTAATATAGTTATAATAAACTTTCAAAACATTTGCAACCATGACGATGAAACTGCATCTATGTGAGGCGATATGTCTATTTTATTTATTCCTCCCAAGAAATTTACTGTAAGGTGAAACTCTGCACTCTGTTATGTTTCACCATTAGCTACGTTTAGCCATCTTGTATGGCACAATTATAAAAATTTGATCAACCACGATCTCTTTTAAGGACTGGTAGTGGGTGATTGTGTGGGTGTTATTGCATCTGCAGCTATGTAATAGTTTGCGATGATGCATTACGAACAATCCTATCACAAGTAGAGACTGAATATTAATGAATTAGGTTGCTCGTGTAGCCCTGAAATTTGTCGGAAGAAATGAAATCTGTACATGGAGTTTTCGCACATCATTGGACATTGTGTGTATAGCGGGTGTCACTGGTAGAGCAGAACATGTTCACTCTTATCGCGGTCAGCGTTGCATTCATTATCAGATATCAGGTATCGTGATAATGGTACTGTTTTGAGTAGTTTCCGACTGATTTGTGGTGGTCAGGTTCTGTAACGTGGCCAATTGTATGTCATAATACCCGAATGGCTTGGCTCGTTCAGCCCACAATCAGCCTATGGTTTGTATGGTGTAATAAAGTGAAACATTGCTTACTGCGACGCTAAACAACACCAGTAACATATAACACAGATTATCAAATACTTTTTAAATCAAATTCGTTTACGTAAACATATTTCTTATTTTGAAATCTAGGGAACACACATTGTACAGGATATAATTTTGCTCTCCTTTCAACTATAGTTGAAGATGTAGAATGTGACAAACCCCAATTGAACTCATGACGAGATTACCCATTGTCCTTAATGTACCATTATGGCACCAACATGCCAATGTGATATTCCATATCTTTAATAACGTTACCAGTATTTGACACGGGTACGGAAAAATTATTTACATGTCAATCATTGGGCACATATTATTGTTTTAGAAACAAAATGTCATTCGCCTAAAATGGCAATAGTTTTAGTAGAACTCAGCGGTATGCAGGCACGATTACATGCGTAGAACAGCAAGAACGACGTTTTACAGCTGATGACTAGCAGATTTGTCTTCATCACAATATCACCATTCCCAGTCATCATTGCGGTATTATGCCAACGTAAAGCGGAGGAATGTCTTTACTAAGCCCACAACTATACCACTAAACCGGTCATGTCAAGCTTAATACACAGCAAGCGTAACAGTTCATGTGAATAAATTATGACAAAGGTTTCATTTTCCAAAGAGTTACACATGTCAGCATGGCAAAGAGGGCGGACATTACTTGTTGCGGCCATTTATTCCATTTTGGGAGAATATTTGTTTGGGTAAGTATATGTCTTGTTGTGATTACAATTATTGGCAACATGGATGCTATGTTTTGAACAACAGTACACATAGATAAAAAAACTTATTTTTTCATTGGTTCCATCTCCAGAAAGATGGTGCTTTGGTTGGCGTTGGTAAAATGTAGTTCATATTTGTATGCAGTTAACTGGAAATCCTGGCAAACAAAAATAAGTGAAGGCATGATGTGTGATGATTACATTGTGAAGATATACTGTTAGCGTGTGCTTCGAAAATATTTACTGTCTTCGACAAATGAAGGTCAAAATCTATCTGCTCACAATACGTAATATATTTTTTCTTATTCTCGATTGCATTATCAAAATGTCTGCTCACAATACCTAATATAGTTTTATTATTCTCGATTGCAGTATTAAATTGACTGCTCACAATACCTAAAATATTTTTTCTTATTCTCGATTGCATTAATAAATTGTCTGCTCACAATATCTAATATATTTTTTTATATCATTCTCCCATTGCATTATTAAATCTGGACAGTGCTTTTCTGTGGCTTTTTGGGCAATGAGAAGACTTCTTATTGTCTATGTATTTATGTTTAATATATACTGAGCGGATATTTCCCTCTTGAAATTTGGGCCTTTTCAAAACTAGATTTTATGTTTTCTCTGTGTAGGCGTTTTTGGCGTTCCAATGTCTTTACATGCCAATGTCTTTACATACCAATGTCTTTACATATTCCACTATTGTAAGACATACATGGCTTAGTTTAGTTACAACCATGTTTACTGCACGTGCACCAATAATGTAAGTGGTCACGTTGGCATTATTATATAATATCTTATCTACATATATTTTAAATCTCTAGTGACGTCATTCTATTGATTTTATGGGGTCTTCATTCGGTAGAATAACCTCTCAGGGGGCACTTTCTTTTGAATAACCCTCTGTCCCAGGGATATTCTATAAACGTACCTCCTGCCCAGAGCTGTTCTGAAAAAGGTCCCTTGCTAGAGATTTAGTTTGCAATTGAACACAATCTCCATAAGGAAATGTGCGGAATGATTTAAAATAAACTGTTTGGGACAGGACACTAACTGTTTGATGGACGTGCTTTATTCTTGACTCGATACAGACTGAGCACGTGGACGTAGCGTAATACACAGGTGACGTCATCACTACATGATATGTAGTGCGCATGTTATGTGCACATGTAATAAAGCGAAACAACCCTTGCCATATCCATAGAAATCTCTGCTTTATTTAAAGCAGAGTCGATTGTACGATTCCGACTTTGTAATGAGCATGTGTTTATGGATCATTATCAAATAGCGATGATACGAGGTGTTCGCGAAGGATAAACGTATCCTGCCCCACCGGTTGCACCTATCACAAAAACATGCAAAGGCAAGTCAACTGTTACCTGAAAAAATCACTGGTGGTCTAGTGGTAGAGCGCCTGGGGCTCGATACCCGGCCGCGTCATACCAAAAACGGTAAAAGATGGTACTTGTTGTTACCCTGCCTGACGCCCGGCATTAAGCAGCCACACACACACACGTGCATGCACATAAGTGCAATATTCTTCAACGCGACGTTAGGTCTCATTTACCTCACACCACCTTCTTTATATTTCAGTAGGTCGAATTCTTTCTTAATCTTTTTTTCAAGTACATATGGATACCATGAAGGCATGTAGAACCAAACCACAACGACGTCATTTTGAGATATCAGCCATTTAAACTGTTCAACTTTGATGCCTGAATGCAGTAGTTGTCACCCGTATCTTGTCAGATCCTGGCAACAAACTGATAATCTCTGTTTCGTACAGAGCTCATTGGGTTTGGTTGGTTGGTTTGTTGTTCGCAATCCTCGCAATGTGGGATCGATGACATGCATCAACCAAGTCAGCAAGCCTGACCACCCGATCTCGTTAGTCGCCTCTTATAACAAGCATAGTCCCGTTTTACGGCAAGCATAGGTTGCTGAAGACTTATTCTACCCCGGATCTTCACGGGTCGAGCTCATTGAGAAGGAAGGAGATTATTTATTTCACATTACAAATGTGACACCTCAGGGTCATATCACTATTTGTGTCATGCTCAATCACATTGTTTTGTTGGTATACAGGAAGAGGTCTTTGTACATGGAAATACATTCCTGTCTAAATGTTCATATTTTAGTGTCTTGCTTCAGTATAGCTTCATGGCTTCTTGTACGCAAACAAGAATTATTTTACGTCTGTTTCCTAAGGTTCATGGACAGTGTGAACATTAAGTTATTGATAGAAGCAGTTTCAGATTTTTCAACATTTAGCTTTGGGAGTTTATGAGATTTAAAACCCTCATCCCCGGGATAAAACCAAAGGTCTGACGCCCCTAGGTCAATGTTGTAAATCACATAACACCTTTGGATTTGTTTTATACTAAACTTGTAGTTCATGACAAAACGTATATCCCATTTATTTATGATAACCACCATGTCATACTGACAATCATCAGATTTTCGTGATGACTCCAACTCATATATCTGTAATTATTAAATACAGTTCATACATCCATAGAGGTGAGGTGAAATGGAGTTTACCGTTCAAGCTTATTTCACCAAAACAGCTGTGTGCACAAGTGTGTGGCTGCATGTACTAATGAAGGTTTTACAGTGCTAGCCCACTGAGATACCTTGTCGCAGATTAACATGGATAGCCCACTCAGATACATTATACTGACTCCGAACCAGCGAGTCTTTGTTTTATCCCCTCAATGTCGAGCGCCAGGCAGGTTAACAACGAACACGATATATTTGGTATGATTTTGTGTTTGTGTCTTTCTTATACGCCGCGCTCAGCAATATTCCAGGTACATGTTGGTGGTCTGTAAATAAACAGACAAACTAGTGATTGACGTTATGATAATCAAACTTAGGACACGATAACATGCGCCAATCAAGTCAGCGAGCTGACCACCCGATCCCTTAACTGCAATTTCTATGTGTTTTTTATTACCCTATTTTTAAAGATTTTAACAACGTACATTTCATTTTGTGAACATAGATCCTGAAGGGGCCGACGATTCATGTTCTGGAATTTAATTGCACCGTTTCTCTTAAATCCCGCGAGGATTCCATAGATTCCCAGTACCTCACATTGGTCGTCTCAGCAGACTAAAATGGAGGAGGCGGGCAGACTGTACGACATGGGTGACAGATAACGTGAAACCATATGCTTATACTATCAATCACTGGTTTGCCTGGCTAAGATAAGAATGGTTACGCACCACCTAGTATAGTTGGAATGATGTTGACTGCGACGTTTAAAAATATTCAGTCGCTCATTGACGTAGTGCTTCCCTAGCTCAGTTGGATGCATGACCTCCAAGAGTTGCTGAGGGAGTCACCAGTTCATATCCCACAGTTCTGACCTGGCAGCACTGATAGTGAAACCCTTTTAACTCGAACCTGTTTCACTCAAATACATCCTTTAAGACGATAAAACTTCAGGGTCCCTAACTTATCCGTATTGAGACCAGGGTATGTAATAACCACTCGGCTTGTCTCAAAGTACGTAAAGCTTCGACTTTACAACGTCCCCCTTTCGAAGCCGTTCTCGGATATCGTGGATTGATGGGGACTGTTGTCTCAGTTGATACATTAATAACACTTTAAATTTTAAAGGGACACTACGATTCGACAATATTGATGAAACGAATGCCTGACTTCGATGATGTCATGTATGGAAAATTACATCTCTTGGACAAGATGGTCATCAAAGGGAGAGTTACCTTATGCAGCCTGCGTTGCCTAGAGACCACACGCTGCGCGTTCATCAACTACCACCACAAATCTGGAGAGTGTCGTCTCTTTAAGAGATTTTTTCCTACTCTTTTGGATAAGACATGTGTAATAGGAACAAAATTCTATGGGATAATATCAGGTACATAACTTTGAAAATTTTATAAGATTTTAATGCTGACTGACATGCTTCTGAAACAGTAGTTCTATGATAATGAATATTATAAGGGTAACGCTATTTTTCAGGGCATTGTCATTTGCAGAAACCCGAGGTCTTCCATTAACTGCCCGACGAAGGAGGGCAGTTGAAAAGACCGAGGGCTTCTGCAAATCATATTGCCCTGAAAAATAGCGTCACCTTATTATAGCTAAAATGGATGGAATTTTGTATCAAATAAAAAGAAACAACAATATCGGTTTTGAAACATTTACTGCAATCAACACACTATTACAAATATGGAAACGCCATAGAACATACCAGATGACGTCACTATTGAACGTGACGTCACCTATCCCTACCCTATGACGTCACCTAACAACGGACGTGATAATGGCCCGTCGTCTTACAATATGAGGGCATTATCAAGTTACAGTTGCTCGCTGATTCCTGATAACATGCGGGCGGTTAAATGATAACTATCCATTTTAGCTACAAAACGTGACAAGAGGTTGCTACGCAAACATACCTACAGTATATTATACACATCTATTGCAAAAGCTGAATAAATGTATATAAATATTCAAAGATCTTTTTTGTATTTTTGTTTTTTAACGCCGCACTTAGCAATATTTCAGCTACATGACTGTAGTCTGTAAATAATCGCGTCTCGCCGGACAATCTAGTGATTGACATCATGAGCATCGAACTCCGCAATTGGGATATGATGTCCAGAAAAGGGTTCCCCACAAGGATATTTCGAGAATAACCAACGAGGAATTACTGATTATTTGTCACGAGTGATTAAATGTTGGAGGTTCCGAGCCTTTAGCGAGGGATTAACAACCCTTCTTTCACAGATAATCCTGATTCCGTGTCTTGATTTTGCTATTCAATACATTACACACTGACATTGTAAGATAGAAAACTCTACAGATACACTTCACTGAAGGCAGCTAACTGTAAGATGACGTCATGCAATCAATTTGTAACGCCATGAACAAAGCACGACGTCACATCGTATGTTTCTCAACAACGAAGCACTGTGACGTATTACGACTTCAACTGACCAATCAGCATTGAGAATCGCTAAAATGCATATGTGCAAATATAGAAAAATTATAGCACACGGTCATTCTATCCTTATGGGTAACAAATGTGTTTAAAATAAATGTCCAACAAAATATCGTTGGTAAGATTCATGCAAGGCCATGTTTCCTATCTCTGTTTTTTAAACGTGAGTATTTTGTCGAATTAATATTTTTATATCGATGTCTCAACAATGTTCAACCTTTTCACACTCACACTAAGTGAAAACAAAATGATGAGTTCTAAACTTCATAACTGAAATCGAATTTTGCATAGAAAAGAGATAAAAATCTTAAGGGTCGGTCAGATTTAGGGAACGATCGGTGAGTAATTTCAAAATTGTGTGCGGGCTTACATGTGTTCTGGATAATGATAGCAGTTAAATCTCCCTTCAGATACGTGTCCATTGGAATTGGGCTTCACGGAGACACAAAGTCATACAGCCTGCCGAGTGAGTGAGTGAATGTTATGTACGTTAGTGTTTTATACGTGAATGTTGTGTACGTAAGTGTTATATACGTGAATGTTGTGTACGTGAGTGTTATGTTCGTGAAGGTTATGTACGTGAATTTTAAATACGTGAGGGTTATATGTATGAGTGGACGTCAGATATGTACGTGAGTTTTAAGAACGTGAAAGCTATTTGGTTCAGATCATGTGTGTACGAGAGTCTTATTTGAATGAGTGTTGTGTATGTGTGTTATGTTCGTGAGTGAGCACGTGATGGAAGGCGAATGCAATATGGACACCATGACCTGGGCCGGCATTCCGATACGGTTCGAACTGACCTTCGTGTCGCGCTGGAGAGGAAACCAGAGAAAATCCGTTTCTGTGATTAAATCCCTAATACTTTACCTTCAGTTCCAAAACATGGCGTTTCAGCAAGACAATGCATGTCTGCAAGTTTCTCGAGTGCTGTAAATCTGTAAATGTCCTCTATGTAATTTCTAGTGTTTGAATGACATTGTAATATACTTGTTGTGCTGTTCAATAAACAGTGATGTGGTATATATATTCTTGTTTGCTTTTATGTCCAAGTTGGTATTTCTGCTATCCAAAATGTGAAGTCAGGCTGTCTTATTGTTGATAGTCATTTTGAGATATAATTGCGATGTCTGATCAATGCGAGTAAAGACCACTCGCATTTTTAAAATTTAATTCACGTTCGCATTAATTTCAAGATTTACAATATGTACAGAACACAGTTGCCCTGGCCAGCTTGTCCACTGATTAAAACCCCAAAGAACACCCCACCGTGTGTACAGTCGACCTCATCCCTCACTGACCTCAGACAAACGAGCAATGTCACGTAGACGAAACCTGTCACTGATCTCCTGAAAATCCTAACAAGCTACGTATATAGTCTTGAGAGAAAAACGTTGTTTTTTTCTTATGGTAGACACTTCATACCAAATACAGTTGAGCTCCTCTCTGACGTATGGTTTGTGAGATTCGGATGTCGGATGACACATCTCTGTTTAATCGGTCACTGGTTTTTTTCTGGACCAGACTAGATTATTTACAGGTGGTCATGATTTTGCTGCCCGGGGCCGCATACAACTAACCAATATGTTTGTTTGTTGTTTTACCTTAATGCCAACAATCTCTGGCATTTCCAACATATCTTATTGCGCTTTATCTTATTAAGTCTGTACATTTCGCCGCCAACACACAAGTATCTGCCACAATATACAAATTAAATGATATCAAGTTACAATGCTGGAAAGCCACACGAGATTAATATCCCAAAGGAGCCATGTATACCATAGTTAAAAATGCATCCCTGAATTTCGAAAATTATTTAAATATCAATGTAAGTATTTGGCGAGACTTACGAAAATTTAGAACCTTCAATCACAATCTCCCAATTGAAACTGGAAGATGGAAAAAATACCTTTAACTGAAAGAAAATTTCCATTTTGAAAATCATTTGATTAAGGTGATGAGTTCTACTATCTACTTATCTGTCCACTATTTCAAAATGAGAGAAAACAGCTAATTAGAAAATATGTTTACATTTTACCAAACATGTACAAAATGAATTTGCTTTTTAATAGTAAAAGATAATGAATACTTAGAAAATATTTCAAGTTTTGTAAAATTATGCCACTGATAACGGCATGAGTGTAATACAATTCAGTCCAGTTCAGTTCAGCCACCACGATGTGAAAGGAGAACTTGTCAAGCTGGGCATTTACCATTTCGAAAGTGAATTTGAGTTATCAGATCAGATATTTAGGGATTTCACGACCGCTTCAGCCAGAGGCTATGTCGCAATCGGGGCCAGACGGGTTCAGATAAATAATAACAATTGGCCCAAAAAAACTATAAATGAGGGTGAGTAGAGTTAGAAAAGGAAAATAGTTAAGGGGGTGGAATGGGATAAGGAAGCTTTTGAGGCAACGAAGACCTGTAGAGAGACCTAATCTGTAAAAATTTAATAAATATATAGCACTATAATAATATAATATCAGAGAGTTATATGAGAGTTATTATGGTTCTTTGCTTTTATATACTTCATGACTGAAAACGTGATTAAAATAAATGATTGAAATCCAAACACCGGACCAAGTATACCAATTTTAAGGAGTGATGTGTGTTCAACGATTAGGTGTAACATCAAAATTGAACAAGATGTGTTCATGATGAGGAACTTAAAATCAATAGTATTGATGAGTGACGTGTGTGTAGCGGCCATAAAATTACCGAGTCCCGTGATGGGATTCGAACCACGGACCTTCTGATCGGAGGGGGAGGCCTTGTCCACATGACCAAAGAGGTTAATCCCGTCAGCAAGATGACAAGGTAAGGATGTCATCTGTGGGATGACTCCACGCCCTGCTACACACTCCCCCGTCAAGAGAAGGCACGTCCCGGACCGCATAGTAAGGTACTGAGACCTATTTTGCTCAAATTTAATATGAACGCCTTCAGCCCCACATTGGGCGCCAATGAAGCGGCCATAAAATTTTCGAGTCCCGTTATGGGATTCCAATAATGTCGGAGGCCTTGTCCACATGACCAAAGATGTTAACCCCGTCAGCAAGATGATAAGGTAAGGATGTCATCTGTGGGATGACTCCAGGCCCTGCTTCGTGTGGTCACCCAACGTTGAACATCGAAGTTCGCTTATGTGAACACAATACCCGAGGAGATTAGCAGAACCGAAACAACACATCCAAATCAAAGTACACCGCAGGTCGACTTTCTGTGCCTACCTGATTTTCAAAAGGTCGACGTCTTGTGAAGACACCGTACACTCTCCGCTCGGTAACATCCCACAGATTCTCTAAACTTAGCGGGTCAGTCCAAAGGTCGTATGCCTTCTTGTGGGAGATAATCGGTGACTTGGCACGATTTGTTCTGGCATTGTCATCTTGCAGTTTAAATTTCTGCCGATAATTCTAACGAATGGAACAAAGACAGGACCTACATGTATAATTTCGTCATCATATCGCTGGCAAGTCAAACGTCCATTCACAATAAATGTGGTAGAGTGTCTGCCTGCAGATCGAAATGTAGTAGGTTCGAACCCGACCGCGTCATTCCAAAAGACGTTAAAAGATGGTACTTGTTGTTAACCTGCCTGGCATTCGGCATTAAGGGGCTAAAATAAGGATTGGTTGGCTCGGAGTCAGGATACTGTGTCTTAGAAGGGTATTCATGTTAAACTGCAGCATGGTATCTCAGTGGACTAGCACTATAAAATCGGCATTAGTAGCCAAACACAAACACGCAAAGACACTAACACACACACACACACACACACACACACACACACACACACACACACACACACACACACGTGCATGCACGTCGCTATATAAGTGCAGTAAATTTCATTTCATCTCACCTCACCATTCTCAATAACCAGATCAGTTCGCCTGTCAATTGTGAAACTGCCTCACACCATGACGCCACTGCTCCCATAATGATCATGGTCAAGAATTGTTGTCCGGAAACCGCCCGCCGCTACGTCGCCAACATTGTGTTCTGCCATCTTTGAATTGGAGGCAAAACCTTTATTCGTCTGCCAACATAGTGTACAGCCATTGGCACACATCTCGTCCCTGGTGTTCTCAAGCCCTCCCAATCTTTGCCCCCTAAAGTAAGATGTTAGGGTCACACCCTTAACAGGACCCCTTGCTTTCAAGCGGGGTGCATAGAGCCTCTTTTTCACGGTAGATGTTTAATTTCGCTATCAATAACAGGAGCAGATTTTAATCGATTGCGTAGTGCAATAAGTGTAATGAGACGATCTTGTCAAAGTGTCGTTTTTAGGCCTGCCACGCCCAGGTCTCATTGCAACCCCACATGTATGACGGTACTTGTGCCATAGTCTAGAAATTACAGTTTTGAATTTGCCAAGCATTCGGGCAGTTTTAGATATTGACGTAACCACCTCTGTCGTAGCCTCAATTCGCCACGATATCATGAATGTACACCTCAACCATAGCTTCATTCCAATCAGAAATTCCCTTTTTGTCGTGTCGGTAGTGTATTTAAGATTGAAAGGCCTACCGTACAGACCATATCAGCATCTATTCCAGCTATGAATATATATATTTATTACTTGCCCGTGAAGAGATCACCCGTTTAATAAACATACAGCTTTATTACACATTGTGTAATACCAAAACGCGTGCTTATGTACTCTCGGAACACGTTTCACGAACAAATATTGAAAGCTCTCAACATCCCTTGGCGTATTCAACGACATTGTGTGTGGAGATGATAGATCACTGGGAGGAGCTAATGCACACTCGATGACCCCAGCAACCTTGTTGCTAGGCTGACATCACATGGCATTGTTTCGCCGATGGATCTTGCAACAAAATTCAACAAATTACGTCATCGGGTATTGTGACGTCATTGTAAACTTTGAGCTGCAAGGCCCCGTTCCACAAGGCGATCGCACTCTAGCGCAACGAGAGTCTTTAGTCTAAGTTAAATTATGTGAGTTGTGATAGCCTTAGCACTACGATAATTTTGTGGGACGAACGCCTGAATTTAAAGGTGGACCATTGTATGATATTAAATTCATACGTTTCAACTTTTGACGTGTTTGAAGTATTATTCTGTTAAACTCAATTGGATTATGCCATGGATCGTGTAGGTGTCAGCCTATTTACACTCAACAGTATAATTCTAAAAACATTATAAATGACAAGTAATAAATAAAATACTAAACTCGCTCTCGTGTAAAACCAATTTTATGAAACTGGTGAATAGTTGTGGTATCTGACGAGCTTTCGCTCGTCAGATACCAGAACTATTCACTCGTTTCATAAAATTGGTATTACACGGGAGCTCGTTTAGTATTCTATATATATACAAAAAAAGAGACAGGGATCATCAATAGTTTTGGGAAACTTTGTATGAAGTTGTGTGCTCAGTCTTCACTCCCAAAAAATATTTATGATCCCTAACATGTTTTGTTCAGAAAAGCTGCCGTGTGTAGTTTGGTTTGTTGATTTTATTACCAATGTTGTTTTGTAACGATCATGATTCCTTGTTCATAACGAACCGCCTCCGTGGTCTAGAGGACAGAGTGTCTCCCAGGAGAGCAGAAGATCGGTAGTTTGATTCTCGGCCAAATCAAACCAAGACTATAAAATATGTTTCCCTGCCTTTTTCTCGGCATTAAGGGGCTAAAATAAGGACTGGCCGGCTCGGAGTCAGTATAATGTGTCTGCGTGGGGTATCTATTTTAAACTGCGGCTTGCACTACTGAACAGGCATTTGTCCTGACAAGAACAAGAAACCACACACACGCAACAATACACGCACATGCGTGCACATCGCTATAAGTGCAATAATCTTGAACGCGACGTTAAGCCCCACGTTGTATATCTTGTTGATAACACATCTGGTAGGGACACTGACCTCGAAAGTGAATTTGAAAGAGAGATAAAAGTACATTTGGTGTCAGCACCGAGACACCTGATTTGTGTTAATAAGGAAGTTGTAATTATCCATTGCTTGTTCATACGCCTATGGCAGCCCGATCATAATACCTTCAAAGATGTCAATCGGAGGCGTCTTTCCGCATCATATCATAAACTATTTACACGAAACGAAGTAAAAAGAGGAAGTAATAAATGACTCAGTTTCCATCAGTATGTATTCACCGATATTTCATTATCCAGTCTACACTATTGTTAAAGCGCTACAAACAATACTGGGACGTCTCTGTTAGGAACTTTGATGGCGTGGGTACTGGTACAGGTCAGTATTAAAATCTTTTCAAAGAAAATACCATGAACTTGAATCAATAAAAAATAATCAGGAAATAGATGTTTTAGATGATGGGTTGGCCCCAAATTGTTATTATATGTGGTGGAAATCATTCATTTTGATAAACTATGCTGGGACGTTTGTCATGTTTAGAGGGGAGATCAAAAGCACCGCCCCTCATCTAAGGGACAATGTATAGTGTCCTTGAACACGGCTTGTGACATGAACTACGCACTCGGTAAGAGCACTTCTACCATGCTTTATGTTGTATTTCATTACTTTTGCTAATACAAATAGTTGAGTATTATTATATACATGTTTTCAATATGGCTGCCATGGTTGGTTGGTTGGTTTGTTGTTTAACACCGCACTCAGCAATATTAAAGCTATATGACGGCGGTCTGTAAATAATCGAGTCTGTACCGGACAATCCAGTGATTAATATCATGAGCATCGATCCACGCAATTGGGATACGATGACATGCATCAAAAAACCAAGTCAGCGAGCCTGACCACCCGATCCCGTTAGTCGCCTTTTGCGACAAGCATAGTCGCCTTTTACGGCAAGCATGGGTTGCTGAAGACCTATTCTAACCTGGAATCTTCACGGGTCTATGGCTGCCATGAACACACTAGTACTCAGGTGTCATCATCGACGGCAAGAAGTATGCCAGAGTCGATACTTTCTGATTCAAGTATGTCTGACTGGTCTCAAACCATGACTGACTGATCGTCCATCATCCGCAAATATTGAAATCTCTAACAATAGTAAATGGGTGAGTCAATCAGTGAGTCAAGTAATTCCAGTCCATAAATCTTTGTTGACCTATTCTGACCCCAAATCGTCTCGGGAAAATTCCAACATTAAATATTATTTATAAAGCAAATGAACTTAGCTCTGGAGACCTTAACGAAGCTGGAGACCTCAACGAACATGGAGACCTCAACGAACATGGAACCCTCAGCGAACCTGGAGGACTCAACGAACCTGGAGACCTCTACGAACATGGAGACCTCAACGAACATGAAGACCTCAACGAACATGGAGACCTCAACGAAGCTGGAGACCTCAACGAACATGGATTCATACTTGGCGGTGTTCATGGTTCGCCTTACTCTATTGGACAGAATAACGGTATTTTGTTACTTAATTTGAATCTTAATGATGTTATTGAGGGTAGGTTATATTTACCTGGTGTCGTCACTGACTTTCAGTGATCCATTCATATACTTTTCACCGCGATTTTGACTTTTGGGCCCGAGGGAATCTGTTTCAGCGGATAATCGAGACTCGTTATTCTCTAGCGTTTACGTTTTATGTATACAATATATATCCACATTTTTAATCCGCGAATTATCTTGTGCGCACCATTGTTTAAGAAAGGGAACGTTAGTTTCTCATATGGTGTGTGGTTTTCGCGTAAAGCGGATAAAATCTTTGGTATTGGAGTGAATATAAATTTAAATTCACATCGCGATGTTTCTCCGAAATAGTGTCCAGAACAATTTATACATTAATATAAACACAATGAGACTATCAAAACCTGTCGCAAATCGGTAGCCATAAACCATCTCAGTTAATAATTATTTCCCTACCAATTTCTAAAATAACCAACTTTGTACATGAAAAAATATCCTTTCAACTACAAATACATAAATGTGATTAAAAAATTCCTTGATAGATTCTTGTTTGTTTGTTGTTAAACGCCGAACTCAGCAATATTCCAGATATATGACGGCGGTCTGTACATAATTATAATCGAGTCTGGACCAGACAATCCAGTGATTGACATCATGAGCATCGATCCACGCAATGCGGATACGATGACATGCATCAACCAAGTCAGCGAGCCTGACCATCCGATCCCGTTAGTCGCCTCGTACGACAAACATAGCAACGTCGGTCTCGGAGAGTAGTTGGATGGGTGACTACGTTCAGCAGCTTGACTCCTGAGAGTTTCTAGGGCTTCGGTCCTGCCCCACACTGAAGCACATATACCACATGTGGTGTCTCCTTGTTCGAAATGTGCCTCTGTTCACCCAGCAGTGAGTGGGTACCCGATAGGAGGAGATGATAATGTGGCTGTTAACCTTCTAGCGCCTCACAGGCAGCTTGGGTTGAATACTCCCCAGGGAGATGAGAATGAAAATCGAGTGCTCACTGATCCATTGACCGGGGTAATAATAGTGTAGCGCTATGAACATCCACTTGGTGAATGGAATCTGGCGCATTATAAATAATTTTTCATTTTTCAATGTTTTTCATTTTCATTTCGGGAGACTAATCATATCCAACGATACATTGACGGCTAAAGATAGCAATACCATAGCTGTGAATGACTTGGTTTTGTGGTGCTTTGCGTTTACGATTCGACATCTATTGGTGTCAAGTACATAGCTGAGAAACATTGTTCGAGTAACATACTACGCCCAAGGTCCCAGTCCGATGATAGATAGCAATACCATAGCTGTGAATGACTTGGTTTAGTGGTGCTTTGCGTTTACGATTCGACATCTATTGGTGTCAAGTACATAGCTGAGAAACACTGTTCGAGTAACATACTACGTCCGAGGTCCCAGTCCGATGATAGATAGCAATACCATAGCTGTGAATGACTTGGTTTAGTGGTGCTTTGCGTTTACGATTCGACATCTATTGGTGTCAAGTACATAGCTTAGAAACACTGTTCGATTAACTTACTACGTCCGAGGTCCCAGGCCGATGCCGGTTCTTAGGAGAGATTTCTTATGATTATGGAAATAGTGTTGTAGCTTATTTTCCCACCGGTTTTGTAATACAAGAGTGTCATCGTAGTCAGTGTCAGATTGAAATATATCATGAACATTTACCCGTTTTTCAAATCATTTACCTTTGATTAAGCACAAATAGTTTTATTACAAGTTAGTGTCAATGAGCAATATGACCGAGGTCGGAAAACTCGACTTGTTAATTTTTTCAACTGTTTTGTCGTTAGGATGTTCTCCATTCACACAACCGCCTCTTTTCAACGGCCTTTTGTATAAAAGTACAGATGTCATTTACGACCTGAAGAAGGGTCTGTTTCTTTTTTCTTGCTGTCCTCCGAAGTTTGCAGACATTATTATTACCCAAATGTAATGTTTTGCGTGAAGCTTTTGATTCTATGCGCCACGAGTCCTGTTCATTGCTTTTAAGCAATATTTAAGCAATGTAAAGGCAGGGAACACGACATTGCTAAGTTAAGAATCGAACACATGATTTGTACATTCCCCACATTCCCATCACACTCAGTATTAATCCAGCTATGTCAAATCTTCCTTCAAGGAGTTTAAATCTGTAGACTCGCTGGCCAGCGCTCCGAAATAGGTCACGTGGTACAGCGGCTACTTGAACTCATGACTGTTGATTTTCATGTCTATATTTAAGAAAATATTATTCCTATCGTTCTTATTGGCGTATTCATTATTCATCATGAACCGGTTGGTTGCCAATGTATATAAATACCAAACGCATGATCAACACGACAGAATTAATCGATGCTCACATGGTCGTCAACTCATAGAGGCCTCTTTAAACCACTGACGTTTGCGATGCTTCAAGAAAGAACAAGTCTACATGGTCTAGGTCCAAAAACGATGTTATTTATACTCATTGTTACTTCTGTTATGCATTGCACATCGCCTGTTCGCCAAACTGCATATGGAACCAAATGGATAACGTTCATTGATGTCATCGTGAGAACCAACATAATATCAGAAGTTGAAAACATTGGAAATACATTGACTTGTGTGACTCAGTGTTTCCAGAACGAGGCTTGCGTGTCTGTGTTCTACAGACAGCAACACCAACGGTGTCAGCTCCATGATGTGTTATTCATGTCGCCCCAGGACGGAGAACAAGAGGTGGGCACCGTCTACTACAGTGTTGCTACAGGTGAGTATATTTAATGATTTCACAGATGACACAAAATCAAAACAAATAGAGTTCTATAGTTCCCGAGTTCTACATATGTTCAATTAAATATTAGGTTATTTAGGTTGCATAGTGTTTCAAATGTGTATTTACTTATGTAAATTTACAGAAACAAACGGGACCATCAATGCAAGTAGATAAAATATCAATTTCTAGTTTTTAACATGAATTATCCACGCTTTGAATAGTTAAATGACCTATTCGTAATGTTTCAAGTGATAATTATTACAAAGCATCTCCATTTCTAGTATCAGAGACTTGACGCAGAATTTCAATATTCCCGTGTGTGAAATTTGATTTTTGCGCTGTGTCTGCCGAAGAGAACCAAACACGAAGCTGTCGAAGCGAATTGGATATTTTTCATAACACAATTAGGAAAATAGGAGCATGTGCAAAGAATCCGTATTCACAAGGTTATGTCCTTTCCAGATGGATGTCCTCCCACCTATGTCCACAACCGAGTTCTTAACATCTGCTACCAGGTACAATTTAATCTGGTGACCTATGCCGATGGTGTGGCTGATTGTAACTCCAGAGGCGAACATTACATCGTCATTGACAATGTAGACAAGCAAAACCACATGCTGAAGCAAATCAACTCTTCATCAGGTCAGTAGTTCGCGACACAATACCCCCTCTCCTTGATCGAATGAATGAGTTTGTTTGGTGTAAACAGTATTTGAGTTACATCAAGCCATGCCAGCCTAATGTGTGAGGAAAGCCTTTGAGCTCAGCTATGAGCATGGCTTGACAAAATTAGAAGCATAGGTGAGGTGAAATGGGGTTTAACGTCGCGTCCAAGATTATTGCACTTATATAGCGACGTGAATGTACGTGTATGTGTGGCTGCTTGTACTAGTCCGGACTGATGCCGATTTATAGTGCTAGCTCACTGAGATACCATGCCGCAGTTTAACATGAATAACCCACTCAGACACAGTATACTGACTCCGTGCCGACCATTCCTTGTTTTAGCCCCTTAATGCCGAGCGCCAGTCAGGGTAACAACAAGTACCATATTTTAACGTCTTTTGGTATGACGCGGCTGGGGATCGAACCCCGGACCTTCCGCTGTCCGGGCGGACGCTCTACCATTAGACCACGGAGGCTGTCCCTGGAATCATAATCAGGGGGAGCCGGAATTTAAGCCACGATCATTGGTTTCTGGCACAGCTCTGCGCAGACTGGAAAATTCTTTCCCCTTTTGAGTAACGTACATGTATAATTCACAAGTTACTCGTTAACAACGTTAGGTAATTAACACACCTCGATGTTAATGATTTGCTTGATTACTGCGTGAGCGTAAACAATTGACATACCTCGATCTTTATGATTTGCGTAATTACTGAGTGAGAGCGAGGTAATTGACATACCTCGATTCTAATGTTTTGCGTGATTAGTGCGTGAGCGTGAGGCAATTAACACACCTCGATTCTTACGATTTGCGTGATTACTGCGTGAGCGTGAGGTAATTGACATGCCTCGATTCTAATGATTTGCGTGATTAGTGCGTGAGCGTGAGGTAATTGACATTCCTCGATGTTAATGATTTGCACGTATACAACATAAGGAAATTAGCATTATATGTAAAAAGAAATGAATATGGTACTCTACCACAAGTGACGTAATAACTCTAATTCTGTTATAAAATTCTATTACTGGAAAAGCTACATTCGCTGGTGTTGACTGCTCATCAATTGTGCTGCGCGCCCTTGGATTATCTTTGTATTTTTCTGCGTCCGGTTTCAATTTCTATGGCTGTAGGATGCTGCTTTTCCTATCTTGTAACCCCCTGCCTATACTCCTATTTATTCCAATCAGCTTACCATTTGGCGCAGCAATTCGCCGTGCAGCGTTGCGTTCCTTTTTTTTCCAAGACTCGCCCTGATTGTTGTTCTTGGTTTGTTAGCACCACAACCAATCGAGGATTAACCAAATTGGTTTTGTTTGTTCGGTGGTTAACGCCCCACGCCGCAACATTCGAGCGCTTCCTTCGGTTTGGAAATAATCAAGTCTGGACCAGACCATAAGCAAAATGGCCGCGTCCAACCTGCATCACTGTGGGACATCATCAGATCTCAAGACGATACGGCGTGATACAACTGAAATACTGTTCAAAGTAGCATTGAACCAGAATACAAAATTCCAATACACGCGTTGGAATTTAAGTCCATTTAACGGAAATAGGATCATACCGGAGAAGGGGCGAAGGGGTAGCCTAGTGCTTATGCCATTGGCCCGTCATGCTGAAGACCCGCGTTCCATCCCACACATTGGTACAATGTGAGAACCCCAGTTTTGTCTGCCTGTCGAGATAAGGCTGGAATATTGCCGGAAGCGGCGTACATCTCTTCTAACACACTCTTCTGAGAGAGGAGTACAACTGCAGGGAGGTAAATTATTTTAAAACCGCACAATACTATCTCTATATTAAGTGAAAACTATCTTACAGATTGGTTTGTCATATTATGTCAGGAATCAAATGAAAATCCTTTCGGGGAATTGGGCCAAAATATCACATGCTTATCATAAGTGGCGACTAAATGGATGATGGTGAGGCTCGAGCACGTGTCTGTTTGCTTATAGTTATGTCCCGATGGCGCTCATCCTTATTTCACTGGTTTGCCTTGTCGAGATTTGACTTAACAAGGTCACCGTGACGTACTAGAACATTACTGACTGTGGCGTCAAACCGTCTACTCACTCAACCGAACTATTAACGACCGCCTCCGTGGTCTTGTGGTAGAGCGTCCGCCCGGACAGCGGAAGGTCCAGGGTTCGATCCCGGGCCGCGTCATACAAAAAGACGTTAAAAGATTGTACTTGTTGTTACCCTGTCTGGCGCTCGGCATTAAGGGGCTAAAACAAGGACTGGTCGGCTCGGAGTCAGTATACTGTGTCTGAGTGGGGTATTCATGTTAAACTGCGGCATGGTATCTCAGAGAGCTAGCACTATAAATCGGCATCAGTCCGGACTAGTACAAGCAGCCACACACACATATACACGTGCATGCACGTCGCTATATAAGTGCAATAATCTTGGACGCGACGTTAAACCCAATTTCACCTCACCGAACTATTAACGTTCATACCTACGTCCTGGTAGGCTTGCGTCCATGTATTAAGCATCAGGCTTGTGATATATAAATGAACGTAGGACGCATGAAACCACATACATCCCCCGTGATACTACTCCTGCGAATTTATCTTGCCAACATTTTTCAATCTGCCATTGTCCCGAGTGAAGACAAATTGAAAGTTGATAGCTGTTCGATTGAGATGAGAATACTTTGTGCTGTGCCACCTGACTTTCATTGACTCGCAAGCCACGTGCAGCTTTTTCCTTCGTAGCGGTGAATTAGGGATTAATCCTCTCGCTCAAAAATCCACGTGAAGACTGTTGTCTTCGGGGCGGGGTATTTGGGATTTATTCCCCTGCACATAAATTTATTTCAGTATTTGGTGACGATCGCAAAAACCAATCAGAACTCAACATTCTGACCTTGTGGAAAGCTATAAGACGCTGTAAGTGAATGTAACCCTATCAATTAACAAAATATGTCACTTGTAGGAGTGAGTCTCAGTTTTAGGTTGTGGCAAGAGGTCGAGGGCCTCAGCCTCTGTTAAAGGATTGACCACAAAACATACTGTTGTTTTATTTTTCAGATGGCTTGGCCAAAAAATATCACATCGATGGATCAGACAACGCTACAGAAGGAACTTGGTTACTCCATGATGGTCGAGTGATGACGTATTTTGCTTGGAGTCAAGGGTATCCAAAGAATAGCAGTTTGAGGAACTTTCTCATCGCAGACCCAAGTGACAACTTTCAATGGGGCGACAAATCAGGAGATTTAGGAAAACGTTACATTTGTGAGAGAGACATTTATATTACTTGCCCGTGAAGAGATCACCCGTTTAATAAACATACAACTGTATTACACATTGTGTAATACCAAAACGCATGCCTATGTTTTCTCGGAACACGTTTCACGAACAAATATTGAAAGCTCTCAACATCCCTTGCCTTATTCAACGACGCGTGTGGATATGATAGATCACTGAGAGGAGCTAATGCACACTCGATGACCCCAGCAACCTTGTTGCTAGGCTGACGTCACATGGCATTGTTTCGCCGATGGATCTTGCAACAAAACCCACAAATTACGTCATCGGGTATTATGACGTGATTGTAAACTTTGAGGTGCAAGGTCGCGTTCCACAAGGCGATCGTCTTGTAGCGCAACGACAGTCGTTAGTCGTTAGTCTAAGTTAAGATGTTTGATGAAATAAATAACATACTAAACTCGCTCCCGTGTAAAACCAATTTTATGGAACTCGTGAATCGGATCGTGAATCTGGCTCGCTCGTCAGATACCAGAACTTTTCACTCGTTTTATAAAATTGGTATTACACGGGAGCTTATTTTGTATTCTATATGAAATCATTATCATGTGCTGCCTGATAATGTACACTAGCAATGAAACAAACTGCTTGAGGATTTTTATATTGGTGATTTGGTTTTCAATACCCACGTTGGATACGCACATATCGGTATGTGTAAATAAAAGGAACCACCTATACTACACCCGTGAAGATCCGGGGTAGAATGGGTCTTTAGCAACCCATGCTTGCTGTAAAAGGCGATTATGCTTGTCGTAAGAACCGACTAACGGGTTCGGGTGGTCAGGCTCTCTGACTTGGTTGTGCATGTCATCGTATCCCAATGGCGTGGATCGATGCTCATGATGTCAATCTCTGGATTGCCTGGTCCAGACTCGATTATTTACAGACCGCCATCATATAGCTGGAATATTGCTGAGTGCGGCGTTAAACAAGAAACCAACCAACCAGCCATGCTCATGATGTCAATCACTGGATTGCCTGATCCAGACTCGATTAATTACAGACCGCCGTCATATAGCTGGAATATTGCAGAGCACGGCGTTAAACAACAAACGAAGGAACAATATGATATAACCATCCAAATGAAAGCACCTGAATGTATTCTTTCTCAAACTGAATGTTTCTCATGTACATGACAGTTAGATCATTGCATCTTCTTGTGGCGACATTCAGGACAAAATGTTCATTTTAATACCGCCCTCGCTGATGTATTGCCCTGTCCGTTAGTGTGTTAGAATGTAACTGGGTTTTATTCCACTTTTAGCTATATTCCATAGCTATATTCGGTTCATCATGTTAACAGCTTGGCTGCCCCACCAGCCGACAGATCCGTTTAAGTTCCAGGATAGAGTACATGTTTAAGACTACAATACTCCAATTACGTCTCCAGTGTGATAATATTTACTTGGTGTGACCGCGTGAAGCTCCTGGTTAGAATTGGTCTTCAGCAACCCGTGCTGTCGTAAGGGGCCTCGTGCACGGCAACAATTAAAATGACGAGAGTGTCAATTTGAATCAATAGTTTAGATTGCCCAGCTTTTCCTTTGTCGCTGAATTTGTACCCTGCTATAACATTGAAGAGTGTAGAATTTGATGCCACGGAGGAACTGTACGGCAATAAAGGCGTTGATGTATTGATTTATTGTCAACAGCCTGAATTCAATAATATTTACTAGTCATGTCAATGTCATGTCGAGGATTGTTAAAGTATGAGAATAATATTTAGCGTCACTTAGTCCGCATTTATGTTCAAAATTGACGAATGTGTTTCGAAGTAATTTAAGTGTGTGTTCTTGAGTCATCCTTTGCTTACTGAGATTTAAGTAGCCAATAATAGCCCTTTACTATTGCTTTAAGTCGAGCAATATACCAGTAGCTTCAATATTTGGTGTTTAAATTTCGTAGCTTTTAAAGTACAATCGAACATGCCCTTTCAATGAAGATTTCAAAGAGCGTCGCACGACTTATGCTCAAGAGTTGTTTGATCAGGACAAAAACTATATGGAAGACACGTGGATGACATTTCCAAATTAAAAGCATCATTGGCAAAAGTGATGTCAGATGCAATACCCTATTTTGACTTGTACCATTTGTTCCCGGTGTTTTTTCAGGTGAACAATTGAATTATCTTTGCATATGTTTTGAACGGGTGTCACAGGTAAGACAGGATACGCTCACCTGTTCTCTAACACCCGGTTTCAGCATTTTTTTATATTCATTATCACATGCTTATGATTTAGTCGGTGTCGTACAAACTGCTTTTAGTAGATATTTTTTTATGATTATGGGAATATTTGTGTCGTTTTTATTTAACATTGGTACATGATTTCTATTGGTTCTGTATGGATATTTTAAATTATCAGTCAGTTTAGATAGGCTGCAGAAATCTATAAAGCACCACATTTATAGGTTGTCGAAAACACAAGGGACAAAATCGAGTAATTCACGAACTGAGATATAGTCAGGAAGTTGATATATCAAGTTTATACATACCTGTTCTTCACAAACTAAAGACTCAGTAAACTTCATGCCACGCTGGAGGGCATAATTGTTCTCTCAGCATTTATTCCGTCATTAACGGTATGTCATTTCACACCTGAGACCTCCACCATGCCTTATAACTTAGGGTTGTGATTAATATTGATTAACATTAACGATCAATTTGCACGCACGAGGAAGTCAAACTATTACTTGCTGATATTAACTTTGATTCAGTGTGAATAATATGTTGTTATTGGTAATAAATTTCCATTTTAATGTGATCATATTTGCAACGTTTTGACATGTGAAACTTCATCCCTCGTAATGCTGTGTGGGGCTTTAGGGAGCGAAGAAATACTTTGTATTTAATCAAATTGTGAGTGGTGGGTCATCGTTACAACGTTCGCGAACACATGGTGTCATCACTCTTTTTTTAGTGATATATTCATATAATTTTATCTCTATTTTCTCATTGACGTTGTATGTTGTATGTTGTTTAATGCCGTTCTCAGCAGTATCCCAGATGTCATTGAAACAATACACTCTACAATGTCGAGCGACGCAGTGGTAACAAGACAAGTATTAGGTTGCATTGCACGTATGTTAGACAGGTTAGAATACAAACAACCTATGCTGGTCAAACGTGTTTCAATCTGTATTCAGTACAGATGTAGGCCATCGGCCCATGGCACATTATCAAACACAGCATACAGCCCAGTCCAGGTGTACATTATGACACTGCGTAGAGTTTGCAGATCATTTAAGGATTGACTTTCATGTTGTGAATATGCACGTAAATTGATTTGCACTCTACTTGTTTAATACAAGATTTGCCTTGATACCAGTGCCAGAAGACGGTTGCTCTTTTATAGGTTTTTTTCGTCTTGGGTATATCATTGGTGCTGCAAGCAGGACATCCACTTGTCATTAGCTTTGTCTTTATGGTACTGGGTTGGGAGCTCGGATGCTGAAACAATGTACACCTCAACATGGCTACTCATGGCATGTGTTGTCCACAAGGACATCTACAAATGGTCCAATCCATGCCTGGGCATGAATTGTCTAGTCATGAATATTTTACCAGGCAGGAAAAAATAAATAACTTGGATATGATCGAGGAAAAAAACAACCTGTGCCTTCCAAATGTGTCAGCTCGCAGAACTCAATTCATATGTCAGTTCGATGTCTATAGCACAGATACACATTATGTCACTCCCAGGCTCGAAAAAAATCTGGGTTTTTTTCAGTCAGGCGCATCCAAGCAATTACGAAAACGGGTTTCATTTTATTTTTAGTGTCGCATGGCATTTTCCCACTTTATCCATAAACGATTAATTACACCCCGATGTCGTTACATTATGCATGTCATCATCGTCGCCTTTCATCGACATTTGAATGCAGAACATTTTCGAACCATTGAATGACGCTTTGATTGCAGAACACAACAATACCCATGTAACCTTCAAAGTAACCTCCAGTTTAACCATTGTAACATTACACGCTTTGAATGTGATAACATAAGCATTGGCATTCACGTGGACGTTTTACATTCGTACATTGTAGTTGCAGAAATGATGAGAAAGGCGTGCCCTTGGGAAATTTGTTTTGATTTAATGTTTTGATCGTTTTAAGTTCACTTCAAACTATACATTGCTAAAGAGAGCGATTTGAATGAACCATCAATGTATATATACGTAGGCTTCAGGCGGAAGAGACAAAGAAACGTCACTGTTGTCAGCCAAGCCTTCATTGTGAACATTAAAAGAAGCAGTCAGTTCGACGAAAATGTATTAGATGCGCTTTTGTTTGTCCGATTTGTGTAAATGACATTTGTAATCAATAGCATAAGGTCATCCATGGAAAACTAAACGATATTTTCTGCAACAAATATTTAGATATCAAGTTCTTAATTATAATGTAATACAAACATAATTGTTAATCATTAATTTAAATACAAATTTGTATAAGTAAACGTCGCATATATTTGTCAGTTGTCTTTGAAAGTGGTGGCGGTTGAAGGAGCTTCATGTACGCATGAACTTCCATGGTAATCAAGTACTCAGCATTTATCGTATTGTTCAAATTTTCCATGAGTACAGAAGCAACAACAGAAATGCATTGTGTGAACATGTCGTATAAGGACCGTGTGGTTTTATATACACGTCCTAGTAAAACTCTCTGGCAATGTTGTTGTGTACGTAATAATTACGTTGTCACATTGTCGCGTCATAACTTTGCAACGAAACGTATATTTCCTTCAAAATCAAATACTTATAAGACGCCTTCTGATATATTTTACCAACCTGGGATGATGTTTGTTCTCAATATCACATTAGAGGCTGACAAGCAAGTTATTTTAAATTATGGTATGTACAGCATAAGTTTATTTACTGTGATAAGTGATAATGGTACATTTCACGTTGTAATAACGTGACCGCGTCTAGTGGTCCTCGGTCGCGTCATACCAAAAGACGTTACAAGATGGTACTTGTTGTGA
Source organism: Haliotis rufescens (assembly GCF_023055435.1). Classification (NCBI taxonomy): domain Eukaryota; kingdom Metazoa; phylum Mollusca; class Gastropoda; order Lepetellida; family Haliotidae; genus Haliotis; species Haliotis rufescens. The sequence continues at coordinate 7,373,995 of NW_025963924.1, forward strand.
GTTTGGCTCGGGGTCACTGTGTCACTCGGGTGTTCATGTTAAACTAGTACAAGCAGCCACACCACATTCCACCTCTCCTCACCTACTACAAACGTTGTTTTGTAACGATGCTCACCCTTTACCTGATGTCATCACTGATTTTCAGTGGTCCATTTATATATTTCGCCCTCTATTGCGCCTATTGATCTGTGTCGGCGGATAATCAAGACTGGTTATTTTCTTGCATTGACGTTTTATATTACATACGTACGACCTGCAGACACGACAAGAACGTTGCAGACCCGTGAAGATTCCGGGGTAGAATATGTCTTCAGCAACCCATGCTTGACGTAAAAGGTGACTATGCTTGTCGTAGAAGGCGACTAACGGGATCGGGTGGTCAGGCTCGCTGACTTGGTTGATGCATGTCATCGTATCCCAATTGCGTGGATCGATGCTCATGATATCAATCACTGGATTGTCTGGTCCAGACTCGATTATATACAGACCGCCGTCATATATAGCTAGAATATTGCTGAGTGCGGCGTTAAACAACAAAGCAAGCAAGGAAGCAAGGACGTTGCAGGAATGTTTAGTCATGCACAATTACATGCACATGTATAGTCTTTATCAATACAAACATGGTTCTGCTCAGAGTTGTTGTCTTGTTTTACTGATTTCTTGTATTTTGTAGTTGTATCTTTGAAGGAAATATGTTTACCAAATGTTGCCAAACAGTTAATTCTGTAAAATCCCACTCAATGGGTGAAACCAGAATTAATGGCTGCTTACAGTTATGTTTATTTTATATGTATCTAAATACGTAGGTAGCCTCAACCAAGCTAGCAGAGTGGAGGTTCCTATGTGCCGTGCGACGCGGGCAGTTGAGAAGTGACAGTTAGTGTGAACCCACGGAGTGTAGAATTACCTAGACTGGCAGCAAGTCTTCGTCACCAGGGCCAACTTGCACAAATCGATCTTAGCAGTACTAATATCGCAAGTCTATGTCAACATATGGGAGTTACGATCATCGTAGCGCTCAGATCGCTCTGTGCAAGTGGACCCAAATAACTTATTATGGAGGTAACGCGAGCCACCCCTATCTCACCAGCTATCTACAGTGAGTGAGAGAGTGAAAATGAAACGACACATCGGCAATATTTCAGCTGTATCGTAACGAGAACATTAGTGTCATATAAATTCAAACCAGTTGAGAACATTAAGAATAATACATTATTATTATTAAACAAAAATGGGCAATAGATTGCCAGAGTGAGTGAGTGAGTGAGTTAATGCTTTACGTCACATCGGCAATATTTCAGCCATATCGTGACGAGAAGTTAGACATGAAATATACATATATTTAAACTTTATAAAAATAAGGACAGAAGGACAGAATGATAACTAGAATATCACAGATAAGATTTAAAACTAGTTGTGGAACATTTAAAAGCATTAAGTATTAAGGAACAACACAATATAAAAATGGGATAGAGATCGTCAGTAACTAAAGGGAGATCACCACACCAGGGACCATGGGGACTTACAGTACCTTTGCTTCCTGCATGGGCCCTGGCAGGATTTATATCACCCTACAGTCACTGACGATAATTGACCAGTTAAGCCTAAGATTAAAATGACAAAAATACTACGTTTAAAAGCCTGGCATGCATAAAAATACTTCGAATGATTTGGGACTTACCTACCCTCTTAGGGGGACAATAATTTTACGCTACTTCAACCCCCCTCGAGGGTACAGCCACTAACAATCTAAGTTATTAATTAGCACTACCAATGTCTAAAAACATATATTATGGACATCAAAATTCATGAATTTATTCAATTTCTTTTAAAAAGCACAATATTAAATGAGAATGTACGTGATTAAAAAGGTCCTTTACTGTTTTTACATGATAATATTTATCCCTTGTGATGGAAAAATCAATACAATCAAGCAGGACATGCTTGACCGTGATTCTTTCATCACAAGGGATGCAAAACGGAGGATCCTCACCATTCAAAAGATACTCATGTGTATATCTTGAATGGCCAATACGACATCGTCGCATAATGACCTCTTCAAATCTGGACTGACAGCCCAAGTAGGTGTAACCGATATTTGGTTTAATTTCATGTAATTTATTGATACCTACTTGGGCGTCCCATTTCTGTTGCATAAGATCTCGGATGTAAGATCGAATCATGGGTTTAAAATCAGTGTATGGGATCAGAAGTGGTGTCACAGATTTGTTGAGGGCTGCTTTTGCAGCAGCATCGGCCATTGTGTTACCAATGATACCAACATGGCTTGGTAACCAACAAAAGACGATGTCATATTGGCCAGTAGCAAGATCATTAAATAATTCGAGAATTTCGATTAAAAGTGGATGTTTTGATGACATATTTTTAATCGCCTGAAGGCATGAAAGAGAATCTGAAAACAGTATGAATTGTTTAGGTTTAGCTTGATTACTGATTTATTTAAGTGCTGTAAAAATGGCGTTTGCTTCTGCAGTGAATATGGAACTGTTATCAGGTAAACGTGAAGATATTGTTCTGGATCCAATGACGGTGGCACTAGCAACTGCACCACCATCCTTGGATCCATCTGTAAAGATAGATTTATAAGTGTCATAATTGTTTCTTAATTGACTGTATTCTTGTTGGTAAATTAGTTCGTTAGTGTCTGATTTCTTTAGTTTTGTTAATGTAAGATCTACCTCTGGCTTTACCATTTGCCAAGGAGGAGATGAGAAAAGTTTAGTAGGAGCTATATCTTGGGAGTTGAATATTAGAAGCTGATATTGCAGATTTTATTCTGATTCCGAGTGGTGGAGTAAGTGTTGATTTCTTATTGTAAAGATCCTCGTAGAGAGGATGGAATATGCATTCAAAAGCTGGATTAGACTGATTAGAATATAATTTAGTGATGTATTGTAAAGATAATTTTAAACGGCGTTGTTTAAGAGAAGGCTCATCTGCTTCTATATAGAGACTGTGAATGGGAGACGTTCTAAAAGCTCCAAGGCAAAGCCTCAGGCCTTGATGATGGATGGTATCGAGTTTTTGTAAATTACTTTTGCAGGCTCCACCATAGACGATGGAGCCATAATCAAGTTTTGAACGGATCAGTGACCTGTATAAGTGTAAGAGGGTTGTTTGATCCCCTCCCCACTTTGAATTGGAAACAACTTTCAAGAGATCGAGTGCCTTCAGGCATTTAGCTTTTAGGTATTTTATATGTGGAAGGAAAGTTAAGTGGTTATCAAAAATAAGTCCCAAGAACTTGGCCTCCTTAACAACTTTGATAGGAGTGCCATTCAGAAATAGTTCAGGGTCCTTATGTGGCTTATATTTTCTGCAGAAATGTATACAATTAGTTTTTGATTTGGAAAATTTAATCCCGTTTTCTAAACACCACTTGTGAATTTTATTAAGACATAATTGTAATTGCCTTTCTATTGTGCGCATATTTTTACCACGACAAGATAGATTAAAATCATCCACAAAAAGTGATCCATCAACTGAATCATTTAAAACTTTGGACAAACTGTTAATTTTTATACTGAATAAAGTGACAGACAAAATACTGCCTTGTGGGACACCCTGATCCTGTTTATAATGATCAGTCAGGGTTGTACCCACTCGGACTTGAAATTGCCTGTCTGTTAAAAACTGGGATATAAAATGAGGCAGACGGCCTCTTAATCCAAAATCATGAAGATCTTTTAAAATCCATGCTTCCATGATGTATCGTATGCTTTTTCTAAATCGAAAAAGATCGATACAGCATGTTGTCTATTTACAATGGAATTTTTAATAAACGATTCTAAACGCACTAAATGATCGATAGTACTTCTGTTTTTCCGGAAACCGCATTGTATATTGATAAGAAGATTATTGAAGGCGAGATATTAGTACTACCTAAACTAGAAACATTCTTTCCGTTATTTTGAACAAAAAAAATATCTGATTCTCTCCCTAATGAGTATATATTTGTTTTGTAAAACCACTTGTTCTTCTTTTGCAGTCTGAATTGACAGCCTCCATACCACAAAAGGAGAAGCGGTCCGTGAAGGTGAGATATTAGTACTACATAAACTAGAAGCATTCTTTCCGTTATTTTGAACTAAACAAATATCTGAATGTCTCCCTAATGAGTATATATTTGTTTTGTGAAACCACTTGTTCTTCTTTTGCAGTCCAAATTGACAGCCTCCATCACCAAAGAGGAGAAGCGGTCCGTGAAGGTGAGATATTAGTACTACCTAAACTAGAAACATTCTTTCCGTTATTTTGAATTGAAAAAATATCTGATTCTCTCCCTAATGAGTATATATTTGTTTTGTGAAACCACTTGTTCTTCTTTTGCAGTCCAAATTGTCAGCCTCCATACCTCAAAAGGAGAAGCGGTCCGTGAAGGTGAGATATTAGTACTACCTAAACTAGAAAAATTCTTTCCGTTATTTTGAATTAAAAAGAATATATGATTCTCTCCCTAATGAGTATATATTTGTTTTGTGAAACCACTTGTTCTTCTTTTGCAGTCCAAATTGACAGCCTCCATCACCAAAGAGGAGAAGCGGTCCGTGAAGGTGAGATATTAGTACTACCTAAACTAGAAACATTCTTTCCGTTATTTTGAATTAAAAAAATATCTGATTCTCTCCCTAATGAGTATATATTTGTTTTGTGAAACCACTTGTTCTTCTTTTGCAGTCCAAATTGACAGCCTCCATACCTCAAAAGGAGAAGCGGTCCGTGAAGGTGAGATATTAGTACTACCTAAACTAGAAACATTCTTTCCGTTATTTTGAACTAAACAAATATCTGAATGTCTCCCTAATGAGTATATATTTGTTTTGTGAAACCACTTGTTCTTCTTTTGCAGTCCAAATTGACAGCCTCCATACCTCAAAAGGAGAAGCGGTCCGTGAAGGTGAGATATTAGTACTACCTAAACTAGAAAAATTCTTTCCGTTATTTTGAATTAAAAAGAATATATGATTCTCTCCCTAATGAGTATATATTTGTTTTGTGAAACCACTTGTTCTTCTTTTGCAGTCCAAATGGACAGCCTCCATCACCAAAGAGGAGAAGCGGTCCGTGAAGGTGAGATATTAGTACTACCTAAACTAGAAACATTCTTTCCGTTATTTTGAATTGAAAAAATATCTGATTCTCTCCCTAATGAGTATATATTTGTTTTGTGAAACCACTTGTTCTTCTTTTGCAGTCCAAATTGTCAGCCTCCATACCTCAAAAGGAGAAGCGGTCCGTGAAGGTGAGATATTAGTACTACCTAAACTAGAAACATTCTTTCCGTTATTTTGAATTAAAAAGAATATATGATTCTCTCCCTAATGAGTATATATTTGTTTTGTGAAACCACTTGTTCTTCTTTTGCAGTCCAAATTGACAGCCTCCATCACCAAAGAGGAGAAGCGGTCCGTGAAGGTGAGATATTAGTACTACCTAAACTAGAAACATTCTTTCCGTTATTTTGAATTAAAAAAATATCTGATTCTCTCCCTAATGAGTATATATTTGTTTTGTGAAACCACTTGTTCTTCTTTTGCAGTCCAAATTGACAGCCTCCATACCTCAAAAGGAGAAGCGGTCCGTAAGGTGAGATATTAGTACTACCTAAACTAGAAACATTCTTTCCGTTATTTTGAATTAAAAAAATATCTGATTCTCTCCCTAATGAATATATATTTGTTTTGTGAAACCACTTGTTCTTCTTTTGCAGTCCAAATTGACAGCCTCCATACCTCAAAAGGAGAAGCGGTCCGTGAAGGTGAGATATTAGTACTACCTAAACTAGAAACATTCTTTCCGTTATTTTGAATTAATAAAATATCTGAATCTCTCCCTAATGAGTATATATTTGTTTTGTGAAACCACTTGTTCTTCTTTTGCAGTCCAAATTGACAGCCTCCATCACCAAAGAGGAGAAGCGGTCCGTGAAGGTGAGATATTAGTACTACCTAAACTAGAAACATTCTTTCCGTTATTTTGAATTAAAAAAATATCTGATTCTCTCCCTTATGAGTATATATTTGTTTTGTGAAACCACTTGTTCTTCTTCTGCAGTCCAAATTGACAGCCTCCATCACCAAAGAGGAGAAGCGGTCCGTGAAGGTGAGATATTAGTACTACCTAAACTAGAAACATTCTTTCCGTTATTTTGAACTAAAACAATATCTGATTCTCTCCCTAATGAGTATATATTTGTTTTGTGAAACCTCTTGTTCTTCTTTTGCAGTCCAAATTGACAGCCTCCATCACCAAAGAGGAGAAGCGGTCCGTGAAGGTGAGATATTAGTACTACCTAAACTAGAAACATTCTTTCCGTTATTTTGAATTTAAAAAATATCTGATTCTCTCCCTAATGAGTATATATTTGTTTTGTGAAACCACTTGTTCTTCTTTTGCAGTCCAAATTGACAGCCTCCATCACCAAAGAGGAATGCGGTCCGTGAAGGTGAGATATTAGTACTACCTAAACTAGAAACATTCTTTCCGTTATTTTGAATTAAAAAAATATCTGATTCTCTCCCTAATGAATATATATTTGTTTTGTGAAACCACTTGTTCTTCTTTTGCAGTCCAAATTGACAGCCTCCATCACCAAAGAGGAGAAGCGGTCCGTGAAGGTGAGATATTAGTACTACCTAAACTAGAAACATTCTTTCCGTTATTTTGAACTAAAACAATATCTGATTCTCTCCCTAATGAGTATATATTTGTTTTGTGAAACCTCTTGTTCTTCTTTTGCAGTCCAAATTGACAGCCTCCATACCTCAAAAGGAGAAGCGGTCCGTGAAGGTGAGATATTAGTACTACCTAAACTAGAAACATTTTCCCGTTATTTGGAATTGAAAAAATATCTGATTCTCTCCCTAATGAGTATATATTTGTTTTGTGAAACCACTTGTTCTTCTTTTGCAGTCCAAATTGTCAGCCTCCATACCTCAAAAGGAGAAGCGGTCCGTGAAGGTGAGATATTAGTACTACCTAAACTAGAAACATTCTTTCCGTTATTTTGAATTAAAAAAATATCTGATTCTCTCCCTAATGAGTATATATTTGTTTTGTGAAACCACTTGTTCTTTTTTTGCAGTCCAAATTGACAGCCTCCATCACCAAAGAGGAGAAGCGGTCCGTGAAGGTGAGATATTAGTACTACCTAAACTAGAAAAATTCTTTCCGATATTTTGAATTAAAACAATATCTGATTCTCTCCCTAATGAGTATATATTTGTTTTGTGAAACCACTTGTTCTTCTTTTGCAGTCCAAATTGACAGCCTCCATCACCAAAGAGGAGAAGCGGTCCGTGAAGGTGAGATATTAGTACTACCTAAACTAGAAACATTCTTTCCGTTATTTTGAATTAAAAAAATATCTGATTCTCTCCCTACTGAGTATATATTTGTTTTGTTAAACCACTTGTTTTTTGCAGTCCAAATTGTTTGCCTGCATACGTAGATTTTGCATAAGTAGATTTTGACCGCTCGGGCGAAGTCTGACCCAACACAAGCCAAACACTTCTGATAGAGACTATGTTGAGAATGTAGAGGGAAAAGGGCTTCACTTTGAGCCCCTTGTTTTCTAAAAATACTGCGATCTGGGACATTATAAAGTGGTATATAGGTAGATTTAATAGTAATCTATAGATGTAAACACATTTGAAGATACATCTGTGTGTTTAAAGTTGATTTTGACCGCCCGGTCCAAGTCGGACCGAACACTTCTAACAGGGATTTTCTTAAGGAAATACAGTAAAAGAGCTTGACTTTAACGGCCCAGTTTTCTTTGAATGCGATATACTGTGACATTATAAAGTGGTATATGGGTAGATATAACACTAGTCTATAGATGTAATCACATTTGAAGATACATCAGGCTTCACTTTGAGCTCTGTGTTTTCTTTACCTACTGAAATATGAGACAATAAAGTGGTAAATAATTAGATATAATACTAGTCTTTAGATATAAATAATGTTAGGAACTTTAGAAGTGCTTGGACAGTTATTAACACGTGTCGTGTCAGTCTTTTGACATTCGCGAATATCCACTTCCAGAAAACATCCTGTGTTGGTTTAACACGAATTAGTAAAGGTTAATTACCTTAACACGTTAATTAATGAAAGAAGAGTAGTCAAAACACTGTCGTTTCCTACCCAGGACATTACACCCCCACACGCTAAGGTCGGTGAGAAGCATTCTAATCAAAGAATACACAGTCAAGACACTGACTTTTCTACAGTATGTAGTCATAATCATCAGTTAATTGCATTGTTGAAGGTGCATTTTTATTCAAACTCAATTAAATGAGCAAAACTATACGTTTGTGGACATTTGAGATCTGCCTAGATATGCGCGTTTCGTTTTATTATTCTGCAATCCATTTTTAGCATTACCCGCTGGCCCGGCCCGGCCCGGCCCGACTTTTCTTGGCCCGACTTTTAGGCAATCCCTCAATTCTGCGCCTGCAGCAAGTAAGTATTTCCTAATCACTTTAAAATATCAAACGTAAGTCATCACAAAGTTTAGATATTGCTATTTTTGTGCCTATTTACGCTGTTTTTACATAGTTTAGTAATGCCGTGATTATACTGTGTAAAAAAAGGAGATTCACGAAACCCGCCCTCCAAATAACCTAAATGGGAGATACGAAGTGTTTGTTATAGTCGGTTTTTAAACATTGTCACATGTTTTAGTTCCCAGGCAATGGATACAGCTGATCAAGAAGTGACCCTGACGATATCAGCATCGGGAACACCGTCACTTTCTTGTACGCCTGGACTTTCTTTTAGTACTCCAGTTTGTGGTCACGTTGACACCCCAAGTCCATCTCGTTTTGGTATGTAAAACGTTTGTTCATTTACGTTCCAAATTTATATTTTCGCGTGGGAATTGATGATAGAAGTATGATTATTTATGAAATTATTTGGTAATATTATTTCTCAAATGGTACAAAAGAAAAAGAGGTATGTTTTTAAAAATAGTTTTTCTTTTTTCTCCAAGCTTCCTAATTTAGGTTGAAAGGTATATAGTGACACTTTGTTTTGAAATCAAATTGTTGCATTGTCAGCAAACCTGTCCATCGTGTATGGTGTCCTCCCATTAGTTAGACGTCCCAATAGTTAGACAGCTTATAACAACACTTTAAACGGTTGAGGGCACACTAATCCTTATGCTTGTTACCTCAGACCTTAAAATGGAATAGTCCAGATAAGATCTGACAAAGCAAAGCAGCTTTGAATAGATACTTTAATATTATACTTAACATTTAATGACACTTTACATTTCATAAATTTTATACAGTTTGTAACAACACTTTGTGACAGTTTCTGGTAATGTGCACTTTACATTTAATAACCTTTACAGTTTATTTATCCCAGACGAAGCAAGTGTCCACAAGCATCTAAATACTCAATAGCAGACTTGGCACCCTGCTGCAACTGATCTTTGAGGCGTACCAGGCGGTTCTCTGTCTCTCTGTAGATTCTCTTGCGGCAGCGTGGTGCCGCACCAAAGTTCAATTGCATCACCTTAGTCCTTTCACTGAACTCGACTTTCTGGATGACTTCAATGAATCTGTAGATGTTAGGTTGAATATGTGGCAGTAGGTATATAGTTCACTCGGCTGTGGAATCCCTCAAGGTTGTTGTTGGTTCTGGGTCCATCAGTTTCGAAATGGTTCCACATGCGCATTAGGAATCTGGCGTCATCATCCACCCAGGTTCTCACAATGTCTCTGATCCTTTGTCTTCAATGTCTACTGCTGACCGCGACCTGGGTAACACTGGAATGGTCTTGCGACGATGCCTGAAAAAGAACAAAGGAACAGTTACACATATGTTACATGAAATATTGATAATGATTTCATTAACTTGAAACAGTTAAGAGCGAAACAAGTTATGTGGGACCTAAAAAAGAAGAAGTTAATTCTAACCAAGTCAAAAATACGGGATGATATTTACCTGTAAAGTGCACTTTTCACGCTCTGAAATGATGGCATCGCTGGCATGTTGGCTTCATCTACTTGAGTGACTTGCTCCTCGTACAATGCCTGCATCTGTGTGGTTTCTTCTCGCGCTCTTTTATGAAGATTACTGTCAAAGTTCACTCTGGTTTCATCTTCAGGCGTATGGTTATGTTCCGACTGATTGCGAAGAAAGTCACCGACAGTCGTACATTTCCCATTGCACGTCTTGACGACACATCTCTACTTTCCTTAAACCAGCCATATCGATACTGACAATGATACGTACCCTAAGATCATATTTATTTGTTTGATAAGTAGATAATCTAAACTCAACTCCTTCAACTGATCATACAGTAAGACAATTAAGCTACTCCATAGTTCACATAGTTAATCTCACGCCTATTGAACCTGTGCTGAGAGTAAGGTAATTTAGGTTAATTAAACGAAATCGTAACATATATACTCCCTAAGCTGTTAGTCCCCTATCCCTACTCAGTACTTTAATCTAATTAGGACTGATCCATTACACCTGTAGGTATATTCCCTCTTTGCCTAAAGAACAATGTCTAACAATTGGGACGTCTAACTAATGGGACGTCTAACTAATGGGATATATATTGCTGGCTTACTTACAGCTTATATTGGTCGGAAGGATACATGCTTTTGTATGCAGTCTTATGGACCTGACTGCTATCTTGTGATAGTATTGCCAATGTGGCCCATATACAATAACAATGAATTGTACAGATTAAAATATTTTTCACTGACCGGAAATAGGATTTACTTCTTAAATAATGTGCATGTGCACTTGTAAGTGATTTTAAATGAGAATTTCATGTGTTATCAGGGCTACCTTTGGAGAGGACATTGACAACATCTCGGCATTAGAGGAAGATCTCCTAAACTTGCCCGAATTTGCAACAGATGATGATACACCTGATCACTTCCCCGACACTTCTGAGGCACCGCTTGAACTCATCTCCACACCGAAGTTTATTGGTTACCTGAATCCGATCATGAAGTTAATGAAACTGAAAGCCGGTGACACTTGTACAAGACCATACTGTGTTAGTCCGCTCATGTTCACAGACGAGATGTATGGCACTGCCTTGGTTGTACGATGGGATTGGTCTTCTGGTTACTCGTGTGGATCCTGGGCCTCACAACCAAAGATGAAAAGGATGTTTTGTGGAAATCTCCAGCTGTCGACCAGTATCCTCTTCAGTGGCAACTCCTACGGAAGATTGCTCTTCTGGCAAAATTCCTAAACCTTGGAATTATTGGCGAGCCAACTTTCTAACAGGTATTATATGATGACAATAGAATATATTGACATCCTGTTAAAACTCTAAGACATTAATATTTATTTATTTAGTAGGTAATGAAATAAAAGTACCTTGGTGCTTAGGTACATGTTGACATTCATACATATTTGTTGAAAAATATTTTTCCTGTATTACTAAGACACAGGTTAGCTACTTCCTGCAAATACTGCTGCGACCAAAATACAAATAAGTAGTTGAAAATGAAATATGCTTTCATTTTAGGTTCAAAGACTATATGCTGTCCCCACGACCAATCAGTACTGGACTATGATGCAGACGCAACTCCTCTCAGAGAAGGTCCGACAACGACAGGAAGTCCGTGTAGCTTGTGATGGGAGGAATGATTCTCCAGGTCATTCCGCCCAGTTCTCCACATATTCGTCCTCAGACTGGACACAGATGCTATCTTGCACCTTGAAGTTGTAGACGTCCGCCAGTCAACATCCAGTGTTGCTATGGAGAAGGTGGCATTTCAGCATGGCCTCAACTTCCTTACTTCCAAAGTAAAGGTTACAGAGGTTGTCGCTGATCAGAGCCCAATGATTACCAAAGTAATGAGGGAGTATGAAACAGACTATGATGTACTTATACTTATCAAGAGTACTAAATACTAAACACTTCTGGAAATATGACCTTTTATCAGTCGCCTCGATGAAATAATATTTTTGACAAGATTAATCTAATATCGAATGAAAATATGGGAATAATTAATGAAGGATCACATATTTAATTATATAGAGAGAAAGTTCATATTGTGGACAGCAGGACATTTATTGGGAAAATTTAGAATTGGTTTGGTTTGGTTTGTTGTTTTACGCCGCACTCAGCAATATTCCAGCTATATGACGGCTGTCTGTAAATAATCGAGTCTGGACCAGACAATCCAGTGAGTGATGTCATGAGCATCGTTCCACGCAATTGGGATCGATGACATGCTTCAACCAAGTCAGCGAGCCTGACCACCCGATCCCGTTAGTTACCTCTTACGACAAGAATAGTCGCCTTTTACGGCAAGCATGGGTTGCTGAAGACCTATTCTACCCCGGATCTTCACGGGTCTAGAATTGTGGATCCTATGGCCTACTACAATGCTATGTTGATTTGCAGGAATCACCCCTGGATACCAGGCCATTGACCACCAGTACAACATATGGCATGTTGCGAAAAACCTGGAAAAGCGTCTGATTGCTGTTATACATTGCTGAGTAATAAATATTCTATAAGTTCTACTCCACTAACAAAATTAGATGTATTCCCCAGGATGTACTTGGAATTTACAATCGTCATTATTCTACTGGTCTCTTGCTTATGCTTCATTTTCATCTTAACTTTCAATGGATTTGTACTTCAGTCATTATCATGCAAGCCAAATTCTGCGCTGAGACAGTGGATTACACCTATTTAGAACCACTTCTGGTTGGGTGCTCAGGTCTGTGAAGGACAAACTATCAAAATGAAGGTAAGAATCTGTTAAATGTGTTCCCTAGGTAGTTTACAATTACAAACTCATTGGTTACATAGTTGAATGAGATTGTGTGAATACAGTGATCTCGTGATTGTTTTACTTGTTTACAGGAAATCTGGCTCAGAGTCCTGTCACATGTGTCCAACATCCATGAATGGCATGTTGCAGGACACACAGAAGGAAAGTGCTCTCATGTCCCCATCAACGAGACAGAGGACAGAGAACAACCATGGCTAGAAAAAAACAGCCCTAAGATGGACTCCCTGCGTCATGTTGTAACCGAACCAAGGTTCCTGAAGCAGTTTCACTACTTCCGCAAATTCAGGTATATATATGGCAGCACTGAGGCAAAACAGTGAAGGCGACACAATGTAAGCAATAGGCTTAAAAGTATCCTCAGACTACTGATTTTCAAAATCAAGAGAGAGACAGCTTTTTTTTGTTCAAATTGGGTGAATAGTGGGGATCAGGGGTCAAAGTGTTGCCATGATGTGTATTAGACATAATACACACCATAAATCGGTTCAACAATAATCATATGTATGTTATTACATTATAGGTACATGGGTATATACAGTAAGAGGACCCAGCGCTGGAGACCAAGGACCGCAAAAGTGCTCAAGAAATACTCTTACAGATGGGACCTACAGATGATGGCCTTGGAAAGGAAGCATCCAATGGCAGACGACGATCCAAGGTGCATCTCGTCAACTATTGCAAAGAGACCCTGTCTCCCGATTGCGGAACTAGTGGGAATGTGTCACAAGATTAAACAAAGTGAAATAGCTGTAAACTGTTGTAAATGGATTGCTGGATTAATGTAATTCTATTTTCCTTTTTAAAATCCTGTTCAGGTTGTGAGATACATTGGGAAATAGGACAGTGAACTGAGTTATGCAGTGTAAATATGTCAGATATACATGTACATTGAATTATATTCTAAAATAAAGAAGATTATAGTATTATTGTATAGTATGAATTGCTTTGTATTTTAATTTTTTTTATAAATTGCTAAGACCTGTTCAGTTTGTGACATACACGCATATAAGACTCCAAAGTCTCCAGATTGTGTAAACTGTGTACACTTTGTGTATGTACTAACATAACATGTTATATCAGTAACGCAATAAAGGTAATGTAACATACTACACAGCTGTGTCTTGAGTACATTTATGAGATCACACTGGAATTAGTTGAATTGTTATTGGGCAATTAGTAACAAACAACTTATTAGATAACAATTCAAGTAATTCCAGTGTGATCTCATAAATCTACCGAAGACACAGCTGTGTGTATTCATTTAGTATGGTACATGTCATTTCCTTTATGGTGTTACTGACATAACACGAGCCGTGATTTAACTGGAATAATGTTAAAAGCGGCGTTAAACCCAACTCACTCACTCACTCACTCACTCACTCACTGACATAACATGTGGGCAATTAGTAACAATCAACTTATTAGATAACAGTTCAATTAATTGCCTTTACAAAGCCTTTATGGATGGATGAGGTCCCAAATCTGGCTAGATATCAGGAGCACAAGGGACCAAGAAATATATGACAAGAGACAAGTTAAAGAGAAAGTAATTTATATTTCATACATACATACAACTTAAAGAATTGTTCATATTTACACTGATTAATAAATATACAACACTGAAGCATCACATGGCTTTGAATCCCGAGTAGATTCCCCCCTGGGATCTGGGAACCTCAACCTGGCCAGTACGACACAGGATGGCACAACACGTCTATTACCCATGCCCAGTCGTCCAAATCTCTGGAGAATGAACTGTCTGTACGCTTGATGGCGATATGCAGAGTTACTCCTGTCTTGATTGTGAACAAAAAAGTCATTGTAATGCGCCATGGCGAGGTCCAATATAGCAGGTGTGATCACGTTGTAGACGTATGGCGAGTTCACGACACACTGGGAAGAACCAGTCTGCCAGCAACACTGATTTTCTTGTGCTGACGGCATGGGTCGGCAGTTGCCGCATCTACACCATCTCGGTAGGTCCACTTGGTGGATCATCACATGGTTTGTATCCAAATGATGCCTGATCTCTGAACAGCAGCTCGGTCACTATGGTCTGTAGCTCTGTCATATTCAAAGTTGCTGCAAAATCCTGGAAGTACAAGTATATAGCATGTTCAATTTGATTAAATTTGAGACAAGCTAAAACAAATGAAGTTTTATCAGGCTTAAATATCTTTAAGACAAGAAATTTACCTTAATTAGTTTACATCAATAAGCTTCATATGTTTAGCTGTACATGCTTGTAATAAAGTTCCTTGACCGTTTGATGGTGTAATGTCACCATAGGTGGACCATCTGGTGCACCGACAGCCTGGCGTGGAGTGGACCTTGCTCGTACAATTCGTCTTCTCAACTTCGTCTGCACCATTTGCTCTTCATCTTCGCTGTCAAGTAACATGTCAGTCTGTGAAGAAATGTAATTTAATAATGTTACCTGGATGTCATATTATTTTGCAATAAAGAGTCACATTTTGTGTTCAGTTATTTCACCATTGTTCACATGTTTGAAATTAAAAAAAAACTGTCAATAAAAATTACCACTTAGCAGTAATCAAAAGCATTTTTCTAATTATTACCTGTACTCGAACCTGGTCAACCTCAAGCCTTCTGCGGACTCGAGCAGCAGCTGCACCCTTCTTCTTTCTCTTCTGAGAGGAGTTGTGCACAAGTGGGGTGGCGTGACGGGTGTCAGCATCTACCTCCTGAAATAATATAAGGCATTTTATTAGAATCATTAATGATAATAATCTGGGAAAGCTGCTAGGAGAGGGATGTGACACCATTTATTCAGACATTTTATGTGATAATAGGATAATATATTATTAAAATCTGGACAAGTTCACTATCATAAATCATATAGTGTAATGAAACAGAAGTATTCAAATACCATCTCATTGTCCATGTCAAGTCTCTTTTTGCCCCCAGTCTTCCGGTTTGTGGATGGAAGTGGCATGCCACGCCTTTTTTCAGGTTGCCAATCATCTTCGCTGCCAAGCAGGTTCTAAAAAAGTAATCGATATTTGAGAATTTATTAAACATGCTCAGTGGGCGATATTCCAGTAAATACTGCCAAAATACTTCCATAAAAAAATACTTCACGATTTGATATACTTTGTAAATAATGTGAATCGACTATTATTTGTGCATCATCTTGTGTAGTTACTAAGGTACTAATTTTTATATATTTAGGGAAAACATACATCTCACGTGATATAAACGAGTCACGGGAAAAACATATAATTTACCTCTCGGGCGAACTGCAGGACTTCTCTTTCGGCGGAATCATCCATTTCTACGTCGATCGGCATCGGAGGCTGGCATTCTTGCTTGTTGATACAAGGCACCATCCAACCACATGTCAGCATTGTCAGCTATTTGCACATCAACAAATAGGGTTACAGAAGAGACCCCATTCAAGATTGTGTTGGCCAATCCCCTAGAGACAAAACAGACAGTGATGTAAGTGGAAATCAGAAACCGGTGAGTGAATAAGTGGATTTGCAGAAGACTGTGAGTGAGAAGATTTTGAAAGGGCAAGAGCAGAGGTGTGGAAAAAAAAACATACCAAGTTTACTCCATTCAAAGAAGGCGAATAAGTGTGGCGTTATCATCCTCAGCAAGTGCGCGGAACATCTCGGAAACTCATCTCAGAAAGATTGCAAAGGCCTTTCTGCGTTGATAGCCAAATCGGTGAAAATACTTTCCGTATTCACCCCTCTGAAGGAAATGGACGCTCACGTGTCATCAATCACCAAAAGCTGAAAAGACATTTTGAGAGACCGGACCATTTGACTACAAGTATTAGTGGTAGTGATAGTGCTAGAGACTGTGTTGTGAATGTGGACACTGAATGTCAATCTTCAGATTCACCAAACATTGACAACTCTACAGGCAGCATCAACATTCCAGGAGGTGCAAGTGACATTGTGTTGGTGGGACTTGACGATGTGTTCCAAGCAAGTGTTGTGAAACAACATTCAGCAGACAATTGCCAGAGACATTCCAATCGGATTCGCCAGCCCCCAAAGTGGCAGAGTGACTATCATGCTTACATTGACTGTATTTCAAGTGGAAATGCCTTTATGGGCATGTTTGACAATATGTAAATGCAATTAATTAGGGCTCCAAGCCGAAAGGCTGTAGAGCCCTATTGTAATCGTTCGATTTATTATTATTATTATTATTATTTATTAGGGCTCCAAGCCGAAAGGCTGTAGAGCCCTATTGTAATCGTTCGATTTATTATTATTATTATTATTATTTATTATTATTTATTATTCCGCCGATTTTTGTACCTGCCCTAGCAAAATAACCACTGACTCGATTTTGTTCAAATTTTGTGTGGGTTTGTAGACCGTTGGGTACTAGTGCCCGCCAAAAACCCAAGGCCGTAGGCCCAAAGGCCAAGGGCAGATAACTGAATAACAAGTATTTTTTGACGATATATTTTGCCCTGCTGCTCCACAACCGTTTGTCCGTTTACTTTCAAACCTTGCATGTATCTGCTGCTTCAGTTCTTTGATATTTTTTGTTCTTTGACTTTGGTCATTGATCACGTGGTTTGGCAGCCATATTGGATTCAAGGTTTTGACAGGTTTTTTTGGGTACCTGTCTTGAAATACTATCTCCTCTGAATCCACTGCATGAAATGCTTTCAAACTTTCTGAGGATTGTCTCCATACAGAACACAACAAATAAGCATAGCCGTTTTTGGATATCTTTTTTAGTTGCGGTCATATTGGATTTTGATTTTGATCATTTCTTTTTACCGAAAATTTACTTTTAAGATCATAGCTTGTAAGGTTCTTAACAGAAACTATTGAAAGTTTGCATGAAGCTTTGAGACTATGTGTAGCTCATTTTGTCCTGGGTTACATACTGAAAGCACCACTGCTTGGTGTGGTATTATTTGATTTAAGAAAAAAAATCAGACTTGAGTACAAATATTGAAGGAAGCGTCTCATAAATCTACCATACACCCCCATTCACTGGCTTTGCAGATATCCAAGCGTTCTCCACAGTCTTGTTCGGTATTATGTGTACTACCCTTGACGACCAGGATTAGAATTGGCCTTTTTCAACCGATGCTTCTCTCAAGAGGCAACTATGCTTGTCACAGGAGGCGACTAATCGGATTGGGTGGTCAGACTCGCTGGCTTGATTCTTCATTTCTCAATTGCCAATTGCTACGGTACCTTATTTTTGACGGCGTTGTTTAAAGCAAACCATTTGCGGATTAGAATATGGTCGAGGTCGGAAATTGTTTAGTACACTCTGGGAAACTGTGGCACACGCCAATTTGGTAGCGGTAATGTCCTGCAAACGGTGACTATCTTTTGACAGAGTTTGTACAAGCAAACTATATGCGGATTCGAACATGGTCGAAGTCAAACATGGGTTAAGAACACACTGGGACACGTGTGGTGATGTCTCACAAGCGGTTCATTACATTTGATGGCGTTGGTACAACCAAACCATTTGGGGATTCGAACATGGTCGAAGTCAAACGTTGGTTTAGAACACACTGGGATACGTGTGGTGATGTCTCACAAGCGGTGCATTACATTTGATGGCGTTGGTACAAGCAAACCATATGCGGATTCGAACATGGTCGAAGTCAAACACGGGTTAAGAACACCCTGAGACACGTGTGGTGATGTCTCACAAGCGGTTTATTACATTTGATTGCGTTGGTACAAGCAAACCATATGCGGATTCGAACATGGTCGAAGTTGGAAAATGGTTGAAACATCCTGGGACACCCAAGCACATGTCAATTTAGTAGTGGTGATGTCTCACAAGAGGTTCCTTACATTTGACGGCGTTGGTACAGGTAAACCCTTTGAGGATTCGAATATGAACGAGGTCGGAAACAAGTTTAGCACTTTATCTCAGCAATGCGACAGGAACCCGTGGCCCGGACGAACGCAGAACGCTAATCCGTTTGACTGGAGCCCAACTGACAAAGAAGTTACAGCCTGTTAAAGAGTCCCCAAGCCAAAAGGCTGAAGAGTCCCAGTGTTAGCATTTGATTTAATATTATTATTATTCCGCCGATTTTTGTACCAGAGCTAGCAAAAAAACCACTGGCTTGATTTTGTTCAAATTTTGTATGTGTATGAAGACCGTTGGGTACTAGTGCCCGCCAAAAACCCAAGGCCGTAGGCCCAAAGGCCAAGGGCAGATAACTAAAAGACAATAATTTTTTTGAAGATGTATTTCGCCCTATTGCTCCGCAACCGCTTATCCGATTACTTTGAAAACTTGCATGTATCTGCTGCTTGAGCTGCTTGACATTTTTTGTTCTTTGACTTTGGTCATTGGTCACATGGTTTGGCAGCCATATTGGATTCAAGGTTTTCACAGTGTCTTTTGGGTACCTGTCTTCAAATACTATCTCCTCTGAATCCACTACATAAAATGCTTCCAAATTTTCTGAGAATTGTCTCCACACACAACACAGCAAACTCTCATAGCCGTTTTGGGATATCTGTTTTAGTTGCGGTTGTATTGGATTTTGATTTTGATAAAAAAAATTACCGAAATTTTACTTTAACGATCATATCTTGTTAGCGTGTTGACAGAAACTATTGCAAGTTTACATGAAGTTAGTGTATCATATGCATCTTATTTTCTGTTCTTGGGTGCATGGAAAAAGTAACAAGACTTGGTGGTAATATTTGATTAGAATTTGGGACACCCCTGGAACACGCCAATGTCCTGCAAACGGTGACTATCTTTTGACAGAGTTGGTACAAACAAACCCTTTGAGGATTCGAACATGTTTGATGTCGGAAATGGGTTTAAAACAGACTTAGCACACGCCAATTTCGTAGCGGCAATACCCTGCAAGTTGTGCCTACATGTGACGGATTTGGTACAAGGAAACCCTTTAAGGATTCGAACATGGACGTTTGTGCACAGTGTAACTTGGAGCCCGCCATTGCTGCTTGCAGCTTTAATTATTAGGGCTCCAAGCCGAAAGGCTGTAGAGCCCTATTGTAATCGTTCGATTTATTATTAGGGCTCCAAGCCGAAAGGCTGTAGAGCCCTATTGTAATCGTTCGATTTATTATTATTATTATTTATTATTATTATTATTATTTATTATTCCGCCGATTTTTGTACCTGCCCTAGCAAAATAACCACCGGCTCGATTTTGTTCAAATTTTGTGGGTGTTTGTAGACCGTTGGGTACTAGTGCCCGCCAAAAACCCTAGGGCGTAGGCCGAAAGGCCAAGGGCAGATAACTGAAAAACAAGTATTTTTTGAAGATGTATTTCGCCCTATTGCTCCGCAACCGCTTATCCGATTACTTTGAAACCTTGCATGTATCTGCTGCTTTAGTTCTTTGATATTTTTTGTTCTTTGACTTTGGTCATTGATCACGTGGTTTGGCAGCCATATTGGATTCAAGGTTTTCACAGGGTTTTGGGGGTACCTGTCTTCAAATACTATCTCCTCTGAATCCACTGCATGAAATGCTTTCAAACTTTCTGAGAATTGTCTCCATACAGAACACAACAAATAAGCATAGCCGTTTTTGGATATCTTTTTTAGTTGCGGTCATATTGGATTTTGATTTTGATCATTTTTTTCACCGAAATGTTACTTTTAAGATCATAACTTGTAAGGTTCTAAACAGAAAGTATTGAAAGTTTGCATGAAGCTTTGAGACTATATGTAGCTCATTTTGTTCTGGGTTGCATACTGAAAGCACCACTGCTTGGTGTAGTATTATTTGATTTAAGTTAAAAATCAGACTTGAGTACAAATACTGAAGGAAGCGCCTCATAAATCTACCAAACACCCCCATTCACTGGCTTTGCAAGCGTTCTCCACAGTCTTGTTCAGTATTATGTGTACTACCCTTGGCGACCAGGATTAGAATTGGCCTTTTTCAACCGATGCTTGTCTCAAGAGGCAACTATGCTTGTCACAGGAGGCGACTAATCGGATCGGGTGGTCAGACTCGCTGACTTGGTTCTTCATTTTTCAATTGCCAATTGCTATGGTACCTTATTTTTGACGGCCTTGTTAAAAGCAAACCATTTGCGGATTAGAATATGGAGGTTGGAAATTGGTTTAGTACACTCTGGGAAACTGTGGCACACGCCAATTTGGTAGCGGTAATGTCCTGAAAACGGTGACTATCTTTTGACGGAGTTGGTACAAGCAAACCATATGCGGATTCGAACATGGTCGAAGTCAAACATGGGTTAAGAACACACTGGGACACATGTGGTGATGTCTCACAAGCGGTTTATTACATTTGATGGCGTTGGTACAACCAAACCATTTGGAGATTCGAACATGGTCGTAGTCGGACATGGGTTAAGAACACACTGGGACACATGTGGTGATGTCTCACAAGCGGTTTATTACATTTGACGACGTTGGTACAAGCAAACCATATGCGGATTCGAACATGGTCGAAGTCAAACATGGATTGAGAACACACTGGGACACATGTGGTGATGTCTCACAAGCGCTTCCTTACATTTGATTGCGTTGGTACAAGCAAACCATTTGAGGATTCGAACATGGTCGAAGTTGGAAATTGGTTAAAACACCCAGGCACATGTCAATTTAGTGGTGGTGATGTCTCACAAGAGGTTCCTTACATTTGACGGCATTGGTACAGGTAAACCCTTTCAGGATTCGAATATATGAACGAGGTGGGAAACAAGTTTAGCACTTTATCTCAGCAATGCGACAGGAACCTGGGGCCCCGACGAACGCAGAACGCTAATCCGTTTGACTGGAGCCCAACTGACAAAGAAGTTACGGCCTGTTAAAGAGTAACCAAGCTCGATTTTGTTCACATTTTGTGTGTGTATGTGGACCGTCGGGTACTAGTGCCCGCCATAAACCCAAGGACGTAGACCTAAAAGCCAAGGGCAGATAACTAAAAGAACAGAATATTTTGAAGATGTATTTCGCCCTATTGCTCCGCAACCGCTTATCCGATTACTTTGAAACCTTGCCTGTATCTGCTGCTTGAGCTGCTTGACTTTTTTTGTTCTTTGACTTTGGTCATTGGTCACATGGTTTGGCAGCCATATTGGATTCAAGGTTTTCATAGTGTTTTGGGGGTACCTGTCTTCAAATGCAAACAACTTTGAATCCACTGCATGAAATGCTTTCAAACTTTCTGAGAATTGTCTCCATACATACATGTAACACATCAAACTTTAATAGCCGATTTCGGAATTCTTTTTTAGTTAGGGCCATATTGGATTTTGATTTTGATAATTTTGTTCAACGAAATTTTGCTTTAAAGATCATATCTTGTAAGGTTCTCCACAGAAACTATTGCAAGTTTACATGAAGTTAGTGTGCCATATGCATCTCATTTTTTGTTATTGGTTGTATGCTAAAAGTAACACCGCTTGGTGGTAATATTTGATTTATATTTGGGACACCCCTGGAACACGCCAATTTCGTAGCGGCGATTTACGGTGACTATCTTTTGACAGAGTTGGCACAAGCAAACCTTTTATGGATTCGAACATGATTGAGGTCGGAAATGGTTTAAGAACAGACCTGGACCCGCTGGCACACGCCAATTTCCTAGCGACGATACCCTGCAAGTGGTGCCTACATTTGACGGATTTGGTTCAAGGAAACCCTTTGAGGATTCGAACATGGACGTTTGGGCACAGTGTTACTTGGAGCCCGCCATTGCTGCTTGCAGCTTTAATTATTATTATTATTATTTATTATTATTATTATTATTATTATTATTTATTATTCCGCCGATTTTTGTACCTGCCCTAGCAAAATAACCACCAGCTCGATTTTGTTCAAATTTTGTGGGTGTTTGTAGACCGTTGGGTACTAGTGCCCGCCAAAAACCCTAGGGCGTAGGCCGAAAGGCCAAGGGCAGATAACTGAAAAACAAGTATTTTTTGAAGATGTATTTCGCCCTATTGCTCCGCAACCGCTTATCCGATTACTTTGAAACCTTGCATGTATCTGCTGCTTTAGTTCTTTGATATTTTTTGTTCTTTGACTTTGGTCATTGATCACGTGGTTTGGCAGCCATATTGGATTCAAGGTTTTCACAGGGTTTTGGGGGTACCTGTCTTCAAATACTATCTCCTCTGAATCCACTGCATGAAATGCTTTCAAACTTTCTGAGAATTGTCTCCATACAGAACACAACAAATAAGCATAGCCGTTTTTGGAGATCTTTTTTAGTTGCGGTCATATTGGATTTTGATTTTGATCATTTTTTTCACCGAAATGTTACTTTTAAGATCATAACTTGTAAGGTTCTTAACAGAAACTATTGAAAGTTTGCATGAAGCTTTGAGACTATATGTAGCTCATTTTGTTCTGGGTTGCATACTGAAAGCACCACTGCTTGGTGTAGTATTATTTGATTTAAGTTAAAAATCAGACTTGAGTACAAATACTGAAGGAAGCGCCTCATAAATCTACCAAACACCCCCATTCACTGGCTTTGCAAGCGTTCTCCACAGTCTTGTTCAGTATTATGTGTACTACCCTTGACGACCAGGATTAGAATTGGCCTTTTTCAACCGATGCTTGTCTCAAGAGGCAACTATGCTTGTCACAGGAGGCGACTAATCGGATCGGGTGGTCAGACTCGCTGACTTGGTTCTTCATTTTTCAATTGCCAATTGCTATGGTACCTTATTTTTGACGGCCTTGTTAAAAGCAAACCATTTGCGGATTAGAATATGGAGGTTGGAAATTGGTTTAGTACACTCTGGGAAACTGTGGCACACGCCAATTTGGTAGCGGCAATGTCCTGAAAACGGTGACTATCTTTTGACGGAGTTGGTACAAGCAAACCATATGCGGATTCGAACATGGTCGAAGTCAAACATGGGTTAAGAACACACTGGGACACATGTGGTTATGTCTCACAAGCGGTTTATTACATTTGATTGCGTTGGTACAACCAAACCATTTGGAGATTCGAACATGGTCGTAGTCGGACATGGGTTAAGAACACACTGGGACACATGTGGTGATGTCTCACAAGCGGTTTATTACATTTGACGACGTTGGTACAAGCAAACCATATGCGGATTCGAACATGGTCGAAGTCAAACATGGATTGAGAACACACTGGGACACATGTGGTGATGTCTCACAAGCGCTTCCTTACATTTGATGGCGTTGGTACAAGCAAACCATTTGAGGATTCGAACATGGTCGAAGTTGGAAATTGGTTAAAACACCCAGGCACATGTCAATTTAGTGGTGGTGATGTCTCACAAGAGGTTCCTTACATTTGACGGCATTGGTACAGGTAAACCCTTTCAGGATTCGAATATATGAACGAGGTGGGAAACAAGTTTAGCACTTTATCTCAGCAATGCGACAGGAACCTGGGGCCCCGACGAACGCAGAACGCTAATCCGTTTGACTGGAGCCCAACTGACAAAGAAGTTACGGCCTGTTAAAGAGTAACCAAGCTCGATTTTGTTCACATTTTGTGTGTGTATGTGGACCGTCGGGTACTAGTGCCCGCCATAAACCCAAGGACGTAGACCTAAAAGCCAAGGGCAGATAACTAAAAGAACAGAATATTTTGAAGATGTATTTCGCCCTATTGCTCCGCAACCGCTTATCCGATTACTTTGAAACCTTGCATGTATCTGCTGCTTGAGCTGCTTGACTTTTTTTGTTCTTTGACTTTGGTCATTGGTCACATGGTTTGGCAGCCATATTGGATTCAAGGTTTTCATAGTGTTTTGGGGGTACCTGTCTTCAAATGCAAACAACTTTGAATCCACTGCATGAAATGCTTTCAAACTTTCTGAGAATTGTCTCCATACATACATGTAACACATCAAACTTTAATAGCCGATTTCGGAATTCTTTTTTAGTTAGGGCCATATTGGATTTTGATTTTGATAATTTTGTTCAACGAAATTTTGCTTTAAAGATCATGTCTTGTAAGGTTCTCCACAGAAACTATTGCAAGTTTACATGAAGTTAGTGTGCCATATGCATCTCATTTTTTGTTATTGGTTGTATGCTAAAAGTAACACCGCTTGGTGGTAATATTTGATTTATATTTGGGACACCCCTGGAACACGCCAATTTCGTAGCGGCGATTTACGGTGACTATCTTTTGACAGAGTTGGCACAAGCAAACCTTTTATGGATTCGAACATGATTGAGGTCGGAAATGGTTTAAGAACAGACCTGGACCCGCTGGCACACGCCAATTTCCTAGCGACGATACCCTGCAAGTGGTGCCTACATTTGACGGATTTGGTTCAAGGAAACCCTTTGAGGATTCGAACATGGACGTTTGGGCACAGTGTTACTTGGAGCCCGCCATTGCTGCTTGCAGCTTTAATTATTATTATTATTATTATTTATTATTCCGCCGATTTTTGTACCTGCCCTAGCAAAATAACCACTGGCTCGATTTTGTTCAAATTTTGTGTGTGTTTGTAGACCGTTGGGTACTAGTGCCCGCCAAAAACCCAAGGCCGTAGGCCCAAAGGCCAAGGGCAGATTACTGAAAAACAAGTATTTTTTGAAGATATATTTTGCCCTGTTGCTCCACAACCGTTTATCCGTTTACTTTGAAACCTTGCATGTATCTGAGACTTGAGCTGCTTGACATTTTTTGTTCTTTGACTTTGGTCATTGGTCACGTGGTTTGGCATCCATATTGGATTCAAGGTTTTCACAGGGTGTTTTGGGTACCTGTCTTCAAATACTATCTCCTCTGAATCCACTGCATGAAAAGCTTTCAAACTTTCTGAGAATTGTCTCCATACAGAACACAACAAATAGCCATAGCCGTTTTTGGATATCTTTTGTAGTTGCGGCCATATTTGATTTTGATTTTTACCATTTTTTTCACCGAAATTTTACCTTTAAGATCATAGCTTGTAAGGTTCTTAACAGAAACTATTGAAAGTTTGCATGAAGTTTTGAGACTATATGTAGCTCATTTTGTGCTGGGTTGCATACTGAAAGCACCACTGCTTGGTGTGGTATTATTTGATTTAAGTAAAAAAATCAGACTTGAGTACAAATACTGAAGGAAGCGCCTCATAAATCTACCATACACCCCCATTCACTGGCTTTGCATATATCCAAGCGTTCTCCACAGCCTTGTTCGATATTGTGTGTACTACCCTTGATGACCAGGATCAGAATTGGCCTTTTTCAACCGATGCTTGTCTCAAGAGGCAAGTTTGCTTGTCACAGGAGGCGACTAATCCGATTGGGTGGTCAGACTCGCTGGCTTGATTCTTCATTTCTCAATTGCCAATTGCTAGGGTACCTTATTTTTGACGGCGTTGTTTAAAGCAAACCATTTGCGGATTAGAATATGGTCGAGGTCGGAAATTGGTTTAGTACACTCTGGGAAACTGTGGCACACGCCAATTTGGTAATGTCCTGCAAACGGTGACTATCTTTTGACGGAGTTGGTACAAGCAGACTATATGCGGATTCGAACATGGTCGAAGTCAAACATGAGTTAAGAACACACTGGGACACGTGTGGTGATGTCTCACAAGCGGTTCATTACATTTGATGGCGTTGGTACAAGCAAACCATATGCGGATTCGAACATGGTCGAAGTCAAACATGGGTTAAGAACACACTGGGACACACGTGGCGATGTCTTGCAAGTGGTTCCTTACATTTGATGGCGTGGTACAAACAAACCATTTGAGGATTCGAACATTGTCGAAGTTGGAAATTGGTCAAAACATCCTGGGACACCCAGGTCAATTTAGTAGTGGTGATGTCTCACAAGAGGTTCTTGACATTTAACGGCGTTGGTACAGGTAAACCCTTTGAGGATTCGAATATATGAACGAGGTGGGAAACAGGTTTAGCACTTTATCTCAGCAATGCGACAGGAGCCTGGGGCCCCGACGAACGCAGAACGCTAATCCGTTTGACTGGAGCCCAACTGACAAAGAAGTTACGGCCTGTTAAAGAGTAACCAAGCCGAAAGGCTGAAGAGTCCCAGTGTTAGCGATTGATTTAATATTATTATTATTCTGCCGATTTTTGTACCAGAGCTAGAAAAATAACCACTGGCTCGATTTTGTTCACATTTTGTGTGTGTATGTGGACCGTCGGGTACTAGTGCCCGCCAAAAACCCAAGGTCGTAGACCTAAAAGCCAAGGGCAGATAACTAAAAGAACAGAATATTTTGAAGATGTATTTCGCCCTATTGCTCCGCAACCGCTTATCCGATTACTTTGAAACCTTGCATGTATCTGCTGCTTGAGCTGCTTGACACTTTTTGTTCTTTGACTTTGGTCTTTGGTCACATGGTTTGGCAGCCATATTGGATTCAAGGTTTTCATAGTGTTTTGGGGGTACCTGTCTTCAAATGCAAACAACTTTGAATCCACTGCATGAAATGCTTTCAAACTTTCTGATAATTGTCTCCATACATAACACATCAAACTTTAATAGCCGATTTTGAAAATCTTTTTTAGTTGCGGCCATATTGGATTTTGATTTTGATAATTCTTTTCAACGAAATTTTGCTTTAAAGATCATATCTTGTAAGGTTCTCCACAGAAACTATTGCAAGTTTACATGAAGTTAGTGTGCCATATGCATCTCATTTATTGTTGTTTGTTGTATGCTAAAAGTAACACCGCTTGGTGGTAATATTTGATTTATATTTGGAACACCCCTGGAACACGCGAATTTCGTAGCGGCGATTTCCGGTGACTATCTTTTGACAGAGTTGGCACAAGCAAACCTTTTATGGATTCGAACATGTTAAAGGTCCTAGCGACGATACCCTGCAAGTGGTGCCTACATTTGACGGATTTGGTTCAAGGAAACCCTTTGAGGATTCGAACATGGACGTTTGGGCACAGTGTTACTTGGAGCCCGCCATTGCTGCTTGCAGCTTTAATTATTATTAGTGTTGTATTTGTAATTTTCACATTCACCTGTTTTATGCTTACCTGTAAATAATACTTTATTATCATCTGTTTAATTAATGTCTAATTTCTTATTATGTATGACTGTATCTGAGAGGAAGGAATGATGTAAGGGAGGTAACTCTAAACCCGTAAGTATTTCTATAAATAGAACGCAATGTTAACGTAGTTTGGAATGGTTGTGTGCGTGTTGTGATGATGTCATCATAGTAATACCGTTGTGTTGTCAGTTTTGGTTTTAATCTGAACAAGTAAACATCGTTTGAGTTTACCGGCGACCTGTGTCTTCTTACAATTAGGACTGGTAGGCTCGGAATCAGCCTTACACTTGGATGCAGGTTGCTGTATAAGTGACGTTATCTTCAACTCGACGTTAAAACCCAATTCACCTCTCTTTGATAAGCACACATTTAGTGCGGAAAATGCATTCAGATATGGCAATATTATGTTTCCTGCGACACAAAGGACGTATAACTCCACGAAGTCATAATCAAACATGTACACACTTTTCCTCTCAAATGTGAATATATATATATATATATATATATATATATATATATATATATATATATATATATATATATATATATATATATATATATAAAGCAATTATCGTTGCAAATTATCGGATCAATTACATACAAGTTGATATACTTATTTGATTAGTTTTGTTTGCTGTTTTTCGCCGTACTAAACAGCATTGGCCTGACCACTTTTATCCATTTAACCACAATCATAGGCTACAGGGGAGCAATTGTATCCTCAGAATTCTCTATGGGTATATATGTGGGGCACGGTTCAAGTAACCTGCTGATGACCTTTTCCCTTTGGGTTACGACTTAACATAAAAAAAATGATGGAAAAAAAGGAAAGCAAATTAAACAATTAAATTACAATGATTATTTCCCCAAATTGTCAATACTCATTACTCAAACGACCGTGCTATTAGCATTTTGTTTAACGTGTTTATTTGTAACTGGCAGCACTAGGACCCATGTATATCAAAATAATGACTTCTGCATCTTGATACAAAAACACAGATTTTACAGCTGCTTTGTAAAGCAGGTTGTTGTCTGTATTTTAATGTACATCGATAACACTATTGTCATGAATAGGTTAATCTATTAATACTACTATTTTTTATTGCGATAAAAAAAATCTATTTACATACATCTTTCAATATTTTTATGAAAAAAAGGAAAGCATATGGATTTTTGTTAATGCTTGACAGGTGAATGTATTTTTGGCATGAAGAATTATGTGGTTGAAAAGGTAGTTGTTTCTGTTGTAGCAAAATAACTTATCCAGAATGGTAAGATGAAATTCATATGCAAGTTTCGAGTTTAAGTTCAATTTCTAACCAAAATTCCGTTACAAAAACACATCAGAGGAAAGTTCGTTGTAGCTATACGTTTATCATAAATATTCTGGAGCCCTTTGTTCATATCAACAAGGGGGCGGTCGGGTAGCCTAGTGGTTAAAGCGTTCGCTCGTCACGCCGAAGACCCGGGTTCGATCCCCGACATGGGTACAATGTGTGAAGCCCATTTCTGGTGTCCCCCGCCGTGTTATTGCTGGAATATTGCTAAAAGCGGCGTAAAACCATACTCACTCACTCACTCACTCATATCAACAAGTCACTCAAAATGGTATTTATGTATAAGTTAGCTGTGATAGAAATAAGTGAGAAAATGGCGACCAATGTATACGTCAGTGATTTGCTCTCAATCGCACCTGGATCTGAAGGGTTATACTGACGATAGCACGTCGTGTGGTACTCTATGTGAAGATCAAAACATGATGGATGTGTTTGACTGCTCAGATGTTTCATCCCGCCCTCCACAATGAGACACTTCTCAACTTTCAAGTCAAGATTACCAACCAGCACGGGATAGAGGTGTAATGGCATCAGCGCGGATCCGAGTGGTCAAGTGGCTGAGCAAGGTCACAGTGAACGCTAGACTTCTAGTATACTTAAATGAAGAAATTGGAACCAGCGTAAGAAAAGTTATTTTGTGTCAAGATTACTTCACAAAGCTCAGGAAGACACTACTACGTTAGATGACTTGAGAAACTATCTGTCTGACTTATGTAAACAAAAAGAATCTGTTCCATATCAAGACAGCATTCTAAAAAGGAGAAAGGACAAAACAAGGTGAAAAACTTGAAAAATTAGCTACAGACTGTTTTGTTTTGTTCAGAAGATTAGTTGGTGAAATTATTGATGATATTTATGATGTTCTAAATCTACATTACAAAAGACCTACCCTTGCAAACGACGCTCAGTCTCTTGCCACCGTCACATCAATCAGTGAGACAATAGCTCAACTGGAGCCGAATCTTGCTACATTGAAGGGAGAATACACGCAAGACGTGGACTGCTTACATAAATTAATTAAACAGCTTGAAAAGGCAAACAATGTAATGAAGGGAGAAAATGAAGCTGCATGCAGTGAAACTGTTAAGACAAAAGAAACAATAGAGAATCTGCGTGGGAAAGTAGGTACGGCTGTAGAACAGTTACGCACAGCAAATAAGATGAATTCGAATGATGCTCAATTGTGCTCAGCCGAAATAAAGACGTTAAAAGCAAGCTCTTTGTGTACAAACAAGACCTTATTATTCTAATCAAATCAGAGTCAGCTAAATTTGAAGAAAAATTAGAAAAACTTGTGAAATCTGGAGATAGACTTGAGAAACGTCACATTGACCTCACACCTACAGTTATACTTCAAGAGTAAGGTGGACGACGGCTGCCTGGATATTTCACGCATATCAGACGAGAGACTTGGGGTCGCTTTGATTAATTTAATCAAAAGTGACTCTCCTTAACCAAAGATTTTCATCAATACAAGAAGATATGAAAACAATAGATGACCAATGCAAGGCTTGTTCCAACTCAGTTGGTGATGTCAGAAAAAAAATAATGCTGTTGAGAGAGATTGCAGAAAGTTGAGAGCATACACATATGCAGATATCACCAAACACATTGTGAACTATTGTTCTGCAACCGAAGATACAAACATATCTTGCTCAAACACCGAGATTCCGAGCTTGAACAGAAGGAATACAGTACATGCTACTGTCCTGGGTACAACCCAACCTACTGTTACTGCATCACGCAGTGAGGAAGTCGCTACTGCATTATTGCCAACATTGCTGACTTCCCCTGGTCCTGAGACCACAACGAGATCTGTAGATGAGCAAACACCTGGTACCATGATGAGAGATGTAAGGCAGCCAGCTCCGGATATACGAATAAAAGATATCATGCCTCTGACAAATGTTGCTCCGATGGAGAAAGCTGCGATGTCACATCATTCTGGAAGGAGAGATATTAATATCAAAGACCCCAGAAGCAAAGTCACAATTCTAAAACAGCCCCTGAACGTGTCACTCCAAATCCAATCAAAGTCCGCATAACCATCGACCAGTGCAGTGTACAGGTTCAGCAGTGTTCTGTTCTGCTCCTCCAAGACACAGAACTAGTCGCTATTACATTGGTCGTATAAATAAAAAGTGTTCTGAACAAGCCATAACAAGCCACATGTCTGACAGAGGTGTGACTGTAACTCATATGAAATTTTTTAATGGAGCAGAAAAATTTACGCGTCTGCACTATTGAATGTCTTGGCAACGTTTAGTTGAAAATGTTGACTTCTGGCCACAATATATCATTGTAAAACCTTGGTTAAGCAAAGTCAAGTTCTGGCAACAATTTGATGTTAAACACCAACAGAACGAAATTTATTCCAAGTGATGACGCATCAATTCAACTTTGCTCAAGCTTGCAACTTAACACTTATGACATGGAACTGTCCTGGAATCATGACAAGTGTGACTCCCTGAATGCTGACTATTTTGGTATTGTTACAGAAGCGCCTACTTCAAGCGATGCTCGTAGACCTCCCAAGATTGGTTGAACTGCATTTCTATGTCACAAACGACTTCAACCCTTCATCCAGGAAATTACTCTCGTGTATGACAGAGCGACAGGTATCAAACTGGCGCTACAATATATTCAGACTCTCTATTTCTTTAGTGTTTATAATTATATGCCACCTGCAAACCTTTCAAGTGTTCTCTTTAAGCACTACCTCATACAACTTGATGATATCTACTCTGCATTCTCACAAACTGGCTCTGTGGTAATTCTTGGAGACTTGAATGCCAAACTAAAAGGTCCAAGATATCATATTCAGACGGATAAAGGAAGCTCTCTGATGGAGCTCTTCACGATGCAACACTCGTTAACTGCAGTGAATATGCAGGATTATTGTACAGGTCCAGTCTTCACTTTTCAAGCATACGATGGGGGCCCCGAAACTCCAATAGACCACATCCTCGTACCAGATGATTTTCTGGAGCTGGTCAGCAGTACAGAGGTAAGGGAGGACAACCCTTTCAATACATCTGATCACCACCCTGTGTTTTGCTGCTTGAAGATCAACACCGCCACTAAACAGACACGTGCGTCATCTTTTTGGAGACCTTCATGGGATAAAGCAGTGTTCAATGGCAGTGTAAGGGACTACACATATGCAGTATCTGATACTCTTTGGGGTAAAGTCATACACTTACAGAGGCTGCAAAAGATTGGATTCCAGTTAGTCAGTATAGATCATACATCAAACCCTAATGGAAAAACGAGGTAAAAAGATTCCATGACTCCATGTTAAAGGCAAGAAGAAAATGGATAACAGACGGGAAACCTAGAGGAATGCAGTACGCTTCATACAAAACATACAAGGAAATTAAAGACCAATTCAGGAATGCAATGAGAAAAGCTGCAACAGACTTTGAAAACGTTCACTTAAGTAACCTTGACAAACTTTATGATGTTGATCAGAAAGCCTTCTGGGCAGTGTTACAGACATTTAAAAAGAAGAGACAAATTACATCAATCTGTACGGGTGATAAACAGACAATGGACCAGAAGGAGATCTGTAATGATATGGCTGACCATATGCGTTTAGTCTTCAGCAATATCAAGGAAGGGCACTTTGATAATGATTTTAGGGAAACAATAGAAACTAAAGTCGATCAACTTAAACAGGAACTTGGCTCCCATGATCACGATACGTACGACCTACTTACATCCAGCAAAGAGATTGAAACCTTGTGCAAATCTCTGGAAAACAAAAAGGCTACAGGAATTGAAGGCTTGTTTTATGAACACTTGAAGTATGGCGGGTCCTATCTGTACTACTACGTGTCAGAATTGTTCAACCGAATATTTACCACTGGCTATATTCCCAAGCAATGGAAAGAAGGTCTAATTGTTCTAATATACAAAGTGAACAACAAAGACAAAGCCTCAGCAGACTCAATCACAGGTGTGACTCTTCTACCTGTCATCTGAAAGGTATTTGAAATAACACTGTGCAGAAGAATTCCTGAATTTAGTAACTGCATATCCTTCCCGGATCCACACCAATGCGGGTTTCAGAAAGGCCTTTCATCTCTTCATACTCCATTTATACTCCAAGAAGCAGTTCAACACTACTTAAGGAGGGGAGACACGCCAAAGGTGGTTTTATTCGACAGCAGCAAAGCATCTGATACTGTCTGGCACTCTGGTCTTCTTTAGAAACTTAAAGAACTAAAAATACCTACTGCAATATGGAGGATATTAAACATCACGTACTCTGAAATGAAACGCTGTGTCATGGTCAACAACACACAGCCTGATTGGTTCAACCTTGAGAGATGTGTAAGACAAGGAAGTGTGCTCTCTGCCAAACTGTATTGGGTTAACATCAAAGATCTTTTCGGGATTCTGTCAACTGCAAAGAAAGTCTCAATGGTTTTTGATCTTCATATCTCAGCACCAACTCAAGCGGATGACATCTCTCTCACCAGTCCGATAACATCCTATCTCCAATTGATAGGAGCCACAACATGTCCAATGTCACAACCATTTATATAGAAAGGAGTTGCCCATGGCGAAAAACACAAAACACGTAGGCGTTGAGCTAAACTTCAACTTCAATTCTTGGGAGAGAACAATAAATGCTTGCTCAAAAATGAAATCCTCAACGATGATGCTTATTAAGTCTGGCTGTCACTCTTAAGGTCATAATCCACTCACGAGTGCAAATCTGATTCGTTCTGTCAGCGTTCCCCGGGCACTCTTTGATTGTGAACATTGGATCCACTTATCCGAAGGTGAACAAATCTCACTTGAAAGATCGCAGCGCTCCTGTATCTAGATGTGCCAAGGTCTGTGTAGAACAACAAGGACTGACATCTGTAATACACTTATAGGGTGGCATTCTTTGGAATCCAATATCAACATAAGGAAACTGTTCTTTCTTGGAAACCTGTGCAACAGCCTGCACCATTTTCTAGCCAGACAGCTATTCTTAAATCCCCTCTTCGCTTTTGAGAACAACTGTACTATGAATGCACATGGCTTCATCCCGGATTTATGGAACATTCTGGAGAAGTATCTGCTTCTACCTTTCTTACATGCTTTCATGGTCAGTGGTACATTTCCCGTGCAAAGTTCCTGGAAGAAAATTATAATGAAATCCATTCATGACCACGAAGAGAACGAATTGAATACCCGAATATCTCTAGATCACGACCTTAAACATTTCAGGAAAATCTATTCCACCAGAAAGCCCCACCCAGCCTGGTTCATAGCAAAAGCCCACCCAAACATTAAGAAACAATGTTCAAGGAAGCTGCGTTCTCTGTGGTCTACACTACGACGACCTTCTAACACACGCCCTGTGTCATTGTGAGACTTTATGCATGTATGAAGACATGCTGTGGTGTAACATCATGTGGAACTCAGAGTCTATCCCCAAGATTGATCCGACACTGATCTTGTGTGCAGTCTCCTGTCCTGCCAGCCTCCTGTTTTCCTGTCCGATGAGGATCAAGAACTGTTTCAAATATCTGTGATAACCAGACTATATGATACGTACAACTTCTAAAGTGACTTAATCCATGTAAAATCTATACATGGGGTCTATATGTGGGGCAAAGTTCAAGTAACCTGCTGATGACCTTTTCTCTTTGGGTAACGACTTAACATAAAACAAATGATACACAAATTGACAGATTTCATGTCCTTTGTAAATCCGGACACTCTATGTCCAGAAACCTCACTTTTTTTGGAAATGTCTTCCAATTAAACAATTAAATTACAATGATTATTTCCCCAAATTGTCAATACTGATTACTCAAACGACCGTGCTAATAGCATTTTGTTTAACGTGTTTATATGTAACTGGCAGCAGTGGGACCCATGTATCTCGAAATAATGACTTCCGCATCTTGATACAAAAACACAGATTTTACAGCTGCTTTGTAAAGCAGCTTGTTGTCTGTATTCTAATGGACATCGATAACACTCTTGTCATGAATAAGTTAATCTATTAATACTACTATTTTTCATTCCGATAAATTTATCTATTTTACATACATCTTTCAATATTTTTATGAAAAAAGGGAAGCATATGGAGTTTTCTTAATGCTTGACTGGTGAATGTATTTTTTGGCAAGAAGAATTATGTGGTTGAATATGAATATCATATGCAAGTTGGGGGCACGGATGGCCCAGTCGTCTGAGGCGCCGCGATTCGCTGTGCAGAGTTGCGTCCCTTGGGCACGCCAGAAACCTATGATTGTAGGTTCGAATCCCGGTTCGCCGTTTTGTTTCTAGGTTTGTCAGCACCATACCCGTGCTCGTGGGTTTCACCGAAGTTGTAAACGTCTGAGACCTGCATCACTTCGGGTTTTCCTCCCACAGTAAGCTGACACGCCGTGATATAACTTGAATAATGTTAAAAGCGGCGTTAAACCCAACTCACTCACTCACTCACTCACTCATATGCAAGTTTCGAGTTCAGGCACACTTCAATTTCTAACCAAAATTCCTGTACAAAAACGCATTCTACAAACACATGGTATAAGTTTTCAGATTCAGAGACACAAAATGAGCATATATCATCATCCATTAACTTCATTTTCAATAATTCCTTTGATGATATATAGAGCTCTATTTATGAATATGTACTGGAAATCTATCATTTTCCCATTTGTCACACATCAGAGGAAAGTTAGTTGTAGCTATACGTTTATCATAAAATATTCTGGAGCCCTTTGTTCTTATCAACAAGTCTCTCAAAATGTTATTTATGTATAAGTCAGCTGTGATAGCAAATCTGCCGTTTATTGCTTTTTGCCATGATTTTGGGATATTTAGCATTATTTTGTTGAAGTCAAGTAAAGTACCTTTAAATTGAAATTGGTTTTGTAATTATTCAAATGCTAAAAATCTGTTGTTGCTACGTAAATCTTTTAAACTATGAATACCCTTATCAAACCAATGTTTTGGAATGAAATTATTTTTAAATTGGTGATTGAACCATATTGGCTCTGATAAAATCTCTTTAATACTTCGTCCTCAAGATATGGCTGAAATATTGCCGATGTGACGTAAAGCATTAACTCACTCTTCAATACTTTGTGTGTCAACTGTATGTTTTCTGTAGTAATTATCCAAAAATATTCAATATATCCATCCAAAAGGGATTTTTCAAAGTAATAAACTTATCAATATTTGCTCCCAAAAGGAATATCTGTTTGATTGGAAGTTCTTAATGTTGACAAAGTCGGATTTTGTAAATTTGTCCTTAAAAATGATAATTTCAATGAATCAATAAATTTGCGGGTATCTATCATTCTCAGACCACCTTCTTCAGATTTCCTTATCAAAGTAGATCTTTTTAGTTGTCTGGTTTATTATTCCAAATGAACGTATACAATAGTATATTTAATTTTCCAATAAAATCAACGGGTGGGTTACCTTAACGCAAATAGATAGGAATGTAGCGTACTTGTAGATTTCTTTTATTACAACTGTTTATTATTATGTGCAATGTTCACAATCCGCGGCGAACAAAGCCAAGTAGAGACTGCACCCTCATCAGGCAAGTGCTAACCTAAAAGGAATTGAGTTTCTATCTAAAAACATTTGATGTAATGAAAACAATAATTACTTTTTTACATGGACTCGAAATCACATCCATTCTTCCGACATGTACTCAACATGGCCATATAGACAATGTATGCACTTGAACCATACGCGGTCCAACTCTTTCTAATGTTGTTTTGAGTACGCACGAGTTGGAAGTATCTGGATTTTTGCATGTTTAAGTCAATAAAGTCGTCAAGGGAATCATTTTGCACACACTTCACCCATTAATATGGTTATTACGAAATGCTTAATGATTTAGAGACACGCTAAAAAGTAATTCTGAGCTTCAAGCCCTATTGTTATATATTATTGCACATGTTTTACGTATCCGTCAACATTTTGGCCTATTTAGGTTACATGAAATAGTACTCACTGGTGGAAATACGCATCGAAGGCTATAGTTGGTGAGGTGCAATGAATTGGGGTTGAAGTCGTGTTAAAGTACTTTTGCACTTCTATACAGACGTGCATGTCCGTCTCTCTCGCACTGAGTGAGCGCGTTAATATTTAACTTCACATCGTCAATATTTCAGCCATATCGTGACGAGAAGTAATAAATTAATAATACATATATTTAGACTAAATATATACCTGTCATCGATGGACAGTACAATAACTAGAATATTACTGATTAGATATGAAAATGGTTGATACCATTTAAAAGACTAAAGTATTAGCAAACAACACAATTATAAACATGGGCTATAGATCGCCAGTAA
The DNA here is from genome assembly GCF_023055435.1 of Haliotis rufescens. Lineage (NCBI taxonomy): Eukaryota > Metazoa > Mollusca > Gastropoda > Lepetellida > Haliotidae > Haliotis > Haliotis rufescens. Next base: position 7,411,440 of record NW_025963924.1, read on the forward strand.
CTGAAGGTACACTACTGCCTGGAAGTTCATTCCCCAAACACGAGTTTAATACACTCGTTGCACACGCCGACAGTAGAACAGCAGTAAATTTAGATGCGAGTTTATTGCTAGGGCAACCCCCGAGTTGACACGATTGTCGCGGGTTGGTAAATGTTCGCCATAAATGAAGTGATGTTTGTGGATTGCGGACATATAAGTTTTAAGTTTTGCCCATACGCTTTAACCACTAGGCTACCCGACTGCCCCTTGTTCACACTGAAATTATGATCACTTGTGATGAAACAATCAATACAGTCAAGCAGGACACCTGCTTATTCATATATCAAATATATATATTCATATATCGGGAATAGCCAATATGACATCGTCTTAGAATTACCTCTTCAAATCTGGCCTGACAATGGTGTAATCGATAGTTGATATAATTTCATGTAATGTACTTATACCTACTTAGATGTTCCAATTCTTTTGCATTAGATCTTTGATGTAACATCTCATATCACTGATGTCAAGTGGTGTCTAAGATTTGCTGAGTGCTTCTTTTTGCTGCAGAATCGGCCCTTGTGTTACCAATGATTCAAACATATCTGGGTAACCAACAAAAGACGATGTCACATTAGCCAGTAGCAAGAACATTAAATAATACAAGACTTTCGATTAAATGTGGATGCTTACATGACATTTTTTTCATAGACTGAAGACAGTAAAGAGCATCTGTAAAAAAATATGAATTATTCAGATTGGTTCTTGGTATATTTCAGAGCTATGAAGATGGCATATGGATCTGATATCTGGTAATCTTGAAGTGAAGTGTTCTGGATTTAATGATAATGGCACAAGCAATTGAAGGCGACTAACGGGATCGAGTGGTCAGGCTCGTTGACTTGGTTGATGCATATCGTCGTTTCCCGTCGATGCTAAAGATGTCAATCACTTGATTGGCTGGTCCAGATTCGATTATTTTAAGACGGCCACCATATAACTGGAACAGTGAGGCGTTAAACAACAAAAAGACGAACCATCCTTGGCTCCATCTGTAAATATACATTTGTAAGTGTCGTATGTGTTTCTTAATTGATTGTGTTCTTGTTGGTAAAGTAGTTGGTTTGTATCCGTTCTTTTGTTAATGTAAGGTCTACCTCTGGCTTTACCATTTGCCAAGGATGCGACGACAAAAGTTGGTTGGGATCTATACCTTGATATAAGAAACAGAAAAGGCAGATTTGATTCTGATTCCGAGTGGTGGAACAAGAGATATTTTCTTATTGTAAATAACTTTGTAAAGAAAATTAAAGACGCAATTGAAAGCTGGATTTGACTGATTGAGTATAATTGGGTGATGTATTTTGTAAATTACTTTTACATGTTTCACCATAGACGATAATAACGAATTAGAAACTACTTTCAACAAATCGAGTGCCTTGAGAAATTCAGCTTTAAGGTATTTAATATGCGTAAGAAAAGTTAAATGGTTATCAAAAATAGGTCCCAAGAACTTGGCCTCCTTTTACAACGTTGATAGGGCGCCATTCAAAAATAGTTAAGGGACAAAATGCGGCTAATATTTTCTGCAGAAATGAATAATATTTGTTTCTTATTGAGTTTTTTCCAGAGATCATTTGTGAAGTTTTTTGAGACAGATTTGTCGTATGACGTGACAAAATGGTACGGATGGTCAGGTTCGGTCACTTGGATGATTAGATGTCATGGAATCCCAATTGCATGGATCTATGCTCAGGATGTCATTCACTTGATCATATGGTTCAGACTCGATTATTTACAGACCGCCGTCGTATAGATGAAACAATTAATCAACAATCCGTAAATGATGTTTTGGGGTGTCGGGGTTTAGGTACATGTACATTGTATGGGAAACGCCTACACCAAACCATGTGCAGAAAAAAATGCTTTGTTTGGGCGACGGATAGATAGAATATTTTTATGAAAACTTCCCCCGATCGGGATTCTATCGAAAGTCACCTATGACTGTCATAAGGTTCTGAAACAACAGTGCCACGTCACTTTGTCTCACCTAGATATGTTTGTTTGTTTGTTTGTTTGTTTGTTTGTTGTTTAACGCTGCACTCAACAATATTCCAGCTATATGACGGCGGTCTGTAAATAATCGAGTCTGGACCAGACAATCCAGTGATTAATATCATGAGCATCGATCCACACAATTGTGATCGATGACATACATCAACCAAGTCAGCGGGCCTGACCACCCGATCCCGTTAGTCACCTTTGACGGCAAGCATGGGTTGCTGAAGACCTATTCTACCCCGAAATCTTCACGGGTCCTTTTTAAGTGACATTCGTGGATTCGGTTAGCTGTGTCCTTTGGCTTTCAGCTCCTTCTTTTCAAAATGGTACATACTGAATACGCCTGATATTGATATTGTAACTTTCGACGCAACGCCAATTTCGTTCCGATTATTTTCATAAAACACTAACAAAGGTTTGAATCATTCAGTGAAATTTCACTTTTCTAACTCATAATTACACCTTTTCGAACCTGTAATTACACCTTTCAAAACTTGTTATTTCCATTTCTAAACTTGTAATTACGCCTTTAAATCTAGTTATTACACCTTTAAAAACTTGTATTTGCATCTTTTAAACTTGAAATTACACCTTTAAAACATGTAACTACAACTTTTTATAAGTCGTAATTACACCTTTTTAACTTGTAATTACACCTTTATAACTTGTAATTACTACTTTACAACTTGTTATTACACCTTTAGAAACTTGTAAATACAACTTTACAACTTGTTATTACAACTTGTAAATAAAAAATGTTATCAATGAATTTGGCCCTAATAGGCTTTCGTATAAACCAGAGCATAATTTGGGAGTGACTAAGTCATAACTTCCTTGTGTCCCCATCATACAGCCAGACTGTGAACATGAATACACAGTAGAACCTTCTTTCTGTTAACGGTTCACAAAACACGTGCAAACGCATCGCTCGCTATTAAAGTCAATAAGTAAACATTAGAGGTCCCATAATAGTAAGTGCCCCGCCCGTTATCAAATTTGCACATGACTGTAAATCCTTTTTGTCTGTTATAGTGAAAGATGCATTTCTAAATTCTCATAATGACTTTTTTTCCAGGAAATAATTGTGAGTAAAGGTAAACACCAATCTGTGTCAGCGACGTTCCTCTTGTCTCGTGAATGTTTCACTGTCTTACTTCTACGTCAATTTGCCAATACTAAATGACTTAACGAAGTAAGTACTACTAACGTGGAGTTAAAATGTGGAAAACATATTGACAACACCTTTTTTAGCACCCAACGAAATGTCACTCCGATTGATGCGAAGCTGTGTCGGAAATTGATGTAAGGAATGGCGCATTCAAACCAACAGCCAAAAAAACCCTCTTTTCCGTAATCCCTCATCAATACAGTCATCGTTTTATTTTACATGTGGGGATGAACAAATAGAACTGCTACATTCCTATAAATATTTCGGCCTTTGGTAACAGGTAAATTTAGATTTGAATTATACAGCAAAGGAAATTAATAAATCGAATTATGAAGTTTTTAACACTCTAAATAATTAGTTTGTCCAATCAATGTTTATCATATGGTTCGGCAATCTGGGGAACAAGGAATTTAGCTGCATTAATTATATATAATGTTGTACAGAAAAGAGCCTGTCGTTTCTTTTCGGATAGTAAAACTCACAATTTGGCAGAAAGATGTGAAATAGGTTGGTTATCTAGTGTAACAAAACAAAGAATTGTTAATGTTTTTTATACTTGGTACTTTAGATGAGGAAACATGGGTTATAATTAGAAAACATCGCGATGCCAGGGGGTTAATAAATGGCAATACATTTTTTAGTCCTCTTTGAGTGTTTCGCACACTATATTTGTAATATGAGTGACGTCTCAATGCCATATACAGGCAAAGTCCAGATGTGGCACACTACCTCTTATGTACTCGGTCGTTTCTTAAAGCCAAAAACTCCCCCATCAAATCGCTTCTGTCAAAAACTGAAATGCTTACAATGTTGAAGACGAGGTCCATTTTCTGAAAATTGTTATTCGGACTTGAGAATCTTGCTTCGTTTATTAACCCAAACTTCACATCTTAAGCGCCTGTAGACAAGACCGTATTCATTATTCTGGGTGATTATTTATCATCTTCTGTAGATGCACTGATCAAGATCATGTTCAAGCATAAACTTGACCGCAAATAATGACACAACTATATTGCCTTTTAACATCTTATGTTTGTACTATGGAATATTTTATTACCCGTAATGTATGCTGTATGGAGAAGTTGTGGGGAACCCGATTCCTTCATGACACTGGTTAATCATGTACTCATGGCTAATCTGTCCTGCCATAACAGATTGACTATGATCACATTGGCCTGGTGTTGGCTTTTTATGTAATAATCTTTAACGCCGCACTCAGCAATATTCCAGCTATATGACGGCGGTCTATAAATAATCGAGTATGGACCAGACAATCCAGTGATTAATATCATATGCATCGATCCACACAATTGGGATCGATGACATGCTAGACCAAGTCAGCGAGCCTGATCACTCGATCCCGTTAGTCGCCTCTTACGACAAGCATAGTCGCCTTTTACGGCAAGCATGGGTTGCTGAAGACCTATTCTACCCCGGGTAAGCTGGGCGATGTATACTATTGTATATGCTGTCTATTTTAACAATGGCGGATGCTCGTACTTCTTCTTCATCATCGTTAATTCCTTAACGTGATAAACAAGATTGGCTGTTGAAAATGCACGAATGTCTGCTGCAAAATCACTGGGAGGGAAAAGTCCATTATCCTCTGTTTTGTGTATGTTTAATGTTGTATGGTTAGACCAATTCTGGTGATCGAAAAGAAGCAAGCATATCGAAGCGAAATATTTTCGTCCTTTACTCCAAATGCCAAACTGAAGGCTTACGTATTTAATGGCATTGAACATACTTCAGACATAGGAATGTTTCAACAGGGGGTCACTTAAGCGACTTCTGATTACGTCTTTAGTGTTGGTAGACAAAGATAAGATGACGATAAGGTTGCGTAAGGACAAAGATAACCTCCATTCTATACTTCGTCGAAGCCAAAAACCAAAACTTTGTTAGTCGACTCTTAATACACGCCTAATATCCACGGGTATATTAAGTAAACAACCAGGAAATAGCACGTTTAAAAAATATTCATCAGATGAGTATATTTAGAGGTGAACTGAATCCAAACCAAACCTTGCTCAAACAGATTACATAGGACAATCACCCGTGACGATCCGGGGTAGAATAGGTCTTCAGCAACCAATGCTTGCCGTAAAAGGCAACTATGCTTGTCGTAAGAGCGACTAACGGGATCGGGTGGTCAGGCTCGCTGACTTGGTTGATGCATGTCATCGATCCCAATTGCATGGATCGATGCTCATGATATTAATTACTGGATTGTCTTGTCCAGATTAGATTATTTACAGACCACCGTCATATAGCTGGGATATTGCTGAGTGCGGCGTTAAGCAACAAACAAACAAACCAACATAGAACAATCGGAATAAAAAAGCTGTTTTATGTGGTTGCAGCCTTCACGTGTTTACTTGGGCGATTTTCCTCTGTGATTTCTTCTGCTGTCTCAATGAAAGACATAATTATGCATAGGCTTCGTGAAGTCACCAAGAGACTGTGTCTGTGTCTTTGTGTCTGTGTCTTTGATGTCACCCAACCATTACACTTGCAGTATAAATCAACCATGAGCTACAAATTGGCTGTTAGATAACACTGCCAAAGCAAAGGAAAGTGAATCGATAAGCACTGCATCATTAGAGGACACAGACGCAGCTTGTTGTAAACCATTCCACTGCTTCTAGGAAAATTCCGCTTGCGACTTGGTTTAAAAATCAATTCAGTTGTAATAGTATGTTGTTGCTACTGATTCTTTTATCTTTAGTCTACTTCTCATCGTCTATTTTAATTTCTGGATATGGAACCAAGTGGATGACTTTCAAAAATGTGATTGTTCAAAGAAACGTCATATTAGAAATTCCAAACATTGGAAATAGATTAAGTTGTGTGGGTCTATGTCTCCAGAACGAAACTTGTGTTTCTGTGTTCTACAGACAGCAACACCAACGGTGTCAGCTCCACGACGTTTTGTTCATGTCTCCCCAGGACGGACAACAGGAGACGGGTACAGAGTACTACAGCGTCACAACCGGTAAGCATTTAAATGAGTATTTCTAAGAACACACAGGCACACCAAAATTGGACTTTCATAATGAAATGAGTGAGTTTGGTTTTACGCCGCTTTTAGCAATATTCCAGCAATATCACGGCGGGGGACACCAGATATGGGCTTCACACATTGTACCCATTTCGGGATTCGAACCCGGGTCTTCGGCGTGACGAGCGAACGCTTTAACCACTAGGCTGTCCGACCGCCCCTTCATAATGAAGATAGAGTGAGTGAGTGAGTGAGTGAGTATGGTTTTACGCCGCTTTTAGCAATATTACAGCAATATCACGGCGGGGGACACCAGAAATGTACAAAGAATAATATCATATATCTATATTTGTTATTTAGGAGATAAACATACTGTTTTTTCAATGTAGAGCTAGGTTACCTGTAGATTTAACTGCGCTAAATTGAATTTTGAACCGAACGCGCAGTGTGAGGTTTCAAATGTTAAATTTAGCGCGGTTAAATCTACTAGTAACCTAGCACTACATTGAAAACACAGTATGTTTATCTCCATTCTACCATGACTAAATAAAACGCGAACTCTTTGGTGTTAACAAATATACTGAGTGAAGCGGCATTGGTTGAGTCCAGTGTTTTGAATGGGTTGTCGATCTGAATTACGGAATCACCGAACAAAATATGGCCCTGTATATACTCAAGCAGTTTGTTTACACCGTAATACTTCACACTCGAACATATGACAGGCATGGAAAGCATATAAGCATGGCAACTTGGTTAGCTAACACGAGGTGGGTATCCATAAAGAATTATGATTCTACCATGAATTTGGAATTTACTCGATTATCATTGGTCAATTAGAGGCTATTAAATCACAATAAACCCCTTCTGATTGAAAGAGCTGGTTTGACGGCCGCATCACCGCGGAAGCTAATATTCATAGAATAGTACTATTTTTAGTCATTGTCGGTAGGCATATTTAAATAATTATATCTACAATTACAGGTTACAAAATGCACAGATGCGGTTACTACAATATGCAAAGGATGTGTAGCAATACATTTCGTGCAGAAAAACACGACAGAAATCAACAAAGGGAATGTATTTACGCTTTGGAGACAACAGAGAGCTTGGAAGTTTGGCGCTTTTCTATATACGACTGTGATCGTTTGCGTCAAAATGAGCGATATGACGTCATAATGGTGATGTGCGACGTTAGAGCGAAAGCCTTGCAAAGCTTGCTTTGTTTTCTTTAGGGATGCTCACCTCATGTTAGCTTACCAAGTTGCCGTGCGTATATGCTTTCAATGCCTGTCATATGTTCGAGTGAAGTATTACAGTGTAAACAAACTGCTTCAGTATATACAGCACCTTTTTTTTTCGGTGATTCCGTAAATTTTCAGATCGATAACCCACTCAAAACACCGAACTCAACCCATGCCGCTTCACTCAGTGTATTTGCTAACATCAAAGAGTTCGCATTTTATTTAGTCATGGTAGAATGGAGATAAACATACTGTGTTTTCAATGTAGAGCTAGGTTACCTGTAGATTTAACCCCGCTAAATTGAATTTGGAACCGAACGCGCAGCGTGAGGTTTCAAATGTTAAATTTAGCGCGGTTAAATCTACAGGTAACCTAGCTCTACATTGAAAACACAGTATGTTTATCTCCTAAATATAATCTTTTTATTTTGTATAACCTCAACAGTTTGAAGTACATGTGATACACAGCTCAGTTTGCACATATCTGAATCTGAAGTTGATAAAATGATATGCTACGTTTTGTACAGCACAACTGGTAAAGAGAATCTCTTACATATTGACACGAACCACAATAAAACAATATCAGTTTATAGGACACTCTGTTGGTGGCACAGTATCTGCCATTCTACCCTGGCTGTCTCTGTTTTTACCGAACACTGTGATTGCCTACTGTTTCACGGAAATGAAGACGACTGTGTACGTTTGGCCCTCTTCGTGGCCAGCGGTGCATGTATAAAGGTGGATGTTTGTCCGGCTTGCCCTCATCTGGCCTACACCTTATATCGCCTTCACCTCATATGGCCTACACTAAATACAAATGGTTACTTCCACACCCCTGTTGTGTAGAATGGTACTGTCCATTAACCCATTCACGATTTCATTCATTATTATGAATTAATGACCTGAGTATATGGGCCTTTGAACTAATCAGATGTTTTCATAGTGGTATCTGATCCTTGAGTCTGTTTTGACTGTTTATACAGGATTACTGTTATAATCCACTTTGAGTGAGTGAGTGAGTGAGTTAAATTTTAAGTCACATCGGCAATATTTCAGCCATATTGTGACTATCAATAGTTAAACATAATACATATATTGAAACTTGTATAAAAACCTGTCAACGAAGGACAGTGAAATTACTAGATTCATCACAGAAAAAGATATAAAACTAGTAAGGAATTATTAAAGAGAACAGCACTATACATAACGATACCAGATAAAAACAGGCTATAAGATCGCCAGCAGCTGAAGGTAGACCACCATGCTAGGGTCCATGGGGACTTACAGTACTTTTGCTACCTGCATGGACCCCAGCCGGATAATCCACTTTGAATTTGTTTTGATAGTAGTGTAGGCGATATGAGGTGTAGGCCAGATGAGGACAGGCTGTTTGTCCACCTCACCGGTGAGGATGGATATTGTGTAGGACGTCTCTGATTTTATTTGTTTATTCTTCTTTACCCATGAATGTCCTTTCGGGTTTATTATCATATACTCTACATATCTTTGTGGCGCTGTGTTTAATTTTCTAATTCTTGCTACGATAATGGCCACGTCCATGCATACAAAATGAAGATGAAGGACCACCAGTTTATATGTTTAGAAACTCATGTAAGCAAAACTGATCACTCACAGGCGCGTTTTGTCAAGCTTAAAAATTGAAGGAGATTATCTTATATCTCTACTGAAGATACTTTTCTGTGGGCAAAAATGGAAATTGAAATTGATCTTTTAAAGTAAAGTTCTAATTAGAAATACGTTATACTCTGACAATAAAGAGTGAGGTGAAATACTACATGTATGCTGATCAATATAGAAAGTCGTCCAAAACATAACAAGCAGGGGTCCGGGTAAGAGTATAGGTCCCGGTCAACCTACATGTATGCTTGTCGTAAGAGGCGACCAGAAGGATCGGTGGTCAGACTCGGGGACCCTTTGTATTGCATGTCATCTTACTTCAAGTGCGCGGATCGATATGTATGATGCAGTTAGGTTGGGCGTCAATCAAGGTGTTCCTGTACGTTTGTTGCAGTAGTGATGCATCATTTCTTGTGATAAAAGCTAAAAGTGCATATATATTTAAATACTGATATTTGTTTTTAAACAATTTGGTTACTTGTGAAGAAACGATAGGAAAACTCTTAACAATCTTCATCATCAATGGATTCTTACAGTTAATTAACCCACAGTTAAATGCTGAGTCATGTCCTTGTGGTGTATGCTTACATGTATATCTGCCATATATTTTTACAATAGTCCAAATTCGATTTTCTTCATCACATGTTATTTTACATCAAGAATTTACTACACCCGTGACGATCCGGGTAGAGAATATGTCTTCAGCAACATTGCTTGTCGTAAGAGTCGACTAACGGGATCGGGTGGTCAGGCTCGCTGACTTGGTCCATGCATGTCATCATATCCCAATTGCGTAGATCGATGCTCATGATGTCAATCCCAATTGCGTAGATCGATGCTCATGATGTCAATCATACCCGTGAAGATCCGGGGTAGAATAGGTCTTCAGCAACCAATGCTTGCCGTAAGAGACGACTATGCTTGTCGTAAGGGGCGACTAACGGGATCGGATGGTCAGGCTCACTGACTCAGTTGATGCATGTCATCGTATCCCAATTGCCTAGATCGATGCTCATGAAGTCAATCACTAGATTGTCTGGTCCAGACTCGATTATTTACAGGCCGCCGTCATGTAGCTGGAATATTGCTGAGTGTGGCGTTTAACAACGAACAACCAAGCAAACAATCATGATGTCAATCACTGCATTATCTGGTCCAGACTGGATTATAAAGACCGCCATCATATAGCTGGAATATTGCTGAGTGCGGCGTTAAACAACAAACAAACATAACCAATCAAGTATTTTGTCATGTGGATATTGTTTAGATATTTTATGAAAATGTTTTCGGCGACCACTAATAATTACCAGAGTCAAAACATAATCTACGGAAACATTTAGCATTGTCTGCTTCCCAAAACAGTCTCATATTTGCAAAAATATTTGCGTCAAGCATTAGATAGAAAGTTCAATTTTCTCCGTAATTGTACAGTAAAAACTGCATTAGTTCTGATGAGTTTTAGTCAGGAGAGTGAGTGAGTGAGTGAGTGAGTATGGTTTTACGCCGCTTTTAGCAATATTCCAGCAACATCACGGCGGGGGACACCTGAAATGGGCTTGACACATTGTACCCATGTCGGGAATCGAACCCGGGTCTTCAGCGTGACGATCGAACGCTTTAACCACTAGGCTACCCGACCGCCCCTCAGGAGAGTGAAAATGAACAATGTGAAACTTCGAACATGATTTACAATATGTCCGCCCGGGCAGTGATAATGAGAACCTTTTTGTGGCCATAACTTTTTGTAGCCATTTCTGTATATCATATAACGAGGTTGGTGTGTGTTTAGTTTGGGGTGAGTGAGTGAGTTACAATTTCACGCCACATCGGCATATGGCGGCGAGAAGAAGTTGACATACATAATATTGAGTCATGAATACAAAGTTATATTAACAGTTGTTAAACATATTCGGGCACAACAGTATTACAACCGTTTAAAACACGGGCTATGGGCCACCCGTAACCAAAGCTGGGGACTAACGCTGCCTCAGCTTCCTGCACGATACCCCAGCAGGATTTAAGTCACTACTTTAGCTGCTGGTGGTTGTGCAAAATACATGCTACAATTTAAGAAATGCTCAGCAACGTGTTGGCTTAAAACACTGGTTGATGATAGTTTCATTGATTATGACAGGAATTACGCGACACACAGGGAGGACAATAATTGTACGGTACTTTAACCTCCCGAGCAGAGCCTTCAATAACCTTTGTTGATAAAAGCATCGTACCAAATTTAAAAACAAGCAATTTGTTATTCACATATATATTTAAAGTTTATTATACAGACCATTTTCTTTTAAGCAGCTTAGAATGAGATGCCCGCTCACACGGGAAAAAGGTTTTTCAGAGTTACTATTTGGCATTTGAATCCATTGCGATTGCAAAGTCCACACAGTCAAGAGTAAGTATTTGTACTAATTAAACAATCTTTGTTATGCGTCGGTCTTTGTTGACATATACTGATGAAAACGAATGAGGGAACAATGAAAAATATAGGAAAAAAACTTTACTGGCAGCACATTTGAAACAACGCGCATCAGAATCGAATGTTGAGATGTGTTTGTGTGCATTGTTTCCAACGCATATTTGGTAGCCAAGGCTGTGAAACCATGAGAGCATTTCATTTTAAATATAACTGTTCCTTTATTTCTATCGGTATATTTAGTGAGTGAGTGAGTTAAGATTTATAGTCACGTCGGCAGTATTTCAGCCATATGGTGACTAAATAAAGTTGTCGGTATATTTAGCTATTGTCTACATATTCATTGCTACATTGCCGTATATAGCAACGTGCATGCACGTGTGTGTGCATGTGTGGCTGTTTGTACTAGTCCTGACTAATGCCGATTTTATAGTACTTAGCCGACTGCGATGCAATGCCGCAGTTTAATATGAATACCCCAATCAGACACAGTGTACTGACTCCGAGCAGACCAGTTTTTATACCCTTAATGCGGAGCGCCAGACAAGGTAACCACGTCCGTTGGTATGACGCGGCCAGGGATCAAAACCCAGCCTTCCGCTATCGGTCGGACCACTAAGGTGGACACGACACCCGGAGTGCCAGGTGTAACATGAAACGGTCTAAATATGTCCTTTCCAGGTGGATGTCCCTCGACGTATGTCCACAACCGAATTCTTAACATCTGCTACCAGGTTCATCTGAGCGCAACGACCCTTGCCATCGGCGTGGCGGACTGTAACTCCAGAGGGGAACACTTCATTGTCATTGACAGTGAAGACAAGAACAACCACGTATTCAAGCAAGTCAACTCCTCCTCCGGTTAGTACTTTGCCCTCTGCACTTACTTGAAACAATAAGTATCCAATGTTTGTTTAACTGATCCTTTAGTTTAGTAATTAATGAAGTGTTGTTTTTTAAACTCATTTTTAGCTAACCTGCCCGTAAAGGCCACGTGATTTCAAAGCACTTTTTTCCAAAACGTGGTTGTGAGATGGTCACAATATCTAGTTCCATGTATGTTCGATACGTCTCTTGATCGGACATTAAATGGCTCCGATGAAAAGTCATTCATGTGCCATCCGTCAGTATGTTCTGTATTTCCGATATTCATTGTTTTGACCTTGATTTACCCTTTGCCTAGGACCATGCTTTAAACTTCTCCAACAAAACATCCCTTGGCACTGTTAACATAATCGCCTAAGAGAAGCCTAATTGTTAAGGCTGGTGTCCAACAATAATGACAGCAGAATTTATATATATATGTCGATTGTTCGACATGTTTCAGCTTTATCTTCAATACATATATATTTCTTACCCACGTGATAAGATACTAAATCCGTACATCTGTCACACCAGGACAACTTTTTTCATTCATAACAAATCGCTAGACGTCATACATTTTGCAACTACAAGGCAGAACTGAAGCAATCTCATGAGAGCGAGAGATATTTACAAACACTTTATTAAACCAAACAAGATAGTCACACGCATCAAATTCTGTTTGCATTCTATATTAGTTATGCATAGAGCTTCTACAGACATTATATAATCGAGCTATATCCGTTTACAATGTACGACTACCGATCAATAGATCGAGGGTCCCAATGGGCGTGACCCACCCGACCACTTTCGCACCTTTCAATTTGATTTAACGAAAAAGGATAAGCGTGGTGAAATGAAGTCAGTTTAAACTATATGGACAGATATCTAGACTTACTTGGGATGATCCGGTTGTGCCATCAGTGTCCCATTCGAAACGAATTTTGTGACACGTTTCGGGAGTTGTGTGTTCACGACTGCACTATCAGAACACTCAAAGTGAACATTTCCAATTCAAATAATTCGAAAACCATGTAGACGTGTGCCTCACTTCTGATAAAGTGGCCCAAAATATCCCAATTGTGAACAATAACGTACATTCCCTATCTCTAGCATAATACGCTGTGAGTAGATCACGGTTGCCTTTCTTATTCCGGTGGTGACCTTGCCCTTCGATCGTTCGAAGCTGTCACTGACATGCAAGCAGACTTGAGTTTGTTGATTTTCACGTCTTCAGTATGGTAGAATGATACAGTTAACGTGAATGTCTTTGGCGAACACTCTGTTTTCCCTCTTCCAAAATGGTACGGACATGATGTAAATTCAGCTGATAAATCAAGGAAACCGACGATTTTGATTGCACAGCAGGGATACAGGCAGTGCGAGTGACCGACTGTTGGTCCGATATTCAAAGCGCGGCGCTAATGTGACTTTTCAAATTTTCTAATAGGTGTCCTGCGCACTAACATTATGGCGCTTGAATTACCATAGGTTGAAGAAATTCTTCCAAAAGAATCTTGAGCGTCGGTGCTGTTATGTTTGCAAACACAACTGCAGGCGCATGTTGTTAATGCGTATGCATAGAAATGTCAACAATGCCCATACTTGGGCATTTATCAATATTCATGCGCAACCAGATTTTGCAACCGGTTTCAGTTTGGTCTGTCAACGAACGAAAGTTGTTATGTATTTACACTTTAATATATATTTAACGTAGGTAATAAATAAAATACCACACTGATTCGCGTTAGATACCATTTTTACGAAACTCGTGAACTTTCTATGGTATCTAACGAGAATGCGTGTAGTATGCGTATGGATGTGCTGAACCAATATCTGCATCCAAGGTTATTTGACATTTGGCACGCCTACCTGAAAATGACAGCTGGCGAGCCCTAGGAATGCCTGAATCTAGTACGTTGCAGCGTGACGCCACATGTCAATTAAACGTCCACAGTGGCACTTATGATTACGTTGTAAACAGAACAGCCACGTCAGAAACCGTTCCCGTAGTGGCCGCCCACCCGTGACAACCCCTCGCCTTATATAAATCGGGTGGTCAGGCTCGGTGACTTGGCTGATTGCGTGTCGTCTACCCCAACTTGGGTTCATAATGTCAATAATTGGTTTGTCTGGTCCCGGCGATTGTCAAATTACTTAACCCAGACGGGTGGTAGAATTCGCCCGATTCGCTACATAGGCTGGTCACCCCATGCCCTGTGCATGGAAAACTTGTATTCAGAAATATCAAAGAAAATAAATTGAAATGTGATTTTAGGCAAATTTATATTTTGCCTTGAGTACTATGCCAGAAGGTGGTGGCTCATGGGCCAATCTGGTGCTGAGGACCGCTGAATTCTGTGTTTCTCAAAAGAAATGGCATGGCCTGAACCAGTCTGAAATTTCTTCATTTAGATTCCTTAGCTATTCATGATTATATTCCAAGATTATACGATCCATGTAGTCCTGGTGTTGCAGTCTGGCTTCCACTGCAACATCGTCCTTGTTGACACTCGATGGCGGGTGGGTTGCTGAACCTTCTTATCATACCATGGCTCAAAACTCACACTCTGGTTCATCGAAAGCAAGTAAGAGAAGATATCTCTATTCTTCATCTGATGAAGAAGTCTCCCCTTCAGTAAAAGATTCTGGGCCAAGGTTTTGGTTTATTGAAACTGTAGATGGTAGTCCCTTAAAACTCAATCCGTTTGCTGTCTCCAAAGGCATCCAAGGTGCATGTGAAGATGTTAAAAATGTCACTCGCCTCTGGAGTGGTTCACTCTTAGTGGAATGTGTCAAGAGGCAGCAATCTATCAATCTGCTGGGTCTACAGCAGTTTGTTAACACTCAGGTTGTTGTCTCGGTACACAAGACACTGAATACTTGGAAAGGCATCGCCAGAGACGTTTCTTTCTGTTATGTCGGAAGAAGAAATTGTTGCTGAGTTGAAAGACCAAAGAGTATCTACTGTAAAACGCTTTACAATAAAGCAAGATTCAAACATTATAAATACAACTACTTATCTTTTCACTTTCGGAATGACTACCCTCACAAAATCGGTTAAAGCTTGTTACTGTAACATTGGAGTGGAGATATATGTACCAAATCCACTCTGTTGTTATAACTGCCATAAGTTTGGACATGGTGCCAGGTCTTGCACCGTCAAGGCAAGATGCTCACATGGCAAGAGTTCATGACAGGTCCAACTGTACAAATGACAATGAAGCCCAGATAACCTTGGATAACCTTGGATCAAAGTGCTCAAGTATCTTATGAATCTAAACGTTCATCAGTCCCCCAGACTGTGGAACCACAACCAGAAACTCCACCAGAGCCAATATGTGCTCTTGATTCATCTCAGGACATAGTTCCGGGTGTTGCTCACCTCACAAAAAAAAGAGAAGAAACATTGAGAAAAAAGACCAGAGCTCTTCAACATTTGGAGGTGCCTCCTACTTTGGCAACTCCTGTAACGGTTCAAAATCCGTTTGAACCTCTTCACATTCCTTCACACTCAGAGCATGGGAGTGGCGCTTCAACACGCTCACGTGCCCTGGTTAAACCTCCCTGAGAAGGTCTCACAATTTAATACAATGGAATTGCAGAACATTTGGGAACAAGTTAAGTTATCTACAATCATTTAGACAAGATTTACAACTATCAGTTTTTAGTTTATAAGAGACATATCTGAAAAATACGGATAAATTTTATCTTCGTCAGTACAATTCATATAATTTATTTTCACCTCCAGGAGTTAAAGCCACTGGTGGTGCTTCTATTTTGGTGAGGCAGGGTGTCATCCATAGCCCTGTCTCTCTCAGATGCAACCTTCAAGCTGTTGCAGTCCGATTTTCTTTGCATATAACCTTCACACTTTGCGCACGTCTTCCTCCCTTCAACAGTCTGATCTTCAAAATGTGTTTGACCAGCTCCCTTAAACCCTGTATCATCATAGGCGATCTAAATTGGCATTACTCTCTACGGTGAAGTGTTGATGCCAATGCTAAAGCGAAACTCCTTGAAGACTTCATTTCAAATAAAATTTTATGCATCTTTAATGACGGTTCTGCCACATATTTACATCCCACTACCGTAACTTATTCCGCACTTGATCTGTCACTCACATATTCAAACATTTATAACGAATTTGAATGGTCGGTCCACGATGACCAATGTGGAAGTGACCATTTTCCCACAATACTTTCAGCTATCAAACCAACTGATGATCCACCTGCGACAAGGGGGAATTTAACTAAGGCCAACTGGCTCTTATTTCAAACACTTTGTTCAAGACAAATTGAAGTCTGACATTTTTTATCAATGCCCCTGACCTTATTCAGTCGTTCAAGGACTAACTGAATAATATTGCTGATGTAACTGTTCATGAGTCCACTGCTAACATATATCTTCGTAAACCATGGTTTTCTGATGACTGTAAATGGACTAGGACGTGTAGGAAAAAAATGCTGAAAAATACTTTCGCCGCCATCCTACAGTTATCTAGATACTGTAAAGATAAATAGTGCCAAGGCTCGACGCACATTTAAACAAAATCGGTGACATTCTTGGAAGAACTTTGCGTCAAAGATTATTTCCCGTACACCTATGACAAAGGTGTGGTGGTGGTGGTGGTGGTGGTGGTTGGTTGTTGTTTAACGCCGCACTCAGCAATATTCCAGCTATATGACGGCGGTCTGTAAATAATTATATCGAGTCTGGACCAGACAATCCAGTGATACAAAAATTAAAGGGAAATTTCAAATACTAGTGTTCATCTCAAAGAAGATCATGGTCTACTAACACAAACAAAATTGACATTACAAATAAATTGGGTGAAACTTTAGCTAAACATTCTTCATCATCCAATTATAATCCCCAATTTAAGAAGCATAAAAATCAACAAGAAAAGAAAACTTTTCATTTTCATTCTGATAATGGTGAATTCTACAATGAAGTCTTTTCATTACGTGAGCTCATTACTGCCCTGACGCAAGCCCATGATACCGCAACAGGAGCTGGTCATATCCACTATCAGCACCTCAAACATTTACCCAATTCATGTCTAGAAACGATTTTAAGTATTTTTATGATATTTGGACAACAGGACACTTCCCTCATACGATGCACAATGCCATTGTTATCCCTATACCAAAACCAATCCATCTAACTATCGACCTATTTCATTAACAAGCTGCGTTTGTAAAGCCACGGAACGCATGGTCAATAATCGACTAGTATGGTTTTCAGAAAACAATGATCTTCTTACTAATATTCAATGTGGTTTCCACAAAAATAGAAGCACTATTGACCATTTGGTTCGTTCAGAATCATTCATAAAAAAATCCATTGTAAATAACCAGCATGCTCTTCGACCTTTTTCAACCTTGAAAAGCTTATGATACAAGATGTAAACATGGTATTTTAAAACGATTGACATGACGTTGGTTTGAGAGGCCGTTTGCCTCATTTTATCGCAGATTTTACCTGACAGACAATTTCAAGTTCGTGTTAGATCAACCCTGTCAGATAATCAGGATCAGGGGGGGTTCCACAAAGAAGTATTTTGTCTGTTACCTTGTTCAGTATAAAGATAAAAAGACAATTGATGACTCAATTGATGTCTCATTGTTTGTGGATGATTTTAATATCTCATGTCGGGGTAAAAATATGTGTACTATCGAACGCCAATTACAGTTGTGTTTAATCAAATTGATAAATGGTGTCTTGACAATGGCTTTAGGTTTTCACAGACCAAGTCCAATTGTGAACATTTCTGTCGAAAATATAATCCCCATAAAGACCCCAAACTCTTTTAAGATAGCACTCCAATCAAGATTGTAAAAGAAGACAATTATTTAGGATTAATTTTCGACCATCATTTAACTTTTTTGGCATATATTAAATATCTGAAGACAAGATGCCGGAAGGCCTTAGATTTGTTAAAAGTCGTTTTAAATTCAAAGTGGGTAGGGGATCAGATATCCCTTCTTCACTTATGTAGATCTCTTATACGCTCTAGACTGGACTATGGCTCCATTGTGTATGCAGGAGATTGCAAGAGTAATTTTAAAAAAAAACTGGATTTAACAAACCATGAAGGATTAAGGATTGTCTTGGTGCTTTTCGAACTTCTCCGGTTGTCGGCCTCTATGTTGAGGCTAATGAACCCTCTTTAAAACAACACCGTACTAAATTGTCTCTTCAATATATTACTTAATTTCGTTCAAATCCCACCAATCCTGCTTTCAAAAGAAACCATAGCTGGTTCCTCAACTTGGAATTCGGTTCAAATCTCATATTACTGCTGCAAATTAAGATCAGGATATTATCTCTCCCTACCGAAGTAGACTTTTCCCTGACACGTTTCATAAAATCTGACACAAATTAACTAGTATATCAACAGGAATATGTACAATTCAGAACTAAAAATGACACTCATCGTTCAACCTTTACTAATAGGTCCAAGGATGGTGGCAAAGTAGCAAGTGCCACTGTCGTTGGCTCGAAAATTATATCATCTATAATACCATACAGTAGCTCTATTTTCACTGTTGAGGCCAATGCTATCCTTACAGCCTTGGTATATATTTAACGACAGTCTGCATGTAAACATTTCTTTGAGAGGCAATTAGAAGTTGGAGTACTAAGTAAGGATAAGATATATGGATGAGCATCTTTTTTATTACAATTAAGAACGATAAACAAAAGGGTGAAGCCAGTAATATAAACACCAAAAGGATTATTATACTGTCCTTCATCGACAGCTTTTATAGATATTGTATAACTTTTTCAAGTCACACTATGGCTGAAATATTGCTGACGTGACTTACAATTCAAGCCACTCAATCATTGTTATTGTCATTGTTTGACCCTTGACTAACCACTAGCTATTTACAATTGTTCTCTGGTAGTCCTGTACAATGACTGTTGAAACTATGTACTTTATGAAACCAAAACCAATCTAGATTACAAGTATTCAAAAGCAGTCCCAGCCAGTTCTATTCCACATAAGAAATCAAGAGCAGGAAATGAATCTGCAGAGGAGAAACTTGTATTGTGTGATAAAGGTTTCATAGACTAAATATATTATGAGTTTGTGAATTAAAATCGGCACATCGGCACTATTTCAGCAATATCGTGACCAATTCAACATTACTAGTGTCACGATTATGAACCAATATAGACCTGAGACGCCAATATAATGACTGAAATCCTGATCAGCATGGATTCCAAATCCCTCAGATCGGTTGACGATCATGCTTTTGGACACGACAATACCACAATTTGAAACCGCGAAGGTCCATATTTGAGTTTTGAATCAAGTGAATTAGTTCACTGAACCTTCCATTCATGATTGACTGAATGTAGGTTTTTTTTCTGTTTCCAGCCAGCATGACAGACAAATATCACATCGATGGGTCAGATGCTGCAAATGAGGGAAAATGGCTTCTCCATGACGGTCGGGTCATGACGTACTTTGCGTGGGCTTCAGGGTACCCAAGGAATACAACCGGGAAGCACTATCTCGTTGCAGACATTTCGGATAGCTTTCGATGGAGAGATAGAACTGGTTTGAAAGATAAACTTTACATTTGTGAGAGAGACATTTGATAAAGATCGTCGAGGCCAGATTAGAATACTGATGAAGTCTTTGATAGGCATTTAGTAGTCGGGTGTCATGAATACATTCCCGAACAAGGTGATGCCGATGATATTGCAGACATGTTCTATCCTGCGCTCATATCGAAAGAGTGCGATTAAAGAATAAAGCAAACACTTAATTTACTTATGTGTACCCACGGAATCCATATATTGAACAGAAGGCTCGGTGTGACTCTGGTGGTTAGAGGCGCTGGGTTTGTTTACTATATGCACGTTCAACTGATTTATTCAGTTCTATTACAAAATTTCAGTGTTTAAACCAGGGTAGATTCAGATCATTTCCAGATAACATGCCAACGAAAACGCTATGAGAAAGATATAACTATGTCTGAGTCTTCTAACATCACTGCTGTTGAGAAACTCTTATGGCGTCCAGCAGAAAGCAGAGACATTTAAGCAGGCTTCAGAACGTGAGTTAAATACGGAGGAGTTTGATCGAATAGTACATCTCTTAATGCCCATACTCTTATTGACAGTATTGAATCGACTGCTTTGAGCTGTGGTATGACACGAAGTGTAAATACCAAAACTTTCTCCAAGAGTGCATGTTTGAAAGTGTCAAATATAAATCAATAGACAGTTTTAGACTCACAGGTAACTTTGGATCATTGAGACAGTTTCATAAGGTCCGAGTTAAATTCCGAGAGATATGTCGTCATCGTAAAGAACTTTTATATTCAATAATCACAAATGATATTTTATTACACTGTAACAGTATGTGACATGATGTCAATAATTATCTTCAAATATGACTCTTTGTGGGAAATATACAATCGTTTGAAAGGTGTTGTTGAGTTTATGAATGTGTATCAAGGTGATTTACGTAAAGGGTATTTTACCATAGACAATATATTTACTCTACAAGGCTTTGGCAGAAGTACTTAGATCGTACCAAGATCGTTTTTATTGCTGATTAGTAGATTTCCGTAAAGCTTTTGATTCGTGTAACAGGGACCTTTTATTTTATGAGTTGTTAGCTAGTAGCATTCATGATCGTATGTTTAAAACTATCAAAGATATGTATTCAAAAACAGAAGCCAGTGGTAAATTCTCTAAGTCGTCTGTTACAGATTTTTTGGATTACTTGAACGGAGCAGGACAAGGTTGCATTTGAAGTCCGCTTTTGTAATCTTTATTTGTAAGTCAACTGCATGAAGATTTAGAACAGTGTAGTGACAGAGGTATTTTTGCATTTGCACTGAATCTTTTGAAATGTACATGTATTGTGATATGCGGATGATTTGGGTTTATTTATGATTGTCTGACAGTGTAATTGGTTTACAAAGAAAAATGGACATGTGAGAACAGTTTTGTCACAAATTGGGATTGAGTATTTATTTTTATTATTTGAGGACTGAAGTTTCATTTTCTAGAAATGGTGGAAAACTTCGGAAAAGTGAATTTTGTTTTATTGGTGGTAGAAAGATTTCAACCTATTAATATTATTCGGGACAGGTATTTTCAAGTAACTTTCCTGGTCAAAATCAGTTCAAAATCTTGTGAATAAAGCCGACAAAGCACTGTCCTCTATACAATTCTTGTTAACAGGTTTGAAAAATATATCCCATGTAGTTCTTTTCAAAATGTTTTACATCCACATAAAACCAATTATTGTGTATGTATCTGAGATGTGGGGATTCCAAAAGTGGTATGTAATGGAACAATTTCATGTAAGATTTTGCATATATATCTTAGGCGTTAATTATAATTGTGCTCATGTTGCTATCTTAGCTGAATGTGGTAGATGTTATATTTTTGTTGTCTCTTTGTTGAGAATGGATATCTGCTTTCTATTTGACCAAACAGTGTTAACTTATGTTGCACAACCTGGACAAGATAGGACGCAAAACGTGATAATATCAATAGATATGGTTTTGTTTGGGAAGCTCATAGAGTTGGCAATAAAGAGCACTTTCTGTTTGAATATGAAACAAGGATAAAAAATGCCAAATCTGTATTCTCATATTTTTCCAACTGTTCATAATTGGATATGCATTCTCAAATTAAAACAATCATTCTGTATAGAAACCTAGCTGTTAAACATTAAATCAAAAGATGCACGGCGTAGAACTACTTTATTAAGGATTGGTGAACTTTTCATTTACAAACAAATTGGTTGACGTGATGATATTCTTCGTCAGGGTCGTTTTTTGTTAAATATGTTATTCAAATATCGGGGAAGATGAATTTCACTTTCTCTATAAATGTCGAATATATCATGAGCTTCGTCAAAACATTTAATAAATCTACCTTCGTACATCTACAATAACTTCCTAATTCATTTGTTAAAATGCAGTAATCTGTCGCGTTTATTGTATTACTCAGATTACATTACGGATGCTTTAATTTTACGTAGTTAATTTCTATAGCAACATTGTTATTTTGCTATTAAACTCTTGTTTTTGCATTTTCAAAATAGACATTTTATGAACGTGGGCCTAAGTACGATGCTTCATTACGTTTGTTAAGTACAATCTGAATTTGAAATTCAAACATTTTCTTCAAAAATACAAAAAAATATGTTCCTTTTTAATGATCGGCAAAATCATGAACTATCACGCATTTAGCTAGTAGATTCTGATTTTCTGAGTTGATGAATTATTGAATCAGTTGAGTACTTAGCAGAGGTTATGAAACTTGTAGTTCAAAAGGTTGATCCTGATAAAAAAAAGTCTTGCAGGGTCATGCGTTGCCCCGTCGTCTAAGGCGCTGTAATTTGCTGTCCTGTGCAGAGACGAGACAGAATCCTATTATCGTGGGTTTGAATCCCAGATTCGCCCTGATTATGTATCCAAGTTTGTCAACACGAATCCCCTTCTTCGTTTGATTCCCGGAAGTGGAAAAGGTCTAAGCCAACTTAGCCAACGTTGTGATATAACAGGATCACTGTTCAAAGAGGCGTTAGACTCAAAGACCTAGAAACCAGTTTCCCTTTAGCTTCCAAACATTGAAGAGAGTTTCCAGTGTGAAACAAAGCAGTTTTTCTTGTGTAATTAGGATAAACATTAACTGCTTAATCAGCATAAATCCTAAAATTTGAGTTGAAGACAAATAAAATGATGACAATTTTGCTTCCGTCTGCTGAACAGGGTTCCCCATTTCCAATGCGTCTTTATACAAAATAAACATGTATATTATAGGGAACATACTTTGTTCCATTGCAATTCTGAACAGGTTGATCGGCATAAATATTATGATTAATCTAGATAAGAGTTTTTAGCCGTTTGCAGACAAGCACGTACATGTATGTATACTGAACCGCAAAAGAAACGTCACCATGGATAGATATATGAGAAACCGTATTTGTCCAAACACTGTAAACATACGTTGAAACATATTAAAAAGATGACACTTGGCAAAACTGATCATCAAGGTTGGAATTAAAGTGTCCAATGTTCTCAAAGTGGAACAGAACACTAGTCTCTGAGAAAATGGCATTACAAGTCAGTATTTCGTGTGTCCGCCATGTGCATTGATGACTGCCGTGCAACGTCGATACATGGAATGTATTAGGCGGTTTATGAAGGCCATAGGCATTTGAACCCTCTGAAGAACGCCTGACGCTGTTCAGCTGCAGTTGTCGGCCTTGGACGTCAGTCAGCCGTATTTGAATCTCGTCCCACAGGTGCTCAATGGGATTTTAATCAGGACTGAGGGCAGGCCACGGCATGGTCATGACGCCATTCTGCTGGAGGAAGTCTATTGTTGCTCTCGCAGTGTGGGCACAGGGGTTATCATGCTGAAACTCGTGGTTGCAGCGACGTGCCAAATGAGGTATGGCGTGTGGTCTCAAGACTTGATCAATGTACCGAGCTGCTGTGACACCATTGCCTCTGCCTGGACCGATGTTCTGGAAGACCACAGGGCCAACCCCCTGTGCAAGACCACTTCCACCCAACACCATGATGCTCGGACCACCCCACGAGTCACTCTCAACAACACAAGCATCCGAATAACGTTCTCCGCGGCGTCGCAAGACTCTCTCTCTGCCATCTGCTGTTGAGATACAGTAACAGCTCTCGTCTGAGAAGAGGACTCTTCTCCACTGCTGGTGGCGCCAATGCTGGTGCTGTGTTGCCCACTGATACGGTCCCGGCGATGACGTGGTGTCAGAATGGGTCCTCGGTGTGGCCTGTGACAGTGGAGGTGTCTGCTCGTCAATCGTCGACGTACGGTGTCCGCACTAATGTGTCGCTGGTGTGTCCCCATGGTCTGTCGAGCAGTTTCCGCAGCAGTACCAAAGCGATCTTGAAGATGCTGTCGCACAATCTGACGATCCTGACGTCGGGTGGTGACCCTTGGTCTATTAACTACGTGGTCGGTCATCTGTAGTGTTGGTGGTCTGGTACCGTTGCTGGAGCCTGTATAAGGTCCTTATGTGGACTTGAAATGCATTGGCTAGTTGCCGGCGGTTTGTCCAGCTTGCAATCATCCAAGGGCTTTGTGTCGCTGATTTCTTGTCAATCTTGGCATGTGGTAGCAATTCAATAACGAATTGAATGTTATCCGATCTGGGTGGATTTTTATATGGCAAGAAATGGGGGAACGTATGTGCATCTCAATTTGCACGGAACTCACGTGCATCGGGGTACCATGGCCGTTGCCATGCTGCTGTCATCTGCTTTTTTTTATCATCAAATTTCATTTTTCCGGACAAGGTAATGTTAAATTTTAAAAACTTTGCAAAAATTACCCCGATATCTTAATAACAACTTTTCATGCAATTTTGCTTGGGGTGACGTTTCTTTTGCGGTTCAGTTTATAATGTTTAGACAGACAACGTGCGTTGATGACAAGATCACTCTGCACGCTGCGACAAACCCATTAACTTTTCTCTTTGCCCTTGTGCTATCCACGTGAGACTTGCGGTACATGTCAATAAGTAATTGTTGTACAGTTGCGTTGATCTAGTGGCTCTAGTTGCTTTTGGTATTGATCGCATCGCACCAGGTTTGTGCCATTAATTACCTTTACACATTGATAAGGAGCATGTACACATTTAATAAATGCTCACATACGTTGGCAGTATTAGTACAACTCACCATAGCGATGTACTTCGATAGATGTTGCAAGATTTAGATACAGCCATCTTCCCGCGACAAAGGTGAAACTGACTTCACTTTCAGTGATTGATATCATGAGCATCGATCCACGAAAATGGGATCGATGACATGAATCAACCAAGTTAACGAGCCTGATCATCTGATCCCGTCAGTCGCCTCCTACGACAAGCATAGTGGCTTTTTACGGCAAGCATGGGTTGCTGAAGACCTATTCTACCCCGGATCTTCACGGATCTAGACACTGTATGCACTTACCCAACACGCGGTCTAGCTTCAATGTTGTTTTGAGTACATGCACCAGGAGTGGGAAGTATCTGGATTTGTGCAGCTTTAAATCAATACAAATATCAAGGTAATCATTTTGCTCACACCTCACCCTATAATATGGTTATTAAGACACGCTTAATGATTTTGTGACACGATGAAAACTAATTCTGTTTCAATCATCAGCCGACGCAAATTTCCAATATGAATATAATAATACAACCATTCTAGCTTGCATATTGATGCATGTGAAATAGACTTCAAATTATCTTCAAGACTTTTGAGTAATGAAATAATTTGGAAATAGTTTTTATCAATCCGGATGTGGACTGCAATGTTGCATTTAGACTTTTAACCCATATCCCTGAATTGGCTGACGCACCAGTAATGGATTTACAAGCCCTGTTGTTGCATATTATGGCAAATGTTTTGGCATCGATCAACATTATGGTCAAAGAAGTAAGTGCAAAATATGCTGTCGCCTTGTTCTATTTAGGTTACGTGAAATATTACTCGAAATACGCACTGAAGGTTATAGTTGGTGAGGTGAGGTAAAATGGGGATTAACGTCTCATTCAAGATCATTGCACTTCTATAGAGACGTGCATGCACGTGTACATGTCCTAGTCAAGACTAATGCCGATTTTACAGTGCTAGCCCACTGAGACATCATGCCGCAGCCTAGTGGGGACCCGGGGTTGAAAAGAATGTGTCTTCAGCACCTCATTGCTGGTCGTAAAAGGCGACCGAATTGGGCAACAAGTTTGCCATGGGTTGCGCCCCTGTGATTGAGAATGGGATTCTGCTGGTTGAGGGCACTTGAGCCAGGAACAGTGTCCCTTTTGCCCAACATACCACTTCGACCCTTACTTCACCCAGATGGGTGGTAGAATTGGCCCGATTCTATCAATCAGCTGGTTACACCATGCCCTGAGCATGGATATTTTTTTCGAAATCATATAATAATAACAGACTTTGGATACATGAATCTACTATCACATTATTTCGTCAAAATTTGCCTAGAGTCCTTTGCCAGAAGGCAGTGGCCCATGGGCCAATCTGGCATTAACCAAACGCATTTGTTATCTCCTTGGGCATTCAAAGTGTCTGTGGAGAGAATGTCACACGCCTCCGCAGCGGTTCACTGTTAGTGGAATGTGCAAAATCTCTTGAAATTAAAGCAGTTTTTTAATACACCAGTTGTCTCAGTGCACAAGACACTGAACTCCTGCAGAGGCATAGTCAGAGACTCGGCTCTTTGTCTTTCTGACATGAGTGAGGAAGAAATTACAGAGTGAGCTGAAAAATCAAGGAATAATTGCTGTGAAGCGATTTACCAGAAACAAAGATGATGGCACTTTTACAAAACTGAACACTTACCTATTTACATTTGCACTTTTGTCTATTCCAAAGTGTATAAAAGCGGGATACTTTAACATTGGAGCGGAGGTATATGTACAAAATCCACTCTGATGCTTTAAATGTCAACAATTTGGTCGTTGAGCTACGGTCTGTTCCCGTTGTGCTGGAGCTCCAGAGATGTCCGAGTGCACCAATACTATCAAGTGTGCTAACTGCGATGTAGCTCCCATTGTCAGACGTACTATGAGTTCGACTTTGTGTCAAACTTCAGACTCGTGGGTAGATAAACAGCTCATCCTTGATGAACATTCTCGAACCTCTCCAGCTTTGTTGAATATCTCTACATCAGCCACTCAGACTGATGTCGTAACAGGACAGCCCACATTAGACCCAACACGCGAACCAGAATCTCTAAAAGAAACAGTACACGGCGAAGCCCACTTATCAAAAAAGCAATTGAAGCAATTGAAAAAAAAAGCCAGGGCCCTCCAGCACTTAGAGGTGCCTTCCTCACAGTCATCTTCTGTAAAGCTTCAAAATCAGTTTCAGCCTTGCGAGATGGAGGTCAGTCCTTCACTCCCAGTCCATGGGAGTGGAACAACATGACTCTCCCAATATCAAATTGAGCTGGCCGTGAATAACTCAAATATTATTTTTTCAGTGGAATTGTAGAGGGCTAAAGAATGATTTTAATGATTTACATTCTTCCTCATCTAACCATTTACCTCAATTTCAAAAGCATAAAATGCAGCAAGAAAATAAAACTATTAACTTTAAATCATATAATTGGGAAGATTATCATGAAATGTGTTCTATTTATGAGTTTCATACTGAAGTTGGGCAAGCTCATGATACTGCTACAGGAGCTGATAACATACATTATCAACTCTTAAAACACTTACCAGTAACATGTTTAGAAACCCTTCTATTAATATTTGATGAAATATTGACACCTGAAAACATTCCGTCTTCATGGCATGATGCCATAGTTGTTCCCCTTACGAAACATGGATAGGATCACACTGATCCCTCAAATTATAGACCTATTTCATTAACCAGCTGCGTTTGCTAAACCATTGAATGCACGGTCAACAACAGATTAACATGGTACTTGGAATCTACTAATTTAATATTCAATTTGGATTTCGGAAAAATGGAAGTACTGTTGACCATTTGGTTAGATTGGAGTCATTTGTTAAGTGTCTGTCTTTTTCGATTTAGAAAAAGCATATGACACCACATGGAAACATGTTTTTTTACAAGATTTACATGATTTTGGATTGCGAGGCTGTTTGCCTCAATTCATTTCCATGTTGTGACCAGACAGTCAATTTCAAGTTATGTGATCAGGAACAGGATGTCCCACACGGCATTATTTTGTCTGTCACATTGTTCAGTATGGAAATAAATAGCCTTTCTAAGGTTTTAAATGATTCCATTGACGGTTCTCTATTCCTTGATGATTTTAACATTTCATGTTGTGGTAAAATATGAATACTGTCGAAAGGCAACTACAATTGTGTCCAAATAAAATCCATAAATGGTCATTAAAAACGTTTTTAAATCTTCAAAATCCAAAACGAATTGTATACATATTTGTAGAAAATACAAACCCCATAAAGACCCAGAACTACCTATTAAAATTGTAAAAGATGCCAAGTTCTCGGACATTATTTTTTATCACCATCTGACCTTTTTACCGCACATAAAATATTTGAGAAATAAATATCTGAAGGCCCTTGACTTACTGAAAGTAGCTTCAAATTACAAGTGGGGAGGGGATCAGAAAACCCTTCTCCAACTGTACAGAGCACTTATTCGCTCTAAACTGGATGTCTCCATCATCTATGGTGGAGCCTGCAAAGGCAATCTTAAACGTTTGGATTATATTCACTATCAAGGTCTCAGATTCTGTCTTGGATCTTTCCGAACTTCTCCTATTGAAAGTCTGTACGTTGAGGATGATGAGCATCTCTAAAACAATGACGAATTAAATTATCCTTACAGAATATCTCTAAATTACGTTCTAATAACTCGAATCCAGCATATGACTTTGTTTTAACTCCCTTTTAAAAGATCTCTACAATAGAAGATCACCTGTTCTCCCTCCACTTGGAAAAGAGTACAATCTGGCATTTCTGCAGCTAAAATAAGTTTTGAAAATATAGCCCCACTCAGCTTATGTCTTCTCCATCATGGCAGTTAGTAAAGCCAGAAGTGGACGTAACATTAACTAAATTAAAGAAATCTGAGTGAGTGAGTGAGTTTATGTTTTACTTCACATCGGCAATATTTCAGCCATATCGTGACGAGAAGTTATACATTACATATATTTAAACGAAATAAAAACCTGTCATTGATGTAAAGAAATCTAAAACAAATCAACTAATTTATCAAGAACAATATAATGAATTAAGAAACACATATGATACTTCCAAATCTAGATTTACACATGGATCCAAGGATAGTGGCGCTGTTGCCAGCGCCACTGTCATTGGATGCAGGACTATCACCTCAATACCTGATAATAGTTCGAGTTTCACAGCAGAGGCCAATACCATTTTAACAGCTTTACAATTAATCAGTAAACAGTCAAAATACAAGAAGTTTAAGATATTTTCCTATTCTCTTTCGTGTCTACAGGCTATTCATAACATGTCGTATCTACATCCACTTTTAATCGAAATTATTGAAATATTTGATGAACTTGCGGCTGGCCATTAAGACATCGTCCTTTGTTGGTTACCCAGCCATGTTGGCATCATTGGTAACACAATGGCTGATGCTGCGGCTAAGGCAGCACTCAACAAATCTGTGACAACACTTTTGCTCCCATACACTGATTACAAGCCAGTTATTAGATCCTATATCTGAGATCTGATGCAAAAAAAGTGGGACACCCAAGTAGGTATAAATATATTACATGAAATAAAACCAATTTTTGGTTACACCTACATGAATATTTACTGACAGGTGAGGATCCTCCATTTTGTATTCCTTGTGATGAGAGAATCACAGTCAAGCATGTCCTGCTTGATTGTATTGATTTTGCCATCACAGGGGGTTGAAATTATTGTCCCCCTGAGAGGATATGTAAGACCACATCCTCAAAGTATGTTTATTCAAACCACGTTGTATATTTGTTTATTTTAACTGTTGGCTTAAATTGCGTACAATCGCCAGCCACTGAAAGGATGGTGTAAATCCTGCTGGGGTCCGTGCAGATAGCAATGGTACTGTAAGTCCCTATGGTCCCTGGTATGGTGATCTACCTTCACGTGCTGGCGATACTGTTTATATTGTATTATAACATATGGTGGTATCTTTTTATGGTTGTCTGTTGGTTTTAAATATTTATCTGTTATATCCCAGCTATTTTACTGTCCATCGATGACAGTTTTTGAATTAGTCTAAATATATGTATGAATTATGTATAACTTCTCGTGACGATATGGCTGAAATATTGCCGATGTGACGTTAAGTGAGTGAGTTAATATTTAACGTCACATCGGCAATATTTCAGCCATATTGTGACGACATAATGTTTCATACAATGACAAATTGATCTTCGTAAAACTCCACCGTTAATAAGGTGGGTCATCATCCGGTTTTACAGCTTTTCGGACAGTACCTAGGAAAGTGATCACTTCAACAAAGGTCATCATGTACAGACCATTCGAATTCATTGTAAACATCTGAATCTGTTCCAGTGAATCACGTTCCAGTTGCAGGATGTAAGTAGGTGTTTGAATCGTCGTTGAACACACATAATTTATTACCAGAAATAGAATGTTCAATAACTTTCCCCTCATTGTTTATACTTGCACTTCCCCATAGAGGGTTATGCCAATTTAATTCGCCCATGATGTTGTAGGGTTTTGGGAGCTGATCATATAGATCCTGAACATCAGACTGTTGAAGAGCAGATGAAGGTGGAATGTACAAAAAGCACAAGGTAAATGCAGTGTGCAAGGTCAGGCAGTTGATTAGTATTTAGATGAACAGCATTATGAATGATGTCCTGTCTAACTAAAAGAGTAGAGGCTCCAGTCTCTTTGAAAAGTAATGATGACAGTTGTACTGCCGGTTGTAACTCAAATTTATCTGCATGTTTAAGATGCGTCTCTTGGAGACATAATGCTAACGGTTTAAGATCTTGAACTAAAAGTTGTATCTTATTAAACTTCTTTCTAAGTCCTCTGCAGTTTCATTGAACTATAGTACATGTAGGTGAATGAATCATGGTGAGCTACTCTCTCACGCGAACGTGAGTAGGAAGAACCTCTACCGGAATTCTGTGACGATGGAGTTACTACAATTTCCAGAGCACTAAAGGAGTTGTGAACAATCACATCCGAATTAGCAAGACTCTACGGTTTGGGGTTTCTGCTTAACTTTTGTCTTTCCCGTTTTGTCAGATAGATAGTTGCAATTGCTGGTTGTTAACTTAGTCTGACATGATGTAGATGAAGACTGAGTTGGCTTAGAGACAACAGATGAGACAGTGATGATTGAGAGTTAAGTAGTTTTCTAGCTTCACAAAATAAGATGTTTTTCCGCACTTCAGTTTATGTTGGCCACTAGAGATAGCACATTAGGGGGCTTGTTGACAATCAGTATCCTCATGGTTGTCACCACAGCATTGACAAACC
The DNA here is from genome assembly GCF_023055435.1 of Haliotis rufescens. NCBI lineage: Eukaryota > Metazoa > Mollusca > Gastropoda > Lepetellida > Haliotidae > Haliotis > Haliotis rufescens. The sequence continues at coordinate 7,442,817 of NW_025963924.1, forward strand.
ACGAAACAATCACAGCTTGTGGAGCCATGGTCAAAATGTTGACATCTAAAGCATCGGCGTGGATTGGGGACATACACCTCTACACCAATGTTGACATATCCAGCTTTGATTGAATGTGAGATTAATGTCAACAAGTAGGTATTGGTGGATTCAATAGTTAATTTATTATTTGATGTCGTCTCACTGTTGCGTAGATACCTCTTATTTATAAAGCCCGAGGCTTCAAATGTATTAATCAGAGGTATCTACTCTACAGTGGGACTAGACCCGTGAAGATTCCGGGGTAGAATAGGTCTTCAGCAACCCATGCTTGCCGTAAAAGGCGACTATGCTTGTCGTAAAAGGCGACTAACGGGATCGGGTGGTCAGGCTCGCTGACTTGGTTGATGCATGTCATCGATCCCAATTGCGTGGATCGATGCTCATGATGTCAATCACTGGATTGTCTGGTCCACACTCGATTATGTACAGACCGCCGTCATATAGCTAGAATATTGCTGAGTGCGGCGTTAAACAACAAACAAACAAACAGTAGGACTGCATCAAATATCAAAACACAGTAGGTTTAACTCCTAAGTTTTCAACTCCCTATTTTGACTTGTACCATATGTTCACGGGGTTTTTTTCAATTTCTTTCAAGGACACTAGCATGCATGGATTTGTGACGCTGAGACAGGATACGCCAACCTTAGCTGACACCTGGTGAACAGTTACCTCATGTGAAATTTGTAAGGGGAATACCATATAATATTACCGACGATGACTTCATGGATGCTAGAAACAACAATATGATGACCTGATGACTGAGGCAAAGAATGACAAACGCATCTCACAGTTGGTCACGCGAACCTCCCATCACAAGAATGTCATTATCTTCTTGTTATTGTAAAAAACTTGTTCCCACGAGGGAAGGACTCTAAATGCTCTTTACGTGACTTTATTTAACTCTCCTGTGGATAGATATCAAGTTCACTTGTTTGCCAGACGCATCTATCCTAATAATTCTGAATGGAAATCTAACAATTGACTTACGTCCTATCACGCTGGAAGCAAACAGGTTACAGTCTAACATATTAGCCAGGTCAGACCAAGAGATACCTACCAAAACATTGAGTTCGAATGAGAACAAGTCTGTAGTCGAGAGGTCGTCTGACACAAGCCAGCGGTTCATTCCAGAGACTGAACCTATAGGGGGGGCACGGGTGGCCCAGTCGTCTAAGGCGCCGCGATTCGCTGAGCACAGTTGCGTCCCTTGGGCACGCCAGAAACCTATGATTGTGGGTTCGAATCCCGGTTCGCCCCGATTATGTTTCTAGGTTTGTCAGCACCATACCCGTGCTCGTAGGTTTCAACGAAGTGGTAAACGTCTGAGACCTGCATCACTTCGGGCATTCCTCCCACATTAAGCTGACACGCCGTGATATAACTGGAATACTGTTAAAAGCGGCGTTCAACCCAACTCACTCACTCACTCACTGAACCTTTAGGTCAGAGAGCACCTCATAGCACAGCTATAAAAGGGAAGCAGCCTGAACAAACGCATCATTTCACACCAGACACTCAAAGGGAGAACAACTGCGAACCAGCTGAGAACACTGTGGAGTCAGAAGACGAGACCATGCATTCCTGTGATGAGTGTGGTATCATGTTTGAAAACAATCATGACCTTCAACGTCATGTGAGAACCTGGTCCCCAGAGAATAGAGGAGAACCTCTAAGAAAGCGAGCTCTGATATATCGAAGTATGGGATTGACTTGGATTTCCCTCACAACCCATGACCTTCCTCGTAATCGATTCAAAATCAGCATAGATAACGAATGGGACTTGCAGTTGTCTAGCGATATGCTTGAATTTGACCCAAATGTCATAATCACTTTCTGGCATTTTTACTTTTTGAATGCTATGATGAAAACAATAGGGTTTGTGATTTTCTAGCAGGACTTTTCGAGAAAATCCATGAAGACAACGTCTGCAGTAAAATGTTGAATGGCCGTATTTTTTCCTATCCCCCATGAGACGACCTAAATTCCTTATCAAACTGAAATGCCTTTTGTCTCCCTCACTAAGCAATAATAAATCTACCTCTGACTGGAAATGGAATGCACTGATATGCAATGGGAACACACCCTCTTTTTTTCATAACCAAATACGGTAATAATGGCCCACTCTGTTGGCATTGTCCATTCTATCAACGGGATGTAGAGCAGCAAGAATGGACCACATAAAGCATTTCTTATCCCGGTTTTGGATATTCAAAATAGCTTTTTTATCTTTGAGATTTTTAGGGAGGGGGAAGTAGCTGATCCCTGACAAGGGGACATATTCAGCTGTGTTTACCTCTATAAGAACAATGCGATCTAAGATCCACCCACTCCCTTCAGCCTGAAACTCTTGGGAGTCTTTATAAAAAATTTGAAAAGCTTCACCTAAAAGCCATTCTGGGTCCATAAATTGGTTGCTCTAAGAATGGGGTCCGATAAATTGCTTTCATTATTTTCATTATATTTGATATATTTTACTTCCGACAGAAAGTCATGCAAAATAGTGACTATGTTGCAGAATATCGACACTACCTGCCTCGCTCGGAGTCAGTGTTGCTGTCCTAAGCGATCCTTTGAGGGCTGACCTGACCTTCCCCTATTTGGCTGCGTCTTGCTTCATATCTCTCTCGCCTGCGAACACATGAGTCGCACTTCCCTACGCTCAGGGAGTAGAACCTCCCTTCTAAAGACAGCATACACACACGCGGCCCTTCTCACTGTATTGTTGACAAAACAATTTACCAGGTAGCAAACCTCGCACGTGACCGCAAAAGTTACAGGTATCATAACGGGCTGAATGATAATTGGCATTTGTTGAGAGTGTCTGTAAACAAGGCCGTTTACTTGTAGTTTCAGAACTCGCAGACTGGTTCGGTCTCTTCAGGCTCGGTTGACAACTGTGGTTCTTGTATTTATCCAGACGTAAATAAGACTTTCCACATTGATTACACTCATACCTCTGTTTGTCATGTACTGTTCGTATATGTCGGAGAAGATGTTGGTTCGGTGTAAACACTTTGTTACACAGATGGCAAGCATAAGACTTTTTGTTGATACCGACGTGGTTAGCTGGTAACTCAAATCTTTTTAGATTTACATCTGGATCACTCGTGCTGTTGTGACTCAGAGCCCATGTCTCCACGTCCGAGAGGGATTTCACTTCCTCAAGAAATTTCTGTTTATCTTCCATCCTACAAGTAATGAATTGAAATAGCTTACTATCTCTTGATATTATTTTCTTGATGTGTCAAGTTATTAGATAATATATTTATACAATAATACAATCAGTTAAGGAATGGAACATTTTATTTCTTTTCTTTTATATTGATATTCAACTATTACCTCAGGTCGAGAGAAAATCTGTGCTTGTGTATTGACAGACGATTTTTAAACACGTCCTCTCTCTGTGACAGAATGACACGCTCACACTGCATGTGTTCCCCTTTATGAGTGATACGAATGGTTATTGTTGAGAGATCTGGTTAGACATGTCCGCTGGGGATGAAACTCCCCTCAACAATGAACCCGTCCTACAAGTCTACGTCTGCTCCCCGTCTCGCTAGCTGACCTCAGTAGAGTTGTACTTTCCACAGACAGGGTGTTTGGCGACCTTCGTACATGTACATATGCGGTGTATTATTAATAATTTGATTTTCCCTTGAATGTTAACACTCACTAATATGTATATTACTGATAATGTAGAGAGTATCTACAATATTGGTTAGAGGTAGCTCACGCACTGTCAGCTTAATGACCTAGTTTTAGCGCGAGGATTCCCTTGTATTGCACCACGCTTTGCAATCTCAGACAGTTGTTTTACTGTGACGTCACGCTCCTTAACCAATCAAATTGCGATCCCCCCGTCCCCTGATGCAGAATCGGTAAAGTCAACTCATCACTATTCCATGTTTGTCTGGGGTTATTGGTAATCAATTGACATACAGTGCATTTACATTAGTCAAATCTATATTTCATGACGTTGTTGGGGATATAAATAGTTGCTCGTGTCGTAACTGCTTTCGGGCGTCCAGTGCGACCCTAATACAGTTACTAAATGTATTGCCGTTCCTGGTCCTTGTGGTCAATTAAGCGAGGCCATTGCCCTCGCCTTGTCCGCCGCGGCTCGGCTCCGTCAAGGAGTGATTGGTCTAACGACCCTTACTCCATGTCGTCTCTATCAGCATTCACACCCGCATAATAAAGAAACGCAACACCAGTTTATACTCACATAGTTTTACTTACTCTGCGCCCATCTATCAATACAGGACAGGATCAGACTGGCCAGGCTCGTCACTAGCTGGTGGTAATTTAGAACGATCGGGATTCGACTCGATCGACTGCAAACCGCGCTCATCTCTCCTAATGTTGAGGGTATCATTTTATAGTGTTCGAGCCTGGCCTGTCCTTGTCACATGTCTCAATACCTCCATTTGATTCGTTACAAGTTTAGATCTGACCATGAACTCATGTGTGTCGCCATCGGAAAAATACCAAAAGCCAACGTGCCAGATTGCTCATCTCTCTATTGATTTTGTGACTCGCTCCGAAGCTCCAAATGAATTATGCCTTGTAATTCCCCATTTGTTTCATTATCTCATGGATGATAGCCAGAGACCAATCCAATGATAAATGTGAAATGTCCAGAATACACTTGTGATAAATGTGAAATGTCTTTTCTCTATTGATTCCTTTCCAATTACAAGTTCTGTCACAAACTATATCTAATGCAACTCCTCATTGCAGCTATAATGGTTCTATTTATTATCATTAGTTTCTGAGATGCATTTTTAACCTTATACCACTCGCGTACACAACCCCAGTTACAAAACAATATTACAAAAAAACATAGACAAGGTCATAGCAACCTGATACAAGTGCTACCCGTCCGGCAGCTCATGCTTGCCCTTTTCGCGAACACCTGGTGTCATAACTCATTTTCAGCGATCCCCTTACATCATTTTCACCCGCTACTTTGCCTTTTTACGCCCAATGGAATCTTTTTTGTGGAAAATCGAGACTGGTTATTCTCAGGTGTTGACGTTTTATTGCATATGGGATGATTTTTTTTTTAAAGTTGATGAAAAAATAACGCTTACTCTTGAAGCAAGTGTTTGTCCACGACATCAGAAGCAGTATGGTGTCAGTTTCATGAGATATCAATGGTTAAAATACCGAATCCACAGAAAGTTATGACGTTACAACAGTTTGAATATGTTTGAATAATAACAGAGTGAATATAACGCCTCTCAGATCAATAGTTCAGTTATATCACGGCCTGTCGGTTTGTTCTGGATCTCAGGCTTTGACAACGTTGGTGAAACCCATCAGCACGGGACGATCCTGACAAACCTGGAAACATAATCAGGGCCAAATGGATTCGATACCAGGATCATAGGTTTCTGGCAAAATAAAAAGATCCCACCAGGTGCCAGTTCACCTCTACACGAACAGGTGCTTAAAACATTATGATTAATAAAATGCAGAAGATTGCAATCTAGCGACAATTCTGATCCTGATATGCGTTTACTACTTACATGGGACGCAATCCATTATGTATTAACACGCGGCATTGTCGGTAATTATTTCAGCCTGTGGGATCGATATGATACGCGAACATATCGGCAAACCGTTTATTTTCTCGACGTTGGTGACTGAAGAAAGACTACATGCTTTGCGCTATGGAGGCTGGTTTTATCATACTCGTACTGACTTATTTTGTAACCGGTGCTTCTCCTTCAGTCAAGAGCGGCTTTGGAAACAAGTGGGAAAGTTTCACAAATATTATAATACCAACTGACATCCTCTCTGAAGTTTCCGACATTTTAAGCAGAGTTACGTGCGTGTCTCTGTGCCTCAAGGACGAGGCGTGTGTGTCTGTGTTCTACAGACAGCAACACCGGCGGTGTCAGCTCCATGACGTGGTATTTCTGTCGCCCCAGGACGGACAACAGGAAACAGGCACCGTGTACTACAGCCTTACTGCAGGTAATTTATATTTACATTCTTCACCAACTCGAATTGCAATTTGCATATCAAATATATAGATAATACTAAACTCGCTCAAGTGTGATACCATTTTTATGAAACGAGTAAATAGTTCTGGTATCTGACGAGCGAAAGCGAGCCAGATACCAGAACTATTGTCGAGTTTCATAAAATTGGTATTACTCGGGAGCGAGTTTCGTATCTTTTTTATTACTGCCCTTTATAACTTTTTTAAACTTGCACTGTCGTGTGTATCTGCGCGTGTATCCACAGCACAAAGTTTGACAGAATAATACTTCAAATACAGTAAATATTGACGCATTTTAATTAAATATCATACAAAAACGACCTACCTTCAGAATTCAGGGTCTGTTCCATAAAGCTAACGTAGCGCCATCACAATGTCTTATGGCGTAATTTGTGAAATTTTGTTGCAAGAAACCCCGGCGAAACAATGCCATATGACGTCAGTCTAGCCACAGGGGTGCTGGGGCAATCGAAAGTGCATAAGCTCCTCATTGAACTATACCATTGATGTTGAGAGTTTTCGATATTTGTTCGTGAAACATGTTCCCGCAGTGTATAAGCACGAGCTTGGTATTAAACACTGTTTAATACCAGCTCATTGTCATTAAACAGTGGTATCTTCAACGGGCGTGAGGTGAGGTAATAGGTGTGAGAAATGGGGTTTAATGTCATGTCCAAGATTATTGCACTTATATAGCGACGTGCATGCACGTGTGTGTGTGTGGCTGCTTGTACTAGTCCGGGCGGATGCCGTTTTATAGCGCTAGCCAACTGAGATACCATGCCGCAGTTTAACATGAATACCCCACATAGACACAGTATATATACTGACTCCGAGCCGACTAGTCCATGTTTTAGCCCCTTAATGTTCAGCGTCAGGCAGGGTAACACAAGTACCATCTTTTGGTACCCGCGTCTTTTGGTGTGACGCGGCCAGGTATCGAACACAGGACCTTCCGCTCTCCGGGCGGACGCTCTACCGCTAGACCACGGAGGCGGTCAGGCGAGTAATAAATCAATTTCGTGTATTTTAGGCACATTCGTTGTATAGACTTTCGGTTGTGTTTTAGGATAATTTTTTTCATATAATGGGTGGGGTTTTTTCTGGGCAGGACAAAACCAACTGACGAAAGTAGGTGGTATCCGAAGGGATAATTTATGCAAATAAAAACGGTCAGGTACGAGTAGGTCGCCCTTGTCTATTGGCGATCGAGTCAGAACTGATAACTGGGAATCTGGACAGGTTACTTGCTTAATGGATCACACTTCAATTAAGAAGTAATTCTCGGTGTCTATATAACAAGTTTCAGTTGGTATTATGTTGCCTGCTGTCAGTGTTCGCTTAATTAATCACTGGCCATGTGGCGTAATATTTTAATGCGAACTTTCCAGAAACTGCGTTATGCAGGTACGGTCTGTTTTTTCGACGATGGAATTTAAGAATGACATTTTTTCTCGTTCTACTTGTAATAGTTTGTTAAAGTCAGTGAGGACATCTAGCTTGAATGGGTTACTGTATAGGAAATTCATGCTTTTCTTATTTTGTCTACAATTGCCTGTCCATGTTTGGTATATGGTACAGATTGAACAAAGAAGCAACACGTCTGGTGAGATTTCCTTCCCTTTAACATGTGTTTTCACAAAGTTCTGAAGAGCGGAGTTCTCCAAACTGTAAAACACAGATGTTTAACTTGATTTTTTCACTTTGTCCTCATCTGCTCATGTCCAGGGAGAATTCTCTAAACGGAAGTAGAATTGTAAAAACTCTAAAAATAGGGAGAAATAATTATTTCTAAATGCTACTAGCATCAAGGTTATCCTACAATAATAAAATTCTAGAGCATGGTGACTAATGAAATCAGTCAATCGGGATAGTAAATTCAACAGTATATGTATTTCACACATTCGCGTTATGTTGTTAGTTCTTCAGTTGTATTTTTATTGACACTCTTAAATTCATAAAATGTGTTACATTTTGTCACAATAATGATAGGGAGACCCGTGATCTAAATAATCTACCGCCTTTGTTTCATTAAGTACGGGATGTAACCGCATATGAGGCCTATTAACTATTGAGTTGTTTTTTTCTTCTGATTGTGTATGTATAGATGTAACATTTTTAATACCTTCTCTTCGTGGTAGATTTCTGCGAAGTCCATGGGACTTATTGGTAATGAGTCAAATCGATAAGTATGGCCTCATGGATAATTATGGGAATAGAAAGTACTAGCATTTTCTATTTCTTAGACAATTGTTAAGGACATGTCACATTTGGCTTTGTAAAATGCTCGATACTTTGTTAGTTGAACAGTATTAGTTTTATTTAAACCTGAAATGCATTACATATGTTCATAAAGTTTACCTCAATAGCGAGAGGGAGACGGTGCTAACCTGCACTGCCACTGCACTCATTTGCTGTGTAAAGACGTTGTTTATTAAATCCAGTATGTATAGGAGGTAATCGCATGTGTAAATATCTGACCATATTTCCTAGTGTCCTTCGTATTCCACACAATATCACTTCCGGTTTCGTTTGACGCCCGAAGTGTGTTTGTATCCCTGCATTCGTTACATTCTATGTTGTGTATGTATATACATTCTATGAGATTTTGATGTAATTGTGTGACATAAGGGCGTAGTTAGTTTTGGATACGGTGGGGGGACGTATGGTATGTCACGGATGGCTGAACCGATTGTGTCCCCCTGTGTGTGCTATGGTCAGTTGTCAGACTTATATACGTCGAATAAATGTACAGATTGTTTCATCCTGTGTTCCCGATGTTATTCCTACACATTATAGTCACTAACATTGTTTAAGATGTAGATGGCGCTCGACATTAAGGGGCTAAAACAAGGACTGGTCGGCTCGTAGTCAGTTAACTGTGTCTGAATGGGGTATTCATGTTAAACTGCGGCATGGTATCTCAGCGAGCTGGCATTATAAATCGGCATCAGTCCGGACTTGAACAAGCAGCCACGCACACACACGTGCATGCACGTCGCTATATAAGTGCGTCTTGGACGCGACGTTAAACCCCATTTCACCTCACCTCACCTGTTAAGATAACCTGTAAAATAGGAAATGAAATGAAACCCGTATGGTTCATATTGTTTTAAACATGCAAGTGTTGAGTGACTATTTCGGGAAAATTATTTTATTGTAAATATAATTTGGCGAACAAAGAGTTTACCGCCGTGTTGATGCATCGCATCAAAATTATTCTTTTATGATAAAGAGGTTGTCATACAAGTGTGTTTTGCGATAGTTATGCTGTCTTAGGAGCAAAACAATGTATTTAGCGAGCCTTTGCGACACAAAACACAGTCGCGTGAAAACCTCTCTATCCAGAGACGTTCGTGGACTTTAGGGACATTTACAATTATATTAAGTTGTATTTTTGTTGTATTCTTTTACAGCAAGTGCTTTATCGTTAAGATAGTTACTTGAGACAAAAGAATATGCCTTCTTGTTACAATTATCCTATTGAACAGTGTAATGATATTTACAGTACCACATGCATTGTCACGTGCTAATTCCTCTTGAACAGTTATAGAGTTGGTATCCTTTGTCTGACACGAGTATTGTTGTGGTAATTGTAATTGCAAAAAAGTCCAGTGCATCACATTCTGTGTCCAATCTAACTTATAAATTCATGATATGTATCAGACACAAACTAAGAACTTAAAGAAAAGAAATTAATAAGACTACCCCCAAAATATTCCGGACCAGAAACGGTCGTCATCAGCCTCAGCAAATCGTAGGAGGTGACTTAAATGTGGACTAGGTGATTACAATGTGTAACCTAGCTCATGTGTCACTTCACACTGACGGTTCGGGCAGATGTTCATTCTATCAAACATTGGTTTAGTAAAAAAACCTTAATATTCTCATAGATTTCCCGTTTAGAACCTTTAAAATATATATCTTTTGGTGTTGCCAAGACTTCTGTTAACATTTAAGTAACAAATAGAAAAGCACCACACACAAAATAACAAACTTCAAAACATAACTTTTTTTGTCTGTCTCAGGTGCTTGTCCTTCTGGCTACGTCCACAACCGCCTCCTCAACTTCTGCTACCAGCTTCATCTTGACAAGTTACTGTACGACGTTGGTCTTGCTGACTGTACGGCAAGAGGAGAACACTTTGTTGTTATTGACAGTGCAGACAAGCAGAACCATGTGGTCAAGCAGATCACATCCTCGTCAGGTGGTAATTTACTCTCAGATATGTGATAGGATGACACACAAACACACACACACACACACACTAACACACACACACACATACACTGACACACACACGAACCAGACACTAACACACTAACTAACACACACACACACACACTAACACGCACACACATACACTGACACACACACGAACCAGACACTAACACACACACACTAACACACTAACACACACGAACCAGACACTAACACACACACACATTGGCCTTCAAATCAACTGTGTTTTTCGTGACTTGAAACCAGTGACCGATCAATCAGAATCGACTGTTTTCCAAATTTCCGTCTGTTTTCGTAAAAACCATTGATTATTTCTTGATAAAACATGCCACATAGATCAGTCTCATGGTGAAATCGAGCCGTTTGATAAATAGAGATTACTACACGAGTGTCTGTCAGATACCATTGATCTTACAACGAGTTGTTTCAAAACGTATCTAACGAGCGAAAGCGAGTTAGATACGCTTTGTAACAACGAGTTGTAAGATCAATGGTATCTGACTGACACGAGTGCAGTAATCTGTTTCTTACACACCCTAAAATCGCACCTTTTTAGCATCGAACCGATGAATTTTGTCTATTCTCATGATTGCAGTAGCGCATTAATACATGTAACACCATTGTCATAAGTGACGTCATCCTATGTGCTGCTTACTACTCATAAATAATGTGACCCTACACAAAAAGGTTTCCGTCCTATCTGTGGATTATCAAGGCGATGATGACAATGCAAACTAGACAAAAACCAAGAACACGCTGGGTGCCAAGTTGAAAGTTTACACCGCAAATAAATTACCAAATATGTACAACAATGTTTACTTCCGTATGACATCACTACCGGTGACCGACTTTTACAAAATGGCGTGTTCACTGACAACAGTACGCGGGATTTCCAGAGGAGGTTTTCGTTGATTAAGAGATCGTATACACATAAATGTGTCACGTAAGTATTCAGAAACATTCTGACAATCTGCGTACTGTTATTTGTTTACCATGTTTTCCAATGTAACAGAGAATTAGTCAGAAATGCAGATAACTAGGCCTACCGTCATCGTTGTGCGTGATTTAGCGTCAGTCATGGCGTCACACAGGACGGAAACTTTTACGGCTTCTGTTGAATTTACCACATCATTGTAATGTAAATATGTGTAATTCCATAATTAGTGCAACGATACTCTTCCCATGAATATTCTCAAACGCGTGATCGAGCCAATGTATGCAACAATTAGACGAAAGTACCTCTTTTAATGCTACAGTGTAAAATCTGAATTTTGCTTTGTTTATATTTCAGCAAGTACAATTTTCCGAGCACAGTTTTCGTGTCCATACCTAATTTATTTCGCATGATTTCATCTAGATAATTTGCATTGGTGACAAAGACCATTTATCCATTGTTTCGAAAATGTATGAGGAATTCAGGGATGCATGTATAGCAGCTGAGTTTGAAATATACCTGATCGAATATAGGCGTCTCATAATCGACATTTTGTAAACACAATCCAATATGGCGGAACGTACACTTCGGCGTTCGTGTGTGCATATTTTCCAAAACATTCTAAACTATTCTAGACTTATCAGCGACGTTTCAGAGTTATCATTAGTGATTTGATACCCGTGATCGCTAATATGCTATTTTTCTACTTTAATTATTCGAGTAAATATCCGATATTTAGATTTCTAAACACACAGTAAATATTTATATAACGCCGTGAATTGTGATTTGGCGAGATTTACAATGTACCTAACTTTCATTCCTTTCAGTAATTTTGAATTGCCTAAAATGACAGTAAATGATCAACAGAAGGGGGAATTCAAAACTGTGAAGTGTCTGCGTGATGTATTTTGAACTTTATTCGATTTCGAAGTGAGGGTTGAAGAGAAGGGACATGTGTCGCTGTGGCAGCCAGGGGGTTTACGCTCTGAAAAAACGATAATGTTGACATAACAACAGATATAATGTAACTGATAATAATAATAACAAACAAACTCGCAGACGAGGACGAGTTTGTTTATTTTTTATTATTAATTACACGGTCCTGTTGTTCAATACAGACGTAGGTGAACATTCGACTGAAGCACGAGCAACTTATGAATGACTTACACTCAGGAAAGTAGTCCGTCATCATCTGACCCCAGGTCATCACCATGGAGTAGCCAATCACGGGCCTGGAATTCGATCTCACACATATGTTTGATACCAGTTATCTCAAATGGGTTTCTCACCCACGGGTGTGTAAGAATTTGGGATATATTTAAAAAACTGATCATGAACAGTATAATATTCTCCACTGAGCTTGACATGTAGGCAAATAAGGCACCTATACAATTTGTCCAGTCAATTTGTTAAAATTTATTTATCTGAAGAGAATATATACTAAGCCCAAAAATAGGGGATATTTTGTTTTAAGGTGAAACTACATAAAAAGACACCAATGTTTGGTGAAATTACAAAAAAATACACTAGAGGTGCATTCCCCATACATGCGTTGTGAACGCTGTACATGTAACACGGTGATCAACAAGTTGCACCATTAATTTACCATTGATTTTAAGATAATTTTAGAACTGAATCTAAGCTGCCCCGTTGTCTGAGTGCAGAATTTGTGATCTTAACTATCACCGAGTGATATCACAATTGCCTAGTACTAGTGGTTGGAGATGGTAAAGGTAACGGTTCATTATCAGAGGAAAGTGGTGGTGAATAATTAATGCTTTATAGATTATAGATGTTTAGAGTCCTTAATTCTTTCTCTGTAGTTAATTATTTCACGCTAATGTTAGAAAGTCACTGAACCGGTTTATGCATTCTATGTCAAAGAAGAACAGACTTGGTTAGAATCCATGTTTATCTGTGACAACTTCCGGCTGGTAACAGTTTATTAAACGTGACAAGTAGTGATGAATTTAAATATTCATATTATTATAGTTTGTCAAATTGTAAATAAAACTGTAACATAAATTATTTTTATATGCACTTTTTGGGAAATGCCACTGTAGGGTAGTGTCCAATGGGAGAATTTTACATGTGGGGAAGTGTCCTACGCTCTTGCGAAATATATACACAATGTATTGTCAGTGAGTGCGTTTAAAAATTACGTCACATCAGCAATGTTTCAGCTGCAATGACTTCCATAAACCATGCCGACACTATCATAATGTTTAAATTCAATCTGCCTCACCAAGTGTGAATATGCCTTATGCATAAGCAAACAGATTTTCGCACTTGGAAAATACCTAGCGGGTATATATTTTTATTGAAACGAACCGTCCTCGTTTATTGTGGACACACTGGGCACAAATGCATAAAAAAAAGACCAGTGCAGCTTTTGCAGCAGTATCTGCCGTTGTGTTACCAATGATTCCATCATGGCTGGGTAACCAACAAAAGTCGATGGCATACAGGTAGCAGCAAGATCATTAAATTATTCAACGATTTTAAGTGAAAGAGGATGTTTACATGACATATTTTAGTAGCCTGAAGACACGAAAGAGAAACTAAGAAAATAACAAATTGTGTATGTTAAGATTGATTATTGATATATTTTAGTGCTGTTAAAATGAAGTTTGAATATGTAACTGTTATCTGGTAATCGTGAAGACACTGTTCTGGATCCATCAATAGATTTATAAGTGTCATATTTGTTTCTTAATTGGTTGTATTTTTTTTTCTTTCTACATAGTAGGTTTGTATCTGACTTCTTTGGTTCAATTAATGTCAAGTATACATTTTGCCTTACCGTTTAGCCTAAGAAGGTGATGACAAAAGCTGAAAGGGAGCTATATTTTTAAGGTTAATTGTACCAGCGGAAATGACAGGGGTCGGTCGGGTAGCCTAGTGGTTAAAGCGTTAGCACGTCATGCCGAAGACCCGGGTTCGATTCCCGACATGGGTACAATGTGAGAAGCCCATTTCTGGTGTCGCCGGCCGTGATATTGCTGGAATATTGCTAAAAGTGGCATACAAACATACTCACTCACTCATCCAAGTAGTGGAATATATAAGAGTTGATTTCTTATTGTAACTGTCTTCATAAAGAGGATTAAATAGGCATTCAAATGCTGGATTTGACGGATTCAAATATAAATTAGTTATGCATTGTAAGGATAATTTCAAACCGCGTTGTTTAAGGGAAGGCTCATCTACTTTCACATACAGACTATGAACAGGAGGAGTTCTGAAGGTTTCAAGTCAAAGCCTCAGGCCCTGATAATTAGTTTTTGTGAATTACCTATTACACTCTGACTATAAACGAGGGAGCCGTAATCAAGTTTTGAACGGATCAGTGACCTGTACAAGTGTAAGAGGGTTATCAGATCTCCCTCCCCACTTAGAATTAAAACCTACTTTTAACAAATCGTTTGCCTTCAGACATTTAGCTTTAGGGTATTTAATATGCGGAAGGAAAGTTAAATGGTTATTAAAAATAAGTCCCAAGAACCTGGCCTCCTTCACAACTTTGATGGTGGTGCCATTCAAAAATAGTTCAGGGTCCTTATGCGAATTATGTTTCCTGCAGAAATGATGTACACAGTTAGTTTTCTTATTGAGAAAATTTCAACCCGTTTTCAAGGGACCACTTGTGAATATTATTTAGACTGCCTCTCTATTGTATGCATATTTTTACCTGTACAAGTAATATTAAAATCATCCACGAAAAGTGATCCATCTACTGAATCACTTAAACCCCTAGCCAGCCTATTTATTTTAATACGAGTAAGTGAAAAACAAAATACTGCCTGATTCTGATTAGCCTGAATGATCAGACAGGGTTGTACCCACTCGGACTTGAAATTGCATGTCTGTTAAAAACTGATATAAAATAAGGTACATGAATTCTTAACCCCAAAGCAGGTAAATCCTTAAAATGCCATGCTTCCATAGTGTAGTAGTGTATGCTTACCCGAGATCAACGAAAATTGATACTATGTGTTGTTTGTTTGCTAGAGCATTTTAACAAAGTATTATAATCGTATTCATACTTAATAGTACTTCTATTTCCCCCCGGAAACCACATGGAATATTTGTGTGAAGATTATTGGTTTCCAGATACCCAACTAATCTATTATTCAACATTCGTTCCATGGTTTTGCAAACGCAACCGGTTAAAGAAACAGGGTGGTAATTTGGGGGACCTGTATGATCCCGGCTAGGGTTTTGGTATTGGGAGTACAATGGCCACGAGTGATGTAAAATATCCTGAAATCAAAAATATCAAAAGGTGTCTGAAGACATGTTTCAGACAATTGCTGCAATAATTGAAGTGGATATCATCACCCCCCTGCTGCAGTATCATGAGCTTTCTAAAGAGCGGCATGTAGCTCATGCAATAAAAATACTTTATTGTAATCTTCACCGTTATTAGAATCAAAACCTTTTTTTCTTTTCCTGTGAAAACAATGAAGATGAAGATATATTTTTTCAATATCAGATTTATCAGTTATCAATTTGTCACAGTTTTTAAGATGATGTACATTCGATTTTGAACCCTCACCTTGATTCTTTAAACCATGTTCCACACCTTAGATATGGGACCCGTGACGATCCGGGGTAGAATAGGTCTTCAGCAACACATGCTTGCCGTAAAAGGCGACTATGCTTGATGCATCTCATTGATCCCAATTGCGTGGATTGATGCTAATGATATCAGTCACTGGATTGTCTGGTCCAGACTCGATTATTTACAGACCGCCGTCATATAGCTGGAATATTGCTGAGTGCGGCGTGAAACAACAAACCAACCAAATCATCCTACGCGGAATCACATTTTACTTACTTTTAAGCTAACAACTAAGCTTTACAGTCAACGTGAAAGGCCTGATTGTCATTTTTAAAATGTGGACATTCACAGGAATTTACTTGATGTGGCACGTCACTTGCCAGCATGCTGCGCGATGCTGTTGAACTCTATAGCCCTTTGCATGTACATGCTATTGCCACACCTCCTCACTCTCTGGGATTTACTTTTGCTAGGAACACTGTGTGAGTTGCTTATGCTGTCACATTTTGTACAAGGAATCTGGTTGGTTCACCATTCTGATTGACCAATCATAGGTTTCAATAATGACTTGAAGACCACATGGCCAATGCACATTTGGTTCCGAATTAAACTAAGTGCCATTAGATATCCATGTAGCACACATCTCCACATAGACGTCATGGTAAGTTTATCTTCTAGAATCTTACCTGACTTTTACTTTTATAAACTTTCAGACAGTAACGTCACCAGCTACTATTTCGATGGTTCAGATGCGACAAATGAAGGACAGTGGGTATTCCATGATGGCCGACCTATGACCTACTTTGCCTGGAGTCCATCCTTCCCGGTTAATCTTACATACAGACATTATGTTGTCGCCTCCAAAGTTGACAATGCATTTCAGTGGCAAGACAGGAAGAGGGCCGAAACAAAGTACTACATTTGCGAGAAAGATATTTGATCTGGTGTTGTTTTGTCAAGATTAGGTCGATACCTTGGTGCATTGTGCTCTCCGAGCAAAGTTTCATATACAGAACATGACTTGGCCACATACTTGGCATTCATGGAACATGAAGATTTGCCGTGATGTTCAGCATTTTTTGTCAAGATTAGGTCGATACCTTGGTGCATTGTGCTCTCCGAGCAAAGTTTCATATACAGAACATGACTTGGCCACATACTTGGCATTCATGGAACATGAAGATTTGCCGTGATGTTCAGCACACCCACTTTTCATCAGTAAAAATACCTGATTGTTCTGCACCGATGTTTTCTGTAGAAAATCAATTCGACATTAGTATGTGGAATCAAACATGTAAAAAACATTTTACCTAAACCTATAAAGTAAACTACGTTTATAACGCACCCGTGGGAATTCGGGGAAGAATAGATCTTCAGCAACCCATGTTTGCCGTAAAAGGCGACTATGCTTGTCGTAAGAGGCGACTAACGGTACCGGGTGGTCAGGCTCGTTGACTTGGTTGAGGCATGTCATTGTATCCCAATTACGTGGATCGATGCTCATGATTTAATCACTGGATTGTCTGGTCCAGATTCGATTATTTACAGACCGCCGTCATATAGCTGAAAAATTGCTGATCCCATTAGTCGCCTCTTACGACAAGCATAAAAAAGGTATGGTCAAAAGTAATATTACCAGAAATTGTTCTATACCAACATTGACTGTCCATGCATTTCGCCATGATCATCTGAAATTTTTCGCTACATCTATATGCCCAACTGGTACAGATTTAGAGTGAGTGAGTTGGGTTTAACGCCTCTTTCAAAAGAATTCCAGTCCTATTGCTGCGTTTCAGCTTAATGTGGGAGAAAAGCCCGAAGTGATGCAGGTCTCAGACGTTTACCACTTCGGTGAAACCCACGAGCACGGGTATGGTGCTGACAAACCTAGAAACATAATCGGGGTGAACCGGGATTCAAACCCACAATCATAGGTTTCTGGCGTGTCCAAGGGACGCAACTCTGCATAGCAACTGGGCCACCCGTGGCCCTTACAGATTTAGAATGACCAGAAAACACTCCAAAAGACAGTATGGCAAGAGGGCTGCTTCAACTTTCCAATATAGGACCAGCTGCTCTAAACTTTGGTGTAAAAATTCAACGTCTTTTGAGGTAGAATTGAAGAGGCTCTTTTTTCGAAGATTTCAAAGAGCGTCATTCTACTGTTACACAAACGTTGTTTGATCAGGGTTGCAACTTTCAAAAACTTTTAAAACTTTTTCGAAAGGTTTATGGTAGACTAGTTGAAGCTTCACTGAAAAAAATGGTGTTTGATGAAGTGAACCAGGGCTCCAGTCTATAATAAACTCCGGAAACGTACACACACCAGTGAAACTTGCTACAAGAGAGATGATGAGCCATTAGGACGTCAGGGCGTACTCATTGTTGCATCACCACACAGCTTATAATCTGTATTGATCTGGTTGTTTTATTCCTTGTGAGATGGTATCAACATAAATATTCAGCCAGCGTTTTTTCATGAACATATATTCGTTTGACGGATCCATGTCTTGAATGGGGCGGTCGGGTAGCCTAGTTGTTAAAGCGTTCGCTCGTCACGCCGAAGACCCGCGTTCGATTCCCGTAATAAGTACAATGTGTAAAGCTCATTTCTGGTGTCCCCCGCCGTCATATTGCTGTAAAATTGCTAAAAACGGCGTAAAACCAAACTCACTAATGTCTTGAATTGATTATCCTGCATTTGTTATTGAACTTATTAATTTTAAAAACTGGTTACCAACTACATTTATGAAACAGAATAACTCAAACAACATCAATCAATCAACCATTAGCTTTACCCTTTTAAATGATATATTAGACATCGTGTGACAGTTGTATTTACTCTGCAATCATGAGTCTACATGCAACCGGACCCGTGAAGATCCGGGGTAGAATAGGTCTTCAGCAACCCATGCTTGCCGTAAAAGGCGACTATGCTTGTCGTAAAAGGCGACTAACGGGATCGGGTGGTCAGGCTCTCTGACTTGGTTGATGCATGTCATCGATCCCAATTGCGTGGATCGATGTTTATGATGTCAATCAGTGGATTGTCTGGTCCAGACTCGATTATATACAGACCGCCGTCATATAGCTGGAATATTGCTGAGTGCGGCGTAAAACAACAAACCAACCAACCCAACCAACATGCAACCGGGACTTGAGAATGACTGCATTCGTCTAAAAGATTAATTCAGGAGTGGTTACACTATTCCTTATTTATTTTGTAACAAGTTCGTCCTCTTTGGTGAAGACTCGCTTCGGAATCAAGTGGAAAATGTTCACAAATGTCATAGTACACTCACTGCAGTTTCAAACGTTCAAGGCAGTTTGACATGCGTGACGCTGTGTCATCGGAACGAGGCTTGTGTATCTGTGTTCTACAGACGGCAGCACCGACGGTGTCAGCTCCATGATTTGTTGTTCCTATCGCCCGAGGACGGAGATCAAGAGGCGGACACCGACTACTACAGTGTTACTACAGGTGAGACGTGTTTAGGGAAACTGTTCAAACGTTAACCCTGTACTTGTCCTGGGGAAATGCATACGTGCAACTCTGTCTCAGGAAGGAACGATTGTCCTTCATTCATTCTCGAATCCTTGGTGAATGTATGCTAGCTGAATACACTAAAGTGGTGATTGATGTCCGATACAACCTTTCCAAATCATCGGTATGTATCAAATAGCTATTTACATACTGCACATACTAAACAAGATTATAAGCGGGTTCTTTTATTCAAGACCTCAGTAAAGCTTACAACAGAGTTATGGGAAACATTTGAAAAATATTTCCAAATTTTACGAATCATTGACAAATATATATGACATCTGATACGATTGCCTATGGATCCGTGAAGATCCGGGGTAGAGTACGTCTTCAGGAACCCATGCTTGTCATAAAAGGCGACTATACTTGTCGTAAGAGGCGACTGGCGGGATCGGGTGGTCAGGGTCGCTGATTTGATTGATGCCTGTCATTGATCCCAATTGCGTGGATCGATGTTCATGATTTCAATCACTGTATTGTCTAGTTCCAAGTTTACCCGTCAGAGTTAATTTGAGGTTGAGGACAAAGCTTTTATTATTTGGCAAGCCTCAACCCGGGTGTTCATACAATTGTTTGGAACCAACCTTTCAAAGAGAGAAATGTATGCCTTGAAGTTGCTGTGCAGAGGTCTAGGTTGCGTCCCTTACGTACGCCAGAAACCTATCGTTGTGGGTTCGAATCCCGGTTCGCCCTGATTATGTTTCTAGGTTTGTCAGAACCATACCCGTGCTCGTGGTAAACGTCAAAGCCCTGCATCACTTCGGGCTTTCCTCCCAGCTGACACGCCCTAATATAACTGGAAGATTGTTGAAAGCGGCATTTAACCCAACTCATTCACGATCTCCTTGGTAAAAACATCCTAAGACAAAACAGTATATTAGAAGCGGTCTGAATTTGTCCCTCAAAACATACATAGTTTCTGTTTGGTTGTCAACTGCAAACTACGGAAGCCTTTTAGGGCAATTTGGTTATTTGGTTAAAATTTCAAGATACTATCTTGAAATGTCTAGATACTAAGTTGAAATTTCAAGATAATAAGTTGAAATGTCAAGATAATAAGTTAACATCCTAAGATGTAAAAATACGTGAATAAGTGAATAATCTTGAAATATCAAGATCCTACGGAAGCCTTTTAGGGCCATTTGTTTTTTTATATTTTTTTCGATATTATCTTGAAATTTCAAGAAACTAAGTTGAAATTTCAAGATACTTTCCTGAAATTTCAACTTAGTATCTTGAAATTTGAACTTAGTATCTTGAAACTTCATCTTCTATATCCTGAAATTTCAACTTAGTATCTTGAAATTTCAACATCTATGTCTTGAAATTTCAACTTAGTATCTTGAAATTTTAACTTAGTATCTTGAAATTTCAAGATAGTATCGAAATAAATAAATAAAACAAATGGCCCTAAAAGGCTTCCGTAGCAAACTACAAGCTTGCCCTTTTAAGCCTGCATGAATGTATTGTTTAAAAAATGTTGAGACTAGGTTCAAGCTGGTTAACCGGTTGAGCAATATTTGTTCCATATTTGGCCACATTGTCCCTGTATTCACAATGTTCGCACTGTTTAAAATGAGAAGCCCTTTTTGTATGTTATGTCCTTTATATTCTCACTTAAAAGATTAACTCTTAAAGCGTACATACACACAGAAAAAAGTTAAGCACACCTCTCTTCTGAACAATGACAAATGGCAAACATCATGGCATGGGATGACTGACCACAGGAGCTGGGCGATACCAATGTCATCGGACAGAACAAACATTTGACAACAAATAAAGAAGATATTGGTGAGTTGTGATTGAAATTTACTGACAAAAGCATCATGGTAACACAGGTATTGTTTTTGACATTAGTCGATACCTTAAAAAAGTACGGAGCTGCAGGATTAAGTAAACGAATTACGTTTGATGTAAATTATAAAACAGTTTCATGTGAACATGTTCCTTAACGTCTCTACTTGACATGACACATGAAACAGATCAATAGCGGGTATAACCGCCACGTACCCGGATGACGCATTCCACCCTACGTCTCATGCCTCCATTAGGATTGGTCAACAACAACCACTTCTTATGCAATGCAGCTTCCAATTATTTAAATCTTGTACAGGAAGATCTCGTGCCTGTATGCGCCGCCCGAGGATATCCCAAACATGTTCAAGGGGGTTCAAATCTGGGCTCATTGCTGGCCAGGATAGAGTCGTTATTTCATTGGCCCTCATGTAATCCACGACTGCATGCGAACGATGAGGCCTGGCATTGCAATCCATGATCTGACTATTGGGATCGATGACAGGCATCAACCAAGTCAGCGACCCTGACCATGTACTGTCTCCAAGTTCTCAGATTCCAGTTTTGATGTGCAATACACCATGCTAAACAAGCAGCTTTGTGGTCATCTCTCAACAAGGGACGCTTTATGACTCGTCTAGCCCTCAGTCCTGCTGCTTTCAGCCGATTCCTGACGGTTCTGGTGCTCAAACGACGATTGGGCAACCACAGCTATTTCAGACGAGTACTTGTTTAAAAGGGTTCTCGGCGTATGAGACGAAGAAGGTCCCTGTCTTCGCGATGTGTCGTCACAGGAGGTCTTCCGGATCTGGGACGGTCCTGTACATCACCGGTCTGAGCATTTTTCTCGACTAAACAGCTAACGACAGTGTAATGATACTCCAAATTCCGACCAATGGCATTACAAGTCATTCCTGCCTTATGCTTGCCGATTATTTGCCATCTTGTGGCGTTTGATAATCGCCTTCATGCCACGGTCACACAATGTCATGGAATAACTGTTTAAAACCGAGCTTAAGAAGGCAATTTTAACGTTTGGATATACTGCTTTTAGAGATATTCGAGGGTAGCATGCTGCACGGGCATACCATGCATGGTTAGCTTTCATCACTCATGACTGATTACATCTCGAGAAAACATAATTCTTCCCGTAATTATATCTTATATGACTGTAACAAATATTGGGACCAATCAATAATGAAATATTTTAGGTTGTGCTTAACATTTTTCTTTGTGTACATAAACCTTTTAACATGTCAGCAAACACAGCTTATGAACTTTTTTCAATATACACCGACTGTACGGTTGTATTGATATAATACTTTGCCGCTATTATATTCATTAAGATCAAGAATTGTACATATTTTTATACTATCTTATTTTGTATTAATGTTTTTACCGTGTCTCGTATTCCCGAGAAGATCCGGGGTAGAATAGGTCTTCAGCAACCCATGCTTGCTGTAAAAGGCGACCATGCTTGGCGTAAGAGGGGACTAAGGGGATCGGGTTGTCAGGCTCGCTGACTTGGTTGATGCATGTCATCGATCCCAAGTGTGTGGATCGAAGCTCATGATATTGATCACTGGATTGTCTGGTCCAGACTCGATTATTTACAGACCGCCGTCATATAGCTGTAATATTGCTGAGCGCGGCGTTAAACACCAAACCAACCAACCAACCGTTTCTCATAAACTTTATTGATGGCGTTACTTTTACCTGTTGTACCAATCCACTGTAATCAATATCTAATACAAACAACCTATTGTTTTATTAATCACGACAACTGTAACACATTAGACGTAAATAAACTATTTCTCTTAATATACACAGATGTGTATGCTTGTCCACTGAAGGAATGGGGTGGTCAGGATTGATTTGGCGGACTGCATTTCGGTGTTGCCCATGTCGTTTAAGTGAAGCTTTCAGTGTCTCTTCTTTGTCTGGCCAAGGCTCGATTATTTACAGGTGTTGATCTAGCAATGTTTGTTTGTTTGTGACGGCTGTGCAGCAGCGCTCGGTAATGATGGAGTGAGGACCACACCATCCAGTGATTGACGACAACAGCTTCGATCTACGCAAACGGAAGACGATAACTTGGAAACCAAGTCAGCGAGTCTGACTTCCATCCGATCCCGTTAGTCGCCTCTTTCGTATTGCTGATTGTGGTGTTTAGCATTCACGTGTTCACTACAAAACTATACCATACCAATTCTATCATGACACTGAGGAATAATAACAGAAGTCAAAATAACATTAAAATCGGGTGTTTAATTCCATGCCATCTAATTCACTTAAATACCTCAAAATTAAGCCTTTCCACACACTAAGATGCGTGCGAATGCATCGATCTATCGTTAGCCTACATATAATCAATGCATACGACAGTGGTTTCCGATAACATTATCAGATGTTTTTGTCACTGATTGGTACATTGCACAAGCACTTGGTCACATCATGTTATCAAACATGATGAAATCGATTTCAGAACACATAAAAGGCGACTATGCTTGTCGTATAAGGTGGTGACTAACGGGATCGGGTGGTCAGGCTCGCTGACTTGGTTGATGCATGTCATCGATCCCACATTGCGAGGATCGATGCTCATGATATCACAATCACTGGATTGTCTGGCCCAGACTCGATTATTTACAGACCGCCGTCATATACCTGGAATATTGCTGAGTGCGGCGTTAACCAACCAACCAACCAACCAACCAACATGCAATAGGTAAAACATACATAAGTCACAAGTCAAAAACAAGTCCAATCTAAAGCTAAAGCGCTCGGATCCGAACTAAAATATAAGTTATCAATATTACAAATTTCAAAATACAATAGGTTTATCGCTTAATTAACTGGTATAGCCAGGTGTGAAAAAGGAGAATCAAAATTGAATTGATTTATGCCAACATTTACCAACCCACTACTATCATGTCAACTCGTTAGTTCTTGAAGCATTGAACACGTATTCACTGCTGTGCTACTATCCCGGCACAATGGATAGACTGAAACCTTGTGACGCGTTGTTGCATTAAGACGAGCCACCGAACACTAATTGATACTAATTATGTCTATGGTCAGGTGCACACAGGCCGCTCATTAACCCAGATTCACATTATATCGTTTTGTTTCATGTTACTATCCATTTGATTTATTTATCAAATTCAACTGAAACCCGGTTTTGTGTTACACCCATGGCTCACCCATTGGTGATGCATTGCACATGGGGGCTTCACGAATTCAACTCGCGCTTCACAACGATTGCGGCCTGTGAAGATCCGGGGTAGAAGAGGTCTTCAGCAACCAATGCTTGCCATAAAAGGCGACTATGCTTGTCGTAAGAGGCGACTAACGGGATTGGGTGGTCAGGCTCGCTGACTTGGTTGATGCATGTCATCGATCCAACACTGCGAGGATCGATGCTCATGATGTCAATCACTGGATTGTGTCGTACCGACTTGATTATTTACAGAGCTAGATTATTGCTGAGTGCGGCGTTAAACAACAAGCAAATCACAGCGGTTACACACGCATGTCAAAGGGGTGCAACTTGTGGGGCACCCGTGTACCATGCGTTCTCGGCGTTTGAAGGGGTAACGAACATCTGTGCAGTAGTGTATATCAAGACAGATTTACATAAATCGTATGTCACCTTTCCTTTGTATTTCGTAAGGAATTCTTTGAATACATTCCTTTATGTCAAAAATAATCATGTCCAGTAAAAGAAACAAACGTGTACCGCGTCATGATCGATTATCGTTGATGCCTGTTCATCTCGAATGACAAGATATCTGTAAAATATTTCCCATTGAGGCACGGATATAACGGCATTATTTTCAGTAATTTTCAATGAAGATTATTGTTTCCTTCATGGGGATTGGCTTGTCAGCACGAATTGTTCCATTGTATTCAAGTTTTTTGAAAATGTCATAGAGACGTCATATGAACGCATTGTCATAAGTAATTGAAGATGACGTAAACCATAGTTTCAGGGGCTTTCACGAGCGGGTGTTCCCAAGGTTTAACACAGTATAATTGATCATTATACAATACCTGTTAAAAATAACACAGTATTATTGATCATTATACAATACCTGTTAAAAATAACAGATATGGCATCGCTCATAATACATGAGAAAGATTTGCATAAGCATTCCGTTCCATCGGCAATAAAGGTGGCATAAATGCATTGTGGTGGTCGGCCATGTCCGCCACTACTGCCGAAGATAACCGAGAGCCGCAGCCCGTGCCCGGGAAGCAGCAGGACCCGGAAATCCTCCCAGCCAATCAGCTAGCCGGGAGCCCATGAGGGAAACAGACGAGTTCAAAGCAATCAAAGTAAGTAGATGTCTTTCTGACCTTTCGCTTAACTTTGTTAATATAGCCGACTCGCAATAGTGTCAACTAGTGCCACTGGTGCTATTATCGTCGGAATAGCACCGACATGAGTTCTCACTATAATGGCGCTGTGAACAAATCCGTGAATCGGGTGTAAAAGTCCGACAAAGGGAACAGGTCGTCGCGCCAGTCATTTTTTCACATCCGCCATCTTGGATTGAAAAACATGACATAAGTAGGTTTTGACTTCATTACAAACGCTTTTGAGGTGAAATATTAACGCATCTTGTTTCTAACCTCGCTCGTCATCTGCTCCGCACACCCGGGGCAGCTGTCATTGAGAATTATTAGCGAAAATCGCTGATTGTCGATCGGCGCACGTGGCTTTGTTAGTGTACACAGCCAACCACGTGCGTCGAGCCGAGGTTACACTGACATGTCAGTGTGGTAATACGGGCTCGAAGCGGGATTTTCAAACCACTCATGTGTTTGGAAATATTATTTGAGATTTACCAAACTTCTACTGTGTGATTTCTGCATCTTTTGGAGCCAGACTCTGTGCAATTCGTCTTCAAGCAACTCTGCAGAGGAATTCCAAAGAACATTGATTATCGATTGATTGACTGCCTTACCAGGATCGCCGACCCAGCCGTTGTGAGGGATTTTTTCACATTGTTGGCAGTTCTAGGATTTATAACGGATTATTACTCAATTATTAAGGACTAATCAATAGTGACTTTTTATTCTGGGATGTCATATTATGTGTAACTGGCTCACGCAATCTACAACAATGGGTGCGGTTCAGTAACAAGGACGAGATTGTGCATATTTCACTTCAATATACTGTGGGGACACGGATTTTAATACATCTAAGTGTATATTGAGGCCGAAGTGTACCAATTCTGCTATTAGGAATATTTACAATTGCCTGGTAATTCAAGTCAGCAACAGTGTCACAAATGTTGTAGTGTATACAGTGTCAGCTGACATCATGGACTGTGAGCTGTAATAACAAAGGATTTCAACATAACCATGGACACACCGCCGGAAACGCCAGCCGTTCACGGGCCCACTTCGCCTGCTAGTGTGTCCTCAGCACATTCAGTACCACCAATCAATCGGACACATGGCTCCACAAAGGGCAGGACAGGTAGTATCACATCATCTCCGGCCCAGGGGCACCTTGCCCAGGGCGGGTATTCACCAGCCCCCCGGGGGCGCGGTTCGTCGAGCCAACACCATTCGCCCCTTCCTGATTACCATCGCCGTGACCTGCCATCACGTCTGGAAGCTTCCACGTCAGGACGCTACTCCAGCGCCCCACCACCCTTATTAGGCGGCAGACACCACCCATTTCTTTCGGACAGTGTGGAGAGGGCTGAATTTCCAGGTTCGCCCTTGGACAAGTACTCAAGGGACCTTGAGGTACTGCAGTGGGAACGGGAAAGGATATACAGAGAACAATATCAGTGGGAGATGTCCACACGAAGGCAGGAACAAGAACGTCGAGAGAGGGAGGAGGAGTATCTACAGAAATTAAGTGGAGCTGAAGAAGAGAGGACGAGAGCGGAAGAAGAGATATTACGGCTGCAGGACCAGCTACGTAGGGCCGAGATTGGCAGACAAGAAGGAGGTACTCAAATACAATCTGAGGAAGCGGAGATACGGGAGCACCTGAGCATGGAGTCACATCCAGGAGTGGACGATGGACCGGAGTTCACCATGGACCAGAGATTTGAGAGGGATTTGAACTCCATCAATGATGTCATCTCCAACTTTGAGGGAAGGGCTGCAGGACCACCGGGCAAATTTGTACATCAACCTCCATTGGGGTAACAGTCCATTTGATCCGCCAAGAATGGAACATTCAGAGAGCAGTGAGACGACACAGGCCAGTGAGGTGGATCACCCGAATAGAGTGGATAATAGGGAAGTGGATATCCCCGGAGTAGATTACCAGACCCGAACAGTCGAAGCCAACCAACAGAGACCGCCACAAGTAGGCCGCAACCGGGAGGTTGTAAGAGAAGTTCAGGCAGCAGGCCGAATGGATCTCCAAAGTCTGGAGCACCGGCCGGGTCAAGATCGTGAACGAGGTGAAGCAAGCCGAAGACCCCTTCAGGAGCGGCCCGACTGGGGAGCGGGCCTGAAAACCCCACCCATTTCGTATGGGGGGAAAGGGAGCTGGGGTGCTTTCCATGTCCAATTAGACACCTGGGCAAGGAATCACCGTTGGACTGACCAACAAAAGTTCAACACCCTCTGCCTTTGCCTCAAGGACGAGGCCCTGGGCTATTTCGCCATTTGCAAGGGGCGACAACCAGACATATCCTTCGAGACCATGGCCTCGAAACTGAGGAAGCGGTTCGACAAGTCAGAATTACCCGAGACGGCCCAGATTAAATTCCAAACAATGCGTCAGGAGTCTGACGTGTCACTTGAAGCCTGGTCCGAACACCTGGTAAATACTGCTGTAAATGCCTTCCCAGCCCTGCCCGACTATTATGTGGATCAACAAGTAATAACCAAATTCTGCCAAGGATGTTCAAACAAGGAGGCCAGCCAATTTGTGGCCAACCTACGACCAAACACCCTAGAGGATACCATAGACAGAGTCCGCCACTTTCAACATCATGCCCAAGTCGTGTATGGGCGCCAACCCAGACGCGAGATGAGGCAAGTTATGGTGGAAGGAGAGCTGGCAAGCCTGAATCGGGTGGGAGAACCACGTTCCATCGATCAAAGAATGGGGGAAGTGGAGAGGGACATGGAAGAAATTAAAAAAGAGACCAAGGAAACAAAGAAGGATGTGACAGAGATCAAAAACTTGGTGACGAAGTTGGCGGAGAACATATCAAGAGCCCGCGTCCGTTCCCGGTCCCCCAGTCCGGGACGCACTGACGGATGCTTTGCTTGCGGCGAGCAGGGACATTTTAAAGCCAACTGTCCGAAGAGAAGTCCTAACCCCGAGAAGAAAGTCAACTTTACAATTCCTCGACCAGATTCCCCAAACTTCCAGGGGATGAAAAAAGACGGCCTGAGTTCATCCCCAATCACCCCATTAGGCCAGAATACAAGACCACCCGACGTCAAAATGGACCAGTCGTTGAAGCAACCCATGGCAGAATACCTCCGCTTGGAAGAGTCGGAGGGGCACCTATCCAATTTGGAAGACCAGAGTACGCTCAACCACTTGGGGGATACCCTTGGCAACCCGCCACGTCCCCCGGACCCAACAGTTGAACTGAAACCAGCGTTTCTACTCACCAAAGAAGAAAAGGAAGGAGTGGGAACAGGACTGACAGAAGCAGGTCAGAGTTCACTCAACCATTTAGGGGATACCTTGGGCAACCCACCACGCCCCCCTGACAGGACATTTGAAGAGAAGCCAGAGTTTCCCTTTACCAAGAAGGAAGCTGAGGTATTGGAAACAGGAATGGCGGGGTCCGATCAAGTCGCACCATGGACAGCGGATCCAACGATGTTATCACACCTGGGCCTTCCTAACTCATCCATAAAACAAGTAGGGTATTACACCGATGAAGAAACCGGCCTCCCAATGATTAACATTAGCAACTTGACCCACAGAGCCTCAATCATGATCACCTTGGAGATAGAGGGTTGCTCAACGGAAGCGGTGATTGACAGTGGAGCGGAAATGACAGTTATATCTGACAAGCTGTTCCGTAAATTGATGGACCAACCACCCACCGTACAAGAAGTCGTGCTGAAGAATGCCGGGAGAGACCTCAAAATGAAAGGCTTCATAACGGATATGACTAGAATACGGATCCAAGGGAAAACCTATCGATTGCCCATATGTGTGGCGCCAATAGAAGACGACATGTTACTGGGAGCAGATTTCATCCTTCGCCATTGCAAGAGCATTAACCTGGAGGAGCATGTCTTAGTTGTCGGTGGAATGGAAGTGCCTATGATGATCAAGTCACGAAGAGGTCCCGCAGTGTGTGGAATCCGGATGGCATCCAAGACTAGTATTCCCCCAAACTCCGTGCGAATGGTCCAGTGTGCGCTCACCGAGGAGCTCTGCCAGTATATGACGGAGCCCGATGAGACCATCTTGGGAAAAGTTCTTATCCCCCGAATACTGCATGGGCCAGGCAAAGAACCAATCATATGCATGATAAATCCACCGAGAGTACTGTCAAGCTAAGTGAAGGACAAGAGGTAGGCTTAGCCTCAGAGGTGGAGGAAATCAACCCGGATGAAGATTCCCAAGGCCAGGGCTGGAGTGAAACCACTCATCAGGATGAAGGGGACACCGACTCAGAGACGGACGATGAAAGTGTCACATCGACTCCATTTCCTAATCCACCACAACATTTGGAAGACTTGTACTATCGTTCTTCCACACATCTCAAATTACCAGACAGAAGGAAGTTGGCCGAGCTTTTGATTGAGTTTCAAGATGTGTTTGCTCGAGATGAATTAGATCTAGGCAACTTCAGCGCCCTAGAACACACCATTGATACCGGGGATGCCAAGCCAATCAAACAGAGGATGCGAAGAACACCTCTTGGGTTCGCGGAAGAAGAAGAAGCCCATCTCACCAAAATGCTTAAGGCAGGAGTCATTCAACCATCTACTTCCGAGTGGGCCGCAGCACCGGTGCTCATACGCAAGTCTGATGTAGGGGTATGTTGGTGCGTCGACTACAGATCGCTGAATTCAGTTTGTTCGAAGGATGTGTTCCCTCTGCCGCTGATAGATGAATGTCTCGACACTCTCGCTGACAGTCAGTGGTTCTCCAAGCTGGACGCCAACTCCGCCTACTGGCAGATAAAGATCAAAGAGGAAGATCGCAAGAAGACTGCCTTTGTTACCAAGTATGGGTTGTTCGAACACGTCCGGATGGGCTTTGGCCTTTGCAATGCCCCAGCCACATACGCCAGGGTAATGTCCTTGATTTTGAGCGGACTGAGTTGGGACATCGTTCTGGCCTTCCTCGACGATGCGGAAGTGAACGGTCCGGGAATACCAGGGCACTTTGTCAACCTGAGGGCAGTGTTGGAGAGGTTCCGGAACTACAGCTTGAAACTGAAACCCAAGAAATGTGTCCTATTCCAGAGGAAAATCGAATTTCTAGGCAGGATAATCAGCCCCGGACAGATCCAGATCAATGAAGAGGACCTGACAGTGGTGAAAGATTGGCCTATCCGAAGGACGACCAGGGAAGTGGAAAGTTTCCTGGGACTAGCAAATTATCACAGGGTGTTCATGAAAGACTATGCTAAGTTGGCCGTTCCCCTCTATAACATTACGGGAAAGAAGCCATTTGACTGGGGGAGTGAACAGCAAGAGGCCTTTGAAGAGCTGAAAGAAGCCCTTATGTCCCCACCAGTCCTGGGCCTCCCCAGAAACACAGGTCGTTTCATATTAGACACAGATGCCTCCCAATACGCCATTGGGGCAGAACTTATCCAAGTACAAGATGAAAAGGAACGCACCATCAGCTATGGAAGCTTCGCACTATCCCCAGAGCAAAGGCGGTATTGCACCACAAGAAAGGAACTGCGGGCCGTTATCCATTTCACCCGGCAGTATCGACATTACCTTTTAGGCCGTCCCTTCACTGTCCGAACAGATCACAGTAGTTTGCGATGGTTGCTGAACTTCAAGGCTCCTGAAGGGCAATTAGCCAGGTGGCTCAAAGAGTTAAGCCAGTATGACATGACGGTAGAGCATCGACCGGGAGCAAAACATCAAAATGCAGACAGCTTATCAAGGATTCCTGTTGAAGACTCCTGTGAACACTACCGCTCTACCATGGAAATTAAATCCTTGCCCTGTGGAGGGTGTAGATACTGCCAAAAAGCCCACCAGAACTGGGGGAACTTTATAGAAATGGTAGACTACACGGTCCCGATTGCCAGCCGGACCCCAAGGGTTCGATCAAATCAAGTACTTGAAGTACCAGGCTGTCCCCCCGGAGTGACGTCCAGAGTTTTCTGCACCACCGAAGATCTGTTGGCGGAGTTCTTAAAGGGAGAAGTGAAGAGTATTGAGGACCTAGATGCAAGAGTAGGAACTGTAGCCATCGATGTGGATGGGGGAGGGGGCGTGACTGTCAGATCGTCAGTCGAGGAGCCCCAGGAAGGAGATGTGGAATCCTCAGGCTCCCAGGAGGAAATATCCAATGCACAACAGGAAGACACAGACTTAAGATGGGTACGAGAATGGATGGAAGAGGGAAAAGCCCCCACAGACGCTGAACTCTATCTATCAAGCCCCGCAGCCAAGTTTTACTGGATCAACAAAGAAATGTTTACAAAAGATAGACATGGTCTCCTGGTAACAAAAGAAGACCCAACCGAGCAGACCCCAACAAGGCTCATGATCCCCAAGGGACTGCAGGGGGAGATATTGAGGTGCCTGCACGACATCCCCACAGCTGGACACCTTGGGGTAGCAAAGACAAGAGAGCGACTAAAAGCTAGGTATTTCTGGTATCGCAGCTCTCAAGATGTTCGAGAGTACATTGCTACCTGCAGACAGTGTTCTTGCAACAAAAAGCCACTGAAACATGTCAGAGCCAAGATGGAATGCTTTCATGCAGGAGCCCCGATGGAGAGGGTACACTTGGATTTCGTAGGCCCACTACCAAAGAGTCAAAAGGGAAATGAGTATATCCTCATGATGGTGGATCAGTTCACCAAGTGGCTCGAGTGCATTCCCTTGCCATGTCAGAAGGCGGAAGAGACGGCTAGAGCGGCGGTTAATGAGTTTTTTGGCAGGTTTGGTTTTCCATTCCAGATTCATACGGATCAAGGAAGAAATTTTGAAAGCAAACTTTTCCGGGCCATCTGTGAGTTACTGAAAGTAACCAAATCCAGAACTACCCCATATCGACCATCCTCCAATGGTCAGGTGGAGAGGTACAACAGATCACTCATGCAAATGGTACGATGTCACATCGGGAAGTCCCAATTCTCATGGGATGAGTACCTGCCACAGCTAGCTAGTGCAATCCGGTCTTCAGTCAACCGACATACGGGCTTCATGGCCAACCGACTGATGTTAGGGCGAGAAATCAACATTCCTGCTTAACCTGTAGGTAGATAGGTTAAGTAAACAAGATGCTTTCTCTTGCAGGAAGTTTTCCAACGCTAACCAGACGAGCGAGCAAAGCTACCAAGCGAATAACACGACTAAACAACCAAGAGAAAAGAAATGTCAAGCAGCGGGAGCGAAAGCGAAGATCCAGGCCTCATGCCATACTATGAGGGGAAGGTAAACATGACCATCGAGGACATCCTGATCCATGGAGCGCCGGTGCCTGAGAAGTACCTGAGCAGGACAGTGGTGGTGGACCGGGCAAAGTCACCGGTGGACCGGGCCAAGTCACCGGTGGACCAGGCCAAGTCACCGGAGGGACCTCTGGTCGATTTCTCCCGGCCACCCCGAATGATACCCTGTGGGAGAGGGGTGACCATGACAGACGTAGGCAAGGTGGGGAGGAACGCCCGGAAGAGAGGCCGGGCGAGCTCCTCCAACGAGTCGTGGGATGAGGGGAGCAGAGGCGGGGCGAGGAAGAAGGCGTTGCAGGTCTGGTGTCCTGCAGGAGCGGAGGGCGGGGAGCGCCAAGTGACCGGGGGATGGTCGCCCTCAAAGCGGCGGTCCTCTGTCAGGCGGCGGTCCTCTGTCCCTCGACGCTCGCACAGTCACCCACGGCGGGAACCAGAATTCCAAGTACCAGTACCGCCCACAAACTCTGCGACTCCCCCATCCCAACGTCGGCCGAGCGTCTCTGCGGTTACCCCGCGTTCCCGTGGGGTGACCAGGGACGGGTGTTCAGCGTGTCCGGTGCCAGGATGCGGAGTGAGGTCACGGAAACTCAAACAACTATTCAAATGGCCCACTTGCCCCTGTACTTCACGGGGAGTGAGAGGCTGACCAGGGAAGAGGCCCAGGATAGAGTCCGGGCCCTATGTCACCTGGCGTCGCTCCTTGTCGGTCCCGGGGCCACCTTGGAAGACCTTCAAGTGCTTGCTGACCGCGGTCGCCGGGTCCCCGAGGAGTGCAAGGTATCCTCCGAGGCTGCGGAGGACTTGCGGGCCCTGTGCCACCAACAAAAGTGGTCGGTGCCCAGGGAGTTTAAATTGCGGCCGGTGAATTCACTGGCCTGCCTCGCCCACTGGTGTGTCCTGGTGGCACTCCTGGCGGAGCTGGAGGGCCCCAGGAGAAACGAATTCAGGACAATGCTGGAGCCTGTGGGTGAACGGGGTCGCCAGGAAACCCTGCGCTTCCAGCGCCGGGAAGAAGAGAGGCAGGACAAGAGGCCGAAGGCAGCGGGCCGGGTGGTCACCTGGTCCGCCAGCTCGGAGGTGGAGGCCACCTCGGACGAAGAACCGAGTCTAGAGGCCATCGACGTCCATTTCCACTTGGATCGGACCAGGAGGGACCTGCTGGGGCAGCGGCGGGGCCTCTCGGTAGACGACCTCCTGGACCACCCTCGAGCCAAGCAGGGCGTCCAGAAGCCGGTCCAGCTGGTGGGGGGAGTCACCGTCTTCTGTGACCCGGCCACGTACCCCAGCCGGGTCGACAATGACCCAAGGTGGAAGGCCGCAGTAGGAGTTCACCCTGGGGACTTTGACCACCAGCAACTGGGAGAACTGGTGGACCTGTTGACGTCCTCCCCAAATGTCAGAGCCCTGGGAGAGGTAGGGCTGGACAGGACCACACCATCGCATACGCGGGCCCGGCAGGAAGAGGTGCTGCGGAAGGTTATCACCATCCCTACGGCAGACCAAATCCTGATGCTGCACCTGAGAGGGAGTAAGGGTGACCTCTACGGGTCGGATGTGCAGGGGTTGGCCCTCAGGCTAGTCAAAGAGAAGTTACCACCCACCCGGGTGGTTCATCTCCATAGTTTAACTGGGAGAGCCAGTGATGTGACTGCCTGGCTGGCGGAGTTCCCCAGCACATATTTCAGCATCAACTCCCTGGTGCAGGGGTTCGACAGGTGACAAAAGGAGGGTCTCCGGTCGATTCCTCGGAATCGACTGCTCCTGGAGACGGACTCCCCTCATCTCAGCCCTGGGGGAGGGGGTATCAATACCCCCCACAGGATTGGGGATGTGGCCATGCTCGTGGCCCAGGCCCGAGGGGTTCCGGTTGAGGAGGTCCTGCGCTGCGCCACCAGCAACGCCAGGGCCATCTACCGGATCCCCTAGAGTTGCGGGATAAGGTCAGCCCGGCATTCTTGTCGGGCATTGAGCAGCCATCTTAGCCCGGCATTTTTGTCGGGCAGGGAGCAGCCATCTTAGCCCGGCATTTTTGTTGGGCAGTGGGCAGCCATCTTAGCCCGGCATTTTTGTTGGGCATCTGGTGCAAGATCCAGGGGCCCGGTATTTTTACCGGGACACAAGAAACAAGGACGTACAGGCGTGGAGTTCTGTCCAGGACAGAGGGCAAGGGATCTTGGTTGGAGGACCCCCTTTGAGAATAGAAACTTGGAAGATGTCCAGGGATCTTGGTTGGAGGACTCCCATTGAGAATAGAAACTTGGAAGATGTCCAGGGATCTTGGTTGGAGGACCTTCATTGAGAATAGAAACTTGGGAAGCGTCCAAGATTTCCGAGAAGTAATCCAGGTCGGAAAATTAAGGCTGAAAATGGAGATCTAAGAAGTGTTTACTCGTCCCGAAGAGCTTTGGGACTCCGAGGTGGATATCTCTATAGAGGATGAAACGCCATAACCTCTGAAAATCCCGGTGGTCTACCAGGGCAGAATATAGGGTCCTACCCCGCCGCAGGTCCCAGAAGACGTCAGGTTCCTGTAAATAGGGGGGAGTGTGGTGGTCGGCCATGTCCGCCACTACTGCCGAAGATAACCGAGAGCCGCAGCCCGTGCCCGGGAAGCAGCAGGACCCGGAAATCCTCCCAGCCAATCAGCTAGCCGGGAGCCCATGAGGGAAACAGTCGAGTTCAAAGCAATCAAAGTAAGTAGACGTCTTTCTGACCTTTCGCTTAACTTTGTTAATATAGCCGACTCGCAATAGTGTCAACTAGTGCCACTGGTGCTATTATCGTCGGAATAGCACCGACATGAGTTCTCACTATAGCATATTGAATAATTGATATGTGTGTCTAACACCAAGACAGAGGTATTCAAATCTTTGAAATGAATTAGTAGATTTAAAAGAATATCTTTATGCGGCAGGAACGACATTAAAGGCTGTGTACAATCTAATATAAATTTAATATCTAATTATAAATGCGTTTTTACGCAATTACGACAATTACTACGCTAGCCTATTTTAACCAAAAAGCGTGATTGTGTATTGATAATGTACTAACTCAAGAACCGTCAATTTGGCTTACAATGGGGCAAACAGGAACTGCATACTTTTCATTGTCAATTCTGCTGTCGTTACAGATGAAATCTAAATGAGAACCTCCTTCGTTTGAAGGGGTAGCCTAGTTAATAAAACGTTCACGCGTCACGCCGAGGACCCAGGTTCGATTCCCGACATGGGTACAATGTGTGAAGCCCATTTCTGGTGTCCCCGCCGTAATATTGATAAAAGCTACCATACCCACTCATTCACTCTTCCGTTTACAGTTATACATCCAATTCCTGAGGAATTGTGAACAAACATGAAAACACCATTACTTCTTTTCACTGCCTGCCGTTATTATGGCATTCAATATAAAACGTTAACGCACTAGAGAATGATTATTCTCGAGTCTGTGCCGAAACAGTGAGTGAGAATGGTTTTACGCCGCTTTTAGCAATATTCCAGAAATATCACGGAGGGGGACACCAGAAATGGGCTTCACACATTGTACCCATGTCGGGAATCCAACCCGGGTCTTCGGCGTGACGAGCGAACGCTTTAACCACTAGGCTACCCGACCGCCCCCTGTGCCGAAACAGAGTCCATTAGGCGTACATGTAGAAGATAAAGTACTGGTGAAAATAATATGAATGGATCGAAAATCAATGTTGACACCAGGTGTTCGTGATGAAAAGGGTAAGCATGTCCTGCTTTACCGATAGGGGCCGTAATTCATACAGTTTGCATGAAAAGGTAAATGTATGTTTGTCACCTGTCGACTTCAGCCTGTAAACAATCAAGACTGGACAAGACAATCCAGTGACACGATAACGCGTTTACTGAATTTGTTGTCACTATAAACACCCTGCCATGATTGGGATTGTCGTGTTAAATTCAAGGTCCACCAACCACAGTGAAGGGGACAAGCTGCAATATTCAGATGCGCCTCGGTAAATGTTTGATTGTTTGTTTGTTTGTTTCTTTTTTCTTGTTAAACGCCACACTCAGCAATATTCCAGCTATATGACGGCGGTCTGTAAATGATCAATTTTGGACCAGACAATCCAGTGATTGACATTATGAGCATCAATCCACGTAGTTGGGATCGATGACATGCAACAACCAAGTCAGCGAGCCTGACCACCCGATCCCGTTAGTCGCCTCTTACGACAAGCATAGTCGCATTTTACGACAAGTATGGGTTGCCGAAGACCTATTCTAACCCGGATCTTCACGGGTCGCCTCAGTAAATGCACAATTCACATCCACAATGCAGATCAATCATCTTTAAAGCGCGGGGCATGAAATTTGTGATTGCTGCTAATAACATGCCAGTTAGTGCTATCGTTTTTGATTGTTCATTGTTTGTCGGTGTAGTGGCTCTATTGGTTCTTTGAGGCATGTTCGCAAGATTGAATTTACCACGTCTGCCCCACAGAATACTTAGTCAATAATCAATAACAAAACGAAATACATTCAGTTCTTGCTTGATGCATGTGACATGCAGTTATTTACCTAGTTCCATAGAAGACTCAGTCAATAATCGAAACCTATGATTGTTGGCTCGAATCCCGGTTCGCCCCGATTATGTTTTTAGGTTTGTCGGCACCATACCCGTACTCGTGGGTTTCACCGAAGAGGTAAACGTCTGAGGCCTGCATCACTTCGGGCTCTCCTTCCACATTAAGCTGGCACGCCGCGATATAACTGGAATACTGTTAAAAGTGGCGTTAAACCCAACTCGCAAGGCATGACTACAATAATACCAACTGTTCCCCGCAGGAGTTGGTATGCACACGTACATGCTTGTGATGTTACACTTCAATATTGACTTTTATCACATTACTTTTAATTATGGTTGTAATGCATCATTAAATACAATGTCTATTCATGAATACTGTAAACACACCCAAGAATATTCAGCTGTAGCTGACTGACACTTTACTATTTCATGATGTTTTACAATGGTCAAATGTATGATCGATGTCATCAGAAAGGATGCATCTATAATTATCATGCACAGATCAATGAATATGTCATTGTCAAAACGAACCACTCTATTTCCAAACCGAAGCAGAATCACACAGTTTTTCTCATTGCACTAGACCAGTAGCTAAGCTGTATGACGTGCGGCTTGTTATTCGTACAGTCAAGCTACAGAATGACACCCAATTGCTTACAACTGATATGTAAAATTGTAGATCCAAAATAAAAGAAACCAAATTGAAAAATCATGATCCTGTGAATATAAGATTTAAAAAGATTCTTGTATCTCATCGATTGAAAATAATTTAGTGACATATGCAACTAATGAATACCATTTCAGTAAATCGTTTCACTGTGACGATACATGTCTAACAGTCAAGAACTCGATCCAGTTGGCCCTTCAAACAAATGAAAAAGACCAGAAATTGTGAACGCTAACAATTGTATTCGATTATGATTAAGACAAGGCGACTGGAGCAAATTCGAAATACATCTTAAAACACTGATTTACGATATTACGATATGTCCATATAAATTGCAAGTTTCGGCCAGAAATTTATGGGTATAAATTTCCGTTTATCGAATTCTCACCAACCCACGCAAATCTGATCATAAAAACATGTAATCGGTATCTTTCGCAGCACAGTTGAAGCCCACTGGGACGAGAGAATTAGTTCGACCTATTCGGGCTTCGAAACTTCTGGGGGCGGTCGAATAGCCTAGTGAATAAGGCGTTCGCTCGTCGTGCCGAAGTCCCGAGTTCGATTCCCGACATGGGTACAATGTGGGAAGCCAATGTCCCCCGCTGTGATGGAATATTGCTAAAACAACCTGACTCACTCACTCACTCACTCACTTACTCACTCACTCAACCTTATGACAAACTTTGATGTTTCACGATCTGTCGAGTTTAGGCCGTTATAGTTAGTATACAAATTCTCACTTGTAATATGTTTAAACCTTTAACTCTTGAGACCGAACATTGAGTAATTTATCACATCCAGTTCACCACATCCTGGTCACTTTTTGGTTAAAATATGATAACCATAATAAGAGTATTTTCTACACATTCGAGACAACAGCTGTGAGACGGCATCACTACGGCATGATGTGATGCTTTGGATGACGTTGTGTTCTTTAATGACAACTGAAAAGCTGTTCAAAGCGTTGTGATACTCATGTCTAAAGCGTATACATGACACAATTAATACTACTACTTTATACTACTTCCGCTTTCTTCCCAAATAGCTGGTCATGGGTTCAGATTGGCCTGCCAGCACCATACGCATCCACTACCTGCGTCATATTAGGCATTCCTCTACTCTACTTTGAAACATGCATATTGATACTTTGCGTTGGTTGGATTCTACCTCGTACACGGCATTGTGATCACATAAAACATCAATAATAACAACAGTAGAACATGCATGTTTTGCTATTCATTAATAATTATTGCATTTGTACATGCACTTCTTATTATTATCATTGTTTTATAAGTTATTTTTGTGGACGCATACATCTTTTGTGATAAATTTGGTTACAGTTTCTCATTACGCTATCCAAATTCACACTCATTAGAATTATGCTCTAACTAGTACAGTCGCTGGTAGATGTGAAGAGCCTATCTTTCGCTAAATTCCCCATATAGGTGTCTTCACGATACAACTATATCGATGGAGGTATGGGTGTAAGCATGGATGGATGTGTCTGTTAGTGTTTGTATGTGTGTGTAACGGACTCACTGTATATAATTGAGTCTGGACCGGACAATACAGTTATTGACATCATGAGCATCGATCCACGCAATTAGGATACGATGACATGCATCAACCAAGTCAGCGAGCCTGACCACCCGGCCCTTGATCCAAGTTATTTTGCTTGGGGCATAGTGTCTGCAATAAAGACAAGTTTTCTCAGAAACTACAGAAGTAAGCATATCTAAGAGATACTTAGTTATTATTCACGAGAAGGGGCCTTTTGTGCATAAAATTTACATCTAATCATTTTTTCTGATGACATAAAGCGGCCCAAGAGCATATCTCTTTTGAAGGTATAAGGACTCTTTTTTGAATTTTATATTCACTACTAAATGAACAAATATAATTATAATGGCGGGGGATAGAGATAACGCTGTTTTCTTCTTACAGATGGATCCAAGGATGGTGGCACAGTTGCTAATGTCACTATCATTGGATCCAGAACACTATCTTCAAGATTACCATATAACAGTTCCATATTCACAGTGGAAGCAAATGTCATTTTAACAGCACTAAAATATATCAAGAACCAATCTGAACATACACAGCTTATCCTTTTTCCCATTCTCCTTCGTGCGTTCGGGCTATGACAAAATATGTCATGTAAACATCCACTCTTGGTCGACATATTTGCGTGTTATATGATCTGGCGTGTTTTAATAGCTACTGGCCAATATGACATCGTCTTTTGGTGGTTACCCAGCCATGTTTCAATGGCCGATACGGCTGCAAAAACACTCAACAAATCTGTGACACCACTTCTTAGTCCATACAGTGATTATAAACTTAAATGTTACATCAAAGATCTCATGCAAAGGAGTGAGTGAGTGAGTTGGGTTTAACGCCGCTTTAACAATATTCCAGTTATATCACGGCCTGTCACCTTAATGTGGGGGGAAAGCCCAACGTGTGATGCAGGTCTCAAACGTGTACCACTTCGGTGAAACCAACGAGCACGTGTATGGTGCTGACAAACCTAGAAACATAATCGGGGCGAACTGGGATTCGAACCCACAATCATAGGTTTCTGGCATGTTCAAGGGACACGACTCTGCACAGCGAATCGCGGCGCCTTAGACGACTGGGCCACCCGTGCCCCCTCATGCAAAAGAGGGACACCCGAGTAGGTGTAAATACGCTACATGAAATTACACCAACCATCGGTTACACCGATTTTGGTTAGTCAGTCCAGATTTGGAAAGATCAAAAGCCGATGACGTCGTATTGGCCATTGACGCTAAAGTCATGAACATTTATTGAAAGGTGAGGACCCTCCATTCTGCATCCCTTGTGATGAAAGATTAATGTTTCAAATCATCATCTATTAAAGATCTTTTTCGTAGAATTAATTCTCGTTTAATTATTGGCTTTTAAAGGATATAGAATTATTTGAAATATTTTTGTTAATATTTTTTTTAAAACATGTTTTCAAATTCGCAACTGGGATTGTTTGTGGTTGAATCCTCGAAGGCGGTTCAAGTACAGTGATATCAGTGTCCCCCCTGTGAGGGTACATACGTTCCACATGTATAATGTATATGTATTATTTGTATTTAACACTTTGAATGCTAACTCTAAATGCACACAGCCGTCTTGATGTACATATTATATTTATCTCTGTACTTTATGTATGCTCTTGTACCACCGTCGGTGGTCTATGGAGAATAGAGAATCTGATATCAGTAGGAATGTCTAACTATATGTCGTCATGATATGGCTGAAATAGTGTATTGTATTGTCGATGTGACGTTAACATTGAACTATCTCACTCATTCGCTTAACATAACGACCCGTGAAGATCCGGGATAGAATAGGTCTTCAGCAAACTATAAGGCGACCATGCGTGTCGTAAGAAGCGACTAACGGGATCGGGTGGTTAGGCTCGCTGACTTGGTTGATGCATGTCATCGAATACCAATTGCGTGGAATTATTTTCATGATATTAATCACTGGATTGTCTGGTCCATACTCGATTATTTACAGACCGCCGTCATATAGCTGGAATATTGCTGAGTGCGGCGTTCAACAACAAACAAACACTTAAACATCATATAACTTTCTCATCTAATGATGATATTATTTGAAAAAAGACATTTTTAAACTGCAAAAGATGTCAGTGTAGAACAATGTGAACATACATATGCTCATGTCATATCTCCTTTTGAGGAACTACCTTTGCTGGTAATGTTGTACAATTAAACAAACGACAAACAAAACAAATATTGTATATCAGATATACTTGATATGATATACATTTTGCTGATTATGTTGTTGTACGATTGCAGATCAATATTATGTTGAACGAGATGGTGGCAGTGAACACATTAAAAATTAGATACAAGCATTACATATTGGATCACCTGCTGTCTGAAATGACACCTGTAAAGACGTCTTTAATAAGCAAGACACAACAAAGGTGATTGTTATAATTATTTATTGAAACTATTGACTTGTGGGAACACTATTCAGGAATACATCCTCGAAATCGCCTTCAAAGTGCGATGCCAGTGTCTCTTCAATAGAGTGATCTACAAAAGAAATACATCAAATCATATGATCTTGGCATATTTGACATGAAATTATTGCTGAAGCATACATTTTCAGATACAGTTAGGTTGAACGGATGACGGTTTCTACTGTATAAAACGGATCATTGCAGTAAGATTTGCTCCACCTTACATTTGACTCACTGCTCCAAGTTGTTGATGCTCCTTGCGAACTCTTCCAAACTCACGCTTGAGTCTCCTAAATGGAGAAAGGATGTTGCAGTCAGTCAGAATAAATGTTCAGGAGTCAGATTTATTCGGGAAAAGGGTCCACATTACCCATGAGAGTAAAAAAAATACAAACATTTGACAAATAATTACATTATTTTAAAAGTAATAAACATTTCATTTGTATTAATGAAGTTGAAGGCAAAAGCTCTTACCATTTTCATCTGAGAACGAAAGGAGCTCCATGGCCGATCGTCTGTCCATTAGCGTCTCAGCTTCGGATAGGTCAATTGTGCCGTCCATGTTTGTATCAAGGTTATCCACATTACGTTTGCCTTGAAAGAAAATAGTCATTTTTGGAAAGATACAAAATGAAAGAACACGAATGCATTTTCGGTTAAGGAATATGAGATAGTGGTCACTTTTAATCAGGCTATGAGTATTGATATCAAATGAACATATTTATATACATCTACAGTAACATTCCAAAACATATTCTCTTTTCCATTTCAAATCGTCATCGTATGTAGCTCTTCGGCTGGCTGACTAAGATTTACATCAAAACAAATAGCGAACCACATTCTGTCTCATTCTGTAGTGCTTAATGACATGGTCACATTTTCATTATGTCCGTTTTCTAGAAAAGACTATTCCATGTAATATTTTCATACATTCAAAAACAATGTTTGGTTATTTCTGTGTCCGTTTTTTCAGCAATATTCCAGGTAAAATAACAGTGGTCCTTAAATAATTGGGTGTGGCACAGACAATCCAGTGACTTATATCATGAGCATCGGCCTACGCAACTGCATGATTATAGAAAGCATCTTGTCGGTTACAATTTTTAAACTGAAAGCAGAGTTGGCTTTCGAAGCATTTCATTTATTACTTCCATTTGAACCTGATGTAAAAGAAGGAGGTTAATGTACTTGATACATCACCGATTATGTACTACTACAGCCGCTCATTGTTCTATAACTTAAACCG
This sequence comes from Haliotis rufescens, assembly GCF_023055435.1. Taxonomy (NCBI): domain Eukaryota; kingdom Metazoa; phylum Mollusca; class Gastropoda; order Lepetellida; family Haliotidae; genus Haliotis; species Haliotis rufescens. The sequence continues at coordinate 7,486,033 of NW_025963924.1, forward strand.
TAACTCCATTACAGTTTGGGAAAATAGAAGATACTGTATGTCAGGCACTTAATGAAGTACTCTTTGGCTTCGCTCACCCAACAACAGCTTGGCTCCAGTCAATGCTAGTCTGCCAACTGTGCGCCATCTAACGAACCGTCGTCTCCGTCGTCCCCAGGCATCAGACTGAGGGATTGAGACTATGGCCACAAGCAGGAGGACAAGGAACAAACGCATCTTGGGATGTATTCTGTAGTGAAAATAAATTGTTTTAGCGTGTGAGCGAGTTGGGTTTAACGCAGCCATTAACAGTTATATCACGGCGTGTCAGCTTAATATGGGAGGGAAGGCCGAAGTGATGCAGGTTTTAGACGTTTACCACTTCGGCGAAACCCACGAGCACGGGTATGGTGCTTACAAACTTAGAAACATAATCGGGGTGAACCGGGATTCGAACCCACAATCTGGCGTGCCCAAGGAACGCAACTCAGCACAGCGAATTGCGGCGCCTTAAGCGACTGGGCCCCCCGTGCCCCACTGAATTGTTTTAAGAAGCCGCATTCTCAAGTGGGTGTGATTATTGTTGCTGATTGCCTTATGAAGCGCTGATTACTTAAGATGTAATGGATTTGACGACTTACTATCATTACAAACAATTAAATCCTCAGTTAAATCCACATTTTGTAACCAATGCCAACTGAAATGAAAAAGTTACATGTAAACTAATCAGACAGATAGTGCATAAAGTATTACTCACCAGAAGGACACGAGACAGGTCACAGTTGTTATGAATGTCGTGTCCCTGGTATTTATACATTCTTTCCGTTCATCAACCCGTGAAGTGAATCTGTTGCCAAAATATGTTAAGTGCCTGTTTGACAGAAACGTGTAAATGTAAATATGAAAAGAGATAAGTATCTACTTAGTCCACACCTCCTAATTGTCCTCTTTACGAGGGCTGTGTGTGAAGTGTATTTGTGTGTAATATTTATTTAAAAACATTTTGTTTGAGAATATTTAAAAGAAACTTATCACACCTCCATGTCAGAATATTCAGATCTAATTGGTTCATGTGATACTGATAAAATTCTACGTATCTCAAGTGGGAGGGAAATACATTTCTGAGCGGGACAATATATCCCGTATACCCCGCCATGAAGAAAACAGGCTGCACGTGTATTTATGAGCGAGGCCATATATCTTGCACCCTGCTACGAAACACAAAGCTGCACATTGTTTACGAGTCAAAGAATGACACGAGAGACATCACAAGTTACCCTTAGCTCATTCGAGCAACGGTTTTCTATCTGTTTTCAATTTGTTTTAATTTTTAATCGTTGTGGCAGTATCACACGGGGTATATGTGAATTTGTGCGTCCCACGTTAGGTTTAAAACCACGAGCTGGATACTGCTACAACTTCTAATATTTGTGTACCAGAGGTGTATATGTCCATCTCTGAGAAAAATATATTTTCCATTCAGCAAACACTGGAAGCCTTCAAAACAACTGACGCATGAAAATACCACTGGGTCACAGGTCAATTGAATTTGTAGTATAAGCGCACTTTACAGATATTGTCTCGGTGGGGCGTCCTCTGGACACTTTGGTTCAGCTGCTGTCACATCACGACTTTAACATATATCACAGGGGAAAGGTCAACAGGAAAGGTGACATCGATTTCGAGTAGTTCACATAAGTTTGATAAATACATGATCCATATGTTTGAAGTAATTTGTTACTTATTGAATATTGAGTCACGGTCAAAACATTGTTTTCTATTCCTCCTTGTAATGACAAACATGTATATACCATATCGCAATAGCTTGAAACTTAAAAAAACATTGGGGACAGAGAATCCGAAATTCGTCGTAGTTCTTAAGTTCTTAAATGTGTACCCGAGTCTGTAAATGTGTACGTGGGGCTATTGTTGTGCATATAATACAGCACTTACATAACTGTAATGTCTTCAAATCTGCACATACCCCATTTCGCAAACTACAATGTATATTTATCTATGCTGTAAAACAATATACACTAAAACCTCGCTGAATCCTCCAGAGCGCTAAGAGAAATTCTATCTCTGTTGTGGAAAATTATTTTTTTCCGGGTTTTTTTCCACGATCTACCCCAAACATCCCAAGAATATCAAATGGCCGGTCAACAACATAATACATAAACACACTTCATACACACCCCTCCCGAAGAGGACAATTAGGAAGTGTGAACTAAAGTAGATACTTATCTTAGCTAAGCTGTATGACGTGCGGCTTGTTATTCGTACAGTCAAGCTACAGAGTGACACCCGATTGCTTACAACTGATATGTAAATTTGTAGATCCAAAATAAAAGAAACCAAATAACAGGTCCCATTTTAATTCTGGAAACCCAAAAGTCCAGAAACTCTACGGTCTTTGCCCAGTCTCGGTCAAAGGTATTTACAAAATTAAACATGCTGTTTTTGTGGGGACATACCAAGGAAGAAAAAATGAAAAAAAATTGTTCAAAAGCTCAATATTTACATTATGTCGCCCATGGGCAGGCCCGGGCGAAATATTTCAATATTGCTATAAAATCGTTAAATTAAGTTAAAATGAGTTAAATTTTGTGTCATGATACTTAAAAGATATACATATATGTATTTGCGAAACAAAAACATGAGTTTTGAGTAAAGGAAAATATTCTCGTCCATGAGCCTGCCCATAGGCCAAACCTTTCTCTCGCCCATGGGCGAAATATTTCAATATCGCTATAAAATCGTTGAATTAAGTTAAAATGAGTTAAGTTTTGTGTCATGATACCTGAAAGATATACATATATGTATTTGCGAAACAAAAACATGAGTTTTGAGTAAAGGAACATATTCTCACCCATGCATGGGCGAAATATTTCAATATCGCTATAAAATCGTTGAATTGACTTAAGATGAGTTAAATTTTGTGTCATGATACTTGAATAAATACATTTAATGTATTTGCGAAACAAAAACATGAGTTTTAAGTAAAGGAACATATTCTCGCCCATGCATGGGCGAGAAAAAGGTTTGGCCCATGGGCGAGAATATTTTCCTTTGCTCAACAGCTTTAGTTTCGCAAATACATAAAGGTGTTATAAGCATGACACATGATTCAACTCATTTTACCTTAATTCAACTATTTAAATATTTCGCCCATGTTTTCGGCACTCCCTTTAAATAATTAACTAATAGTGTACAAAGTATATTGTATCATGTGAAATATACTTTATATTATATCATTACATTGCTATTTAAAAAGGGCCTTTGGTTGGATGTTTCCTTTACAGAAGTTTTACAAATTTCACCTTTTTTACATATTGCAACAATCTTTAATGAACCCGGCCTTACCTCTCAAAACGTTCTGACAGTTTATCATACGAATTAATGCGCGTGTACACCAATTCATTGGCCATATTTTCCAACACATTAAAGTTTAGTTAGTTTCTTTTTCATTTCCCATTTTTATGTCTCGTTGATACATCACACTGGGAAAGTAAGTGACACTAGGTATGCAATATACAGGTACACGTGCAGTCTCGAACTGACCAATGGGAATTATGTTTACAGGCGATTGAGGAAAACTTGAGTGAATATTGTGACACTAAAGCAACTTTTAAATGCATTGTTACTTTTGGTATGAAAATGGTAACAGTTCAGAAAAAAAACAAAAGCCTTCTTATGATAATTCTCATATTCTCATCAGGATGTTGTATCTAATTACAGTGTCGGCCTTATTTACAGGTGATTCTACAATACCTGCTCTCTGTCAATTACGATCTACCACACCACGCGTGAATAAACAGTTATGCAGGTGTTGCTGTGGGCAAATACCTAGCCTGAAAATGTATATTTTTTTGGTGGATACATGTATTACAAATTTTCGTTGATATGTGGATATATTAAGCACAAAGACCAAAAAAGGTTTATGAAAGATGAATCAGTGCCTTGATATATTCAACGAGATGTGTATCATCGTTTAATGGCGTCATTCAATAAAAGTATGTTTTGAGGAGATATCAAAGGAACCGCCCAATATACACAGTGTCGTCCGGTGAACTACCACCCCACCCTGTCCATAAAAGTTATGTAATCGGTACACAAATCTATTTGATGCGAGTCAGTGTAGAAGGAGTTTGAATTACGTCCGCCACTGGCCACAGAAATCCTCAAAGTATAGTAACAATCAATAAGGCCAATGCCGTACTAATTACCTAGCAACGCACGTAACAACGGCTGTCAATCTGTCTGCTACAGCTACCATACCATCATCCCTGTCACAACTTGCATATTAACGGATTATTCAAAATATTAATTGTAGAAACGTCGTTAAGAGACTAACGTACGTCGTATTCAGTCCTCAACTGGATGTTACATTCCTTATATCAGCTAACAGCCCTGTTTATGAAAATATTTACTAGACATAAGATTTAAAGACAAATAAAATCAATTGTAAGACCGCATAGACCATAAAACCGAATAAAATATGTCTTGGTATCATCTCTTGTGTATTAGATGATGATAATAACCTGAAATGTTATAACGTTAGATTAAGAAGGAGAAACACCAAAGTGTTTTACAATACTTGGAAACATGAGCAATAAGTTGTAGCAACATAAACATGCATGGAATAGGGAAAATAGTGAAAACAAATTGCAAAGGATTTTTTAAAACATGCAGACAAGTGCAGTTTTAGACAGTTGTGTCTACAGGTTCTACTACACCAAATCAGAACTGGTTGTGACAGTGCGGTTTTCGTAGGGCTGTGATTGGATGATATTGTGAAAGATTTTTATGTCTTTTAAATGTACATCCATCCAGCAATTAAAACTGCCCATATTTGTCAATATTTGGTGCTGACTTTTTTAACAAGATGACTTATGCTTTATGTGAGCACAGCTATTTTCAAATAGGCGACATTTGGTGCGGAACTAGGGTTGGTGTGTTCACCTTCCTGTACTCGGAAAAGGAGCTGACTAACCTAGCCAAAATTTGTGTTTTTACTGCAGCTTTATATATATGTAAATGTAATGGCGCTTGAATGCCTAGTTATTTTTTAAAAAGATATAACGTTACTATAGAAGTCTATAGGAAAACATTTGGTTGTGTGTAACCAGTAAGGTTAAACAGTGTCCACCAGACAATCTCAGGTGGCTAACGCCATATCTCCCATCAAGTCAGCTCTATTTTTAAGCGCATAATTATTTTTTTTCATTTTGAATCAAAGGAATTACAAAAAATCATATTTAACAAACCTACACATTACCAAATACAAAACTTTATAACCCTTTCTAGACTTCGTTCCAATTAACCTGGATCATTCAACTCGCTCGCGAAGGTCGTATACGACTTTAAAGTGAATACATCTACAGTGTACAAGTAACTTTTAACTGTATCATATATACTCATGATAAGCAATTATTTTCGTTCCTAATTCGAATGAGCACATTCTGAGGCTAAATCTGCAAAAGGACAGACAAAATATTTCTTTGTACAATACAAACGATACAAACGTAGCGGTTGATAATAGAGACAATGATTGAATAATCTGCAATATATCATTTGTTCTCGTTCAATCTAATGTACATATTGAAGTGATTGTAAAGTTTCAAGGAGTACTAAAATGTTGTGGTATTATGAATGTATTTAGAATATGAATAGCGAAAAACAGTCACCATATGGGATGTACATGTATAACTTGTCTTCCAACACCACGCTTGTGCCGAGGCCCGTGGTCATAAAACTAATCGGTCCCATAAAAGGAGCAAATAGTTTCGCCAAGTACATGCTATGGTTCACTCACAATTGTCAGACGACCTAATCGTCAGACACACCAGTCAAGTGTGACCAGTGTACCTGCCTGGTTTTACCTCCTAATTACCGAGCTGCCCAATACTGCCATACTGTGGGCAGAGTAAGCTCCCTAACTCGTTGAGTGATACAGATTAACCAGATTATGATTGTGTTTGTAAGTTGCGTTTAATCTGTGTCGGGTTGCAGTTGTTTTATTAGGCAGGACCAGGGGTAGTTTTTTCAATGAAATCTTTTAGCCGTTGAGTTTGTTTTGCATTCATTCCATTAAATACATTGTTAGGTAGAATAATAACACGTTATATAGATTAAACATCTCCCTAACCTGAGTATTATCTCAAAGGTACTCTAAGTACCGTACTATATTACTTTGAGGAGATATTGAGTATAATTTTTGAGTTGGCATTATATGCTGTCTGAATGACATTACACAAATCCCTGCGTCAATGGACCCGTGAAGATCCGGGGTAGAACAGATCTTCAACAACCCATTCTTGGCGTAAAAGGGCGACAGCGCTTGTCGTAAGAGGCGACTGCCGGGATCGGGTGGTCAGGTTCGCTGACTTGGTTGATGCATGTCATCGTATACCAATTGCGTGGATCGATGCACATGATGTTAATCACTGGATTGTCTGGTCCAGACTCGATTATTTACAGACCGCCGTCATACAGCTGAAATATTGCTAAGTGCGGCGTTATACAACTAACAAACAAACAAAACTTTGAGGAATTCACAACAATCACTTTGACGAGGTATGCATATCTTGCAATCACCCTGAATCAAGTTACTGGAATGTCAAACCCGGGCTTGGTTAAAACAAGAATTGCAGTTAGATCCGCTATATGCTGTAGATCTCCTGTAGTCAAGAGATGCAATAGCGAGGCAGAACTATGTCAATTTATGAGGGATAGACACCTACTCGAACATATATAAACAGAGCAGCCAAAGATAAAAATGAAATCATATCATGTACGAAAATCATATCAACACAAAAAGAGAAAGTGTATGAGTACTAATACTTGCAATAGATATGTGTACTCTATGTACACACATGAGTCCCATTCGACAGTCTACAACACACGAACAACTGTCAAACAAGTTTGGTTACCCCTTCTGTTCAGGCGACTTATTTAGTTCAATAATTTTGTTTTAAAATCCTTTGCAATTTGTTTTCACTATTTTCCCTATTCCATGCATGTTTATGTTGCTACAACTTATTGCTCATGTTTCCAAGTATTGTAAAACACTTTGGTGTTTCTCCTTCTTAATCTAACGTTATAACATTTCAGCTCATTATCATCATCTAATACACAAGAGATGATACCAAGACATATTTTATTCGGTTTTATGGTCTATGCGGTCTTACAATTGATTTTATTTGTCTTTAAATCTTATGTCTAGTAAATATTTTCACAAACAGGGCTGTTAGCTGATATAAGGAATGTAACATCCAGTTGAGGACTGAATACGACGTACGTTAGTCTCTTAACGACGTTTCTACAATTAATATTTTGAATAATCCGTTAATATGCCAGTTGTGACAGGGATGATGGTATGGTAGCTGTAGCAGGCAGATTGACAGCCGTTCTTACGTGCGTTACTAGGTAATTAGTACGGCATTGGCCTTGTTGATTGTTACTATACTTTGAGGATTTCTGTGGCCAGTGGCGGACGTAATTCAAACTCCTTCCTACAGGCGTTTCAAACACCATTACGATACGGAAGATTAGGTTAAGAAACCACTGAGTCGTTGTCACAGATCCAAGGATGGTGGCACAGTTGCTAATGTCACTATCATTGGATCCAGAACACTATCTTCAAGATTACCATATAACAGTTCCTTATTCACACTAGAAGCAAATGTCATTTTAACAGCACTAAAATATATCAAGAACCAATCTGAACATAAACAGCTTATCCTTTTTCCCATTCTCCTTCGTGCGTTCGGGCTATGACAAAATATGTCATGTAAACATCCACTCTTGGTCGACATATTTGCGTGTTTTTATGATCTGGCGTGTTTTAATAGCTACTGGCCAATATGACATCGTCTTTTGGTGGTTACCCAGCCATGTTTCAATGGCCGATACGGCTGCAAAAACACTCAACAAATCTGTGACACCACTTCTTAGTCCATACAGTGATTATAAACTTATATGTTACATCAAAGATCTCATGCAAAGGAGTGAGTGAGTGAGTTGGGTTAAAAGCCGCTTTTAACAATATTCCAGTTATATCACGGCCTGTCACCTTAATGTGGGAGGAAAGCCCAACGTGTGATGCAGGTCTCAAACGTGTACCACTTCGGTGAAACCAACGAGCACGTGTATGGTGCTGACAAACCTAGAAACATAATCGGGGCGAACTGGGATTCGAACCCACAATCATAGGTTTCTGGCGTGTTCAAGGGACACGACTCTGCACAGCGAATCGCGGCGCCTTAGACGACTGGGCCACCCGTGCCCCCTCATGCAAAAGAGGGACACCCGAGTAGGTGTAAATACGCTACATGAAATTACACCAACCATCGGTTACACCGATTTTGGTTAGTCAGTCCAGATTTGGAAAGATCAAAAGCCGATGACGTCGTATTGGCCATTGACGCTAAAGTCATGAACATTTATTGAAAGGTGAGGACCCTCCATTCTGCATCCCTTGTGATGAAAGATCAATGTTTCAAATCATCATCTATTAAATATCTTTTTCGTAGAATTAATTCTCGTTTAATTATTGGCCTTTTAAAGGATATAGAATTATTTGAAATATTTTTGTTAATATTTTTTTTAAAACATGTTTTCAAATTCGCAACTGAGATTGTTTGTGGTTGAATCCTCGAAGGCGGTTCAAGTACAGTGATATCAGTGTCCCCCCTGTGAGGGTACATACGTTCCACATGTATAATGTATATGTATTATTTGTATTTAACACTTTGAATGCTAACTCTAAATGCACACAGCCGTCTTGATGTACATATTATATTTATCTCTGTACTTTATGTATGCTCTTGTACCACCGTCGGTGGTCTATGGAGAATAGAGAATCTGATATCAGTGTCCCCCTGAGAGGGTGCATATGTCCCAGATCTTTCAAAGTAAATCTAAACTATCACATTTATGTGTGTGTGTGTGTGTGTGTGTGTGTGTGTGTGTGTGTGTGTGTGTGTGTGTGTGTGTGTGTGTGTGTAAGGAATGTATAACTATATGTCGTCATGATATGGTTGAAATAGTGTATTGTCGATGTGACGTTAACATTGAACTATCTCACTCACTCGCTTAACATAACGACCCGTGAAGATCCGGGATAGAATAGGTCTTCAGCAAACCATAAGGCGACCATGCGTGTCGTAAGAAGCGACTAACGGGATCGGGTGGTTAGGCTCGCTGACTTGGTTGATACATGTCATCGAATACCAATTGCGTGGAATTATTTTCATGATATTAATCACTGGATTGTCTGGTCCATACTCGATTATTTACAGACCGCCGTCATATAGCTGGAATATTTCTGAGTGCGGCGTTCAACAACAAACAAACACTTAAACATCATATACCTTTCTCATCTAATGATGATATTATTTGAAAAAAGAAATTTTTAAACTGCAAAAGATGTCAGTGTAGAACAATGTGAACATACATATGCTCATGTCATATCTCCTTTTGAGGAACTACCTTTGCTGGTAATGTTGTACAATTAAACAAACGACAAACAAAACAAATATTGTATATCAGATATACTTGATATAATATACATTTTGCTGATTATGTTGTTGTACGATTGCAGATCAATATTATGTTGAACGAGATGGTGGCAGTGAACACATTAAAAATCAGATACAAGCATTACATATTGGATCACCTGCTGTCTGAAATGACACCTGTAAAGACGTCTTTAATGAGCAAGACACAACAAAGGTGATTGTTATAATTATTTATTGAAACTATTGACTTGTGGGAACACTATTCAGGAATACATCCTCGAAATCGCCTTCAAAGTGCGATGCCAGTGTCTCTTCAATAGAGTGATCTACAAAAGAAATACATCAAATCATATGATCTTGGCATATTTGACATGAAATTATTGCTGAAGCATACATTTTCAGATACAGTTAGGTTGAACGGATGACGGTTTCTACTGTATAGAACGGATCATTGCAGTAAGATTTGCTCCACCTTACATTTGACTCACTGCTCCAAGTTGTTGATGCTCCTTGCGAACTCTTCCAAACTCACGCTTGAGTCTCCTAAATGGAGAAAGGATGTTGCAGTCAGTCAGAATAAATGTTCAGGAGTCAGATTTATTCGGGAAAAGGGTCCACATTACCCATGAGAGTAAAAAAAATACAAACATTTGACAAATAATTACATTATTTTAAAAGTAATAAACATTTCATTTGTATTAATGAAGTTGAAGGCAAAAGCTCTTACCATTTTCATCTGAGAACGAAAGGAGCTCCATGGCCGATCGTCTGTCCATTAGCGTCTCAGCTTCGGATAGGTCAATTGTGCCGTCCATGTTTGTATCAAGGTTATCCACATTACGTTTGCCTTGAAAGAAAATAGTCAATTTTTGAAAGATACAAAATGAAAGAACACGAATGCATTTTCGGTTAAGGAATATGAGATAGTGGTCACTTTTAATCAGGCTATGAGTATTGATATCAAATGAACATATTTATATACATCTACAGTAACATTCCAAAACATATACTCTTTTCCATTTCAAATCGTCATCGTATGTAGCTCTTCGGCTGGCTGACTAAGATTTACATCAAAACAAATAGCGAACAACATTCTGTCTCATTCTGTAGTGCTTAATGACATGGTCACATTTTCATTATGTCCGTTTTCTAGAATAGACTATTCCATGTAATATTTTCATACATTCAAAAACAATGTTTGGTTATTTCTGTGTCCGTTTTTTCAGCAATATTCCAGGTAAAATAACAGTGGTCCTTAAATAATTGGGTGTGGCACAGACAATCCAGTGACTTATATCATGAGCATCAGCCTACGCAACTGCATGATTATAGAAAGCATCTTGTCGGTTACAATTTTTAAAATGAAAGCAGAGTTGGCTTTCGAAGCATTTCATTTATTACTTCCATTTGAACCTGATGTAAAAGAGGAAGGTTAATGTACTTGATACATCACCGATTATGTACTACTACAGCCGCTCATTGTTCTATAACTTAAACCGTAACTCCATTACAGTTTGGGAAAATAGAAGATACTGTATGTCAGGCACTTAATGAAGTACTCTTTGGCTTCGCTCACCCAACAACAGCTTGGCTCCAGTCAATGCTAGTCTGCCAACTGTGCGCCATCTAACGAACCGTCGTCTCCGTCGTCCCCAGGCATCAGACTGAGGGATTGAGACTATGGCCACAAGCAGGAGGACAAGGAACAAACGCATCTTGGGATGTATTCTGTAGTGAAAATAAATTGTTTTAGCGTGTGAGCGAGTTGGGTTTAACGCAGCCATTAACAGTTATATCACGGCGTGTCAGCTTAATATGGGAGGGAAGGCCGAAGTGATGCAGGTTTTAGACGTTTACCACTTCGGCGAAACCCACGAGCACGGGTATGGTGCTTACAAACTTAGAAACATAATCGGGGTGAACCGGGATTCGAACCCACAATCTGGCGTGCCCAAGGAACGCAACTCAGCACAGCGAATTGCGGCGCCTTCGACGACTGGGCCCCCCGTGCCCACTGAATTGTTTTAAGAAGCCGCATTCTCAAGTGGGTGTGATTATTGTTGCTGATTGCCTTATGAAGCGCTGATTACTTAAGATGTAATGGATTTGACGACTGACTATCATTATAAACAATTAAATCCTCAGTTAAATCCACATTTTGTAACCAATGCCAACTGAAATGATAAGTTACATGTAAACTAATCAGACAGATAGTGCATAAAGTATTACTCACCAGAAGGACACGAGACAGGTCACAGTTGTTATGAATGTCGTGTCCCTGGTATTTATACATTCTTTCCGTTCATCAACCCGTGAAGTGAATCTGTTGCCAAAATATGTTAAGTGCCTGTTTGACAGAAACGTGTAAATGTAAATATGAAAAGAGATAAGTATCTACTTAGTCCACACCTCCTAATTGTCCTCTTTACGAGGGCTGTGTGTGAAGTGTATTTGTGTGTGATATTTATTTTTTTTAAATTTGTTTGAGAATATTTAAAAGAAACGTATCACACCTCCATGTCAGAATATTCAGATCTAATTGGTTCATGTGATACTGATAAAATTCTACGTATCACAAGTGGGAGGGAAATACATTTCTGAGCGGGACAATATATCCCGTATACCCCGCCATGAAGAAAACAGGCTGCACGTGTATTTATGAGCGAGGCCATATATCTTGCACCCTGCTACGAAGCACAAAGCTGCACATTGTTTACGAGTCAAAGAATGACACGAGAGACATCAGAAGTTACCCTTAGTTCATTCGAGAAACGGTTTTTTATCTGTTTTCAATTTGTTTTAATTTTTAATCGTTGTAGCAGTATCACACGGGGTATATGTGAAATTGTGCGTCCCACGTTAGGTTTAAAACCAAGAGCTGGATACTGCTACAACTTCTAATATTTGTGTACCAGAGGTGTATATGTCCATCTCTGAGAAAAATATATTTTCCATTCAGCAAACACTGGAAGCCTTCAAAACAACTGACGCATGAAAATACCACTGGGTCACAGGTCAATTGAATTTGTTGTATAAGCGCACTTTACAGATATTGTCTCGGTGGGGCGTCCTCTGGACACTTTGGTTCAGCTGCTGTCACATCTGTTAACCACTTTAACATATATCACAGGGGAAAGGTCAACAGGAAAGGTGACATCGATTTCGAGTAGTTCACATAAGTTTGATAAATACATGATCCATATGTTTGAAGTAATTTGTTACTTATTGAATATTGAGTCACGGTCAAAACATTGTTTTCTATTCCTTCTTGTAATGACAATTTGTAACTCCATTTCGCAAACTACAATGTATATTTATCTATGCTGTAAAATAATATACACTAAAACCTCGCTGAATCCTCCAGAGCGCTAAGAGAAATTCTATCTCTGTTGTGGAAAAAAAAATCCGTTTTTTTTCTCCACGATCTACAACAAGTATCCCAAGAATATCAAATGGCCGGTCAATAACATAATACATAAACACACTTCATATACACCCCTACCGAAGAGGACAATTAGGAAGTGTGAACTAAAGTAGATACTTATCTCTGGTCATATTTACATTTGCACGTTTCTGTCAAAAAAGCACTTAACCTAATTTGGCAACAGATTTACTTCACGGGTTGTTCAAAGGAAAGAAAGTATAAATACCAGGGACACTACATTCATATTAACACTGACCTGACTCGTGGCCTTCTGGTGAGTAATCCTTTATACACTATTTGTCCAGATTAGTTTACTATGCTTGCCGTTAAAGGCGACTAGACTAACGGGATCGGGTGGTCAGGCTCGCTGACTTGGTTGATACATGTCATTGATCCCAATTGCGTGGATCGATGCTCATGATGTCACTTGAATGTCTGGTCCAGACTCAATCATTTACAGACCGCCGTCATAGAGTTGCAATATTGCTGAGTGCGGCGTTTAACAACAAACAAACATGTAACGATGAATACTTAAAATAGGATTTTCTTCAAACAACTTATCATTTATGTATTCCTCCAGAGCAGACTGTTTTACAGTTGCCATTGGTTACAAAATGTGGATGAGATAATTGTTCCTAATGATAGTCATTCGTTAAAATTCATCACATCTTAAGCAATCTGCGTTTCATAAGGCAATCAGCCACTTGGGGGCCACGGGGACCCACTCGTCCTTGGCGGCGCGATTCGCTGTGCAGAGTTGCGTTCCTTGGGCACGCCAGAAACCTATGATTTAGGGTTCGAATCCCGGTTCGCCCCGATTATGTTTCTAGGTTTGTCAGCACAATACCCGTGCTCGTGGGTTTCACTGAGACCTGCATCACTTCGGCCTTTCCTCCCAAATTAAGCTGACACGCCGCGATATAACCGGAATACTGTTAAAAGCGGCGTTAAACCCAACTCACTCACCCACACCCACTTGAGAATGAGGCTTCTTAAAACTTTTCGTGTCGTAAAATGAACATTAACAGTGTAAATAATTTTTTTACACTATTCCATTATTGACACTTTTGACACCTCCATCATGGCAACTGTGTGTAATTTGGGAAACTTCTTTATTTTCACTACAGAATACATCCCAAGATGCGTTTGTTCCTTGTCCTCCTGCTTGTGGCCATAGTCTCCATCCCTCAGTCTGATGCCTGGGGACGACGGAGACGACGGTTCGTTAGATGGCGCACAGTTGGCAGACTAGCATTGACTGGGGCCAGGCTGTTGTTGGGTGAGCGAAGCCAAAGAGTAATTAAAAAAGTCCCTGACATACAGTATCGGCGGTCTGTAAATAATCGAGTCTGGACCGGACAATTCAGAGATTAATATTATGAGCATCGATCCCTCCAATTGGGATACGATGACATGCATTAACTATGTCAGCGAGCCTTAACACCCGATCCCATTAGTTGCCTCATACGACAAGTATAGTCGCCTTTTACGGCAAGCATGGGTTGCTGAAGACCTATTCTACCCCTGATGTTCACGGGTCATAATGAAGATGTGATTATGTCATTAAGAACTACACAATGAGGCAGAACGTTGTTGGCTCTTCGTTTATAAAGCCAACAACATACGGTGAGGAGAGGAAATGGAAAATGGAATGTTCATTTGATTTCAATTTTCATATTCATCGCCTGATTAAAATTACCACTATCTCATGTTCCATAACCGAAAATGCATTCATGTTCTTTCTTTTTGTATATTTCCGAACATGACTATTTTCTTTTAAGACAAACGTAATGTGGATAACCTTGATACAAACATGGACGGGGCAATTGATCTCTCAGAAGCTGAGACGCTAATGGACAGACGATCGGCCTTGGAACTCCTTTCGTTCGCTGATGAAAATGGTTAGAGCTTTTTTCAATTCAATTTCATTACTACAAATGAAATAATTTTCTTCATTTGTCGAGAACTCTTGATAGCATTGAAGATGAGTACATGTGTGTATTTGTATTTACATTGACACTCACCGGCAATCTGGACCCGTTTTCTAGTATAAATCTGATTGACTCATGATTATATATTCTGACTGACTGCAACAACTTTTCTACGTGTAGATGACTCAAGCGTGAGTTTGGAAGAGTTCGCAAGGAGCATCAACAACTTGGAGCAGTGAGTCAAATGTAAGGTAGAGCAAATCCTTCTGCAATGATTCCGTTTTGTAAAGTAGAAACCGTCATCCGTTCAACATGTCTGTATGTGAAAATGTATGTTTAAGCAACGATTTCATGTTAAATATTAGGAGATCATATGATTTGATGTATTTCTTTTGTAGAGCACTCCATTGAAGAGGCACTGTGAAGACGATCTCAAGGTTGTTGTCCTGAATAGTGTTTATACAAGAAAATGGCTTCAATAAATCATTTTTTCAATCGTGTCTTGGTTATTAGGCGTCTTTTCAGCAGTCATTTTAGACAGCAGGTGATCCAACATGTCCGGGCGGAGCGCGTCATACCAAAAGACGTTAAAAGATTGTACTTGTTGTTACCCTGTCTGGCGCTCGGCATTAAGGGGCTAAAACAAGGACTGGTCGGCTCGGAGTCAGTATACTGTGTCTGAGTGGGGTATTCATGTTAAACTGCGGCATGGTACCTAGTGAGCTAGCACTATAAATCGGCATCAGTCCGGACAAGTACAAGCAGCCACACAAACACACACACGTACATGCACGTCGCTATATAAGTGCAATATTCTTGGACGCGACGTTTAACCCCATTTCACCTCACCTCACCTCAACACGTAATGCTTGTAACTGATTTCCAATGTGTTCACTGCCACCATCTCCTTCAACAGAATATGGATCTGCAAACTTAAAACAACATTATCAGCATATGTATATTATATCAAATATATATGACATACAGTAAGTTTGCTTTAAACATCTTACATGGGTATCTTTTCTGCGTCATAATACACAGTCCTTATCATTCACATTAATATAGGAACATCTCTGGGGACAATCCACTCATGGCAATCTTTCATTAAAACTGACAAAACTCTTTCCATGATCATGCAAAATCTATTCTGAAAACAGAGTCCATTGTACGATTCCCATAATGGCATAAATTTATGTGTATGAATCACTATCAAAAAGTGATGGTACGAACCAAGTTCAATTCTGTCAAAACATCCTAAATTGTGATCATCTCCTGGCTGTTTCATTAAGCATTTAGTGGGATCTCAAAGGTCCTGTGCAACAGGAGTCGCTCGAGGAGACGGATACGGAAGTGTCCTCCCCGAGCACTAGTGGTCGTACAAGTGGACACTCTCCAAAAAAGATAGTCAGGAGTCGATCCCCCGTAACTCCACCTTAGTGAGTGAGTGAGTGAATATTTATAGTCACATTGGCAATATTTCAGCCATATCGTGACTAAATCAAGTTAGACAGTAATAATACATACAATTTGATTATAAAACCTGTCGTCAAAGGACAGTAAAACATAAATTATCACAGATGTATATTTTAAGACTAGTATGGAACCATAAAAAGATATCACGATAAATACATTATAAAAACGGGGCTAGGGATCGCCAGCAACTAAAGGTAGGCCACCATACCAGGAACAGTGGGGACTTACTTACTTCTGCTACCTGCACGGTTCCCCAGCAGGATTTACGCCATCCCTTAGCCGCTGGCGATTTTCATCAAGTTTAGCCAAAATTAAAACAAACAAGTATACTACGACTAAAACGGTAGTAGGAATAAACTTACTTCAAATAATGTGGTGTTACATACCCTCTCGACGGGGGGAGGGGGGGGGGGGACAATAATTTTAATTTTTCAGTACTTCAACCCCCTTTGAGGATACGGCCACTAACAATCTAAGTTACAAGTTGAACACTACTGATATATTAAAATGGTAGGCCCGGGCGAAATATTTCAATATCGCTATAAAAGATATACATATATGTATTTGCGAAACAAAAACATGAGTTTTGAGTAAAGGAAAATATTCTCGTCCATGAGCCTGCCCATAGGCCAAACCTTTTTCTCGCCCATGGGCGAAATATTTCAATATCGCTATAAAATCGTTGAATTAAGTTAAAATGAGTTAAGTTTTGTGTCATGATACCTGAAAGATATACATATATGTATTTGCGAAACAAAAACATGAGTTTTGAGTAAAGGAACATATTCTCACCCATGCATGGGCGAAATATTTCAATATCGCTATAAAATCGTTGAATTGAGTTAAGATGAGTTAAATTTTGTGTCATGATACTTGAATGAAAACATTTAATGTATTTGCGAAACAAGAACATGAGTTTTAAGTTAAGGAACATATTCTAAAAAGGTATTTTCCTTTACTCAAAACTCATGTTCTTGTTTCGCAAATACATATATGTATATCTTTCAAGTATCATGACACAAAACTTAACTCATTTTAACTTAATTCAACGATTTTATAGCGATATTGAAATATTTCGACCATGGGCGAGAAAAAGGTTTGGCCCATGGGTGAGAATAGTTTCCTTTGCTCAACAGTTTTAGTTTCGCAAATACATAAAGGTGTTATAAGCATGACACATGATTCAACTCATTTTACCTTAATTCAACTATTAAAATATTTCGCCTATGTTTTCGTCACTCCCTTTAAATAATTAACTAATTGTGTACAAAGTATATTGTATCATGTGAAATATACTTTATATTATATCATTACATTGCTATTTAAAAAGGGCCTTTGGTTGGATGTTTCCTTTACAGAAGTTTTACAAATTTCACCTTTTTTACATATTGCAACGATCTTTAATGAACCCGGCCTTACCTCTCAAAACGTTTTGACAGTTTATCATACGAATTAATGCGCGTGTACACCAATTCATTGGCGATATTTTCCAACACATTAAAGTTTAGTTAGTTTCTTTTTCATTTCCCATTTTATGTCTCGTTGATACATCACACTGGGAAAGTAAGTGACACTAGGTATGCAATATACAGGTACACATGCGGTGTCGAACTGACCAATGGGCATTATGTTTACAGGCGATTGAGGAAAACTTGAGTGAATATTGTGACACTAAAGCAACTTTTAAATGCATTGTTACTTTTGGTATGAAAATGGTAACAGTTCAGAAAAAACAACAGCCTTCTTATGATAATTCTCATATTCTCATTAGGACGTTGTATCTAATTACAGTGTCGGCCTTATTTACAGGTGATTCTACAATACCTGCTCTCGGTCAATTACGATCTACCACACCACGCGTGAATAAACAGTTATGCAGGTGTTGCTGTGGGCAAATACCTAGCCTGAAAATGTATATTTTTTGGTGGATACATGTATTACAAACTTTCGTTGATATGTGGATATATTAAGCACAAAGACCCAAAAAAGTTTGGAAAGATGAATCAGTGCCTTGATATATTCAACGAGATGTGTATCATCGTTTAATGGCGTCATTCAATAAAAGTATGTTTTGAGGAGATATCAAAGGAGCCGCCCAATATACACAGTGTCGTCCGGTGAACTACCAGCCCACCCTGTCCATAAAAGTTATGTAATCGGTACACAAATATATTTGATGCGATGTCAGTGTGGAAGGAGTTTGAATTACGTCCGCCACTGGCCACAGAAATCCTCAAAGTATAGTAACAATCAATAAGGCCAATGCCGTACTAATTACCTAGCGACGCACGTAACAACGGCTGTCAATCTGTCTGCTACAGCTACCATACCATCATCCCTGTCACAACTGGCATATTAACGGCTTATTCAAAATATTAATTGTAGAAACGTCGATGTTACATTCCTTATATCAGCTCACAGCCCTGTTTGTGAAAATATTTACTAGATCTAGACATAAGATTTAAAGACCGATTGATTCATGATCAGCGCTATTTAGTCCTGTTAATCCGACATTCTCGCACACCGACTCCGACACACCTAATTTGCAACGAATTACCGAAATCACTCATTAATCAGTCTCGTTAATCCGACACAGTGGTCAGCGTACTCCGTGGTCATCTGCCCGCGAGTACACAACCCCGTGTTTTGACACGCACTGGCTGCAGTTATTAACTTAACAAAAGCTATTCAAACCTGTATGTACAAAGCTATACAAATGTAGTTAACAAATTTAAGCCAGATAAATGTGCATGAGGCCAGTTTAAAATACGAACAGGTATATAAAACATAGTCGACTGGTATGTAAACAAGAAAGCATGGATGACTTCATTAATATTCAAAGCCTGGCTACTGATCTTGGATCGTCAAATGCGATTGGAGCGACGCCACGTGGTATTGCTGTTGGACAACGCCCCATCCCATGCTATTGTCGACACAACTAATGTGAGATGTCACTTTTTGCCACCAAACACCACATCGCACATTCAGCCACTAGATGCCGGGATCATAAAGAATTTCAAGTTTTATTATAAGAAACAGCAAATGAAATTACACCTCGACAATGTTGATGCTGAAGAACCACAAGCCCTAGACGTCAAGCGAACAGGGGACTTTGAGAAATGTGCCTTCAAAATGTGAGAAACAGAAAACACCGACAGACTATTTTAAGTAGATGAAGCAAGTTGTTAAGACAGTAGCACTTGCATTCACACGAGGAAACGTGTGTGGTTGATGTGATATATTCAGTGAGTAATGTCTCTATTGTTACGTATAAATGGGAAAATTATTATTATTATTGCAATGTCATTAATTATAAATTAAGGAATGAATGAATAAACAACATAAAAATATAAATATTTCGTTTTTAATGATTTTATTACAAGGTAAACACGGTTATTATCTATCGTGAAGATGTCCGATTTTCGATCACAAATCACTTAATTTCGTTAATCCGACATACTCGTTAATCCGACACAATCATGTGCAACCAACGATGTCGGATTAACGAGACTGGGCTGTATGTCGTATACAGTCCTCATATTTGATTAAAAAAGTAAGTACGTCAACTGGGAATTCAACTGGATGTTATCTTCCTTATATCAGCTAACAGCCCTGTTTGTGAAAATATTTACTAGACATAAGATTTAAAGACTAGTAAAATCAATTGTAAGACCGCATAGACCATAAAACCGAATAAAATATGTCTTGGTATCATCTCTTGTGTATTAGATGATGGTAATGACCTGAAATGTTATAACGTTAGATTAGGACGGAGAAACATTAAAGTGTTTTATAATACTTGGGAACATGAGCAATAAGATGTAGCAACATAAACATGCATGGAATAGGGAAAATGGTGAAAACAAAATGAAATAGACTTTAATAAAACATTATTGTACTAAATAACTTGCAAAAGCGGTGCCCAAAATTGTTTGACCGTGTTATGTGTGTTGTAGACTGACGAATAGCTAGTAATTGTGTATGCCCTCTCCTCTGAAAAATGTATCACTCAAGTATTTGCATTGTAATAAATATAGTAATGATAAAACTTGGTAATTTGGTAGGTCTCCGACAGATATGATTTTCAGGGTTTTTTACACCTTTGATTGATACGGATTACGTACATGTAGTCTAGTCACTGTCTCTAATGTATCTGCTTGTTAGAAATTTCAAATGTCCTGTTATAGCACTGTTCCTAAAATAAGGCAGTTTCTTTTATCGGGTATAAAGTAGTTGATTCGTCTTGTCACGCAGTCATTTTTACTTGATCGAATGATTTCCACAAATAATTCCGGCAGAGAGTTTTGTATTTTATTATATACATGTATTGTTAATTGTAGAAGATGCTTACATCACTGTATCTCAGAACGTAAATCTGATAACATTCAAACATGTAATTAGTACACAGTTAATTGTTACATATAATTTCCTGCATATTCCTTTTTGAACAAAAAACCTACATGTATACTGAAATCGGTGTCCACTGTTAAAAGGCTATTAGTGCAGTCGGCCATGGTAAATGGAGAGACAATAATAAGGTGATTTATTATAGTCTGTTGCAGAATATGCGGTATAAGTGTAGTCATTTATGCATATACACATTACACATATACAGATGAAATACACGATATGATACAGTGCAAGAACAAATTGAGATACGGTTTCTATTAAAAAAAATTATACGATTATGGATTTTATTAGCATGGTTAAATTTTCAGGCCAACACGGTTGAGATACAGCATCAGCATACTCAACTGGAGTTGTTTTCTGCCGGTCGTAAGTTCATTGTTTGACTGACATAGCATGATATAATAATCAAGGATTTCGAAGGTGAACGAGGGGAAAGGAAGACGCACGTGGATTTACTCTCAGGTTATTATTGTCTGGAGTTCACATTTTTGGACATTTCATATACTAATTGAACAGAGTTCACCTGCACATGTCCACTTTAGTCAGAAAGACTGTAACCAAAAATGCAATGAGCTGTAGTTCTTAATCCCTTATAACAACGACAACAACAACCAGAATGAGGGCACAGTAAGGTTAAACAGTGTCCACCAGACAATCTCAGGTGGCTAACGCCATATCTCCCATCAAGTCAGCTCTATTTTTAAGCGCATAATTATTTTTTTACATTTTGAATCAAAGGAATTACAAAAAAATCATATTTAACAAACCTACACATTACCAAATACAAAACTTTATGACCCTTTCTAGACTTCGTTCCAATTAACCTGGATCATTCAACTCGCTCGCGAAGGTCGTATACGACTTTAAAGTGAATACATCTACAGTGTACAAGTAACTTTTAACTGTATCATATATACTCATGATAAGCAATTATTTTCGTTCCTAATTCGAATGAGCACATTCTGAGGCTAAATCTGCAAAAGGACAGACAAAATATTTCTTTGTACAATGCAAACGATACAAACGTAGCGGTTGATAATAGAGACAATGATTGAATAATCTGCAATATATCATTTGTTCTCGTTCAATCTATTGTACATATTGAAGAGATTGTAAAGTTTCAAGGAGTACTAAAATGTTGTGGTATTATGAATGTATTTAGAATATGAATAGCGAAAAACAGTCACCATATGGGATGTACATGTATAACTTGTCTTCCAACACCACGCTTGTGCCGAGGCCCGTTGTCATAAAACTAATCGGTCCCATAAAAGGAGCAAATAGTTTCGCCAAGTACATGCTATGGTTCACTCACAATTGTCAGACGACCTAATCATCAGACACACCAGTCAAGTGTGACCAGTGTACCTGCCTGGTTTTACCTCCTAATTACTGAGCTGCCCAATACTGTCATACTGTGGGCAGAGTAAGCTCCCTAACTCGTTGAGTGGTACAGATTAACCAGATTATGATTGTGTTTGTAAGTTGCGTTTAATCTGTGTCGGGTTGCAGTTGTTTTATTAGTCAAGACCAGGGGTAGTTTTTTCAATGAAACCTTTTAGCCGTTGAGTTTGTTTTGCATTCAAGATCCGGGGTAGAACAGATCTTCAACAACCCATTCTTGGCGTAAAAGGGTGACAGCGCTTGTCGTAAGAGGCGACTGCCGGGATCGGGTGGTCGGGTTCGCTGACTTGGTTGATGCATGTCATCGTATACCAATTGCGTGGATTGATGCACATGATGTCAATTACTGGATTGTCTGGTCCAGACTCGATTATTTACAGACCGCCGTCTGTGTGTGTGTGTGTGTGTGTGTGTGTGTGTGTGTGGATGTTAGGAATGTATAACTATATGTCGTCATGATATGGCTGAAATAGTGTATTGTCGATGTGACGTTAACATTGAACTATCTCACTCACTCGCTTAACATAACGACCCGTGAAGATCCGGGATAGAATAGGTCTTCAGCAAACCATAAGGCGACCATGCATGTCGTAAGAAGCGACTAACGGGATCGGGTGTTTATTCTCGCTGACTTGGTTGATGCATGTCATCGAATACCAATTGCGTGGAATTATTTTCATGATATTAATCACTGGATTGTCTGGTCCATACTCGATTATTTACAGACCGCCGTCATATAGCTGGAATATTGCTGAGTGCGGCGTTTAACAACAAACAAACACTTAAACATCATATACCTTTCTCATCTAATGATGATATTATTTGAAAAAATATATTTTTAAACTGCAAAAGATGTCAGTGTAGAACAACGTGAACATACATATGCTCATGTCATATCTCCTTTTGAGGAACTATCTTTGCTGGTATACTTGATATAATATACATTTTGCTGATTATGTTGTTGTACGATTGCAGATCAATATTATGTTGAACGAGATGGTGGCAGTGAACACATTAAAAATCAGATACAAGCATTACATATTGGATCACCTGCTGTCTGAAATGACACCTGTAAAGACGTCTTTAATGAGCAAGACACAACAAAGGTGATTGTTATAATTATTTATTGAAACTATTGACTTGTGGGAACACTATTCAGGAATACATCCTCGAAATCGCCTTCAAAGTGCGATGCCAGTGTCTCTTCAATAGAGTGATCTACAAAAGAAATACATCAAATCATATGATCTTGGCACATTTGACATGAAATTATTGCTGAAGCATACATTTTCAGATACAGTTATGTTGAACGGATGACGGTTTCTACTGTATAAAACGGATCATTGCAGTAAGATTTGCTCCACCTTACATTTGACTCACTGCTCCAAGTTGTTGATGCTCCTTGCGAACTCTTCCAAACTCACGCTTGAGTCTCCTAAATGGAGAAAGGTTGTTGCAGTCAGTCAGAATAAATGTTCAGGAGTCAGATTTATTCGGGAAAAGGGTCCACATTACCCATGAGAGTAAAAAAAATACAAACATTTGACAAATAATTACATTATTTTAAAAGTAATAAACATTTCATTTGTATTAATGAAGTTGAAGGCAAAAGCTCTTACCATTTTCATCTGAGAACGAAAGGAGCTCCATGGCCGATCGTCTGTCCATCAGCGTCTCAGCTTCGGATAGGTCAATTGTGCCGTCCATGTTTGTATCAAGGTTATCCACATTACGTTTGCCTTGAAAGAAAATAGTCATTTTTGGAAAGATACAAAATGAAAGAACACGAATGCATTTTCGGTTAAGGAATATGAGATAGTGGTCACTTTTAATCAGGCTATGAGTATTGATATCAAATGAACATATTTATATACATCTACAGTAACATTCCAAAACATATTCTCTTTTCCATTTCAAATCGTCATCGTATGTAGCTCTTCGGCTGGCTGACTAAGATTTACATCAAAACAAATAGCGAACCACATTCTGTCTCATTCTGTAGTGCTTAATGACATGGTCACATTTTCATTATATCCGTTTTCTAGAATAGACTATTCCATGTAATATTTTCATACATTCAAAAACAATGGTTACTTCTGTGTCCGTTGTTTCAGCAATATTCCAGGTAAAATAACAGTGGTCCTTAAATAATTGGGTGTGGCACAGACAATCCAGTGACTTATATCATGAGCATCGGTCTACGCAACTGCATGATTATAGAAAGCATCTTGTCGGTTACAATTTTTAAACTGAAAGCAGAGTTGGCTTTCAAAGCATTTCATTTATTACTTCCATTTGAACCTGATGTAAAAGATGAAGGTTAATGTACTTGATACATCACCGATTATGTACTACTACAGCCGCTCATTGTTCTATAACTTAAACCGTAACTCCATTACAGTTTGGGAAAATAGAAGATACTGTATGTCAGGCACTTAATGAAGTACTCTTTGGCTTCGCTCACCCAACAACAGCCTGGCTCCAGTCAGTGCTAGTCTGCCAACTGTGCGCCATCTAACGAACCGTCGTCTCCGTCGTCCCCAGGCATCAGACTGAGGGATGGAGACTATGGCCACAAGCAGGAGGACAAGGAACAAACGCATCTTGGGATGTATTCTGTAGTGAAAATAAATTGTTTTAGCGTGTGAGCGAGTTGGGTTTAACGCAGCCATGAACAGTTATATCACGGCGTGTCATTTTAATATGGGAGGGAAGGCCGAAGTGATGCAGGTTTTAGACGTTTACCACTTCGGCGAAACCCACGAGCACGGGTATGGTGCTTACAAACTTAGAAACATAATCGGGGTGAACCGGGATTCGAACCCACAATCTGGCGTGCCCAAGGAACGCAACTCAGCACAGCGAATTGCGGCGCCTTCGACGACTGGGCCCCCCGTGCCCACTGAATTGTTTTAAGAAGCCGCATTCTCAAGTGGGTGTGATTATTGTTGCTGATTGCCTTATGAAGCGCTGATTGCTTAAGATGTAATGGATTTGACGACTGACTATCATTATAAACAATTAAATCCTCAGTTAAATCCACATTTTGTAACCAATGCCAACTGAAATGATAAGTTACATGTAAACTAATCAGACAGATAGTGCATAAAGTATTACTCACCAGAAGGACACGAGACAGGTCACAGTTGTTATGAATGTCGTGTCCCTGGTATTTATACATTCTTTCCGTTCATCAACCCGTGAAGTGAATCTGTTGCCAAAATATGTTAAGTGCCTGTTTGACAGAAACGTGTAAATGTAAATATGAAAAGAGATAAGTATCTACTTAGTCCACACCTCCTAATTGTCCTCTTTACGAGGGCTGTGTGTGAAGTGTATTTGTGTGTGATATTTATTTTTTTTAAATTTGTTTGAGAATATTTAAAAGAAACTTATCACACCTCCATGTCAGAATATTCAGATCTAATTGGTTCATGTGATACTGATAAAATTCTACGTATCTCAAGTGGGAGGGAAATACATTTCTGAGAGGGACAATATATCCCGTATACCCCGCCATGAAGAAAACAGGCTGCACGTGTATTTATGAGCGAGGCCATATATCTTGCACCCTGCTACGAAACACAAAGCTGCACATTGTTTACGAGTCAAAGAATGACACGAGAGACATCAGAAGTTACCCTTAGTTCATTCGAGAAACGGTTTTTTATCTGTTTTCAATTTGTTTTAATTTTTAATCGTTGTAGCAGTATCACACAGGGTATATGTGAAATTGTGCGTCCCACGTTAGGTTTAAAACCAAGAGCTGGATACTGCTACAACTTCTAATATTTGTGTACCAGAGGTGTATATGTCCATCTCTGAGAAAAATATATTTTCCATTCAGCAAACACTGGAAGCCTTCAAAACAACTGACGCATGAAAATACCACTGGGTCACAGGTCAATTGAATTTGTTGTATAAGCGCACTTTACAGATATTGTCTCGGTGGGGCGTCCTCTGGACACTTTGGTTCAGCTGCTGTCACATCTGTTAACCACTTTAACATATATCACAGGGGAAAGGTCAACAAGAAAGGTGACATCGATTTCGAGTAGTTCACATAAGTTTGATAAATACATGATCCATATGTTTGAAGTAATTTGTTACTTATTGAATATTGAGTCACGGTCAAAACATTGTTTTCTATTCCTTCTTGTAATGACAATTTGTAACTCCATTTCGCAAACTACAATGTATATTTATCTATGCTGTAAAATAATATACACTAAAACCTCGCTGAATCCTCCAGAGCGCTAAGAGAAATTCTATCTCTGTTGTGGAAAAAAAAATCCGTTTTTTTTCTCCACGATCTACAACAAGTATCCCAAGAATATCAAATGGCCGGTCAATAACATAATACATAAACACACTTCATATACACCCCTACCGAAGAGGACAATTAGGAAGTGTGAACTAAAGTAGATACTTATCTCTGGTCATATTTACATTTGCACGTTTCTGTCAAAAAAGCACTTAACCTAATTTGGCAACAGATTTACTTCACGGGTTGTTCAAAGGAAAGAAAGTATAAATACCAGGGACACTACATTCATATTAACACTGACCTGACTCGTGGCCTTCTGGTGAGTAATCCTTTATACACTATTTGTCCAGATTAGTTTACTATGCTTGCCGTTAAAGGCGACTAGACTAACGGGATCGGGTGGTCAGGCTCGCTGACTTGGTTGATACATGTTATTGATCCCAATTGCGTGGATCGATGCTCATGATGTCACTTGAATGTCTGGTCCAGACTCAATCATTTACAGACCGCCGTCATGGAGTTGCAATATTGCTGAGTGCGGCGTTTAACAACAAACAAACATGTAACGATGAATACTTAAAATAGGATTTTCTTCAAACAACTTATCATTGATGTATTCCTCCAGAGCAGACTGTTTTACAGTTGCCATTGGTTACAAAATGTGGATGAGATAATTGTTCCTAATGATAGTCATTCGTTAAAATTCATCACATCTTAAGCAATCTACGTTTCATAAGGCAATCAGCCACTTGGGGGCCACGGGGACCCACTCGTCCTTGGCGGCGCGATTCGCTGTGCAGAGTTGCGTTCCTTGGGCACGCCAGAAACCTATGATTTAGGGTTCGAATCCCGGTTCGCCCCGATTATGTTTCTAGGTTTGTCAGCACAATACCCGTGCTCGTGGGTTTCACTGAGACCTGCATCACTTCGGCCTTTCCTCCCAAATTAAGCTGACACGCCGCGATATAACCGGAATACTGTTAAAAGCGGCGTTAAACCCAACTCACTCACCCACACCCACTTGAGAATGAGGCTTCTTAAAACTTTTCGTGTCGTAAAATGAACATTAACAGTGTAAATAATTTTTTTACACTATTCTATTATTGACACTTTTGACACCTCCATCATGGCAACTGTGTGTAATTTGGGAAACTTCTTTATTTTCACTACAGAATACATCCCAAGATGCGTTTGTTCCTTGTCCTCCTGCTTGTGGCCATAGTCTCGATCCCACAGTCTGATGCCTGGGGACGACGGAGACGACGGTTCGTTAGATGGCGCACAGTTGGCAGACTAGCATTGACTGGGGCCAGGCTGTTGTTGGGTGAGCGAAGCCAAAGAGTAATTAAAAAAGTCCCTGACATACAGTATCGGCGGTCTGTAAATAATCGAGTCTGGACCGGTCAATTCAGAGATTAATATTATGAGCATCGATCCCTCCAATTGGGATACGATGACATGCATTAACTATGTCAGCGAGCCTTAACACCCGATCCCATTAGTTGCCTCATACGACAAGTATAGTCGCCTTTTACGGCAAGCATGGGTTGCTGTAGACCTATTCTACCCCTGATGTTCACGGGTCATAATGAAGATGTGATTATGTCATTAAGAACTACACAATGAGGCAGAACGTTGTTGGCTCTTCGTTTATAAAGCCAACAACATACGGTGAGGAGAGGAAATGGAAAATGGAATGTTCATTTGATTTCAATTTTCATATTCATCGCCTGATTAAAATTACCACTATCTCATTTTCCATAACCGAAAATGCATTCATGTTCTTTCTTTTTGTATATTTCCGAACATGACTATTTTCTTTTAAGACAAACGTAATGTGGATAACCTTGATACAAACATGGACGGGGCAATTGATCTCTCAGAAGCTGAGACGCTAATGGACAGACGATCGGCCTTGGAACTCCTTTCGTTCGCTGATGAAAATGGTTAGAGCTTTTTTCAATTCAATTTCATTACTACAAATGAAATAATTTTCTTCATTTGTCGAGAACTCTTGATAGCATTGAAGATGAGTACATGTGTGTATTTGTATTTACATTGACACTCACCGGCAATCTGGACCCGTTTTCTAGTATAAATCTGATTGACTCATGATTATATATTCTGACTGACTGCAACAACCTTTCTACGTGTAGATGACTCAAGCGTGAGTTTGGAAGAGTTCGCAAGGAGCATCAACAACTTGGAGCAGTGAGTCAAATGTAAGGTAGAGCAAATCCTTCTGCAATGATTCCGTTTTGTAAAGTAGAAACCGTCATCCGTTCAACATGTCTGTATGTGAAAATGTATGTTTAAGCAACGATTTCATGTTAAATATTAGGAGATCATATGATTTGATGTATTTCTTTTGTAGAGCACTCCATTGAAGAGGCACTGTGAAGACGATCTCAAGGTTGTTGTCCTGAATAGTGTTTATACAAGAAAATGGCTTCAATAAATCATTTTTTCAATCGTGTCTTGGTTATTAGGCGTCTTTTCAGCAGTCATTTTAGACAGCAGGTGATCCAACATGTCCGGGCGGAGCGCGTCATACCAAAAGACGTTAAAAGATTGTACTTGTTGTTACCCTGTCTGGCGCTCGGCATTAAGGGGCTAAAACAAGGACTGGTCGGCTCGGAGTCAGTATACTGTGTCTGAGTGGGGTATTCATGTTAAACTGCGGCATGGTACCTAGTGAGCTAGCACTATAAATCGGCATCAGTCCGGACAAGTACAAGCAGCCACACAAACACACACACGTACATGCACGTCGCTATATAAGTGCAATATTCTTGGACGCGACGTTTAACCCCATTTCACCTCACCTCACCTCACCTCAACACGTAATGCTTGTAACTGATTTCCAATGTGTTCACTGCCACCATCTCCTTCAACAGAATATGGATCTGCAAACTTAAAACAACATTATCAGCATATGTATATTATATCAAATATATATGACATACAGTAAGTTTGCTTTAAACATCTTACATGGGTATCTTTTCTGCGTCATAATACACAGTCCTTATCATTCACATTAATATAGGAACATCTCTGGGGACAATCCACTCATGGCAATCTTTCATTAAAACTGACAAAACTCTTTCCATGATCATGCAAAATCTATTCTGAAAACAGAGTCCATTGTACGATTCCCATAATGGCATAAATTTATGTGTATGAATCACTATCAAAAAGTGATGGTACGAACCAAGTTCAATTCTGTCAAAACATCCTAAATTGTGATCATCTCCTGGCTGTTTCATTAAGCATTTAGTGGGATCTCAAAGGTCCTGTGCAACAGGAGTCGCTCGAGGAGACGGATACGGAAGTGTCCTCCCCGAGCACTAGTGGTCGTACAAGTGGACACTCTCCAAAAAAGATAGTCAGGAGTCGATCCCCCGTAACTCCACCTTAGTGAGTGAGTGAGTGAATATTTATAGTCACATTGGCAATATTTCAGCCATATCGTGACTAAATCAAGTTAGACAGTAATAATACATACAATTTGATTATAAAACCTGTCGTCAAAGGACAGTAAAACATAGATTATCACAGATGTATATTTTAAGACTAGTATGGAACCATAAAAAGATATCACGATAAATACATTATAAAAACGGGGCTAGGGATCGCCAGCAACTAAAGGTAGGCCACCATACCAGGAACAGTGGGGACTTACTTACTTCTGCTACCTGCACGGTTCCCCAGCAGGATTTACGCCATCCCTTAGCCGCTGGCGATTTTCATCAAGTTTAGCCAAAATTAAAACAAACAAGTATACTACGACTAAAACGGTAGTAGGAATAAACTTACTTCAAATAATGTGGTGTTACATACCCTCTCGACGGGGGGAGGGACAATAATTTTAATTTTTCAGTACTTCAACCCCCTTTGAGGATACGGCCACTAACAATCTAAGTTACAAGTTGAACACTACTGATATATTAAAATGGTAGGCCCGGGCGAAATATTTCAATATCGCTATAAAAGATATACATTTATGTATTTGCGAAACAAAAACATGAGTTTTGAGTAAAGGAAAATATTCTCGTCCATGAGCCTGCCCATAGGCCAAACCTTTTTCTCGCCCATGGGCGAAATATTTCAATATCGCTATAAAATCGTTGAATTAAGTTAAAATGAGTTAAGTTTTGTGTCATGATACCTGAAAGATATACATATATGTATTTGCGAAACAAAAACATGAGTTTTGAGTAAAGGAACATATTCTCACCCATGCATGGGCGAAATATTTCAATATCGCTATAAAATCGTTGCATTGAGTTAAGATGAGTTAAATTTTGTGTCATGATACTTGAATGAATACATTTAATGTATTTGCGAAACAAGAACATGAGTTTTAAGTTAAGGAACATATTCTAAAAAGGTATTTTCCTTTACTCAAAACTCATGTTCTTGTTTCGCAAATACATATATGTATATCTTTCAAGTATCATGACACAAAACTTAACTCATTTTAACTTAATTCAACGATTTTATAGCGATATTGAAATATTTCGACCATGGGCGAGAAAAAGGTTTGGCCCATGGGTGAGAATAGTTTCCTTTGCTCAACAGTTTTAGTTTCGCAAATACATAAAGGTGTTATAAGCATGACACATGATTCAACTCATTTTACCTTAATTCAACTATTAAAATATTTCGCCCATGTTTTCGTCACTCCCTTTAAATAATTAACTAATTGTGTACAAAGTATATTGTATCATGTGAAATATACTTTATATTATATCATTACATTGCTATTTAAAAAGGGCCTTTGGTTGGATGTTTCCTTTACAGAAGTTTTACAAATTTCACCTTTTTTACATATTGCAACGATCTTTAATGAACCCGGCCTTACCTCTCAAAACGTTTTGACAGTTTATCATACGAATTAATGCGCGTGTACACCAATTCATTGGCCATATTTTCCAACACATTAAAGTTTAGTTAGTTTCTTTTTCATTTCCCATTTTATGTCTCGTTGATACATCACACTGGGAAAGTAAGTGACACTAGGTATGCAATATACAGGTACACGTGCGGTGTCGAACTGACCAATGGGCATTATGTTTACAGGCGATTGAGGAAAACTTGAGTGAATATTGTGACACTAAAGCAACTTTTAAATGCATTGTTACTTTTGGTATGAAAATGGTAACAGTTCAGAAAAAACAACAGCCTTCTTATGATAATTCTCATATTCTCATTAGGACGTTGTATCTAATTACAGTGTCGGCCTTATTTACAGGTGATTCTACAATACCTGCTCTCGGTCAATTACGATCTACCACACCACGCGTGAATAAACAGTTATGCAGGTGTTGCTGTGGGCAAATACCTAGCCTGAAAATGTATATTTTTTGGTGGATACATGTATTACAAACTTTCGTTGTTATGTGGATATATTAAGCACAAAGACCCAAAAAAGTTTGGAAAGATGAATCAGTGCCTTGATATATTCAACGAGATGTGTATCATCGTTTAATGGCGTCATTCAATAAAAGTATGTTTTGAGGAGATATCAAAGGAGCCGCCCAATATACACAGTGTCGTCCGGTGAACTACCAGCCCACCCTGTCCATAAAAGTTATGTAATCGGTACACAAATATATTTGATGCGATGTCAGTGTGGAAGGAGTTTGAATTACGTCCGCCACTGGCCACAGAAATCCTCAAAGTATAGTAACAATCAATAAGGCCAATGCCGTACTAATTACCTAGCGACGCACGTAACAACGGCTGTCAATCTGTCTGCTACAGCTACCATACCACCATCCCTGTCACAACTGGCATATTAACGGCTTATTCAAAATATTAATTGTAGAAACGTCGATGTTACATTCCTTATATCAGCTCACAGCCCTGTTTGTGAAAATATTTACTAGATCTAGACATAAGATTTAAAGACCGATTGATTCATGATCAGCGCTATTTAGTCCTGTTAATCCGACATTCTCGCACACCGACTCCGACACACCTAATTTGCAACGAATTACCGAAATCACTCATTAATCAGTCTCGTTAATCCGACACAGTGGTCAGCGTACTCCGTGGTCATCTGCCCGCGAGTACACAACCCCGTGTTTTGACACGCACTGGCTGCAGTTATTAACTTAACAAAAGCTATTCAAACCTGTATGTACAAAGCTATACAAATGTAGTTAACAAATTTAAGCCAGATAAATGTGCATGAGGCCAGTTTAAAATACGAACAGGTATATAAAACATAGTCGACTGGTATGTAAACAAGAAAGCATGGATGACTTCATTAATATTCAAAGCCTGGCTACTGATCTTGGATCGTCAAATGCGATTGGAGCGACGCCACGTGGTATTGCTGTTGGACAACGCCCCATCCCATGCTATTGTCGACACAACTAATGTGAGATGTCACTTTTTGCCACCAAACACCACATCGCACATTCAGCCACTAGATGCCGGGATCATAAAGAATTTCAAGTTTTATTATAAGAAACAGCAAATGAAATTACACCTCGACAATGCTGATGCTGAAGAACCACAAGCCCTAGACGTCAAGCGAACAGGGGACTTTGAGAAATGTGCCTTCAAAATGTGAGAAACAGAAAACACCGACAGACTATTTTAAGTAGATGAAGCAAGTTGTTAAGACAGTAGCACTTGCATTCACACGAGGAAACGTGTGTGGTTGATGTGATATATTCAGTGAATAATGTCTCTATTGTTACGTATAAATGGGAAAATTATTATTATTATTGCAATGTCATTAATTATAAATTAAGGAATGAATGAATAAACAACATAAAAATATAAATATTTCGTTTTTAATGATTTTATTACAAGGTAAACACGGTTATTATCTATCGTGAAGATGTCCGATTTTCGATCACAAATCACTTAATTTCGTTAATCCGACATACTCGTTAATCCGACACAATCATGTGCAACCAACGATGTCGGATTAACGAGACTGGGCTGTATGTCGTATACAGTCCTCATATTTGATTAAAAAAGTAAGTACGTCAACTGGGAATTCAACTGGATGTTATCTTCCTTATATCAGCTAACAGCCCTGTTTGTGAAAATATGTACTAGACATAAGATTTAAAGACTAGTAAAATCAATTGTAAGACCGCATAGACCATAAAACCGAATAAAATATGTCTTGGTATCATCTCTTGTGTATTAGATGATGGTAATGACCTGAAATGTTATAACGTTAGATTAGGACGGAGAAACATTAAAGTGTTTTATAATACTTGGGAACATGAGCAATAAGATGTAGCAACATAAACATGCATGGAATAGGGAAAATGGTGAAAACAAAATGAAATAGACTTTAATAAAACATTATTGTACTAAATAACTTGCAAAAGCGGTGCCCAAAATTGTTTGACCGTGTTATGTGTGTTGTAGACTGACGAATAGCTAGTAATTGTGTATGCCCTCTCCTCTGAAAAATGTATCACTCAAGTATTTGCATTGTAATAAATATAGTAATGATAAAACTTGGTAATTTGGTAGGTCTCCGACAGATATGATTTTCAGGGTTTTTTACACCTTTGATTGATACGGATTACGTACATGTAGTCTAGTCACTGTCTCTAATGTATCTGCTTGTTAGAAATTTCAAATGTCCTGTTATAGCACTGTTCCTAAAATAAGGCAGTTTCTTTTATCGGGTATAAAGTAGTTGATTCGTCTTGTCACGCAGTCATTTTTACTTGATCGAATGATTTCCACAAATAATTCCGGCAGAGAGTTTTGTATTTTATTATATACATGTATTGTTAATTGTAGAAGATGCTTACATCACTGTATCTCAGAACGTAAATCTGATAACATTCAAACATGTAATTAGTACACAGTTAATTGTTACATATAATTTCCTGCATATTCCTTTTTGAACAAAAAACCTACATGTATACTGAAATCGGTGGCCACTGTAAAAAGGCTATTAGTGCAGTCGGCCATGGTAAATGGAGAGACAATAATAAGGTGATTTATTATAGTCTGTTGCAGAATATGCGGTATAAGTGTAGTCATTTATGCATATACACATTACACATATACAGATGAAATACACGATATGATACAGTGCAAGAACAAATTAAGATACGGTTTCTATTAAAAAAAATTATACGATTATGGATTTTATTAGCATGGTTAAATTTTCAGGCCAACACGGTTGAGATACAGCATCAGCATACTCAACTGGAGTTGTTTTCTGCCGGTCGTAAGTTCATTGTTTGACTGACATAGCATGATATAATAATTAAGGATTTCGAAGGTGAACGAGGGGAAAGGAAGACGCACGTGGATTTAATCTCAGGTTATTATTGTCTGGAGTTCACATTTTTGGACATTTCATATACTAATTGAACAGAGTTCACCTGCACATGTCCACTTTAGTCAGACAGACTGTAACCAAAAATGCAATGAGCTGTAGTTCTTAATCCCTTATAACAACGACAACAACAACCAGAATGAGGGCACAGTAAGGTTAAACAGTGTCCACCAGACAATCTCAGGTGGCTAACGCCATATCTCCCATCAAGTCAGCTCTATTTTTAAGCGCATAATTATTTTTTTACATTTTGAATCAAAGGAATTACAAAAAAATCATATTTAACAAACCTACACATTACCAAATACAAAACTTTATGACCCTTTCTAGACTTCGTTCCAATTAACCTGGATCATTCAACTCGCTCGCGAAGGTCGTATACGACTTTAAAGTGAATACATCTACAGTGTACAAGTAACTTTTAACTGTATCATATATACTCATGATAAGCAATTATTTTCGTTCCTAATTCGAATGAGCACATTCTGAGGCTAAATCTGCAAAAGGACAGACAAAATATTTCTTTGTACAATGCAAACGATACAAACGTAGCGGTTGATAATAGAGACAATGATTGAATAATCTGCAATATATCATTTGTTCTCGTTCAATCTATTGTACATATTGAAGAGATTGTAAAGTTTCAAGGAGTACTAAAATGTTGTGGTATTATGAATGTATTTAGAATATGAATAGCGAAAAACAGTCACCATATGGGATGTACATGTATAACTTGTCTTCCAACACCACGCTTGTGCCGAGGCCCGTTGTCATAAAACTAATCGGTCCAATAAAAGGAGCAAATAGTTTCGCCAAGTACATGCTATGGTTCACTCACAATTGTCAGACGACCTAATCATCAGACACACCAGTCAAGTGTGACCAGTGTACCTGCCTGGTTTTACCTCCTAATTACTGAGCTGCCCAATACTGTCATACTGTGGGCAGAGTAAGCTCCCTAACTCGTTGAGTGGTACAGATTAACCAGATTATGATTGTGTTTGTAAGTTGCGTTTAATCTGTGTCGGGTTGCAGTTGTTTTATTAGTCAAGACCAGGGGTAGTTTTTTCAATGAAACCTTTTAGCCGTTGAGTTTGTTTTGCATTCAAGATCCGGGGTAGAACAGATCTTCAACAACCCATTCTTGGCGTAAAAGGGTGACAGCGCTTGTCGTAAGAGGCGACTGCCGGGATCGGGTGGTCGGGTTCGCTGACTTGGTTGATGCATGTCATCGTATACCAATTGCGTGGATTGATGCACATGATGTCAATCACTGGATTGTCTGGTCCAGACTCGATTATTTACAGACCGCCGTCTGTGTGTGTGTGTGTGTGTGTGTGTGTGTGTGTGTGTGTGGATGTTAGGAATGTATAACTATATGTCGTCATGATATGGCTGAAATAGTGTATTGTCGATGTGACGTTAACATTGAACTATCTCACTCACTCGCTTAACATAACGACCCGTGAAGATCCGGGATAGAATAGGTCTTCAGCAAACCATAAGGCGACCATGCATGTCGTAAGAAGCGACTAACGGGATCGGGTGTTTATTCTCGCTGACTTGGTTGATGCATGTCATCGAATACCAATTGCGTGGAATTATTTTCATGATATTAATCACTGGATTGTCTGGTCCATACTCGATTATTTACAGACCGCCGTCATATAGCTGGAATATTGCTGAGTGCGGCGTTTAACAACAAACAAACACTTAAACATCATATACCTTTCTCATCTAATGATGATATTATTTGAAAAAATATATTTTTAAACTGCAAAAGATGTCAGTGTAGAAAACGTGAACATACATATGCTCATGTCATATCTCCTTTTGAGGAACTATCTTTGCTGGTATACTTGATATAATATACATTTTGCTGATTATGTTGTTGTACGATTGCAGATCAATATTATGTTGAACGAGATGGTGGCAGTGAACACATTAAAAATCAGATACAAGCATTACATATTGGATCACCTGCTGTCTGAAATGACACCTGTAAAGACGTCTTTAATGAGCAAGACACAACAAAGGTGATTGTTATAATTATTTATTGAAACTATTGACTTGTGGGAACACTATTCAGGAATACATCCTCGAAATCGCCTTCAAAGTGCGATGCCAGTGTCTCTTCAATAGAGTGATCTACAAAAGAAATACATCAAATCATATGATCTTGGCATATTTGACATGAAATTATTGCTGAAGCATACATTTTCAGATACAGTTATGTTGAACGGATGACGGTTTCTACTGTATAAAACGGATCATTGCAGTAAGATTTGCTCCACCTTACATTTGACTCACTGCTCCAAGTTGTTGATGCTCCTTGCGAACTCTTCCAAACTCACGCTTGAGTCTCCTAAATGGAGAAAGGTTGTTGCAGTCAGTCAGAATAAATGTTCAGGAGTCAGATTTATTCGGGAAAAGGGTCCACATTACCCATGAGAGTAAAAAAAATACAAACATTTGACAAATAATTACATTATTTTAAAAGTAATAAACATTTCATTTGTATTAATGAAGTTGAAGGCAAAAGCTCTTACCATTTTCATCTGAGAACGAAAGGAGCTCCATGGCCGATCGTCTGTCCATCAGCGTCTCAGCTTCGGATAGGTCAATTGTGCCGTCCATGTTTGTATCAAGGTTATCCACATTACGTTTGCCTTGAAAGAAAATAGTCATTTTTGGAAAGATACAAAATGAAAGAACACGAATGCATTTTCGGTTAAGGAATATGAGATAGTGGTCACTTTTAATCAGGCTATGAGTATTGATATCAAATGAACATATTTATATACATATACAGTAACATTCCAAAACATATACTCTTTTCCATTTCAAATCGTCATCGTATGTAGCTCTTTGGCTGGCTGACTAAGATTTACATCAAAACAAATAGCGAACAACATTCTGTCTCATTCTGTAGTGCTTAATGACATGGTCACATTTTCATTATGTCCGTTTTCTAGAAAAGACTATTCCATGTAATATTTTCATACATTCAAAAACAATGTTTGGTTATTTCTGTGTCCGTTTTTTCAGCAATATTCCAGGTAAAATAACAGTGGTCCTTAAATAATTGGGTGTGGCACAGACAATCCAGTGACTTATATCATGAGCATCGGCCTACGCAACTGCATGATTATAGAAAGCATCTTGTCGGTTACAATTTTTAAACTGAAAGCAGAGTTGGCTTTCGAAGCATTTCATTTATTACTTCCATTTGAACCTGATGTAAAAGAAGGAGGTTAATGTACTTGATACATCACCGATTATGTACTACTACAGCCGCTCATTGTTCTATAACTTAAACCGTAACTCCATTACAGTTTGGGAAAATAGAAGATACTGTATGTCAGGCACTTAATGAAGTACTCTTTGGCTTCGCTCACCCAACAACAGCCTGGCTCCAGTCAATGCTAGTCTGCCAACTGTGCGCCATCTAACGAACCGTCGTCTCCGTCGTCCCCAGGCATCAGACTGAGGGATTGAGACTATGGCCACAAGCAGGAGGACAAGGAACAAACGCATCTTGGGATGTATTCTGTAGTGAAAATAAATTGTTTTAGCGTGTGAGCGAGTTGGGTTTAAC
Source organism: Haliotis rufescens (assembly GCF_023055435.1). NCBI lineage: Eukaryota > Metazoa > Mollusca > Gastropoda > Lepetellida > Haliotidae > Haliotis > Haliotis rufescens. The sequence goes on from NW_025963924.1 coordinate 7,524,372, forward strand.
GCAGCCATTAACAGTTATATCACGGCGTGTCATTTTAATATGGGAGGGAAGGCCGAAGTGATGCAGGTTTTAGACGTTTACCACTTCGGCGAAACCCACGAGCACGGGTATGGTGCTTACAAACTTAGAAACATAATCGGGGTGATCCGGGATTCGAACCCACAATCTGGCGTGCCCAAGGAACGCAACTCAGCACAGCGAATTGCGGCGCCTTCGACGACTGGGCCCCCCGTGCCCACTGAATTGTTTTAAGAAGCCGCATTCTCAAGTGGGTGTGATTATTGTTGCTGATTGCCTTATGAAGCGCTGATTGCTTAAGATGTAATGGATTTGACGACTGACTATCATTATAAACAATTAAATCCTCAGTTAAATCCACATTTTGTAACCAATGCCAACTGAAATGATAAGTTACATGTAAACTAATCAGACAGATAGTGCATAAAGTATTACTCACCAGAAGGACACGAGACAGGTCACAGTTGTTATGAATGTCGTGTCCCTGGTATTTATACATTCTTTCCGTTCATCAACCCGTGAAGTGAATCTGTTGCCAAAATATGTTAAGTGCCTGTTTGACAGAAACGTGTAAATGTAAATATGAAAAGAGATAAGTATCTACTTAGTCCACACCTCCTAATTGTCCTCTTTACGAGGGCTGTGTGTGAAGTGTATTTGTGTGATATTTATTTTTTTTAAATTTGTTTGAGAATATTTAAAAGAAACTTATCACACCTCCATGTCAGAATATTCAGATCTAATTGGTTCATGTGATACTGATAAAATTCTACGTATCTCAAGTGGGAGGGAAATACATTTCTGAGAGGGACAATATATCCCGTATACCCCGCCATGAAGAAAACAGGCTGCACGTGTATTTATGAGCGAGGCCATATATCTTGCACCCTGCTACGAAGCACAAAGCTGCACATTGTTTACGAGTCAAAGAATGACACGAGAGACATCAGAAGTTACCCTTAGTTCATTCGAGAAACGGTTTTTTATCTGTTTTCAATTTGTTTTAATTTTTAATCGTTGTAGCAGTATCACACAGGGTATATGTGAAATTGTGCGTCCCACGTTAGGTTTAAAACCAAGAGCTGGATACTGCTACAACTTCTAATATTTGTGTACCAGAGGTGTATATGTCCATCTCTGAGAAAAATATATTTTCCATTCAGCAAACACTGGAAGCCTTCAAAACAACTGACGCATGAAAATACCACTGGGTCACAGGTCAATTGAATTTGTTGTATAAGCGCACTTTACAGATATTGTCTCGGTGGGGCGTCCTCTGGACACTTTGGTTCAGCTGCTGTCACATCTGTTAACCACTTTAACATATATCACAGGGGAAAGGTCAACAGGAAAGGTGACATCGATTTCGAGTAGTTCACATAAGTTTGATAAATACATGATCCATATGTTTGAAGTAATTTGTTACTTATTGAATATTGAGTCACGGTCAAAACATTGTTTTCTATTCCTTCTTGTAATGACAATTTGTAACTCCATTTCGCAAACTACAATGTATATTTATCTATGCTGTAAAATAATATACACTAAAACCTCGCTGAATCCTCCAGAGCGCTAAGAGAAATTCTATCTCTGTTGTGGAAAAAAAAATCCGTTTTTTTTCTCCACGATCTACAACAAGTATCCCAAGAATATCAAATGGCCGGTCAATAACATAATACATAAACACACTTCATATACACCCCTACCGAAGAGGACAATTAGGAAGTGTGAACTAAAGTAGATACTTATCTCTGGTCATATTTACATTTGCACGTTTCTGTCAAAAAAGCACTTAACCTAATTTGGCAACAGATTTACTTCACGGGTTGTTCAAAGGAAAGAAAGTATAAATACCAGGGACACTACATTCATATTAACACTGACCTGACTCGTGGCCTTCTGGTGAGTAATCCTTTATACACTATTTGTCCAGATTAGTTTACTATGCTTGCCGTTAAAGGCGACTAGACTAACGGGATCGGGTGGTCAGGCTCGCTGACTTGGTTGATACATGTCATTGATCCCAATTGCGTGGATCGATGCTCATGATGTCACTTGAATGTCTGGTCCAGACTCAATCATTTACAGACCGCCGTCATAGAGTTGCAATATTGCTGAGTGCGGCGTTTAACAACAAACAAACATGTAACGATGAATACTTAAAATAGGATTTTCTTCAAACAACTTATCATTTATGTATTCCTCCAGAGCAGACTGTTTTACAGTTGCCATTGGTTACAAAATGTGGATGAGATAATTGTTCCTAATGATAGTCATTCGTTAAAATTCATCACATCTTAAGCAATCTGCGTTTCATAAGGCAATCAGCCACTTGGGGGCCACGGGGACCCACTCGTCCTTGGCGGCGCGATTCGCTGTGCAGAGTTGCGTTCCTTGGGCACGCCAGAAACCTATGATTTAGGGTTCGAATCCCGGTTCGCCCCGATTATGTTTCTAGGTTTGTCAGCACAATACCCGTGCTCGTGGGTTTCACTGAGACCTGCATCACTTCGGCCTTTCCTCCCAAATTAAGCTGACACGCCGCGATATAACCGGAATACTGTTAAAAGCGGCGTTAAACCCAACTCACTCACCCACACCCACTTGAGAATGAGGCTTCTTAAAACTTTTCGTGTCGTAAAATGAACATTAACAGTGTAAATAATTTTTTTACACTATTCTATTATTGACACTTTTGACACCTCCATCATGGCAACTGTGTGTAATTTGGGAAACTTCTTTATTTTCACTACAGAATACATCCCAAGATGCGTTTGTTCCTTGTCCTCCTGCTTGTGGCCATAGTCTCCATCCCTCAGTCTGATGCCTGGGGACGACGGAGACGACGGTTCGTTAGATGGCGCACAGTTGGCAGACTAGCATTGACTGGGGCCAGGCTGTTGTTGGGTGAGCGAAGCCAAAGAGTAATTAAAAAAGTCCCTGACATACAGTATCGGCGGTCTGTAAATAATCGAGTCTGGACCGGACAATTCAGAGATTAATATTATGAGCATCGATCCCTCCAATTGGGATACGATGACATGCATTAACTATGTCAGCGAGCCTTAACACCCGATCCCATTAGTTGCCTCATACGACAAGTATAGTCGCCTTTTACGGCAAGCATGGGTTGCTGAAGACCTATTCTACCCCTGATGTTCACGGGTCATAATGAAGATGTGATTATGTCATTAAGAACTACACAATGAGGCAGAACGTTGTTGGCTCTTCGTTTATAAAGCCAACAACATACGGTGAGGAGAGGAAATGGAAAATGGAATGTTCATTTGATTTCAATTTTCATATTCATCGCCTGATTAAAATTACCACTATCTCATGTTCCATAACCGAAAATGCATTCATGTTCTTTCTTTTTGTATATTTCCGAACATGACTATTTTCTTTTAAGACAAACGTAATGTGGATAACCTTGATACAAACATGGACGGGGCAATTGATCTCTCAGAAGCTGAGACGCTAATGGACAGACGATCGGCCTTGGAACTCCTTTCGTTCGCTGATGAAAATGGTTAGAGCTTTTTTCAATTCAATTTCATTACTACAAATGAAATAATTTTCTTCATTTGTCGAGAACTCTTGATAGCATTGAAGATGAGTACATGTGTGTATTTGTATTTACATTGACACTCACCGGCAATCTGGACCCGTTTTCTAGTATAAATCTGATTGACTCATGATTATATATTCTGACTGACTGCAACAACCTTTCTACGTGTAGATGACTCAAGCGTGAGTTTGGAAGAGTTCGCAAGGAGCATCAACAACTTGGAGCAGTGAGTCAAATGTAAGGTAGAGCAATTCCTTCTGCAATGATTCCGTTTTGTAAAGTAGAAACCGTCATCCGTTCAACATGTCTGTATGTGAAAATGTATGTTTAAGCAACGATTTCATGTTAAATATTAGGAGATCATATGATTTGATGTATTTCTTTTGTAGAGCACTCCATTGAAGAGGCACTGTGAAGACGATCTCAAGGTTGTTGTCCTGAATAGTGTTTATACAAGAAAATGGCTTCAATAAATCATTTTTTCAATCGTGTCTTGGTTATTAGGCGTCTTTTCAGCAGTCATTTTAGACAGCAGGTGATCCAACATGTCCGGGCGGAGCGCGTCATACCAAAAGACGTTAAAAGATTGTACTTGTTGTTACCCTGTCTGGCGCTCGGCATTAAGGGGCTAAAACAAGGACTGGTCGGCTCGGAGTCAGTATACTGTGTCTGAGTGGGGTATTCATGTTAAACTGCGGCATGGTACCTAGTGAGCTAGCACTATAAATCGGCATCAGTCCGGACAAGTACAAGCAGCCACACAAACACACACACGTACATGCACGTCGCTATATAAGTGCAATATTCTTGGACGCGACGTTTAACCCCATTTCACCTCACCTCACCTCAACACGTAATGCTTGTAACTGATTTCCAATGTGTTCACTGCCACCATCTCCTTCAACAGAATATGGATCTGCAAACTTAAAACAACATTATCAGCATATGTATATTATATCAAATATATATGACATACAGTAAGTTTGCTTTAAACATCTTACATGGGTATCTTTTCTGCGTCATAATACACAGTCCTTATCATTCACATTAATATAGGAACATCTCTGGGGACAATCCACTCATGGCAATCTTTCATTAAAACTGACAAAACTCTTTCCATGATCATGCAAAATCTATTCTGAAAACAGAGTCCATTGTACGATTCCCATAATGGCATAAATTTATGTGTATGAATCACTATCAAAAAGTGATGGTACGAACCAAGTTCAATTCTGTCAAAACATCCTAAACTGTGATCATCTCCTGGCTGTTTCATTAAGCATTTAGTGGGATCTCAAAGGTCCTGTGCAACAGGAGTCGCTCGAGGAGACGGATACGGAAGTGTCCTCCCCGAGCACTAGTGGTCGTACAAGTGGACACTCTCCAAAAAAGATAGTCAGGAGTCGATCCCCCGTAACTCCACCTTAGTGAGTGAGTGAGTGAATATTTATAGTCACATTGGCAATATTTCAGCCATATCGTGACTAAATCAAGTTAGACAGTAATAATACATACAATTTGATTATAAAACCTGTCGTCAAAGGACAGTAAAACATAGATTATCACAGATGTATATTTTAAGACTAGTATGGAACCATAAAAAGATATCACGATAAATACATTATAAAAACGGGGCTAGGGATCGCCAGCAACTAAAGGTAGGCCACCATACCAGGAACAGTGGGGACTTACTTACTTCTGCTACCTGCACGGTTCCCCAGCAGGATTTACGCCATCCCTTAGCCGCTGGCGATTTTCATCAAGTTTAGCCAAAATTAAAACAAACAAGTATACTACGACTAAAACGGTAGTAGGAATAAACTTACTTCAAATAATGTGGTGTTACATACCCTCTCGACGGGGGGAGGGGGGGGACAATAATTTTAATTTTTCAGTACTTCAACCCCCTTTGAGGATACGGCCACTAACAATCTAAGTTACAAGTTGAACACTACTGATATATTAAAATGGTAGGCCCGGGCGAAATATTTCAATATCGCTATAAAAGATATACATATATGTATTTGCGAAACAAAAACATGAGTTTTGAGTAAAGGAAAATATTCTCGTCCATGAGCCTGCCCATAGGCCAAACCTTTTTCTCGCCCATGGGCGAAATATTTCAATATCGCTATAAAATCGTTGAATTAAGTTAAAATGAGTTAAGTTTTGTGTCATGATACCTGAAAGATATACATATATGTATTTGCGAAACAAAAACATGAGTTTTGGGAGTTTTGGTGAGAATAGTTTCCTTTGCTCAACAGTTTTAGTTTCGCAAATACATAAAGGTGTTATAAGCATGACACATGATTCAACTCATTTTACCTTAATTCAACTATTAAAATATTTCGCCCATGTTTTCGTCACTCCCTTTAAATAATTAACTAATTGTGTACAAAGTATATTGTATCATGTGAAATATACTTTATATTATATCATTACATTGCTATTTAAAAAGGGCCTTTGGTTGGATGTTTCCTTTACAGAAGTTTTACAAATTTCACCTTTTTTACATATTGCAACGATCTTTAATGAACCCGGCCTTACCTCTCAAAACGTTTTGACAGTTTATCATACGAATTAATGCGCGTGTACACCAATTCATTGGCCATATTTTCCAACACATTAAAGTTTAGTTAGTTTCTTTTTCATTTCCCATTTTATGTCTCGTTGATACATCACACTGGGAAAGTAAGTGACACTAGGTATGCAATATACAGGTACACGTGCGGTGTCGAACTGACCAATGGGCATTATGTTTACAGGCGATTGAGGAAAACTTGAGTGAATATTGTGACACTAAAGCAACTTTTAAATGCATTGTTACTTTTGGTATGAAAATGGTAACAGTTCAGAAAAAACAACAGCCTTCTTATGATAATTCTCATATTCTCATTAGGACGTTGTATCTAATTACAGTGTCGGCCTTATTTACAGGTGATTCTACAATACCTGCTCTCGGTCAATTACGATCTACCACACCACGCGTGAATAAACAGTTATGCAGGTGTTGCTGTGGGCAAATACCTAGCCTGAAAATGTATATTTTTTGGTGGATACATGTATTACAAACTTTCGTTGATATGTGGATATATTAAGCACAAAGACCCAAAAAAGTTTAGAAAGATGAATCAGTGCCTTGATATATTCAACGAGATGTGTATCATCGTTTAATGGCGTCATTCAATAAAAGTATGTTTTGAGGAGATATCAAAGGAGCCGCCCAATATACACAGTGTCGTCCGGTGAACTACCAGCCCACCCTGTCCATAAAAGTTATGTAATCAGTACACGAATATATTTGATGCGATGTCAGTGTGGAAGGAGTTTGAATTACGTCCGCCACTGGCCACAGAAATCCTCAAAGTATAGTAACAATCAATAAGGCCAATGCCGTACTAATTACCTAGCGACGCACGTAACAACGGCTGTCAATCTGTCTGCTACAGCTACCATACCATCATCCCTGTCACAACTGGCATATTAACGGCTTTCTCAAAATATTAATTGTAGAAACGTCGATGTTACATTCCTTATATCAGCTCACAGCCCTGTTTGTGAAAATATTTACTAGATCTAGACATAAGATTTAAAGACCGATTGATTCATGATCAGCGCTATTTAGTCCTGTTAATCCGACATTCTCGCACACCGACTCCGACACACCTAATTTGCAACGAATTACCGAAATCACTCATTAATCAGTCTCGTTAATCCGACACAGTGGTCAGCGTACTCCGTGGTCATCTGCCCGCGAGTACACAACCCCGTGTTTTGACACGCACTGGCTGCAGTTATTAACTTAACAAAAGCTATTCAAACCTGTATGTACAAAGCTATACAAATGTAGTTAACAAATTTAAGCCAGATAAATGTGCATGAGGCCAGTTTAAAATACGAACAGGTATATAAAACATAGTCGACTGGTATGTAAACAAGAAAGCATGGATGACTTCATTAATATTCAAAGCCTGGCTACTGATCTTGGATCGTCAAATGCGATTGGAGCGACGCCACGTGGTATTGCTGTTGGACAACGCCCCATCCCATGCTATTGTCGACACAACTAATGTGAGATGTCACTTTTTGCCACCAAACACCACATCGCACATTCAGCCACTAGATGCCGGGATCATAAAGAATTTCAAGTTTTATTATAAGAAACAGCAAATGAAATTACACCTCGACAATGCTGATGCTGAAGAACCACAAGCCCTAGACGTCAAGCGAACAGGGGACTTTGAGAAATGTGCCTTCAAAATGTGAGAAACAGAAAACACCGACAGACTATTTTAAGTAGATGAAGCAAGTTGTTAAGACAGTAGCACTTGCATTCACACGAGGAAACGTGTGTGGTTGATGTGATATATTCAGTGAGTAATGTCTCTATTGTTACGTATAAATGGGAAAATTATTATTATTATTGCAATGTCATTAATTATAAATTAAGGAATGAATGAATAAACAACATAAAAATATAAATATTTCGTTTTTAATGATTTTATTACAAGGTAAACACGGTTATTATCTATCGTGAAGATGTCCGATTTTCGATCACAAATCACTTAATTTCGTTAATCCGACATACTCGTTAATCCGACACAATCATGTGCAACCAACGATGTCGGATTAACGAGACTGGGCTGTATGTCGTATACAGTCCTCATATTTGATTAAAAAAGTAAGTACGTCAACTGGGAATTCAACTAGATGTTATCTTCCTTATATCAGCTAACAGCCCTGTTTGTGAAAATATGTACTAGACATAAGATTTAAAGACTAGTAAAATCAATTGTAAGACCGCATAGACCATAAAACCGAATAAAATATGTCTTGGTATCATCTCTTGTGTATTAGATGATGGTAATGACCTGAAATGTTATAACGTTAGATTAGGACGGAGAAACATTAAAGTGTTTTATAATACTTGGGAACATGAGCAATAAGATGTAGCAACATAAACATGCATGGAATAGGGAAAATGGTGAAAACAAAATGAAATAGACTTTAATAAAACATTATTGTACTAAATAACTTGCAAAAGCGGTGCCCAAAATTGTTTGACCGTGTTATGTGTGTTGTAGACTGACGAATAGCTAGTAATTGTGTATGCCCTCTCCTCTGAAAAATGTATCACTCAAGTATTTGCATTGTAATAAATATAGTAATGATAAAACTTGGTAATTTGGTAGGTCTCCGACAGATATGATTTTCAGGGTTTTTTACACCTTTGATTGATACGGATTACGTACATGTAGTCTAGTCACTGTCTCTAATGTATCTGCTTGTTAGAAATTTCAAATGTCCTGTTATAGCACTGTTCCTAAAATAAGGCAGTTTCTTTTATCGGGTATAAAGTAGTTGATTCGTCTTGTCACGCAGTCATTTTTACTTGATCGAATGATTTCCACAAATAATTCCGGCAGAGAGTTTTGTATTTTATTATATACATGTATTGTTAATTGTAGAAGATGCTTACATCACTGTATCTCAGAACGTAAATCTGATAACATTCAAACATGTAATTAGTACACAGTTAATTGTTACATATAATTTCCTGCATATTCCTTTTTGAACAAAAAACCTACATGTATACTGAAATCGGTGTCCACTGTTAAAAGGCTATTAGTGCAGTCGGCCATGGTAAATGGAGAGACAATAATAAGGTGATTTATTATAGTCTGTTGCAGAATATGCGGTATAAGTGTAGTCATTTATGCATATACACATTACACATATACAGATGAAATACACGATATGATACAGTGCAAGAACAAATTGAGATACGGTTTCTATTAAAAAAAATTATACGATTATGGATTTTATTAGCATGGTTAAATTTTCAGGCCAACACGGTTGAGATACAGCATCAGCATACTCAACTGGAGTTGTTTTCTGCCGGTCGTAAGTTCATTGTTTGACTGACATAGCATGATATAATAATCAAGGATTTCGAAGGTGAACGAGGGGAAAGGAAGACGCACGTGGATTTACTCTCAGGTTATTATTGTCTGGAGTTCACATTTTTGGACATTTCATATACTAATTGAACAGAGTTCACCTGCACATGTCCACTTTAGTCAGACAGACTGTTACCAAAAATGCAATGAGCTGTAGTTCTTAATCCCTTATAACAACGACAACAACAACCAGAATGAGGGCACAGTAAGGTTAAACAGTGTCCACCAGACAATCTCAGGTGGCTAACGCCATAACTCCCATCAAGTCAGCTCTATTTTTAAGCGCATAATTATTTTTTTACATTTTGAATCAAAGGAATTACAAAAAATCATATTTAACAAACCTACACATTACCAAATACAAAACTTTATGACCCTTTCTAGACTTCGTTCCAATTAACCTGGATCATTCAACTCGCTCGCGAAGGTCGTATACGACTTTAAAGTGAATACATCTACAGTGTACAAGTAACTTTTAACTGTATCATATATACTCATGATAAGCAATTATTTTCGTTCCTAATTCGAATGAGCACATTCTGAGGCTAAATCTGCAAAAGGACAGACAAAATATTCCTTTGTACAATGCAAACGATACAAACGTAGCGGTTGATAATAGAGACAATGATTGAATAATCTGCAATATATCATTTGTTCTCGTTCAATCTATTGTACATATTGAAGAGATTGTAAAGTTTCAAGGAGTACTAAAATGTTGTGGTATTATGAATGTATTTAGAATATGAATAGCGAAAAACAGTCACCATATGGGATGTACATGTATAACTTGTCTTCCAACACCACGCTTGTGCCGAGGCCCGTTGTCATAAAACTAATCGGTCCAATAAAAGGAGCAAATAGTTTCGCCAAGTACATGCTATGGTTCACTCACAATTGTCAGACGACCTAATCATCAGACACACCAGTCAAGTGTGACCAGTGTACCTGCCTGGTTTTACCTCCTAATTACTGAGCTGCCCAATACTGTCATACTGTGGGCAGAGTAAGCTCCCTAACTCGTTGAGTGGTACAGATTAACCAGATTATGATTGTGTTTGTAAGTTGCGTTTAATCTGTGTCGGGTTGCAGTTGTTTTGTTAGTCAAGACCAGGGGTAGTTTTTTCAATGAAACCTTTTAGCCGTTGAGTTTGTTTTGCATTCAAGATCCGGGGTAGAACAGATCTTCAACAACCCATTCTTGGCGTAAAAGGGTGACAGCGCTTGTCGTAAGAGGCGACTGCCGGGATCGGGTGGTCGGGTTCGCTGACTTGGTTGATGCATGTCATCGTATACCAATTGCGTGGATTGATGCACATGATGTCAATCACTGGATTGTCTGGTCCAGACTCGATTATTTACAGACCGCCGTCTGTGTGTGTGTGTGTGTGTGTGTGTGTGTGTGTGTGTGTGTGTGGATGTTAGGAATGTATAACTATATGTCGTCATGATATGGCTGAAATAGTGTATTGTCGATGTGACGTTAACATTGAACTATCTCACTCACTCGCTTAACATAACGACCCGTGAAGATCCGGGATAGAATAGGTCTTCAGCAAACCATAAGGCGACCATGCATGTCGTAAGAAGCGACTAACGGGATCGGGTGTTTATTCTCGCTGACTTGGTTGATGCATGTCATCGAATACCAATTGCGTGGAATTATTTTCATGATATTAATCACTGGATTGTCTGGTCCATACTCGATTATTTACAGACCGCCGTCATATAGCTGGAATATTGCTGAGTGCGGCGTTTAACAACAAACAAACACTTAAACATCATATACCTTTCTCATCTAATGATGATATTATTTGAAAAAATATATTTTTAAACTGCAAAAGATGTCAGTGTAGAACAACGTGAACATACATATGCTCATGTCATATCTCCTTTTGAGGAACTATCTTTGCTGGTATACTTGATATAATATACATTTTGCTGATTATGTTGTTGTACGATTGCAGATCAATATTATGTTGAACGAGATGGTGGCAGTGAACACATTAAAAATCAGATACAAGCATTACATATTGGATCACCTGCTGTCTGAAATGACACCTGTAAAGACGTCTTTAATGAGCAAGACACAACAAAGGTGATTGTTATAATTATTTATTGAAACTATTGACTTGTGGGAACACTATTCAGGAATACATCCTCGAAATCGCCTTCAAAGTGCGATGCCAGTGTCTCTTCAATAGAGTGATCTACAAAAGAAATACATCAAATCATATGATCTTGGCATATTTGACATGAAATTATTGCTGAAGCATACATTTTCAGATACAGTTATGTTGAACGGATGACGGTTTCTACTGTATAAAACGGATCATTGCAGTAAGATTTGCTCCACCTTACATTTGACTCACTGCTCCAAGTTGTTGATGCTCCTTGCGAACTCTTCCAAACTCACGCTTGAGTCTCCTAAATGGAGAAAGGTTGTTGCAGTCAGTCAGAATAAATGTTCAGGAGTCAGATTTATTCGGGAAAAGGGTCCACATTACCCATGAGAGTAAAAAAAATACAAACATTTGACAAATAATTACATTATTTTAAAAGTAATAAACATTTCATTTGTATTAATGAAGTTGAAGGCAAAAGCTCTTACCATTTTCATCTGAGAACGAAAGGAGCTCCATGGCCGATCGTCTGTCCATCAGCGTCTCAGCTTCGGATAGGTCAATTGTGCCGTCCATGTTTGTATCAAGGTTATCCACATTACGTTTGCCTTGAAAGAAAATAGTCATTTTTGGAAAGATACAAAATGAAAGAACACGAATGCATTTTCGGTTAAGGAATATGAGATAGTGGTCACTTTTAATCAGGCTATGAGTATTGATATCAAATGAACATATTTATATACATCTACAGTAACATTCCAAAACATATTCTCTTTTCCATTTCAAATCGTCATCGTATGTAGCTCTTCGGCTGGCTGACTAAGATTTACATCAAAACAAATAGCGAACAACATTCTGTCTCATTCTGTAGTGCTTAATGACATGGTCACATTTTCATTATGTCCGTTTTCTAGAAAAGACTATTCCATGTAATATTTTCATACATTCAAAAACAATCTTTGGTTATTTCTGTGTCCGTTTTTTCAGCAATATTCCAGGTAAAATAACAGTGGTCCTTAAATAATTGGGTGTGGCACAGACAATCCAGTGACTTATATCATGAGCATCGGCCTACGCAACTGCATGATTATAGAAAGCATCTTGTCGGTTACAATTTTTAAACTGAAAGCAGAGTTGGCTTTCGAAGCATTTCATTTATTACTTCCATTTGAACCTGATGTAAAAGAAGGAGGTTAATGTACTTGATACATCACCGATTATGTACTACTACAGCCGCTCATTGTTCTATAACTTAAACCGTAACTCCATTACAGTTTGGGAAAATAGAAGATACTGTATGTCAGGCACTTAATGAAGTACTCTTTGGCTTTGCTCACCCAACAACAGCTTGGCTCCAGTCAATGCTAGTCTGCCAACTGTGCGCCATCTAACGAACCGTCGTCTCCGTCGTCCCCAGGCATCAGACTGAGGGATTGAGACTATGGCCACAAGCAGGAGGACAAGGAACAAACGCATCTTGGGATGTATTCTGTAGTGAAAATAAATTGTTTTAGCGTGTGAGCGAGTTGGGTTTAACGCAGCCATTAACAGTTATATCACGGCGTGTCAGCTTAATATGGGAGGGAAGGCCGAAGTGATGCAGGTTTTAGACGTTTACCACTTCGGCGAAACCCACGAGCACGGGTATGGTGCTTACAAACTTAGAAACATAATCGGGGTGATCCGGGATTCGAACCCACAATCTGGCGTGCCCAAGGAACGCAACTCAGCACAGCGAATTGCGGCGCCTTAAGCGACTGGGCCCCCCGTGCCCCACTGAATTGTTTTAAGAAGCCGCATTCTCAAGTGGGTGTGATTATTGTTGCTGATTGCCTTATGAAGCGCTGATTACTTAAGATGTAATGGATTTGACGACTTACTATCATTACAAACAATTAAATCCTCAGTTAAATCCACATTTTGTAACCAATGCCAACTGAAATGAAAAAGTTACATGTAAACTAATCAGACAGATAGTGCATAAAGTATTACTCACCAGAAGGACACGAGACAGGTCACAGTTGTTATGAATGTCGTGTCCCTGGTATTTATACATTCTTTCCGTTCATCAACCCATGAAGTGAATCTGTTGCCAAAATATGTTAAGTGCCTGTTTGACAGAAACGTGTAAATGTAAATATGAAAAGAGATAAGTATCTACTTAGTCCACACCTCCTAATTGTCCTCTTTACGAGGGCTGTGTGTGAAGTGTATTTGTGTGTAATATTTATTTAAAAACATTTTGTTTGAGAATATTTAAAAGAAACTTATCACACCTCCATGTCAGAATATTCAGATCTAATTGGTTCATGTGATACTGATAAAATTCTACGTATCTCAAGTGGGAGGGAAATACATTTCTGAGCGGGACAATATATCCCGTATACCCCGCCATGAAGAAAACAGGCTGCACGTGTATTTATGAGCGAGGCCATATATCTTGCACCCTGCTACGAAACACAAAGCTGCACATTGTTTACGAGTCAAAGAATGACACGAGAGACATCACAAGTTACCCTTAGCTCATTCGAGCAACGGTTTTCTATCTGTTTTCAATTTGTTTTAATTTTTAATCGTTGTGGCAGTATCACACGGGGTATATGTGAATTTGTGCGTCCCACGTTAGGTTTAAAACCAAGAGCTGGATACTGCTACAACTTCTAATATTTGTGTACCAGAGGTGTATATGTCCATCTCTGAGAAAAATATATTTTCCATTCAGCAAACACTGGAAGCCTTCAAAACAACTGACGCATGAAAATACCACTGGGTCACAGGTCAATTGAATTTGTTGTATAAGCGCACTTTACAGATATTGTCTCGGTGGGGCGTCCTCTGGACACTTTGGTTCAGCTGCTGTCACATCACGACTTTAACATATATCACAGGGGAAAGGTCAACAGGAAAGGTGACATCGATTTCGAGTAGTTCACATAAGTTTGATAAATACATGATCAATATGTTTGAAGTAATTTGTTACTTATTGAATATTGAGTCACGGTCAAAACATTGTTTTCTATTCCTCCTTGTAATGACAAACATGTATATACCATATCGCAATAGCTTGAAACTTAAAAAAACATTGGGGACAGAGAATCCGAAATTCGTCGTAGTTCTTAAGTTCTTAAATGTGTACCCGAGTCTGTAAATGTGTACGTGGGGCTATTGTTGTGCATATAATACAGCACTTACATAACTGTAATGTCTTCAAATCTGCACATACCCCATTTCGCAAACTACAATGTATATTTATCTATGCTGTAAAACAATATACACTAAAACCTCGCTGAATCCTCCAGAGCGCTAAGAGAAATTCTATCTCTGTTGTGGAAAATTATTTTTTTCCGGGTTTTTTTCCACGATCTACCCCAAACATCCCAAGAATATCAAATGGCCGGTCAACAACATAATACATAAACACACTTCATACACACCCCTCCCGAAGAGGACAATTAGGAAGTGTGAACTAAAGTAGATACTTATCTTAGCTAAGCTGTATGACGTGCGGCTTGTTATTCGTACAGTCAAGCTACAGAGTGACACCCGATTGCTTACAACTGATATGTAAATTTGTAGATCCAAAATAAAAGAAACCAAATAACAGGTCCCATTTTAATTCTGGAAACCCAAAAGTCCAGAAACTCTACGGTCTTTGCCCAGTCTCGGTCAAAGGTATTTACAAAATTAAACATGCTGTTTTTGTGGGGACATACCAAGGAAGAAAAAATGAAAAAAAATTGTTCAAAAACTCAATATTTACATTATGTCGCCCATGGGCAGGCCCGGGCGAAATATTTCAATATTGCTATAAAATCGTTAAATTAAGTTAAAATGAGTTAAATTTTGTGTCATGATACTTAAAAGATATACATATATGTATTTGCGAAACAAAAACATGAGTTTTGAGTAAAGGAAAATATTCTCGTCCATGAGCCTGCCCATAGGCCAAACCTTTCTCTCGCCCATGGGCGAAATATTTCAATATCGCTATAAAATCGTTGAATTAAGTTAAAATGAGTTAAGTTTTGTGTCATGATACCTGAAAGATATACATATATGTATTTGCGAAACAAAAACATGAGTTTTGAGTAAAGGAACATATTCTCACCCATGCATGGGCGAAATATTTCAATATCGCTATAAAATCGTTGAATTGACTTAAGATGAGTTAAATTTTGTGTCATGATACTTGAATAAATACATTTAATGTATTTGCGAAACAAAAACATGAGTTTTAAGTAAAGGAACATATTCTCGCCCATGCATGGGCGAGAAAAAGGTTTGGCCCATGGGCGAGAATATTTTCCTTTGCTCAACAGCTTTAGTTTCGCAAATACATAAAGGTGTTATAAGCATGACACATGATTCAACTCATTTTACCTTAATTCAACTATTTAAATATTTCGCCCATGTTTTCGGCACTCCCTTTAAATAATTAACTAATAGTGTACAAAGTATATTGTATCATGTGAAATATACTTTATATTATATCATTACATTGCTATTTAAAAAGGGCCTTTGGTTGGATGTTTCCTTTACAGAAGTTTTACAAATTTCACCTTTTTTACATATTGCAACAATCTTTAATGAACCCGGCCTTACCTCTCAAAACGTTCTGACAGTTTATCATACGAATTAATGCGCGTGTACACCAATTCATTGGCCATATTTTCCAACACATTAAAGTTTAGTTAGTTTCTTTTTCATTTCCCATTTTTATGTCTCGTTGATACATCACACTGGGAAAGTAAGTGACACTAGGTATGCAATATACAGGTACACGTGCAGTCTCGAACTGACCAATGGGAATTATGTTTACAGGCGATTGAGGAAAACTTGAGTGAATATTGTGACACTAAAGCAACTTTTAAATGCATTGTTACTTTTGGTATGAAAATGGTAACAGTTCAGAAAAAAAACAAAAGCCTTCTTATGATAATTCTCATATTCTCATCAGGATGTTGTATCTAATTACAGTGTCGGCCTTATTTACAGGTGATTCTACAATACCTGCTCTCGGTCAATTACGATCTACCACACCACGCGTGAATAAACAGTTATGCAGGTGTTGCTGTGGGCAAATACCTAGCCTGAAAATGTATATTTTTTTGGTGGATACATGTATTACAAATTTTCGTTGATATGTGGATATATTAAGCACAAAGACCAAAAAAGGTTTATGAAAGATGAATCAGTGCCTTGATATATTCAACGAGATGTGTATCATCGTTTAATGGCGTCATTCAATAAAAGTATGTTTTGAGGAGATATCAAAGGAACCGCCCAATAGACCCGGTGTCCTCCCATTAGTTAGACGTCCCAATAGTTAGACAGCTTATAACAACACTTTAAACGGTTGAGTGCACACTAACCCTTATGCTTGTTACCTCAGACTTTAAAATGGAATAGTCTAGATAAGATCTGACAAACAAAGCAAAGCAGCTTTAAATAGATACTTTAATATTATACTTAACATTTAATGACACTTTACATTTGATAAATTATATACAGTTTGGTGAAATGATGGCATCGCTGGGATGCTGGCTTCATCTACTTGAGTGACTTGCTCCTCTAGAACAGAACAGAACTTTATTACGCTCAGCCCGAGATCCTCGGCATAGGAGGTACAAACTGACAGCAAAATAAACATTATAATTGCGGATTGTGGTTAGCCGGAAGATTTTACAATTTGCATTACATATTTACAGAATTTACTAAGGTTTTTTAATACAGATATCTCTTTACAAGTGAAAAGTCTTTGAAATTTAATCATATTAGGTCTTTTAGAATATGTAGGTGGGATATACAAAATTCTTTCTTTAGTAAAATATGGACATTTAAAAATATAGTGAAATTCATCTCCAATATCATCAATAAAAGGCAGTTTACATTTTCTTTCACAAATAGGTATCCCATTCCATCTTCCTTTTTCAATTGGTAAGTGGTGGCATGAAGTACGAAATAAAAGTAGAGGGATAGCTTTATTTAGGGGTAGGGACGTCAGATAATTTTCTAATTCAAATTGTGGTTTCAAGAGAGAATAGACTACACTTTCCTCGTGCAATGCCTGCATCTGTGTGGTTTCTTCTCGCGCTCTTTTACGAAGATTGCTGACAAAGTTCACTCTGGTTTCATCTTCAGGCGGATGGTTATGTTCCGACTGATTGCAAAGAAAGTCACCGACAGTCGTACATTTCCCATTGCACGTCTTGACGACACATCTCGAATGTGAGCAGGTTTGCCTCTCGCGGTTTCTGTTGTAAATATATCCATCTAATATCAACTGCTCACTTCCACGCCGAGAGATGATGTACTCTACTTTCCTTAAACCATCCATATCGATACTGATAATGATACGTACCCCAAGATCATTTTTATTTCTTTGATGAGTACGTAATCTAAACTCAACTCCTTCAACTGATCATACAGTAAGACAATTAAGCTACTCCATAGTTTACACAGTTAATCTCATGCCTATTGAACCTGTGCTGAGAGTAAGGTAATTTAGGTTAATTAAACGAAATTATAACATTTATACTCCCTAAACTGTGAGTCCCCTATCCCTACTCAGTACTTTAATCTAATTAGGACTGATCCATTACACCTGTAGGTATATTCCCTCTTTGCCTAAATAGAAATGTCTAACAATTGGGACGTCTAACTAATGGGACGTCTAACTAATGGGATATAACCATATACACAGTGTCGTCCGGTGAACTACCACCCCACCCTGTCCATAAAAGTTATGTAATCGGTACACAAATCTATTTGATGCGAGTCAGTGTAGAAGGAGTTTGAATTACGTCCGCCACTGGCCACAGAAATCCTCAAAGTATAGTAACAATCAATAAGGCCAATGCCGTACTAATTACCTAGCAACGCACGTAACAACGGCTGTCAATCTGTCTGCTACAGCTACCATACCATCATCCCTGTCACAACTTGCATATTAACGGATTATTCAAAATATTAATTGTAGAAACGTCGTTAAGAGACTAACGTACGTCGTATTCAGTCCTCAACTGGATGTTACATTCCTTATATCAGCTAACAGCCCTGTTTATGAAAATATTTACTAGACATAAGATTTAAAGACTAATAAAATCAATTGTAAGACCGCATAGACCATAAAACCGAATAAAATATGTCTTGGTATCATCTCTTGTGTATTAGATGATGATAATAACCTGAAATGTTATAACGTTAGATTAAGAAGGAGAAACACCAAAGTGTTTTACAATACTTGGAAACATGAGCAATAAGTTGTAGCAACATAAACATGCATGGAATAGGGAAAATAGTGAAAACAAATTTCAAAGGATTTTTTAAAACATGCAGACAAGTGCAGTTTTAGACAGTTGTGTCTACAGGTTCTACTACACCAAATCAGAACTGGTTGTGACAGTGCGGTTTTCGTAGGGCTGTGATTGGATGATATTGTGAAAGATTTTTATGTCTTTTAAATGTACATCCATCCAGCAATTAAAACTGCCCATATTTGTCAATATTTGGTGCTGACTTTTTTAACAAGATGACTTATGCTTTATGTGAGCACAGATATTTTCAAATAGGCGACATTTGGTGCGGAACTGGGGTTGGTGTGTTCACCTTCCTGTACTCGGAAAAGGAGCTGACTAACCTAGCCAAAATTTGTGTTTTTACTGCAGCTTTATATATATGTAAATGTAATGGCGCTTGAATGCCTAGTTATTTTTTAAAAAGATATAACGTTACTATAGAAGTCTATAGGAAAACATTTGGTTGTGTGTAACCAGTAAGGTTAAACAGTGTCCACCAGACAATCTCAGGTGGCTAACGCCATATCTCCCATCAAGTCAGCTCTATTTTTAAGCGCATAATTATTTTTTTACATTTTGAATCAAAGGAATTACAAAAAATCATATTTAACAAACCTACACATTACCAAATACAAAACTTTATAACCCTTTCTAGACTTCGTTCCAATTAACCTGGATCATTCAACTCGCTCGCGAAGGTCGTATACGACTTTAAAGTGAATACATCTACAGTGTACAAGTAACTTTTAACTGTATCATATATACTCATGATAAGCAATTATTTTCGTTCCTAATTCGAATGAGCACATTCTGAGGCTAAATCTGCAAAAGGACAGACAAAATATTTCTTGTACAATACAAACGATACAAACGTAGCGGTTGATAATAGAGACAATGATTGAATAATCTGCAATATATCATTTGTTCTCGTTCAATCTAATGTACATATTGAAGTGATTGTAAAGTTTCAAGGAGTACTAAAATGTTGTGGTATTATGAATGTATTTAGAATATGAATAGCGAAAAACAGTCACCATATGGGATGTACATGTATAACTTGTCTTCCAACACCACGCTTGTGCCGAGGCCCGTTGTCATAAAACTAATCGGTCCCATAAAAGGAGCAAATAGTTTCGCCAAGTACATGCTATGGTTCACTCACAATTGTCAGACGACCTAATCGTCAGACACACCAGTCAAGTGTGACCAGTGTACCTGCCTGGTTTTACCTCCTAATTACCGAGCTGCCCAATACTGCCATACTGTGGGCAGAGTAAGCTCCCTAACTCGTTGAGTGATACAGATTAACCAGATTATGATTGTGTTTGTAAGTTGCGTTTAATCTGTGTCGGGTTGCAGTTGTTTTATTAGGCAGGACCAGGGGTAGTTTTTTCAATGAAATCTTTTAGCCGTTGAGTTTGTTTTGCATTCATTCCATTAAATACATTGTTAGGTAGAATAATAACACGTTATATAGATTAAACATCTCCCTAACCTGAGTATTATCTCACAGGTACTCTAAGTACCGTACTATATTACTTTGAGGAGATATTGAGAATAATTTTTGAGTTGGCATTATATGCTGTCTGAATGACATTACACAAATCCCTGCGTCAATGGACCCGTGAAGATCCGGGGTAGAACAGATCTTCAACAACCCATTCTTGGCGTAAAAGGGCGACAGCGCTTGTCGTAAGAGGCGACTGCCGGGATCGGGTGGTCAGGTTCGCTGACTTGGTTGATGCATGTCATCGTATACCAATTGCGTGGATCGATGCACATGATGTTAATCACTGGATTGTCTGGTCCAGACTCGATTATTTACAGACCGCCGTCATACAGCTGAAATATTGCTAAGTGCGGCGTTATACAACTAACAAACAAACAAAACTTTGAGGAATTCACAACAATCACTTTGACGAGGTATGCATATCTTGCAATCACCCTGAATCAAGTTACTGGAATGTCAAACCCGGGCTTGGTTAAAACAAGAATTGCAGTTAGATCCGCTATATGCTGTAGATCTCCTGTAGTCAAGAGATGCAATAGCGAGGCAGAACTATGTCAATTTATGAGGGATAGACACCTACTCGAACATATATAAACAGAGCAGCCAAAGATAAAAATGAAATCATATCATGTACGAAAATCATATCAACACAAAAAGAGAAAGTGTATGAGTACTAATACTTGCAATAGATATGTGTCTGGTCCAGACTCGATTATTTACAGACCGCCGTCATACAGCTGAAATATTGCTAAGTGCGGCGTTATACAACTAACAAACAAACAAAACTTTGAGGAATTCACAACAATCACTATGACGAGGTATGCATATCTTGCAATCACCCTGAATCAAGTTACTGGAATGTCAAACCCGGGCTTGGTTAAAACAAGAATTGCAGTTAGATCCGCTATATGCTGTAGATCTCCTGTAGTCAAGAGATGCAATAGCGAGGCAGAACTATGTCAATTTATGAGGGATAGACACCTACTCGAACATATATAAACAGAGCAGCCAAAGATAAAAATGAAATCATATCATGTACGAAAATCATATCAACACAAAAAGAGAAAGTGTATGAGTACTAATACTTGCAATAGATATGTGTCTGGTCCAGACTCGATTATTTACAGACCGCCGTCATACAGCTGAAATATTGCTAAGTGCGGCGTTATACAACTAACAAACAAACAAAACTTTGAGGAATTCACAACAATCACTATGACGAGGTATGCATATCTTGCAATCACCCTGAATCAAGTTACTGGAATGTCAAACCCGGGCTTGGTTAAAACAAGAATTGCAGTTAGATCCGCTATATGCTGTAGATCTCCTGTAGTCAAGAGATGCAATAGCGAGGCAGAACTATGTCAATTTATGAGGGATAGACACCTACTCGAACATATATAAACAGAGCAGCCAAAGATAAAAATGAAATCATATCATGTACGAAAATCATATCAACACAAAAAGAGAAAGTGTATGAGTACTAATACTTGCAATAGATATGTGTTCTCTACGTACACACATGAGTCCCATTCGACAGTCTACAACACACGAACAACTGTCAAACAAGTTTGGTTACCCCTTCTGTTCAGGCGAGTTATTTAGTTCAATAAATTTGTTTTAAAATCCTTTGCAATTTGTTTTCACTATTTTCCCTATTCCATGCATGTTTATGTTGCTACAACTTATTGCTCATGTTTCCAAGTATTGTAAAACACTTTGGTGTTTCTCCTTCTTAATCTAACGTTATAACATTTCAGCTCATTATCATCATCTAATACACAAGAGATGATACCAAGACATATTTTATTCGGTTTTATGGTCTATGCGGTCTTACAATTGATTTTATTAGTCTTTAAATCTTATGTCTAGTAAATATTTTCACAAACAGGGCTGTTAGCTGATATAAGGAATGTAACATCCAGTTGAGGACTGAATACGACGTACGTTAGTCTCTTAACGACGTTTCTACAATTAATATTTTGAATAATCCGTTAATATGCCAGTTGTGACAGGGATGATGGTATGGTAGCTGTAGCAGGCAGATTGACAGCCGTTGTTACGTGCGTTACTAGGTAATTAGTACGGCATTGGCCTTGTTGATTGTTACTATACTTTGAGGATTTCTGTGGCCTGTGGCGGACGTAATTCAAACTCCTTCCTACAGGCGTTTCAAACACCATTACGATACGGAAGATTAGGTTAAGAAACCACTGAGTCGTTGCCACATTTCCAAGGATGGTGGCACAGTTGCTAATGTCACTATCATTGGATCCAGAACACTATCTTCAAGATTACCATATAACAGTTCCATATTCACAGTAGAAGCAAATGTCATTTTAACAGCACTAAAATATATCAAGAACCAATCTGAACATAAACAGCTTATCCTTTTTCCCATTCTCCTTCGTGCGTTCGGGCTATGACAAAATATGTCATGTAAACATCCACTCTTGGTCGACATATTTGCGTGTTTTAATGATCTGGCGTGTTTTAAAAGCTACTGGCCAATATGACATCGTCTTTTGGTGGTTACCCAGCCATGTTTCAATGGCCGATACGGCTGCAAAAACACTCAACAAATCTGTGACACCACTTCTTAGTCCATACAACTTAAATGTTACATCAAAGATCTCATGCAAAGGAGTGAGTGAGTGAGTTGGGTTTAAGGCCGCTTTTAACAATATTCCAGTTATATCACGGCCTGTCAGCTTAATGTGGGAGGAAAGCCCGAAGTGATGCAGGTCTCAAACGTGTACCACTTCGGTGAAACCCACGATCACGGGTATGGTGCTGACAAACCTAGAAACATAATCGGGGCGAACTGGGATTCGAACCCACAATCATAGGTTTCTGGCGTGTTCAAGGGACACGACTCTGCACAGCGAATCGCGGCGCCTTAGACGACTGGGCCACCCGTGCCCCCTCATGCAAAAGAGGGACACCCGAGTAGGTGTAAATACGCTACATGAAATTACACCAACCATCGGTTACACTGATTTTGGTTAGTCAGTCAAGATTTGGAAAGATCAAAAACCGATGATGTCGTATTGGCCATTGACGCTAAAGTCATGAACATTTATTGAAAGGTGAGGACCCTCCATTCTGCATCCCTTGTGATGAAAGATCAATGTTTCAAATCATCATCTATTAAAGATCTTTTTCGTAGAATTAATTCTCGTTTAATTATTGGCTTTTAAAGGATTAGAATTATTTGAAATATTTTTATTAATATTTTTTTTAAAACATGTTTTCAAATTCGCAACTGAAATTGTTTGTGGTTGAACCCTCGAAGGCGGTTCAAGTACAGTGATATCAGTGTCCCCCTGTGAGGGTACATACGTTCCACATGATGTCTTGATGAACATATTATATTTATCTCTGTACTTTATGTATGCTCTTGTACCACCGTCGGTGGTCTATGGAGAATAGAGAATCTGATATCAGTGTCCCCCTGAGAGGGTACATACGTTCCTCATCTTTCAAAGTAAATCTAAACTATCACATTTATGTGTGTGTGTGTGTGTGTGTGTGTGTGTGTGTGTGTGTGTGTGTGTGTGTGTGTGTGTGTGTGTGTGTTTGTGTGTGTTTGTGTATGTATGTTAGGAATGTATAACTATATGTCGTCATGATATGGCTGAAATAGTGTATTGTGTAAAAAAATATAATTAAACTGCAAAAGATGTCAGTGTAGAACAATGTGAACATACATATGCTCATGTCATATCTCCTTTTGAGGAACTACCTTTGCTGGTAATGTTGTACGATTAAACAAACAACAAACAAAACAAATATTGTATATCAGATATACTTGATATAATATACATTTTGCTGATTATGTTGTTGTACGATTGCAGATCAATATTATGTTGAACGAGATGGTGGCA
Source organism: Haliotis rufescens (assembly GCF_023055435.1). Classification (NCBI taxonomy): domain Eukaryota; kingdom Metazoa; phylum Mollusca; class Gastropoda; order Lepetellida; family Haliotidae; genus Haliotis; species Haliotis rufescens. The sequence goes on from NW_025963924.1 coordinate 7,548,736, forward strand.
GTGAACACATTAGAAATCAGATACAAGCATTACATATTGGATCACCTGCTGTCTGAAATGACACCTGTAAAGACGTCTTTAATGAGCAAGACACAACAAAGGTGATTGTTATAATTATTTATTGAAACTGTTGACTTGTGGGAACACTATTCAGGAATACATCCTCGAAATCGCCTTCAAAGTGCGATGCCAGTGTCTCTTCAATAGAGTGATCTACAAAAGAAATACATCAAATCATATGATCTTGGCATATTTGACATGAAATTATTGCTGAAGCATACATTTTCAGATACAGTTATGTTGAACGGATGACGGTTTCTACTGTATAAAACGGATCATTGCAGTAAGATTTTCTCCACCTTACATTTAACTCACTGCTCCAAGTTGTTGATGCTCCTTGCGAACTCTTCCAAACTCACGCTTGAGTCTCCTAAATGGAGAAAGGATGTTGCAGTCAGTCAGAATAAATGTTCAGGAGTCAGATTTATTCAGGAAAAGGGTCCACATTACCCATGAGAGTAAAAAAAATACAAACATTTGACAAATAATTACATTATTTTAAAAGTAATAAACATTTCATTTGTATTAATGAAGTTGAAGGCAAAAGCTCTTACCATTTTCATCTGAGAACGAAAGGAGCTCCATGGCCGATCGTCTGTCCATTAGCGTCTCAGCTTCGGATAGGTCAATTGTGCCGTCCATGTTTGTATCAAGGTTATCCACATTACGTTTGCCTTGAAAGAAAATAGTCATTTTTGGAAAGATACAAAATGAAAGAACACGAATGCATTTTCGGTTAAGGAATATGAGATACTGGTCACTCTTAATCAGGCTATGAGTATTGATATCAAATGAACATATTTATATACATATAAGGTAACATTCCAAAACATATACTCTTTTCCATTTCAAATCGTCATCGTATGTAGCTCTTCGGCTGGCTGACTAAGATTTACATCAAAACAAATAGCGAACAACATTCTGTCTCATTCTGTAGTGCTTAATGACATGGTCACATTTTCATTATGTCCGTTTTCTAGAATAGACTATTCCATGTAATATTTTCATACATTCAAAAACAATGGTTACTTCTGTGTCCGTTGTTTCAGCAATATTCCAGGTAAAATAACAGTGGTCCTTAAATAATTGGGTGTGGCACAGACAATCCAGTGACTTATATCATGAGCATCGGTCTACGCAACTGCATGATTATAGAAAGCATCTTGTCGGTTACAATTTTTAAACTGAAAGCAGAGTTGGCTTTCGAAGCATTTCATTTATTACTTCCATTTGAACCTGATGTAAAAGAGGGAGGTTAATGTACTTGATACATCACCGATTATGTACTACTACAACCGCTCATTGTTCTATAACTTAAACCGTAACTCCATTACAGTTTGGGAAAATAGAAGATACTGTATGTCAGGCACTTAATGAAGTACTCTTTGGCTTCGCTCACCCAACAACAGCCTGGCTCCAGTCAATGCTAGTCTGCCAACTGTGCGCCATCTAACGAACCGTCGTCTCCGTCGTCCCCAGGCATCAGACTGAGGGATGGAGACTATGGCCACAAGCAGGAGGACAAGGAACAAACGCATCTTGGGATGTATTCTGTAGTGAAAATAAATTGTTTTAGCGTGTGAGCGAGTTGGGTTTAACGCAGCCATGAACAGTTATATCACGGCGTGTCATTTTAATATGGGAGGGAAGGCCGAAGTGATGCAGGTTTTAGACGTTTACCACTTCGGCGAAACCCACGAGCACGGGTATGGTGCTTACAAACTTAGAAACATAATCGGGGTGAACCGGGATTCGAACCCACAATCTGGCGTGCCCAAGGAACGCAACTCAGCACAGCGAATTGCGGCGCCTTCGACGACTGGGCCCCCCGTGCCCACTGAATTGTTTTAAGAAGCCGCATTCTCAAGTGGGTGTGATTATTGTTGCTGATTGCCTTATGAAGCGCTGATTGCTTAAGATGTAATGGATTTGACGACTGACTATCATTATAAACAATTAAATCCTCAGTTAAATCCACATTTTGTAACCAATGCCAACTGAAATGATAAGTTACATGTAAACTAATCAGACAGATAGTGCATAAAGTATTACTCACCAGAAGGACACGAGACAGGTCACAGTTGTTATGAATGTCGTGTCCCTGGTATTTATACATTCTTTCCGTTCATCAACCCGTGAAGTGAATCTGTTGCCAAAATATGTTAAGTGCCTGTTTGACAGAAACGTGTAAATGTAAATATGAAAAGAGATAAGTATCTACTTAGTCCACACCTCCTAATTGTCCTCTTTACGAGGGCTGTGTGTGAAGTGTATTTGTGTGTGATATTTATTTTTTTTAAATTTGTTTGAGAATATTTAAAAGAAACTTATCACACCTCCATGTCAGAATATTCAGATCTAATTGGTTCATGTGATACTGATAAAATTCTACGTATCTCAAGTGGGAGGGAAATACATTTCTGAGAGGGACAATATATCCCGTATACCCCGCCATGAAGAAAACAGGCTGCACGTGTATTTATGAGCGAGGCCATATATCTTGCACCCTGCTACGAAGCACAAAGCTGCACATTGTTTACGAGTCAAAGAATGACACGAGAGACATCACAAGTTACCCTTAGTTCATTCGAGAAACGGTTTTTTATCTGTTTTCAATTTGTTTTAATTTTTAATCGTTGTAGCAGTATCACACGGGGTATATGTGAAATTGTGCGTCCCACGTTAGGTTTAAAACCAAGAGCTGGATACTGCTACAACTTCTAATATTTGTGTACCAGAGGTGTATATGTCCATCTCTGAGAAAAATATATTTTCCATTCAGCAAACACTGGAAGCCTTCAAAACAACTGACGCATGAAAATACCACTGGGTCACAGGTCAATTGAATTTGTTGTATAAGCGCACTTTACAGATATTGTCTCGGTGGGGCGTCCTCTGGACACTTTGGTTCAGCTGCTGTCACATCTGTTAACCACTTTAACATATATCACAGGGGAAAGGTCAACAAGAAAGGTGACATCGATTTCGAGTAGTTCACATAAGTTTGATAAATACATGATCCATATGTTTGAAGTAATTTGTTACTTATTGAATATTGAGTCACGGTCAAAACATTGTTTTCTATTCCTTTTTGTAATGACAATTTGTAACTCCATTTCGCAAACTACAATGTATATTTATCTATGCTGTAAAATAATATACACTAAAACCTCGCTGAATCCTCCAGAGCGCTAAGAGAAATTCTATCTCTGTTGTGGAAAAAAAAATCCGTTTTTTTTCTCCACGATCTACAACAAGTATCCCAAGAATATCAAATGGCCGGTCAATAACATAATACATAAACACACTTCATATACACCCCTACCGAAGAGGACAATTAGGAAGTGTGAACTAAAGTAGATACTTATCTCTGGTCATATTTACATTTGCACGTTTCTGTCAAAAAAGCACTTAACCTAATTTGGCAACAGATTTACTTCACGGGTTGTTCAAAGGAAAGAAAGTATAAATACCAGGGACACTACATTCATATTAACACTGACCTGACTCGTGGCCTTCTGGTGAGTAATCCTTTATACACTATTTGTCCAGATTAGTTTACTATGCTTGCCGTTAAAGGCGACTAGACTAACGGGATCGGGTGGTCAGGCTCGCTGACTTGGTTGATACATGTCATTGATCCCAATTGCGTGGATCGATGCTCATGATGTCACTTGAATGTCTGGTCCAGACTCAATCATTTACAGACCGCCGTCATAGAGTTGCAATATTGCTGAGTGCGGCGTTTAACAACAAACAAACATGTAACGATGAATACTTAAAATAGGATTTTCTTCAAACAACTTATCATTTATGTATTCCTCCAGAGCAGACTGTTTTACAGTTGCCATTGGTTACAAAATGTGGATGAGATAATTGTTCCTAATGATAGTCATTCGTTAAAATTCATCACATCTTAAGCAATCTGCGTTTCATAAGGCAATCAGCCACTTGGGGGCCACGGGGACCCACTCGTCCTTGGCGGCGCGATTCGCTGTGCAGAGTTGCGTTCCTTGGGCACGCCAGAAACCTATGATTTAGGGTTCGAATCCCGGTTCGCCCCGATTATGTTTCTAGGTTTGTCAGCACAATACCCGTGCTCGTGGGTTTCACTGAGACCTGCATCACTTCGGCCTTTCCTCCCAAATTAAGCTGACACGCCGCGATATAACCGGAATACTGTTAAAAGCGGCGTTAAACCCAACTCACTCACCCACACCCACTTGAGAATGAGGCTTCTTAAAACTTTTCGTGTCGTAAAATGAACATTAACAGTGTAAATAATTTTTTTACACTATTCTATTATTGACACTTTTGACACCTCCATCATGGCAACTGTGTGTAATTTGGGAAACTTCTTTATTTTCACTACAGAATACATCCCAAGATGCGTTTGTTCCTTGTCCTCCTGCTTGTGGCCATAGTCTCCATCCCTCAGTCTGATGCCTGGGGACGACGGAGACGACGGTTCGTTAGATGGCGCACAGTTGGCAGACTAGCATTGACTGGGGCCAGGCTGTTGTTGGGTGAGCGAAGCCAAAGAGTAATTCAAAAAGTCCCTGACATACAGTATCGGCGGTCTGTAAATAATCGAGTCTGGACCGGACAATTCAGAGATTAATATTATGAGCATCGATCCCTCCAATTGGGATACGATGACATGCATTAACTATGTCAGCGAGCCTTAACACCCGATCCCATTAGTTGCCTCATACGACAAGTATAGTCGCCTTTTACGGCAAGCATGGGTTGCTGAAGACCTATTCTACCCCTGATGTTCACGGGTCATAATGAAGATGTGATTATGTCATTAAGAACTACACAATGAGGCAGAACGTTGTTGGCTCTTCGTTTATAAAGCCAACAACATACGGTGAGGAGAGGAAATGGAAAATGGAATGTTCATTTGATTTCAATTTTCATATTCATCGCCTGATTAAAATTACCACTATCTCATGTTCCATAACCGAAAATGCATTCATGTTCTTTCTTTTTGTATATTTCCGAACATGACTATTTTCTTTTAAGACAAACGTAATGTGGATAACCTTGATACAAACATGGACGGGGCAATTGATCTCTCAGAAGCTGAGACGCTAATGGACAGACGATCGGCCTTGGAACTCCTTTCGTTCGCTGATGAAAATGGTTAGAGCTTTTTTCAATTCAATTTCATTACTACAAATGAAATAATTTTCTTCATTTGTCGAGAACTCTTGATAGCATTGAAGATGAGTACATGTGTGTATTTGTATTTACATTGACACTCACCGGCAATCTGGACCCGTTTTCTAGTATAAATCTGATTGACTCATGATTATATATTCTGACTGACTGCAACAACCTTTCTACGTGTAGATGACTCAAGCGTGAGTTTGGAAGAGTTCGCAAGGAGCATCAACAACTTGGAGCAGTGAGTCAAATGTAAGGTAGAGCAAATCCTTCTGCAATGATTCCGTTTTGTAAAGTAGAAACCGTCATCCGTTCAACATGTCTGTATGTGAAAATGTATGTTTAAGCAACGATTTCATGTTAAATATTAGGAGATCATATGATTTGATGTATTTCTTTTGTAGAGCACTCCATTGAAGAGGCACTGTGAAGACGATCTCAAGGTTGTTGTCCTGAATAGTGTTTATACAAGAAAATGGCTTCAATAAATCATTTTTTCAATCGTGTCTTGGTTATTAGGCGTCTTTTCAGCAGTCATTTTAGACAGCAGGTGATCCAACATGTCCGGGCGGAGCGCGTCATACCAAAAAACGTTAAAAGATTGTACTTGTTGTTACCCTGTCTGGCGCTCGGCATTAAGGGGTTAAAACAAGGACTGGTCGGCTCGGAGTCAGTATACTGTGTCTGAGTGGGGTATTCATGTTAAACTGCGGCATGGTACCTAGTGAGCTAGCACTATAAATCGGCATCAGTCCGGACAAGTACAAGCAGCCACACAAACACACACACGTACATGCACGTCGCTATATAAGTGCAATATTCTTGGACGCGACGTTTAACCCCATTTGACCTCACCTCACCTCAACACGTAATGCTTGTAACTGATTTCCAATGTGTTCACTGCCACCATCTCCTTCAACAGAATATGGATCTGCAAACTTAAAACAACATTATCAGCATATGTATATTATATCAAATATATATGACATACAGTAAGTTTGCTTTAAACATCTTACATGGGTATCTTTTCTGCGTCATAATACACAGTCCTTATCATTCACATTAATATAGGAACATCTCTGGGGACAATCCACTCATGGCAATCTTTCATTAAAACTGACAAAACTCTTTCCATGATCATGCAAAATCTATTCTGAAAACAGAGTCCATTGTACGATTCCCATAATGGCATAAATTTATGTGTATGAATCACTATCAAAAAGTGATGGTACGAACCAAGTTCAATTCTGTCAAAACATCCTAAATTGTGATCATCTCCTGGCTGTTTCATTAAGCATTTAGTGGGATCTCAAAGGTCCTGTGCAACAGGAGTCGCTCGAGGAGACGGATACGGAAGTGTCCTCCCCGAGCACTAGTGGTCGTACAAGTGGACACTCTCCAAAAAAGATAGTCAGGAGTCGATCCCCCGTAACGCCACCTTAGTGAGTGAGTGAGTGAATATTTATAGTCACATTGGCAATATTTCAGCCATATCGTGACTAAATCAAGTTAGACAGTAATAATACATACAATTTGATTATAAAACCTGTCGTCAAAGGACAGTAAAACATAGATTATCACAGATGTATATTTTAAGACTAGTATGGAACCATAAAAAGATATCACGATAAATACATTATAAAAACGGGGCTAGGGATCGCCAGCAACTAAAGGTAGGCCACCATGCCAGGAACAGTGGGGACTTACTTACTTCTGCTACCTGCACGGTTCCCCAGCAGGATTTACGCCATCCCTTAGCCGCTGGCGATTTTCATCAAGTTTAGCCAAAATTAAAACAAACAAGTATACTACGACTAAAACGGTAGTAGGAATAAACTTACTTCAAATAATGTGGTGTTACATACCCTCTCGACGGGGGGAGGGGGGAGGGGGGGGGGGGGGGGGGGGGGGGGGACAATTATTTTAATTTTTCAGTACTTCAACCCCCTTTGAGGATACGGCCACTAACAATCTAAGTTACAAGTTGAACACTACTGATATATTAAAATGGTAGGCCCGGGCGAAATATTTCAATATCGCTATGAAAGATATACATATATGTATTTGCGAAACAAAAACATGAGTTTTGAGTAAAGGAAAATATTCTCGTCCATGAGCCTGCCCATAGGCCAAACCTTTTTCTCGCCCATGGGCGAAATATTTCAATATCGCTATAAAATCGTTGAATTAAGTTAAAATGAGTTAAGTTTTGTGTCATGATACCTGAAAGATATACATATATGTATTTGCGAAACAAAAACATGAGTTTTGAGTAAAGGAACATATTCTCACCCATGCATGGGCGAAATATTTCAATATCGCTATAAAATCGTTGAATTGAGTTAAGATGAGTTAAATTTTGTGTCATGATACTTGAATGAATACATTTAATGTATTTGCGAAACAAGAACATGAGTTTTAAGTTAAGGAACATATTCTAAAAAGGTATTTTCCTTTACTCAAAACTCATGTTCTTGTTTCGCAAATACATATATGTATATCTTTCAAGTATCATGACACAAAACTTAACTCATTTTAACTTAATTCAACGATTTTATAGCGATATTGAAATATTTCGACCATGGGCGAGAAAAAGGTTTGGCCCATGGGTGAGAATAGTTTCCTTTGCTCAACAGTTTTAGTTTCGCAAATACATAAAGGTGTTATAAGCATGACACATGATTCAACTCATTTTACCTTAATTCAACTATTAAAATATTTCGCCCATGTTTTCGTCACTCCCTTTAACTAATTAACTAATTGTGTACAAAGTATATTGTATCATGTGAAATATACTTTATATTATATCATTACATTGCTATTTAAAAAGGGCCTTTGGTTGGATGTTTCCTTTACAGAAGTTTTACAAATTTCACCTTTTTTACATATTGCAACGATCTTTAATGAACCCGGCCTTACCTCTCAAAACGTTTTGACAGTTTATCATACGAATTAATGCGCGTGTACACCAATTCATTGGCCATATTTTCCAACACATTAAAGTTTAGTTAGTTTCTTTTTCATTTCCCATTTTATGTCTCGTTGATACATCACACTGGGAAAGTAAGTGACACTAGGTATGCAATATACAGGTACACGTGCGGTGTCGAACTGACCAATGGGCATTATGTTTACAGGCGATTGAGGAAAACTTGAGTGAATATTGTGACACTAAAGCAACTTTTAAATGCATTGTTACTTTTGGTATGAAAATGGTAACAGTTCAGAAAAAACAACAGCCTTCTTATGATAATTCTCATATTCTCATTAGGACGTTGTATCTAATTACAGTGTCGGCCTTATTTACAGGTGATTCTACAATACCTGCTCTCGGTCAATTACGATCTACCACACCACGCGTGAATAAACAGTTATGCAGGTGTTGCTGTGGGCAAATACCTAGCCTGAAAATGTATATTTTTTGGTGGATACATGTATTACAAACTTTCGTTGATATGTGGATATATTAAGCACAAAGACCCAAAAAAGTTTGGAAAGATGAATCAGTGCCTTGATATATTCATCGAGATGTGTATCATCGTTTAATGGCGTCATTCAATAAAAGTATGTTTTGAGGAGATATCAAAGGAGCCGCCCAATATACACAGTGTCGTCCGGTGAACTACCAGCCCACCCTGTCCATAAAAGTTATGTAATCGGTACACAAATATATTTGATGCGATGTCAGTGTGGAAGGAGTTTGAATTACGTCCGCCACTGGCCACAGAAATCCTCAAAGTATAGTAACAATCAATAAGGCCAATGCCGTACTAATTACCTAGCGACGCACGTAACAACGGCTGTCAATCTGTCTGCTACAGCTACCATACCATCATCCCTGTCACAACTGGCATATTAACGGCTTATTCAAAATATTAATTGTAGAAACGTCGATGTTACATTCCTTATATCAGCTCACAGCCCTGTTTGTGAAAATATTTACTAGATCTAGACATAAGATTTAAAGACCGATTGATTCATGATCAGCGCTATTTAGTCCTGTTAATCCGACATTCTCGCACACCGACTCCGACACACCTAATTTGCAACGAATTACCGAAATCACTCATTAATCAGTCTCGTTAATCCGACACAGTGGTCAGCGTACTCCGTGGTCATCTGCCCGCGAGTACACAACCCCGTGTTTTGACACGCACTGGCTGCAGTTATTAACTTAACAAAAGCTATTCAAACCTGTATGTACAAAGCTATACAAATGTAGTTAACAAATTTAAGCCAGATAAATGTGCATGAGGCCAGTTTAAAATACGAACAGGTATATAAAACATAGTCGACTGGTATGTAAACAAGAAAGCATGGATGACTTCATTAATATTCAAAGCCTGGCTACTGATCTTGGATCGTCAAATGCGATTGGAGCGACGCCACGTGGTATTGCTGTTGGACAACGCCCCATCCCATGTTATTGTCGACACAACTAATGTGAGATGTCACTTTTTGCCACCAAACACCACATCGCACATTCAGCCACTAGATGCCGGGATCATAAAGAATTTCAAGTTTTATTATAAGAAACAGCAAATGAAATTACACCTCGACAATGTTGATGCTGAAGAACCACAAGCCCTAGACGTCAAGCGAACAGGGGACTTTGAGAAATGTGCCTTCAAAATGTGAGAAACAGAAAACACCGACAGACTATTTTAAGTAGATGAAGCAAGTTGTTAAGACAGTAGCACTTGCATTCACACGAGGAAACGTGTGTGGTTGATGTGATATATTCAGTGAGTAATGTCTCTATTGTTACGTATAAATGGGAAAATTATTATTATTATTGCAATGTCATTAATTATAAATTAAGGAATGAATGAATAAACAACATAAAAATATAAATATTTCGTTTTTAATGATTTTATTACAAGGTAAACACGGTTATTATCTATCGTGAAGATGTCCGATTTTCGATCACAAATCACTTAATTTCGTTAATCCGACATACTCGTTAATCCGACACAATCATGTGCAACCAACGATGTCGGATTAACGAGACTGGGCTGTATGTCGTATACAGTCCTCATATTTGATTAAAAAAGTAAGTACGTCAACTGGGAATTCAACTGGATGTTATCTTCCTTATATCAGCTAACAGCCCTGTTTGTGAAAATATGTACTAGACATAAGATTTAAAGACTAGTAAAATCAATTGTAAGACCGCATAGACCATAAAACCGAATAAAATATGTCTTGGTATCATCTCTTGTGTATTAGATGATGGTAATGACCTGAAATGTTATAACGTTAGATTAGGACGGAGAAACATTAAAGTGTTTTATAATACTTGGGAACATGAGCAATAAGATGTAGCAACATAAACATGCATGGAATAGGGAAAATGGTGAAAACAAAATGAAATAGACTTTAATAAAACATTATTGTACTAAATAACTTGCAAAAGCGGTGCCCAAAATTGTTTGACCGTGTTATGTGTGTTGTAGACTGACGAATAGCTAGTAATTGTGTATGCCCTCTCCTCTGAAAAATGTATCACTCAAGTATTTGCATTGTAATAAATATAGTAATGATAAAACTTGGTAATTTGGTAGGTCTCCGACAGATATGATTTTCAGGGTTTTTTACACCTTTGATTGATACGGATTACGTACATGTAGTCTAGTCACTGTCTCTAATGTATCTGCTTGTTAGAAATTTCAAATGTCCTGTTATAGCACTGTTCCTAAAATAAGGCAGTTTCTTTTATCGGGTATAAAGTAGTTGATTCGTCTTGTCACGCAGTCATTTTTACTTGATCGAATGATTTCCACAAATAATTCCGGCAGAGAGTTTTGTATTTTATTATATACATGTATTGTTAATTGTAGAAGATGCTTACATCACTGTATCTCAGAACGTAAATCTGATAACATTCAAACATGTAATTAGTACACAGTTAATTGTTACATATAATTTCCTGCATATTCCTTTTTGAACAAAAAACCTACATGTATACTGAAATCGGTGTCCACTGTTAAAAGGCTATTAGTGCAGTCGGCCATGGTAAATGGAGAGACAATAATAAGGTGATTTATTATAGTCTGTTGCAGAATATGCGGTAAAAGTGTAGTCATTTATGCATATACACATTACACATATACAGATGAAATACACGATATGATACAGTGCAAGAACAAATTGAGATACGGTTTCTATTAAAAAAAATTATACGATTATGGATTTTATTAGCATGGTTAAATTTTCAGGCCAACACGGTTGAGATACAGCATCAGCATACTCAACTGGAGTTGTTTTCTGCCGGTCGTAAGTTCATTGTTTGGCTGACATAGCATGATATAATAATCAAGGATTTCGAAGGTGAACGAGGGGAAAGGAAGACGCACGTGGATTTACTCTCAGGTTATTATTGTCTGGAGTTCACATTTTTGGACATTTCATATACTAATTGAACAGAGTTCACCTGCACATGTCCACTTTAGTCAGACAGACTGTAACCAAAAATGCAATGAGCTGTAGTTCTTAATCCCTTATAACAACGACAACAACAACCAGAATGAGGGCACAGTAAGGTTAAACAGTGTCCACCAGACAATCTCAGGTGGCTAACGCCATATCTCCCATCAAGTCAGCTCTATTTTTAAGCGCATAATTATTTTTTTACATTTTGAATCAAAGGAATTACAAAAAATCATATTTAACAAACCTACACATTACCAAATACAAAACTTTATGACCCTTTCTAGACTTCGTTCCAATTAACCTGGATCATTCAACTCGCTCGCGAAGGTCGTATACGACTTTAAAGTGAATACATCTACAGTGTACAAGTAACTTTTAACTGTATCATATATACTCATGATAAGCAATTATTTTCGTTCCTAATTCGAATGAGCACATTCTGAGGCTAAATCTGCAAAAGGACAGACAAAATATTTCTTTGTACAATGCAAACGATACAAACGTAGCGGTTGATAATAGAGACAATGATTGAATAATCTGCAATATATCATTTGTTCTCGTTCAATCTATTGTACATATTGAAGAGATTGTAAAGTTTCAAGGAGTACTAAAATGTTGTGGTATTATGAATGTATTTAGAATATGAATAGCGAAAAACAGTCACCATATGGGATGTACATGTATAACTTGTCTTCCAACACCACGCTTGTGCCGAGGCCCGTGGTCATAAAACTAATCGGTCCCATAAAAGGAGCAAATAGTTTCGCCAAGTACATGCTATGGTTCACTCACAATTGTCAGACGACCTAATCATCAGACACACCAGTCAAGTGTGACCAGTGTACCTGCCTGGTTTTACCTCCTAATTACTGAGCTGCCCAATACTGTCATACTGTGGGCAGAGTAAGCTCCCTAACTCGTTGAGTGGTACAGATAAACCAGATTATGATTGTGTTTGTAAGTTGCGTTTAATCTGTGTCGGGTTGCAGTTGTTTTATTAGTCAAGACCAGGGGTAGTTTTTTCAATGAAACCTTTTAGCCGTTGAGTTTGTTTTGCATTCAAGATCCGGGGTAGAACAGATCTTCAACAACCCATTCTTGGCGTAAAAGGGTGACAGCGCTTGTCGTAAGAGGCGACTGCCGGGATCGGGTGGTCGGGTTCGCTGACTTGGTTGATGCATGTCATCGTATACCAATTGCGTGGATTGATGCACATGATGTCAATCACTGGATTGTCTGGTCCAGACTCGATTATTTACAGACCGCCGTCTGTGTGTGTGTGTGTGTGTGTGTGTGTGTGTGTGTGTGTGTGTGGATGTTAGGAATGTATAACTATATGTCGTCATGATATGGCTGAAATAGTGTATTGTCGATGTGACGTTAACATTGAACTATCTCACTCACTCGCTTAACATAACGACCCGTGAAGATCCGGGATAGAATAGGTCTTCAGCAAACCATAAGGCGACCATGCATGTCGTAAGAAGCGACTAACGGGATCGGGTGTTTATTCTCGCTGACTTGGTTGATGCATGTCATCGAATACCAATTGCGTGGAATTATTTTCATGATATTAATCACTGGATTGTCTGGTCCATACTCGATTATTTACAGACCGCCGTCATATAGCTGGAATATTGCTGAGTGCGGCGTTTAACAACAAACAAACACTTAAACATCATATACCTTTCTCATCTAATGATGATATTATTTGAAAAAATATATTTTTAAACTGCAAAAGATGTCAGTGTAGAACAACGTGAACATACATATGCTCATGTCATATCTCCTTTTGAGGAACTACCTTTGCTGGTATACTTGATATAATATACATTTTGCTGATTATGTTGTTGTACGATTGCAGATCAATATTATGTTGAACGAGATGGTGGCAGTGAACACATTAAAAATCAGATACAAGCATTACATATTGGATCACCTGCTGTCTGAAATGACACCTGTAAAGACGTCTTTAATGAGCAAGACACAACAAAGGTGATTGTTATAATTATTTATTGAAACTATTGACTTGTGGGAACACTATTCAGGAATACATCCTCGAAATCGCCTTCAAAGTGCGATGCCAGTGTCTCTTCAATAGAGTGATCTACAAAAGAAATACATCAAATCATATGATCTTGGCATATTTGACATGAAATTATTGCTGAAGCATACATTTTCAGATACAGTTATGTTGAACGGATGACGGTTTCTACTGTATAAAACGGATCATTGCAGTAAGATTTGCTCCACCTTACATTTGACTCACTGCTCCAAGTTGTTGATGCTCCTTGCGAACTCTTCCAAACTCACGCTTGAGTCTCCTAAATGGAGAAAGGTTGTTGCAGTCAGTCAGAATAAATGTTCAGGAGTCAGATTTATTCGGGAAAAGAACCCACATTACCCATGAGAGTAAAAAAAATACAAACATTTGACAAATAATTACATTATTTTAAAAGTAATAAACATTTCATTTGTATTAATGAAGTTGAAGGCAAAAGCTCTTACCATTTTCATCTGAGAACGAAAGGAGCTCCATGGCCGATCGTCTGTCCATCAGCGTCTCAGCTTCGGATAGGTCAATTGTGCCGTCCATGTTTGTATCAAGGTTATCCACATTACGTTTGCCTTGAAAGAAAATAGTCATTTTTGGAAAGATACAAAATGAAAGAACACGAATGCATTTTCGGTTAAGGAATATGAGATAGTGGTCACTTTTAATCAGGCTATGAGTATTGATATCAAATGAACATATTTATATACATATAAGGTAACATTCCAAAACATATACTCTTTTCCATTTCAAATCGTCATCGTATGTAGCTCTTCGGCTGGCTGACTAAGATTTACATCAAAACAAATAGCGAACAACATTCTGTCTCATTCTGTAGTGCTTAATGACATGGTCACATTTTCATTATGTCCGTTTTCTAGAATAGACTATTCCATGTAATATTTTCATACATTCAAAAACAATGTTTGGTTATTTCTGTGTCCGTTTTTTCAGCAATATTCCAGGTAAAATAACAGTGGTCCTTAAATAATTGGGTGTGGCACAGACAATCCAGTGACTTATATCATGAGCATCGGTCTACGCAACTGCATGATTATAGAAAGCATCTTGTCGGTTACAATTTTTAAACTGAAAGCAGAGTTGGCTTTCGAAGCATTTCATTTATTACTTCCATTTGAACCTGATGTAAAAGAGGGAGGTTAATGTACTTGATACATCACCGATTATGTACTACTACAGCCGCTCATTGTTCTATAACTTAAACCGTAACTCCATTACAGTTTGGGAAAATAGAAGATACTGTATGTCAGGCACTTAATGAAGTACTCTTTGGCTTCGCTCACCCAACAACAGCTTGGCTCCAGTCAATGCTAGTCTGCCAACTGTGCGCCATCTAACGAACCGTCGTCTCCGTCGTCCCCAGGCATCAGACTGAGGGATTGAGACTATGGCCACAAGCAGGAGGACAAGGAACAAACGCATCTTGGGATGTATTCTGTAGTGAAAATAAATTGTTTTAGCGTGTGAGCGAGTTGGGTTTAACGCAGCCATTAACAGTTATATCACGGCGTGTCAGCTTAATATGGGAGGGAAGGCCGAAGTGATGCAGGTTTTAGACGTTTACCACTTCGGCGAAACCCACGAGCACGGGTATGGAGCTTACAAACTTAGAAACATAATCGGGGTGAACCGGGATTCGAACCCACAATCTGGCGTGCCCAAGGAACGCAACTCAGCACAGCGAATTGCGGCGCCTTAAGCGACTGGGCCCCCCGTGCCCCACTGAATTGTTTTAAGAAGCCGCATTCTCAAGTGGGTGTGATTATTGTTGCTGATTGCCTTATGAAGCGCTGATTACTTAAGATGTAATGGATTTGACGACTTACTATCATTACAAACAATTAAATCCTCAGTTAAATCCACATTTTGTAACCAATGCCAACTGAAATGAAAAAGTTACATGTAAACTAATCAGACAGATAGTGCATAAAGTATTACTCACCAGAAGGACACGAGACAGGTCACAGTTGTTATGAATGTCGTGTCCCTGGTATTTATACATTCTTTCCGTTCATCAACCCGTGAAGTGAATCTGTTGCCAAAATATGTTAAGTGCCTGTTTGACAGAAACGTGTAAATGTAAATATGAAAAGAGATAAGTATCTACTTAGTCCACACCTCCTAATTGTCCTCTTTACGAGGGCTGTGTGTGAAGTGTATTTGTGTGTAATATTTATTTTAAAACATTTTGTTTGAGAATATTTAAAAGAAACTTATCACACCTCCATGTCAGAATATTCAGATCTAATTGGTTCATGTGATACTGATAAAATTCTACGTATCTCAAGTGGGAGGGAAATACATTTCTGAGCGGGACAATATATCCCGTATACCCCGCCATGAAGAAAACAGGCTGCACGTGTATTTATGAGCGAGGCCATATATCTTGCACCCTGCTACGAAACACAAAGCTGCACATTGTTTACGAGTCAAAGAATGACACGAGAGACATCACAAGTTACCCTTAGCTCATTCGAGCAACGGTTTTCTATCTGTTTTCAATTTGTTTTAATTTTTAATCGTTGTGGCAGTATCACACGGGGTATATGTGAATTTGTGCGTCCCACGTTAGGTTTAAAACCACGAGCTGGATACTGCTACAACTTCTAATATTTGTGTACCAGAGGTGTATATGTCCATCTCTGAGAAAAATATATTTTCCATTCAGCAAACACTGGAAGCCTTCAAAACAACTGACGCATGAAAATACCACTGGGTCACAGGTCAATTGAATTTGTTGTATAAGCGCACTTTACAGATATTGTCTCGGTGGGGCGTCCTCTGGACACTTTGGTTCAGCTGCTGTCACATCACGACTTTAACATATATCACAGGGGAAAGGTCAACAGGAAAGGTGACATCGATTTCGAGTAGTTCACATAAGTTTGATAAATACATGATCAATATGTTTGAAGTAATTTGTTACTTATTGAATATTGAGTCACGGTCAAAACATTGTTTTCTATTCCTCCTTGTAATGACAAACATGTATATACCATATCGCAATAGCTTGAAACTTAAAAAAACATTGGGGACAGAGAATCCGAAATTCGTCGTAGTTCTTAAGTTCTTAAATGTGTACCCGAGTCTGTAAATGTGTACGTGGGGCTATTGTTGTGCATATAATACAGCACTTACATAACTGTAATGTCTTCAAATCTGCACATACCCCATTTCGCAAACTACAATGTATATTTATCTATGCTGTAAAACAATATACACTAAAACCTCGCTGAATCCTCCAGAGCGCTAAGAGAAATTCTATCTCTGTTGTGGAAAATTATTTTTTTCCGGGTTTTTTTCCACGATCTACCCCAAACATCCCAAGAATATCAAATGGCCGGTCAACAACATAATACATAAACACACTTCATACACACCCCTCCCGAAGAGGACAATTAGGAAGTGTGAACTAAAGTAGATACTTATCTTAGCTAAGCTGTATGACGTGCGGCTTGTTATTCGTACAGTCAAGCTACAGAGTGACACCCGATTGCTTACAACTGATATGTAAATTTGTAGATCCAAAATAAAAGAAACCAAATAACAGGTCCCATTTTAATTCTGGAAACCCAAAAGTCCAGAAACTCTACGGTCTTTGCCCAGTCTCGGTCAAAGGTATTTACAAAATTAAACATGCTGTTTTTGTGGGGACATACCAAGGAAGAAAAAATGAAAAAAAATTGTTCAAAAACTCAATATTTACATTATGTCGCCCATGGGCAGGCCCGGGCGAAATATTTCAATATTGCTATAAAATCGTTAAATTAAGTTAAAATGAGTTAAATTTTGTGTCATGATACTTAAAAGATATACATATATGTATTTGCGAAACAAAAACATGAGTTTTGAGTAAAGGAAAATATTCTCGTCCATGAGCCTGCCCATAGGCCAAACCTTTCTCTCGCCCATGGGCGAAATATTTCAATATCGCTATAAAATCGTTGAATTAAGTTAAAATGAGTTAAGTTTTGTGTCATGATACCTGAAAGATATACATATATGTATTTGCGAAACAAAAACATGAGTTTTGAGTAAAGGAACATATTCTCACCCATGCATGGGCGAAATATTTCAATATCGCTATAAAATCGTTGAATTGACTTAAGATGAGTTAAATTTTGTGTCATGATACTTGAATAAATACATTTAATGTATTTGCGAAAAAAAAACATGAGTTTTAAGTAAAGGAACATATTCTCGCCCATGCATGGGCGAGAAAAAGGTTTGGCCCATGGGCGAGAATATTTTCCTTTGCTCAACAGCTTTAGTTTCGCAAATACATAAAGGTGTTATAAGCATGACACATGATTCAACTCATTTTACCTTAATTCAACTATTTAAATATTTCGCCCATGTTTTCGACACTCCCTTTAAATAATTAACTAATAGTGTACAAAGTATATTGTATCATGTGAAATATACTTTATATTATATCATTACATTGCTATTTAAAAAGGGCCTTTGGTTGGATGTTTCCTTTACAGAAGTTTTACAAATTTCACCTTTTTTACATATTGCAACAATCTTTAATGAACCCGGCCTTACCTCTCAAAACGTTCTGACAGTTTATCATACGAATTAATGCGCGTGTACACCAATTCATTGGCCATATTTTCCAACACATTAAAGTTTAGTTAGTTTCTTTTTCATTTCCCATTTTTATGTCTCGTTGATACATCACACTGGGAAAGTAAGTGACACTAGGTATGCAATATACAGGTACACGTGCAGTCTCGAACTGACCAATGGGAATTATGTTTACAGGCGATTGAGGAAAACTTGAGTGAATATTGTGACACTAAAGCAACTTTTAAATGCATTGTTACTTTTGGTATGAAAATGGTAACAGTTCAGAAAAAAAACAAAAGCCTTCTTATGATAATTCTCATATTCTCATCAGGATGTTGTATCTAATTACAGTGTCGGCCTTATTTACAGGTGATTCTACAATACCTGCTCTCGGTCAATTACGATCTACCACACCACGCGTGAATAAACAGTTATGCAGGTGTTGCTGTGGGCAAATACCTAGCCTGAAAATGTATATTTTTTTGGTGGATACATGTATTACAAATTTTCGTTGATATGTGGATATATTAAGCACAAAGACCAAAAAAGGTTTATGAAAGATGAATCAGTGCCTTGATATATTCAACGAGATGTGTATCATCGTTTAATGGCGTCATTCAATAAAAGTATGTTTTGAGGAGATATCAAAGGAACCGCCCAATATACACAGTGTCGTCCGGTGAACTACCACCCCACCCTGTCCATAAAAGTTATGTAATCGGTACACAAATCTATTTGATGCGAGTCAGTGTAGAAGGAGTTTGAATTACGTCCGCCACTGGCCACAGAAATCCTCAAAGTATAGTAACAATCAATAAGGCCAATGCCGTACTAATTACCTAGCAACGCACGTAACAACGGCTGTCAATCTGTCTGCTACAGCTACCATACCATCATCCCTGTCACAACTTGCATATTAACGGATTATTCAAAATATTAATTGTAGAAACGTCGTTAAGAGACTAACGTACGTCGTATTCAGTCCTCAACTGGATGTTACATTCCTTATATCAGCTAACAGCCCTGTTTATGAAAATATTTACTAGACATAAGATTTAAAGACTAATAAAATCAATTGTAAGACCGCATAGACCATAAAACCGAATAAAATATGTCTTGGTATCATCTCTTGTGTATTAGATGATGATAATAACCTGAAATGTTATAACGTTAGATTAAGAAGGAGAAACACCAAAGTGTTTTACAATACTTGGAAACATGAGCAATAAGTTGTAGCAACATAAACATGCATGGAATAGGGAAAATAGTGAAAACAAATTGCAAAGGATTTTTTAAAACATGCAGACAAGTGCAGTTTTAGACAGTTGTGTCTACAGGTTCTACTACACCAAATCAGAACTGGTTGTGACAGTGCGGTTTTCGTAGGGCTGTGATTGGATGATATTGTGAAAGATTTTTATGTCTTTTAAATGTACATCCATCCAGCAATTAAAACTGCCCATATTTGTCAATATTTGGTGCTGACTTTTTTAACAAGATGACTTATGCTTTATGTGAGCACAGATATTTTCAAATAGGCGACATTTGGTGCGGAACTGGGGTTGGTGTGTTCACCTTCCTGTACTCGGAAAAGGAGCTGACTAACCTAGCCAAAATTTGTGTTTTTACTGCAGCTTTATATATATGTAAATGTAATGGCGCTTGAATGCCTAGTTATTTTTTAAAAAGATATAACGTTACTATAGAAGTCTATAGGAAAACATTTGGTTGTGTGTAACCAGTAAGGTTAAACAGTGTCCACCAGACAATCTCAGGTGGCTAACGCCATATCTCCCATCAAGTCAGCTCTATTTTTAAGCGCATAATTATTTTTTTTCATTTTGAATCAAAGGAATTACAAAAAATCATATTTAACAAACCTACACATTACCAAATACAAAACTTTATAACCCTTTCTAGACTTCGTTCCAATTAACCTGGATCATTCAACTCGCTCGCGAAGGTCGTATACGACTTTAAAGTGAATACATCTACAGTGTACAAGTAACTTTTAACTGTATCATATATACTCATGATAAGCAATTATTTTCGTTCCTAATTCGAATGAGCACATTCTGAGGCTAAATCTGCAAAAGGACAGACAAAATATTTCTTTGTACAATACAAACGATACAAACGTAGCGGTTGATAATAGAGACAATGATTGAATAATCTGCAATATATCATTTGTTCTCGTTCAATCTAATGTACATATTGAAGTGATTGTAAAGTTTCAAGGAGTACTAAAATGTTGTGGTATTATGAATGTATTTAGAATATGAATAGCGAAAAACAGTCACCATATGGGATGTACATGTATAACTTGTCTTCCAACACCACGCTTGTGCCGAGGCCCGTTGTCATAAAACTAATCGGTCCCATAAAAGGAGCAAATAGTTTCGCCA
This sequence comes from Haliotis rufescens, assembly GCF_023055435.1. Classification (NCBI taxonomy): domain Eukaryota; kingdom Metazoa; phylum Mollusca; class Gastropoda; order Lepetellida; family Haliotidae; genus Haliotis; species Haliotis rufescens. The sequence continues at coordinate 7,569,451 of NW_025963924.1, forward strand.
AGTACATGCTATGGTTCACTCACAATTGTCAGACGACCTAATCGTCAGACACACCAGTCAAGTGTGACCAGTGTACCTGCCTGGTTTTACCTCCTAATTACCGAGCTGCCCAATACTGCCATACTGTGGGCAGAGTAAGCTCCCTAACTCGTTGAGTGATACAGATTAACCAGATTATGATTGTGTTTGTAAGTTGCGTTTAATCTGTGTCGGGTTGCAGTTGTTTTATTAGGCAGGACCAGGGGTAGTTTTTTCAATGAAATCTTTTAGCCGTTGAGTTTGTTTTGCATTCATTCCATTAAATACATTGTTAGGTAGAATAATAACACGTTATATAGATTAAACATCTCCCTAACCTGAGTATTATCTCACAGGTACTCTAAGTACCGTACTATATTACTTTGAGGAGATATTGAGTATAATTTTTGAGTTGGCATTATATGCTGTCTGAATGACATTACACAAATCCCTGCGTCAATGGACCCGTGAAGATCCGGGGTAGAACAGATCTTCAACAACCCATTCTTGGCGTAAAAGGGCGACAGCGCTTGTCGTAAGAGGCGACTGCCGGGATCGGGTGGTCAGGTTCGCTGACTTGGTTGATGCATGTCATCGTATACCAATTGCGTGGATCGATGCACATGACGTTAATCACTGGATTGTCTGGTCCAGACTCGATTATTTACAGACCGCCGTCATACAGCTGAAATATTGCTAAGTGCGGCGTTATACAACTAACAAACAAACAAAACTTTGAGGAATTCACAACAATCACTTTGACGAGGTATGCATATCTTGCAATCACCCTGAATCAAGTTACTGGAATGTCAAACCCGGGCTTGGTTAAAACAAGAATTGCAGTTAGATCCGCTATATGCTGTAGATCTCCTGTAGTCAAGAGATGCAATAGCGAGGCAGAACTATGTCAATTTATGAGGGATAGACACCTACTCGAACATATATAAACAGAGCAGCCAAAGATAAAAATGAAATCATATCATGTACGAAAATCATATCAACACAAAAAGAGAAAGTGTATGAGTACTAATACTTGCAATAGATATGTGTACTCTATGTACACACATGAGTCCCATTCGACAGTCTACAACACACGAACAACTGTCAAACAAGTTTGGTTACCCCTTCTGTTCAGGCGACTTATTTAGTTCAATAATTTTGTTTTAAAATCCTTTGCAATTTGTTTTCACTATTTTCCCTATTCCATGCATGTTTATGTTGCTACAACTTATTGCTCATGTTTCCAAGTATTGTAAAACACTTTGGTGTTTCTCCTTCTTAATCTAACGTTATAACATTTCAGCTCATTATCATCATCTAATACACAAGAGATGATACCAAGACATATTTTATTCGGTTTTATGGTCTATGCGGTCTTACAATTGATTTTATTAGTCTTTAAATCTTATGTCTAGTAAATATTTCACAAACAGGGCTGTTAGCTGATATAAGGAATGTAACATCCAGTTGAGGACTGAATACGACGTACGTTAGTCTCTTAACGACGTTTCTACAATTAATATTTTGAATAATCCGTTAATATGCCAGTTGTTACAGGGATGATGGTATGGTAGCTGTAGCAGGCAGATTGACAGCCGTTCTTACGTGCGTTACTAGGTAATTAGTACGGCATTGGCCTTGTTGATTGTTACTATACTTTGAGGATTTCTGTGGCCAGTGGCGGACGTAATTCAAACTCCTTCCTACAGGCGTTTCCAACACCATTACGATACGGAAGATTAGGTTAAGAAACCACTGAGTCGTTGTCACAGATCCAAGGATGGTGGCACAGTGGCTAATGTCACTATCATTGGATCCAGAACACTATCTTCAAGATTACCATATAACAGTTCCTTATTCACAGTAGAAGCAAATGTCATTTTAACAGCACTAAAATATATCAAGAACCAATCTGAACATAAACAGCTTATCCTTTTTCCCATTCTCCTTCGTGCGTTCGGGCTATGACAAAATATGTCATGTAAACATCCACTCTTGGTCGACATATTTGCGTGTTTTTATGATCTGGCGTGTTTTAGTAGCTACTGGCCAATATGACATCGTCTTTTGGTGGTTACCCAGCCATGTTTCAATGGCCGATACGGCTGCAAAAACACTCAACAAATCTGTGACACCACTTCTTAGTCCATACAGTGATTATAAACATATGTTACATCAAAGATCTCATGCAAAGGAGTGAGTGAGTGAGTTGGGTTAAAAGCCGCTTTTAACAATATTCCAGTTATATCACGGCCTGTCACCTTAATGTGGGAGGAAAGCCCAACGTGTGATGCAGGTCTCAAACGTGTACCACTTCGGTGAAACCAACGAGCACGTGTATGGTGCTGACAAACCTAGAAACATAATCGGGGCGAACTGGGATTCGAACCCACAATCATAGGTTTCTGGCGTGTTCAAGGGACACGACTCTGCACAGCGAATCGCGGCGCCTTAGACGACTGGGCCACCCGTGCCCCCTCATGCAAAAGAGGGACACCCGAGTAGGTGTAAATACGCTACATGAAATTACACCAACCATCGGTTACACCGATTTTGGTTAGTCAGTCCAGATTTGGAAAGATCAAAAGCCGATGACGTCGTATTGGCCATTGACGCTAAAGTCATGAACATTTATTGAAAGGTGAGGACCCTCCATTCTGCATCCCTTGTGATGAAAGATCAATGTTTCAAATCATCATCTATTAAATATCTTTTTCGTAGAATTAATTCTCGTTTAATTATTGGCCTTTTAAAGGATATAGAATTATTTGAAATATTTTTGTTAATATTTTTTTTAAAACATGTTTTCAAATTCGCAACTGAGATTGTTTGTGGTTGAATCCTCGAAGGCGGTTCAAGTACAGTGATATCAGTGTCCCCCCTGTGAGGGTACATACGTTCCACATGTATAATGTATATGTATTATTTGTATTTAACACTTTGAATGCTAACTCTAAATGCACACAGCCGTCTTGATGTACATATTATATTTATCTCTGTACTTTATGTATGCTCTTGTACAACCGTCGGTGGTCTATGGAGAATAGAGAATCTGATATCAGTGTCCCCCTGAGAGGGTGCATATGTTCCAGATCTTTCAAAGTAAATCTAAACTATCACATTTATGTGTGTGTGTGTGTGTGTGTGTGTGTGTGTGTGTGTGTGTGTGTGTGTGTGTGTGTGTGTATGTAAGGAATGTATAACTATATGTCGTCATGATATGGTTGAAATAGTGTATTGTCGATGTGACGTTAACATTGAACTATCTCACTCACTCGCTTAACATAACGACCCGTGAAGATCCGGGATAGAATAGGTCTTCAGCAAACCATAAGGCGACCATGCGTGTCGTAAGAAGCGACTAACGGGATCGGGTGGTTAGGCTCGCTGACTTGGTTGATACATGTCATCGAATACCAATTGCGTGGAATTATTTTCATGATATTAATCACTGGATTGTCTGGTCCATACTCGATTATTTACAGACCGCCGTCATATAGCTGGAATATTTCTGAGTGCGGCGTTCAACAACAAACAAACACTTAAACATCATATACCTTTCTCATCTAATGATGATATTATTTGAAAAAAGAAATTTTTAAACTGCAAAAGATGTCAGTGTAGAACAATGTGAACATACATATGCTCATGTCATATCTCCTTTTGAGGAACTACCTTTGCTGGTAATGTTGTACAATTAAACAAACGACAAACAAAACAAATATTGTATATCAGATATACTTGATATCATATACATTTTGCTGATTATGTTGTTGTACGATTGCAGATCAATATTATGTTGAACGAGATGGTGGCAGTGAACACATTAAAAATCAGATACAAGCATTACATATTGGATCACCTGCTGTCTGAAATGACACCTGTAAAGACGTCTTTAATGAGCAAGACACAACAAAGGTGATTGTTATAATTATTTATTGAAACTATTGACTTGTGGGAACACTATTCAGGAATACATCCTCGAAATCGCCTTCAAAGTGCGATGCCAGTGTCTCTTCAATAGAGTGATCTACAAAAGAAATACATCAAATCATATGATCTTGGCATATTTGACATGAAATTATTGCTGAAGCATACATTTTCAGATACAGTTATGTTGAACGGATGACGGTTTCTACTGTATAAAACGGATCATTGCAGTAAGATTTGCTCCACCTTACATTTGACTCACTGCTCCAAGTTGTTGATGCTCCTTGCGAACTCTTCCAAACTCACGCTTGAGTCTCCTAAATGGAGAAAGGATGTTGCAGTCAGTCAGAATAAATGTTCAGGAGTCAGATTTATTCGGGAAAAGGGTCCACATTACCCATGAGAGTAAAAAAAATACAAACATTTGACAAATAATTACATTATTTTAAAAGTAATAAACATTTCATTTGTATTAATGAAGTTGAAGGCAAAAGCTCTTACCATTTTCATCTGAGAACGAAAGGAGCTCCATGGCCGATCGTCTGTCCATTAGCGTCTCAGCTTCGGATAGGTCAATTGTGCCGTCCATGTTTGTATCAAGGTTATCCACATTACGTTTGCCTTGAAAGAAAATAGTCAATTTTTGAAAGATACAAAATGAAAGAACACGAATGCATTTTCGGTTAAGGAATATGAGATAGTGGTCACTTTTAATCAGGCTATGAGTATTGATATCAAATGAACATATTTATATACATCTACAGTAACATTCCAAAACATATACTCTTTTCCATTTCAAATCGTCATCGTATGTAGCTCTTCGGCTGGCTGACTAAGATTTACATCAAAACAAATAGCGAACAACATTCTGTCTCATTCTGTAGTGCTTAATGAAATGGTCACATTTTCATTATGTCCGTTTTCTAGAATAGACTATTCCATGTAATATTTTCATACATTCAAAAACAATGTTTGGTTATTTCTGTGTCCGTTTTTTCAGCAATATTCCAGGTAAAATAACAGTGGTCCTTAAATAATTGGGTGTGGCACAGACAATCCAGTGACTTATATCATGAGCATCAGCCTACGCAACTGCATGATTATAGAAAGCATCTTGTCGATTACAATTTTTAAACTGAAAGCAGAGTTGGCTTTCGAAGCATTTCATTTATTACTTCCATTTGAACCTGATGTAAAAGAGGAAGGTTAATGTACTTGATACATCACCGATTATGTACTACTACAGCCGCTCATTGTTCTATAACTTAAACCGTAACTCCATTACAGTTTGGGAAAATAGAAGATACTGTATGTCAGGCACTTAATGAAGTACTCTTTGGCTTCGCTCACCCAACAATAGCTTGGCTCCAGTCAATGCTAGTCTGCCAACTGTGCGCCATCTAACGAACCGTCGTCTCCGTCGTCCCCAGGCATCAGACTGAGGGATTGAGACTATGGCCACAAGCAGGAGGACAAGGAACAAACGCATCTTGGGATGTATTCTGTAGTGAAAATAAATTGTTTTAGCGTGTGAGCGAGTTGGGTTTAACGCAGCCATTAACAGTTATATCACGGCGTGTCAGCTTAATATGGGAGGGAAGGCCGAAGTGATGCAGGTTTTAGACGTTTACCACTTCGGCGAAACCCACGAGCACGGGTATGGTGCTTACAAACTTAGAAACATAATCGGGGTGAACCGGGATTCGAACCCACAATCTGGCGTGCCCAAGGAACGCAACTCAGCACAGCGAATTGCGGCGCCTTAAGCGACTGGGCCCCCCGTGCCCCACGGAATTGTTTTAAGAAGCCGCATTCTCAAGTGGGTGTGATTATTGTTGCTGATTGCCTTATGAAGCGCTGATTACTTAAGATGTAATGGATTTGACGACTTACTATCATTACAAACAATTAAATCCTCAGTTAAATCCACATTTTGTAACCAATGCCAACTGAAATGATAAGTTACATGTAAACTAATCAGACAGATAGTGCATAAAGTATTACTCACCAGAAGGACACGAGACAGGTCACAGTTGTTATGAATGTCGTGTCCCTGGTATTTATACATTCTTTCCGTTCATCAACCCATGAAGTGAATCTGTTGCCAAAATATGTTAAGTGCCTGTTTGACAGAAACGTGTAAATGTAAATATGAAAAGAGATAAGTATCTACTTAGTCCACACCTCCTAATTGTCCTCTTTACGAGGGCTGTGTGTGAAGTGTATTTGTGTGTAATATTTATTTAAAAACATTTTGTTTGAGAATATTTAAAAGAAACTTATCACACCTCCATGTCAGAATATTCAGATCTAATTGGTTCATGTGATACTGATAAAATTCTACGTATCTCAAGTGGGAGGGAAATACATTTCTGAGCGGGACAATATATCCCGTATACCCCGCCATGAAGAAAACAGGCTGCACGTGTATTTATGAGCGAGGCCATATATCTTGCACCCTGCTACGAAACACAAAGCTGCACATTGTTTACGAGTCAAAGAATGACACGAGAGACATCACAAGTTACCCTTAGCTCATTCGAGCAACGGTTTTCTATCTGTTTTCAATTTGTTTTAATTTTTAATCGTTGTGGCAGTATCACACGGGGTATATGTGAATTTGTGCGTCCCACGTTAGGTTTAAAACCACGAGCTGGATACTGCTACAACTTCTAATATTTGTGTACCAGAGGTGTATGTGTCCATCTCTGAGAAAAATATATTTTCCATTCAGCAAACACTGGAAGCCTTCAAAACAACTGACGCATGAAAATACCACTGGGTCACAGGTCAATTGAATTTGTTGTATAAGCGCACTTTACAGATATTGTCTCGGTGGGGCGTCCTCTGGACACTTTGGTTCAGCTGCTGTCACATCACGACTTTAACATATATCACAGGGGAAAGGTCAACAGGAAAGGTGACATCGATTTCGAGTAGTTCACATAAGTTTGATAAATACATGATCAATATGTTTGAAGTAATTTGTTACTTATTGAATATTGAGTCACGGTCAAAACATTGTTTTCTATTCCTCCTTGTAATGACAAACATGTATATACCATATCGCAATAGCTTGAAACTTAAAAAAAACACTGGGGACAGAGAATCCGAAATTCGTCGTAGTTCTTAAGTTCTTAAATGTGTACCCGAGTCTGTAAATGTGTACGTGGGGCTATTGTTGTGCATATAATACAGCACTTACGTAACTGTAATGTCTTCAAATCTGCACATACCCCATTTCGCAAACTACATAGTATATTTATCTATGCTGTAAAACAATATACAATAAAACCTCGCTGAATCCTCCAGAGCGCTAAGAGAAATTCTATCTCTGTTGTGGAAATTCTTTTTTTTCCAGGTTTTTTTTCCACGATCTACCCCAAACATCCCAAGAATATCAAATGGCCGGTCAACAACATAATACATAAACACACTTCATACACACCCCTCCCGAAGAGGACAATTAGGAAGTGTGAACTAAAGTAGATACTTATCTTAGCTAAGCTGTATGACGTGCGGCTTGTTATTCGTACAGTCAAGCTACAGAGTGACACCCGATTGCTTACAACTGATATGTAAATTTGTAGATCCAAAATAAAAGAAACCAAATTACAGGTCCCATTTTAATTCTGGAAACCCAAAAGTCCAGAAACTCTACGGTCTTTGCCCAGTCTCGGTCAAAGGTATTTACAAAATTAAACATGCTGTTTTTGTGGGAACATACCAAGAGGAAAAAAGGGAAAAAAATTGTTCAAAAACTCAATATTTACATTATGTCGCCCATGGGCAGGCCCGGGCGAAATATTTCAATATTGCTATAAAATCGTTAAATTAAGTTAAAATGAGTTAAATTTTGTGTCATGATACTTAAAAGATATACATATATGTATTTGCGAAACAAAAACATGAGTTTTGAGTAAAGGAAAATATTCTCGTCCATGAGCCTGCCCATGGGCCAAACCTTTCTCTCGCCCATGGGCGAAATATTTCAATATCGCTATAAAATCGTTGAACTAAGTTAAAATGAGTTAAGTTTTGTGTCATGATACCTGAAAGATATACATATATGTATTTGCGAAACAAAAACATGAGTTTTGAGTAAAGGAACATATTCTCACCCATGCATGGGCGAAATATTTCAATATCGCTATAAAATCGTTGAATTGAGTTAAGATGAGTTAAATTTTGTGTCATGATACTTGAATAAATACATTTAATGTATTTGCGAAACAAAAACATGAGTTTTAAGTAAAGGAACATATTCTCGCCCATGCATGGGCGAGAAAAAGGTTTGGCCCATGGGCGAGAATATTTTCCTTTACTCAAAACTCATTTTCTTTTTTCGCAAATACATATATGTATATCTTTCAAGTATCATGACACAAAACTTAACTCATTTTAACTTAATTCAACGATTTTATAGCGATATTGAAATATTTCGCCCATGGGCGAGACAAAGGTTTGGCCCATGGGCGAGAATATTTTCCTTTGCTCAACAGCTTTAGTTTCGCAAATACATAAAGGTGTTATAAGCATGACACATGATTCAACTCATTTTACCTTAATTCAACTATTTAAATATTTCGCCCATGTTTTCGTCACTCCCTTTAAATAATTAACTAATTGTGTACAAAGTATATTGTATCATGTGAAATATACTTTATATTATATCATTACATTGCTATTTAAAAAGGGCCTTTGGTTGGATGTTTCCTTTACAGAAGTTTTACAAATTTCACCTTTTTTACATATTGCAACGAACTTTAATGAACCCGGCCTTACCTCTCAAAACGTTCTGACAGTTTATCATACGAATTAATGCGCGTGTACACCAATTCATTGGCCATATTTTCCAACACATTAAAGTTTAGTTAGTTTCTTTTTCATTTCCCATTTTATGTCTCGTTGATACATCACACTGGGAAAGTAAGTGACACTAGGTATGCAATATACAGGTACACGTGCAGTGTCGAACTGACCAATGGGAATTATGTTTACAGGCGATTGAGGAAAACTTGAGTGAATATTGTGACACTAAAGCAACTTTTAGGTGATTCTACAATACCTGCTCTCGGTCAATTACGATCTACCACACCACGCGTGAATAAACAGTTATGCAGGTGTTGCTGTGGGCAAATATCTAGCCTGAAAATGTCTATTTTTTTGGTGGATACATGTATTACAAATTTTCGTTGATATGTGGATATATTAAGCACAAAGACCAAAAAAAGGTTAATGAAATATGAATCAGTGCCTTGATATATTCAACGAGATGTGTATCACCGTTTAATGGCGTCATTCAATAAAAGTATGTTTTGAGGAGATATCAAAGGAGCCGCCCAATATACACAGTGTCGTCCGGTGAACTACCACCCCACCCTGTCCATAAAAGTTATGTAATCGGTACACAAAGTATAGTAACAATCAACAAGGCCAATGCCGTACTAATTACCTAGCAACGCACGTAACAACGGCTGTCGATCTGCCTGCTACAGCTACCATACCATCATCCCTGTCACAACTGGCATATTAACGGATTATTCAAAATATTAATTGTAGAAACGTCGTTAAGTGACTAACGTACGTCGTATTCAGTCCTCAACTGGATGTTACATTCCTTATATCAGCTAACAGCCCTGTTTATGAAAATATTTACTAGACATAAGATTTAAAGACTAATAAAATCAATTGTAAGACCGCATAGACCATAAAACCGAATAAAATATGTCTTGGTATCATCTCTTGTGTATTAGATGATGATAATGAGCTGAAATGTTATAACGTTAGATTAAGAAGGAGAAACACCAAAGTGTTTTACAATACTTGGAAACATGAGCAATGAGTTGTAGCAACATAAACATGCATGGAATAGGGAAAATAGTGAAAACAAATTGCAAAGGATTTTAAAACATGCAGACAAGTGCAGTTTTAGACAGTTGTGTCTACAGGTTCTACTACACCAAATCAGAACTGGTTGTGACAGTGCGGTTTTCGTAGGGAGCCTTCAGTGCAGATCAAGAGACATCTGCAGGCTGTGATTGGATGATATTGTGTAAGATTTATATGTCTTTTAAATGTACATCCATCCAGCAATTAAAACTGCCCATATTTGTCAATATTTGGTGCTGACTTTTTTAACAAGATGACTTGTGCTTTATGTGAGCACAGATATTTTCAAGTAGGCGACATTTGGTGCGGAACTGGGGTTGGTGTGTTCACCTTCCTGTACTCGGAAAAGGAGCTGACTAACCTAGCCAAAATTTGTGTTTTTATTGCAGCTTTAGGCTACAATTTTTTTATTTCTTGGTTTACGGATGCGCCGCTCTTTCAAAGTCCAAATGTTAAAAAAAAATAAAAATGAAAATTACCCTTTTTTTATTACCGCCGATCTTTTCGACAAAAAGTTCAAACAAAAAAAAGATTTCATTTCCTCGTCGAGAGTAAAGCAAAAGGAAGTCACTCTGATATTTCTTGCTGGGATCCTTCTCTAATACCATCAAAGCTTTATAACGCAAAGCGCAGTGGTGACCAGTTTAACTATTTCAACACTGTTGGCCGTTCAAAGCCACAAGTCACACCGCACGGTAGACCGTCCAAGTCACGTCAAAATAGTTTATAATTATATTAACCTACTTGTCATATCATTCATTTATTAAATCTATCACATTTCACAATGACTGAAATACGTATTCCATTTGATTTTATCATTTCTTTATCTATAGATCAAAAATGTATTCACTAGACACTATTTCCCCGCAATGTTATTGAAAATAAAATTCTCGGACACACTTCGACAACGGGTCCTCATCGAACATGTCAAACAGCAAAATAAAGACGTTCCACGTGCTGAAACGTCTTTATTTACAAAGTAATAAAATCATCAAAAATATATCTATAAAAGTTATTATTTCCAACTTTTCGTGCGATCGCATGTAATCGTCAGTCAAATGACATCTCGCCTTTCGTCGCCTCGATTTCTCGGCTCGGACAAGATGTCTTAATGCCAAAATATATGCATAAGAAATCTTTGTCACAGCTCGTAACCTAGCTCTATGCATCCATAAAGTTCCATTTTTTTAATATAGATCGCGATTTCATGCTTAAACGTTCAGAATAACATGATTTAACCCAAACCTTTCGCCAAAGTCTGAAAATTACCGTTGCTGTAATTTGATTGGCTGCCTTAGGTCACGTGCTTAAATTTGACCAATCTCGAACCTTGTAGCAGATTTTGTCGGTGAAACAATATAGAATCTAAGTTTTTTTAATGTATACTGACATGGCAGCCTTCGACGTATGTGTTATTCACACGAAGCTTTGAAAACGGAGGTATTTCCTCATGTTAGTGAGCGGACAGCCACTATCATCGGGAAATGGGTGATGACAGATATTATTTGTAATTCTTTTTAAAATAACGTTCCAACAACGTAAACAAATGAAAATAAAAAAGAAATGGGTAAGTGGATTTTATGAATTCTTATATTTGCCGAAAAAATCGTTAAATTTGCGCTTCATTGGTCCTTAATCTGGACGTTATGAATGTTTTAGCTTACATTATTTTTTATTTAAAACGAACTTTATTTAGTTGTTAATGAATTATTTAAATAATGTAATACACATAACTCATCTATCACACAAGAGTCTCTGGGAACTTGGTGTCACAGGAGTAATCTTTTGGTTGGCTGGTGCCAAAATAGCAGCGTCTTTCATGCATTTCCATCCATGACATGAATATTGTTATGTTGCCATTTGTGCACAAGCTGAGTGCCAGGGATTTAATACCATGTTCTTGAAAAATTGAGTTATTATACTGTTGTTTCGCCAGGATATTTTTTTTCATACCTACCTAACCTTTTAGGACAAAATTCAAGTTAAAAAAATGTGAGAGGCTTTTTTTCTTTTTTTTAAATTGGCCTGCCTCACTTTTTAAATGAGTTTGAAATCCGTAAACCAAGAAATAAAAAAAGTGTCGCCTTAAGGCCAGACTGTGCATATATGTAAATGTAATGGCTGTTGAATGCCTAGTTATTTTTTAAAAAGATATAACGTTACTATAGAAGTCTATGGGAAAACATTTGGTTGTGTGTAACCTGTAGGGTAAGTGCATATTTCAGCATTTCCTAATTTATATGTTTTTCTGTATATCTATTGCCATGGAGACCTTTTAGGATAATTGTAGAGGCAAATTTGAACGCAAAATGGGTGAAGCGAGTGGGGAATTGGGTTGTAAGGAATGGTTGGGCTGCCGTGATAAGCAGGGCTATGGTCGTTGCTTCTTTTTGTGGCCGTCGAAGGCGCGGACAGAGGAGAGAGCTCACAGAATAGCACTCTGCATTGTGCATAAATGCCTTCCAGATGGTTTTGGCAAAACTGACAACTTTGGCAACAAAGTTGAAGTGAGCCATCTCTGTCATAACACCTCTTGTGTGAATGTTGAGCATTTGATACTAGAGTCCCATGAAATTAACATGGAGAGACTTCACTGTCGACAACAGGGCTTGTGCACCAAAAGTCATAAACCCTACTGTTTGGTGTAAGTTATGTATCTGATCATTAGATCTTTCTGTTTGGGGCCATTTTTGAATATGGATTATCCTATTTTGGGTGTAAATTTCTCAAATATGCATTTCTTTTCAATAACATGTCTTTCGAATAATGAATTTTTTTACAATGATGGAGTTTGAATAGTTCTAACTTTTTCTTGCACGGCGGTCCTTACTTTTCTGTGATTTCTTGTATGTTTTAGCTTTAAGTACTTTATTATGGCTTTTGTTTCCTTTTGCAGTGACAGCACAGCCAAGCCCTGATCGAAGTTGACGAATTGACTTTACCGGACTCTGGCAGTTGACGCTATGAACAGCACTGTGGGCTCTACCATGGAAGTTACGAGCAAAGGTGGTATCGCGAGGTAATGACCGGCGCAATGCCTTGTTTGTTGCCTCACACTTTTGACTATTGAGGTTGAATTGGGTCTTTTCGATCATTTTAGGGGCGAGACGAAAGTCAGTGCATTTTCTCAAATTTTGAAAGTTAGTTTCATTGTGACTAATTTTGAAGTTTTTATCTAAATATTTACTTTGCAATAGCCAATTTTGCTTCTCCCCCTTGCAAACAAATGACTGCCTACTACATTTTCTGTTATCACCCATGTAACAGTTTGCAATAGCATCAGAAAGATATGAAAGAGATTTCTTCAACTTTGGCAGGTCACCTGCATGACTTGAGTTAGCAGCTGAAAACTCAGCTGCACATCTGGATGCACAGTCTAAAGAAAATGTATTTGCCAAATTTTGTTTGTCTTTTTTGGTTCTAGCAGGTATCATATCTACAACAAATTTAGAATTTTTAATAAACTTTCTATGGCTGGCCGAGAGATGCCGTGTATCGAGAAAAGTTTGTGGGGAAACATCCATTTCACCTGCTTCATACATTTCAGTGAGAGCTGTGTGAGCTGCACTGTCAGCATCTGTTGTCAAAAATTCTACCTCAATTTGGTCTTTCTTTAAGTCCCTGAAACACTCTGCAGCTAACTGTTTTTCATTACCAATTGATTCTGACATGTGCAAATCAGATGTGCAGTCTGGGTTGTTTACACAAGAAATGTTGTCAACTAAACTGTGCTTTGAACAAAGCTTTGATTTTGTGTTTAAAGCCAAAATTTGATGGTCACTAGTTTGGTTCTCAGTGGTCACATAGGTTACTTGAGTGGCTGGCTGAAAAGGGGTTTTCCCAACACCTGAACAAAGTGGATTGTTATACATTGCATCAGTTGATAAACTTATGTTATTTAAATTTGTTCCCCTGTATTTATTTATTTCCCTTATTTCCGCCCTCCTGACTCTCATGTCCTTTGTATTCTGAGATTTTATGTTATCACAAACTCTGTTTGCAGCTTTCTGCATCCCTGAATGTGATGGTGGAGGTATATCGGCACTCATGCACAGGTCACGGAAACCCTCACTTCCAATGGGACATTTTGAGAGGCCTATCTGAAGTCCAGTATTGGCAGTGGAAGATCGACGTCCCCTTCTCATTCCATTGCCCTCTACCTCCTTGTACAGTTTTCGGTACTCAGACAGGTATGTACAGACAGTGCATTTAATTCTCTCTATCCAGTTAAGTCCCCACTGCTGTTCATTGTCTATGTCCATGACAATGTCCCCCTTACACATTGGCGAAGTCTTGGCGTGCTGGCGGAATGCCTCATTGTACAACGTGTCAGTCTCTCCAACATGCAACAAGTGGTAAACATCAGCAGCAGCCCTGCAGATTAAAAAAAACCCATTGACTACTTTGGAAACTTCTAAATAAGCCTTTGAAGTATGTAGTAGTGTTCGACATTTCTGAATTATCTCCCCTGGCAGATCAAATGCATGTTCTATTTCTATCCCCATCAAGCCCTTAATTAGGGTGTAACAACACTGTTTTTTACATGGTATTGAACAAACCACTCATATATGTATGAGAATTTGACCCCTTGCTGTACCTAATAACTGAAAACTGTCCATAATATTAATCGTTTATGAAGTGGTCTCATTAAAGGACAAATACTTAAACTTGGTAAGTTTATCCACCTATATCATTTAACAGTGAGCATTTTGTATTCCCTGCAAGTATTTCAAAGTCTGGACCAAAGGAATAAATAGATTAAAGTGTTGTTACCTTTCACTTTTTGTTTTCAGGGAACTCTTATCCTCCTCAGGGGTGTTTTCCTTTCTTGGCCTTAACAGACGGTACGGTTCACTTGTCAGTGTTTGAACTTGCTGGACACCAGCCACCCCTACACTGCACACTTTCTTATTGAGCTCAGTTGTCAACCGGACAGTTTTGGGCACTTTAAAGTTGCTTTGCTTTTCACTGGTGAATTTTTTGCCTGAATTCCAAGCTTTATGTCCCGCTTTAAAAGATGTTTTCACATTCTTTCGATGTCTCCCCATGTTTCAAAAGTTGGTCCAAGATGCTGACACTATGAATTTTTCTTTGGAATGAAAGCATCAACATTGGTTCTTGCCCTCCCATAGTTAAAATACCAAATATGGACCTGTCATTTATATATTGGCCTATGTAAACAATGCAGGGGTACCAGTTCCAGCAAGCTCACTGAGTCCAGCCTCTTTTATGACTTAAGCTGATTAGTGTCACAACCAAATTCCATGTTATGTATCAGACTTTGCTATCCTCAGTTGTCATCAGCACAGATCAGCAAACAACTCACCATTAATAAATTTAAAATATGAATGCCTAATTTGTTTTGAATTTCCCAGCATTGTCTATCATACGGGGTCGAAAAGATACTTTTTTGGGGTGATATGTTCGAAGCCACGTCTGGCAACCATGGAATTGACCTGTGAGCCCCTCCTTGTGTGAAACAAGAATAAACAATAAAGGCCTGTGTACTGTCATAGAAAATTCTTTATTAATACAGAAGTGCATTTTGTAATGAGTTGACAAAATCTAAATAATTTAACCCTCACAGCTCTTTTGGTGCATCAGATATGTGTATACTGGTGTCATATACACCTGTCAGATAGGAAAAAGTATTGAACTTGAGCCAATTTCCATTTGTTTCTAAGAAGCTACATATATTTACAATAAATACATCACAAATTTGACAAGTGCAGTTTTAGACAGTTGTGTCTACAGGTTCTACTACACCAAATCAGAACTGGTTGTGACAGTGCGGTTTTCGTAGGGAGCCTTCAGTGCAGATCAAGAGACATCTGCAGGCTGTGATTGGATGATATTGTGTAAGATTTTTATGTCTTTTAAATGTACATCCATCCAGCAATTAAAACTGCCCATATTTGTCAATATTTGGTGCTGACTTTTTTAACAAGATGACTTGTGCTTTATGTGAGCACAGATATTTTCAAGTAGGCGACATTTGGTGCGGAACTGGGGTTGGTGTGGTCAGCTTCCTGTACTCGGAAAAGGAGCTGACTAACCTAGCCAAAATTTGTGTTTTTACTGCAGCTTTATATATATGTAAATGTAATGGCTGTTGCATGCCTAGTTATTTTTTAAAAAGATATAACGTTACTATAGAAGTCTATGGGAAAACATTTGGTTGTGTGTAACCAGTAAGGTTAAACAGTGTCCACCAGACAATCTCAGGTGGCTAACGCCATATCTCCCATCAAGTCAGCTCTATTTTTAAGCGCATAATTATTTTTTTACATTTTGAATCAAAGGAATTACAAAAAATCATATTTAACAAACCTACACATTACCAAATACAAAACTTTATAACCCTTTCTAGACTTCGTTCCAATTAACCTGGATCATTCAACTCGCTCGCGAAGGTCGTATACGACTTTAAAGTGAATACATCTACAGTGTACAAGTAACTTTTAACTGTATCATATATACTCATGATAAGCAATTATTTTCGTTCCTAGTTCGAATGAGCACATTCTGAGGCTAAATCTGCAAAAGGACAGACAAAATATTTCTTGTACAATACAAACGATACAAACGTAGCGGTTGATAATAGAGACAATGATTGAATAATCTGCAATATATCATTTGCTCTCGTTCAATCTAATGTACATATTGAAGTGATTGTAAAGTTTCAAGGAGTACTAAAATGTTGTGGTATTATGAATGTATTTAGAATATGAATAGCGAAAAACAGTCACCATATGGGATGTACATGTATAACTTGTCTTCCAACACCACGCTTGTGCCGAGGCCCGTGGTCATAAAACTAATCGGTCCCATAAAAGGAGCAAATAGTTTCGCCAAGTACATGCTATGGTTCACTCACAATTGTCAGACGACCTAATCATCAGACACACCAGTCAAGTGTGACCAGTGTACCTGCCTAGTTTAACCTCCTAATTACCGAGCTGCCCAATACTGTCATACTGTGGGCAGAGTAAGCTCCCTAACTCGTTGAGTGATACAGATTAACCAGATTATGATTGTGTTTGTGAGTTGCGTTTAATCTGTGTCGGGTTGCAGTTGTTTTATTAGGCAGGACCAGGGGTAGTTTTTTCAATGAAACCTTTTAGCCGTTGAGTTTGTTTTGCATTCATTCCATTAAATACATTGTTAGGTAGAATAATAACACGTTATATAGATTAAACATCTCCCTAACCCGAGTATTATCTCACAGGTACTCTAAGTACCGTACTATATTACTTTGAGGAGACATTGAGTATAATTTTTGAGTTGGCATTATATGCTGTCTGAATGACTTTACACAAATCCCTGCGTCAATGGACCCGTGAAGATCCGGGGTAGAACAGATCTTCAACAAACCATTCTTGGCGTAAAAGGGCTACAGCGCTTGTCGTAAGAGGCGACTGCCGGGATCGGGTGGTCAGGTTCGCTGACTTGGTTGATGCATGTCATCGTATACCAATTGCGTGGATCGATGCACATGATGTCAATCACTGGATTGTCTGGTCCAGACTCGATTATTTACAGACCGCCGTTATACAGCTGAAATATTGCTAAGTGCGGCGTTATACAACTAACAAACAAACAAAACTTTGAGGAATTCACAACAATCACTATGACGAGGTATGCATACCTTGCAATCACCCTGAATCAAGTTACTGGAATGTCAAACCCGGGCTTGGTTAAAACAAGAATTGCAGTTAGATCCGCTATATGCTGTAGATCTCCTGTAGTCAAGAGATGCAATAGCGAGGCAGAACTATGTCAATTTATGAGGGATAGACACCTACTCGAACATATATAAACAGAGCAGCCAAAGATAAAAATGAAATCATATCATGTACGAAAATCATATCAACACAAAAAGAGAAAGTGTATGAGTACTAATACTTGCAATAGATATGTGTTCTCTACGTACACACATGAGTCCCATTCGACAGTGTACAACACACGAACAACTGTCAAACAAGTTTGGTTACCCCTTCTGTTCAGGCGAGTTATTTAGTTCAATAAATTTGTTTTAAAATCCTTTGCAATTTGTTTTCACTATTTTCCCTATTCCATGCATGTTTATGTTGCTACAACTTATTGCTCATGTTTCCAAGTATTGTAAAACACTTTGGTGTTTCTCCTTCTTAATCTAACGTTATAACATTTCAGCTCATTATCATCATCTAATACACAAGAGATGATACCAAGACATATTTTATTCGGTTTTATGGTCTATGCGGTCTTACAATTGATTTTATTAGTCTTTAAATCTTATGTCTAGTAAATATTTTCACAAACAGGGCTGTTAGCTGATATAAGGAATGTAACATCCAGTTGAGGACTGAATACGACGTACGTTAGTCTCTTAACGACGTTTCTACAATTAATATTTTGAATAATCCGTTAATATGCCAGTTGTGACAGGGATGATGGTATGGTAGCTGTAGCAGGCAGATTGACAGCCGTTGTTACGTGCGTTACTAGGTAATTAGTACGGCATTGGCCTTGTTGATTGTTACTATACTTTGAGGATTTCTGTGGCCTGTGGCGGACGTAATTCAAACTCCTTCCTACAGGCGTTTCAAACACCATTACGATACGGAAGATTAGGTTAAGAAACCACTGAGTCGTTGCCACATTTCCAAGGATGGTGGCACAGTTGCTAATGTCACTATCATTGGATCCAGAACACTATCTTCAAGATTACCATATAACAGTTCCATATTCACAGTAGAAGCAAATGTCATTTTAACAGCACTAAAATATATCAAGAACCAATCTGAACATAAACAGCTTATCCTTTTTCCCATTCTCCTTCGTGCGTTCGGGCTATGACAAAATATGTCATGTAAACATCCACTCTTGGTCGACAAATTTGCGTGTTTTAATGATCTGGCGTGTTTTAAAAGCTACTGGCCAATATGACATCGTCTTTTGGTGGTTACCCAGCCATGTTTCAATGGCCGATACGGCTGCAAAAACACTCAACAAATCTGTGACACCACTTCTTAGTCCATACAACTTAAATGTTACATCAAAGATCTCATGCAAAGGAGTGAGTGAGTGAGTTGGGTTTAAGGCCGCTTTTAACAATATTCCAGTTATATCACGGCCTGTCAGCTTAATGTGGGAGGAAAGCCCGAAGTGATGCAGGTCTCAAACGTGTACCACTTCGGTGAAACCCACGATCACGGGTATGGTGCTGACAAACCTAGAAACATAATCGGGGCGAACTGGGATTCGAACCCACAATCATAGGTTTCTGGCGTGTTCAAGGGACACGACTCTGCACAGCGAATCGCGGCGCCTTAGACGACTGGGCCACCCGTGCCCCCTCATGCAAAAGAGGGACACCCGAGTAGGTGTAAATACGCTACATGAAATTACACCAACCATCGGTTACACTGATTTTGGTTAGTCAGTCAAGATTTGGAAAGATCAAAAACCGATGATGTCGTATTGGCCATTGACGCTAAAGTCATGAACATTTATTGAAAGGTGAGGACCCTCCATTCTGCATCCCTTGTGATGAAAGATCAATGTTTCAAATCATCATCTATTAAATATCTTTTTCGTAGAATTAATTCTCGTTTAATTATTGGCTTTTAAAGGATTAGAATTATTTGAAATATTTTTATTAATATTTTTTTTAAAACATGTTTTCAAATTCGCAACTGAGATTGTTTGTGGTTGAACCCTCGAAGGCGGTTCAAGTACAGTGATATCAGTGTCCCCCTGTGAGGGTACATACGTTCCACATGATGTCTTGATGAACATATTATATTTATCTCTGTACTTTATGTATGCTCTTGTACCACCGTCGGTGGTCTATGGAGAATAGAGAATCTGATATCAGTGTCCCCCTGAGAGGGTACATACGTTCCTCATCTTTCAAAGTAAATCTAAACTATCACATTTATGTGTGTGTGTGTGTGTGTGTGTGTGTGTGTGTGTGTGTGTGTGTTTGTGTGTGTTTGTGTGTGTTTGTGTATGTATGTTAGGAATGTATAACTATATGTCGTCATGATATGGCTGAAATAGTGTATTGTGTAAAAAAATATAATTAAACTGCAAAAGATGTCAGTGTAGAACAATGTGAACATACATATGCTCATGTCATATCTCCTTTTGAGGAACTACCTTTGCTGGTAATGTTGTACGATTAAACAAACAACAAACAAAACAAATATTGTATATCAGATATACTTGATATAATATACATTTTGCTGATTATGTTGTTGTACGATTGCAGATCAATATTATGTTGAACGAGATGGTGGCAGTGAACACATTAGAAATCAGATACAAGCATTACATATTGGATCACCTGCTGTCTGAAATGACACCTGTAAAGACGTCTTTAATGAGCAAGACACAACAAAGGTGATTGTTATAATTATTTATTGAAACTGTTGACTTGTGGGAACACTATTCAGGAATACATCCTCGAAATCGCCTTCAAAGTGCGATGCCAGTGTCTCTTCAATAGAGTGATCTACAAAAGAAATACATCAAATCATATGATCTTGGCATATTTGACATGAAATTATTGCTGAAGCATACATTTTCAGATACAGTTATGTTGAACGGATGACGGTTTCTACTGTATAAAACGGATCATTGCAGTAAGATTTGCTCCACCTTACATTTAACTCACTGCTCCAAGTTGTTGATGCTCCTTGCGAACTCTTCCAAACTCACGCTTGAGTCTCCTAAATGGAGAAAGGATGTTGCAGTCAGTCAGAATAAATGTTCAGGAGTCAGATTTATTCAGGAAAAGGGTCCACATTACCCATGAGAGTAAAAAAAATACAAACATTTGACAAATAATTACATTATTTTAAAAGTAATAAACATTTCATTTGTATTAATGAAGTTGAAGGCAAAAGCTCTTACCATTTTCATCTGAGAACGAAAGGAGCTCCATGGCCGATCGTCTGTCCATTAGCGTCTCAGCTTCGGATAGGTCAATTGTGCCGTCCATGTTTGTATCAAGGTTATCCACATTACGTTTGCCTTGAAAGAAAATAGTCATTTTTGGAAAGATACAAAATGAAAGAACACGAATGCATTTTCGGTTAAGGAATATGAGATACTGGTCACTCTTAATCAGGCTATGAGTATTGATATCAAATGAACATATTTATATACATATAAGGTAACATTCCAAAACATATACTCTTTTCCATTTCAAATCGTCATCGTATGTAGCTCTTCGGCTGGCTGACTAAGATTTACATCAAAACAAATAGCGAACAACATTCTGTCTCATTCTGTAGTGCTTAATGACATGGTCACATTTTCATTATGTCCGTTTTCTAGAATAGACTATTCCATGTAATATTTTCATACATTCAAAAACAATGGTTACTTCTGTGTCCGTTTTTTCAGCAATATTCCAGGTAAAATAACAGTGGTCCTTAAATAATTGGGTGTGGCACAGACAATCCAGTGACTTATATCATGAGCATCGGTCTACGCAACTGCATGATTATAGAAAGCATCTTGTCGGTTACAATTTTTAAACTGAAAGCAGAGTTGGCTTTCGAAGCATTTCATTTATTACTTCCATTTGAACCTGATGTAAAAGAGGGAGGTTAATGTACTTGATACATCACCGATTATGTACTACTACAGCCGCTCATTGTTCTATAACTTAAACCGTAACTCCATTACAGTTTGGGAAAATAGAAGATACTGTATGTCAGGCACTTAATGAAGTACTCTTTGGCTTCGCTCACCCAACAACAGCCTGGCTCCAGTCAATGCTAGTCTGCCAACTGTGCGCCATCTAACGAACCGTCGTCTCCGTCGTCCCCAGGCATCAGACTGAGGGATGGAGACTATGGCCACAAGCAGGAGGACAAGGAACAAACGCATCTTGGGATGTATTCTGTAGTGAAAATAAATTGTTTTAGTGTGTGAGCGAGTTGGGTTTAACGCAGCCATGAACAGTTATATCACGGCGTGTCATTTTAATATGGGAGGGAAGGCCGAAGTGATGCAGGTTTTAGACGTTTACCACTTCGGCGAAACCCACGAGCACGGGTATGGTGCTTACAAACTTAGAAACATAATCGGGGTGAACCGGGATTCGAACCCACAATCTGGCGTGCCCAAGGAACGCAACTCAGCACAGCGAATTGCGGCGCCTTCGACGACTGGGCCCCCCGTGCCCACTGAATTGTTTTAAGAAGCCGCATTCTCAAGTGGGTGTGATTATTGTTGCTGATTGCCTTATGAAGCGCTGATTGCTTAAGATGTAATGGATTTGACGACTGACTATCATTATAAACAATTAAATCCTCAGTTAAATCCACATTTTGTAACCAATGCCAACTGAAATGATAAGTTACATGTAAACTAATCAGACAGATAGTGCATAAAGTATTACTCACCAGAAGGACACGAGACAGGTCACAGTTGTTATGAATGTCGTGTCCCTGGTATTTATACATTCTTTCCGTTCATCAACCCGTGAAGTGAATCTGTTGCCAAAATATGTTAAGTGCCTGTTTGACAGAAACGTGTAAATGTAAATATGAAAAGAGATAAGTATCTACTTAGTCCACACCTCCTAATTGTCCTCTTTACGAGGGCTGTGTGTGAAGTGTATTTGTGTGTGATATTTATTTTTTTTAAATTTGTTTGAGAATATTTAAAAGAAACTTATCACACCTCCATGTCAGAATATTCAGATCTAATTGGTTCATGTGATACTGATAAAATTCTACGTATCTCAAGTGGGAGGGAAATACATTTCTGAGAGGGACAATATATCCCGTATACCCCGCCATGAAGAAAACAGGCTGCACGTGTATTTATGAGCGAGGCCATATATCTTGCACCCTGCTACGAAGCACAAAGCTGCACATTGTTTACGAGTCAAAGAATGACACGAGAGACATCACAAGTTACCCTTAGTTCATTCGAGAAACGGTTTTTTATCTGTTTTCAATTTGTTTTAATTTTTAATCGTTGTAGCAGTATCACACGGGGTATATGTGAAATTGTGCGTCCCACGTTAGGTTTAAAACCAAGAGCTGGATACTGCTACAACTTCTAATATTTGTGTACCAGAGGTGTATATGTCCATCTCTGAGAAAAATATATTTTCCATTCAGCAAACACTGGAAGCCTTCAAAACAACTGACGCATGAAAATACCACTGGGTCACAGGTCAATTGAATTTGTTGTATAAGCGCACTTTACAGATATTGTCTCGGTGGGGCGTCCTCTGGACACTTTGGTTCAGCTGCTGTCACATCTGTTAACCACTTTAACATATATCACAGGGGAAAGGTCAACAAGAAAGGTGACATCGATTTCGAGTAGTTCACATAAGTTTGATAAATACATGATCCATATGTTTGAAGTAATTTGTTACTTATTGAATATTGAGTCACGGTCAAAACATTGTTTTCTATTCCTTCTTGTAATGACAATTTGTAACTCCATTTCGCAAACTACAATGTATATTTATCTATGCTGTAAAATAATATACACTAAAACCTCGCTGAATCCTCCAGAGCGCTAAGAGAAATTCTATCTCTGTTGTGGAAAAAAAAATCCGTTTTTTTTCTCCACGATCTACAACAAGTATCCCAAGAATATCAAATGGCCGGTCAATAACATAATACATAAACACACTTCATATACACCCCTACCGAAGAGGACAATTAGGAAGTGTGAACTAAAGTAGATACTTATCTCTGGTCATATTTACATTTGCACGTTTCTGTCAAAAAAGCACTTAACCTAATTTGGCAACAGATTTACTTCACGGGTTGTTCAAAGGAAAGAAAGTATAAATACCAGGGACACTACATTCATATTAACACTGACCTGACTCGTGGCCTTCTGGTGAGTAATCCTTTATACACTATTTGTCCAGATTAGTTTACTATGCTTGCCGTTAAAGGCGACTAGACTAACGGGATCGGGTGGTCAGGCTCGCTGACTTGGTTGATACATGTCAGTGATCCCAATTGCGTGGATCGATGCTCATGATGTCACTTGAATGTCTGGTCCAGACTCAATCATTTACAGACCGCCGTCATAGAGTTGCAATATTGCTGAGTGCGGCGTTTAACAACAAACAAACATGTAACGATGAATACTTAAAATAGGATTTTCTTCAAACAACTTATCATTTATGTATTCCTCCAGAGCAGACTGTTTTACAGTTGCCATTGGTTACAAAATGTGGATGAGATAATTGTTCCTAATGATAGTCATTCGTTAAAATTCATCACATCTTAAGCAATCTGCGTTTCATAAGGCAATCAGCCACTTGGGGGCCACGGGGACCCACTCGTCCTTGGCGGCGCGATTCGCTGTGCAGAGTTGCGTTCCTTGGGCACGCCAGAAACCTATGATTTAGGGTTCGAATCCCGGTTCGCCCCGATTATGTTTCTAGGTTTGTCAGCACAATACCCGTGCTCGTGGGTTTCACTGAGACCTGCATCACTTCGGCCTTTCCTCCCAAATTAAGCTGACACGCCGCGATATAACCGGAATACTGTTGAAAGCGGCGTTAAACCCAACTCACTCACCCACACCCACTTGAGAATGAGGCTTCTTAAAACTTTTCGTGTCGTAAAATGAACATTAACAGTGTAAATAATTTTTTTACACTATTCTATTATTGACACTTTTGACACCTCCATCATGGCAACTGTGTGTAATTTGGGAAACTTCTTTATTTTCACTACAGAATACATCCCAAGATGCGTTTGTTCCTTGTCCTCCTGCTTGTGGCCATAGTCTCCATCCCTCAGTCTGATGCCTGGGGACGACGGAGACGACGGTTCGTTAGATGGCGCACAGTTGGCAGACTAGCATTGACTGGGGCCAGGCTGTTGTTGGGTGAGCGAAGCCAAAGAGTAATTAAAAAAGTCCCTGACATACAGTATCGGCGGTCTGTAAATAATCGAGTCTGGACCGGACAATTCAGAGATTAATATTATGAGCATCGATCCCTCCAATGGGATACGATGACATGCATTAACTATGTCAGCGAGCCTTAACACCCGATCCCATTAGTTGCCTCATACGACAAGTATAGTCGCCTTTTACGGCAAGCATGGGTTGCTGAAGACCTATTCTACCCCTGATGTTCACGGGTCATAATGAAGATGTGATTATGTCATTAAGAACTACACAATGAGGCAGAACGTTGTTGGCTCTTCGTTTATAAAGCCAACAACATACGGTGAGGAGAGGAAATGGAAAATGGAATGTTCATTTGATTTCAATTTTCATATTCATCGCCTGATTAAAATTACCACTATCTCATGTTCCATAACCGAAAATGCATTCATGTTCTTTCTTTTTGTATATTTCCGAACATGACTATTTTCTTTTAAGACAAACGTAATGTGGATAACCTTGATACAAACATGGACGGGGCAATTGATCTCTCAGAAGCTGAGACGCTAATGGACAGACGATCGGCCTTGGAACTCCTTTCGTTCGCTGATGAAAATGGTTAGAGCTTTTTTCAATTCAATTTCATTACTACAAATGAAATAATTTTCTTCATTTGTCGAGAACTCTTGATAGCATTGAAGATGAGTACATGTGTGTATTTGTATTTACATTGACACTCACCGGCAATCTGGACCCGTTTTCTAGTATAAATCTGATTGACTCATGATTATATATTCTGACTGACTGCAACAACCTTTCTACGTGTAGATGACTCAAGCGTGAGTTTGGAAGAGTTCGCAAGGAGCATCAACAACTTGGAGCAGTGAGTCAAATGTAAGGTAGAGCAAATCCTTCTGCAATGATTCCGTTTTGTAAAGTAGAAACCGTCATCCGTTCAACATGTCTGTATGTGAAAATGTATGTTTAAGCAACGATTTCATGTTAAATATTAGGAGATCATATGATTTGATGTATTTCTTTTGTAGAGCACTCCATTGAAGAGGCACTGTGAAGACGATCTCAAGGTTGTTGTCCTGAATAGTGTTTATACAAGAAAATGGCTTCAATAAATCATTTTTTCAATCGTGTCTTGGTTATTAGGCGTCTTTTCAGCAGTCATTTTAGACAGCAGGTGATCCAACATGTCCGGGCGGAGCGCGTCATACCAAAAGACGTTAAAAGATTGTACTTGTTGTTACCCTGTCTGGCGCTCGGCATTAAGGGCTAAAACAAGGACTGGTCGGCTCGGAGTCAGTATACTGTGTCTGAGTGGGGTATTCATGTTAAACTGCGGCATGGTACCTAGTGAGCTAGCACTATAAATCGGCATCAGTCCGGACAAGTACAAGCAGCCACACAAACACACACACGTACATGCACGTCGCTATATAAGTGCAATATTCTTGGACGCGACGTTTAACCCCATTTGACCTCACCTCACCTCAACACGTAATGCTTGTAACTGATTTCCAATGTGTTCACTGCCACCATCTCCTTCAACAGAATATGGATCTGCAAACTTAAAACAACATTATCAGCATATGTATATTATATCAAATATATATGACATACAGTAAGTTTGCTTTAAACATCTTACATGGGTATCTTTTCTGCGTCATAATACACAGTCCTTATCATTCACATTAATATAGGAACATCTCTGGGGACAATCCACTCATGGCAATCTTTCATTAAAACTGACAAAACTCTTTCCATGATCATGCAAAATCTATTCTGAAAACAGAGTCCATTGTACGATTCCCATAATGGCATAAATTTATGTGTATGAATCACTATCAAAAAGTGATGGTACGAACCAAGTTCAATTCTGTCAAAACATCCTAAATTGTGATCATCTCCTGGCTTTTTCATTAAGCATTTAGTGGGATCTCAAAGGTCCTGTGCAACAGGAGTCGCTCGAGGAGACGGATACGGAAGTGTCCTCCCCGAGCACTAGTGGTCGTACAAGTGGACACTCTCCAAAAAAGATAGTCAGGAGTCGATCCCCCGTAACTCCACCTTAGTGAGTGAGTGAGTGAATATTTATAGTCACATTGGCAATATTTCAGCCATATCGTGACTAAATCAAGTTAGACAGTAATAATACATACAATTTGATTATAAACCCTGTCGTCAAAGGACAGTAAAACATAGATTATCACAGATGTATATTTTAAGACTAGTATGGAACCATAAAAAGATATCACGATAAATACATTATAAAAACGGGGCTAGGGATCGCCAGCAACTAAAGGTAGGCCACCATGCCAGGAACAGTGGGGACTTACTTACTTCTGCTACCTGCACGGTTCCCCAGCAGGATTTACGCCATCCCTTAGCCGCTGGCGATTTTCATCAAGTTTAGCCAAAATTAAAACAAACAAGTATACTACGACTAAAACGGTAGTAGGAATAAACTTACTTCAAATAATGTGGTGTTACATACCCTCTCGACGGGGGGAGGGGGGGGGGGGGACAATAATTTTAATTTTTCAGTACTTCAACCCCCTTTGAGGATACGGCCACTAACAATCTAAGTTACAAGTTGAACACTACTGATATATTAAAATGGTAGGCCCGGGCGAAATATTTCAATATCGCTATAAAAGATATACATATATGTATTTGCGAAACAAAAACATGAGTTTTGAGTAAAGGAAAATATTCTCGTCCATGAGCCTGCCCATAGGCCAAACCTTTTTCTCGCCCATGGGCGAAATATTTCAATATCGCTATAAAATCGTTGAATTAAGTTAAAATGAGTTAAGTTTTGTGTCATGATACCTGAAAGATATACATATATGTATTTGCGAAACAAAAACATGAGTTTTGAGTAAAGGAACATATTCTCACCCATGCATGGGCGAAATATTTCAATATCGCTATAAAATCGTTGAATTGAGTTAAGATGAGTTAAATTTTGTGTCATGATACTTGAATGAATACATTTAATGTATTTGCGAAACAAGAACATGAGTTTTAAGTTAAGGAACATATTCTAAAAAGGTATTTTCCTTTACTCAAAAACTCATGTTCTTGTTTCGCAAATACATATATGTATATCTTTCAAGTATCATGACACAAAACTTAACTCATTTTAACTTAATTCAACGATTTTATAGCGATATTGAAATATTTCGACCATGGGCGAGAAAAAGGTTTGGCCCATGGGTGAGAATAGTTTCCTTTGCTCAACAGTTTTAGTTTCGCAAATACATAAAGGTGTTATAAGCATGACACATGATTCAACTCATTTTACCTTAATTCAACTATTAAAATATTTCGCCCATGTTTTCGTCACTCCCTTTAAATAATTAACTAATTGTGTACAAAGTATATTGTATCATGTGAAATATACTTTATATTATATCATTACATTGCTATTTAAAAAGGGCCTTTGGTTGGATGTTTCCTTTACAGAAGTTTTACAAATTTCACCTTTTTTACATATTGCAACGATCTTTAATGAACCCGGCCTTACCTCTCAAAACGTTTTGACAGTTTATCATACGAATTAATGCGCGTGTACACCAATTCATTGGCCATATTTTCCAACACATTAAAGTTTAGTTAGTTTCTTTTTCATTTCCCATTTTATGTCTCGTTGATACATCACACTGGGAAAGTAAGTGACACTAGGTATGCAATATACAGGTACACGTGCGGTGTCGAACTGACCAATGGGCATTATGTTTACAGGCGATTGAGGAAAACTTGAGTGAATATTGTGACACTAAAGCAACTTTTAAATGCATTGTTACTTTTGGTATGAAAATGGTAACAGTTCAGAAAAAACAACAGCCTTCTTATGATAATTCTCATATTCTCATTAGGACGTTGTATCTAATTACAGTGTCGGCCTTATTTACAGGTGATTCTACAATACCTGCTCTCGGTCAATTACGATCTACCACACCACGCGTGAATAAACAGTTATGCAGGTGTTGCTGTGGGCAAATACCTAGCCTGAAAATGTATATTTTTTGGTGGATACATGTATTACAAACTTTCGTTGATATGTGGATATATTAAGCACAAAGACCCAAAAAAGTTTGGAAAGATGAATCAGTGCCTTGATATATTCAACGAGATGTGTATCATCGTTTAATGGCGTCATTCAATAAAAGTATGTTTTGAGGAGATATCAAAGGAGCCGCCCAATATACACAGTGTCGTCCGGTGAACTACCAGCCCACCCTGTCCATAAAAGTTATGTAATCGGTACACAAATATATTTGATGCGATGTCAGTGTGGAAGGAGTTTGAATTACGTCCGCCACTGGCCACAGAAATCCTCAAAGTATAGTAACAATCAATAAGGCCAATGCCGTACTAATTACCTAGCGACGCACGTAACAACGGCTGTCAATCTGTCTGCTACAGCTACCATACCATCATCCCTGTCACAACTGGCATATTAACGGCTTATTCAAAATATTAATTGTAGAAACGTCGATGTTACATTCCTTATATCAGCTCACAGCCCTGTTTGTGAAAATATTTACTAGATCTAGACATAAGATTTAAAGACCGATTGATTCATGATCAGCGCTATTTAGTCCTGTTAATCCGACATTCTCGCACACCGACTCCGACACACCTAATTTGCAACGAATTACCGAAATCACTCATTAATCAGTCTCGTTAATCCGACACAGTGGTCAGCGTACTCCGTGGTCATCTGCCCGCGAGTACACAACCCCGTGTTTTGACACGCACTGGCTGCAGTTATTAACTTAACAAAAGCTATTCAAACCTGTATGTACAAAGCTATACAAATGTAGTTAACAAATTTAAGCCAGATAAATGTGCATGA
Source organism: Haliotis rufescens (assembly GCF_023055435.1). NCBI lineage: Eukaryota > Metazoa > Mollusca > Gastropoda > Lepetellida > Haliotidae > Haliotis > Haliotis rufescens. Next base: position 7,599,044 of record NW_025963924.1, read on the forward strand.
GGCCAGTTTAAAATACGAACAGGTATATAAAACATAGTCGACTGGTATGTAAACAAGAAAGCATGGATGACTTCATTAATATTCAAAGCCTGGCTACTGATCTTGGATCGTCAAATGCGATTGGAGCGACGCCACGTGGTATTGCTGTTGGACAACGCCCCATCCCATGCTATTGTCGACACAACTAATGTGAGATGTCACTTTTTGCCACCAAACACCACATCGCACATTCAGCCACTAGATGCCGGGATCATAAAGAATTTCAAGTTTTATTATAAGAAACAGCAAATGAAATTACACCTCGACAATGTTGATGCTGAAGAACCACAAGCCCTAGACGTCAAGCGAACAGGGGACTTTGAGAAATGTGCCTTCAAAATGTGAGAAACAGAAAACACCGACAGACTATTTTAAGTAGATGAAGCAAGTTGTTAAGACAGTAGCACTTGCATTCACACGAGGAAACGTGTGTGGTTGATGTGATATATTCAGTGAGTAATGTCTCTATTGTTACGTATAAATGGGAAAATTATTATTATTATTGCAATGTCATTAATTATAAATTAAGGAATGAATGAATAAACAACATAAAAATATAAATATTTCGTTTTTAATGATTTTATTACAAGGTAAACACGGTTATTATCTATCGTGAAGATGTCCGATTTTCGATCACAAATCACTTAATTTCGTTAATCCGACATACTCGTTAATCCGACACAATCATGTGCAACCAACGATGTCGGATTAACGAGACTGGGCTGTATGTCGTATACAGTCCTCATATTTGATTAAAAAAGTAAGTACGTCAACTGGGAATTCAACTGGATGTTATCTTCCTTATATCAGCTAACAGCCCTGTTTGTGAAAATATGTACTAGACATAAGATTTAAAGACTAGTAAAATCAATTGTAAGACCGCATAGACCATAAAACCGAATAAAATATGTCTTGGTATCATCTCTTGTGTATTAGATGATGGTAATGACCTGAAATGTTATAACGTTAGATTAGGACGGAGAAACATTAAAGTGTTTTATAATACTTGGGAACATGAGCAATAAGATGTAGCAACATAAACATGCATGGAATAGGGAAAATGGTGAAAACAAAATGAAATAGACTTTAATAAAACATTATTGTACTAAATAACTTGCAAAAGCGGTGCCCAAAATTGTTTGACCGTGTTATGTGTGTTGTAGACTGACGAATAGCTAGTAATTGTGTATGCCCTCTCCTCTGAAAAATGTATCACTCAAGTATTTGCATTGTAATAAATATAGTAATGATAAAACTTGGTAATTTGGTAGGTCTCCGACAGATATGATTTTCAGGGTTTTTTACACCTTTGATTGATACGGATTACGTACATGTAGTCTAGTCACTGTCTCTAATGTATCTGCTTGTTAGAAATTTCAAATGTCCTGTTATAGCACTGTTCCTAAAATAAGGCAGTTTCTTTTATCGGGTATAAAGTAGTTGATTCGTCTTGTCACGCAGTCATTTTTACTTGATCGAATGATTTCCACAAATAATTCCGGCAGAGAGTTTTGTATTTTATTATATACATGTATTGTTAATTGTAGAAGATGCTTACATCACTGTATCTCAGAACGTAAATCTGATAACATTCAAACATGTAATTAGTACACAGTTAATTGTTACATATAATTTCCTGCATATTCCTTTTTGAACAAAAAACCTACATGTATACTGAAATCGGTGTCCACTGTTAAAAGGCTATTAGTGCAGTCGGCCATGGTAAATGGAGAGACAATAATAAGGTGATTTATTATAGTCTGTTGCAGAATATGCGGTAAAAGTGTAGTCATTTATGCATATACACATTACACATATACAGATGAAATACACGATATGATACAGTGCAAGAACAAATTGAGATACGGTTTCTATTAAAAAAAATTATACGATTATGGATTTTATTAGCATGGTTAAATTTTCAGGCCAACACGGTTGAGATACAGCATCAGCATACTCAACTGGAGTTGTTTTCTGCCGGTCGTAAGTTCATTGTTTGACTGACATAGCATGATATAATAATCAAGGATTTCGAAGGTGAACGAGGGGAAAGGAAGACGCACGTGGATTTACTCTCAGGTTATTATTGTCTGGAGTTCACATTTTTGGACATTTCATATACTAATTGAACAGAGTTCACCTGCACATGTCCACTTTAGTCAGACAGACTGTAACCAAAAATGCAATGAGCTGTAGTTCTTAATCCCTTATAACAACGACAACAACAACCAGAATGAGGGCACAGTAAGGTTAAACAGTGTCCACCAGACAATCTCAGGTGGCTAACGCCATATCTCCCATCAAGTCAGCTCTATTTTTAAGCGCATAATTATTTTTTTACATTTTGAATCAAAGGAATTACAAAAAATCATATTTAACAAACCTACACATTACCAAATACAAAACTTTATGACCCTTTCTAGACTTCGTTCCAATTAACCTGGATCATTCAACTCGCTCGCGAAGGTCGTATACGACTTTAAAGTGAATACATCTACAGTGTACAAGTAACTTTTAACTGTATCATATATACTCATGATAAGCAATTATTTTCGTTCCTAATTCGAATGAGCACATTCTGAGGCTAAATCTGCAAAAGGACAGACAAAATATTTCTTTGTACAATGCAACGATACAAACGTAGCGGTTGATAATAGAGACAATGATTGAATAATCTGCAATATATCATTTGTTCTCGTTCAATCTATTGTACATATTGAAGAGATTGTAAAGTTTCAAGGAGTACTAAAATGTTGTGGTATTATGAATGTATTTAGAATATGAATAGCGAAAAACAGTCACCATATGGGATGTACATGTATAACTTGTCTTCCAACACCACGCTTGTGCCGAGGCCCGTTGTCATAAAACTAATCGGTCCCATAAAAGGAGCAAATAGTTTCGCCAAGTACATGCTATGGTTCACTCACAATTGTCAGACGACCTAATCATCAGACACACCAGTCAAGTGTGACCAGTGTACCTGCCTGGTTTTACCTCCTAATTACTGAGCTGCCCAATACTGTCATACTGTGGGCAGAGTAAGCTCCCTAACTCGTTGAGTGGTACAGATTAACCAGATTATGATTGTGTTTGTAAGTTGCGTTTAATCTGTGTCGGGTTGCAGTTGTTTTATTAGTCAAGACCAGGGGTAGTTTTTTCAATGAAACCTTTTAGCCGTTGAGTTTGTTTTGCATTCAAGATCCGGGGTAGAACAGATCTTCAACAACCCATTCTTGGCGTAAAAGGGTGACAGCGCTTGTCGTAAGAGGCGACTGCCGGGATCGGGTGGTCGGGTTCGCTGACTTGGTTGATGCATGTCATCGTATACCAATTGCGTGGATTGATGCACATGATGTCAATCACCGGATTGTCTGGTCCAGACTCGATTATTTACAGACCGCCGTCTGTGTGTGTGTGTGTGTGTGTGTGTGTGTGTGTGTGTGTGTGTGTGTGTGTGTGTGGATGTTAGGAATGTATAACTATATGTCGTCATGATATGGCTGAAATAGTGTATTGTCGATGTGACGTTAACATTGAACTATCTCACTCACTCGCTTAACATAACGACCCGTGAAGATCCGGGATAGAATAGGTCTTCAGCAAACCATAAGGCGACCATGCATGTCGTAAGAAGCGACTAACGGGATCGGGTGTTTATTCTCGCTGACTTGGTTGATGCATGTCATCGAATACCAATTGCGTGGAATTATTTTCATGATATTAATCACTGGATTGTCTGGTCCATACTCGATTATTTACAGACCGCCGTCATATAGCTGGAATATTGCTGAGTGCGGCGTTTAACAACAAACAAACACTTAAACATCATATACCTTTCTCATCTAATGATGATATTATTTGAAAAAATATATTTTTAAACTGCAAAAGATGTCAGTGTAGAACAACGTGAACATACATATGCTCATGTCATATCTCCTTTTGAGGAACTACCTTTGCTGGTATACTTGATATAATATACATTTTGCTGATTATGTTGTTGTACGATTGCAGATCAATATTATGTTGAACGAGATGGTGGCAGTGAACACATTAAAAATCAGATACAAGCATTACATATTGGATCACCTGCTGTCTGAAATGACACCTGTAAAGACGTCTTTAATGAGCAAGACACAACAAAGGTGATTGTTATAATTATTTATTGAAACTATTGACTTGGGGGAACACTATTCAGGAATACATCCTCGAAATCGCCTTCAAAGTGCGATGCCAGTGTCTCTTCAATAGAGTGATCTACAAAAGAAATACATCAAATCATATGATCTTGGCATATTTGACATGAAATTATTGCTGAAGCATACATTTTCAGATACAGTTATGTTGAACGGATGACGGTTTCTACTGTATAAAACGGATCATTGCAGTAAGATTTGCTCCACCTTACATTTGACTCACTGCTCCAAGTTGTTGATGCTCCTTGCGAACTCTTCCAAACTCACGCTTGAGTCTCCTAAATGGAGAAAGGTTGTTGCAGTCAGTCAGAATAAATGTTCAGGAGTCAGATTTATTCGGGAAAAGGGTCCACATTACCCATGAGAGTAAAAAAAATACAAACATTTGACAAATAATTACATTATTTTAAAAGTAATAAACATTTCATTTGTATTAATGAAGTTGAAGGCAAAAGCTCTTACCATTTTCATCTGAGAACGAAAGGAGCTCCATGGCCGATCGTCTGTCCATCAGCGTCTCAGCTTCGGATAGGTCAATTGTGCCGTCCATGTTTGTATCAAGGTTATCCACATTACGTTTGCCTTGAAAGAAAATAATCATTTTTGGAAAGATACAAAATGAAAGAACACGAATGCATTTTCGGTTAAGGAATATGAGATAGTGGTCACTTTTAATCAGGCTATGAGTATTGATATCAAATGAACATTTTTATATACATATACAGTAACATTCCAAAACATATACTCTTTTCCATTTCAAATCGTCATCGTATGTAGCTCTTCGGCTGGCTGACTAAGATTTACATCAAAACAAATAGCGAACAACATTCTGTCTCATTCTGTAGTGCTTAATGACATGGTCACATTTTCATTATGTCCGTTTTCTAGAATAGACTATTCCATGTAATATTTTCATACATTCAAAAACAATGTTTGGTTATTTCTGTGTCCGTTTTTTCAGCAATATTCCAGGTAAAATAACAGTGGTCCTTAAATAATTGGGCGTGGCACAGACAATCCAGTGACTTATATCATGAGCATCGGTCAACGCAACTGCATGATTATAGAAAGCATCTTGTCGGTTAAATTTTTAAACTGAAAGCAGAGTTGGCTTTCGAAGCATTTCATTTATTACTTCCATTTGAACCTGATGTAAAAGAGGGAGGTTACTGAACTTGATACATCACCGATTATGTACTACTACAGCCGCTCATTGTTCTATAACTTAAACCGTAACTCCATTACAGTTTGGGAAAATAGAAGATACTGTATGTCAGGCACTAAATGAAGTACTCTTTGGCTTCGCTCACCCAACAACAGCCTGGCCCCAGTCAATGCTAGTCTGCCAACTGTGCGCCATCTAACGAACCGTCGTCTCCGTCGTCCCCAGGCATCAGACTGAGGGATTGAGACTATGGCCACAAGCAGAAGGACAAGGAACAAACGCATCTTGGGATGTATTCTGTAGTGAAAAAAAATTGTTTTAGCGTGTGAGCGAGTTGGGTTTAACGCAGCCATTAACAGTTATATCACGGCGTGTCAGCTTAATATGGGAGGGAAGGCCGAAGTGATGCAGGTTTTAGACGTTTACCACTTCGGCGAAACCCACGAGCACGGGTATGGTGCTTACAAACTTAGAAACATAATCGGGGTGAACCGGGATTCGAACCCACAATCTGGCGTGCCCAAGGAACGCAACTCAGCACAGCGAATTGCGGCGCCTTAAGCGACTGGGCCCCCCGTGCCCCACGGAATTGTTTTAAGAAGCCGCATTCTCAAGTGGGTGTGATTATTGTTGCTGATTGCCTTATGAAGCGCTGATTGCTTAAGATGTAATGGATTTGACGACTGACTATCATTACAAACAATTAAATCCTCAGTTAAATCCACATTTTGTAACCAATGCCAACTGAAATGATAAGTTACATGTAAACTAATCAGACAGATAGTGCATAAAGTATTACTCACCAGAAGGACACGAGACAGGTCACAGTTGTTATGAATGTCGTGTCCCTGGTATTTATACATTCTTTCCGTTCATCAACCCGTGAAGTGAATCTGTTGCCAAAATATGTTAAGTGCCTGTTTGACAGAAACGTGTAAATGTAAATATGAAAAGAGATAAGTATCTACTTAGTCCACACCTCCTAATTGTCCTCTTTACGAGGGCTGTGTGTGAAGTGTATTTGTGTGTAATATTTATTTAAAAACATTTTGTTTGAGAATATTTAAAAGAAACTTATCACACCTCCATGTCAGAATATTCAGATCTAATCTAATCTAATTGTGATACTGATAAAATTCTACGTATCTCAAGTGGGAGGGAAATACATTTCTCAGCAGGACAATATATCCCGTATAGCCCGCCATGAAGAAAACAGGCTGCACGTGTATTTATGAGCGAGGCCATATATCTTGCACCCTGCTACGAAACACAAAGCTGCACATTGTTTACGAGTCAAAGAATGACACGAGAGACATCACAAGTTACCCTTAGCTCATTCGAGAAACGGTTTTTTATCTGTTTTCAATTTGTTTTAATTTTTAATCGTTGTAGCAGTATCACACGGGGTATATGTGAAATTGTGCGTCCCACGTTAGGTTTTAAACCACGAGCTGGATACTGCTACAACTTCTAATATTTGTGTACCAGAGGTGTATATGTCCATCTCTGAAAAAAAAAAAAATTCCATTCAGCAAACACTGGAAGCCTTCAAAACAACTGACGCAAGAAAATACCACTGGGTCACAGGTCAATTGTATTTATTGTATAAGCGCACTTTACAGATATTGTCTCGGTGGGGCGTCCTCTGGACACTTTGGTTCAGCAGCTGTCACATCACGACTTTAACATATATCACAGGGGAAAGGTCAACAGGAAAGGTGACATCGATTTCGAGTAGTTCACATAAGTTTGATAAATACATGATCCATATGTTTGAAGTAATTTGTTTCTTATTGAATATTGAGTCACGGTCAAAACATTGTTTTCTATTCCTTCTTGTAATGACAAACATGCATATACCATATCGCCATAGCTTAAAACTTAAAAAACACTGGGGACAGAGAATCCGAAATTCGTCGTAGTTCTTAAGTTCTTAAATATGTACCCGAGTCTGTAAATGTGTACGTGAGGCTATTGTTGTGCATATAATACAGCACTTACGTAACTGTAATGTCTTCAAATCTGCACATACTCCATTTCGCAAACTACAATGTATATTTATCTATGCTGTAAAATGATATACACTAAAACCTCGCTGAATCCTCCAGAGCGCTAAGAGAAATTCTATTTCTGTTGTGGAAAAAAAAATCCGTTTTTTTTCTCCACGATCTACCACAAGTATCCCAAGAATATCAAATGGCCGGTCAACAACATAATACATAAACACACTTCATGTACACCCCTACCGAAGAGGACAATTAGGAAGTGTGAACTAAAGTAGATACTTATCTCTGGTCATATTTACATTTGCACGTTTCTGTCAAAAAAGCACTTAACCTAATTTGGCAACAGATTTACTTCACGGGTTGTTCAAAGGAAATACCAGGGACACTACATTCATATTAACACTGACCTGACTCGTGGCCTTCTGGTGAGTAATCCTTTATACACTATTTGTCCAGATTAGTTTACTATGCTTGCCTTAAAAGGCGACTAGACTAACGGGATCGGGTGGTCAGGCTCGCTGACTTGGTTTATACATGTCATTGATCCCAATTGCGTGGATCGATGCTCATGATGTCACTTGAATGTCTGGTCCAGACTCAATCATTTACAGACCGCCGTCATATAGTTGCAATATTGCTGAGTGCGGCGTTTAACAACAAACAAACATGTAACGATGAATACTTAAAATAGGATTTTTTTCAAACAACTTATCATTTATGTATTCCTCCAGAGCAGACTGTTTTACAGTTGCCATTGGTTACAAAATGTGGATGAGATAATTGTTCCTAATGATAGTCATTCGTTAAAATTCATCACATCTTAAGCAATCTGCGTTTCATAAGGCAATCAGCCACTTGGGGGCCACGGGGACCCACTCGTCCTTGGCGGCGCGATTCGCTGTGCAGAGTTGCGTTCCTTGGGCACGCCAGAAACCTATGATTTAGGGTTCGAATCCCGGTTCGCCCCGATTATGTTTCTAGGTTTGTCAGCACAATACCCGTGCTCGTGGGTTTCACTGAGACCTGCATCAGTTCGGGCTTTCCTCCCACATTAAGCTGACACGCCGCGATATAACCGGAATACTGTTAAAAGCGGCGTTAAACTCACTCACCCACACCCACTTGAGAATGAGGCTTCTTAAAACTTTTCGTGTCGTTAAATGAACATTAACAGTGTAAATAATTTTTTTACACTATTCTATTATTGACACTTTTGACATCTCCATCATGGCAACTGTGTGTAATTTGGGAAACTTCTTTATTTTCACTACAGAATACATCCCAAGATGCGTTTGTTCCTTGTCCTCCTGCTTGTGGCCATAGTCTCGATCCCACAGTCTGATGCCTGGGGACGACGGAGACGACGGTTCGTTAGATGGCGCATAGGTGGCAGACTAGCATTGACTGGAGCTAGGCTGTTGTTGGGTGAGCGAAGCCAAAGAGTAATTCAAAAAGTCCCTGACATACAGTATCGGCGGTCTGTAAATAATCGAGTCTGGACCGGACAATTCAGAGATTAATATTATGAGCATCGATCCCTCCAATGGGATACGATGACATGCATTAACTATGTCAGCGAGCCTTGACACCTGATCCCATTAGTTGCCTCATACGACACGTATAGTCGCCTTTTACGGCAAGCATGGGTTGCTGAAGACCTATTCTACCCCTGATGTTCACTGTCATTAAGAACTACAGAATGAGGCAGAACGTTGTTGGCTCTTCGTTTATAAAGCCAACAACATACGGTGAGGAGAGGAAATGGAAAATGGAATGTTCATTTGATTTCAATATTCATATTCATCGCCTGATTAAAATTACCACTATCTCATGTTCCATAACCGAAAATGCATTCATGGGGTCTTTCATTTTGTATATTTCCGAACATGACTATTTTCTTTCAAGACAAACGTAATGTGGATAACCTTGATACAAACATGGACGGGGCAATTGATCTCTCAGAAGCTGAGACGCTAATGGACAGACGATCGGCCTTGGAACTCCTTTCTGTCGCTGATGAAAATGGTTAGAGCTTTTTTCAATTCAATTTCATTAATACAAATGAAATAATTTTCTTCATTTGTCGAGAACTCTTGATAGCATAGAAGATGAGTACATGTGTGTATTTGTATTTACATTCACACTCACCGGCAATCTGGACCCGTTTTCTAGTATAAATCTGATTGACTCATGATTATATATTCTGACTGACTGCAACAACTTTTCTACGTGTAGATGACTCAAGCGTGAGTTTGGAAGAGTTCGCAAGGAGCATCAACAACTTGGAGCAGTGAGTCAAATGTAAGGTAGAGCAAATCCTTCTGCAATGATTCCGTTTTGTAAAGTAGAAACCGTCATCCGTTCAACATGTCTGTATGTGAAAATGTATGTTTAAGCAACGATTTCATGTTAAATATTGGGAGATCATATGATTTGATGTATTTCTTTTGTAGAGCACTCCATTGAAGAGGCACTGACATCGCACTTTGAAGACGATCTCAAGTTTGTTGTCCTGAATAGTGTTTAAACAAGAAAATGGCTTCAATAAATCATTTTTTCAATCGTGTCTTGGTTATTAGGCGTCTTTTCAGCAGTCATTTTAGACAGCAGGTGATCCAACATGTCCGCCCGGAGAGCGGAAGGTCCGGAGTTCGATCCCCGGCCGCGTCATACCAAAAGACGTTAAAAGATTGTACTTGTTGTTACCCTGTCCGGCGCTCGGCATTAAGGGGCTAAAACAAGGACTGGTCGGCTCGGAGTCACTATACTGTGTCTGAGTGGGGTATTCATGTTAAACCGCGGCATGGTATCTCAGTGAGCTAGCACTATAAATCGGCATCAGTCCGGACTAGTACAAGCAGCCACACAAACACACACACGTACATGCACGTCGCTATATAAGTGCAATAATCTTGGACGCGACGTTTAACCCCATTTGACCTCACCTCACCTCAACACGTAATGCTTGTAACTGATTTCCAATGTGTTCACTGCCACCGTCTCCTTCAACAGAATATGGATCTGCAAACTTAAAACAACATTATCAGCATATGTATATTATATCAAATATATATGACATACAGTAAGTTTGCTTTAAACATCTTACACGGGTATCTTTTCTGCGTCATAATACACAGTACTTATCATTCACATTAATATAGGAACATCTCTGGGGACAATCCACTCATGGCAATCTTTCATTAAAACTGACAAAACTCTTTCCATGATCATGCAAAATCTATTCTGAAAACAGAGTCCATTGTACGATTCCCATAATGGCATAAATTTATGTGTATGAATCACTATCATATAGTGATGGTACGAACCAAGTTCAATTCTGTCAAAACATCCTAAATTGTGATCCTCTCCTGGCTGTTTCATGAAGCATTTAGTGGGATCTCAAAGGTCCTGTGCAACAGGAGTCGCTCGAGGAGACGGATACGGAAGTGTCCTCCCCGAGCACTAGTGGTCGTACAAGTGGACACTCTCCCAAAAAGATAGTCAGGAGTGGATCCCCCGTAACTCCACCTTAGTGTGTGAGTGAGTGAATATTTATAGTCACATTGGCAATATTTCAGCCATATCGTGACTAAATCAAGTTAGACAGTAATAATACATACAATTTGATTTAAAACCTATCGTCAAAGGACAGTAAAATAACTAGATTATCACAGATGTATATTTTTAAGACTAGTATGGAACCGTAAAAAGGTATCACGATAAATACATTATAAAAACGGGGCTAGGGTCGCCAGCAACTAAAGGCAGGCCACCATACTAGGAACAGTGGGGACTTACAATACTTCTGCTACCTGCACGGTTCCCCAGCAGGATTTACGCCATCCCTTAGCCGCTGGCGATTTTCATTGAGTTTAGCCAAAATTAAAACAAATACCCAATACTACGACTAAAACGGTAGTAGGAATAAACTTACTTCGAATGATGTGGTGTTACATACCCTCTCGACGGGGGGGGGGACAATAATTTTAATTTTTCAGTACTTCAATCCCCTTTGAGGATACGGCCACTAACAATCTAAGTTACAAGTTGAACACTACTGATATATTAAAATGGTATCTTTGTACACATATTCAAAATTTATTCAGCAACCCATGCTTGCTGTAAAAGGTGACTATGCTTGTCGTAAAAGGCGACTAACGGGATCGGGTGGTCAGGCTCGCTGACTTTGTTAATGCATGTCATCGATCCCAATTGTGTGGATCGATGCTCATGATGTCAATCACTGGATTGTCTGGTCCAGATTCGATTATTTACAGACCGCCGTCATATAGCTGGATTATTGCTGAGTGCGGCGTTAAACAACAAACAAACCAATCCTGTGACATTGAATAAGATTTAATGCAAAGATAGTTTTTTTACCAAATCTGAAACAATTTCGGTTTGCAACAGATAAAAGTCTCCTGTAAGTGTTCAAATGGTTTAATTTGCCATAATGACATCAGAAAATGCGTGATTTCATAAAAAAAAACATGAACATGCCAAAATGTCAATTTACAATCAATAGCGTGTGTGTCCACCTCTGGTTGCGATGCAAGCAACACATCTTCGTCTCATGGAATCGCACAAAGTCATGTGGGATATCTGTCCATATCTGCTGGAGCATGTTTCGTAGTTCCTGGAGTGTCTGTGGAACACGTGGTTGACGTCGAAGGCGCCGTTCAATCTCATCCCACATGTGCTCGATTCGTGAGAGATCAGGGGAGCGAGCCGGCCAGGGGATGACATTCACGTTGTTTTGTTGAAGAGAATCCTGAACAAGTCGAGCAATTTGAGGCCGGGCGTTGTCATGTTGAAAGGTAATGCCTGAGCCATGACGACGCAAAAACGGTAGAACAACAGGGTCGATGATCTCGTCGAGGTAGCGCTGTCCATTGAGATTTCCCTCTACCACTATCAAATGGGTCCTCTGTCTTGCTGTAATCCCACCCCATACCATAACGCTGCCGCCCCCGAACCGATCTTCTTCCATGACACAATGATTGACGTAACGTTCACCTCGACGTCGAATCCGTCCATCGCTATGACTGAGGTGAAAACGAGACTCGTCAGTGAATAGAACTTGTCCCGAATGCATGGCCGTCCAGCGTAAACGCTGTCTGCACCACTGTAGACGTGCTTGAAGGTGGTTTCCTGTCAAAATGGGACGTCTTGCGGGTCTTCTGGCGACAATCCCTGCACATCTGAGGCGGCGACGTACGGTTTGTAAAGATATTCGTCGAAGGCCAGGGATGCTTCTTGCAGTCACTGTTGCTGGCTGGAATCGATTTCGTAGGTCTGTTGTTCTAATGCAGTTGTCTTGTCGATTTTTGGTTACGCGTGGCCTGCCACTCCGAGGATGGTCTCTGTCTGCATTCGTCTGTTGCCAACGTTGCCATAAACACCAAATGGTGTTTCTGTAGGCGTTAAATTGTCATGCAACATCACGTTGACTCGATCCTGCTTCAAGCATACCAATGGCTCGCAGACGCTCATTTTCGGACAGGCGTGGCATTTCGTAATGTTGAATAGTTGCGTAATTTTGTTGTTTTTCTGAGTTGATGTTGTCAGCACGATGCTAAACAATGCATATGGAATCCCGTTAACGCACATGTTTTTATACCCATTCTTCGGTAGTGAAATGCATGGGGCTTGCATAAAAGCCAACCTTTGCATGGAATGCATGCTTTTCTGTAGCAGTTGCGTTTTTGTGACTTGAATCCATACATGTACTACGATATTGAAAACCAAACTTTACTTGTTTGAACAATACACTAAAATATTGGTGTCACAAGAACTTTTGTTGTTGAGCATATGTATCCCTTGTGATGGAAAAATCAATACAGTCAGGCAGTACATGCTAGACTGTGATTCTTTCATCCCTTCATCCCTTCATCACAAGGGATACAGAATGGAGGATCCTCACCTTTCAATATATATTCATTAGTACATCTTGAATGGCCAATACGACGTCGTCGCATAATGACCTCACCAAATCTGGACGAGGGAGACGACAGTAATTTGGTGGGAGATATGTTAGAAAGTTTAATATTTGCAGCAGAAACGTCAGGCTTTATCCTTATACCAAGATGTAGAATAAGGGATTGTTTCTTGAGATAGAGATCCTCATACAGTTGATTAAATACGCAGTGATTAGATGGAGTGGAAAACAGTTTTGTAATGTATTGTAAGGATAGTTTTAAGCGATCGTGTTTGAGGGGTGGTTCATCAGCCTCAACATACAAGCTGTTGATAGAAGTTCTGAAAGCACCAAAACAGAGTCTCAGACCTTGATGATGGATGGCATCCAATATTTTAAAATTACTTTTACAGGCCCCACCATAGATGATGGAACCATAATCTAGTTTAGAGCGAATGAGTGCTCTGTACAGTTGGAGGAGCGTTTTCTGATCCCCTCCCTACTTGGAATTTGAAACGACGTTCAACAATTCAAGGGCCTTCATACATTTATTTTTCAAATATTTTAAGTGCGACAAAAAGGTCAGAAGATTATCAAATATTATGCCCAAGGACTTGGCCTCTTTTACAACTTGAATAGGAGTGTTATCCAAAACTAGTTCTGGGTCGTTATGTGGTTTGTATTTTCTACAAAAATGTATACAATTTGTTTTTTTATTTAGAAAATTTAAAACCGTTTTCTAAAACCATTTATATATTTTATTTAGACATAATTGCAATTGTCTTTCAATAGAATGCATATTTTTACCGCGACAAGATATGTTAAAATCATACACAAAAGGGATCCATCAATCGAATCATTTAAAACCTTGGAAAGAGTATTTATTTTAATACTAAACAAAGTGACAGACACCATACTGCCTTGTGGGACACCCTGATCCTGATTATAATTATCAGACATGGTAGGACCCACACGAACTTGAAATTGTCTATCTGATAAAAATAAATTGAGGCAAACGGCCGCGTATTCCAAAATCATGTAAATCTTTTAAAATACCATGCTTCCATGTAGTGTCATATGCTTTTTCTAAATCGAAAAAGATAGATACTGCATGTTGCTTGTTAATAATGGCATTCTTAACGAATGACTCTAATCGAAACAAATGGTCAACAGTACTTCGATTTTTCCGAAATCCACACTGAATATTAGTAATTAAATTATAAGATTCCAAGTACCATGTTAATCTATTGTTGACCATGCGTTCCATGGTTTTGCAAAGGCAGCTGGTCAATGAAATAGGTCTATAATTTGAGGGATCCGTATGATCCCGTCCTGGTTTCGGTATGGGAACAACTATGGCATCGTGCCATTAAGACGGAAAGTTGCCAGATGTCCATACTTCATGAAATATTAATAGAAGGATTTCTAAGCAAGTTTCTGGTAAGTGTTTTAATAGTTGATAATGTATGTTATCAACTCCTGTGGCAGAATCATGAGCTTGCCCAAGGGCAGTGTGAAGCTCATGAATAGAAAATATTTCATTATAATCTTCCCCATTTACTGATTTAAGATGAATAGTTTTCTTTTCTTGCTGCTTTTATATATATATTTTTTAAATTGAGGTACATAGCTAGATGCAGAAGAATGTTTAGCCAAAGTTTCACCAAGTTTATTTGCAATGTCTTAAGTATTTGTCAATAATTCATTCCCATTTTTAAGATGGCGAATGTAAGATTTAGAACCCTTACCTTTGATTCGTTGGATCATGTTCCATACTTTTGACATTGGCGTACGTGAGTTTATCTTTGAAAGGTAACTCTGCCAAGACTGGCGTTTATTTTGTTTAAACGTTCGCCGAGCTTTAGCATTTAAAATTTAAAATTGATTCAAATTATGTACCATAGGATGGCGACGGAAATAATGCTCTGCCTTTTTCCGAGCCTTCCGAGCTTGTCCAATTGGCTTACAGGTCGACATTGATTAACCATTCAAACTCATTCAGTAGATCAGAATCCGCAATTGACAAATCCAGGGAAGAGTATGTACCTGTACCAGGATGTAAATAAGTGTTGGAATTATCATTAAAAAGACATAAATTGTTGTTGGAAATAAAATCTTCCAGGACTTTACCATTATTGTTAGAATGTGAACTTCTCCATAGGGGGTTGTGTCCATTCAAATCACCCATAATGATGCAAGGCTTAGGTAGCTGGTCATAGAGGGCCTGGAGATCAACATGCTGAAGAGATGAAATCGGAGGAACATAGACACAGCACAAAGTAAACACAATGTGCAAGGTCACACGGATATTGCTGTACAGCTTGTAGTGGAGTAATCAGTGGAACAGGGCTGTGGATCACTCCCTGCTTCACTAAGATTGAAGACCCTCCAGTGGCTTTTGGCTTTTGGAGGAGAAAAGAAATTATATGAAATATATTGTCTTATATCAAGTTGATCTGTAACTTCAAAATAGGCTTCCTGTAAACAAGATGCTGATGGTTGAAAATCCTGTATCAATAACTGTAAGTCATTAAAATTATTCTTTAGTCCTCTACAATTCCACTGAATAATGGTATTTGAGCTGTTCATGGCGGCTCAATTGGAGATCGCGAGCGGGATGGGGGTCCACTCCCATGGACGGGTAGTGAAGGACTGACCTCCATCTCCAAAGGTTCAAACTGATTGTGAACCTTTATAGATGTTGACTGAGTAGAAGACACCTCCAAATGCTGGTGGGCCCTGTACTGTTTCACTGACAATATCTGGTTTAGATGATGGATCTACTGAAGGCTCTGAAGGTGATGCAATGTCTGTCTGTGAGGCTGATGTGGAGATATCTGGCAGAGAAGGAACGAACTGTGTATGATCATCAAAGATGAACTGTTCATCTACCCAAGATATCGATGTTTGACACGATGTCGATGTCATGGTAGGTCTGGCAACAGGAACTGGAGAGGAAACTGCAGCTGAATATGTTAAAGTTGAATTTGTAGGAAGAGGTACCAACTTTTTAGCTTCGAAGTACGAAATAGAAGTTGTATGGTTGATTTTTTAAATTTTTGTTTTCACGATCGTATAAAGGACAGGATTTGGATGAGGCCAAGTGTCTTCATTGCAGTTAGCACACTTGATGCAGTTAGCACACTTGATGCTGTTGGAACACTCAGAGCCCTCATGAGCTCCACCACAACGGAAACATACTCTTTGGTTACGGCAAAACTTGGCCCCATGACCAAACTTTTGACAATTGAAGCATCGGAGTGGATTTGGTACGTATACCTCCACTCCGATGTTGAAGTATCCAGCTTTAATACTCTTGGGAATTGAAGAAAGTGAAAATGTAAACAGATAAGCGTTTAGTTTTGTAATTGTGCCATCATTTTTCCTTTTTGCAGTAAATCGCTTTACAGCAATTATTCCTGGATTTTTCAGCTCAGCTGCAATTTCCTCCTCGCTCATGTCAGAAAGACAACGAGCCCCGTCTCTGACTATGTCTCTGCAGGAGTTCAGTGTCTGGTGCACTGAGACAACAACTGGTTTATTCACAATCCTGTTTTAATTTCAAGAGATTGTCAGATTGTTGTCTCCGCGCACATTCCACTAACAGTGAACCGCTTCGGAGGCGTGTTACATTTTTTACCTCTCCACAGACACCTTTAATACCCAAGAAGATAGCAAATGGGTTCAGTTTCAAGGGATTGTCCTCTGCAGATGAAATCACTATGAACCTTGGCCACGAGTCAACAATTTTAGACGAGCCTTCATCGGATGATAAAGACTCAACATTTCTACGCTTATTCTTTGATGAACCAGAAGTAATGGGAAGAACCATGGTGTAAGTAGAGGTTTCAACATCTCTGCTCCCCAGCCGCCATGGAGTGTCAACAAGGATGATGGTGCAGTGGAAGCTTCAGGGATGTTATACTCCAGCAAATAGAAACTTGAATAGCTATGGAATCTGAAAAGGGAAATACCAGGCTGGTTCCCAAATGACACTTCTCTGGAGAAACACAGAATTCAGAGGTTTATAATGCCAGATTGGCCCGAGCCACCGCCTTCTGGCATAGGACTCTAGGCAAAATTGAAATTTACATGATCAAGTTTATGATATATACTGATCCAAAATAGTTTGATACATTTCAAAACCATTTCTTTCAAGTATTCCATGCACAGGGCATGGCGTGACCAGCCGATTGATAGAAACGGGCCAATTCTACCATCCTTCTAGGTGAAGTAAGGGTCGAAGTGGTGTGTTGGGCAAAGGAACACTGTTCCTGGCTCCAGTGCCCTCAACCACCAGAATCCCGTCCTCCACCGACACAGGGGCGCAACCCATGGCAAACAGGTTGCCCAATTCGGTCGCCTTTTATGACCAGCAATGTGGTGTTGTGGACACATTCTGCCCCGGTTCCAAACGGGGCCACCTTAATGAGTAACACACATCATTTAATTCAGTGGAATTGCAGAGGTGCCAGGACAAATTGTAATGAGTGACGCTTTTTAAACAAGATAAAAGCCGCCAGCCATCTGTCTTCAAGAGACGTATCAAACATACTAACACATTTGACCTTTGGAGGTTACATCATCATCACAGGACAGAGGAAGGATTGTTTCTTCTTCACGTTCATGCGGTAGGTCTCCATTTGCGCCACCATGGCACAATCGTTGAGTTTGATCTAATGGAATTGCAGAGAACGTAGGAAGAATTTAAATTAGATACACTTATTACTTCAGGATTTCACACGGTCAGCTATATGTCTCCAATAGACATATCTTAAACATACCGATACATTGGACACAAGTCAGTACAACTGTCAGCATTCATTTTCTCCTCCAGGTGATAAAGCGAGTGGAGGCTTTACTATTTTAAATAGGCAGGACATCATTCCTAGCGCTGTTGATTTACGTACGTATCTGTAAGAGGTTGCTTTCCGCCTTACATTGCACACTGCATTTACTTTGTTCTTTCTGTATATCCCACCTTCACCTGCTCTTCGACAGTCTGATCTTCAGAATCTATATGATCAGCTGCTTAAGGCCTGGATCACCATAGTCGAATTTCAATGGGCATAACATTCTATGGGGAAGGGCTGGTACCAACAATAAGCGGACGGTCATTCGAGATTTTATTTCTGATAATTATGTATTCGAAGTTATAGACGATTCAAGTACCTATTTACTGTTCAAGTATCATGATAGAATAGGTCTTCAGCAACCCATGCTTGCCGTAAAAGGCGACTATGCTTGTCGCAAGAGGCGACAAACGGCATCGGGTGGTCAGGCTCGCTGACCTGAATGATGCATGTCATTGGTCCCAAGTGTGTGGATCAATGCTCATGATATCACTCACTGGATTGTCTTGTACAGACTGGATTATTTATAAAGACAGCCGTCATATGCGGCGTTAATCAACAAACAAACAAACAATACAATCGACTCTGCTTTATGAAGAAATTTCTATTAGATATGGAAAGGGTTTTTTTGCTTTATTTACATACCACTCTTGAGCAAGCTCATGATACTGCAGCAGGTGAGGATAATAAGATGTACCAGTAGCTTTGAACTCACTCACTCCAGTTTTTGGATACATTATCGTCACTCTGAATGTTTATGCATAGATCTAAATATGAAACAGATCGATCTGAATTCCTTGTATCTTTAATTTCGAATTCAGATTGCTGAATCAGTGAAAGGGAATAGGCCATTTTACAATTGTTGAGCAATATCAGATCACTGATGTACCTAAATCTTAGGTTAAACGTCTTTGCAAAATGCCCGTGTTTTTTCTGCCAATCCCGGCATTGTATAGATAAACAACTGGGACAAGAGCATAACTGAGATTGTTTTAAAAGAAATGAACTTGGTTCTTTTCTGAGATTGCAACAAGTCAAGCAAATTTTTAAGAGTTTTGGAGATATTATGTCATTGGGTGTCACCGGTTTGGGAAGGATACGCACGACATTTCGCCAACACATGGTATCATCACTATCTGATACTTATTCAGAAACAAATGCTTACCTCATAATAGGAATCGTACAATGGACTCTGCTTTCAGGAGACCTTTCGCATGATCATAGAAAGCGTTTTGTCACTTTTTATGAAAGATTGCCATCAGTGGATTGTCCCCAGAGACGTTCCTTTATTATTGTGAATGTTATGCACTGTGTATTATGACGAAGAAAGAATTATGACGAAGAAAAGATCCGACGTTTCATTTTTCAAGCAAATCTATTGTATGCCAGATGTACTTGATATAATATACATTTTGCTTATCATGCTGTTGTACGATTGCTGATCAATATCATCTTGAACGAGATGGTGGCAGTGAACACATTAGAAATCAGTTACAAGCATTACATATTGGATCACCTGCTGTCTGAAATGACTGATGTGAAGACGTTTAATGAGAAAGACAGGACAAAGGTGATTGTTATAATGATTTATTGAAACCCTTTACTTTTAGGAACACTATTCGGGAAAACATCCTTGAGATCGTCTTCAAAGTGCGATGCCAATGCCTCTGCAGTAGAGTGATCTACAAAAGAATACATCAACTCATATGCATTTCACATATTTGTCACAAACTCGCTGCTTTAACATACATTTTCAGATACAGTTACGTTGAACTGACGGCGTTTCTACTTCATGAAACCGAATCACTGCAATAATATTTTGTCTACCTTACCTTTAATTCACTACTCCAAGTTGTTGATGCTTCTTGAGAACTCTTCCAAACTCACGCTTGAGTCTCCTACTTGTACAAAAGTTGTTGTCAGAATAATTTAGTGAGTTAAGATTTATAGTCACATCGGCAGTATTGCAGCCATATCGTGACGACAACAATTTATAGATACATACGAAATATGTGTAAACTTTCTAAAATACCTGTCAGCAAAGGACAGTAAAATAACTAGAGTATCACAGACATATTTTAAACTAGTATGGGACGAAAAAAAGATATTACTATACATAGCAAAACATGATAAAAACGAGATAGAGATCGCCAGTAACCAAAGTTAGGCCACCATACTTGGGACCGTGGGGACTTACAATCCTGCTTCTCAGTCAGAATAAATATTATGGAGTCAATCAGATTTATACTTCAAAACGGCTCCTAATACAAACACACAAGTATTCATTTTCCATGTCATCATCACTTGACAAATGAAGAAAATTATTTTGATACGAATACACATTTCATTTGTATAAATGAAGTCGAACGCAAAAGCTCTAACCAATTTCATCAGCAAAGGGAAGAAGCTCAATGGCCAATCGCCTGTCCATTAGCGCCTCAGCTTCTGATTGGTCAATTGCCCCGTCCATGTTTGTATCAAGGCTCTCCACATTACGTTTGCCTTATGAGAAAAGTAATGTTTGGAAAGATACAAAATAAAATAACGTGTACAATTACGGTGGTAGAACATGAGCTAGTAGTCAGTTTAATCAGGCTATGAATATGAGTATTGATATCAAATGAACATATAAACATCTGTAGAAACATCCGAAAACGCATACTCTATTTCCATTTCATCTCGTCATCGCATGTAGCTCTTCGGGTGACTGTCTAGGATTTACTCTAAAACAAATAGCGAACAACATGCTGCCTCATTCTGTAGTGCTTAATAACATGATCCGAGGTTCGTTTACTAGAAATCCAGTGACTTATATCATGGGCATCGGTCTTCGCAATTGCATGATTATAGAAAGTATGTTGTCGATTGTATTTCTTACACTGAAAGCAAAGTTGTATCTTTAGTAATTTCATAGAGTACATCCATTTGAATCGGATGTAAAGGTGGGAGGTTAATGTACTATATACATCACTGATTATGTCCTACTACAGCCTACTGAAGCTGCTCATTGTTCTACAAAATTATACCGTAACTAAATTACAGTTTTGGAAAAGAGAAAATACTGTATGTAAGGCACTTTATGAAGTACTCTTTGGCTTCGCTCACCCAACAGCCTGGCTCCAGTCAAAGCTATCCTGGCAACTGTGCTCCATCTAATTCTCTGTCGTCTCCGTCCCCAGGCATCAGACTGTTGGATGGAGATCATGGCCTCAAGCAGGAGGACAAGGAACAAACGCATCTTGGGATGTATTCTGTAGTAAAAATATAGAATTTCCGAAAATAACACACGGATTGAGGGGCCACGGATGGCCCAGTGGTCTAAGGCACCGCGATTCTCTGTGCAGAGTTGCGTCCCCTGGGCACGCCAGAAACCTATGATTGAGGGTTCGAATCCCGGTTCGCCCCGATTATGTTTCTAGGTTTGTCAGCAACATACCCGTGCTCGTGGGTTTCAGCGGAGTGGTAAACGTACGAGACCTGCTTTCCTCCAACATTAAGCTGACACTCCACAATATAGCTGGAATACTGCTACGAAGCACACAGCTGCACATTGTTTGCGAGTCAAAGAACGTCACACAAGACATCACAAGTTAACCTAAGCTCATTCGAACAGCTGTTTTCTATCTGTTTTAATTATTTTACCATGTCAGACTGAGACATGGCGGCAAGTTCCATTCTTTACAGCAGTATCACTCAGGGTATATGTGGTTTCATGCGTCCCTCGTCACACGAACCGGATACTGCTACAATTAAAACATTTGTGTACCAGATGTGTAGGTTGGTTGGTTGGTTTGTTGTTTAACGCCGCACTCAGCAATATTCCAGCTTTTCGAAATAATCGAGGGAATTCGTGATTTTGTGCCTTCCTAGGAACCGGATAGTTCTACAACTTGTAATATTTGTTTTCCAGAGATGTATATGGCAATCTCTGAGACAAATATACTTTTCATTAAGCAAACACTGGAAGACAACAAAAACACTGACGTATTATGAAAATATCACTGGGTCACAGGTCAATTGAATTAGTTGTATAAGCGCATTTTACAGATATTGTCTCGGTGGGGCGTCCTCTGGCCACTTTGGTTCAGCTGCTGTCACATCTGTTAACCACTTTAACATATATCACAGAGGAAAGGTCAACAAGAAAGGTGACATCAAATTAGAGTAGTTTACATAAGTTTGAAAAAAATGCATGGTCCCTGTTTGAACTAATTTCTTGCTCATTGAATATTGTAGAGTTCATTCTCTAAGAACCTATGAATCACGATCGAAGCATTTTTCTATTCCTACTTGTACTCACAAACATGTATGTACCATATCGCCATGGCTTATATAACAGGTACACTAGGGACACAGAATTCGTAATTAGTCGTAGCTCGGAAGTTAGTCTTTCAAATATGTACCTGAGGCTGTTGTTGTGCATATAATGCACCACTTTCGTAACTAATTTCTTCAAATCCTTTTTCACTTATTACCCCCATCACCCCAAGAATATCAAATGGCAATCCAATCAACATCACACACAAACACACTTCATGCCCAACCCTCCCGAAGATGACAATTAGGAAGTGTGGACTAAAGTAGATACTTATCTCTTGTCATATTTACATTATCACGTATCTGTCAAACAAGCACTTAATATATTTTGGCAACAGATTTAATTCACGGGTTGTTCAACGGAAAGAATGTATAAATACCAGGGTCACTACATTCATAATACCACTGACCTGACTCGTGTCCTTCTGGTGAGTAATACTTTATACACTATCTGTCCTGATTAGTTTACGTATAACTTATCATATATTTTTTCGGAGCAGACTGTCTTAAAGTTGCCATTGTTACATAATTTAGCCGAGACAATTGTTTGTAATGATAATCATGGGTGTAATTTGGGGAAATTCTTTCTTTTCAATACAGAATACATCCCAAAATGCGTTTGTTCCTTGTCCTCCTGCTTGTGGCCATAGTCTCAATCCCTCAGTCTGATGCCTGGGGTCGACGGAGACGACGGTTCGTCAGATGGCGCACAGTTGGCAGATTAGCATTGACTGGAGCAGGGCTGTTGTTGGGTGAGCGAAGCCAAAGAGTACTTCATAAAGTGCCTTAATACCGTATCTTCTATTTTCTAAAAACTGTACATTTAGTTAAGGTTTAGGTTTATAGGAGAATCAGCGGCTTTCGTAGGCTGTAGTGAGACGTAGTGGGTGATGTATAAAGTGCATAAATCTCACTCCTTTACATCATGTTAAAATGAAGGTAATAAATGAAAAGACTGAAAAGACAAATCTGCTTTCAGTGTAAGAAATATAACCGACAAGATGCTTTCCATAATCATGCCACTGCTTAGACCAATGAGGTAAGTCAATGGATTGTCTGGTTCACACTCCATTATTTAAAGACTGCTGTTATATTACCTGGAATATTGCTGATAGAAAACAACCACGGACTCAATAGAATATTGTTTTACAATACATGAAAGTTTTCGTTGACAAAGTCTATTGTAGTACACAAACGTAATGAAAATGTGCACATGTCATTAAGCACTACTGAATGTTTATAAGTATATCTTAGACAGTCCCCCGAAGAGCTACATGCGGTGAGATCAAAAGGAAAAGAGTAATGGAATAGCTTTGTGTTCAGTTTATTTAAATACTCATATTCATTGCCTGATTAACATGACTACTAACACATCTTCCATAACCGAAACTCCATTCATGTTCTTTCATTTTGTATCTTTCCAAACATGACTATTTTCTTTTAAGGCAAACGTAATGCGGATAACCTTGATACAAACAAGGATGGGACAATTGACCTGTCAGAAGCTGAGACGCTAATGGACAGACGATCGGCCATGGAGCTCCTTTCGTTCGCTGATGAAAATGGTTAGAGCTTTTGTATACAATTTCATTAATACAAATGAAATGATTTTCTTCATTTGTCAAGAAGTCTTGATAGCATAGAAGATGAATACTTGTGTGTTTGTATTTACATTGACCATCATTGGGAAATTGGACCCGTTTTAAAGTATATATCCGATAGACTCATGAATATTTATTCTGACTGACTGCAACAACCTTTCTCCACTTAGGAGACTCAAGCGTGAGTTTGGAAGAGTTCGCAAGGAGCATCAACAACTTGGAGCAGTGAGTCAAATGTAAGGTAGAGCAAATCTTTCTGCAATGATTCCGTTTTGTGAAGTAGAAACCGTCATCCGTTCAACATGTCTGTATGTGAAAATGTATGTTTAAGCAGCGATTTCATGTCAAATATGGCAAGATCATATAATTTGATGTATTTCTTTTGTAGAGCACTCCATCGAAGAGGCACTGGCATCGCACTTTGAAGACGTTCTCAAGGATGTTTTCCTGAATAGTGTTCCTACTGAAAAATGGTTTCAATAAATCACTATAGCAATCACCTTTGTCATGCCTTGTTAATTACATGTCTTAATAGCAGTCATTTTAAACAGCAGGTGATCCAATATGTAATACTTGTAACTGATTTCCAATGTGTTCACTGCAAACATCTCCTTCAAGATACGGATCTGCAATCGTACAACAACATAATCAGCAAAATGTATATCAAGACTTAGTACAACTGATATACAATAGGTTTGCTTTTAAGATGAAACATGGGTCTCTTTTCTGCGTCATAATACGCAGTGCATATCATTCACATTTACATCTCTCGGGACAATCCACTCATGGCAATCTCTCTTTAAAAATGACAAACGCTTTCCAGGATCATGACAAATCTATTCTGAAAGCAGAGTTCATTGTGCGATTCCCATTATAACATAAGCATATGTTTATGTATCACTGTCAAATAGTGATGATACCGTGTGTGTGCAATTTAGGAATGCATTTTAAAAGAAACAAACAAATTCCTGTTTCCATGGCAACAAGCTTGACTTTGACCCTGTTCAACAACAACGAGAACAACCTCGACATGATACATTAACATCATCAACAAATAGGGACCCATCAACAGAGGCATTTAAAACCTTAGGTCAACTATTTATTTAACGTTACCGATAATATGCTACCTTGAGGGACACCCTGATTGTGATCGTAAATATCAGACAAGATGGAACCCATATGTTCCTGGAAATGCCTATCTGTTAAAAACTGTGACACAAAGTGGGGTAAACGACCTATCAGACCAATCTCATTCAGATCTTTTAAAATTCCATATTTCCAGATGGTATCATAAGCTTTATGCTATGGTGTGTTGTATATTTATTATGCAAATTTTAACAAACGTTTCCAATCGCACCAAATGGTCAATGTTACTTCTATTTTTCCTAAACTTCTTCATCATCAAAATATGGCCCTGTGATTTAAATAACGGTGAAGATTACAATGTATTTTCATTACATGAGTTAAATACCGCCCTTTAGCAAGCAGGGGATGATAATATCCACTATCAGTAATTGAAGCATTTACCTGAATCATGTCTTGAGATTTACACATATTTGACCTACTATGGCCGTCAGTGAGTTTTCCTCCTTCGTGGCATAATGCCATTGTGGTCCCCATAGCAAAACCTGGCCGGGATCATACAGATCCATGAAAACATGATAAAAACGAGATAGAGATCGCCAGTAGCCAAAGTTAGGCCACCATACTTGGGACCGTGGGGACTTACAATCCTGCTTCTCAGTCAGAATAAATATTATGGAGTCAATCAGATTTATACTTCAAAACGGCTCCTAATACAAACACACAAGTATTCATTTTCCATGTCATCATCACTTGACAAATGAAGAAAATTATTTTGATACGAATACACATTTCATTTGTATAAATGAAGTCGAACGCAAAAGCTCTAACCAATTTCATCAGCAAAGGGAAGAAGCTCAATGGCCAATCGCCTGTCCATTAGCGCCTCAGCTTCTGATTGGTCAATTGCCCCGTCCATGTTTGTATCAAGGCTCTCCACATTACGTTTGCCTTATGAGAAAAGTAATGTTTGGAAAGATACAAAATAAAATAACGTGTACAATTACGGTGGTAGAACATGAGCTAGTACTCAGTTTAATCAGGCTATGAATATGAGTATTGATATCAAATGAACATATAAACATCTGTAGAAACATCCGAAAACGCATACTCTATTTCCATTTCATCTCGTCATCGCATGTAGCTCTTCGGGTGACTGTCTAGGATTTACTCTAAAACAAATAGCGAACAACATGCTGCCTCATTCTGTAGTGCTTAATAACATGATCCGAGGTTCGTTTACTAGAAATCCAGTGACTTATATCATGGGCATCGGTCTTCGCAATTGCATGATTATAGAAAGTATGTTGTCGATTGTATTTCTTACACTGAAAGCAAAGTTGTATCTTTAGTAATTTCATAGAGTACATCCATTTGAATCGGATGTAAAGGTGGGAGGTTAATGTACTATATACATCACTGATTATGTCCTACTACAGCCTACTGAAGCTGCTCATTGTTCTACAAAATTATACCGTAACTAAATTACAGTTTTGGAAAAGAGAAAATACTGTATGTAAGGCACTTTATGAAGTACTCTTTGGCTTCGCTCACCCAACAGCCTGGCTCCAGTCAAAGCTATCCTGGCAACTGTGCTCCATCTAATTCTCTGTCGTCTCCGTCCCCAGGCATCAGACTGTTGGATGGAGATCATGGCCTCAAGCAGGAGGACAAGGAACAAACGCATCTTGGGATGTATTCTGTAGTAAAAATATAGAATTTCCGAAAATAACACACGGATTGAGGGGCCACGGATGGCCCAGTGGTCTAAGGCACCGCGATTCTCTGTGCAGAGTTGCGTCCCCTGGGCACGCCAGAAACCTATGATTGAGGGTTCGAATCCCGGTTCGCCCCGATTATGTTTCTAGGTTTGTCAGCAACATACCCGTGCTCGTGGGTTTCAGCGGAGTGGTAAACGTACGAGACCTGCTTTCCTCCAACATTAAGCTGACACTCCACAATATAGCTGGAATACTGCTACGAAGCACACAGCTGCACATTGTTTGCGAGTCAAAGAACGTCACACAAGACATCACAAGTTAACCTAAGCTCATTCGAACAGCTGTTTTCTATCTGTTTTAATTATTTTACCATGTCAGACTGAGACATGGCGGCAAGTTCCATTCTTTACAGCAGTATCACTCAGGGTATATGTGGTTTCATGCGTCCCTCGTCACACGAACCGGATACTGCTACAATTAAAACATTTGTGTACCAGATGTGTAGGTTGGTTGGTTGGTTTGTTGTTTAACGCCGCACTCAGCAATATTCCAGCTTTTCGAAATAATCGAGGGAATTCGTGATTTTGTGCCTTCCTAGGAACCGGATAGTTCTACAACTTGTAATATTTGTTTTCCAGAGATGTATATGGCAATCTCTGAGACAAATATACTTTTCATTAAGCAAACACTGGAAGACAACAAAAACACTGACGTATTATGAAAATATCACTGGGTCACAGGTCAATTGAATTAGTTGTATAAGCGCACTTTACAGATATTGTCTCGGTGGGGCGTCCTCTGGCCACTTTGGTTCAGCTGCTGTCACATCTGTTAACCACTTTAACATATATCACAGAGGAAAGGTCAACAAGAAAGGTGACATCAAATTAGAGTAGTTTACATAAGTTTGAAAAAAATGCATGGTCCCTGTTTGAACTAATTTCTTGCTCATTGAATATTGTAGAGTTCATTCTCTAAGAACCTATGAATCACGATCGAAGCATTTTTCTATTCCTACTTGTACTCACAAACATGTATGTACCATATCGCCATGGCTTATATAACAGGTACACTAGGGACACAGAATTCGTAATTAGTCGTAGCTCGGAAGTTAGTCTTTCAAATATGTACCTGAGGCTGTTGTTGTGCATATAATGCACCACTTTCGTAACTAATTTCTTCAAATCCTTTTTCACTTATTACCCCCATCACCCCAAGAATATCAAATGGCAATCCAATCAACATCACACACAAACACACTTCATGCCCAACCCTCCCGAAGATGACAATTAGGAAGTGTGGACTAAAGTAGATACTTATCTCTTGTCATATTTACATTATCACGTATCTGTCAAACAAGCACTTAATATATTTTGGCAACAGATTTAATTCACGGGTTGTTCAACGGAAAGAATGTATAAATACCAGGGTCACTACATTCATAATACCACTGACCTGACTCGTGTCCTTCTGGTGAGTAATACTTTATACACTATCTGTCCTGATTAGTTTACGTATAACTTATCATATATTTTTTCGGAGCAGACTGTCTTAAAGTTGCCATTGTTACATAATTTAGCTGAGACAATTGTTTGTAATGATAATCATGGGTGTAATTTGGGGAAATTCTTTCTTTTCAATACAGAATACATCCCAAAATGCGTTTGTTCCTTGTCCTCCTGCTTGTGGCCATAGTCTCAATCCCTCAGTCTGATGCCTGGGGTCGACGGAGACGACGGTTCGTCAGATGGCGCACAGTTGGCAGATTAGCATTGACTGGAGCAGGGCTGTTGTTGGGTGAGCGAAGCCAAAGAGTACTTCATAAAGTGCCTTAATACAGTATCTTCTATTTTCTAAAAACTGTACATTTAGTTAAGGTTTAGGTTTATAGGAGAATCAGCGGCTTTCGTAGGCTGTAGTGAGACGTAGTGGGTGATGTATAAAGTGCATAAATCTCACTCCTTTACATCATGTTAAAATGAAGGTAATAAATGAAAAGACTGAAAAGACAAATCTGCTTTCAGTGTAAGAAATATAACCGACAAGATGCTTTCCATAATCATGCCACTGCTTAGACCAATGAGGTAAGTCAATGGATTGTCTGGTTCACACTCCATTATTTAAAGACTGCTGTTATATTACCTGGAATATTGCTGATAGAAAACAACCACGGACTCAATAGAATATTGTTTTACAATACATGAAAGTTTTCGTTGACAAAGTCTATTGTAGTACACAAACGTAATGAAAATGTGCACATGTCATTAAGCACTACTGAATGTTTATAAGTATATCTTAGACAGTCCCCCGAAGAGCTACATGCGGTGAGATCAAAAGGAAAAGAGTAATGGAATAGCTTTGTGTTCAGTTTATTTAAATACTCATATTCATCGCCTGATTAACATGACTACTAACACATCTTCCATAACCGAAACTCCATTCATGTTCTTTCATTTTGTATCTTTCCAAACATGACTATTTTCTTTTAAGGCAAACGTAATGCGGATAACCTTGATACAAACAAGGATGGGACAATTGACCTGTCAGAAGCTGAGACGCTAATGGACAGACGATCGGCCATGGAGCTCCTTTCGTTCGCTGATGAAAATGGTTAGAGCTTTTGTATACAATTTCATTAATACAAATGAAATGATTTTCTTCATTTGTCAAGAAGTCTTGATAGCATAGAAGATGAATACTTGTGTGTTTGTATTTACATTGACCATCATTGGGAAATTGGACCCGTTTTAAAGTATATATCCGATAGACTCATGAATATTTATTCTGACTGACTGCAACAACCTTTCTCCACTTAGGAGACTCAAGCGTGAGTTTGGAAGAGTTCGCAAGGAGCATCAACAACTTGGAGCAGTGAGTCAAATGTAAGGTAGAGCAAATCTTTCTGCAATGATTCCGTTTTGTGAAGTAGAAACCGTCATCCGTTCAACATGTCTGTATGTGAAAATGTATGTTTAAGCAGCGATTTCATGTCAAATATGGCAAGATCATATGATTTGATGTATTTCTTTTGTAGAGCACTCCATCGAAGAGGCACTGGCATCGCACTTTGAAGACGTTCTCAAGGATGTTTTCCTGAATAGTGTTCCTACTGAAAAATGGTTTCAATAAATCACTATAGCAATCACCTTTGTCATGCCTTGTTAATTACATGTCTTAATAGCAGTCATTTTAAACAGCAGGTGATCCAATATGTAATACTTGTAACTGATTTCCAATGTGTTCACTGCAAACATCTCCTTCAAGATACGGATCTGCAATCGTACAACAACATAATCAGCAAAATGTATATCAAGACTTAGTACAACTGATATACAATAGGTTTGCTTTTAAGATGAAACATGGGTCTCTTTTCTGCGTCATAATACGCAGTGCATATCATTCACATTTACATCTCTCGGGACAATCCACTCATGGCAATCTCTCTTTAAAAATGACAAACGCTTTCCAGGATCATGACAAATCTATTCTGAAAGCAGAGTTCATTGTGCGAATCCCATTATAACATAAGCATATGTTTATGTATCACTGTCAAATAGTGATGATACCGTGTGTGTGCAATTTAGGAATGCATTTTAAAAGAAACAAACAAATTCCTGTTTCCATGGTAACAAGTTTGACTTTGACCCTGTTCAACAACAACGAGAACAACCTCGACATGATACATTAACATCATCAACAAATAGGGACCCATCAACAGAGGCATTTAAAACCTTAGGTCAACTATTTATTTAACGTTACCGATAATATGCTACCTTGAGGGACACCCTGATTGTGATCGTAAATATCAGACAAGATGGAACCCATATGTTCCTGGAAATGCCTATCTGTTAAAAACTGTGACACAAAGTGGGGTAAACGACCTATCAGACCAATCTCATTCAGATCTTTTAAAATTCCATATTTCCAGATGGTATCATAAGCTTTATGCTATGGTGTGTTGTATATTTATTATGCAAATTTTAACAAACGTTTCCAATCGCACCAAATGGTCAATGTTACTTCTATTTTTCCTAAACTTCTTCATCATCAAAATATGGCCCTGTGATTTAAATAACGGTGAAGATTACAATGTATTTTCATTACATGAGTTAAATACCGCCCTTTAGCAAGCAGGGGATGATAATATCCACTATCAGTAATTGAAGCATTTACCTGAATCATGTCTTGAGATTTACACATATTTGACCTACTATGGCCGTCAGTGAGTTTTCCTCCTTCGTGGCATAATGCCATTGTGGTCCCCATAGCAAAACCTGGCCGGGATCATACAGATCCATGAAAACATGAAAACATGATAAAAACGAGATAGAGATCGCCAGTAACCAAAGTTAGGCCACCATACTTGGGACCGTGGGGACTTACAATCCTGCTTCTCAGTCAGAATAAATATTATGGAGTCAATCAGATTTATACTTCAAAACGGCTCCTAATACAAACACACAAGTATTCATTTTCCATGTCATCATCACTTGACAAATGAAGAAAATTATTTTGATACGAATACACATTTCATTTGTATAAATGAAGTCGAACGCAAAAGCTCTAACCAATTTCATCAGCAAAGGGAAGAAGCTCAATGGCCAATCGCCTGTCCATTAGCGCCTCAGCTTCTGATTGGTCAATTGCCCCGTCCATGTTTGTATCAAGGCTCTCCACATTACGTTTGCCTTATGAGAAAAGTAATGTTTGGAAAGATACAAAATAAAATAACGTGTACAATTACGGTGGTAGAACATGAGCTAGTAGTCAGTTTAATCAGGCTATGAATATGAGTATTGATATCAAATGAACATATAAACATCTGTAGAAACATCCGAAAACGCATACTCTATTTCCATTTCATCTCGTCATCGCATGTAGCTCTTCGGGTGACTGTCTAGGATTTACTCTAAAACAAATAGCGAACAACATGCTGCCTCATTCTGTAGTGCTTAATAACATGATCCGAGGTTCGTTTACTAGAAATCCAGTGACTTATATCATGGGCATCGGTCTTCGCAATTGCATGATTATAGAAAGTATGTTGTCGATTGTATTTCTTACACTGAAAGCAAAGTTGTATCTTTAGTAATTTCATAGAGTACATCCATTTGAATCGGATGTAAAGGTGGGAGGTTAATGTACTATATACATCACTGATTATGTCCTACTACAGCCTACTGAAGCTGCTCATTGTTCTACAAAATTATACCGTAACTAAATTACAGTTTTGGAAAAGAGAAAATACTGTATGTAAGGCACTTTATGAAGTACTCTTTGGCTTCGCTCACCCAACAGCCTGGCTCCAGTCAAAGCTATCCTGGCAACTGTGCTCCATCTAATTCTCTGTCGTCTCCGTCCCCAGGCATCAGACTGTTGGATGGAGATCATGGCCTCAAGCAGGAGGACAAGGAACAAACGCATCTTGGGATGTATTCTGTAGTAAAAATATAGAATTTCCGAAAATAACACACGGATTGAGGGGCCACGGATGGCCCAGTGGTCTAAGGCACCGCGATTCTCTGTGCAGAGTTGCGTCCCCTGGGCACGCCAGAAACCTATGATTGAGGGTTCGAATCCCGGTTCGCCCCGATTATGTTTCTAGGTTTGTCAGCAACATACCCGTGCTCGTGGGTTTCAGCGGAGTGGTAAACGTACGAGACCTGCTTTCCTCCAACATTAAGCTGACACTCCACAATATAGCTGGAATACTGCTACGAAGCACACAGCTGCACATTGTTTGCGAGTCAAAGAACGTCACACAAGACATCACAAGTTAACCTAAGCTCATTCGAACAGCTGTTTTCTATCTGTTTTAATTATTTTACCATGTCAGACTGAGACATGGCGGCAAGTTCCATTCTTTACAGCAGTATCACTCAGGGTATATGTGGTTTCATGCGTCCCTCGTCACACGAACCGGATACTGCTACAATTAAAATATTTGTGTACCAGATGTGTA
This sequence comes from Haliotis rufescens, assembly GCF_023055435.1. Classification (NCBI taxonomy): domain Eukaryota; kingdom Metazoa; phylum Mollusca; class Gastropoda; order Lepetellida; family Haliotidae; genus Haliotis; species Haliotis rufescens. The sequence goes on from NW_025963924.1 coordinate 7,631,904, forward strand.
GGTTGGTTGGTTGGTTTGTTGTTTAACGCCGCACTCAGCAATATTCCAGCTTTTCGAAATAATCGAGGGAATTCGTGATTTTGTGCCTTCCTAGGAACCGGATAGTTCTACAACTTGTAATATTTGTTTTCCAGAGATGTATATGGCAATCTCTGAGACAAATATACTTTTCATTAAGCAAACACTGGAAGACAACAAAAACACTGACGTATTATGAAAATATCACTGGGTCACAGGTCAATTGAATTTGTTGTATAAGCGCACTTTACAGATATTGTCTCTGTTGGGCGTCCTCTGGCCACTTTGGTTCAGCTGCTGTCACATCTGTTAACCACTTTAACATATATCACACAAGAAAGGTGACATCAAATTAGAGTAGTTTACATAAGTTTGAAAAAAATGCATGGTCCCTGTTTGAACTAATTTCTTGCTCATTGAATATTGTAGAGTTCATTCTCTAAGAACCTATGAATCACGATCGAAGCATTTTTCTATTCCTACTTGTACTCACAAACATGTATGTACCATATCGCCATGGCTTATATAACAGGTACACTAGGGACACAGAATTCGTAATTAGTCGTAGCTCGGAAGTTAGTCTTTCAAATATGTACCTGAGGCTGTTGTTGTGCATATAATGCACCACTTTCGTAACTAATTTCTTCAAATCCTTTTTCACTTATTACCCCCATCACCCCAAGAATATCAAATGGCAATCCAATCAACATCACACACAAACACACTTCATGCCCAACCCTCCCGAAGATGACAATTAGGAAGTGTGGACTAAAGTAGATACTTATCTCTTGTCATATTTACATTATCACGTATCTGTCAAACAAGCACTTAATATATTTTGGCAACAGATTTAATTCACGGGTTGTTCAACGGAAAGAATGTATAAATACCAGGGTCACTACATTCATAATACCACTGACCTGACTCGTGTCCTTCTGGTGAGTAATACTTTATACACTATCTGTCCTGATTAGTTTACGTATAACTTATCATATATTTTTTCGGAGCAGACTGTCTTAAAGTTGCCATTGTTACATAATTTAGCTGAGACAATTGTTTGTAATGATAATCATGGGTGTAATTTGGGGAAATTCTTTCTTTTCAATACAGAATACATCCCAAAATGCGTTTGTTCCTTGTCCTCCTGCTTGTGGCCATAGTCTCAATCCCTCAGTCTGATGCCTGGGGTCGACGGAGACGACGGTTCGTCAGATGGCGCACAGTTGGCAGATTAGCATTGACTGGAGCAGGGCTGTTGTTGGGTGAGCGAAGCCAAAGAGTACTTCATAAAGTGCCTTAATACAGTATCTTCTATTTTCTAAAAACTGTACATTTAGTTAAGGTTTAGGTTTATAGGAGAATCAGCGGCTTTCGTAGGCTGTAGTGAGACGTAGTGGGTGATGTATAAAGTGCATAAATCTCACTCCTTTACATCATGTTAAAATGAAGGTAATAAATGAAAAGACTGAAAAGACAAATCTGCTTTCAGTGTAAGAAATATAACCGACAAGATGCTTTCCATAATCATGCCACTGCTTAGACCAATGAGGTAAGTCAATGGATTGTCTGGTTCACACTCCATTATTTAAAGACTGCTGTTATATTACCTGGAATATTGCTGATAGAAAACAACCAAGGACTCAATAGAATATTGTTTTACAATACATGAAAGTTTTCGTTGACAAAGTCTATTGTAGTACACAAACGTAATGAAAATGTGCACATGTCATTAAGCACTACTGAATGTTTATAAGTATATCTTAGACAGTCCCCCGAAGAGCTACATGCGGTGAGATCAAAAGGAAAAGAGTAATGGAATAGCTTTGTGTTCAGTTTATTTAAATACTCATATTCATCGCCTGATTAACATGACTACTAACACATCTTCCATAACCGAAACTCCATTCATGTTCTTTCATTTTGTATCTTTCCAAACATGACTATTTTCTTTTAAGGCAAACGTAATGCGGATAACCTTGATACAAACAAGGATGGGACAATTGACCTGTCAGAAGCTGAGACGCTAATGGACAGACGATCGGCCATGGAGCTCCTTTCGTTCGCTGATGAAAATGGTTAGAGCTTTTGTATACAATTTCATTAATACAAATGAAATGATTTTCTTCATTTGTCAAGAAGTCTTGATAGCATAGAAGATGAATACTTGTGTGTTTGTATTTACATTGACCATCATTGGGAAATTGGACCCGTTTTAAAGTATATATCCGATAGACTCATGAATATTTATTCTGACTGACTGCAACAACCTTTCTCCACTTAGGAGACTCAAGCGTGAGTTTGGAAGAGTTCGCAAGGAGCATCAACAACTTGGAGCAGTGAGTCAAATGTAAGGTAGAGCAAATCTTTCTGCAATGATTCCGTTTTGTGAAGTAGAAACCGTCATCCGTTCAACATGTCTGTATGTGAAAATGTATGTTTAAGCAGCGATTTCATGTCAAATATGGCAAGATCATATGATTTGATGTATTTCTTTTGTAGAGCACTCCATCGAAGAGGCACTGGCATCGCACTTTGAAGACGTTCTCAAGGATGTTTTCCTGAATAGTGTTCCTACTGAAAAATGGTTTCAATAAATCACTATAGCAATCACCTTTGTCATGCCTTGTTAATTACATGTCTTAATAGCAGTCATTTTAAACAGCAGGTGATCCAATATGTAATACTTGTAACTGATTTCCAATGTGTTCACTGCAAACATCTCCTTCAAGATACGGATCTGCAATCGTACAACAACATAATCAGCAAAATGTATATCAAGACTTAGTACAACTGATATACAATAGGTTTGCTTTTAAGATGAAACATGGGTCTCTTTTCTGCGTCATAATACGCAGTGCATATCATTCACATTTACATCTCTCGGGACAATCCACTCATGGCAATCTCTCTTTAAAAATGACAAACGCTTTCCAGGATCATGACAAATCTATTCTGAAAGCAGAGTTCATTGTGCGAATCCCATTATAACATAAGCATATGTTTATGTATCACTGTCAAATAGTGATGATACCGTGTGTGTGCAATTTAGGAATGCATTTTAAAAGAAACAAACAAATTCCTGTTTCCATGGCAACAAGTTTGACTTTGACCCTGTTCAACAACAACGAGAACAACCTCGACATGATACATTAACATCATCAACAAATATGGACCCATCAACAGAGGCATTTAAAACCTTAGGTCAACTATTTATTTAACGTTACCGATAATATGCTACCTTGAGGGACACCCTGATTGTGATTGTAAATATCAGAAAAGATGGAACCCATATGTTCCTGGAAATGCCTATCTGTTAAAAACTGTGACACAAAGTGGGGTAAACGACCTATCAGACCAATCTCATTCAGATCTTTTAAAATTCCATATTTCCATATGGTATCATAAGCTTTATGCTATGGTGTGTTGTATATTTATTATGCAAATTTTACCTCATTTTACCTCATTTTATATCACTGTTTGTAACAGACAGTTAAATTCAAGTTCGAGAGTACTGAACCCTGTCTGATTATTATTTTTATAATCAGGATCAGGGTCTTCCACAAGGCAGTATTTTGTCTGTCACACTATTTAGTATTATTCAGTAGATGGATCAATTTTCGTGGATAATTTTAATATTGTTTGTTGTTACAAATCTGTAGTGGTCCCATGAAAATGGGTTTAAATTTCCTAAATCAAAAATTAATTATATACACTGCAGAAAATATAAGACACATAAGAAACGTGAATTATGTTTGAATAGTTTTTATCACCATCTACGTTTCTTACCGCACATTAAATACGTTAAAGGTAAATGACTGAAGGCACTTGATTGGTTGAAAGCTGCAACTAATTCAAGGGGGGAGGGGATCAGACATCCCTCTTTACACAAATCACTGATCCATTTACTTGATCATGGCGCCATCGTCTATGGAGGAGCATTAACCAGTAATTTAAAAAAACATATAGATACTATTCATCATCAAAGCCTCAGGCCTTGCCTTGGAGAATTTCGAACTTCTACTTTGCATGGTCGAATGGTCGAATACCTGTTTATAGACAAACACGGTATCTGGCATGGAGACTTGGTGCTAAGCTGTCCGCATTCACGGAGTTCATTTAGTTCAATATCGGACACAGGATCAGCTCGCTCGGGTAAGTTTTCTTTTCCTTGTATTTTTAATTATTTTTGTTTTGATTTCAAAACCTCTCCGAATTCAGCAAAGTGCTTCGAATTCGCAACCAGATGCTGGTAATCATGTCGCTAAGGTAACACTCTATGCTACCCTTGATCTCCTTTAAAGTAGACAGTTCGAATTCTGAACTGTCTGATGTGCATGCCGAAATGATAAATTTGCAAATAATAATGTTCAGTTGCACCTTTCCTGTGTCATTAACCCTCATAGTCATATGGTCCCCGGACGTCAGTCAGCCTGCATACCGCTCAGCGCCGTACTTTGCAGACGTCGCGGTTACGAAAAACGTATACATTGTATAAAAAAGTGTCACGTTCTTATTTCTTCACACAACGTTACAAAATTGTACGAAATAGTGTATCGTTATGATGTCTTTCGGAAAGTCTAAATGTTGTTGCAAAATGAATTTGTTTTTATTCTCATGCCATCGTTGAAAGTGTGAGTAGTCATATTTTTCGTGTTTTTCTTACCTGTATACATTTGTGAACTAAGTTCATGTCAACTTGTCAAGTTTAGTCTTTTTCATTGTGTTTTCATTTTCATTGGCAGTTATCGATGTCATCATCGTTCAAAAAGGCAAACCTGTCTATACAATGTCCGGTTTTTGGATTCGGGTTGTCGAAACATTCATCAAACAGCAAGCCCTCTAACACAGACGCAAAGGACTTGGTGGTGATGATCTTGGCGCCCTAGAAACAGTTTCTGGCAACATCACAATCTGAATCTTGGAACTTCAATCTGGCCATATGCAGTTTTGACAACAAAGACATTAAATGTGTTCAGAGGTTGAATTAAACGAATAACTCTTCATGACAGTCAGATCTCCGTCCGCTTTAACGAGGTCATTTACTTTGACAGGTCTCAAATGGCCAGCCATGTTTGTTTACAAACGGGGACGTAGTTTTGGTGTTTACTGTAAAATGAAAATCATGTGAAATAAATGAAAAAATTGATAATGTGAAATCATGTTGTTAATATGAAACTATTTGTCTTGTCTTAAAAATCGCGAATCAGTGAGATTGTAGCACGTAAAACATCTGAAGAGAAAGGCGTGGATTTGTGAATGAATGGGATGAAAGAAAAAATAGTTCCGTTGTCCAATGAAAATTTATCTTTGTTCCACTGACCAATCAGCTTCGAGAATCACTAATTGCACACTGTGCAAATATCAAAAAGTTATTACACTGCATATTTGAGCCCATATGGGTCATAATCATGTATACGACGTTAAACCCCATATCACCTCACCTCACTTCATGAGCGACAGACATTTGGTGATGTTATATGTATCAGCCGGAAATATTATGTTCTTGTTCATCAATCGCAGGGATGGCGCGGGTGGCCCAGTCGTATAAGGCGCCGCGATTCGCTGTGCAGGGTTGCGTCCCTTGGGCACGCCAGAAACCTATGATTGTGAGTTCGAATCCCGGTTCGCCCCGATTATGTTTCTAGGTTTGTCAGCACCATACCCGTGCTCGTGGGTTTCACCGAAGTGGTAAACGTCCAAGACCTGCATCACTTCGGGCTTTCCTCCCACATTAAGCTGACACGCCGCGTTATAACTGGAATTCTGTTAAAAGCGGCGTTAAACCAAACTCACTCACTCGCTTAAGTAGTTGTGTCGAGTATCGAGGCTGGTTCAACTTTTTTTCAAACTGATTGTGGTTTAAATTAACTATGTGAAATAGCAACATAATATATGTCGGGCCTTTCTATTTAAGAAAGGAGAGATCAAGGACGTGATGTGGATGCAAATAACGATGATGTAATCGACCAAACTGAAGCAGAAAATGTCATTGACGCACGTGCTGTGAAGGATGTACTTTCTCTTGCGGATGATGGTTAGTGGATTTTATTTTGAGCGTAACTTTGTTTTTTTCAAATGCTTATTTGTATGGTACAGTATTTATGAGTCACATTCACTGAAGTGTGGCGCCAGGGCGGTCCAGTCATCTACGGCACAGACATTCGACGTTCATAATTACGCTCTTAGATCGCTATATGGCAGAAATATTGCCGACGCGACGTTAAATTACTTACTCAAGCACGCTCTTAGGCATGCAAGAAACCATTAATTTGGTGTTCGACTCCCACATTCACTTTCGGCTTTCCATGTAGGATAAAACACGTCCGAGTGTTTTTATGAGATTTTAAACGTCAGAAACCTGTGATCTTAGGTTCAAATCCCGGTTTGTCCCAATAATGTTTCTAGGTTTGTCACACCCTAACAATGCTCGTGGGTTTAAGTAAAGTGGTAAACGTCTGAGACCTGCATCATTTCTGACCTTCCTCCCACATTAAGCTGGCATGCCGTTATATAACAGGAATACTGTTCAAAGCGGCGTTAAACCCAACTCACTCACTCACTCACACACTCACTTCACTGTTTATAGATGCTGATCTGAGACGAGCGGGCGAAGACGAGGAGGATGTCGACAGTAACGTCAACGAGTAGTGTTATCATGATAACATGTCCTGGATAAATAAACTTGCAAACTGTCACACGTTTTTGTCTTGCTTTAGGCTGTACATATATCTTGCCATCATGCATTCAGCATGACCAACGACAACTATTGTAGGTAGCAGGTACATATGTAGTCGTTATGACTGATTGTTTGTTGTTTAACGCCGCACTCAGCAATATTCAAGCTATATGACGGCGGTCTGTAAATAATCAAGTCTGGACCAGACAATCCAGTGATTGACAACATGAGCATCGATCCACGCAATTGGGATCGATGACAAGCATCAACCAAGTCAGCGAGCCTGGCCACCTGATCCCGTTAGTCGCCTCTTACGACAAACATAGTCGCCTTTTACGGCAAGCATGGCCTGCTGAAGACCTATTCTACCCCGAATGAACAGAAACATGGTTTAGGCAAATTGGACACACCATCAATAGCAATACCACAGCAGGGGACATCAAAAAGACTTTCAATCACGACTCGAACCCGGTCTCCGGTGTGACGAGCGAACGTTTAGCAGTTGGGCTACCCAACCGCCTCGTCAACAACCCTTACCCCTTCTTCATGGTAGCCTTGTGGTTAAAGCGTTCGCTCGTCACGCCGAAGACCCGGGTTCGTTTCCCCACATGGGTACAGTGCTAATGTCCTCCGTCGTGATATTGCTGGAAAACTGCTGTAAGCGACACCCAGACACTCTTGACGAAGTCGGTTCTTCTTAAAGTATTAGAGTATTTTACTCAGGAGCCGAGAACAGAGCCAACTGACCAGTGTCCCTGTTAGAATATGGGCCTTTGGGAGCATCCATTTAATTTCGGGGGGTGGGATGTGAGGATACAGAAATATACCCACAATTAATAGTTTGTTTGCTGAAACTAATGAATAGTTGTTTTGTGGGAAATAATCAAACGTCATCCTTTTGGTGTTAATAGTGAAAATGAATAGAGTGTTTGGTAAATACATAGTTTGTTGGATCCAGCTGGAAAAAAATAGATTGTTTTCAAAATCCTTCACTATAGGAAAGTTGGTACTTAAATGACAATATTTAACAAAAATTGACTTTACATAGTGTGCCCATGTGGCGACCTGACGACTGAACGCTTTAAACTACCTGTCGCTTGAATCTAAATGAGAGTACCACCGCAAATTGATCTCGTGGTTGTCTCAGATATTATATGACTGTTTCAGTCACTTCGCGTAGGTTCACGGAAGTATTTAGAGTGATCTCCCTTAGCTCACCGGGAGTTGACATTCGACAAGAGCTTGAAATATAATATTTCATCAACATGTAGAGTTATTTGCATCCGCGTGTACAGATAAACATGTCATGGGAATACCACTTTACCATGTTAACAGGGCTCGGCATCCGGTGTACCAAAAGCAGGTTGACACCTCAAAAAAGAGGTTTGGTTTCAGTATATAATATTATAAGTTGTTGTTTTTTTATGAAGCGTTTATAGTATTTGGTTTACGGAACTGCCGACAACTAAATCAGGAATGTTTAATCCCAGTTTTAACTATATTCTATTACTGCCAAGCCGAAAATCACACTTACGAAAAACATTAAAAACATAATTGTTTCCTGTAGAATTTCATGCTCAGTAATTCTGCTTGATATGGATTTATCTATGACGTCGTGGTATGTAAACAAGGAGAGATTCATCATCTGTTAGAATTTATCTTCAACAACCCATGCATGCTTGTCGTTAGAGGCGACTAACGAGATCGGGTTGTCAGGCTTAGTGACTTGGTTGATGCATGTCATCGTATCCCAATCGTGTAGATCGATACTTATGATGTCAATCACTGGATTGACTGGTCCAGACTCGATTATTTACCGACTGCCGTGACATATATAGCTGAATAATGAATATTGACGAAAACCAACCAAATCTCTTGCACATTCAATGTATAAAATAACATATTGAATAAAACACACACATCCCCATTCATAAACGTATGATACCTGTGAACATCCGGGGTAGTTTAGGTCGTAGAAGGCGAATATGCTTGTCGTAAGAGGCGACTAACGGGATTGGGTGGTCAGGCTCGCTGACTTGGTTGATGCATGTCATCGTATCCCAATTGCATCGATCGATGCTCATGATGTCAATCACTGGATTGTCTGGTCCAGACTCAATTATTTACAGACCGCCGTCATATAGCTGGAATATTGCTGAGTGCGGCGTTATACAACAAACAATCAGTCATAACGGCTACCCGCTACCTACAATAGTTGTCGTTGGTCATGCTGAATGCATGATGGCAAGATATATGTACAGCCTAAAGCAAGACATAAAAGTGTGACAGTTTGCAAGTTTATTTATCCAGGACATGCTGCCATGACAACACTACTGGTTGACGTGACTCTCGACATCCTCCTCGTCTTCGACCGCTCGTCTCAGATCAGCATCTACAAACAGTGAGGTGAGTGTGTGAGTGAGTGAGTTGGGTTTAACGCCGCTTTGAACAGTATTCCTGTTATATAACGGCGTGCCAGCTTAATGTAGGAGGAAGGTCAGAAATGATGCATGTCTCAGACGTTAACCACTTTGCTGAAACCCACGAGCAATTTTAGGGTGTGACAAACCTAGAAACATTATTGGGACAAACCGGGATTTGATCCTAAGATCACAGGTTTCTGACGTTTAAAATCTCATAAAAACACTCGGACGTGTTTTATCCTACATAAAAAGCCGAAAGGGAATGTGGGATTCGAACACCAAATTAATGGTTTCTTGCATGCCTAAGAGCGTAATTGCGTGAGTGAGTTAAGATTTAACGTCGAATGTCTGTGCCGTAGATGACTGGACCGCCCTGGCGCCACACTTCAGTGAATGTGACTCATAAATACTGTACCATACAAATAAGCATTTGAAAAAAACAAAGTTACGCTCAAAATAAAATCCACTAACCATCATCCGCAAGAGAAAGTACATCCTTCACAGCACGTGCGTCAATAACATTTTCTGCTTCAGTTTGGTCGATTGCATCATCGTTATTTGCATCGACATCACGTCCTTGAACTCTCCTTTCTTAAATAGAATGGCCCGACATATATTATGCTGCTATTTCACATAGTTAATTTAAACCACAATCAGTTTGAAGAAAAGTTGAACCAGCCTCGACACTCTTAAACTACTTAAGTGAGTGAGTGAGTTTGGTTTAACGCCGCTTTTAACAGAATTCCAGTTATATCGCGGCGTGTCAGCTTAATATGGGAGGAAAGCCCGAAGTGATGCAGGTCTTGGACGTTTACCACTTCGGTGAAACCCACGAGCACGGGTATGGTGCTGACAAACCTAGAAACATAATCGGGGCGAACCGGGATTCGAACTCACAATCATAGGTTTCTGGCGTGCCCAAGGGACGCAACCCTGCACAGCGAATCGCGGCGCCTTATACGACTGGGCCACCCGCGCCATCCCTGCGATTGATGAACAAGAACATAATATTTCCGGCTGATACATATAACATCACCAAATGTCTGTCGCTCATGAAGTGAGGTGAGGTGAAGTGGGGTTTAACGTCGTATACATGATTACTGCACATATATACACGACGTGCATGCGTGTGTGGCTGCGTGTATACTAGCCAAACTTCTGCTGGGTTTATAGTGCTTGCCTACTAAGATACCACGCCGCAGTTTAACATGAATACCCCACTCAGACACAGTATACTAACTCCAAGGCGACCAGTCCTTGTTTTATCCCCTTAATGCCCAGCGCCGGACGACCCGTGAAGATTCCGGGGTAGAATAGGTTTTCAGCAACCCATGCTTGCCATAAAAGGTGACTATGCTTGTCGTAAAAAGGCGACTAACGGGATCGGATGGTCAGGCTCACTGACTTAGTTGATGCATCTATCCCAATTACGTAGATCGATGCTCATGATGTCAATCCCTGGGTCGTCTGGTCCAAACTCGATTATTTACAGACCGGCGTCATATAACTGGAATAATGCCAAGTGCGGCGTTAAACAACAAACTAACAAAAAAAAGCATTGCGAGAACAACGTTTTGCCTTGAAGTCCGCTGTTGAGGTCTGGTTTGGGGGCAAATCAGAAAGTTCTGTAATAGAGGGATGCAACGTCTTAACGGCAAATGGACCATGTGCTTCGAAAGGGTGGTTTATCATATATAAGGATAAACATAAATTTCACTTGGGCTTCCTCAGTTTTGTATGTTTTGCAGAACGCTTTGAATGCATCCCGAAGAAAAAGCACGTGACATAATTAAACATTATGGCTACATGGCCCGTTGCTTATTGTCTAATTTGTGTCCCGAGACATCGACGCTCTAATTATAGTATGTGTTTATAGCTAGATTAATATTCATATTTTAGAACACTCAGGGAACCATTTTTTTTTACTTTGGGGGCAAAAATGAGGCATAATTAATTTTAGCAGTATACGCAGTATAATCTCTCATTCGTCACCACTCGCCCCTTTCCGTAACCTGCAAGAAGACTTGTCCCGGAAGAACACGAGTTGGTCACGAATGTATAAACTCTCACCACAGCGCACGAATGCACATTTGATCCTGTTCCATATCCGATGTCTTCGGTTCGCGCGCAACCATCCCTCTGTGTCGGGTAGCGTGACCAGTGCCAGGAGAAGAAACACTAGAGGCAGGCGCATGATCTCTTCCTGTGGGAGCTACAACAAGAGAGTGAGTGAGTTGGGTTTAACGCCGCTTTTAACAGTATTCCAGTTGTATCACGGCGTGTCAACTTAATGTGGTGAAGCCTGAAGTGTTGCAGGTCTCAGACGTTCACCACTTCGGTGAAACCCACGAGCACGTGTATGGTGCTGACAAACCTAGAAACATAACCGGGGCGGACTGGGATTCGAACTCTGAATCATAGGTTTCTGGCGTGCTCAAGGGACGCAATTCTGCACAGCGAATCACTGCGCCTTAGACGACTTGGCCACCCTTGTCCCCTACAACGGGAGAGAGTGTGCTAGGTATAACGCCGCTTTGAACAGTAGTTCAGTCATCACGACAACCCATACTTGCCGTAAAAGGCGACTATGCTTGTCGTAAAAGGCGACTAACGAGATCGGGTGGTCAGGCTCGCTGACTTAGTTGATACATGTCATCGATCCCAATCGCGTGGATCGATGCTCATGATATCAATCACTGGATTGTCTGGTCCAGACTCCATTTTCTTACAGACCGCCGTCATATAGTTCGAGTATTGCTGAGCGCGGCGTTAAACAACAAACAAACAAACAAACAAACAAACAAACAGTCATTTCATCACGACAGGTCAGCACGATGAGGCAGGGTCCAGCGGCGGGTCTAGGTACGGGGAATCCCCTCGAACCGTGAGAGTAATCATTTAGAACTTGCGAACATAAATTGCCGGGCAAAATAAAGTGTACACTTTAAAATTGGATTTGACTAAAAATTACAAACGTTATGAAAACGTTACTAGTTGAAGACAAATGTCACTTTCGATTAGTAAAATATTACAAAATATGATGTCTTAAGAAATACGTTTCGTTCGTAATATTGTTCGTAATTTAGCTATGTATATATTTATCAATTAGAAATGCATATGTATTTTGACGCTCTATCACGTATGTAATTTGGGCCTATAAAAATTATACAACTATATGGATAAAAACTTCTGTTTTTTTGTTTTCTTCAGCTTGATAACGGTGTAAAAATCTACAACCAGAAGTTGTTATCCATAAAGTTGTATGTTTTCTTATCTACTCACCAACCTCTAGAATGCCAATCAAACAGTCACTATGGTCCTGTCCTCACAGCTGTGTGCATAAATACTATCCTATAGTATACAAACTTAAATGCACATGATACTCTCAATCATTTAAATCATTTTACGAATAAACTTGAATTCAATATTTAAAATGCACAATATGAAGCTAATGAAAGAATGCTACAGCTGAAAAAGGGACACTAGGAAAAGCATCTTACCTATGCGTGATGCAGTGATGGAGTGATGCAGTGATGCAGTGAAGCAGCGAGGCGGTGATGCAGCGAGGCAGGAACATGTGGGATGGGCAGTATATAAACACCACGCAGAAATGGACTTTCACACCATAATATTTAAAATCCCATCTGATATGTGCTCAGCAAAGCGTGAACTAAAAAATATCGATTAGCATAGAGTACAGAGTAACACGATGGAGTCAATGATATAGAGCGATCCAATCAGTTTGCCACCTCTACGTATTCAGGTGTCGAGGAATACTTTAACAATACGTCCATTAGCTAAACAGGTTTTTGTGTCAAGGACTTAACTTTGCTAACAGGTTATGTTACAGTTCAGAGTACTACTACAGTATATACTTCTAAAAAAAAGTTAAAGAACACCCAATTCACTCATATTTCCAGCTATTTCATATTAACAGTAAGTATAAAACAAATTTCTTGAAAAGTACTGTTACAACCAGGTATAGCTGATGAAAGAACAATTTGACGACATGTGTGTCGCCAGAGAGATTCGAAACCACAAAGTCCACAAAGAAAGCTACCTAATGTAGAAGTTCTGTGGCATGAACAGTTAATAGTTCAAGACTAATAGTTCATGCGTTTATGCTTGCTTGTTTGGTGTTGTTTAACGCCGCACTCAGCAATATTCCAGCTATGTCATATGACGGCGGCCTGTACATAATCGAGTCTGAACCAGACAATCCAGTGATTGACATCATGAGCATCGATCCACACAATTGGGATCGATGACATGTATCAACCAAGTCAGCGAGCCTGACCACCCGAACCCTTAAGCCCCATTCACATGGACACTTTTACTTACGTGAGTATATTTACTTACATAAGTAAATTTACTTATGGTGGCATGTGAACGCATTTGCTTACGTGAGTAAATATACTCCAGGAGTAAAGAGGCATGAGTAACAGTATATTTGCTACACCTGATGAGGTCTAGTAAAAGTATATTTACTCATAAGTATAAATGCTCCTGGAGTATTTCTGGTCACGTGAACAGGTTCTCTATTTGCTTACGTAAGCATATTAAATCCAAGATACTGATAATCAGGAAAATACGGCTTTAGTTCCTTGCAAAGTACATAACATGTTCATACGAAAGTAATCGATCCACAGTTTATCATCAAATGATCGTTTGACGACATTGTTCCACCAGTGATGAGAACGTTCTCTCTTCCACAGTTCTCTTCCCTGGCATAATCCTAAGACTAATCCCATACTAAGAAAGTATGGAAAGTCTCTCTTTCGCCTCTGGTTGACTATCTTCGACAGCGACATGGCCTCAAAGTCCACAATTTATTTATGAAATGATGTTTACTTCTGCCTTGCATAAACTTCATGTGAACGCAATGTAAATATACTTTTGCTTACATGAGTAAATATACTCAATGAGTAAATTTGCTTACATGAGTAAATTTTGTCCATGTGAATGGGGCTTTAATCATTTAAAAGCAAAGTCGCCTTTTACGGCAAGCATGGGTTGCTGAAGACCAATTCTACCCCGGATCTTCACGGGTTTCGTGCGTTCATGAATGGGGATGTGTGTGTGTTTTTCAGTATGTTATTTTATACATTGAATGTGCAAGAGATTTGGTTGGTTTTCGTCAACAGAAACTAATAGATTTACCCTCCTGTTGTCCAGGGTTAATACCCCATTCACATGCACCTGTTTACATATGTGTGTATCATTACACACGTGCAAATATACACACGTGTGTATACTTGACATGTGAACGCGTTTACTCATGTGTGTATATTTACACCTGGAGCAAATTTGCAGCATGTCTTGACCAGGCGCAAAAATTAATTTGCACTGTATGTAAAAATTGTCATGTGAACACATAGTAAAATATACACATGTGCATTTACTTGTGAAAAGGGACAGAGTTGCAGATTAATTGTTACATTACACCGGAAATCGTCTGGACATCAGTGTCATCATTTCTATTTATAGCCCAGATGTCTGCAGATCATCTCACTTGTTTTTTTAAGCTTCTCATTTGAGTGGAAAGTGTGACAGCTCAAAGATGCCGAAGAGACGAGGATGACGATGAAACTATGGCGCTTTTGAATATTTCGCAAGAACTTCGTGCAAAAGTTGTCATACCATTCCCTTTCATCATCGAAGGCATTTAACTTGTCCCTCCAAGGTGACTGACGATCTTTTGTTCAAACCAGTCTAACCGCTTGAGAAACCAAAGACGAAAGTCGCACACAATTTGCACGGCAGCTCTCTTCTCAAACGCCTTCGATAATAGAGTAACCTTTCCATCTTAAACCTCATGAAGTGAGTGATGGATTTCTTAAAACTGGTGACCTACACTATTTGCATACACGCCTTTCTTAAAATCATGTGAACGCATAGTAGATTTACATATAGACAGGTATATTTACACATATGCATATTTACGCACGTGAGCATTTTCTGTGCATGTGAACAGGGCTGAGTTTTCTCTTAACAGGCACCTGAACATGGACAAGCACTATTTTGTATTTTAAACATTTTTATTCCACAAGTTGCATTTACATTTTCCTAAACAGAGATATAAACTGCAGAGCAAGAGAAAGCACACACCAGTGTTTGTTTGATGGTGGCCAGAAATAAAACAAACTCGTGTTATCGCTTATTGCTATATTTCTCGCGACCGTGATTGAAGTCGATAAAGCGATGTCCCTTCTCGGCCACCATACTATAGTGCTATCACACAAGCTGCCTCCGACACACCTGTGAGCTTCACGGCAGTCGTAGTGTGAGAACACACCTGCAGATCCGCCTACCTGCGAAACAGTTTAGCGTCAGTTTACATCGTTAACACGATCTTGTGAAAATAACGACGGCCACACGTTTCCTGGTTGTTGCCGGACTGTTATCGGAACTTCACGAAAAGGTGATTTATAAATTGTTTTTCTATTAATATTCATATTGAATAGTGGAATATTCTTCGATTGCAGGTGCATTGGATGCGCCCATCATCAATGTTATAAACTCACAAGCAGGAACTGTCCCGGGGATATTCTACAGAAAGTGCCTCTGTCCCATGGATATTCTACAGAAAGTGCCTCTGTCCCAGAGATATTTTATAGTACGTCTTTCTGTCCCATGGATATTCTACAAAAAGTGCCTCTGTCCCAGGGGTATTCTACAAAATAAACAAAAAGTGCCTCTGTCACAGGGATATTCTATAGAAAGTGCCTCAGTCCCATGGGTATTCTTCAGAAAGTGCCTCTGTCCCAGAGATATTCTACAAAAAGTGCCTCTGTCACAGGGATATTCTACAGAAAGTGCATCTGTCACAGGGATATCCAATAGTAAGTCCCTCTGTCACAGGGATATTCTACAGAAAGTGCCTCTGTCACAGGGATATTCAATAGTAAGTCCCTCTGTCACAGGGATATTCTACAGAAAGTGCCTCTGTCACAGGGATATTCAATAGTAAGTCCCGCTGTCACAGGGATATTCTATAGAAAGTGCATCTGTCACAGGGATATCTAATAGTAAGTCCCTCTGTCACAGGGATATTCTACAGAAAGTGCCTCTGTCCCAGGGATATTCTATAGTAAGTCCCTCTGTCCCATGGATATTCTACAAAAAGTGCCTCTGTCACAGGGATATTCTACAGAAAGTGCCTCTGTCCCAGGGATATTCTATAGTAAGTCCCTCTGTCCCATGGATATTCTACAAAAAGTGCCTCTGTCACAGGGATATTCTACAAAAAGTGCCTCTGTCACAGGGATATTCTACAGAAAGTGCCTCTGTCACAGGGATATTCTACAAAAAGTCCCTCTGTCCTAGGGGTATTCTACAAAAAGTGCCTCAGTCCCATGGGTATTCTATAGAAAGTGCCTCTGTCCCAGAGATATTCAACAGAAAATCCCTCCGTCCCGGGGGTATTCTATAGAAAGTCCCTCTGTCACAGGGGTATTCTACAAAAGATCCCTCTGTCCCAGGGGTATTCTACAAAAAGTGCCTCTGTCCCAGGGGTATTCTACAAAAAGTGGCCCTGTCCAAGGGGTATTCTACAAAAAATGCCTCTGTCACAGGGGTATTCTACAGAAAGTGCCTCTGTCACAGGGATATTCTATAGTAAGTCATTCTGTCCTATGGATATTCTACAAAAAAAAAGCCTCAGTCCCATGGGTATTCTATAGAAAGTCCCTCTGTCACAGGGGTATTCCACAGAAAGTGCCTGTCACAGGGGTATTCTATAGAATGTGCTTCTGTCCCAGGGATATTCTATAGAAAGTGCCTCTGTCCCAGGGATATTCTATAGAAAGTGCCTCTGTCCCAGGGATATTCAATAGAAAGTCCCTCTGTCCCGGAGGTATTCTATAGAAAGTGCCTCTGTCCCATGGATAATCTACCAAAAGTGCCTCAGTCCCAGGGGTATTCCACAGAAAGTGCCTCTGTCACAGGGATATTCTATAGAAAGTGCCTCTGTCCCGGAGGTATTCTATAAAATTCCAGCAATATCAGACAGGGGGACACCAGAAATGTGCTTCACACAGTGTATCCATGTCGGGTTTGAACCCGGGTCTTCAGCTTGACCAGCGAATGCTTTAACCACTAGGCTACCCGACCGCCCCTGTGTATGTAGGAGGGTAAATAGTATATTGAGAATTGTAAGATTTAACATGTATTTTAAGATCAACACTGCCAGGTGAACTGATTTGTTTGTTTATTTAATCTCACATTCAGCAATATTACAGCTATAGGACGGCCTGTAAATAATCTTCTCCTGACAAACCAGTGATTGATATTATGAGCAACGATGTACCATGCTTGTTGGAGTCCGGTGGCACACAATCAATCCAGTCAGGTCTGCTATCATCTTACAAGCATAGGTTGCAAGGGGACACTCCAAATGTTGAATCTGAGGTGAAGCTGCTGGTGGTCAAGGTGAACTACCCTGTGTCCAGTGAAGCTCTTCCCTGTCCATTTCACAAAGAGGATTTATTTTATATAAAAAAGACAATATCAGAAAGTTCATCTTCCCATTTTATTATTAAGAAAATATGGTGTATCCCTCGTTTGTATAAGTACAAAGATGTGTAACAATAACTCCACATTCCTTACCATGGCTACACAAACATAACCAACTACAGTATAAACAAAACATCAACTACACAAAACACAAGTCAGGAAAAAACAACAGTTCACCAGTAGAGAAGGGTGGGTGGAAGACTCCAGCATGGATTTCATTTAGATTGTCTCAGTGGTAAGTAGAAGTCACGTTCATTGTAATCACGAAACTCTTATCCTGATGTCGTATGTTGTATAATGCTGCCCTCAACAAAATTCTGCCTACATGATGGCAACGAATAATCAAGTCTGGACCAGACAATCCAGTGATGGATATCATGAGCATCGATCCCCCCAATTGGGATCAATGACATGCATCAATCAAACCAGTGAGCCTGATCACCTGATCCCGTTAGTCGCCTCTCAGTGAACTACAAGTCGATGGTCTTAATCAGATGTCTTTTCAGAGGACATACCATCAACCAAATAACCGCTTCTAACCTGATTTTGTAACCTCTTCCAACCAGCATAGTTTCCTGGCAACCTATACTAAATGGGAATCCCCAAGAGTTTACTTTCGCTGGAACTCAAGGATCTATCTACCCCTAAAGTAGCGAATGAGTAGCTTTCTACACTGCCTGGAAAACAGTATTTCTGATATGTCATTCAAAACTGGCTCCCACAGGAGATAGTACTTGGGTGAGACCAAGCAATATGTCCTTCGATATCTATGGTAATCCAATCTAATGTCATATATTGTACTATTGGGCTTTGAGCAATAAAAGAATTTATTACATTTACAAATTATTTCTGTATTTTCATTGGTTGAGAAAAGGTCACATGAACTCCTTTAGCATGGTATTGCCAGAAGACCCACCCGCCGTGGAGCAATCTAAAGTGATTTTGCCCTGAATGATTAAGTCAATGAACTCAAGAAGAGATATTTTCAGCCAATCAGATAGAGCGTAACGCAAAGAATTTTGTTGTGCATCTTCTGTGACTTTCCGCAACATCGGATTCAATTATTGTTGAATTTGAAATATTCTTGTTCTTAAAATTATGTAATAAAGCAATTATTTATAAATTAATACATATCCTGCCTGGGAGGGAAATACAAACAAGGTATGTTACGACTCAATGAAAGTCACGTCACACTGCACAAGTTAACCTCAGCTCAATCAAACGCCATTTTCTATCAATTTCTATCAATTTCAATTTGTTTTAATTCTTTTACAACTGCAGATTGCAACATGCCATTACGATAGAATCGCTGTCGTAGTATCACTCAGGGTATATGTGGTTCTATGCATCCCTCATGTGCTTTTATGCCACTCGCCTCCAGCTCGTGGTATATAACCTAGCGCGGGATGCATAAAACCACATACACCCCGAGTAAGACCGCTACAACTTAGTGTATACTCTGCTCTGGCGATGGGTTAAATGTCCATAGAGAAGGGCTTTCTGGACTAAAATGGTTTCATTGTACTTCTGTAGCGATTACAAAAAGTTTAAAGAAAAACGGTTTGATAAAGAAAAAACGGTCTGAAAAACAATCATGTCAACATAATAAATATGAATAGACTTCTTAAACATAACAGTGTATCGAGACAGGGATACAAAAAAATACCCAATTAATTTAGGCATAACTGCTGCAGGATTCAAGGCCTCAGTTAAACTTTCTAAACGTGGTAGATACATGGAGGTCAATTCCAAATTTGACACATGACCAAAATGACACCCGATGCAATTCCCTATTTTGTCTTGTACCATATGTTCCCAGAGTAGGAAACCTAGTTCCTTACATGGGACAATCTGATTAAAATCAGATCTTCTACTCCAATACCATACCTCTAATACTAGGGCTGGGATGGTTAACTCGGGTACTCGGGTCAGGTGGGTACTGAGAAGGACCCGGGTACCCACAGGACTACCTGGACCCATGGTTAGTCATGTGCTATATTGTTTAATGACAAAAATTATCAAAAACTATATGGTCCACTACAAGTTACTAATGTTCACATTTCTTTCTGACTATGCACCCATTCCTTCTGCGTTTGAATAAAGATAACACTTCAGTCCACTTCAGTGTAAGCCTGACCAGATCGTTCTAACACCGCTTTTAACAGTATTCCAGTTATATCACGGCGTGTCAGCTTAATGTGGGAGGAAAGCCCGAAGTGATGCAGGTCTCAGACGTTTACCACTTCGGTGAAACCCACGAGCATGGGTATGGTTCTGACAAACCTAGAAACATAATGTGGGCGAACCAGGATTTGAACCCACAATCATAGGTTTCTGGTGTGCCCAAGGGACGCAACTCTGCACAGCGAATCGCAGCGCCTTAGACAAGTGGGCCACCCATGCCTCCTATATAGATATATGGTACAGTCAATGTGTAAGATAAGTCACTGTGTAAATTGACTGAAATTTGGGCTTAGGCAATTTCCAAAACTCAGTCATTTTGCAATTACTTTCCATTTATTAGATCATGATGATAACGAATACGAAACACTTTTATGCTATTTCAACAAACAGTAACTGAAAATTAAGAATTTAACGGAAAAAAGTTTAAAATTTGGGGGCTTCTAGTCCCAGCATAATTGGTGTATTGTAATGTAAGATACCCCTTTAAACTTCATGATAACTTTAAGTCAATCTGTCGGGAAAATAATTGTGAAATTGTGCTAATTGGGATTGTTCATTGGCCGATATATTAGCAAATATCGCTGTGGGCGCTTATTACGTCAAATTCGGTATTTAACTTTTAGAATTTCAATCAAGAGAACATATCAACAATTATTCTTCCAGTGCTTTGAATCATTTTTTAGATTTAAAAAGAATTCATCAAATATATCTGTGAGCCTATTTGTGCTAGATTATTATGTTATACATTAGGTGTGTCACAATACAGGTATGTCACAATACGATACATATCTAGATTTTGAGGCCAAGATATGATACGCATCTCGATACAGCAATACCGACCTTTTAAGCGTAAATTTAGGAGCAAACTTTTTAATTACATATCAAATTCACAATTCTGTGTTCTACTGACTATCAGTAGATTATTTTGTAAAATAATATTATTAATAATTCTTAGAAAAGGTTCAGACACTAACAAGTTTTCGTATGTGTCAAATTCAGAAAATATGATGACATTTCAATTTGAAAAAGAAAAATCAATCGATACGCAAACAAATGGATACCGATTTCAATAAAATTTTGTATAGATACAAATTTACATTATCTTGTATCGTATCATGACAAATATCTACGGATGCATTGGTACAATCGTTGAATCGTGACATCCCTATTAAACATTTATATACCGCACCTATCCAGGTACTAGTATCTGCCCAAATGTGGTTCATTTGTTCCCCGATCAGCGGATCCTAATGCATTCCAGTGATCATTTCCATTCCACGTCACTCCTGTAAACCAGGACCAACATCAGCAACACAAACTACCCTTCATCCTGGCACAACAAAGACACCACTGAACATGGTTAAGCCTTCACACAGGCTTGCTTAGGCCAGACTTTTTTCATTTTGTGTTTCACAGATTTTATGTTTCACAGATTTTATTTATATAAAAGTCATTCTGCTGTGTTAAAACTGCAACTGGGTTCTTGAATCACCGATAGTGATATAGACATGGAGTTTATGTATACATTTTTAGGGGTATAAGAGGGTATTGTATTTCTAGCAGGAGGCATAACAAAAATAAATATTTTATATTTAGTTTATTTTTTGGACCGGATGCTTTTCAGTAGGGGCGGGGGGCCCGTGAAACGTAAAATAAAAAATGTGTGGCCCTATATAAGTACAGGAATTAGTTAGCATGGAAATGGTAAAATCTGACGCTACATGAAGCAAAGTATGGTGTGAAGCAGCAGTAAACATAACAAAACATATTGTATAATCATGAAAATAGTGAATTTGGCATAAGAAAATGATTGTTAGGTCTGCATCATTGTGAATCATGAATTGGCTGCAAAATGAACAGGCTACAGTCATGATCTCCTGATGATGTTGCTGATGATGTTGATGATGTTGCTGATGATGTTGCTGATGATGTCAGCAACTGCATCATCTGTGGGCTATTACCAGACATCAACATCATATCACATACTGTTACTGTCCCTGTACAAATGCTCTGATTGTATACAAATCCTTCCTTACAACCACAGGAATATATGGAAACCTATACAACTGACAATCTACGCGACTGACTGAGGCCTTTCCCACAAAGCACCCTTAGTGCTTCGACTACGTCAGTCAAGGTTGAAGTGTGGGAGATACAACAGTACTAAGGTTGCTGTTTAAAAGGCATCAGTACCAAGTATTTCTTGAGGTTCCCATGGAATTCATCATATCCAGACTTGAAAGTAAAAAACCTGATTGGTAAATATATGAAATGTCAGTACGAGACAAGCTAGGTACTGATACTGGTGATGGTTTTATGAATAGGTGATGCCTGCCTTTAATCAGTAAATAAAGACGTATATTCAAGTATGCTAACTGAAAAGACTACATTGAGAAAATACGCACAATATTGTTTATATGGTATTGTGTTTTGAATTTTAGGTTTTGTTATTATGTTGCATGTGCAAGGAAATCTAAATTGTAGGCAGAGAGTGAGTGAGTTGGGTTTAACGCCACTTTTAACAGTATTTCAGTTATATCACGGCGTGTCAGCTTAATGAGGGAGGAAAGCCCGGGTATGGTGCAGACAAACCTAGAAACACAATTGGGGCGAACCGGGATTCGAACTCACAATCATAGGTTTCTGGTGTGCCCAAGGGACGCAACTCTGCACAGTGAATCGTGGCGCCTTAGACAAGAGGTACCAATAAATACTGCAATACTATTGCAAGAGTTCTACCTATTTTCTTGGTAATATATTAAAGTAGACACTTTGTTATTTTACCGTAATAGCAACGTTTCTGTATAGATTCTTCACCATTGTCAAGCAAGACTGAATAATAAACATGGTTCATCGTGTTTTCTCTGTCTATCATGTTGTTACAATATCATCCTTCAGTTGTTATTATTTAACCTCCTCATGTTAATCCCTCTCATGTAAGCAATTGTTACTGTCAATCCTCTACCTCCTATACATATTCTGTACCGTGTTCATTATTCAGCCTTGCTTGACAACGGTGTAAAGATCTATACAGAAATGTCGTTATTACAGTAAAATAGAAAAGTTGTTGTCCATAAATTCCGAACTGTGTCTACTTTGTCATCCATCAACACAAAGAAATGACTATCAAACGATTCAAATACCATCATAGCGTCTTAACTATCACAATACTATTTCAACAACAAAATCTCAATAGTCCCCCCTATTTTGAATACCAGTCTTTGGAACCAATTGTACGTGGGACTTCAAAACGTCTTGCTTTTTGGTTCATGTTTAGAACGAGCTTGTAATTTCATAGATTTTCTTTGGGCCCTGTTACGGATAATCATTACATCGAGTAAAGTAACACCACTGGTTGCAGACTCTCAACAGCCTGTTGGTCAGGGATGAGGCTAAAACCATCCTCTAACATTCCCAAATATGTAAACCACACCTGCATGAAAAATATATTTGATCCTTCTGACAAGCATTCAAATTCATCCAAATAGCACACACTTTTAGGCCATAGAAAGTATAGCAAATGTCAATGCCAAATTTTCAAAATGTCAGCATTCACATGATTTCAAATTTTTTAAACTTAAATTTGTATGATCATGATGATGTTAGCAACTGCAGCTGACATAAATATTGAGGTTGGATGAAAATACCAGTTAAACAACAGGCTATGTATCGTCAATACTTCATGGGTTTTGTATACTCTATGAACCTCCAACACCTGTGAACACCGGTGTCTGACTAAAAATAGGTAGCTCTTGGTTAAAATTGATTGTAAGAGGCGTCTAATGGGGTAGAATAGGTCTTCAGCAACCCATGCTTGCCGTGAAAGGTGAGTATGCTTGTCGTAAAAGGCGACTAACGGGATCGGGTGGTCAGGCTCGCTGACTTGGTTGATGCATGTCATCGATCCCAATTGCGTTGATCGATGATCATGATATCAATCACTAGATTGTCTGGTCCAGACTCCATTATTTACAGACCGCCGTCTTATAGCTAGAATATTGCTGAGTGCGGCGTTAAACAACAAACCAACTTCTAATGGGACCTGGTGGTCAGGCTCGCGAACTTGATTGATGCTTGTCATCGTATCCCAAGTTTATAGATCGATTCATCATGTCAATCACTGGATTATTTACAGACCACCATTTAAAGAATATTGCTGAGTGCGGCGTTAAACAGCAAACAAAAAACACTACCACACTGCTTAGCATGTATGTACGTATGAATGTATTCACATGTGATGTATAAACATAGAGTATAGAGTGAGTGAGTGAGTGAGTTGGGTTTAACGCCGCTTTTAACATTATTCCAGTTAGATCATGGCGTGTCAGCTTAATGTGGGAGGAAAGCCCGAAGTGATGCAGGTCTCAGACGTTTACCACTTCGGTGAAACCCACGAGCACGGGTATGGTGCTGACAAACCTAGAAACATAATTTGGGTGAACCAGGATTCGAACCCACAAACACAGGTTTCTGGCATGCCCAAGGGACGCAACTCTGCACAGCGAATCGCGGCGCCTTAGACTGGGCCACCCGTGCCCCCACATAGAGTATAGAAGCCCATGAAGTAGTGATGATGCTTGTCGTTACCACTGATTAAATTCCATCCTGACATCACAGTTCAGAGATCAAACAAAGCTGTTCCCATGCTAAATATACACAATGTAACAAGTAGGTAGTCATACCCCAAATATTTGTAAATTCAAATCCAATTTCATTCGGATTATCACAAACATCAATCTCATTCAAATCAGATATTAGTTCTCACTTCTGCTAAACAAAGATCTGAAGACATCCCATTACAGGTCAGGCCAGAACGACCTTTCGCGAACTTTGACCAGTCAATGAAGTGCCTAACAAGAAGTCAACCTAGGCCAATCAGAAAGCAGCTTTCCAAAGTTAAACAGAACTACATTGTAGTTTCAAACTGGCAACCTTGATTCCAGATTATGCTTTGAAAAAAAGTTTGACAAAGTTCTTCATACAAAATTTTAAAACTGAACTAAAGAAAATTCAGGAATGTCTAACAGATGGCAGTATTTTTCATGGGATATGAAAAGTTTCTTCCATTTCAATGTTTATCCCACTGAGGCGAGGGATGGACAGAAAGACGGAATCATTCGTACAGCCTGTATTTGTCATTTGGAATACCCCTTGTTAACCTTTTTGAGGATGCATGACCAGAAAACATATTCCAACTGTCACTTTCCTGATCTGTTAAGCGACTTCTGACATGACCCATAATGGAATGTCCTCAGATCTTCGATTAGCAGTAGCGAGAACTAAGATATGAGTTTAATGAGATTGTCACAAAACATTTATGGCCCAGCCATTCTGCAGCCTCGGATGATGATGCAAGATGGAAATCATATAAATATACACATCCCATGCATGAAGCAATGCATTATAATAACCCTGTATGAACACCACCACATTATTATGCTTGTAATGGTGCCTTCTCGTCACTGGAAGCTTCTTGTAATTCTTTTAACTTGGCTTCTTCTGCATGCTTTAGTTTCATTTCCCGTCGTTTAACCTCCGTGTAGCCTGTCGAACCGCCGAGGACGACCGCATTGCTCAGCCACCAAAGTGCGGGCTTAATGTCTTGGTAATACACACATGCGATCACTGTCTGAGCACACGCCTTGGCAGTGCCGGAGATGTTGTGGGTCAGCGGTGACGTCAACTGAATCTGCATGCCGGTCACGTAGCCGATGGCGAAGCCGAAAATACCACTGACGATCATCATGTTCCAGAAGTGGAAGTCCCCAATCTTCGGGAAAGACATGACCTCCTTGAATTCCCCTGTCACCAGCATGAGTGGGAGGAACAGCACGCTTGCGTTGATGTTGTTGTAGAGGGTGATGCGCCAGATGTTGTTGTCCACCAGGGGGAGTACTTTCTTCACGTAGATGGAGTTGAGAGCTACGCTGGCACTCGCCATAATGCCGAAGAAGATACCCGTTAAAGATAGCGACCCTGCAGGATAAAAGGAATGTCTTTATTGAATTGATTCTGATCATCATGTAAATTAAATCCTGGCTTATCTGGTTTTGTGGACCATGGCCCTCTTCCACGTAACGATCGTAAAGCTACGACTGTTGTAAGCCAATGTTTATCGTAAGACTGTGGTAAAGTATGGGAGTTCTGATTATCTTTGAACAATGTCTATCATAAAACCTCTGAAAAGGTATGGGAGTTCCGATCATCTCAGAGCTCTGTTCATCTTAAGACTGTGGTAAAGTATGGGAGTTCCAATCATCTGTGAACTATGTCAATCGTAAGACTGTGGTACATTATTGGAGATCCAATCATCCTAAGCTTATGTAAGAATATGGGAGACACGATAACTGAGGTGGAATGAGGCCTGGTCCTAATGAGCAATATAGAGGTAAAATCTAATAATATGTTAAGTATTGATGACACAAGACCTACATGACGGCAGCATGACACAAGACCTACATGACAGCAGTATGACACAAGACCCACATGACGGCAGTATGACACAAGACCTACATGACGGCAGTATGACACAAGACCCACATGACGGCAGTATGACACAAGACCTCCATGACGGCAGTATGACACAAACCCTACATGACGGCAGTATGACACAAGACCTACATGACGGCAGTATGACACAAAACCTACATGACAGCAGTATGACACAAGACCTACATGACAGCAGCATGACACAAGACCTACATGACGGCAGCATGACACAAGGCCTACATGACGGCAGTATGACACAAGACCCACATGACAGCAGTATGACACAAGACCTACATGACGGCAGCATGACACAAGGCCTACATGATGGCAGTATGACACAAGACCTACATGACAGCAGTATGACACAAGACCTACATGATGGCAGTACGTGATGACACAAGACCTACATGACGGCAGCATGACACAAGACCCACATGACAGCAGTATGACACAAGACCTACATGACGGCAGCATGACACAAGACCTACATGACGGCAGTATGACACAAGACCCACATGACAGCAGTATGACACAAGACCTACATGACGGCAGCATGACACAAGACCTACATGATGGCAGTACACGTTGCGTGACATGGCTTACCTGACACCTTCTCCTGATCCACCCCAAGGAAGAAACCGGAAATGATGACGCCACAGCATATCAGCGCCTTCACTGACGTTGTCTGCTTCAGCAGAAAGTAGGAAAATATCTGAAAGGATGAGAATTCGCTGTTAGAAGCTGCAAATATTTAAATTATAATAATAACAACAATAACATATGGTGCTTTTTTTCCATGCTGAATATCATGCTCAAAGCGGATCATCATCCCCGGTCAATGGATCAGTGTCAAGCAACAATCATTCAGGCCAAGAAGGTTATCAGCCACATTGCCATCTCATCCTACCGGGTACCCATTCACAGCTGGGTGAACAGAGGCACATTTGGAACAAAGTCACTTGCCCAAGGCAACGCCACATGTGC
This sequence comes from Haliotis rufescens, assembly GCF_023055435.1. Classification (NCBI taxonomy): domain Eukaryota; kingdom Metazoa; phylum Mollusca; class Gastropoda; order Lepetellida; family Haliotidae; genus Haliotis; species Haliotis rufescens. Next base: position 7,659,192 of record NW_025963924.1, read on the forward strand.
TACATCTGCTTCAGTGTAGGACAGGACCGAAGCTGTAGAAACTCTCAGGAGCCAAGCTCCCGAACACGGTCACACATCCAAGGACAGGCCATGACCAACTTTGCCTAAATTAACTTGATTTGTGACCTGTGCACAGGACTATGTGCCACCACGAGATGAGATACAGGGAATGGCTGGCAATATGAAATACTGGGCACCTGAGAATAGCTTGCAATACGGAACTAAATAGGGTTGTAATAGTCTACAGTCAATGTGTATGTCCCATGCCATAATAATGTTTGCTGGTTCCACGACTCCCTGCACTCCATCTCTGCACTGTCCACATCCCCATGTGGGTTGTGGGTAGATATTCTCCCCAGCATCCAAAACGATATGGCATGGTCACAATAGGATATATATCACGAAACATAGGTAACGATACAATATGTATAGTTATACGCATATTTACAACAAATTGCACAGAAACTTTTTGACTATAAATATTTCAGAGCAGGTTCAGAAGGAAAAGTTAGCTGTGGAGACATGTTTGTAGCGGTTGTTTTAAGTCGTGAACTTTAAGCACTTGTAACAACACATTTTACGATATTTGAATGCTGGGGGGTCATTAAGCGGGTAGTAAATAATTTATTTTAACAAAGTGTATCGTCTTATATCGATACAGGTAGAAACGTATTGTGTATTGTATCATCGCATGAAACCTAATGATGTATGGGGGCACCAATGTATTGTTTCACCTCTACACAAAAGGCTCAGAGCTCCAGATAAGCTACTATCTGCGTAAAATACGCATCGGAAATGCAGAAATACGCAGTAAAATAAAATCCAAGTGTATCAAATACGCAACGCACATTACAGATACGCTACAAAAATAAAACTTGCGGGTATCATCAAAATATTGTGAAGTAACCCTGCATATTCGATTAGCAAATCAGCAACTTATTTTGAAATTATAAACGGGCATTCCGTCAACCTTGCCAAACTCTACGATGACAGTTACATCATGATCATTTGCCATCACACTTTCTTCTGGAAGTATCGTGGTATTTTTTAGTCCTATAAAGCTCTCGAACCCACACGACACCAGTTTGCAGGGATTTGATGAATAGTGTTTTTAAATATTTAACTTAAATACCCACATGTGTAAAAACTAGTGGGTAACAGAAATTTGAATACCCAGATAGAATTACTGATACCCAATGATTTTAAAATGCATGGGTAAAATACCCACAACACCAAAAGCTTATCTGGAGCTCTGCTTGGTTAACTGCAGTTATCGACCTGGGACTGTGTGATCGTTGCTCACAAAGTCACTGGAATGTCAGGTCCAGACTTATTCACATTATAGCTGAAATACTGCATACAAACAAAGTGCCCAAAATAAGCCTTTACTGACCACATTAAACACGGTAGTGAGAGAGCGGCCCACGTAGTAGAAGGCCACACCAACAAACTTCAGACAGAGATTGTTGAAGGAGATCATACAGACGAAGATGATCGACAGTGGCAGCGTCTGAAACAGAATGTACATCATGAAGTTCCACAGTCCTTATCAACACCACAATCCTCATCAACACCACAATCTAATATAACACCACAATTTATTATCAACACCACAATCTAATATAACATCCCAATCTCATATCAACACCACAATTTATTATCAACACCACAATCCTCATCAAAACCACAATTTAATACCAACACAATCCTTATCAAGTGTCTAAAATAACTGCCTGCCTGCCTGCCTGCCCGTGGCTGGTAACTTTTCTGTCGGGCTGCATGAAATTTTCTTCCACCTGCCTGACTGATATTTTTAAGAATACTTATGTATTCAGTTTTATTATAACTTGTTGTAGATTCTCACGTTTGCATTATTTCAATTTAATCAAGACATGAGCTTTTGTGATTTTTCATTATTTATAATGTGTGAATGCAGGCAGATAACTTTGAAGATGGGCAGGCAACCTTATGGGTCACCTGCTCGACTGTCTTGTTGGGTTTTAAGGTTGTTTCTAACACTGCCATGATCTAATCAACGCTCCACTAGAAATACCTTGAACTGTAAATGTGGAAATAACTACGACCGCTGGCTCCCAGCCAAAAATAATGGGGCTGAATATAAATGTGATGCCCCCTCATCCCCAGTGAAATGATACATTTCCTTTCCTTAATCAAATCAAACAGCAAATAGCAAATAGCAAACAGTAGTTTGTCAAGCTTTCTTAGGCTTGACATCATCAGACTGTGGGTGTGTTTTACAACAATGAGTCATTAATTTATGTGACACTAGCAGCGGACTGGCCTATGTATCAACTTTGAAAAATTTAGGAAACCAGTTTTCAACCTGTTTTGGTTTGAGGGAACTTGGCTTTCATGTCAACATGCTACTGGTGCAAGTTAAATCAAGTTCCTAAAATCGAGTCCTTGATCTACACGATGCAAATACCTGACATCATAATACAAGGCCCCTTGAAGCTTGTACAGCCATCTCAGGAAGTTTAATTTTCATATATGTATATTTGTGTCAATTGACATCATTACTAATCTAATTCCAACGTGATTACATCATACAAGCAACAAAAGGGTCTACTCACTGCTCTGCATAGTTTAAGGTCGATCACAAAAGGTGGGAAGTTGACTTTTCCTGGAAATATTTGTCCAAAAACGCTGAGCAGAGCACACAGCAGAACAGTAACGACGCACTGGAACCAGGTCACAAACAGGGGAGCATCCAGCTGAAACATCACAACAAAGCAATGACATCCTTTGAAACTCATGCTAGTCCATTAGCTACTAAATTGTGCTGAGGACAGTAAAGATCAGATAATAGTCCTCACTGATAGTTGCATTTGAGGGCAATAACTCTGAACCAGTTCTCAATGCTTCAATTTTGTTACGAACTTAAACTGAATCAATCTCATTAAAATCAGATCTAAGCTCTCGCTGCCGGTAAACAAAGATCTGAGGACATCCCATTACGGGTCACTTCAGACCGACCTTGCACGAACTTTGACCGACCAGTGGAATGACAAATCAGAAGGCAGCTTTCTCGTGCTTTAAGGCACTAATTTCAAATTGGCGACAATGCTGCGAAAAATATTTTGACAAATTCTCGATTAAAAGTTTGAAACCTGAACAAAAAAACATTCTGGAATCGCTAATAGATAGTCTAGATTGTATGGATTCAGTCGTTAAACCCGTTACTATCATTCGGAATATCCCGTGTTAAAGTTTTCGAGGATGCATGATTAGAAATCACATTCCGACTGTCACTTTCATGATCTGGTAAGCGACGCTCTGATTGGTCGGATGAAAGGTTGTTCTGACGTGATCCCTACTGGGATGTCCTCAGATCTTTGTTTAGCGATTGCGAGAACTAAGATTTGATTTTAATGAGATTAAAACTGAATAAGCTGAAGGAAGATGTAAGGACCAACGACAAATTCTAGGGACTCTGAAATAAAGGTTTATGCTTGTATGCTTGTCCTTAGGACTTGTCTTGTAAAAATTTATTTCTAAGGCTGAAAAAGTCCAGTGTGGGTCACATGTCCACATTCTCCAGCCATTGTGGACACGGAATCTCCGTCCTGCTCTTCATGGCCAAAGTTTTGTTTGTGTGTTTATTGATTAACGCCACACTAAGCAATATTCCAGCTATATGATGGCGGTCTGTAAATAATCCAGTCTGGACAACACAATCCTGTGATTGACATCATGAGCACTGATCCATACAATTTGGATGCGATGACATGCATCAACCAAGTCAGCGAGTCTGACCACCAAATCCTGTTAGTCGCCTCTTACGACAAGCATAGTTACCTTTTACGTTTATTTGTTTGTTGTTTAACGCCCAGTCAGCCATATTCCTGCTATATGAAGGCAGTCTGTAAATAATTGAGTCTGGACCAGACAATCCAGTGATTGATATCATGAGCATCAATCCACGCATTTGGGATCGATGACATGCATCAGCCAAGTCAGCAAGCCTGACCACCCGATCCCATTGGTCGCCTTTTACGACAAGCATAGTCGCCTTTTACGGCAAGCATGGGTTGCTGAAGACGTATTCTACCCCGGATCTTCACAGGTCAGGCCAAACTTTGATCCCAAGTCATGACTGTGTCATAATTCTATTATCATATTTGTGTCCGATGTCTATTGTCATTATTGTCATAGATCTATCAGTGTCTATTGTCATGATTGTGAGTATTATCTATTGTCATGACTGACATGACATAGATCTAGTATTGTGATTGTGTTACAGTTCTATAGTCATTGTGACAGTTCTATTGTCATGATTGTTTCATAGATCTATGTTATGATTGTGTCATAGATCTATTTCATGATTGAGTCATAGATCTATGATATGATTGTGTCATGATTGTGTCATAGATCTATTTCATAATTGTGTAATCGTTCTACTGTCATGATTGTGTCATAGATCTATGTAATGATTGTGTCATAGATCTATTTTATGGTTATGTCATGGTTCTATTGTCATGATTGTGTCAGATTCATGTTCTGATTGTGTCATGGTTCTATTGTCTTCATTGTGACATAGTTCTATTGCCATGATTGTGTCATGGATCTATTTTATGATTGTGAGAAAATTAGTTGTTTTTTTATGCTGCTTTCAGCAAAATTCATGGAACCAATGTGGTGGAGGGGGGCACAAGCAAAGTGCTTCACACACTACACCCAAGTGGGAAGTCAAACCTGGCTTTTGGCAAATGAAGTAAACCCACCGCTCATTTCAAGATAGGGTCACAATACATCTGATGGCATGAATGTGTCATCTATCATTTCATTGTCTATTGCCATATATTTATTGTGATAAGAACTGCCACCAATGAATGAACATAAAACAGACAACTTTTGACATGAAAAATACCTGATTGGGTCTTTTTGTTAGAAAATATATGTTATATGTATTATTCGCTATTCTTATGAACAGTGGTGAAAATCAATGACATTTGTCAATGATATCTACATTCAATGTGTCATACATCTGTGAGCCAAATCAATGACGTTTCTAATGGGTGTCATATACAATGTACACCTTATGGGTCATACATATGTGTGCTATGTACCTATGTCATGTATCTGTTAACTCTATCTATAAGCCATGGGCCCTGTCTCATGAAGTCCCCCCCCCCAACCACACACACACATAGACAGAGTTTGTGTGACCAGCTGAACGCTCCAGTACACCGCAGGTATCAACACTACAGCAACTGTTCACTGTTCAGTCTGCAAACCACCGACATGACAGAAGAGGCTCTTTTCATTACAGCAACCTTATAATTTCCCTGGCTACACATTTCTGGGTCAGCATGCCCCTGTATTGCTCAGTCCGAGTCAGAGCTCCAGATAGGCAGTGTATTTGCATAAAATACACACACAAACATCCCCATAACACAATTAATTTTTAGTTTCTTGTGAAGAAATATGCATGAAAAATTGCAAAAACCAATAGCATTAAACTCAGTTTAATTACCCTATGTATCAATTTCAAGTAGCGTGTCAGCATTTCCTTAGATCTTTATTTATTAATTGAATGCAGGCATCACCTATCCATCAACTCTACTGCAGTCAATAAAGCATAAAAAGGCTCTACGCCTCACTTACTGTCAATTAGATATATGTATATATCGCTGTTGTGAGAAAATACCACATGTTACAAACTTGGTACAAACTTGGGAAGCACACATATACAAATCAGAAGTCACCCAAAACAGCATTTTAAGCAGAATTATCCTTAAACAAATGTCTACCCTTTGGTGTAAACTACCTATTAAACAGACCAAGGGAGTACCAATATATTGCATACTCCAGAAGTGAGTGAGTGAGTACGGTTTTACGCTGCTTTTAGCAATATTCCAGCAATATCACGGCGGGGGACACCAGAAATGTATACTCAAGAAGACTGTCATTATCAATTGTGAATGATAACTTGTGAGTAAATACTACGGTATTTCCTTGAGTATAGTGCGCAATCCCCTCTAGTGAATTCAGTATTTTGGGAAAAAAGAATTCAAATATTATGCGCAGTAAAAAATTACATTGCACCCCTTCAGCGAACTCAAGTAAACGAACAGGTGATAAGAAACTTGGTCAGTACAAATTTGAAATTTGAGATACAAAATCACCAGACATGTTGTTCTACCATTTAAATTGTATTTTTTGTTCTGCTAGGCATTGTTTTACATCCAGGGATTAAGATTACCTTGTGTTTTTTCTCGTAAACAAAGCCGGAATACCCCACTCAGACACAGTATACTGACTCCGAGCCGACCAGTCCTTGCTTTAGCCCCTTAATGCCGAGCGCCAGACAGGGTAACAACAAGTGCCATATTTTAACGTCTTTTGGTATGACACGGTCGGGGATCAAACCCCGGACCTTCCGCTCTCCGGGTGGACGCTCTATCAAAAGACCACGGAGGCGGTCCAGTCTAAGTATGGCAGTTATGATATATGTATCCATTATCTGGCAACTAAAGTTTGTTTCAAGGCGTCAATAGCGGTAATCTGACCGTGGTTGTTGTTAATAATGATGAGTTGTAAACGACTCAAAAGATTATCTACAGCCCTACCAAACTGCATGTATTTAATAAGTGTTGTTAACCCCAACAGACACATCAATGTGATACATGTACTGAATATCCATTATTATAAACATGTGGAATGCAGTATTATCGGTATACTGACACGATCTGAAAACGAATACATACAAAAATATGTTTGGAAAATACTGGTATATTGTGTTTTTCAAAATCATGCATATTTTCATCTTGTTTACAAAGTTAACATAAGCATGATAAGTGAGAAGTCTAATTGGAATTATAAAATTCAGAAATTAGCAACTGATACCTGTGATCGAAAAAGCGAAACTATTTTATTAATGTGTGTATCCAACAAAATGACTACGCAATTGCAGGGGGAGTCAAATGTATGGGTCAATTCTTATTCAGGTTCATAACAAATTACAGATGAAAAATGGCTTGCAATATATTCAACACTCAATTTTGCGACTAATTTGCTTGCTATAGCTCCTAGAGGCAATGCAAGGTGTCTCACTAAGAAAATACATCTGACTAAAACAGCGTTAGAAATTGGCACTAGTCCTATAGTCCTTGCCAAACTGCCCAATGGTAAAGGTATCATAAGGACTAGTAGAAATTTTAAGGGTTTTGCTATATGTTATCATTATAAGGACTAGTGGACGAAAACTGTTAGTTTCTAACCCTGCTAAAACCAACGACTTGTAGTTCACTAAGAGGTGACTAACGGGATCGGGTGGTCAGGCTCACTGACTTGGTTGATGCATGTCTTCGTATCCAAATTGTGTGGATCGATGCTCATGATATCAATCACTTGATTGTCTGGTCCAGACTCGATTATTTACAGACCGCTGTCATAGAGCTGGAATACTGCTGAGTGCGGCGTTAAACAACAAACCAACTAATCATACAATGTGTTGCCAACAGTGCACTCTCACAATTAACGTTAAATTGATGTTGCACAATGCTGGCCAGCTGGGGACTACTTCAAAGGAAATGAATATAATAAAAGATTCTAAGATTCCCTAAATTATAAAGGTCAAGAGCTCTATCAAGATCCTTGTCAACACCATAATCAAGATGGCCATAAAAATCACAGTGACTATCTGAACTGCCTCTGGCAAGACACAATAGCAAGCATCAGTTTATCTATGACTAGACACAGATAGACATTCCTTTCCCCTGGGTATAGCTCATACATGTTTTACGAGCTGACTGCAAAACTCCAGCGGATTTTATAACTTCAGGGTAAATAGGTCCACAAGCGGTCCCGTTATAACAGCATGCCAGGGTGTTAAAAAGCTTCGGCTATTGTGTGTGTAATGCATGGATTTAGAAGTCAACAAGCTGTTGCACACCCTGTTTTAATCATAATGTAACTGAACAGATGGTTGTATAAACTAACCACATCAGCATCACACATTGTACCACTGCTTGGAACAAAACATATGCCAGGCTGCCATCAGGACCAACAGGCTTCAGAGCTGCAGGCCCTGACTTAACTCTTCAGGTCCTCCTTTTTAAAAAAAAATGCAGCTTTTTGTGACAGATAAATCAAGACGTAAATTTACTGCAGGATAGAAGGACCCATACACCATAATACAGTGAGTGAGTGAGTATGGTTTTACGCCGCTTTTAGCAATATTCCAGCAATATCATGGCGGGGGACTCCAGAAATGGGCTTCACACATTGTACCCATGTCGGGAATCGAACCCGGGTCTTCGGCGTGACAAGTGAACGCTTTAACCACTAGGCTACCCGACCGTCCCCATTCAAATTTGGATCTTTGGGCCTGATATGAGTGAGTTTGGTTTTACGCCGGATACAGTATTCCAGCAATATCACGGCGAGGGAGGCCAGAAATGGGCTTCACACATTGTACCCATGTCAGGAATCGAACCTGGGTCTTCGGCGTGACAAGCGAACGCTTTAACCACTAGGTTACCTGACCGCCCCGGGCCTGATATGAAATCTACCTGCCACAGGCCTACGGGCAAGCACTTATTTCAAACACTGCATTGTACCCATGCTGGGAATGAAATCGACACATAGAAGAGAACTCACAGAATACACACTGTTGTAAAATACTGACCTAAGCATGTTTCAATTTCTAAAATAAATAATTAAAAAACTCCTCTCTACTGTGTTTACAGCTTCATCATAAACAAATCATAAACAAAACAAGCAATTATAACATAGAAAGTCTGCCCACTTCATGTTTCAAGTCCTCTGGGATACCAGGTGTATTTTATACCTCATACAGCATGTAATTTACATATCTTTATGTAAATCTTTCATGTTTTTCATCATCACAAAGTATTTTTGTTACATAAGTATGATTTCTAAGTGTGCCCTAAGGCACTTGAAACTGAAATTTAACCGCCAGGCAAAAGAAAGTTTACACTTGAAAATTAGATTTGACCTTAAAAATTACAAATTTATCAAAACATCACAAAGCTGAAAACAGTTCCCGTAAAACTGCAAATTTAAGGTCCAAAACACAACTACAATACCCTATCAAATACATCGCCATCGATTAACCATTTCTTGTTTGTTTCATGTTTCACCACCATCAACTATTTGTGTATACATGTACTTCGTTTTGCGGGGCAGTTTTTTGTCCATGCCATTACATCTTCAACCACGCCACTGGCACTTTAGTACAAGGAAGTTCAAACCATGGTAACCTTGATTTTTACATGCAACAGCTGCAAGATCAATATATAGACAACTATCATACAAGCAAATATACAGCAAGTTGTCATGATCAATACTGCAACTGTCTACCAAATGGAAATTCGCATCACTGGCCATCAGCATTACTATAGTCATGATAGTCTGGAAGGTAATTTAAGGTACCGACGTTTACTACAATATCTGAAAAACTATCGGACCTACTCCAGTCAAAGTTGGTATGAGATTATTAAACAGTCTTACATAACTGGATAGTACATTTAAAGACCATCGGTGCATGAATAAAAAATCTGTCTATTTAGCTATCACTATATTTCATCAACAACCAGACCTGTTCGTCACGGGTGGAACGAGCATTCATTGTAACAGCCATCTGCATAATGCTACCCCTGCGTCACAGGGCCATATGACACAGTTGAACCAATCAACTCAACTCGAAAGGGTGCACGGGAATCACGTACGTTGAGACGCCCAACGCTAACACCGTATTCGTGCGTGCGTGATAATCTCATACCAACTTTGACTGGAGTAGGTCCGATAGTTTTTCAGATATTGTAGTAAACATCGGTACCTTAAATTACCTTCCAGACTATAGTCCCTGATGCCTTTAACAAATACATTCTCTTGTATAATAATCCTTGGAAGGCTCTTGAGCATGTTTAACACTTTAAACAAATACTGTGTGACAAGACATTACATCTGTATTTAAAATAGTCCATTTACAGCAGACATTGCGGAGCTGAATACATAATTTCATTATAACATGTACATGATTTAAACTGACAACTTTGAAAACGCATTTTCAAATTGTTGTAGTATTTGGCAAAATGGCCCCAAAAATAAAATTTAAAAAAGTTGCTCTGTGTATTTAGGCATGAGATAACCAAACACTATACAACGTCGTTGTACAGGTTCAAATTTCATTTGATGTGCTTCAAGATGGACTGGAGCACATCTTGTCGGTTTCTTGACAACATGAATTTACAATTTTTTTCATATTTTTGTAGTATTTGGACAAATGGACCAGAGATGCTTGAAAACATGAACATATATGTTTCATTGTGAGTCAGTATATGATGGGGAAAACAAGACTGGGTTTGACATTGAATATTATGATGGAAGTCATGGCTAGACTATAATTTCTTAATCACTTTAATTATTCTGTGATTTTTTTCCTCTTAAAACATTAGTATTTATATGAGAGTATGGATCACTGGCCCATTGGGCAATTTTCGTTTGAATACAACAAACAGAGGCTAAGAAATAAATACAACATCTTGAGGCTTTACAAATTACGTGATTTCAGTTACATCTGAATACAGCATCCCTTCCACAAAAAGGCATCCATATACGTCCCCAATGTTGTGAGGTGAGGTGAAATGGGGTTATACGTTGCGTCCAAGATTATTGCACTTATATAGCGACGTGCATGTATGTGTGTGTGTTTGTGTGGCTGCTTGTACTAATCCGGACTGATGCCGATTTATAGCACTAGCTCACTGAGATACCATGCCGCAGTTTAACATGAATACCCCATTCAGACACATTATACTAACTCCGAGCTTACCAGTCCTTGTTATAGCCCCTTAATGCCGAGCGCCAGACAGGGTAACAACAAGTACCATCTTTTAATGTCTTTTGGTATGATGCGGTCGGGGATCGAACCCCGGACCTTCCGCTCTCTGGGCGGACGCTCTACCACTAGACCACGGATGCGGTCCCCAATGTTGTGAAGTTTTGTAAGAGAAACTGATGCAGAAACTGATACAGAAACTGATGCACATGTTTAACCCTGTAACTCACTGGACACTTCCTCTCAAAAATAATGTCGTCCAATTTACATCATCAAGTTTTGAGGGCATGTTTGAATCTCCAGAAATGACGTCAAGATAGAACAATGTTTTATCGTGAAATAAACCACGGTTCGGTCTTCGTTGTTCTTGGGGATGGAACCTGCACATGGAGTACTGAGGATAACAACTTCTTTATTATCCACAAACTACAGGCACGTGCATAAATAACAAAGAAGTTGTTATCCATAATACGCCTTGTCCTGAAACTGCTGAAGACATCTGTGTACATTAACTGCAGGGGTGGACACCATTGGAGTGAGTTGGGTTTAACGCCACTTTTAACAGTATTCCAGTTATATCGCTTAACTGCGACATATCGTTATGTCAGCTTAATGTGGGAGGAAAGCCCAAAATGAAGCAGGTCTCAGATTTTTACCACTTCGGTGAAACCCATGCATGGGTATGGTGCTGACAAACCCACAATCATTGGTTTCTGGCGTGATGAATCTATTTTTAGCTAACAACCATACTGGATCTTCACTTTCACATAACATTCAGGTAATAATGACAAATTATGGGACAAGTCTTGTAAATGAAGAAATGTAAAAACAAATCAAGAAAAACACCATCAAAACATTTGGCTTACAGATTAAAAATATGTTAAAATTATTATTTTTCTATTTTCTTACCTTAAGGTCTTTGCTGCTGAGTAAATATTTATTCACAAATACCATTGATATGGAGATGGACCTGAAACAGTGAACACATTTGTATGTTTAGTAAATCTTACAATAGCACACTAAACTAGACAACATAGCATTGTACATTCAGAGCTACAGATATGCTGCTTATTTGCGTAAAATACTCCCCAAAATTATTCAAAACCCAATTACCGTATTTGATGTAATAAGGGCCCAGGGCGCTCTCATAATTAGAAATAGGGGGTTCTTATAAGAATAAAATTTTATTGGAAAGATAGTTAATTTCGTGGTTTATGTCGACAGCCTGAAATGATACAAAAGAAAAGTCTGTGCGTATTATACGTATTATATTTTTCCAGAATTTAATTGCCCATTATTAAGGGTGCATATTACACATGAGTGCGTATTATACACGAATAAATAAGGCTTGTGTACTTTGATCAATTGGACGGGGCGCTAGTTTACTTTCTGAGTCAAGCCTATATATTTAGAACCACTATATACATCTAAAACATTATTTCACTTTTTTGTAATCTTAAAATGTTAACTTATTTTGGGAAAAAACGAATAGAGCGATGAATGGATGAGTGAAAAAATATTGGTTACCCAATGAAAAATGTGATAACCCAATTAAAATAGAAACCCAAGAGTAAAAACTCAATTGCTCAAAGTTATCTGGAGCTCTGTACATTGGATATACCACAAACTTCCTGTTTGACATTGTATTCTCCATGCACAGATCAGCATAGTATCAGATTCATTACATGTAAACTAATACTGCAGCATAGTGCACAGAATCACCACACCCTGTAGCACATGGTCCAAATTGCAACACACTGTACAGTGGTTTTGCAGTGTTTTTCAAAAATACATGACCTGAATGTATCGCAAAAATCATAGTTCATAGTGTTTTAACTTACTGATAAGCATGTGTAGATCGAATTTGGGGAATATTGGTTTACAATGGTCCCAGACAACAAAATGATAAAAGCATATCTTGTTAATTTTAATGAACAAATATTTATATGTGATACCAGAGAAAATAAAAATAACTGAAGAGGTGCTCGTGATTCTGTGGAGCATGTTGGTAACTGTTGAAGAGATTTGACGAGGAAGTCCTATCATCAGTTTTGATTCTCTCTTGTCGCGTTATAAAAGGAATCATTTTAAACTCATAAGCGGATTTGTTAATAGTTTCACAAAAATCAAAGTTATTGGTACAGTCAATGTTATACACAGAATATTTCAGAAATAACACCGAAAAACTAAGATGCCAATAGACAATTAACAGAATGAAGGGACTGGGCATTTTTTGTGGAGGATCGGGGGGGGACCAGTCCCAAACTTCGTTATTTTTTGCGATGTTTACAGGGAATTTGGTGAGCATGAACAACCATGTTTGTTTTGCTTGTTTGCTTGTTATTGCGCTCAGCAATATTAGAGCTATATGACTACGGCCTGTATTTTAATCGAATCTCGACCAGACAATCCAGAGATTGATATCATGAGCATCGATCCACTCAACTGGGATTTGATGAAATGCATCAACCAAGTCTGCAAGCCTGATCACACGATCCCATTAGTCGCCTCTTACGACAAGCATGGGTTTCTCATAACCTACATTTTTCTAACCCAGATCTTCATGGGTATATGGCAACCATGGTAACAAATTTGCACTGATTATGTTTACTAAATCGCAAATTTTGTAAATTACAAATCTTCAAGTCTTGAGGGGGATACATTCACGAGAATGCATTCATCAACATAAAGTTGTGTTACAGAGAGGTTTTTTTTATCAAAGTGCGTTCAATAAATTGTGTAGATTATTCTGTCTCTAATACACTCACCTATGTCTATCAGGTCTATTCTAACGTTTCTCAAGGCACCTTACATTATTGACAATGTAAGGAAATTTTTTTATGGATGAACAACTTCTTTAGTACAATTTCATCAATAAATTCGTATCCTTACTTTGTATTACAACTTCTAAATGACTATCAAAGAAATTACTGACAATACCAATGCAAGCCGACAACACGTTTACTCCAAGAGATTAGGCCAGCGGCCCACAAACATCAGCTGAATGCGGACATGCTCTACTAGGTTAACTCGATAAACAAACAGGACTACCGGCTGACCGGTATACTGTCAACGTGGTAGCCTAGTGTCAACTGAGTTCGCGTTGACTACATTGACAGACAGAATGTTACAACAAACTTACCAGTATGCAGCAACCACAGCTGCAATCTTCAGCGATTTTGAAACAAACGATTCCATCATCACTTTCCTCCCGCTTGGATTATACCGAAAAGAACGCATTGAGCAGTCAACAGTGGTGTATATATCCACGCCTAACAAACCGGTTTTCGGACTACACAGTGTACCATGTCAATAATGTCCGGGAAACATAATTTCACAACAATGCTTTCATAATGGCACCCTGTAGGTTATTGTTGTGATATTGTCACATTATTCAACATTATAAATAGAATAATTTGGTTAATAAGGGAACCATGTATTTTTTTATTTTGAGTTATTGCTCATACTCATGCTAATTTGATGAACCAATATTTAGGGTGAGTTATTTCCTACAACACCGCTTGTGACGATATATGGTTGACGTAAAAGTATGCAATACCGGAAAATGTAATAATGATAATACGAAAGATTCCCGAGGCTAAACGACGCAATAGCCGACCCTTTATGGTTGTGAAGTTAACTTTCTTCAACTGATAAAGAATTAGATGTTTAGCAGCATTTAGCATTATGTTTTATGTTAGGGGACGCTTTATTGTTCCTTTCATTTGTAAGGCAAAATATTGCTAATTATCTCACATCTAATAAAAACTCTATGTCAGGTAATGTATTAAGAATATACTTTAATGAATATATTTTTCTTATTTAATTTAGTTGTTGTATTGTTTGGAAAATAAAGGCACTAAATACAATAAACTTTAGTATCCCTGTTCATCCAAAACAGTTCAAGTAAATGATTATTAAAACGGAAAAACATTTAATATGTAATAACATTATTACATATTAAGATACACTGGTTGTAGATTTAAAAGTAGTTGTTTTAAATGAGCTCAAAGGTATCTATTTTACTATTTGTTTATTCAAATATAGTTGACTTTGTAGATATTTATCAAGTTAATATTCCAGTCGTGGGTTAACGTTTAGAAAACATCTTTGCCGGTGCGTGTCCACTTTTCGTCTGCTGGCGTGGCCGAGGATCGGAGGCAAACTTTCTTGAAATAGCCGACCGCATGTCCAGTTGTTTTAAGCCCAAAACATGGTAATTCGTTCATTGTGTTTACGTACTTAACGGTACCCATATTTATATGGTGTAAGGGGTGGATGAGGTGTACTCACATTATGATAAAACAATAATTATAAGTCAGAAAAATTGCAGAGGCTGAGAACGAGGTATGAAAGTGCATATGTAAATAATGTAATAATTAAACTTGTCGGAATAATACGTAAATTTCTATTTGACATATATTTTTAAAAAAAACACGATCTTGATATTTCGTAGCAGTATTCTAGACCTTTGACCGAGTTGTAGCTGATCAGTTTGCTAATTGACATTTGACAAGGCTGATGCAATGCTTGTCATGGCCAGCTGATGTCATTTCTTTACTCAAACCCACATAAATATATAAGGATTGCTGCATTTTTACTATCCAACATCCACTGGTCGCTAATACATAGCAACGATTCACAACTTCATAACATTAGTCAAAACTCTGATGCTGATTCACAATGTTCAACAGAGTGCTAAATACATTATATCATGGACATTTTTATTCCGCCTTTTTCATATCGTTCCCAAATCAATTACCTTTTACAGCTAAACCTTTGGAAATGTATTTTAAAAGGGGTTATGGGTCTAAAAACATGAAAGTGTCACGTTAACTTCATGGCCTCTATTTACAGATTCTTAAATTTTGATAAAATACATTTCTTTAGGCACAAATTAATCTTTCTAAGTACTCGAAAGTGTCACATTGACTTCATGGTCTCTGTTTACAGGTTCATAAATTTGGATAAAATACATTTTTTAGGCACAAATTAACCTTTTTTAATCAAAATAATTGCCTTTCAAAATCCTGAAATAAATGCTGTATTAAAAAAAAATGGTCTTGGAAGTGGAAACAAGGTTTTATTCCCATGATACTCTGTAATTTGCACTTGTATTAGCGACCAGTGGATATCAGAGAGTAACAGCGGTTGATGTTATAATTTTGCAGCTGGAGATTGATCTCTTCAACTGCGGTGAAAGTAGTTGTGAATATTACTAATTAGGTTCATTTGTGCCTGTAAATACATCGATCCATGTGTTTATATAGGTGTAAGTTGAGCTTTTAGGTCGTTGTCAACATAGGTTAAACTATGTATATGATGTACCAGGCTACACTAATTATTACCCCGGTAATCTAAACTCAAGGCTGATGAGAGCAACCCAACTCAAAACTAATCACATCATCAAGATTACCCTTAGGTGTTAGCCTAAACCCTTTTCTCATTAACCTCAAGGCCCCTCATCTTTTACGTCCCCAGGAATAAGTCCAATTGGTCCAGCAAGCCTTTTTACAACTATCATGTTGCCCACAGTGTTTACGATGGTCCATAGACAACCTGATCAAACAGCCTTTCAAGCTAGTTGATTAGGCTGATTGTTAGCATGGTTAGGAGAGGAACATGCATGGACATTTTCCAACAACATTGATATATGCATGAGAATGAATGAAAAGGACTGGGAAAAAACATCATTGATATGTGTGGGGGATGATGCAACTGGGCTATACGAGGCCAGACTAGATAGAAGTCCATGACTTAACCTACAAGTCTGAAGCCTGGGTCTAGTAAAATCCTGTACTGTCTAGTAAACTCAGCTAATAAGATTCCATGTGATAACACTAAGCTCTACTGAAAATTATGCTTAGAGCCATGTTTGAGCAGATTCAAAACAGTTTGGCATTGACTGACATTGACGCTCATAGTCTACATTTTGGAAAACCCATGTACATACATGTAGTAGTATAACCAGTGTCGACTTTGAACCCAAGGTGAGAGTTTCAAGCTGTGCTTGATATGCAAAACACAAATTCCTAAATAAGACCTAACCTGCACAGTGTCAGAGACTAAAAAATGCAACTTGTAATTATTTTGGGGGGTCACTTATGAAACAAATAATCATATCTGAGGCCTAATGAAATCTTTTGTATTGGGAACATTGCTTTGGGTGAGAGGATTAATGCACAATATTTTCTTTAAATGTTGCCTAAAATTTGAGTCAGGTTATTTGAAAAGAATGTCTCACCCGTTATATGTATTAAGTTTTTGTGTCAGTGAAATTAGGGTCAGTGTGTTTGGCATAAGGATTACATCAAGTAAAGCATGTAGTAGCAAGGCAATCTTGATGCTAATAAGAACGTTCCACTTAAAACCCTTAAAATGGCAAATTTCTACTAGTCCTTATGATATCTTAACTATTGGGCACTTTGGCAAGGACTACGGGACTAGTGCCAAGTTCTAACACTGATATAGCTGGAAAACTGCTGAATGCGGCGTTAAACAACAAACAAAACATTAGGCCCTTATATTTTTTTCATTTGTTGGCTCATGTATCCATCAAACAATTTTCATTAAAAATTGGAGAAGAAATAAGTCCATATTTAATGTATGCAGTGAATGGCACATGGTCCTGTGCTCAGCACACAGGTCACAAATCAGGTGAAATTAAGCAACATCAGTCGTAGAGAGTCCTTGGATGGGTGACCACGTTTTGGCAGCTTGGCTCCTGAGAGTTTCTTGGGCTTCGGTCCTGCACCAAATTGAAACACATGTAACACATGTTGCATCTCATTGGGCAAGTACCTTTGTTCGAAATGGGCCTCTGTTCACCCAGCAGTGAAAGGATACCTGGTTGGATGAGATGACAATGTGGTTGTTAACCTTCTTGCGCCTAACAGGCAGCTTGGGTTGTGTACTCCCCAGGGAGCTGAGAATGATTGTTGAGTGCACACTGGCCTAGTAACAGGGATAATAATACCGCTTTGAGCATACCCCGGAGTGGTGTAGAAAAATGTGCAATATGAATGGCCTATGATTATCAATATTTATATTTTTAGCCAACACATCCCCAAATGAGCGGATTTTGTGCATAATAAATTGATTAATCTAGATTTTAGATAAAGTTGATGAATGTATCATGTATTTTGATAAATCAAAGGTTGAGGCCGAGGTCAATATTTTCCTTTTTTCCTTTAGCTGACTTTGGCCAAGGACATCTGTGATCCAACACTGAAACAGTATGATGTGTTTGGGAGGAAAATGCCACTCTGTCATGAAGATCATAATATGTCTATGTTGTTTCTTGCACTTCAGGTTCCCAAATTGTTCCAGTGGCTTATTGGCGTCAGCCTGTTGATGTCAGTATGGTTCAGCCTAGTCTTTGGCTACGTAAAACTTGATATGCCAGGAAACTGCCTTGATGTTGTGCAAGTGGTACGTTCATTTCTATATTTTAGTGCAGACATTTTTCAGAACTTGGTTTACAAATCCACCCATTTCCAGAATTAAAATGTGCAAACAAAAAAATGACAATCAGTTGTTTTTTTCTGCTGACCTTAATCTTTTATAAGTAAAATGATAAAAAACAACCCATTTTCTGAAGCCATTCCAGACTAGAAATATGTTGTTGTTTCTTCTGTTGTTCCTCCCAAATTTTAATTTTTGTTACCTTCTTAACATTTTGAGGAAATCAAATACAAATATTAAATATTTGAAACTGGATGGGGCCAAAAATCTTATGTTCATGAGTTCGAATCTCTGATTGGACCTGATTATCATTCTAGGTGTGTCAGCATCATTCACATGAAAGTGGTAAAGTTTTTAGACACGGACCACTTCACTTTCTTCCCACACCATTCTGACATGCTGTGATATAACTGAAATACAGTTTGAAGCAGAATTAAACCCAACTCACTCACATAGTGTGCACCATGGTAGTGTCATTTGGAATACACTGTGCAGGGTTGTGTCCCTTTGATGTGCCAGGAGACTAGGACCATGAGTTCAAGTCCCTGATGACTTATCTTGGTTTCTGAGCACCCATGCTTGTGGGTTCTTCACCAAACCCATACACGTCTTAGACCTGATTATTTCATCTTTCATCCCACATCAAGCAGACAGGACATGATATAACTGTTTAAAACAAACTCACTCACTATATATATTCTTTTCAGATGCCACTATATCTGTTGATGTGTTTTGCTGTGAGTATGCAAATATTTACATTTGATATACAATAGTTTATAAAATGCATTGCTTTGCAAAGTTCATGTCCGCAAAACATATGATGCTTCGACTTGAGGCGTGATGAGATGTAACATTCTTTTTACAGTGTAAAGCTACTTTTATTGAAGAACCTGTTGTGACAAGTGGTACTTGTTGATGCCCTGTCTGGCGCTCGGCATTAAGGGGCTAAAACAAAGTCTGGTCACATTGGAGTCAGTATGCTGCGTCTGAGTAGGGTATTCATGTTTAACTGTGGCATGGTATCTCAGTGGGCTAGCGCTATAAATCGGCATCAGTCCGGACTAGTACAAGCAGCCCCACACACACACACATGTGCATGCACGTCGCTATATAAGTGCAATAATCTTGGACGCGACGTCAAACCCCATTTCACCTCACTTTGTCGTGAGTAGACATTTTTGTCAGTAATAATCCCTTGCCATTTCAGTGTTATTCCCTGGCTGTGGTAGGATACAGGGTGGCGACATTTAATGACTGTGTGGATGCATCAGAGGAACTGAAAAGGGTAAAATCAAATATTTTACAATAAATTATTTATGCTCTGGCAAACATTCTTTTTCAATGACATGGCAGATTTGGCTCCCCATAGCTCCTGTAATGTTGACTGAAGTGAAGCAGGACAGGCAGTTAACATTACACAGGGCCATGGAAAAAAAAAACCCTGTAGCTGTGATAGCAACAAGTCCCATGTACCCATGTAATCAATATACCGTATTTGACGTAATAAGCGCCACGGCGATATTTGCTAATATATTGGCTAGTGAACAATCCCAATGAGCACCCCTTCCGATTGATCAATGTACAAAAGATTTATTTATTCGCGTATAATACACACTCGGGTGTGTTTTGCACTCTTAATTATGGGCAATTAAATTCTGGAAAAATATATCTGTTGTATATAAACATTTCAGGCTGTCAGCATAAACCCTGAAATTTATCTTTCAACTCTGTATTTTTCACCAAAACAATATTCTAATAAGAGCCTTCTATTTCTTATGTTGAGAGCACACTAGGCGCTTATTACGTCGAATATGGTATGGTAACTGGTATGTAATTATCTCCCTTTGACCGATGGACACTGTTGATGATTTTTAACACATTGGTTTCTAGAGCAATTTCCCAGTAAATATTTCTTGTCTTCTCTATTTATTTATTGTATGTTTTCATGACAAGCTGTATTTTAGATTATTGAGGTGTAAACACTAATCAGTTGCTAATGTCATTTTATCAATTTTATTTTAGTAAACATGCTTTCTCGTTTTTATTTTGCAGCAAGTAAAGGAAGCCAGAGCCGATTTGAAGAAAAAAGGATTTAAATATGCCGATTAACAACATTAATTAAAATTCACAAAAATATTTTTCTATTTTTGATGCAACATTTTCCAATGTGAACCAAGTCCTTGACATTGAAAGTTCATTTTCGTGAAACATTTTGTTTTAGTAGAGCATTGAATGCTACACAGTGGGTTAAAGATCTGCATATAACCAATGGAAGAAACGGGAACTTCAGTAGACTGTTTGTGCCAAAGTCTACTGGTTAACTCTTCTCCAGTGCGAGGAGTACATGTGCTGTAGATATTCTTATTGTCATTTCCATTGCCAAATAGTACCCTTATCCTGATGGTTGCAGAACACATTACTTTAGCCTGTACAGGTACTTTACTATCATAGAGTAGACTCCCCTATCTCCATTTGGAAGTAGGGCTGGGACAATTCGCCGATACATCGATGTATCACGATACATTACATTTCGATACGACTATTGATTCGTGGGTCTATGTATCGATACAAAACGATACACAGCTGATATACTACGAGTAACAAAACGTATTGCCAAATAGTTCTGCTGTTCAGATGACATTTAGAATGCATTTTTATTGCAGAAAATCCAGGTATTTAGTTGTGACGTTTTTTTTGTATCGTATCGTACGTATCGTATCGTGACCCCACTATCGTGATACGTATCGTATCGTGACCTTGTGTATCGTCCCAGCCCTATTTGGAAGTAACAACCGTTTAGTTCAAGATATTGTGATTCGAGATACAGATACCAAGGGTGGAGCAGCATTTTAAAAAAGAGGGGTCCAAAATATCAAACTCCTCTCTGTCAATTTTGGTGCCTACAACATACTACATTTGGTTTTCTAAATCCCCAGGACCCCACTCTTGATCCGCCTATGGATACAAACATTTTACCAATATTATTTTCATTCTTGGCAATTACTGCTTGTGAAACGTCATGATAACATCTCACTAGTCAAGATTATTTTGTGACCTGTGTTAAAACCAAATAATTACTACTTGACCAGTTTACCAAATCATCCGACACAAATGTTAGATGTGTATGTTTAGCAATGGATGAGTATGAAGTCATTATCAATGTGCTAAGTAATTGTTTGATCTTAGAAATGAGTGTGTATGTGAATCATTTATGTTTAAAATTGATGTTTAATTTAAAAATACAAATTATATAGCTTTTTAGTGACCCAGTTCATGATATATGAGCAAATGTAATTATATGTATGTAGGGAGACTTTTGTTACAGATGGTTCAGTTTGAGATAGGTATAACTTTCCAGATTGATGGAGTCTACTGTATGTGTGTAAAATACACCATTCAAGGGGGCCTAGTCATCTAAGATTTCACAATTTGGTGTTCAGAGTTGCATCCCTTAGGTGTGCCAGAATCCTTTCATTGGGTTCGAAATCCAGGTTCATCTCGATAAGTTCATCAGCATCAAAACCATGACTTTTCCTCCTACCGACAAGAGAACCATTAAATTATTTATAACAAGTTTGGGCAGATTA
The DNA here is from genome assembly GCF_023055435.1 of Haliotis rufescens. Classification (NCBI taxonomy): domain Eukaryota; kingdom Metazoa; phylum Mollusca; class Gastropoda; order Lepetellida; family Haliotidae; genus Haliotis; species Haliotis rufescens. Next base: position 7,681,071 of record NW_025963924.1, read on the forward strand.
TACAAGTTGTCTTCTTGTAGTGCCTTTATAATTGCAAATCCTTCACATCAGGTTGAATATTTTTATGTAGAACGGTGATTTTGCTCATCACCTTAACAGCATGTTAATTTCAAGGGGACCACTATTGTATATGATACACTTGCATGAGAAGCAATGTTTATCTTGATTTGTGTTATCTTTATTTTGTCCATTAAGAGAGACAGTTCTTGTATCTAATTACTATGTCAAGAGTGGAAATCTGCCATTTAGTCTTCTAAGCAGATATGTGTGTGTGTTTCTGCATATATTGTGATAAAATTATTGAAAAAATATAGGTTGTTGGAAGATAAATCATGTTTAATATCTAAAACATAAACGTTGGAAATTGAAATAATTATAACTATATTATACAGAATTATGTGATTGAAGAACCGGGGTTCTACCCGATATAAAATATTCAGTCTTCTTCACTTAAAAATTAAGAAAGGTAAATAATATCCATTGTCAGTCCCTCTGGATGCAAATGAGTGTGAATATTTAAATGATTGAACCTAGTAAAATTGAAACATGTACTTAACATTTATCTAAAAAAATTGTGCTGACAAGAAATACAAGTTCAATCAAGTTTCTAATTCAAACAAATTCACATTTATGATAAGCCTAAGGGGTGACACATACTTTGTATTATATTTGCTGTTGGTACACCCCGAGACAGCCCTAAACTGTTATTGAAAGTCAGGACTTCGTAAATATGTAAATAAATACTCTCAAATAAATCCCTGGAGTCTGTATCATTTTCACATTCATCACCGTCATCACATTGTGCATCCTTTGCTGCATCCTCAAGTCATGTTATGATGTATAATTGTAAATATTGTACCAGAGTAAGTTTTTCTATGCACTGGTGTATATTAAAACTGATATTCTGTATGTTTTGTTTGTTTTGCTGTGTCATGAGGTGAAATTAGGTTTAATGTCGCGTCCAAGATTATTGCACTTATATAGCGACGTGCATGTACGTGTGTGTGTGCGTGTGGCTGCTTGTGGCTGCTTGTACTAGTCCGGACTGATGCCGATTTATAGTGCTAGCCCACTGAGATACCATGCCGCAGTTTAACATGAATACCCCACTCAGACACAGTATACTGACTCCGAGCCGACCAGTCCTTGTTTTAGCCCCTTAATGCCGAGCGCCAGACAGGGTAACAACAAGTACCATCTTTTAATGTCTTTTGGTATGATGCGGCCGGGGATCGAACCCCCCCCCTTTCGCTCTCCGGGCGGACCCTCTACCACAAGACCATGGAGGCGGTCTTGCTGTGTCATGAAGTGTGCATACAGATGAGACTGAACATAATACTGGACTCTTTCTTAGAAGGGAGTTGTGAAAGTTTAGTGGTTGAAGCATCTAGGTATCAAGACGAGGACCTGGATTTGCTTATTCACATGGTTAGGGTGGGTGAAACCTATAGAATAGGTAGAATGGGTCTTCAGCAACCCATGCTTGCCATAAAAGGCGACTATGCTTGTTGTAAGAGGCGACTAACGGGATCGGGTGGTCAGGCTCGCTGACTTGGTTGATGCATGTCATCGTATCCCAATTGGATGGATTGATGCCCATGACGTCAATCACTGGATTGTCTGGTTCAGACTCAATTATTTACAGACCGCTGTCATATAACTGGAATATTGCTGAGTGCAGTGTTAAACAACAAACAAACAATCGATCCAGGTGCTCAAGTGATTTGATGCACTTCAAGAGGTTAGGCAAGTTTTATTACTTGATTAAACGATCAGACCGTCTTGACTGGGTGCCACCATTTTGTTTAAAGCAAGTGCAAGTGATATGAGAGGTGGATCTGTTTGGTCAATAGGAGGGACATAGAAGGGACATAACTCGTAGTAGCTGCTAGTGGCTCTCAATCACACCTGGAAATTCCAGCCTTGTTCGGCAAGGGCAGAAACTGGACTTTTATAGTCAATTAACGCCCTTGCCTCGGGAAGATGGCAGATCCAGAAGAGCAGTGCATCAGAGAGAGTACACTCTTTGAAGCATACTTGTGAATGCTTTGCACCTTATTATGACCACATAGTGCACTTCTCCATTTGCCCCAAACAGTATTGTTGAAGAATAGGGGGGAGGGGGTGGGGAGCAGTTTTTCATGACCAGACTGCCCTGATCATGCTGTGGCCTGGTCCAGAAATCATTATTTTCAGGACTTCTGCCGATCTTATAGGGCTTGCCCACTGAGATACCATGCCGCAGTGTAACATGAATACCACACCCAGCCACAGTATACTGACTCCTAGCTGACCAGTCCTTGTTTTAGCCCCTCAGTGCCAAGGGCCATCTTTTAATGTCTTTAGTAAGAAGCAGCCGGGGATCGAAACCCAGACCTTCAGCTCTCCGGGCAGATGTTCAACCACTGGACCATGGAGGCGGTTGACATGATAATGCAGCTTGAATATTGCTGCCTGTAGCCAAACCAACTTTAACTCAATCACACAGAAATTGAGTGAAACCCAGTGACAAGCTGAGCTACAGATTTCAATGTTCACAAAGAAGGCATTGTTTGTGTCGTTCACAAGGGGCAACTACGTAGATCGGGTGACTTGATTGATTGTGTGTCATTGTCCATATAGGGCATGCTCGTAATATCAGCCACTGGTTTGTCTAATTAAGACTGGCTTGATACAGCTGGAATATTGCCTACTACAGCCTTAACAGGAAACAAATTATTCCTGTGTGGTGAATCTTGGGATGAAGACCATTTCCTACAATCTCAACACCACTGGTTCCCTCAAGGTCACCTGTACCTACACCACGTGAAGCGGCTCTAACAAAGCATGATGACGTCATAAAGTTTATCAATTGGCACCAATGACGTCATATTGCAAGGGGCATTAGCCATGGTGTTTTTGTTATGGAAATAGAACACTTGGTAAATGTGAAAAATATAAATCGTTTTAATGCAAAAAATATGTTAATTATTTGTGATATTTTTATATTTTTGTCTATGACACTTCTAGGTTAACACTTTTAATGTGGAAAAAGTACAAGAAAAATAGGTTCATTTCCGTGTGAACTTGCCCTTTAAACAACAAACAAACAAAGAAAAACCATGAGAACATTGACTTGTAAGACATCCAACCATGACCGATCTCTGGATGCAACGTAATGATTACCTGTGACGCCATGTCGGCTTATTCATAACAGTATAGGTAATCTCCGGGGCTGTGTGACCTACAGGTCATGAATTACGTACACTCCTGGCCCGGGCTGTTACATCGTGTATCGCCAGCTGTCGGTTTTTATACCAATAACAGCTGTTGAAGAATATGTACTGACACGTGTTCTTGATTAAACCAGCAAAATACAATCACATTGTATGTACATCGGAATCTCTGATAAATATCTATCTGTGTATACCTGTATCTCTCAAACAAACACCCTGTGTTTTCCGACACCTCTTCGTTCAGTGCCCTATTTGTTTGTTTGTTGTTTAGCGCCGCATTATGTATAGAGACGCAGGTATTTTATTAGTTATGGTGTATTTAAGTTGCCGTGTACGGTGTCATATTAGGCCCAACATTTTCCTGCTAACCTAATATGACAACGTGGCAACTAAAGACACAATAACGAATTTATGATGCCGAATAGTTTACACCAGAGACCATATCGGTATATGGTCTCTGTTTACACTATTTGGTATCTTTGTCGCACACGTCACGTAAAAATGAAAACTTGACACTTGCAACCGGTATAAACGACAGGACCACTACATATGTTTCCGATACAACGCTTGCAAACATAAACGTTAACAATGGAATATGTAATGCACAAAATGTGAACGTTCAAAGTTCTATAGATAAAATGGATAGAATTAACATAAAAATGCCCGCATGTTAACAGAAATCAGATAACAGATAACAGTCCGCTTTCCCCTATCTATTCTATTACTATGTGACGTCATTGGCGTCACGTTTCTTGTTTGTGACGTCACCCTTTAGTATGTTCTATTACGTTGCTATTTGTAACTCAGTGACCTCCGTTGTAAACTTTTTTTCTCGATATTTTCTTTTCGTAAATAAAGTCACGAACGTGGTTTCTTTAATAAATAATGTCTTTGCTCATCACAATTAATCATATTAAAACACAAAAGAGTGTCGAATAACGAATTTCTGTACCAGAATTTCCATGTGTTTTGTTTGTTTGTTTGTTTGTTTGTTGTTTACGCCGCACTCAGCAATATTCCAGCTATATGACGGCGGTCTGTAAATAATCGAGTCTGGACCAGACAATCCAGTGATTGACATCATGAACATCGATCCACGCAATTGGGATCGATGACATGTATCAACCAAGTCAGCGAGCCTGACCACCCCATCCCGTTAGTCGCCTTTTACGACAAGCATAGTCGCCTTTTACGGCAAGTATGGGTTGCTGAAGACCTATTCTACCCCGGAATCTTCACGGGTCGAATTCCCACTGTTACTGACGGTATACGGTCTCATATTAGGTCAGTAACAACCATCTTGGATTTTTACTGACGGTATACGGGCTCATGTGGGGGTCAGTAGTTCTGCTCTCTGATTGGCCAATCTCACTTTGAGGCATAATAAATATATATATATATATATAGATTTATTATTCAAAACTGGCTCCCACAGGAGATATCGCTTAGGTGAGATCAAGCGATGTCTACATTGTAGATATTGCTGCAATAAAATTGCATCACAATGCTTTGCAGACCATTTTGATGCTCTGTTACCATGACGTCACAATCAAATGACATCACTAATAGCTCTGCTGCTGAAACTGTTAGCAGTACTTTTTGACACTGCTTATTACTGTCTACAAACTGAAAAAGTTGGAAGAATGATGTTAGATGATAAATAAAATCTCACCCTCGTGTCTTTTGATATCAAATAAACTGAGGGCCAAAAGAAACGTTACCAACATTAACTGATTTGCCACTTTGAAACAAAGATTCCAAACTGTTCAAAAACAGTAAAGAACACATCTCACGAATACAGCCTTCATGTTCTCTGTCGTTCTTTGCACGTGCCTTGTGGATTTTGGGAGATATTGGTATTTTCAGCAATTTTTAAAAACATTCTTTCCCAAATTATCGTGCAATTTCCGGGTATAAATTACGCACGGATCTGTTCCCTATCATTGGTTGCGATGATTAACACCAACGAACATGCCAAGACTGACCGCTGTCCAGAGGGAGAGAGCCATAGGTATGCTGCAGATGGGAGCGACACAGAGAGCGGTTGCCATTAACATGAACTGCTCCAAGATGACCATTACCAGACTGGTCGCACGTCTCCGACAGACTGGCAGAACCGCAGACAGACCACGGACTGGCAGACCAAAGGTCACGACCCCGCAGGATGACCGCTTTTTACGGGTACTTCATCTGAGGAACAGATTTCTTTTTGTGACGTCATCAGCTGCCAACAGCTTAGGACATCCGGTCAGCAGACAAACAGTGACCAGACGACTATGGTCTCCGGGCTTATCGCCCTTTCAAGGGCATGACCTTGACCCGTCAACATCGACGTGCCAGATTGACGTGGTGCAGGCAAACTCAGCGATGGCAACAAAGGGAGGCGGTGAGTGCTGTTTAGTGACGAGAGCATGTTCCAACTCTTCAAACCTGATGGGCGGACGCGAGTTTATCGACGACGTGGTGAACGTACGGCTCCTTGTTGTGTCCAGGAGGTGGAACCTTACGGGGGCGAAAGTGTGATGGTCTGGGGCGGCATTTGCGGTGACGAGAAGACGGAACGTGTTATCATCGAAGGCAATCTGACAGCACAACGCTACATTGACAATATCTAACGGCCAGTGGTTCTTCCTTTCATCCAGCGTCAACAACGGACGGTGTTCCAACACGATGACGCCACACCCCATAAAGCCCGTATTACTGCAGACTTCCTCAACGCCAACAACGTGACTGTCCTGCCGTGACCAGCTCGATCACCAGATCTGTCACCCATAGAACATCTCTGGGACCAGCTGGGGCGTCGTCTTCGGAAACGTCAACATCCTCCCTTCACGAGACAAGCGTTGATCGTTGCCCTCCTTCACGAATGGAATCGGATACCTGCATTCGATGTGAGGACGCTTGTCTACTCAGTTCGACGCCGCATTCGAAGATGCATTGCCGCTCATGGAGGTCATATCCCGTATTGAACGGTCTGGACCGTCGTCACCTTAAAGTTGTAACCAATGTTGTTGATCGAATACTGGACGAAAGACCCCTTGTCAAGAAATGTCCCTGTTGGAGGTCAAGGACTCTGTTGTTGAATTAGTAAATTCGCATTTTACTGTTATGAATGATGACTTTCTACAATACTATTGTTATTGCTGCTTCAAATTGTGTTGGTCATATTTTATCCTAGAAATATCGTTGGTAACGTTTCTTTTGGCCGTCAGTTTATATCAACACTCGGGTGAGATTCTCTCTCTCTCTCTCTCTCTCTCTCTCTCTCTCTCTCTCTCTCTCTCTCTCTCTCCATATAAATATATATATATATATATACACAAAAATGAGGTAAATGTTCACTCGGTGTACATGTAATATATAATAATATAATAAAGTCCACGTTAGTCCATCATCTTCTTTATATCAGTTTCAGACATAGTACTTTCGCTGTCTCATGACAGCTCTTCAGTGTGCAGAGCGGTACATGATATGATATGCATGCATTATCGGTAGAGACAGCTCGCCCATTGTTTGTCAATTGACAATTAAACATATATAGTTGTCTATTCTTAATCAGAGTAGCATAAACATTGTGTCTGAATGGAGACCCAAATCAATAACGTTTTCCATTAAGAAACGACTGCCAATTATTGTATTTATTAATTGATGCAACACTGGAAATGTATTATGCAGCACAGGAAATGTAGGTTGTTGTGAATGTATTTATGTATTAATGCATTAAGTGTAAAACTGTAAATAGGGCTATCAATGAATAAAAATATACCCAAAATTATTCGTTTGCTAACAGTGGTAAAAAAATGAACGGTTTGACCTAAAATGTGTTAATGGTGAAAATGAATAGATTGTTTGATTGTGCTCACGTAATAAATAGTTTGTTTGATACAGATGAAGAAGGAACTAGCTTTTTAACCCACAAACGCAAACAAACATTTAAATCAAACGGATGCTCATTCAATAACTTCACACGTGTTCGTCAGTGGATCCGGTAAGTGAGTGAGTAAACATTTAACGTCGCTTCGGCATTTCAGCCATATAGCGACGGATCCGATAAGAACAGGTACACACATTACGTGTTTTTAAACTAAATGTTAAGACAAACCTAACGAAATCCATTATTCTGCTATAAATGCAAGTATATACGTAATATCATTTTTTCAATGCATGTAAATTTGGAATATCACTTTCTCGTTCTATTTGATAATCATATATCTTTTAGTAAAAGAAAGTTGCACGTTGTACTGACCTAAAACACTTTCTTAAAACATTACTGCAGGTGACAAAATTCTACAAGGCGACAACGGTCAGCTGTCGTGTGAAGTGGGTCACGTGTTACTCGCTGTGAGTGGTGCGTATGTATTATCTGGTAATGGAAAGTTACCATTCCTGAAATTGGTAATACAAACGCTAGTTTCTCTAATTACTTCTTGTGCCATGTGCGATTATATCAATAAGTTCCACGTAAATTATACGCATAATAATTGTCAGTCTGTGAAACTGAATGACTGAATTATAACGATAAAAAATATAAATGTAAGGTGCTTTAAGACATTCCATCTATTAGCACGAAATGGCAAAGAACATAATTCCTTCTAAGGCCCTTTGACAATTATTTATCATCCGAATTGATACATATAGTTGTGCTGAGTATCGAACCCTTTCACTAGCCAAGCAACATTTTACACTCATGTTACAAATATTATTATTGAAGTGATAAGAGCTCATAGATGCGTTTGCGTATCCGAGTAACAGTACCGGTTAGAGCGCCGTATTTCAAGAACGACAACTCTTGCAGAGGGCAGATAACTGTAAACTGTCTCCCAAACCGGCTTGCATTTCGCTTGAGCAGGCGAGCAGAACTGGTTCTCAGCATCGGTCAAGTCACATGTTCGGACATAACGCATAAACCCCAAACCAGTCGTCCGTGACTTGCATAATCAACGAGAGGCTAAAGTTCACTTGCCTTGCTTCACTACTGCAACGCCAGGGAAGAACGGAGAAAGCACAGTTCTGTTGCGGAGTTTACAGTCGTGGTATTTACCATTTCGTGAGTGTGAGGCCAACAGATAAGACAACATGGAAAGCGTAAAGAACTTTGTGGCTGGTGGAGTTGGAGGAGTATGCTGTGTTGCAACTGGCCATCCCCTAGACACCATCAAGGTTTGTATGTGCAAGTGTAACATCCTAAGGGATATGTTTGTCCGTTGGACTTTGGACTCTACAGATGTCAGCTGTATTTCAGTTGTACTCGACATTGCCAAAGAAATAATTTTGTCTCCAAAAAGTACAGTTAAGATCTCACATTGGTTGAAAAAGAGAGAGCAAAAAGCAACAACAAAAATAATAGAAACATTGTTTCATTTAAACGTGAAATGGAACTTAATTGTAATTTTAATATAAATATGTTTTATAAAATTCATATCTGTTTAAAGCATACATACAACAGTGATTACGGCTTGGACGGGTAACTCGGGTCGTGTGGGTACTGAGTAGGAACCGGGTATCCACAGGACTACCCGGACCCGTGGTTAGTCAAGTGATATATTGTTTCATGACAAAAAATCACCATATAACCATGATAACTACATGGTTAGCCGACAATTTTAAGTCTCTAATGTTCGCATTTCTTCATGACTATGAACACGTTCCTTCTGACTTATATATGTTTGAACAAAGCTAAAACTTCAGTCAACTTCAGTGTTGTTCAGCATGACCACATCGTTTTCTATGTGTATCTAAATACATTCTGCCAGGGCTACTGTGAAACGATTCCCAATCGGACATTTTGTACCTATCTCTTGACACCAACAGCGGGTACCCGGGTAGGGTCGAGTAATAGGGGTGTGGGTACCCGAGTAATAAATTTGGACACGTCCCAGCCCTAGCAGTAATACTCATGTTTGAGGTTGATGCCACTCCAATGAAAAGTCAAGCAGCACACTTTAACAGAGTAGCTTTATGCCATTTCAGTAAATGGTACATTTGTTCACGAACAATTTGCACACCTAAACAGACTGAAATCCACCATGCCCCTTCAGATTATAATTGATCAATGATTTTTTTTTGCAGGTGCGACTTCAGACGATGCCAAAACCTGAACCAGGACAGTCTCCATTATACAAGGGCACATTTGACTGTGCCATGAAGACAATTAGGCAAGAGGTCAGTTTGCGACTTTAGCCCCTTGTACGCGGTAGTGAAATTCTGTTAAGTAAGCTCAGCGAACAGTCCTTGTAGTACTTAAATATCTATGTATAATCGCATTTAAGAACATATTCTGAAAATGATGCAAAGAGCCATGACTGTTTTCTCAGTCGATGTGTTTGAAGTACCTTAATCACTGTGTCATGTTCATGGACTGGACTTTGGACTCCCCGACTAGTTTAGTGCTGTACAGCAGGGTTCAAAGGTCTGTGGGGTTTGCTGCCATGTTACTTTAATCAAAGGACCCCCTAAATTATAAACTTTGACATAAGAAATATGACAATGACTTATTCATTTCCATCTTTAATTTTGAAAACTGGTACTCATTCAATGTTTCAATTCAAACAAGAATTATTTTTCTTTAATTAGAATAAGGCATCACACAACATTTGTAATTTTTCCCTGTTGGTACAGTGGTCACCCAGGAACCCCCATTTTAATGCCTGGGGCCACAAAACTTATTACCGAGAGTCATGTCAACATTTTTTCGCTTTGATGGAGGTATAGATGTAAAAACTTATGTGCATACAGTGTAAATCTGCGGTTGATAATTGATATCAGCATCATCGTTCAGAGCAGTAATGCAACACAAGCCCTGCCCATTGCATTGTCAACCAATCAAGAAACAGTAGTCTGATAGTAATCTTCCCGAGACAAGGGTGTTAACTGACTATAATAGTCCAGTTTCAACCCCTGCCGAACTAGTCCAGAACTTTCAGGCTTGATCCTAGTGCCACCACCACTACATGATTACGAATTATGTCCCTTCTATATCCCTCCTAGTGTCCAATCAAATGAACTGGATGCCTATTTTGTTACAAGATTTTGATTGGACTATGCATAGTCCAGCCAAATTGTAACTCGGGAATTCAAGCCTAGTTCGGCAAGGGTGGAAAGTGGACTTTTATAGTCAGTTAACTCCCTTACCTCGGGAAGATGTCTGATAGTGGGCGTGCCCTGTTCCCATTCAGGACAATGTTTTGCTTGTTTAGTCAGTCAACTGCCAAGGAATCAGTTGCAAGTTTTTATATACATATATGTATATATAAATCCCTGTTGTACATGTAAGTTGAATGTATGATGTAGCCAACATGGTGAAGTTTGATATTTAAAGGGGGCCCTAACTTCCACATCAAACCTGAAGGACCCCGACAATTCTAACACTGCAGACACAAACTTTGACTTGTGATTAATTTACAGATACATTCTGTAACATAAACAAGAAATAAGCTGCATGTATTTGTACAAAAGTTCAACATTGGCAGGGCGTCCTGGGCCTGTATAAGGGCATGGCAGCTCCCATCACGGGCGTTGCACCGATCTTTGCCATATGCTTCTATGGATATGGCGTGGGGAAGACTTTGCAGCAGAAGACTCCAAACCAGGAACTATCGTAAGTCCTTTACATTTGTAATATGAAAAAGACCTATAATAATATGCTTTTAATAACTCACCATTTGAATATCTAAGATATTCTCCAGGGTTAGAAAGTAACGCTAGCCCACTAGCCCGGGGCTAGTACAAATTCTTGTGGGCTAGTACAATTTCCAGCTTTCCCCATTGTTTTAACATTACAGGATCATTTCTTCTTTACCTAGGCGAGTAAAGAATTTGAGTTTAGTTCTAACCCTGTTCTCACAAAGTGACAATAAGCAATTCCACATTAAGCTGACACGCCGTGATATAACTGGAACAATGTTAAAAGCGGCGTTAAAACACACCTCACTCACTCACTCTTTCTTTGGTTTTGTTCATCAGGAGATGACATTTTTGTATATGCGGAAACATGGTGTGAATTATTATGTAGATGAATATTGTCTCTACACAGGCACATTCAGACATTCAATGCTGGTATGTTGGCTGGAGTGATGACCACTGTCATCATGGCGCCGGGGGAGCGAATCAAGTGTCTGCTGCAGGTACGTCATGTACAACAAATGTCTGAATTCTCTCATTTATAATCCATTTGTTAGTGTGGTGTTACACTTGAGTTGCTATTTAATATACTCAACAGGGCGGTCGGGTAGCCTAAGACCCGGGTTCAATTCCCGACATGGGTACAATGTGTGAAGCCCATTTCTGGTGTCCCCCGCCTCGATAGTGGTGGAATATTGCTAAAAGTGGCGTAAAACCATAATCACTCACTAATATACTCAACAATCCTAGAATTCTAGACTTGCAAAAAATGGAGAATTTGAGTTTTTTAAGTGATTTATACATTAAATGTTTATATGTTTTAAAGAAATCCTAGAAAATCCGAAGCATACTAAACAGTGAGACTGCTCGATATTATCGGTACACTAGTACACCAGGAAACAAAACAAATGTAACAAATGTATTGCGATACAAGCTAAATGGGTCGGTATATTGAGAATATATGTAAATTGTATTATCAAAAATAAAGTAAGATCTTCCTAGGACAGCTTATTTTGAGGAATAATATTTATAATATAGGAAATATATAGGAAGAACAGGCAGTCTCATAACACATTCTCCTTCACCATCCGGGGTGGTCGGGTAGCCTAGTGGTTAAAGCGTTCGCTCGTCATGCCGAAGACCGGGTTCGATTCCCGACATGGGTACAATGTGTGAAGCCCATTTCTGGTGTCCCCCGCCGTGATACTGCTGGAATATTGCTAAAAGCGGCGTAAAACCATACTCACTCACTCACTCCTTCACCATCCACCTTTACTTTTGCCAACAAAGTTATTGTCTCCAGCAATGGTGACCCAAATTATTCAGAAATAGAAAAGGGTATTATGAATCACAAAAAAAGGAGGGGGGCGAATTTAGTAAATTACAATTTCTATTCCTCAAATACAATATGGAGACTTGACTGCAGTTGTCCCATGTGTTGAACAGATCCAGAACGCACAAGGCGGCGAGGCCAAGTACAAGGGCCCCATCGACTGTATGAAGCAGATTTACAGGGAGTCTGGGATCAGGGGCGTATACCGCGGCACATTCGCCACACTCTGCAGGGACGTGCCCGCTACTGGCATGTACTTCATGAGCTATGAGTGGCTGAAGAGGGTGCTCACACCAGAGGGAAAGACGTAAGTCTAGACAGGGAGGTTCTTTGTAAACAATAAACAAGTCTTCTCGTCACTAAAACTTGGAGCTGGTTTACACCAGAGAGAAAGACTTAAGGGGTAAACTTGGGGTCAGGTGTTCTGTAAACAGTAAACAAGTATTCTCGTCACTAAAACTTGGGGCTGGTTTACACCAGAGAGAAAGACTTAAGGGGTAAACTTGGGGTCAGGTGTTCTGTAAACAGTAAGCAAGTATTCTCGTCACTAAAACTTGGGGCTGGTTTACACCAGAGAGAAAGACTTAAGGGGTAAACTTGGGCTCAGGTGTTCTGTAAACAGTAAGCAAGTCTTCTCGTCACTAAAACTTGGGGCTGGTTTACACCAGAGAGAAAGACTTAAGGGGTAAACTTGGGGTCAGGTGTTCTGTAAACAGTAAACGAATCATCTTGTCACTGAAACCTTAAGAGCTGGTTTATGCCTGATCAATAGACTGAAGTTAGAGAAAAGAGGAAAAGTGTGTTCTGTAAGCAGTAAACGAACTACCTTGTTGTCACCTCTTAAGCATAATAACCTGATTAACACCTGGCTTGTCATAGAAGGATTTAGGCTTTGTAAGAAAAGAATGAATAAGTTCATCACATGAATACATGGTTAAATGTTGTTCGTTAGACGTAAGAGGCCTGATAAATGTATCTATTTCAACATGAATAACAAGTAAGATGTGATAAATGGTTCATCTCCATTGGTGGGGAAGAAAAGAGCTCTTTGTTATGATAGAAGTATACATGCTATAAGTAACATGATAAGTTCGGTATTTCTTTCTGGTGGCCCTTCACAACTGAGTGAGGGAGTAAGGGGGGATGGGGTGTGTGTCACAGGTAGCCCGGTTGTCTAGGGAGCCACAATTTGCATCCCTTGGGCTCATCCATCTTCCCGAGGCAAGCATGTCCACTAGCCTATATCAAAGCCTAGTTTCTACCCTTGCCACATCAAGGCTACTCTTCTTGCTTCGACCCTGGTGCCACCTCAAGTAGATCACGAGTTGTGCCTCTTCTAATAAAAACACGATATCCAATCAATTCGCTATTCTTATCTTGTATAGCTTCACAAAGATGGCGACTGCCATAGGCGACGACCAAGTGGATCAGATAAGGGGGTGTTAAAAGATGAAAAAGACATGTCTACAGACAGGCAGCAGTAAATCACTTTCATACGAGATGTACCAGTCGTACGTGGATGTTGATTTTGTGAAACATTCTCTGATTTGACTATCAATATGTGGGACAGACCAATCATATTTAGCACAGGAAAGTGGGCTTGATGTGGCAAGGGGGAAAACAAGACTTTGATAGAAAGGTTAGTGGACGCTCTTGCCACGGGAAGATGGAGCTCACCAGAAAACTATGATGGGTTAGTGGGATTCACCAAAGTGGTAAACGTCTAAGACCTGCATCACTTCAGGCTTTCCTCCCCCATTACGCTGAGATATATGTCATACTGGAATTCTGTTCAAAGCAGTGTTAATCCAAACTCACTCACGATTACTTGATAACTGGTTGATGGTTTGATTAGAATTCGTAACTAGTTAAAGAATGTGCAGACCGGTATTCGTTTTCCAAGTTCAATATTAATAATAATCACTTGCTGTTATGCAAATGAAAACAAGGAGTAATGCAATGACTGTCAGTCAGGATGTAATGTGGAGTGAATTGTTTTGTTTGGACAGTTGTAGCTTTTACTTTAGATGGTTTGTATATTTTGCTATGAAAATGGTTAATCGGATACGAAACAGTTTCTGTAAGACGAGAAACTGGTTCGAGATTTTTCAAACCATGATGTCCCTACTTTCTGGATTCCATAACGTAACTAGTAAAGTTCAACAGATCACCCTCATTATAACAGCCATCACAGATTCCATATTACCGTATTTGATATAATAAGCGCCCAGGGCGCTCTCAAAATTAGAAATAGGCGGCTCTTATTAGAATATAATTTTGGTGAAAGATCGAGTTGAAAGATCGTAAATTTCGTGGTTTATGCTGACAGCCTGAAATGTTTATATACGCGAGATATATTTTTCCAGAATATAATTTCTGATGATTACGGATGCAAATAACACATGTATTATACACAAATAAATAAGTCTTGTGTACATTGATCAATTGGAAGGGGTGCTAATTGGGATTGTTCACTAGCCAATATATTAACAAATATCGCTGTGGTGCTTATTAGAGCGGGGCGCTTATTACGTCAAATACGGTATGCAAAGTCTCTGTGGTGTTTTGGGTTAGAATTGGTCCCCAGATCTGGGTGATTCTGTGTCATCATACCCCTGATGGTGTGGATCATTGCTTACAACACCAATCAATGGATCATCTGGTCTGGATTTGTATATTTACAGGCCACTGTCATATAGCTGGTATATTGCTGAGCGTGGCGTTAAACAACAAACAAACAATTATGCAAAGTTTTTCCTGGAAAATTTGCAAAGTAACAAAGTGTTTTCCTAGTTTGGGGGTGTCAAAATGATCTGAAGCAGTGCAGATGGATGGAGTAACTATGGTAACATTCCTTTAAAAGCTTGTCATCACTGTTATTAGTACATTGTGCATGTTGACTTGTGAGTATTGTAGACTGATGTGTGGTGCTTGTGTCTTCAGTACAAGTGACTTGGGTGCAGCTAGGCTGCTGTTTGCCGGTGGAATGGCGGGGATCGCAAACTGGATGGTGGCCATGCCGCAAGATGTGCTCAAGTCCAGGTTCCAGACAGGTACAGTGTTCTGTCTTCCCCACTCTTGGACTGTGTAGAACCTGGGAGGAGGTGGAGTCTGGTAGTGACAGTGGAGTTCAAGGGTTCAGTGGCTTGAATATGTGAAAACATTGTTAATGTCCCTGTCATGATATTGCTGGAGTATTACTAACATCAACATCAAACCATACAATGATACATACCTAATTAAGGGAATGTCCTTCTACATATGTATCATGATGACAATTATAGGAATGTCCTGCTACAATATGTGCGGGGGCACAGGAGGCCCAGTCATCTAAAACACCGCGATTCGCTGTGCAGAGATGCGTCCCTTGGACATGCCAAAAACCTATGTTTGTGGGTTCGAGTCCCGGTTCGCCCCGATTATGTTTCTAGGTTTGTCAGCACCATGCCTGTGCTTGTGGGTTTCACCGAAGTGGTAAACGTCTGAGACCTGCATCACTTCGGGCTTTCCTCCCACATTAAGCTGACAAGCTGTGATATAACTGGAATAGTGTTAAAAGTGGCGTTAAACACAACTCACTCACTCATTCACTGCTACAGTATGTATCACGATCACAATTATAGGAATGTCACAATACAATATGTATCACGATTACATTTATAGGAATGTCACAATACAATATGTGTCACGATAGGAATGCACAATACAATATGTATCACGATCACAATTATAGGAATGCCACAATACAATATGTATCACGATCATATTTATAGGAATGTCACAATACAATATGTATCACGATTACATTTATAGGAATGTCACAATACAATATGTATCAGGATCACAATTATAGGAATGTCACAATACAATATGTGTCACGATAGGAATGTCACAATACAATATGTATCACGATCACAATTATAGGAATGTCACAATACAATATGTATCACGATTACATTTATAGGAATGTCACAATACAATATGTATCACGATTACATTTATAGGAATGTCACAATACAATATGTATGGTGATATATCTTGCGTAATTTAAAAAATATGCAGCTTATCTGGAGCTCTGTATAAGTGGATCTTTCCATCCTGACTTGACTATTGATCTCCATATAAATATCTGTGAATTTGTGTTGATTGAATTGAGTTTGACTGGCCTGCCTGTCTTGCAGCTCCCCACGGTATGTACAACGGGATCCGGGATGTGTTCCGACACATGGTCAAGGAGGAAGGCGTCCTGGCTCTCTACAAGGGCTTCACCCCCGTCTTGATCAGGGCATTCCCAGCTAATGCTGTAAGTTGGACATTATTGACTTTTGTTAAAAGTTTCACCCCGGTTCCAGGTTAGAATTGGTAGCCAGTAGCTTGTTCTTCGAGGTAACTAAATGGACAAGATGATCAAGCTCAGTTGATTGTGTGTCATTGTTCCCTGAACGTTGCTCATCAGATCAATCACTGGTTTGCCTGGTCCAGTCATGATTATTTGCTGTCATATAGCTGGAATATTGCTGAGTCCGCTTAAACAACAACAGAATTTTGCTAATTTCATCAACTAACAAAAAATTATGATCAAATAAAAAAATGATAACATTCTTGGCATCCTCCTCCCGGGAATGGCTTGACTATTGCTATATCAGGGAAGAACCATATTAATTCACTCACTCTACAGAATTCTCATTGTAGATATTCTACAGTCATTATTCTATATGGAAAGGGAATTGAATCGTTCTGACACAAAAACTCTTCTATTTCAGATGTGTTTCTTTGGTTTTGAGAAGGCGATGCAGTTCCTGAACTATATGTTTTGATGCTGCGGAGAGCTAGAGATGTGTGATGTCCCGTATGCCAGTTCCTCCTCCTCACATCTCAGGGCCCTCATTCTTTGATGTCATGCTCAGAACCTTGTCGCCATGTGTCTGTCACAGACTTCACTGTGCCCTAATCTTCCTGAGGCAAGCGTGTCCGCTAGCCTATATCAAAGCCTAGTTTCTACCCTTGCCACATCAAGGCCACTTTTTAGGCTCGATCCTGGCGCCACCTCGCGTGGATCACAAGTTGTGCCCCTTGTAAGGAAAACACAATCAGATCGCTGTGCTTATCTCGTATAGCTTCACAAAGATGGCGACTACCATCGGCGACGACCTAGTCGATCAGATTACGAAAACGTTTGTGGTTTCATCCCTGACACAAACACATAGGCAATCGTTTGTCATTTGGGGGGGGGGGGGACATATTTGTTTCATCAAAGACAGGCAGTGGTAAATCACTTTCATACGAAGATGTCCCAGTCGTGGATGTTGACATTGTGAAACGTTCTCTGATTGGACAGTTGATATGTGTGATAGTCCAATCATATTTAGCACAGGAAAGTGGGCTTGATGTGGCAAGGGTGGAAACAAGACTTTCTTAAAATGGTTAGTGGATGCTCTTGCCTCAGGAAGATGTTAAGCTATTATCCCTTGATTTCCTCTAACAAACGCCCATACAACACACCTTCCAGTTTACAGGCAATTGTAAATTGACATTTCTGTTGTGTTATGAATATTCAGTTTTTGAACATTTCTTCTCCAGGCAAGTTTTGCCTCACTGTGATATGGTTAGTGTTTAGCATATGGTTATGTTATAGCCTGTCTAGGGGCGGTAGAGTAGCCTAGTGGTTGAAGCGTTTGCTTGCACTCAGAAGATCCAAGTTCAATTCCCCCCATGGGTACAATTGCTGGATTATTGCTTAAGTGTCATAAAACCATACTCACTAGCATGTCTAAAGGGAGGTAAATAATGATTACTATGTCTTGATGGAATGTGGCAGAAGATTTGAATATTTTTTTTCTATTTATTATCTGAAAACACCTAAAGTTCATTTTTTCATTGATAACTGAAGCTGCTTGATCAGCAGAATATTGAAAAGAAACTGTTTGAAATTGTTCTATTAAATATTGATCAACTTAATATTTAAATAACTTCTTTGATAAGCATTTAGAAGTTGGAGTATTAGTAAGGATAGGATTTATGGATAAACAACTTCTTTATTACAATTAAGAGCGACGTTTTGGTGTCGGTTATCACTTGCGTAATAACGGGAGAAGAACCTACACTGAAATGTCACTCTTAATTGTAATAAAGATGTTCATCCATGAACCCTATCTTTAAATGTGGTACCCATTTTGTGAAGTCAAATAGCAAATAGTGTGGGATGGAGAAAAACAGATACCTGTCTACATATTCATGTGCAGTGACAAGTCCAGAATACGTACGGGGTCCAATCCCTTTCTGGAAGATTTGTCTACAAACAGATTGCAGCACCCACTCCCATTCATCTTACAATTCATTTGTGTTTGGTTATGGCTGACAATGTCGTGTGAGTGAGTGCTGATTATCCTTAAAGTGAAGAGAATGGTTCAGTGGTGTATTGCAAGTTGTTACTGATCTCTTTCAGCCTTTTTATTTTTATCAGTTGGTTTACAAAGATTTCGGCCTGAAATTCAATGTGGATGGTCGAAAAAATAATTTCAACTTCCAGATTAGCACTGCTTCTAATGAACGAAAAACAGAAGAGTTTTAACATGGCAAGATACTGAAAGATAATTGATTGGGTTTTTTTTAGAATAAAGATTTTGTACATGTTATTTAGAATTTTTACTCACAGCGGTGATTTTCCCATTTCACGTAATTGTTAAACAGGGTCGGCCAAAATCAATTTGTCAAAAATCATTTTAATATGTTTACAATTTCAGATTCTTTTGGGGTCGGTGGGTCTACTAAATATAATTATAAGGCCCCTTGTTGCATATTATTCACAAATATTCAGCACATTTATTTTACACAGTGTTATCTGTGTGTCGTTTGTATGTTGTATAGTAGGACTGCACTGTAGTATCTGATTTTTGTGTATGGTGGAGAAGTGGATGTGTGAAAGGAATTATACCTGTATCTGTTCAAGCAGTGTTCGACTGTGGAGAGAATTCTTACTGATATATTATCAAGTCCATCCAATAATCCACAGAATAAAATATGTGTACATTTTATTAAACATGAACTTCAGTCAAGCATACAGAAGTTTGATGAAAATAAAGATTTTTACATAACTGATGTGTATTGACCTGTTGTGTTGGAAACTGGTTAGAGAAATATGGTAGCATTAAAGGGCCTGATTCCTTAGTAGAAAAATCTGGCAAGATTCTGACAAATTGTGTCAGATAAAGTTGTTTTTTATTATTAAGGCCCAAAAAGCCAAAGTTTTGTTTCAGGTAACACCCCCCACCACTCCACCACCCCCGAACCATTGTTTCATTTGCTGCCCAAATGTGTTACCACACCTGCAGACAGCTGTCAAGAAACCACTTTTCAGCGTTAGGAATAAAATCAAATGTTTCTGCATGTTATTGTTGCTGTAGCGATTTTGACTTACAAACATTGCAACGACCATCAGTCCGAAATGAGCCATCTGTGTTAAACATCATTATCAAAATAATAAAAAAAATTTTTTTTTAAAACTACCAACACAGATCAGTTACCTGAAACACAAGTATAAATGTTTTTGGCCTTAAGAAACCAAAGTGGCTGCTCTGTACCCCATGTGTATCTGGCAGAGACTGTGATACAGATGCAGGACATCTTGTGAATCTTGTCATGCAGCTTGTTCAGCAGACTCATTCCTGTAATAACTTCCCTTATAGGGAGCGATTCCCACCTAGCATTGGTCCAATGGTCCTATGCTTGTTGTAAGAAGAGTAGGGGGGCACGGGTGGCCCAGTCGTCTAAGGCGTCGCGATTTGCTGTGCAGAGGTGCGTCCTTTGGGCACGCCAGAAGCCTATGATTGTGGGTTCGAATCCCGGTTCCCCCCCGATTATGTTTCTAGGTTTGTCAGTACCATACCCGTGCTAGTGGGTTTCACCGAAGTGGTAAATGTCTGAGACCTGCATCACTTTGGGCTTTCCTCCCACATTAATCTGACATGCCGTG
Source organism: Haliotis rufescens (assembly GCF_023055435.1). Taxonomy (NCBI): domain Eukaryota; kingdom Metazoa; phylum Mollusca; class Gastropoda; order Lepetellida; family Haliotidae; genus Haliotis; species Haliotis rufescens. Next base: position 7,701,211 of record NW_025963924.1, read on the forward strand.
ATATAACTGGAATAGTGTTAAAAGCGGTGTTAAACCAAACTCACTCACTCACTGTAAGAAGAGTCTGTACAAATGTGACAGGTAGGGATGTCATGGTATGTTGCTAACGGCAAGCACTGATGTCGAGTGCAGATGTGTTGCTCATGCTTTCAATCACTGGTTTACGTGGTCCAGTCTTGATTATTTAAAGGCTGCAGTGATATAGCTGGAATACTGCTGACTGCTTACTAACCTTCACCCACTGTACTGATTCTGTTCATGTTTTCAGTATAGCCGCATGCTTGTGGACATGTTGTAGTCTAATCTGAAGACTCAGGTGCTAGTTCGTAGCCATCTTTCCGAGGCAAAGGCGTTGACCGACTGTAAAAGTCCAGTTTCCACCCTTGCTGAACTAGGCTGGAATTTCCAGGCTCGGTCGTAGCGCCGCCAGTGTCTATTACGAGTTAAAATCCTTCTATGTCCCTCCTATTGATCAATCAGATTTTTTCACTCATATCACTTGCATTTGCATCAAACAAAAAAGGGGCACCCAGTCAAGACGATCTGATCTATAATCAAGATGTTAATTGTAATAAAAATGGGTCTTACCCCTCGAAGTGCAACAAATCACTTGAGCACCTTGATTAAAAACATGAAAAGATTTGCAAACTATCTATCGACGCCATGCTTTGCAAATCCTGCAGTTGACTGAGATCTGCACGTTGAAATCAATGTTTGCAAACCAAGGGCCTAGTTCATAAGTCCAGCCAAACTAACTCTGGAATGCCAGCCTAGTTCGGCAAGGGTGGAAACTGAACATTTATTGTCAGTTATTGCCCTTGCCTCGGGAAGATGGTTCTTGGCATGTTGCCTGTCATCCATTGTCATAAGCAGCTTATATTCTTTACTTCTACCAAACTACGCTGAAATTTTGTTCAAATAGTCCTGTGTTCATCAACATGTTTGAAAAGATTTGTAATCCTATAAATAGTTTGCAGTTTGACTTGACCCTGATAAATTAAGCTCGACACCATAATAGATATGTTTCTGAAAATGTGTTACAATATTTATGCAGAAATGGAGTGTGTTTCTTTAATAATTTAAATTAAATATTTTCTTGAGAAATGGATTGTATCGGTATCAACTCTACTGGTATATTTGCTAATGAAACCAGGTGAGCTAACATCGAACAAGGTGAGTTCCAGCGCCCTGTGCAATCAACTGGGCCTTGTTCCAGAAAATGATCTTAGCGCTATGGTCATTGTCAGTCTATGTTAAAAGTATTAGAGTTACAATCATCTTAGCGGTAAGATCTCTTTGTGTTTCAATACCTTTCTTATATATGTACCAGTGCCTTTAAATTGTTACTTTTCATGAAACATTAATTTCAGCGAAATTATAATTCATAGCAAAAGTCATCCTCAATTATAAGTATATTGTGTCTCTATTCTATTTTCATTAAAACCTTGGACCCACTTATTATCAAAGTTATAAATATAGCTATCCAATCAAATTACACCAATGTATGTAAAATTAATTTGGAAACTTACTGATAAAGAAGAGCTTCTTTGAGAGGCATTTAGAAGTTGGAGTACTAAGTAAGGATAAGATAGCATCACTTGCTTTATAACGGTGTTAGAACCTACACCGAAACGTCGCTCCTTATTGTAATGACGAGGTTGTTAAACCATATATCTTATCCTTACTTAGATAACAAAGAGGTTGAGATAGTGACGACACCTCCCAAATGAAGCTATGGTAACGAAGGGGTCACGGGTCTTTGTCATAATTGATGGGAGATACAAGGCTAGTAAAAACATATTCTTGTTTCTCTTGACTTTCTTAAATGTATGGGTGGAGAGAGAGTACGTGTATTTTGTCTTTTTAGTTTATCATATTATTAGTAGGTTGTAAATCTATAAGGGGCACGGGTGGCCCAGTCGTCTAAGGCGCCGCGATTCGCTGTGCAGAGTTGCATCCCTCGGGCACGCCAGAAACCTATGATTGTGGGTTCGAATCCCGGTTCTCCCCGATTATGGTTCTAGGTTTGTCAGCACCATACCCGTGCTCGTGGGTTTCACCAAAGTGGTAAACGTCTCAGACCTGCATCACTTCGGGCTTTCCTCCCACATTAATCTGACACGCCGTGATATAACTGGAATATTGTTAAAAGCGGCGTTAAACCCAACTCACTCACTCACTGTAAATCTATAAAAATAAAGTTAATTGTACCACATGACCTCTTTTGGCAATGCCATGCTGAACACTGCTTGGTTTCTTCGCAAATCTGACGAACTTTGAATGGCATGGTGTACGTAAAAAGTGGGATTGTATTAGGTGAGGGAAATTTTATGGACAGCCTAATAACTAGATAATCAAGGATGAATAAGTACTTATATTTTTTTAGCTGAAGTACTTTGTGTATATCTACCTCGACGGCAGTGTACTGTATGCTATTTATTCATATTTTAGGATTGAACACATTAAGTGTCATGTTTTGCTATTCATCAATCTCCATTTTGTTCTGTTAGATATGGATGAGGTCAGAGATAATAACGTTCAGTTTCGATCTGGCCACACGAAGAGACCCAGAGTTGTGTGTATTTGTGTCTATAGCTTGTTCCACTGGTTGTATTTTTGAATATTTTTTAAGGATTCCTTGAAAAAAGGCAACATATATTTATTGAAATAAAATAATTTATACTTGCAAAATATCTCGGTGACATCATGATACCCGTGAAGATCCGGTCTTCAGCAACCCATGCTTGCTGTAAAAGGCGACTATGCTTGTCGGAAGATTTTGGTTGGTTGGTTGGTTTGTTGTTTAAAGCCGCACTCGGCAATATTCCAGCTATATGACGGCGGTCTGTAAATAATCGAGTCTGGACCAGACAATCCAGTGATTGAAAACATAAGCGTCGATCCACGCAATTGGGATCGATGACATGCATCAACCAAGTCAGCGAGCCTGACCACCCGATCCTGTTAGTCGGAAGAGGCAACTTACGGGATTGTGTGGTCAGGCTCGCTGACTTGGTTGATGCCAATTGTGTAGATCGATGCTCATGATGTCTGGTCCAGACTTGATTATTTACAGACCTCCGTCACATAGCTGATATATTGCTGAGTGAGGCTTTAAACAACAACAAAAAATGACATCATGTACAAGGGATGAGGTAATCACCAATTTTTTTTGATATGATACCAGAAAATCGGTTTTGAAGCAAAAATGATAATGCTTGGTGAGAGTTGCAGGAAATAATTTCAAAGATATCCATGCCACAATGGTTAATATGTGGGTAAGGGGGCGGAGTGGGCAAGTGGTCAAGATGCCAGGCTAGGAAGCATGAGGTGCTGAGATCGTATCCCGCTATTGACCGGACCTGTATAGAAACGGGGTAGAATAGGTCTTCAGCTTGTCCTAAGAGGCGACGAAAGGGATCGGGTGGTCATGCTTGCTGACTTGGTTGATGCATGTCATGCTATCCCAACTGCGTGTATCAATGCTCATGATGTCAATCACTGGATTGTCTTGTCCAGACTGGATTATTTACAGACCGCGGTGCAGACAATGAACTGTATCAATGTTTGCAGAACCTCCAGCAAACCAAAATTGCTGACTACCTCACCCCGATGAAGATTGAATGGCATTTTAATCCCCCTCTCAGTCCTCACTTTGGTGGAGCGTGGGAAAGATTAGTGCATTCTGTCAAAGCCGCCTTGAGGTCAGTCCTGAAAAATCTCCGTGTTCGAGAAACTGTTCTTTGAGTTGCCTTGATCGAGGTTGAAGCTGTCTTGAACAGCAGGCCACTGACCTACAACAGTACCAGCCAAAGCGACTTTACGGCACTTACTCCGAATCACTTTATTCTTGGGAGAGCTGCTGTTTGTACTCCACCTGATGTTTTTCATGATAACGAAATCAATAGTAGACGACGGTGGAGACAGGCTCAAGTCATTGCGGATCATGTGTACAAGCGCTGGCAAAAGGAATATTTGCCGGAGCTCACTGTGAGAAGGTGTTGGGGATCAGAATCTCAGAATGTTTCAGTTGGAGATCTCGTTCTGGTGGTCGACGAAGCTAAACCCAGAGGACATTGGGATTTGGCAAGGATCGTCGAGGTTTACGCTGATGTTGATGGACGTGTTCGAGCTTTGAAAGTCCAAACCAAAAATGGTCAGTACATCAGACCAGCGGCTAAGGTGTGTGTGCTGGAGGAATCTGTGTGTAGTGACGCTTAGATGTAGGACTTGCACAAAGTGAACACAGAGCTCAGATTTCCTATGAACATTCATCTAGGTTTATTGATTATCATTTTCTTTACTTGGACATTTAGGTTATTAATGGAAGCAAATGCTTTTGACCCTGTCAGGGGAGTGGCTATGTTAATGACCAGCATTAATTTGATTATTTCTTTTGTGCGGTAGTCCATTATAATTAACTTTTAGTTATCTCCCTTGTGTTGGTTATTATGGAGAGGATTGCATGTCGCCGTTGATTTCGCATGCCAGTCACGAAGAAAAACAAAGTAATGATGGGTAAAACACAATCACAACTCAATCCCAAAGCCCATTTGTGTATTTCTCTTCGATTGCAGCGGATTAAATTATCTCAAGACACTAATACTCTTTGTTCTCTCACGAACAACTGTCATGTAGCTGGAATATTGCTGAGTGCGCGTTAAACAACCAACCATGCTATTGACCGGATTGATACTCAGCCTTGAGACAAACAATGTTTACAGGTCCTTAGTAATGTCACTACCCCTCGTGTACAGTAGTACATACACCCTGTGCATTCAAAAGAACCCACTCATCCGATGGTTGGTGACCAGGGCCCACTTGCACGAAGCGATCTTAGCGCTACAACTATTGTAAGCCTATGTTAAAGTATGGGAGTTAAGATCATCTTAGCGCTAAGATCTCTTTGTGCAAGTGGGTCCAGATGGTGAAAACACGAATACTTTCAAACACCTGAAACACAAGTGTGAAAAAGTATGTCACTCCTGGGCAAGTGACTTTGATCAAGTGTGCCTCTGTTCACCCAACAGGTAATGGATACTTGATATGTGAGTCGGAAAACCTGCTAGCGCCCGTAGGCAGCTTGGGTTGTTTACTCCCCAGGGAGTTGAGAATGATAACTGGAGGGCAAAAATGGAAACGGATCATACATCTTCCCGAGGCAAGAGAGTTAACTAACTTTAAAAGTCCAGTTTCCACCCTTCCCGAACTAGGCTGGAATTCCTGGGCTTGATCGTAGCGCCAGAAGTGGCTATAACAAGTCATATCCCTTTAAAGCCTCTCTCATGGAACAATCAGATTCCAACTCTGAATCACTTGAATTTGCTTCAAACAAAATGGCGGCGCCCAGTCAGGACGATCTGATCGATAACCAAGATCTATATTGTGATAGAACGAGTCTTACATCAAGAAGTGCATCAAATCACATGAGCACCTTGATTAAAAACATGAAAAGATTTATAAAATATCTGTTGACAACGAGTTGGCGGTGCACATGTTGTGCAAATCCTTCAATCGACCGAAATCTGCACAACAGTTTACGAACCGGATTTCGATTTCGATGTGCCATTTTGATTGGACTATGCATAGACTCGTTAGTCCAGCCAAAATGTAACTCCATAATACCAGTTCGGCGAGGGTGGAAACTTGACTTTTATAGTCAGTTAACTCACTTGCGTTGGGAAGATGTTTTTCATACAACATGTACAAGGCGACTACATGGATCATGTGGTCCGACTCGGTAGTTTGGTTAATTACGTGTCATTGTACCCTGTCAGCATCGGAACCTTGCTCATAATATCAATCACTGGTTTGTCAGATCCAGACAACAAATGTGGTCATATCGGACCATCGTAACCCGAACACAGCTTTCTTCTCATCCTATCAACCACTAGTTTGCCAGGCAGACCTCATATCCAGACTGCCAAGATATCACTGGTATATTTCGGACTTCAGCATAACACTCTCATGAAAGTATGGACAGTTAATACTTTCAGAAAACATCTCTCAGATGTGAGGACCGCCTCTGTGGTCCAGTGGTAGAGCGTCCGCCCGAAGAGCGGAAGGTCCGGGGTACGATCCCCGACGGCTCATACCTAAAGACGTTAAAATATGGTACTTGTTGTTACCCTGCCTGGCACTCGGCATTAAGGGGCTAAAACAAGGACTGGTCGGCTCGGAGTCAGTATACTGTGTCTGAGTGGGGTATTCATGTTAAACTGCGGCATGGTATCTGAGTGAGCTAGCACTATAAATCGGCATCAGTCTGGACTAGTACAAGCAGCCACACGCACGCAAGCATGCACGTTGCTATATAAGTGCAATAATCTTGGACGCGACGTTAAACCCCATTTTACCTCACCTTACCTCTCTCAGACGTAATGTGGCCGAGAATGAACAGTATCAACATCTTCTTCATCTCATTCAAAATGGTCTTTCTTGGCAAGATGCTTTCAAATCAAATACAAGCATAAAAAGGCACTCACTCACACACCGGCCCCAATAGTAAAAGGAAAACAAACTTCAGTTGTAAATAATAAGGATTCATTTATTTAAGTGACAGCTTTTGTACACGTTTTATATTCAAATCAATTTTACAAATCATACACTGTATTTAAGATACCACCTTAGATCACTGGCAACTCAAAGTCCCAGTCGTGGCATTACCAGTTAATGCAAGATATATTTGTTTAGCATGGAGATATATATCATTAATGTGTTGGAAAGCCAAGAGACTTGCTGTGTCTACAAAATAAGCAAAAACTACTTTTTGTGTCCAATGTGATTACAAAAGATTAATAAAGAATTATGTGAAAACAATTTTAATAGTAATAATAATAATAATAATAATTAAAGAAGAACTACAGAGACAAAATTAAATTTCCACCATGTCACTAGGCATTGTCAGGTCTGGTTAGACAGAGTCTAATTATGTCTATGTAATTTACGAACAAAACAACTAATTCTCATTTCTGATTGTATTCCAACTACCGTTAACATCCCAGTGACAACCTATCCCCGGGTTTAACCAAATGCACTATCTTTCAAACTGACGGAAGTACTCAACATGCTCAAACATTCGAAGGAAAATCACGAATATTTTTCTGAAGAAGACGGTTTAGTTTCATAATGCCAATTTAATTAGCGCTAAAATTAATCTCCTAATGACAAACAAGGTCACAAACAGCTGCAGACAACAGGTTACCCGTTCAATCTATTCAATGCCACAAAGAGTGATTACACAATATGAAAGAAACTGAAAAATCATCCTAAACTACAAATCAAGCACTTTCAAATCTATGTGTGGAATAAATATATGAATATTAGTAATAATTTGAAAATCAAGATTCATTTGGTATTGTAGAAAAATAAATCTGAACAAAATATAAGGAAAGAGTGCATTTGGTACCGCGATCCATCACTTCGAAGGTGAAACAATTTACTATCACCATGTTCACTACATCTTTGACTTTCCAGTGTATTATATCTCCATTCTATACCACTCAAAAAAGTTAAGGACAACCCGATTAACAACAGTACTATGAAAGAGTCTGGTGATCCTTAACTGTTATAGTAGTATAATATGATACAGATCCTGGACCTATTCCTTGTCAATGTTTCATTTTGTCTCCATCTCTCTTTTCACTGAACAGAGTTTGAAATCTACACCCAGTCTACATGATTCCTCCGACCAAGAGCTTGACATAGATCCACATTTAAATTACAGGCCTCGTAGGAGCATGCTCATATCGTTACTCAAATCAGAAGGTTTCGTGTATGTACTTTTAACAAGACAAAAAAATTTTGAAATATATAAAGTGAGGGCAGAGGTCCTTGTGCTACTAGTTCCAAGTTGTATTTGAGACTTAGCTATCGAGTCGAGTACTGTGGTATTGCCACTTATCTCTAATGAAAAGTCTTCATAATTTGATTGGCCAGCTATTTTTTAGCATCATGTCATTCATTATGGACTCAAAACAAAGCTATGGTGGTGAATAAATCCTGCATACTTATCGGAGTGGAATGGAGATAAATTACCCTGTATTATCGAGGATGATACTGGGCTCAACACAGAACCTTGTTTATCTGATGATGACTTAGCACAAGGTAAAATTACTATGTGGACATCGACAATTCTGAACAGAAATATAAGAAAACCATGATATGACAAAATAGTGTAAATACAGAGCTTGAATCTTTGCAAACGAAAATACTTGAACTGGCCTGTTTTTAAAGAAAAATGAAACTTAAGTCATAATTAATCACAATGAATGTTCACCCACAATTTCTATAGCGTCCTTCACAATATTGGGTTAATGTTGTACCGTATTTGATGCATTAAAGTGCCAGGACGTCGACCGTTCTGAAGCATTGTTTGCAAACAATACCGATAACTGCCAAGCTTACGCTGCGAGAGAAGTTTCTGCTCCATCGACCACACTATGGGTGTAGGCTCATTAGCTGGTCAGGAAGCACTTCTTTCCAGTGAATACCCCATGCTTTCTTAACAACAGGCTTTTACATTGTAATCTACTTTTTGAGTTTCACACGGAAATTTCATGCATGATTAAAAAACACCCAGAACCGTCGATGTTGTGGCCTTTAAGCACCATGATTGAATGAGTACTTTCAACAAGTTTTGAAAACAAAACTCCAAGCCTCCAATTAACATAACACCTAGATATGTTCTTTTATATTAGACGAATAATAATTGATTCAGAAGATTAATCTAGTGAAAACAAAATGGAATGGGAAGTCCTTGATAAGCAATCACACTTGAAAATTTCTTACAGGCCCGGTGCTCTTAATACGTCGAATACGGTAGCCACACACAACAAACTCAACGCCTCGACTTCCATCACGTAACTTTTTACCAATCAGGAACAACCTCATCAAATAAATCAAGGTTTGTAATAATACATTCCTCCTATAACTGTCAATATTGAACTCTAACATGTACTTCAATTTATATTTACGCATATTACGTTCTAGGCCATACTCCCTTCCGTATTCTCAGAGTATGATTAAGCGGGTTTATAGCATTCCCCAGGCACGTTGTTCAGAATACGTCTCTGTCCCACCGATTCTCTGTATTCAAACATAGCCGTTACAATGCATACATATTTACAACACTTGTGACCGTCCATGAAGACATGTCACAAAGACTGCGCTGGCCAAAGGCTAGTTGCATGTTCCTCCATTTCAAAGTGGGACCAGAAGTCCCGTCATCCATTGCATGTTCTGAATCTGAAAACAGAAGTGGGCGAGTTTTAATGCTGCTTTAAACAGAACATCAGTCATATCCCAGCCTGTCAGCTTTATGTTGGAGAAAGTTTTATTCGTTGTTTGACTCAACACTTAGCAATATTCCAGCTTTATGATGGAGTTTTGTTAATAATCGAGTCTGGACCAGACAATCCAGTGATTGATATTGTGAACAGTGATCCACATCATTGGAGTACGATGACATGCAATCAACTATGACACCGAGTCATAATCCACTCAATCTCCTTTTTTTTGGTTTTTTGTTTAACACCACACTCAGCAGTATTCAAGCTATAGGATCGTCTGTAAATAATCGAGGCTTGACCAGACAAACCAGTGACTGACATCATGAGCATCGATCCACGCAATTGGGATCTGATGACGAGCATTTACCCAAGTCAGCGGGTCTGACCACCCGATCCCATTAGTCAGCTCTTACGACAAGTATAGTTGCCTCCTACTGTAAGCATGGGTTGCTGAAGACCCATTCTACCCCTGATCGTCACAGGTCGATCACACTATTAGTACTACGTAGACTAAATACAGTGCAGGGCTTACATGGACATTTTACCAGCACGCTGTGGAGATGTGATGCCTAAAACCTTTTCAAGAATTCTTCTGCACTAAGTCGTGCCCTTGAGTTGACAGCTAGTTTCATTTCATTAATTTCCTTGTCTATTTCCTCCATGAAGTGGATGATGAAGTCCACCAACTTGTGTTTGTACATCTGCTCTGCGTGGAAGTTGGTGATGAGGAAACTGATGTCATAGCCCTGCAACAACACAATATTGTGAAGGAGTATTTCAGAAAGGGACCCTTGAACATGAAAACGAGACAGGAAATCCCAACCTGACACCGATCATAGGCGTTCACTACTTTAGTGAAACCCATGAGCACAGACAGGATCATATCACGGGTTTCTGACGAAAGGGTGGTTATTCAGATCCTGGCACAGCTAAGGGACACAACTCTGCACTGCACTGGGTACACAATTCCACTGGGTCATGAGTTTTGGTCTTTCCTGGGCTGTGCGTCATGCATATTTGTTCTCCAATGTGATTAAACTCAGATCTTAGTTCTTGCTACAGCTAAAGAAAGATCTGAGGACATCCCATTAAGGTTCACGTCAGAACGACCTTTTATCTGACCAATCAGAGCTTTGCTTACCAGATCATGAAAGAGACAGTCAGAATGTCTTTTCTAATCACGCATCCTCGAAAATTTTAACACCGGATATTCCAAACAACAGTTGAGGTGTTTATGACAGAATCCATACAATCTATCTGCCATTTCAGAATGTTCTTTTGTTCAGTTTTCAAATGTTTAATCGAGAATTTGTAAAAATAAGTTTCAAAGCATAGTCGCCATTTTGAAGCTAGGTTAATGTCAACTTTTTGTCAGTCATTCCATTGATCAGACAAAGTTCGTAAAAGGTCGTTGTCCTCAGATCTTTGTTTGGCGGTAGCGAGAACTATAAATCTGATTTTAATGAGATTGATTTGTTCTCAGAAGTCCCTGTGCCTATTTCTCTATTTCCGACAAAGGCATTTTGTGTGTGTGAAGTGAGTTTGTTGTGAACTGCATTACTGTATTTCAGATAGCATGACACAGACCCCACGATGTGGGAAGGTGCATGTCGTGGTTTATGCCACCTCGAGGATAGAGTTTGGTTTTATACCACTTTGTTATTTTATACCACAGTAGCTCAGTCATATCAATGTGTCGCCGATTGGGCAAAGCCAAGTATGCATCTTGCCACTTTGGTGATCAAGGATCAAACGTAATAAGGTGAAAATGGGATTCAAACACATGACCAATGAATCCTTGCATGGCAAAGGGAAATAACTGCACAGCAAAGTGCACCTTAGTCATAAAATGTATATGGGTGAATTAGGTTTGAGGCTGCTTTTACCAATATTTCGTGCAATATCATGGCATGTGGGACTTCAAAAATGGACTCACACCTTACCATTTAAAAAACCAACCTGGGTCTTTGCATAGCAAATGAAAGCCTAAACTATTACCCGATAGGCTATGACACCGCCTCTACCAGCAACAACAATTTGATGCTACAAAAAGACGTTAGCATCATCTCAAATACATCACTGCAATGTCACAAGTACAACATATATATACACAGACACACACTCAGGCACAGACACACTGCCCCAAGTACAACACACACACACACACACAGACACACACGCACAGACACACTGCCCCAAGTACAACACACACACATACACACACACGCACAGACACACTGCCCCAAGTACAACACACACGCAGATACACGCAGATACACACACACACACACGCACAGACACACTGCCCCAAGTACAACACACACACACACACACAGACACACTGCCCCAAGTACAACACACACGCAGATACTCACACACACACTGGTACACACACAAGACACAGACACACTGCCCCAAGTACAACACACACACACACACACACACACACACACACACGCACAGACACACTGCCCCAAGTACAACACACACGCAGATACACACACACACGCACAGACACACTGCCCCAAGTACAACACACACGCAGATACTCACACACACACTGGTACACACACAAGACACAGACACACTGCCCCAAGTACAACACACACGCACAGGTACACACACACACACACACAGACACACTGCCCCAAGTACCACACACACACACACACACACGCACAGACACACTGCCCCAAGTACAACACACACACACACATGCACAGACACACTGCCCCAAGTACAACACACACGCAGGTACACACACGCACAGGTACACACACAAGACACAGACACACTGCCCCAAGTACAACACACACACACACACACACACACACACACACACACACACACACACACACACACACACACACACACACACACACACACACACACACACACACACACACACACACTGCCCCAAGTACAACACACACATCCCTTGTTGGTCAGTCTTCACTTACTTCTACTGGTTTTCTCCTGAGGATAATAAAGTTTTCTGCTCTCATCATCATAAACCTCATGAACTTGTGACACAAGATTTTCTCAATTTCATCAGCCTGCAATACAAAAGCAGCATAAGTAGACAAACCCATACCAGCAGGGATAACAATTCATGCACAGATTAACAGAAACAACCATACCTACCACATATACATGATAAACATCACCATAACAATGGTCACAACAGATGGCTGTCCACAATGCTTCAAGATGTGACTTCAGTGAGTAGTGAAATGGGTTTACTGCCGCTTTTAACATTATTCCAGTTATCATGGTTATATCGCGGTGTGTCAGCTTAATGGGGGAGGAAAGCCCAAAGTGATGCAGGTCTCAGACGTTGACCACTTCTGTGAAATCCATGCGCATGGGTATGGTGCTGACAAACCTAGAAACATAATTGGGGCGTACCGGGATTCGAACCACAATCATAGGTTTCTGGTGTGCCCTAGGGACGCAACTCTGCACAGCGAATTGCGGCGCCTTAGACAACTGGGCCACCCGTGTCCCCACTTCAGTGAGTAAACATAGCTGCAAGATGCATCAACAATCTTGCAGCAAGTGGCCAGTGAACATGGTGAAAGAAACACTTGATCAATACACTGCACATGGACAATCTCATGAAAATTAGATCGTAGAGATTGCTAGCGTTAACCTGGGTAGCTCAAGCAAGCACTAAGATCTAATGATAAGAAGATCGACTGCAGAACTGATCCTCTCAACCTGATCTTGCTGCTGATGTGAATGGTGATAATGCTTTTTTTAAAATTCTTAGTTATACAGATATTTCAAATGTTCAGTAACATAACCCTGTTGGGATTCTGGGTTAGAAGTTGTCCCCAGCAACCAATACCATGTATACTGGTCGTTAGAGGCAACCAAATGGATCGGGTCATCATGGTTGGTACAACATGGATCGTTGGTACAACATCAATCACTGGAATGTCTGGTCAAGACTTGATTGTTTACAAGCTGCCGTCATATATCTTGAATACTGCTGAGTGTGGTTCGTTTGTTTGTTTGTTGTTTAACGCCGCACTCAGCAATATTCAGCTATATGACGGCGGTCTGTAAATAATCGAGTCTGGACCAGACAATACAGTGATTGACATCATGAGCATCGATTCACGCAATTGGGATCAATGACATGCATCAACCAAGTTAGCAAGCCTGACTACCTGATCCTGTTAGTCCCCTTTTACGACAAGCATAGTCGCCTTTTACGGCAAGTATGGGTTGCTGAAGACCTATTCTACCCCGGACCTTCACGGGTCGCTGAGTTTGGTGCTAACCAACAAACACATGACATGACGTGATAACTGCCACAATTGTAGCCCATACAACTCAATCATTCAGTCAAATTGTCCTCACCTGTTTCACTGCTATACTAACTCGTAGTGAGTTAATGGACCCCTCTATTAAAACTCGTTCCCTTTCATTCCTGCTAATAACTACAGGTACTAAGAGCAACTCTTTACTGCTTCTGGAAAAGAAAATCAAGATTTGGTTTAGATTAATAAATCACATCCACAGTGCTGTGAATATATGTAACAGCTGGAAACACAAGGAAGTCTATTATCGTGTCTATAAACATATTGGTTTTTATAGTCCACGTCTCAACATGCTCACAGCTTCTAATAATATCAGCATGATCAGCAATGATTCAGTTTCTTTATCTTTCATGAAGAGTTAGATTTTAAGTAATCTGATGACACTGATACTAAATAAATAAAATCACAATAAAACCTGACAAATATACAATCTGTGAAAAAATTATTCCTTTAACATGTTTAAGAGTTAAACTTTAACCAGTTAACAGTAATACTGTATTTGACGTAATAAGCGCCCCGCTCTAATAAACGCTCACGGCGATATTTGCTAATATATTGGCTAATGAACAATCCCAATTAGCACCCCTTCCAATTGATTAATGTACACAAGACTTATTTATATGCACACTTAATTATGGGAAATTACATTCGGGAAAAATATATGTGTCGTACATAAACATTTCAGGCTGTCAGCATAAACCACGAAATTAATCTTTCAACTCAACTTTTACTCACCAAAATAATATTCTAATTTTGAGAGCGCCCTGGGCGCTTATTACGTCGAATACGGTAACCATTTTATTCACTTTTTCCATCTGCCCCCAAGGGGATTCCGGGGTAGACTATGTCCCAAGCAAATCATGGCGGCAGCAAAAGGTGCCTGAATGAATCTGCTGGTCCGACTTGGTTACTTGGTTGAGGGTTTGTAATCGCACCCCCTCAAATCAGTAATCCACTAATTTGTCTAATCCAGATTTAATTATTAGAGGCTGCTGACATACAGTTGTACTCTTGCTGAATGCAGCATTAAACAACAAATGCTTCCACCTCAACCTGTTCCACAAAGTGATGTTAGTGCTACAGTTGTCCTAAGGCTAGTATGAGAGTTACGATCATCTTAGCGCTAAGATCGCTTTGTGGAACAGGGTCCTGAAACAAAAGTAAGCATCAGGTTTATATTTATTTTTTGTTTATACTTACTTTACTTCAACTTCGGGTTTATTATGTCGTTCCACTATTTGTGAATCAAAGTTCTGCAGGCACATTGCAGCGGTAAGCGTATGCTTAACCGCTGTAAGATATGGCTTCAATGTCGCTGCCTGGAAAGAATACCATACAGATGTCAATACTATAACTTAAGTCAACAACTGTCATTGAAATGCAACATTCATATTTCCTCAGGGTTTGATACAAACTATTGCATCTAACATGTCTAATACACATACAATTACAAATGATGGACACAAATATTTTACATTGAGGGTCCTGTGGGACGCTCAACAGTTGGGCTGTTTAAAACATTAAATGTAACAAAATTGTAGATTGTTCTTACATGTTGTATACATGATATAACCAACTTTTCTATTCTGATAAGGAATACAATCAATGTCGAGGGTATCAATGGCTGTTTTCCTTAATCTAAAATTGAAACCCTCATCTTTATTAGGCTTCAGGCTTCTGAGCATGTGCACTAAAATTATTGGAAATGAAATGAAGCATGGCACATGTCACCTCCAGGGTCCCCCATGTTCAATAATTAGGACCCACCAAATTTATTACTGGGAGTTCCCAGGGCTCGAAAATAAACAGTGAGTGAGTGAGTGAGTATGGTTTTACGCCGCTTTGAGCAATATTCCAGCAATATCACGGCGGGGGACACCAGAAATGGGCTTCACACATTGTACCCATGTCGGGAATCGAACCTGGGTCTTCGGCGTGACGAGCGAACGCTTTAACCACTAGGCTACCTGACCGCCCCCGAAAATAAACAGACCCAGTTAAATCCCTATTTTTTGTGTGCACAAATAATAAGTATGATAAGAGGAAGTATTTTTTCACATGTTTAAGCCACTTTTGAACAATGTTGCAGTTGTGGTGAGTGAACTCTCACCACTAGGTTACCATGGTCACCCCAACCAAAATCAGGTAATAAATAATAAGTGTCCTTATTTACCATGTTTCCCTTTATAAACTACAATTTCTAAATAGGTTTGTCATATGAAGTCATTTTAAATAGTTGCAATGTTATACATGTACAACAGGCTAATTCATTGTCAAATCAATTTCAAATTATCAAGGATTAAACAATTTCACATGGCCCTCCAAAACACTACAACATGGCTTCATAATACTAAAAATAGCGGTTATCACATTTATCACCTGAATGACCCTAGTCTTCTTTTGAAAACAATGTATCTGCTGAATGTCAACTACAAGAACAAGTTTATTGATAGCACAACAAAGTTGTAAACATGTAAAGTTAAAGGGACTTTAATCATGTTAATACATAAATATGCAGACATTAAATAAATGACTGCTGTATACATGGTATACGTGACCAAGATGGATATATAAATAATTCAGGTCCCAAATGACTTTTTTTAACTATGTATAAAAGATCTGATAAAATTAGCTCCCTAAATTGGCCTTTAAAGTACCTATAGATTTATTAATTTTATGTTCTCATTCTTGAGGCTGGTTTTGTCTTCAGCGTTGGACCCTCCATGGCTCTTGGCTACAAGTTTTCCAGTATAAATATCACTGTCATTAATACAATCTCAAAATTGTTACTCATATAAAAATAAGGCCCTGAATAAGCTGAAAGCATGTTTCAATCCATGGTTGAACAGCATTTCTAACTTAAACATGTGAGTGAGTTGGGTTTAACACCACTTTTAACAGTATTCCAGTTATATCACGGTGTGTCAGCTTAATCATGTTAATGTGGGAGGAAAGCCCGAAGTAATGCAGGTCTCAGATGTTTACCACTTCGGTGAAACCCACAAGCACGGTGCTGACAAACAAACCTAGAAATATAATCGGGGCGAACCGGGATTCGAACCACAATCATAGGTTTCTAGCGTGCCCAAGGGACGCAGCTCTGCACAGCGAATCGCGGCGCCTTAGACGAATGGGCCACCCTCCCCCCCCCCACACCTTAATCATGTGAAAGCTACATACAATCACTGATCCGCGTATCATCTGTTATCTAAGGTCAGGTTTAAATAAATTTTCAAATTCCTTCCTTAACAAATTTTCCACGTTGATGGCATGTTGTTAATGTAATATAATTAATATTTGTATTATTTTAAAGCCTAATAGTAACAGTAAGTCAAACGATGAGCTGAAGGGGCACAGACACAAAATCTGTCACTAATGACAGCACCAGCCTCGGGCTGCACCTTGCATTGAATACATACAACGAGGAAGGAAGTAAAATTGCTCATTTCGCCATCAGTGAATGGACGTACATTGCCGGCCTACGAAACAACCGCCGGCCTCACAGAAAGATTAGAAACAAAGTAACCATTACGTTAAAGTGGCTGAAATCAATACTTTACTAGAGTTAATGCACAAAACAACAGCAGGATTAGCTGTTAATTCTCTACAGGTGCAGAGTTCATGAGTCAGAGTTACTCAAGTTCGCTCCTTTCCAGTTGCACTTCCGGATTTCGGACGATCTTTACTTCTATCGAAAAGGCAAAAAAGTAATAATTGACAATATTTCCTAAAAACTGACGATTCCATGAATACACTGTGGTGTCAAAATGAGTTACCAAACACAATTGTCGAGCCTGAATGTCAAATAAGATTAAACAAAATTAGACGAATACACCCACCATAGTCGACTGAACAAACCGGAAGTGTGTGACCTGCCGGTGACTGAGCGCCCTCTGGTTAGAATAGAGTTATCGCCCCAAAGTCTCTATCGATGGAGGGCTCTTTCCCATCACATGGAGGATGTCCCGGAACCTCTCGATATTACTCTTTTATGACATAGATATTGAACATACCGTTGATACAGAGTATACACACTAGCTGATCATCAATACTCAATCAAGTAACATAAGTTTATACGTTTTAAAAACAGAGAAAAACAATATTATGTACAAATCTTAAGTTTCAAATGAGTAAACCTCAATATTGATTTGTTGCTTGTAAGTCTATCAACGCTGGGTAGAGATCTATATTAAAAAGGATATGTAATTTCGATTTGCTCACATAACTGACAAATTTCGCAAATTGTGCTCTGAACCAGAAAGTTTTTCCAAGACATGGGGAATGCAAATTTGCACCATGACCCATATCGTCAGCATATCAACTGCTGAGATATGTTAAATGTACATTCTTACACTGAAAGGTCACCCAGGGGCACACCCACTCAATATCCATTCCATATTCTTTGATCTCAGACAAAAAGCAATACAAAGTACATCTAAAGACAAAAGAGGTCTCTGGAATACTAATACTGTGACTCTCTCGGACCGCCTCTGTCAACGAGCGGATAGAGAGTCTGTCAGAAGAGCGGAAGGTCTGTAGTTCGATCCCCGGCCGCGTCATACCAAAAGACGCCATAAAAAAAGTTAATAATTGTTACCCTGTATGGCCCCAACATTAAGGGGATAAAACGAGGACTGCAGGAATGATCGTCTCAGAGTCAGCATATTGTGTCTGAGTGGGGCATACATGTAAGCTGCGGCATGGTATAGTCTGACCAAAATTATTGAGAATTTTTCAAATCATTTTGACCATCAATATTCACCATATGAAAGGTGTGTACACGTATAGAACCAATGCTTTCATTGATTCAAGGGAGACAAATTCGCGTATCATATTTGTAAAGTGTGACCAGAGTTGTCTCCCTTGGTAAACAAGTTAGCAAGCTCCTTCCCAGCGTCATGTCCGCTAGCTATGAGAGTGTAACGAAGGTGTCAGACCTTTGTTACACTCTTAGAGCTAGCGGACAACGTCAAAAGGAACACACA
The DNA here is from genome assembly GCF_023055435.1 of Haliotis rufescens. Taxonomy (NCBI): domain Eukaryota; kingdom Metazoa; phylum Mollusca; class Gastropoda; order Lepetellida; family Haliotidae; genus Haliotis; species Haliotis rufescens. The sequence continues at coordinate 7,719,814 of NW_025963924.1, forward strand.
TCATCCAGGTGAACTAATATGGTTTTACGCCGCGTTTAGCAATGTTCCAGCAATATCGCTGGGGACACCAGAAATAAGCTTCACACATTGTACCCATGTAGGGAATCAAACCTTGGCCTTCTAGCGAATGCTTTAACCACTAGGCTACCCTAATGCCGCCACACACACCCCAGAAGCGACTAGGTAAAGCAAGCTTTGATCTCAGGTTTGTCAATATGTACCTCCAATAAGTGCATGCAGTATATTAGACCACACATTATTTTTTGGTTTTCAGTTTTTTGCTCACCACCTGGCGTTACTCGAAAAAAAGTAATAATTAGGAATTGACTTTAATAATTTTGTTTTTATGGGGAAATAAACTTAAAAATAGGCGTATACACTTTAAATTGTAAATGATACCATGGCATTAAATTGGGTAACCAAGCAACATTGTTGCGTTCATGTTATCAATAAACCGAAAAGGGACAACGCCCACGAGTGGACTATGTTGTTTCCTGTTGGCCGGGCTTGTGCGTCCATTTTGCCTTGAATATTCTCATTGATTTTGTATTGTTGTCGTGGGTTTGAATACCGGTTCGCCCGATTATTCTTTTCAGGTTTTTGTCATCACCATACCCATGCTCATGGGTTTCACCAAAGTGGGGTTAGTCTGTGAACCCGGCATCACTTGGGTTACGCCGACACACCGTAATATAACAGTTACTGGAATAGTACTCAATCACTCCCCCCCCCCCCCCCTCCTCCCACTCTCCTAGTCGCCCCTCACTAACTCACTCTCTTCTCCCACTCACTCCCCCCTCCTCTCCCACTCACTCACTCCCCCCTCTCCTCGTCGCCCCTCACTAACTCACCCCCCTCCTCTCCGACTCACTCACTCACTCGCCCCCCTCCTCTCCCGTTCACTCACTCACCCCCTCCTCTCCCACTCACTCACTAACTCACCCCTCCTCTCCCACTCACTCACTCACTCACCCCCTCCTCTCCCGTTCACTCACTCACTCCCCTCCTCTCCCACTCACTCACTCACCCCCTCCTCTCCCGTTCACTGACTGACCCCCTCCTATCCCACTCACTCATTCACTCGCCCCCCTCCTCTCCCGTTCACTCACTCACTCCCCTCCTCTCCCACTCTCCTCGTAGCCCCTCAATAACTCACCTCCTCCTCTACTACCCACTCACTCTTCTCGTCCACTAATTTACGACCCTCGACGATGATAGACCCGGATGTTTTAATGGGTGTGGTCAGCAGACGAATTTGTATTTTGTCCATGTACGCCCCATGGTCGCAAATCTATGAACTGGTTGAACATATACTCCCCTTTATTTCATTATGTAAACACGGGATATCACCCAATAATACAGTCGACTACCCCTTTTCCCCGCTATAACGCAACAACGAAGTGATAACACGCTTCTACAGTCATTATCAGCTGTTGCGATGAATATAGACAAATGAAGTTTATGTGATAAATCACTTCCCACAGCTGCCACGTGGTGTAAACACATTCAATATTATTGATTACATCCAGCATAACAGCTACAAAACGCGTTTGGTCTTTGGGAAGCCTTGATAACGGGGCGCTTCCCTCTTCCGTTCTACGCTGTTATCACGTGATCCGACCTCGAGGAGGAAAAAATATATATAGAAATGTGTGCTTGGGTTCCAGTTAAATTTTGATTGACATTTGTCACGTACATTATATATGACATTTGTGTATACACTAGCGAGCGAGGAGTATTCAGTGTTTCGTATATGAATTCATTCATATGCAAATTCATTTTAGCGCGGTTACATCTACAGGTAACCTAGCTCGCTCAACATTGAAAACAGTATTTTTATCTCCTAATTCGGTACCGGGAAATTCCGTGTTTCAAATGTTAGAGTTAAATATGCTGCCGTAAAGAGCTTTTCATGTTTGTTAAATCAGAGGATCACCTTAAGCTGTACCGATAAATATAAGTGAATTTTGAAAAGAACCGTTGTAATCTCGTAGTTCTACACATAGTGTTTCAATGACCATGTCTAGGCTGCACGTGTTCAGTTTGAAACAAAGGCACAATATGTTTTGATTGTTTGTTTGTTGTTTAACTCAGCAATATTCCTTGTATATATAACGACGGTCTGTAAATAATCAAGTCTGGACCAGACAATCCAGTGACTGACACCATGAGCATCTATCCACGCAATTGGGATACGATGACATGCATCAACCAAGTCAGCGAGCCTGACCACCCGCTCTAGTTAGTCGCCTCTTACGGCAAGCATAGTCGCTTTTTACGGCAAGAATGAGTTGCTGAAGACCTATTCTCACCTGGATCTTCACGGGCCAGGTACAAAATGTACTGCCGTATCCTGATAATATGCTATAACCATTAAACCAACCGCTAATTATATGGCATCGTAAACACGACCACCTGCATGGCTGTTTGGTGCGATGTACCCATTAACACCGTGTCACCACTAAAATTTAAACGATTAACTTGCTTGTCACGCAGGAAGCCTGTATACAATTATAATAGGTCCTGTTGTCTACACTAATTCAAAGTACATTTAAAGCGGCGTAAAACCTTATTCATTTAAGCTGGTTACACAGAACCTAAATCTGTTTGAAACCATGCGTGCGATAGAACAGGGGTTAATGTAAATGTTCTGGGGTTAACGCCGTTTTCGAGAGTAATTCATGTGGTGCTTTAGGGTGCGGCCGATATTTAGGGTCTGTCACAACCTTGCTTGTGCGGCCGTACACTTACATACTATCACAGCCGGGATAATGTTGGTCGCCAGCCACACCCCAATGCCGTTATGTCCATTCAATCCTCACATCATAGTCGCCAATGGAGTAAGCAAAATACAAACGGGGAGTGTTTTGTTTTGTTTGTTGTTTAACGCCACACTCAGCAATATTCAAGCTATATGACGACGGTCTGTAAATAATCGAGTTTGGACTAGATAATCCAGTGATTGTTGTCATACGCATCGATTGACGCAATTGCAGGGATATACGATGACATGCATCAACCAAGTCAGCGAGCCTGACCACCCGATCCCGTTAGTTGCCTTTTACGGCAAGCATAGTCGCCTTTTACGACAAGCATAGTCGCCTTTTACGGCAAGCACAGTCGCCTTATACGACAAGCAAAGTCGCCTTTTACGACAAGCATAGTCGCCTTTAACGGCAAGCATGGGTTGACCAATTCTAACCCGAGTACAAATGTGGTGTTTCAGTTAAATACGGTTATAACGAACACGCTTATAACGAACTGACGGATATAACGAACTTACTTTTCTGGTCCCGACTATTTGCTGTAGTTATGCTGTATATATGCTTATAACGAACTACGGTTATAACGAAGTAAAATAAGTGGTCCCTTTGAGTTCGTTATAACCGTAGTTTACTGTACTTTGTTGAAATTGTATCCGCTGGAGTTCCGGCAAAGTATATATTGTTTTCAGTGAGTGAGTATTGTTTTACGCCGCATTAGCAATATTCCAGCAATATCATGGCGGGGGGGGGGGGGGGGGGGGACACCAGAAATGGGTTTGACATTAACATTAAAGCCTCGGTACAAAGAATGTTATTCGCACAGTCTCTCCAGTGTTAATTCCCTGATCTTCCCTAATCCAACGGAAATGCTGTTGATGTCCCTCAACTTGAGATCGCTTGAACGGTTTCAGTTTCAGAAACCATATTACAAAAGCTTTACATTAGGGGAGTTGAGGTGAACTGATACCATGCAGCAGTATAACATGAATATTCCACTCAGACACAGTATACTGACTCCGAGTGGACCAGTCCTTGTCTTAGCCCCTTAAGGCCGAGCGCCAGACAGGGTAACAAAAAGTACCATCTTTTAACGTCTTTTTGTATCATTACACATTAAAACGTTCATTGACTGAACAAGGTCTAATATTCTGAAGAGACACGGAAAGAGTGAGTATGGTTTTACGCTGCTTTATCAATATTCGTTGACATACCAAAAGCGTGTGTGCAATCCAACGTAGACGGTGTTATATCAACCACTGGTTGGTCTAGTCCTGACACAATTAGCCAGGTCGCTACTGAAGGTCTGTCTTCCAAAGTTCATTCAAGTTCTAGCCATGCTTGTCAGCCATTGTTTCCAAAAAATACCAGTCCTGTTTTGTCTGCCCTTAAACCACCTAGTAATGATGGGTACATTTTCTACCCCAAATCCCCCAAAGACAAACAAGCACTGTGGAAATGGGCACCTATTTTACCCCAATCCCTCAACCAGACAAGAACAAGGTGAGGAGAAATGGGGGTTTAATGTTAAAGATTATTGCACTTATATTGTGACGTGCATGCACGTGTTTGTCTGTGGCTACCTGTACTGGTTCGAAAAAATGTTGGTTTCATAAACTAAGTGCAAGCCCACTGAGATATCACGCCGCAGTTTAACAGGCATACCCCACTCAGACACAGTATACTGAGCAGGCCTTGTTTTATCTCCTTAATGACAGGCAGAGTAACAGCAAGTACCATAATATATAGTCTTTTGGTATGACATGACCGGGGGATCCAACCACCGATGTTCCGCCTTCTTGGCAGGCGCTCTTTCTTCTGAGACCCCCAGGTAGGAGATGAACACTGGCTCCTTGGGGCCTATTCTTCCTGAGACCCCCAGGTAGGAGATGAACACTGGCTCCTTGGGGCCTGTTCTACCTGAGACCTCCAGATAGGAGATGAACGCTGGATCCTTGGGGCCTGTTCTACCTGAGACCTCCAGGTAGGAGATGAACACTGGATCCTTGGGGCCTATTTTACCTGAGACCCCCTGGTAGGAGATGAACGCTGGCTCCTTGGGGCCTATTCTTCCTGAGATCCCCTGGTAGGAGATGAACGGTGGCTCCTTGGGGCCTATTTTACCTGAGATCCCCCGGTAGGAGATGAACACTGGCTCCTTGGGGCCTATTCTACCTGAGACCCCCAGGTAGGAGATGAATGCTGGATCCTTGGGGCCTATTTTACCTGAGACCCCCAGGTAGGAGATGAACACTGGCTCCTTGGGGCCTATTTAACCTGAGACCCCCAGGTAGGAGATGAACACTGGCTTCTTGGGGCCTATTTTACCCGAGACCCCCAGGTAGGAGATTAATGCTGGCTCGTTGGGGTCACAGGTCGTTGTGAGACAGAGGGTCTTGGGGGACCTATTCTGCCCTACAATCCCATATTTGTAAAGATACTAATGAAAAAACCCAAATCCAGCTGAGTTTATTCCATATTTTAATACTCTGTGAGACAGTAGACATGAGCTGGACTTCTAGCAGTGAGCACTGACCGTGTTGAACCTACAATACAGACTTCAGTCACACACTGACCACTCAAGCAAAGTGTATACTAAAATATCTAGTCCATATTGCTTCATGTGTTCAAAATACTTGCAGGAAATAGTGGTAAAACATTCCAATATGGTTTCAGAAACTGAACATGCATCATATCAGGATACCTCCATCTTCCCGAAGCAAGTGCGTTAACTTACTATAAAAGTCCAGTTTCACCTTTAAAGTCAGTTAACTCTCTTGCCTCGGGAAAAGGGACACCCTCAAGATACTGCATAAATTGAATTGAAACAGCTTTTCCCTGTTCTTGCATATATGCCTTATTCAAATAATTTTCCATATCAGTCCCTCCCACCCTGATATGCTACTCAACATTTGCTAAGGTGAGTGAGTGATTATGTTTTTTTACACCCTTTTAGCAATATTCCAGCAATATCACGGCAGGGACACCAGAAAGGGGCTTCACACATTGTACCCATGTGGGGAATTGAACCCTGGTTTTCAGCGCTATAACCGCTAGGCTACCCCAAAGCCCCCATTTGCTAAGGACCAAAATAGTCATCTTTAGACAAAGGAGTGATCATTAGAAAATGTTGAGTGGTATGTTTAGTCCTGCCATGCGACTTGTTTCAGGCAAAACAGGACACTTTCAACAGTCCCCAAAGTCTTGCAAGTTATCTATTTGTATAAATAATAAGATACAAAAAACATGCACACAGTAAGTGTAAGTTTGCAATAGTGTTCCCCTTAAAGCAAGCATTATTGTTTTGTGAACACAGCTTCCTGTTATGTTGGTTTGTAATATCAGATATGTGATGCGTCAAAGTCCACCACAGTCAGTCATATCAAAATGTGTCCAACATTGCATTCGTCAGTCTAGTGGACAAGGCCCCTGCATTTGATGTACATGTGAACAGAAATATATTTATACAAATGGTGTATGTTGATAATATGATATATTTACAATGATGGCCATATTCAGAAATACACAAGCTAGAATAATATACAATCTTAACTCTCTTCATCCAGAGATGCACATACCAAATTGAGGCAAATTAAAAACATCTGAGATAATATGGGTCTAAAATTAAAAAAAATTTACAATAAAATTGCAGTAACTGTCAGCATAATTTACTGCATGATTTTCATAAAAATAAATCGTTTTGCATTGAATTTCTGCAAACCTGCCCATCCCAAGCTCATACAAGCGATCGTTATTAATTGGTTGCAGATGTGACAATACCTTTATCAAGATCAATAACTAAATTGAATGGCGATGTCATATTTAAAAATGTTGTCAGAATATGATACAAAATAGGATTCCACCACAAGTCGGCTTCACCCTGTTTTCAGCAGTATCCTTGCCCAAACAACGGACAACACAAAACAAGCACTGTGTTTCTTATACCACCGGATCCAGATCACGGCAAATGGGCGACCAACAAGCAATTCAGGCATCATCATAGAGGTTACTAACAACTACCAAAAATCCCATACATGACTTCCAACATTTCGGGACTTACTCTCATTTAAGCTAGACCCTGGGCCTTGTTTAGGGCTGGGATGGGTACTCGGGTCGGGTGGGTCCTGAATAGGCCCCAGGTACTCACAGGACTACCCGGACCTGTGGTTAGTCACATGATATATTGTATATAGACAAAAACTCTATGGCTCAGTGGTTACACTACAAGTCGCGAATGTTCGCATTTCTTTCTGACTATGCCCCCATTACTTTTGACTTGTATATGTTGGAGTAAAGATAAAGCTTCAGTCAACTTCCATGTAAGCATGATCAGATCATTTGATACATGTATCTAAATAGGTTTTGCCTGGGCTGCGGGAAAAAACAATTCCCTAACAGACATTTTGTTCCAAACTCTTGAGACCTACAGTGGGTACCTGGGTAGGGTTGGGTAAAAGGTGGTGGGGTACCCAGGGGAGTAAATTTGGACTCATCCCAGCCCTAGCCTTGTTCCATGTAAGGGAATGACTACAAGAGTTCAATGTTAAATTATGGAGAGTTATGACCACTGTGGTCAAAATGTCTCTGTCTCAGGAAGAGATCATTGTGGCATTGTTCCCTGTGAAGGTGACGTCTGATTGGGCAAACAGTGATGGTGCTTCACATCTGTTTTTGACTGATCAGTAATGACTTCCGCACAGCTGACACCATGCCATTGGACCTGTATGTACAGTGGGCAAAGGGAGATAACACATCTGGACAAACAAGACTACCTGACCTAGCCTGCATTTGGTGATTAACACATAAGAGTAAATACATGTCATGGCTATGCAGAATACCCTAACCTAACTGGAGGTGGGGGGTAGAGGTTGTGGTGGGGTGACGGTGATGGGGTGACGGTGATGGGGTGGAGAGGTGGTGATGGAGTGGGATGGGGTGGAGAGGTGGATGATGGAGTGGGATGGAGGCGGCTGTGGTGATATTTACAGCCATTAAAACCAGTGATCATTAAAAGTACCTGTTCACCTAAAAGTGAAGTAAATGTTTCTTCATGTAAATGTAAACATAACTTCATATGGGAAATTGGTATGTAGTGAGAGTTGTTTTTCACACTGATTTACCAAATGCTTCATGCTATATATCTCTACTTGAGTGTGTGGGTTTTAATGCCGCTTTGAACAGTATTCCAGTTACATTGTGGCGTGTCAACTAATGTGGGAGGAAATACCGAAGTGATGCAGGGCTCAGATGTTGGTTTACCGCAGGTATGGTACTGACAAACCAAGAAACATACCGGTAATTGGGGCGATCCTAAGTTTTTAAGGCGTGCACAAGGGACGCAATTCTGCAAAGTGAATTGCAGCACCTGAGATGTCTCAGCCACCCATGCATCTACTGCCATATCATGAGATGATGAGATGGACCGGATGACCTGAGTTGATGAAGAGAGTGGATGAAGATCAAGCACGGCGACATATCCTCGGAGGTCTTCCAGATGTACACACTGTGTCCTTCTCAACACAATCATATAACAGGAGACATGGAACAATAAAAAATCAAGTCTTCCTAAATTATTTGTAAATGACCATAATGACATATTTGATACAAATATTATTGAGGTCTCCCCTAGGAAATGTTGCTTAAAACATGTTCGGAACACTCAACAACACAGGACAGACATTGGACAATATGTCCTCATAAATCTAACCCACATATTTCATACAATTTCTCAAACACAAACAGTGATATTGAAGAAGACGAACGGCCAAATGATATTTTTATGATTTTATCAACTATTGACAGGACATTCTTCAATATCACTACAAAGTTTAGAACAATATTCAGGATATTTTAACGGACAATGAGTCAATGTCCTAGAAAGAGAACCAGTCTGAACCCGGATATGATCCCAGGAAAATATTGCTTAAAATATCTTCCCAAACCTCAGCCTGAGTTAATGTAAAGCTACTAAACTTGTGTTCTCTTGACTGGCATTGTTATGACATATACAGATACAATTCTCGGTATATATATTACTATACTATTTCTACTTAAAATTGTACAAAACCCATCAGAACTAGAAACAAGACTAAACAAAACGAAACAAAACAAAACATGAGAACAAAACCTGACCTGATTCTGTCATCATATAAAATTCTAAAACTTCATCAGAAACAGTTTTGTGGCAATAGTTTCACATGAAACTTCATATTACAATCATTCACAACACTAATAAATACATAATGCTGGTGTATTATATAAGTACTGGGTAAGGGCCTCACAGGTGACACACAGGCCCTTACTGTGAATAAGTCACACATTCTGTCACTGTCCTTATCATAAGACTTACTGATGCAACATGAACGTAGGGTACAGTAGAGTGATATGCATCGGGATGAACCTGCCAAGGTATACTGTTGGAAATATATGAGGAACAAACGGAAATGGAAATTTATCAATCTTATTAAGATCAGATCATTACTCCAAAACTATACCTCACTACCTGAAGACCTGACAAACCCTCCCTAGAAGGTAGACCTGTGTGAACTTTGATTGCCCAATCTATATGAGACCACACATTTTTTATCTTGTTGTTTTACAGGACCGCCGCCCCTACTGAAAGCAGCCGATCCAAGAAATATATTAAATATAACAACATTTTTATTTTTATTATGTCTTCCGCAAGTAATATAGACCCTCTTGTACAATAAAAAAATTATATATATATCAATTCCATGTCTATATTACTATCAATGATTCAAGAAGCCAGCTGCAGTTTTGACTCCATGGCAGAATGACTTCCATGAAAATGAATAAATAAAATGATTGACATAGCCATATATTTTATTTATACAAAATTTCAGCCTAACATATGCTTCTCTCTTTATAATGTTCATAAGGCCAGACTTTTTGTTTTGGGGGTTTACAGAATTTTAAACTTCAGGTCGGTAGGTCAATAATAAAGAAATCAACTTTCAAATATTTAAAAAAAATTTAAGTGGGTAGGAAAAAAGGTGGAGGTGAGAGGAATAGGGATTCGTCCAAAGTCATAATTTAAATAATCTATTTATATAGACAGTGACAGGAAAATTATTTTTTTAAAACATTTTACATTGTTTAGTTTGGCGAGGGGAGTCTAATTTAAACAGTTCGCAGAAACAACCCCACGATATGACATCTGTGGACGATTCAAGTCCGTATGAGCATGTGAAGTATGAATTCACATTTGTGTTTTGATATTTATTCCGATTTGATATAAACTTCTTGTCACATTTGTAATTATCACAGATTAATCATCATCATTGTAAACATTAGATCATGATCTACTGACCTACGTCAGGTCAAAGACAGTCATGGACAGACAAAACAACATAAAACAATCGATTTGCACAAGCAGATTGAGATGTATCCTCAACATTAATATTGAAGAAATACATGATCAGTTCATCCACCTGAGAACAACTTCTTTCCCGGGAAGAGGTACCTCCATGTTTGTATATCATGTATATATATGGCATTACTGGCAGTCAAACGTGTGATGTATTCCACTCGGGACAGAAAACAGACATTGTGACAATAAACAGTATGTACATTGACACATACGAGGAACAGTCCAGGTTATGATGTAATCATGTACTAGACGGACACATGGCACTTTACAGTAAAACCAGGTTGTGTTCAAATAATTCAGTGCTGGAATGTGACAAAATGGCCGTCTTGGCAGCCATATTGAAAAAGCTATTTATAGCCATTACTAAGTCATTTTGGTTAACAATGTACCAGTAGTGAAATAAGGCATTTGTGTAGTTAGTAGTTAGGGTCACATGTGTTCTTTTTTTTGCAATACTGTAAATCATGAAATTAATACGTCACCAAATTAATACAAGTGCCGACCCCTATCCAATAATAAATCATTAAATTAATGCAAGTAACCCTAACTTTGAAATTAATTCATTAATTAATGACAACACCTTTACTGCAGATTAAGAAAAATAATATCATTTTCCTTACTAGAAGAAAGGAACTGACTTGGCATGTGATCAGACTTCCATGGAAGAAGCAGCAGGGATGCTAAATGTGGCATATTTAAATGAGACAGGTAAGAATAACTGGAAAAATTGTAATGGTTTCAGGCATTGTTACAAGAGTGAGAGACAATCTCATTTAAACAGATCTTAGTTGTAACTATCGCCAAACAAAGATCTGAGGACATCCCATTACGGGTCATGTCAGAACGACCTTTCATCCGACCAATCAAAGCGTCGCTTACCAGATCATGAAAGTGATAGTTGGAATGTGTTTTCTAATCATGCAATCATGAAAACATTAACACGGAGTATTCCGAACGACAGTTACGGCTCGTATGACTGATTCCGTCAAAATTATTGTCAAACTCTCGCTTCTGTGGGATAAACATTTGAACGGAGGAGGCGTTGCACAGTACATGGGAAGCACTGTCATGCAATCGCAACCATATATTAGACATTCCGGAATGATCGTTTGTTCAGTTTTCAGAATTTTAATCGAGAACTGTGTCAACATATTTTTCAAGCGTAGTCTGAAATAGAAGTAGCCAGGTTGAAACGAGTGTCGTAAAGTTCAAGAAAGCTGCTTTCTAATTGGCTGATGTCGACTTCTTGTAAGTTGTTTCAGGGGTTGGTCTAAGTTCGCGAAAGGTTGTTCAGATCTTTGTTTTGCGGCAGCGAGAACTTCGATCTGATTTGAAGGAGATTGGTGAGAACCAGGTTTTGAACGTAAATAAGCAATCTTTTCTAATAAATCAGTACCACCTCTTCTGCTGTTTCTGTACTGGACATTTTCAGTGAGGATGGAACGACTTCCCCTGGCTGTTCACGCAGGGAGCTACTGCATAGATTGTCCTCACAGTTGTCAATACGCAACTAGGAATTTAACATTTACAGGAAATATCTAATCTTGTAAGCAGACATACCAGTCACAAACAATCAGACCGACATGGAAAAGGGCGGTATAAGCAGTACGTACAAAATATTTCTCTTATGAAATATAGACATGTGGGAATAAAGGCACACATCCCAGAGCAACCACTATCACATTAAACTGATGATCTACTTACTATGAGCGCTGTTGTAACCATGGGAAAGTAAATCCAAGACACAGTACACAGACAGCCAAATGTTTGTACCTACTGGACGGAGAGATGTGTAAATATAGCCATGATCTATGAAATGATGCAAATACGTTTTTGTCACTTTAGTGTATGATCTGATGGTGAATGCAAAACATACACTTGCAGTGGTAGAAATCAACTCACGAGGCACTAGTTCCAAAAATGATATGTAAGGAAAGCTATCACACATGTGACAAGGTCTGTTAAATTTTATATCAATATTGATCATCCTCGATTATCCAGGGTGTTTTATCGCCATTCTATAATGATAAAAACCCTGGACCATTTCAAACCATAGCTTCAGTTTGAGTCTGGTTCAAAGGACAAGACACAACACTAAAAGTGATGATGCTTCTAGGTGTCGGGAATATGACTTCGTTTTTCTTGGCATCCAATTTAAGAACTTTTGTGTCATATCAGTGTACAGTGTATTTCCTGACTCTTTCAAAAATTAAAATAAAAAATAAAGGGTACTACACTGAGGCATCCAGAACACCACTTAACAGGGCTGGGAATCAGGTGTACCAAAGTGTGGTTGGCTCCTCAGAATGAACACTGTAATCCATGATTGAAACAAGTGACGTTATCCTCACTACCGTCTCACATACAAATGGGGATGCCTGACGGCAGTCTGACTACCCTCCTCCTATGTTGATACTCAAGAAAACATCTTTTCCAGCAAAAAGTTCATTTCCAAATCTTTTGATTCGACTAAATATATTGAGAACTGGTAACAGGATGAGTCTGCAATTTGATTAATATTAATGCAGATTCATGCAGAACTCTCATTTAGAGAGTCATTTTGATTGGTTGTTGGAAATGTTGTGCCAAGTAAGTGATACATGCTATTGAGATGGTGATGTTACTTCGAATATGAAGCTTCGGTGATGAAAGGGTCTCTTGAATATCTCTTGAGGCCTACAGCGTGTACCCGGATAGGGTTGGGTCATAGGGTTGGGTCATAGGGGGTGGGTACCCGGCTCATAAATTTGGACTCATCCCAGCCCGAATCCCCAGATTCAAATACCAAAGGAGCAAAAATCAAGGACCCCTCTTAATTTGAAACCCTGCCCATATCAACATGTTTGACAGTTAGAAACAAGAAGACCATTGACAGTATCACATGTGACTTGCATACTTCATGAATGCAGAATGCTTGGGTATACTGTTGAATGCATCTATACTACAGAATATCACAACCTGGTTTATATACAGATATATTTGATGTCCTCATGTCTGAACATGTGGATATGTCTTGCATTGCCCTCATCTGTGAAATAATAAGTCCCAGCTGCAGTTACACTGTTCCTGTAGATGGTGAACAGAATAAAATTGTCAAAACACAGATGCATATCCTCATCACCCCAACTGGTGACCTGATGACCTTTGATTTCCGCTGAAGGTGACCTCCTGTGTCAACGTAGATGGAGACTGGATGCTGCATGTCCAACCTCCAAGGGTTTGCATGATGGCAGGTTGGTTGTGCTATGGAAAATATCTCCGCTGTTGGTTCTATGTAGAATATCTCCACTGGTTGGTTCTACGTAGGACATCTCCACTGGTTGGTTCTACGTAGAACATCTCCGCTGGTTGGTTCTACGTAGGACATCTCCGCTGGTTGGTTCTACGTAGGACATCTCCACTGGTTGGTTCCAAGTAGACCACCTCTACCAGTTGGTGCTATGAGAAGAGGGACTCTTCACAGAACTTGAGCTGCCAGATTTTGCCAGCAAACAGGTCAAATTTCTCCTTCCCAAGCAACTCTACCAGGCGGGGCTGAAACAAGGGCAGGTAACTCATCTTGTACACATTTGTTATTGTGGAGCTATCAATTTTTACCTACCAAACTTGCACCCAGAAAAAGTCCACCTTATGAATCAGGCATCTATCAGGACTTTTGATGACACAAACATGCAAACATGTGCACCATGTCATCAGACTTTATTTTGGTTGTTTGTTTGTCACACTCAGCAATACTCCAGCTATATGACGGTGGTCTGTAAATAATTGAGTCTGGACCAGACAATCCAGTGATTGACATTACAAGCATCAATCCACGCAACTGGGATACACTGACATGCATGAACCAAGTCAGCAAGCCTGACCACCCGATCCCGTTAGTCGCCTCTTACAACAAGCATATCCCAGATCTTCAGACTGCATTTTGTCCTCACTTTAGATTGAAAGAATAATAACTACAGACAAATACCATACCATAGCTACAGGGCTTCAGATAATTCTTGAAGTCCTTGATTTTTCTTTGGTTCTATGTATTCTTACAAATTTATTGCATATTCTTCAACAGATGATTTGGACATTTCCAAAGAAGCTATAATCTTAACTGATGTTTCAGGTGAAAGGACTCACTTGGTTTTGCTTTCTTTATATACACAAATGAAGTAGTTTAATGCTTAGATTCCTTAACGAGAGAGTCAGGCAGCACACTTCATCATCACAACAGTCATACAAGTTACGATAAGAGAGTTGGTGGTTTTATGCATTATTCAGGGCAGCAGAGTTCATGTACGTTCATTCGATCAGTTACAAAAGATCAGTAAAGAAATACAGGTGCACAAGCTGACAAGGCTTCATCGGCTAATAATGCAATCTTATTTCAGTAGTGTTTTTATAAAAAAAATTATAATTTAATAGATTGGGTAATGGTGATAGTTTTGTTATGAGGACACTAGTGCTTGGATGGGTAACTTGGGTACTCGGGTCGGCTGGGTCCTGAGTAGGAGCCGGGTACCCACAGGACTACCCGGACCCGTGTTTAATGACAAAAATTATCTAAAACTCAATGGTTACACTATAAGACACTAATGTTCACATTTCTTTCTGACAATGCACCCATTCCTTCTGACTTTTGTATGTTTGAATATGGATAAATAAGATAAAATAAGATAAAATAAGATAAAACTTCATGCATTAAACTTCAGTGTATGCATGAGCGGATCGTCTTACACGTGCATCTAAATACATTTTGCCAGGGCTATGGTCAAACTTTTCCAAATCGGACAGTTTGTACCTACATGTATCTCTAAATATCTACAGCAGGTACCCGGGTAGGGTCGGGTAATAGGGTGGTGGGTACCTGGGTAGTAAATTTGGTCCCATCCCAGCCCTAGAGGACACACAGTCATTCTGGAGCACCGAGTCATAAATCAAAATGGCGCTTACCTCGACTTCATCGTCTTCAATACGTTCCAGTATTTTGTAGGCTTTCTTCAGCATGTCATAGCCAACGCCTGTCACACAATCCCTGGAACAGATACATGAATACTCTGAATATGTACACATATTACATCACTGTCTATGTATTAGGGCTGGGACGATACTCTAACAGTGCAATACGATACGTATCACTATACCTTGCTCACAATCCCATACATATCACAATACAGTTATCCCTCGCTACAACGCCACCTTCGGGGTCCAAATAACTGATGAGCGTTTTGATGATCAGCGGTATAACGAAGGTCGAGTCGTAGGTGGTAGATGACCAACAAAACTGTATACATGCTCTGCTTACCTAACACGATCTATGTTGCATGTTTCAGAGTTTAAAAAAAGATTAGAATAGAAGTTGTTTATGATTCATAGTCTAAAAAAAGACTTATCAAGTATTAATATGTGCTTTAAAAAAAACACATCGTATCCCTTCAACGAATTCAGGAATATCAGAAATTTGATATAAAACATCACTAGACTTGATGATTTACCATCTAAAATGTATTTCTTGGTCTCCACGGCATTGTTTTATATGCAGAGATTAAGATTACCGTGCTCATATCTGTGGTGCGTAAGCCACAATTTTCAAAGACAGGATTGCCAAATACCTGGCACATTGATGATATAGAGTTAGCAGTGTCAAATATGGAGAGGATGACTATGAATAGCATCTTTTAACTTCTTTGGAATGACGTGCCAGGGATCGAACAGCCAACCTTCCGCTCTCCGGGCAGAGCCTCTATCTAGTAGACCACTGAGGTGGCACCCATGTTATGGGAATATGATATTGACATGATACGAAAATCCAAGCAAACTATTTTCCTCAGAACTTACTTTTGTAAAAGACGTATTCTTTCCATCAATCTGTTTGTACTTGTGAGCGTTTCAACACCTGGAAATTAAACAGAACAAGGTGATCAAATCCAAAACAATTAGAGATTAAGGAAGAAAAAAACAGAAATACTTGGGAAATCATGGTTAAAATTTAAACCTTGTAAATCATGGAAATAAAGCGAAAAAAATGAGTTTCCCTTGCTCGCATTAATAAAGGGACACATTTTATCTGGACATATTGGAGTTTATTGTCATGTCAGAACAAAGCTTGCAGTAAACAATGTCAGTGAGTGAGTGAGTAAGGTTTTACGCCGCTTTTAGCAATATTCCAGCAATATCACGGCGGGGGACACTGGAAATGGGCTTCACATATTTCATGTTGGGAATGGAACCCGGGTCTTCGGCCTGACAAGCGAACGCTTTAACTACTAGGCTACCCCACTGCCCCCAATAAACAATGTAATTGCCTTATTTGCTGAAGATCGAGACTATCATACCATGTGGACTGTAACCATGACAACTCACTTGGCATAGATGATGGCCTGTGTATAGGCTCCTCCGGCTCCGGCTCTACAGGTTCAGGTGGAGGGTGGTTGCTGCCGTTCACTTTGCTGGGGGAGATGATGTCGTTACTGTCATCATCCGACTTGTCCTCCTGCTTGTTCATCTTCAGAGTGGTGTTGAGGAGGGAGATGAAGTTGGACATCTCCTTGTTCTCCCTGCAGCATCAACAAGATCAAGAGGATAGTTCAGTGAGTGACTGAGCATGGTTTTACGCCGCTTATAGCAATATTCCAGCAACATCACAGCAAGGGACACCAGAAATGGGCTTCACACATTGTACCCATGTCGGGAATCGAACCCGCGTCTTCAGCATGATGAGCGAATGCTTTAACCACTAGGCTATCCCACTGCACCGATAGTTCAGTGACAGGTTGCGGTGTGAAGATGTGTCAAAACAGCTATGTTAACTGTTTCATTGGCATTCTACACGTTGGTGAGTAAACAAGAAAACACAACTTTAGGCCACACTTTTTTTGCATTTGCTTTACGGATCCACTGAGTGTAAATTTTCTTGAAATGGAAAAAAAATTATTCTGAATTTGCTTCTTTTATCATGCCAATAAGCTGAAGTTGGTTTGTATTAATGATGGGTGTCAAAATAAAGTTTGTTGTTCTTCCTGAAACTGATAGGATGAACAGATGCACAGCGGTATTCTTGTTGAGTTATCAGGTCTGCATTGTTTACCAGCTGACCTGTTGTGGAGCAGAAAACTAAAAATACCGAACTGAATTGCTTTTTTGCCCCCACCTTCTGACAGCTATTTTCCTGTAAAACTTTTAAAGCAAGTTAGAGAAAACGTGTGGCTTTATGGACGACATCTTCAGTTCAATTACTCTGGCGATGGCTCAATGTAGACTCTTACACCATTCTTAAGCTGAAATGAATTTCATCCTTGACTGGTAGGTTTCCTTTTCCAACCAAGGCACTGATCATGAAATTTATGATCAATAAAATATAATTTATAAATAATATCCATAATGGACTGTAATTCAGCAATATTGGTCATTGTTGTCAGGAAAACTGAGGTCAACATTCTAATCTTAATTTTCCTTATCATTCAGTATCTGACCGACATATAAGTAATATAAGTAATAACTGCATCAACAACTTTGTCAATATGACAACAAACGTAGACTTGCTCAGAGGTCACATTCATCACCAAGTCTGTAGTTATTGTCGGTAAAGATTCCCAAATGTGAATTAAAAGTTCTTATTTCATGTAAATGTAGTTATAATAATGTGATGGTTAGGTCAAAGTGACTTACACCTGTAACTGGACCCAAAAAGAAGAAGGGGCTTAATTTTACATCATTGCATAAATGCAATGTTACAATGAAATGTTAAAATACTTCCCGATTTGCTTGCACCAAGTGCACCAAGAATCCTGTGATAAACCCCTGAATTGCATCAACGACTTTCATAATTATTCCAACTTCTACCATGAACCTGGAGCACTGGTGTTTCAGAGGGTATCAAAATACACACGCATCTGAATCTATGGATGCTCCATCACACAATAATATCTCCACTAGTAGAGCCACTCTGATGGAGTTACCAGCTGATCTACCACCCACACACAGATCGATCCCGACATGCATGGCTCTTCTCACTCACTTAGGAGATAAACATGTGTTTTCAGATTTGCAGGCGTTACTGAGTATTTGATGATGTCAAATTTCATTTGGAATGGATGCCTTTTGCAGCAGGTTTCAAATGTTAAAGTTTCTGGCCATCCAATACTCAATAACACCTGCAAATCTGAAAACAATAAGCATGAAAGTCAGGGCTCCTTGTCAAAGCATCCACTTTGCAATGTTACCAGCACCTGCGAACATCACATACAGTACATGACTGTGCATGCTTTCCTCTTTAGACTCAGGTTAAAAAAGGCATCCCCCACCATGTGCAGTCAACTCTCGCTAAGGCTTTTTTTAAAACGTTGTTAATGAATTTGATGACTCCAAATTAAAATGTAAAAAAATATAATAAAAGAAACTCAGTGTTTTTGATTCTGCTGACCAGAGAGTAAAATGTCTAACAAACAAATATACTGTCACTAACCCGGCCCAGATGTTTGTTGTTTCCTTTCCTATTATGGGAGGTAACTGTTCTATTTATAGAGTATCCCAATCTCACAAACTGACGATTCAAGTATCGTGTGTACCTAAGTATTGATGATATTGTAGGTGTCGGTGAATTGTTACAGCCCTAACTACCATCATTGGAATTTACTGCCCTCAGCACAATAAAGTACCAGTAGTGAATTTCAAAGGCTGGTCAAGTATGGTCAGAGATTCTGGCCACTTGTTCCTCATTATAGTCTGTCTGTCTGTCTCTTTATTGTTTAACGTCGCACTCAGCAATATTCCAGCTATATGACGGCAGTCTGAAAATAATCGAGTCTGGACCAGACAATCCAGTGATTGACATCATGAACATCGATCCACGCAATTTGGATCGATGACATGCATCAACCAAGTCAGCGAGCCTGACCACTCGATCCGGTTAGTCGCCTCTTACGACAAGCATAGTCGCCTTTTACGGCAAGCATGGGTTGATGAAGACCTATTCCACCCCGGATCTTAGTGGGTCTCATTATAGTCAGCTCTCTGGACAAGAATGGTGGTATCAGTTTAAACATCCTCCATGATTTCATCTTATTACTTCTTTTAGTCAAAAAGTGAAAATTCAAAGACCAGGCAAGCACTCCTTGTCACACTGACACCCAAAACAGCTCAACTACTTGTATGCAATTCTTAAAAGTCATTGCCCAAGAACCAGCTGGTTTTAGGTCATCTTCCAGAGGCAAGAGAGTTAACTGACTCAAAACATCCAGTTTCCACCCTTGCTGAACTAGGCTGGAATTCCTGGGCTCGATCGTAGCGCCACCAGTGGCAATTACAAGTTATGTCCCTCCAAAGCCTCTCCTATGGACCAATCAGATTCCACCTCTTGTATCACTTCGCATTTGCTTCAAACAAAAGAGTGGCGCCTAGTCAAGACGATCTGATTGATAATCAAGATCTATATTGTGATTAAACAGGTCTTACATCGCGAAGTGCATCAAATCATGTGAGCACCTTGATTAAAAACATGAAAAAATTTGGAAAATATCTGTTGACAACGAGTTGGTGTGCGCATGCTTTGCAAAACCTGCAATCGACCGAAATCTGCATTACATTTTACGAACCGGATTTCGATTTAGTTGCGCAATTTTGATTGGACTATGCACAGACTCGTTAATCCAGCCAAAATATAACTCCATAATACAAGCCTAGTTCGGCAAGGGTGGAAACTGGACTTCTATAGTCAGTTAACTCTCTTGCCTCGGGAAGATGGTTTTATGTATAAGCATGATCCTCCTCCCCTTCCCCAAACACAATGGCTATATATCTGCAACATCCACAAAGCTTTGTTATTTTAAAGCGCATTTTGTCCTACAGGTTAACATGCTACAGCTTGTATACACATGCATGTGCAGCCTTCTCCCGTGTGATGTGTGTGTGGGAATGTACCTATGGTTGACGACGTCAGCATCACAAGGCACACCCGTGTCATTGAGCAATATGTCAACATACCACCTGCTGCCAACAAAACAACAGAAGAAATACAGAAAAACATCAAGAAATAACAAAAAATTGAGTAAAAAACAGATAAAAAAACAAATTAATAGGTGAATAATGCAAACAGATAAAACAGTAGAGGAGCAAGATATTATAAAGATAAGTTGCAAAACAGCCAAACTTCAATTGAAAAAGATACACATATATATGACTCAAAAGAAGTTAAGGACCAACTGATACTTTCATATTACTACAGTCAATCCGTCATGGGTGGTCCTTAACTTCTTTTGAGTGAGTGAGTATGGTTTTATGCCGCTTATGAATATTCCAGCCATATCACGGCAGGAGACACCAGAAATGGGCTTCACTCATCATGCTCATAGTAGTATTTGTTATGACCACTGTTCATGGCTGGCCAACTGACCTGCTGACAGCTGAAATAGCAGAGTGTCTTCATGACATGCTGTTATTCAAAGACATAGGGATACAGTGTATACCAACATATACCGTATTCAGTATCTGTGAAATGGGGTCAAAAGTCGTGTTCAAGATAACTGCACTTATTATGCAAGTGTGGGTGTGTGGCTGCTTGTACTAGTTCGATACCATGTTGCAGCTCAACATGAATACCCCACTCAGACACAGTATAATCCGAGCCTACCAGTCCTTGTTTCGTACCCTTAATGCTGAGCACCAGCCAGGGTAACAACAAGTACAATCTTTTAACATCTTTTGAGTATGATTGAGGGAGTGAGTTGGGTTTAACGCCACAGTATTCAAGTTATATCGCGGCGTGTCAGCTTAATGTGGGAGGAAAGCCGGAAGTGATGCAGGTCTCAGACGGTTACCACTTCGGTGAAACCCACAAGCATAGGTATGGTGCCTAGAACCTAGAACCATAATAGGGGCGAACCGGGATTCGAACCCACAATCATAGGTTTCTGGTGTGCGAAGGGATGCAACTTAGACGACTGGGACACCCCCGCCCCCCTTTTGAATATGATGTGGATTGGGCTTGAACCACTGATTTTCCCTTCTCTAGGCAGACGCTCTATCACCTAGTCCACAGAAGCAGTCTACTGTATTAAGGAGTTGCTAGCAAGGGTTAGTTCTGTCAGTCTTAGACAGTGCTTTACAGGCAGGTTTTACTTATGGTTCAGTGATTGGGAAGGAAATTTTCTTCATAGGCCTTTGGCAATATGTTTACAAAATCTATGGGCCATTTTTGGGCAAGAATAGGCCATAACTTTCACTCTATGGCCCATTGATAAGTTCAATGGGCCACAAATTCAACATAACTTCACCCGAATCACTGTAAATAGCCCTGAGCAAATCCATGGTGTAACCAGATCAAATCATATGTAATCGGAACATTTTGAAAAAAAACCCTGAACGATTTTGTGCGAATGAGTACAGTTGTGTAAACAAAGATGGCGGCAAACCAGCAATTCACTGGTGGCAATGAAATTAAACTGTGATTTGTCAGTCAATGTAAATTTGGTGGTGTAAGAAAACTAACGCGTATGCAGGCCCCTGTGTGTATTTTTTATGTGCCATTCTTAAAAATTATGCATGAATCACTGAAACCATGGCAAAAAGAAAATCTTCTGTCGTTGCTTGAAAGATGTGACAGAAACAACAGTGCAACATATACACAAAATAGTGGAGTTCTCTTTTATGGTCTTCCTGAGAAGCAGACATCAGGCACGAAATGCTTTGTTAAACCGAGAATTTAGAAACCTCCATACCCATTGGCTGATAACAAAGTTGGGCAAACTTGACATTTTGATGAGGCTTTCAAAGTTTCCTCGGGGTTTAATTTGCTTGACATGAACTCTGAGCCTTATGGAAGGTCTGGCAGATATGACAGAGATCCGAGTTATATCAGCTGGGTGGGTCTCCAGGCTGACGTACATCACTGTACCCTACAACCTTGCCTGGTCCAGCTGACTGACAGGGTGAAACCTGGAATGTGTACAGAATCCTGCTAGACATGGTGCTGAGCATACCTGCGCTTCTGCTTCTCCTTGTTGTCACTGTCCGTGGACCGGGTCACCTCCTCTGAGGAGCTGCTGGACTCGGCGTCGATAGATGGCTGCCGGGGTGCCTTCTTTGGGAGGGGCTTCGACCTCACTGGACCCTCCTACACACATTATATTTTACATAGTGAGAAATCTGGAACGTGTAGGACAGGGAACAATCTCATTGAAATCAGATCTTAGTGCTCGCTACTGCTACACATATATACAAGCAGCGATAGAAACTAACAGTTTTAGACCACTAGTCCTTATAATGACAACACATAGCAAAACCCTAGAAAAAGGGCAAATTTCTACTAGTTGTTAGGATACCTTAACCATTGGGCAGTTTGGCAAGGACTATAGGACTATTCAATAACCCTGATAAGGAGACCCAGTTATGGGTCATGTCAGAATGACTTTCCTTCAAACTATCCAGAGTGTTACTTACAAGGTCGCGAAATGAAATCCGAATGTGTTTTCTAATCATGCAACCTTGAAAAGGTTAATACAAGTCATTCCGAATGACAGTTACGGGCTGTATGATTCCATCAAGATCATCATCTATCTCTCGCTTTAAAGGCACATGTGAACCAAGTCACTTGCCCAGGGTGACACCACACGTGTTGACATTTGTGTTTTGGGTGTATGTTTGTATTCGTGTTTCCACCATCTGGCCATCTACCATCGGACGAGTGGGTTCTTTTGAGTGCACAGGGTGAATGTTCTGTACACTAGGGGTAGTAACAACACTGTAAGGACCTGTAAACATTGACGTGGGTGGATGGCCTGAAGTGATGCAGATCTCAGACGTTTACCAATTTGCTGAAACCCACGAGCACGTGCATGGTGCTGACCAACCAAAGAATCACAATCAGAGCGAAGGGATGCATCTCTTCATGGCAAAATTTCGGTGCCTTGGATAACTGGGACACATGGGGTGTTGGGCACCTACTGTGAACCACAATCACCTACCCATCCTGATATAACAACAGTCATTAGCCATACCCTGCTCCTCTCAGCCTTGTCAGATGACCTCCTCTCAACCAATCGGATCCTTGCTGACTTCGGTTGCTCTAGAGCTGGAAGACAACAACACAAGGTTATAACAATTATAATAAAATTATCAGATACTATCAGATACTGTGAGCATGTTCAATAGGAATCCCATGACAATCTATGCAAGCTGATCAACATACAGAGTGAAGTGGAGGGATGACTTACAAACGGCAGCTGGGTTCTTTTGTCTGCGTCTCTGACGGGCTGACAAGTTGGGTAAACTCTGAAACAATCAATCTGACATTAACAGCATCTGTCAACTACATCCGACATTAACAGCATCTGTCAACTATATCCGACATCAACAGCATCTGTCAAGTACATCCGACATTAACAGCATCTGTCAACTATATCCGACATCAACAGCATCTGTCAAGTACATCCGACATTAACAGCATCTGTCAACTATATCCGACATCAACAGCGTCTGTCAAGTACATCCGACATTAACAGCATCTGTCAACTATATCCGACATTAACTGCATCTGTCAACTATATCCGATATTAACAGCATCTGTCAACTATATCCGACATCAACAGCATCTGTCAAGTACATCCGACATTAACAGCATCTGTCAACTATATCCGACATCAACAGCATCTGTCAAGTACATCCGACATTAACAGCATCTGTCAACTATATCCGACATTAACTGCATCTGTCAACTATATCCGATATTAACAGCATCTGTCAACTTTATCTGACATTAACTGCATCTGTCAACTTTATCCGACATTAACAGCATCTGTCAACTACATCCGACATTAACAGCATCTGTCAACTATATCCGACATCAACAGCATCTGTCAAGTACATCCGACATTAACAGCATCTGTCAACTATATCCGACATTAACTGCATCTGTCAATTATATCCGATATTAACAGCATCTGTCAACTACATCCGACATTAACAGCATCTGTCAACTACATCTAACATTAACAGCATCTGTCAACTACATCTAACATTAACAGCATCTGTCAACTACATCCGACATTACTGGGAAATGTGACGATGTTTGTAGAACCCTGTATAATGTTATTTGTTTGTTGTTTAATGCTGCACTTAGCAATACTCCAGCTATATTGTCTTGCCATGTCTTGTCCTGTGAATAATCAAGTTTGGGTCAGGAAGACCATCCCAAGCCATCAGGGTACTATGACCTACAATCAACAACTTAGCCTGACCACCAGGTCACCATTTTAGTCAGCTGTTACCATGGTTACAACAAGCTTGAAGGGATGGATCTGGTTGTATCTAAACTTCATGAGCTGATGGGTTTGTAATCATGTTAATGTTTCCTTAGTTAATGCTGGCATTAAAAAGGGCTGTACAAAGATGTAATTAAACTGTCTACCTGAAGTGTAAAATTTCAATTAATGTGTCATTAAATTAGGGTATTGCCCTATTATTTTCCCAGAATTCTGTTTGAATGTCAACACACTTTCTCCTTCCTATCATCATCTTCCTAAGGAAAGCGTGTCCACTAGCCTATATCAAGGCCTAGATACTACCCTTGTCGTGGATGTTGATTTTGTGAAACATTCTTTTGTTCCTATCTCTTTAGACCTACAGTGGGTACCCGGGTAGAGTCGGGTAATAGGGGGATTGGTACCTTGGTAGTAAATTTAGACTTGTCCCAGCCCTGCAATGCACCACTAAGTCCTGGAGATCCCCATACAGGTATTTTACCAATCCTCGTTTCTAACACAAGACAACAAATAGCCGCTAACCCTGGGAGTCTCCAGGTCTCCTATGTTGGCGTTGTCCTCCTTGGAGCTGGAAACACTGGAGGACTTGGAGGACGAGCTAGAGGACTCCTTCAGCCTCAACTCCTCCCTCTTCTGGGGAAGTCCTGAGCTCTCCTCCACCTTCGGCACTGGCAGCGGTCGCGGTGTCATCTGCAGCAACAACATCATCATGTGCTTGATATTGAGAAACTTCAACGGCTAATGTATTATCAATCATTACATATCTTTCAGCCTTCAAAATTCACGCAAGTCCGCTTGCCACATCTACTAATTTGTGCTGAGGACAAGTAACAATCCAATGATGGTAGTTCTCATCGACTCTTTCCTCACAACAGATACCTCAGATAATACTTAATTCATAACATATGAAATAAACAGTTCATTTAATTCTAAAACATCATGAGAAGCATAAACAATGAAAACTATTGATTGAATTACTTGTGCCCAGGTAAGAGTACAAGAATCATTATTCTGGTCAAACATAGGATTCAAGTTGACAAACAGCAGATCCTGGCATCAAAGGGAGACAACTCCTCATAGTTACAAGCAGAGACACTGGCAGATGCATGCCTCATCGTGGCCATGTATTATGAAAGTGAGAGCTTAACTGCACTGAGCATGTTTAGCTATAGTCCAGCTAAAGAAGGCCACAAAAAAGGATTACAAGAGTTTCATCCAATTTATTAACAAATGTGCTACAGGCATCTTCCCGAGGCAAGGGAGTTAACTGACTATAAAAGTCCAGTTTCCACCCTTGCCGAACTAGGCTGGTATTATTGAGTTATATTTTGGATGGACTAACGAGTTTATGCATAGTCCAATCAAAATCGCGCACAGAAATAGAAATCTGGTTTCTTAACTGTCGTGCAGATTTCGGTCGATTGCAGGATTTGCAAAGCATGTGCACCGCCAACTCGTTGTCAGCAGATATTTTCCAAATCTTTTCATGATTTTAATCAAGGTGCTCAAGTGATTTAATGCATTTCGCGATGTAAGACACATTTTATCACAATATATATCTTGCTTATCATCCTGACCGGGCGCCACCATTTTGTGTGAAGCAAACGCAAGTGATACAAGAGGTGGAATCTGATTGGTCCATAGGCGAGGCTTAGACAGGGCGTAACTGGTAATAGCCAGTTAGTCGTTAGTCCAGCCAAAATATAACTCAATAATACCAGCCTAGTTCGGCAAGGGTGGAAACTGGACTTTTAAGTCAGTTAACTTTCTTGCCTCGGGAAGATGGCTACAGGAGGCATTTTATTTTGTTATAAAGCCAGGCCAAATAAATGACATGGGAATTTCTTTCAGAAATGTAAGATACAGAAGATGCAAAAACAAGAACAGGAAGACTTAAAAAAAGCAGGTACATGTTGAATTGATGTTTCTCAAGTTTTATGAAAGATGCCTCAGAAGTTTCCCTAACCATCACCAACATCTCCGGATGTTGGTCAAACTTTTGTTTTTCTTTCTGAGCTTAACTAATGCAGAAACTTTACAAACCATGTTGTTTCCAACTTCAAGTTCACTATTCACAACACTGACTGTCACATATTTCAAATTTAAAGTTACCAAAATGTGCAAAGGGGTTGAAATATCAACATTTTTCGAGGTTAGTGTTTTTCTTCAGATGCACAAACTGTTTTTATCTGAAATTTCGATATTCCCTTTGTCAAGAGTACAGCTCCTACAATCTACTTGAGAAGGTAGGAGGAACTTTCTCAATTGTTACACTACAGTAACCTGATATAATGCAAGAAAAGAGAACAACAACTATAAAAACCTCCGAAAACAACCCGATTTTCGTTCTTTTAGTCAGTCAATGTCCTAGTAGCCTGCAATCTCGGGGTATCGCGGTACTTGTCATGTACGCTAAGCAGAACAAAATGCACTCACTAACCTTTATGATTTTTCGTGTTCTCTATATCAGGTGTATTATATTTTATCTAACAATGCATATTTTATTGACAAAAGTTCATTATTTAAATTAGTAGCTCCGAGTAAAAGCCGGGCCACGAGCTCAGTTTGACAAGGGAGAGAACTCCATCATATCGCGGTACAGAGAAAAATTGTGTATGGAGGTCAGAAGTGAACAAAAAGAGGACATAATTCTACCAACCACTTGGTATGATCATGCCAGACATCAGTGATTTGTCCAGACAAGTGCAAAGACAGCACAAGTAAAATTCTAAATGTGTTATCAGTATTAGGTATTCAATGCATATTAACCGAAAAGTAAGGAAAGAATATTTTTAAAATCAACAACAAAATATAAGAAATGATATTCTAAGATTGTTTAAAAAAAAAAATGGATGACAATAATTTGTCACAAAATGGAAAAATGTTAAAAGTCAACAATAAATATATAAAAAGCACTCTTAGTATGCCCAAAGTATGTATTTATCTTTTGGCTACTAGTGAAGAACGTATTTCTAAGTTTGGCATTATGGTCCTTATGATCTCCCAATAGATTCTCGGCACAGAGCGGGAAAAAATGTGCGGACTACGTAACTTCCGTTACCTTATGAGTCGCCATGAATATGCAGATGATCTAGTTCAGGTCGATAGAGAAAGTTTACTTGGGGAACTGCGGGTTATATCGTTGGCCATTGATAGTAGGGGGTAAGGCAATATTAAAAAATATGCCAGAAGTAAGTATCAACGCATTAATAACTCCTTACTTACAGCAGACGGAACATTCCGAGGAAACTGAAATTGTTTACGAAGTGAGCACTTCCTGGTTACTGATTTGCATTAATAGACAGCCGCTAAGAGGTGTGTCCCGTGTGAGCTACCGGAAATCACAAATGCCGCGATACGATGAATGCTGCGGTACCACAGGGTCCGAGTATACTAGAAACAATCAGAAACCCTGGACTATGTACATTGTGTACTTCATCAAGTTCGGAAAGAACTAAAAACTATGGCAATTGTCTTGAAAAGCAGGGGTCACCTTCACAAACGTGGGGAACAGAACCTGGGTCTTCAGCGTCAAGAGCGAACACTGTAACTACTGGGCTACCCCACCACCTTTGGTATTATGACTATTTAGCAGAGTTTGACATTAAGGTGGTCCTGGGGCCCTTGAACTTTCTTCCTTCAGTATTTGATTCTTCACCCCTGATTATTTATCTTTTAATATTAAGGTCCTGACAAAGATCTCTTGACTTTCGTGCTCAATGTTGAACACGGCTTAGTCTACTGAAGTCTGTAGGTCCCCCCTGTCTTATGTATCAGGAGAGAGTTTATAAATGCATCACTCACGCTGCTCCGGCTGCTGTTGCTATAGTTACTGGCTGCTGATCTGACACTGGCTGTGGATTCGGATCTCTCTGGCTTCGACTCTGCTGATGACTTGTTAGCACTGTCCACTTTCCTTCGCAGGTAGCTTTCCTTCTTTGCCTTTTCTTTCTTTGGAGACTTTTTTGGCTGAAAATGGATGTACAGTCATCTTAACAATTCCATCTGTCAAAGTTGTGACCGATATTCAGAGGACGTCTACAGTATATCAGAGTGAGTGAGTGAGTGAGTATGGTTTTACGCCGCTTTTAGCAATATTCCAGCAATATCACGGTGGGGGACACCAGAAACGGGCTTCACACATTGTACCCATGTCGGGAATCGAACCCGGGTCTTCGGCATGAAGAGCGAACGCTTTAACGACTAGATTACCCGACCGCCCCCGAGTATATCAGAGCTATCATCTTCACCTCTGAAGTTTTTGAAAGGCATTTAGAATTGATACATATGAGGAAGAGAATTTATGGATATCAACTTCTTTATTATGAGTAACGCAATGTTTTGGAGTATATACTTACTTCTTCATCCGGTGAATGAATGCTAGGATGCAGGGGGCATACATAATCCGGTATGTCAGTGCAGGGTTCACTTTATGGGCTTCTGACATGGGCCCTTCATGTGAAAATTTAAAATATTCCAGAGGTACGCCCATACCGCACAATGTTAAAATGCCCCATTGTATTTGAAAATGTGGGCCTTTTTTTAAATTTAGGGGCTAAAAGCATGAGGCCCCATGGTAGAATTATCCCTGTATGTGCATGTGAAAACAACACTGATAGTTATTGTTGTACTTGTTGATGGATATTACTGCATTATCTCCATGTTGATGTCGTATCAAGTCTTTAAAAGGCATTTAGAAGTGATACATATAAGGAAGAGAATTTATGGATGTCAACTTCTTTATTGTATGGGGCAGAGAAGACATATTTGTTGTTCTTGCAGGTACATATATATATGTTCTCTGCCCCATATCATTCATTCACCTGATGAAGGACTAAGAATATACTCGGAAACATGTTCTTCACAATTGAGAAGTTGACATCCAGAAATTCTCTTTGAATGTCTGAGGGACGATGGCATCATGTGATTCAGATAACTGTGAGATGTCTACATCATATATATCAGTGCTGTCACCTACCTCTCTGACTGTCTGAAGATCAACAGTGTCATGTGACTGGGATATTCAGAGGATGTCTACAGTATATCCGTGTTGTCACCTACCTCTCTGACTGTCTGAAGGACAACAGTGCCATGTGACTGGGATATTCAGAGGATGTCTACAGTATATCCGTGTTGTCACCTACCTCTCTGACTGTCTGAAGGACAACAGTGCCATGTGACTGAGATATTCAGAGGATGTCAGTTGTATATCCGTGTTTTCACCTACCTCTCTGACTGTCTGAAGATCAACAGTGCCATGTGACTGGGATATTCAGAGGATGTCTACAGTATATCCGTGTTGTCACCTACCTCTCTGACTGTCTGAAGGACAACAGTGCCATGTGACTGGGATATTCAGAGGATGTCTACAGTATATCCGTGTTGTCACCTACCTCTCTGACTGTCTGAAGGACAACAGTGCCATGTGACTGGGATATTCAGAGGATGTCTACAGTATATCCGTGTTGTCACCTACCTCTCTGACTGTCTGAAGGACAACAGTGCCATGTGACTGGGATATTCAGAGGATGTCTACAGTATATCCGTGTTGTCACCTACCTCTCTGACTGTCTGAAGGACAACAGTGCCATGTGACTGGGATATTCAGAGGATGTCTACAGTATATCCGTGTTGTCACCTACCTCTCTGACTGTCTGAAGGACAACAGTGTCATGTGACTGGGATATTCAGAGGATGTCTACAGTATATCCGTGTTGTCACCTACCTCTCTGACTGTCTGAAGGACAACAGTGCCATGTGACTGAGATATTCAGAGGATGTCAGTTGTATATCCGTGTTTTCACCTACCTGTTTGATTGAGGTATGATGGTGTCATGTGACTGAGCTAATTAGTGTTATCACCTACCTCTTTGACTGTCTGAGGTATGACAGAGTTGTGTGACTCAGATATCAGAGGATGTCTACAGCATATCAGTGTTATCACTACCTACTAAGTACAAAGAAGATGTGTATGCCATATTATGACTTGTATTTGAAAATAATATAAGACGAAGCATAGTATCTGATATTACAGTATTCATATGCCAGACATGTGCAATGGAATACAGACATTGTTTTCTCAAGTAGGGTTTGTGAACAACTTCCAGCTATGCATCAGTTAATTCACTGTAAAGATGACAGTAATCAAAGAGCCAAATTTGCGGCCAAAATTAAAATAAGTGCGCCAATGTCAAAATTCCGTCGCTAATAAGAGGGCTGTGACTGGCTGAGGTATGACAGTGTCTCATGACTCCGATAATCAGAGGATGTCTGCGATATCAGTGTTATCACCTACCTCTTTGACTGTCTTAGGTATGATGGTGTCATGCGACTCCGATGACCCTGATGATGAATGCATGCTGCGTTCCTCATGTTTCTCTCGGATGGGCTCGAGGTCAGGGCGACCTGCGTCAGAGGGTTTCCGACTGTGACTTGATTTCCTTTCAGCCACAACCGGAGCATCACCAGCGCCTCTGTCGTCTGAAGAGGCAGCAGAAAAAATAAATGTTTCATTTGTTTCAACTGCACAGATAAGACAACAATCATGGAACAAAAGATCAAACTATTTTGTGATTTTGATAAGCACCATACGTCTTCAGTATCCCTCCTTGTTATGAGGAACATATGATCATAATGTGTCACCATGGTGCTCAGTTTTGCTCATGCTGTCAATCATTGGTTTTCCTGACACAGACACAATTGCAGAACCTTGGAATGTGACATTTCTCCCAGGTGAGTGAGTGAATATTGTCTTTCACCTCTCAGCACGATTACATCTTAATGTTAAAGTTGTTTATTATTTATGACCAGGTGTGCCTTATTCAGTATTTTCACAAAATGAAATATTTTAAACATTCAAGCATGGAATACTCATATCCCCTACCAATATGACATGTCTGGTTGTGTCCAAGGCAAGAAATATTGTACGTTTTTCAAGATCTGCTCCGGAAAAAGCACTCCCACCATATTCAGTCTAAATCTAAATCGTTGCAATTGAAACTCGAAGAATAAATTTTTAAAATATCCCAAACTATCCAAAGGCAGCAGTTCATCACTAGACCTATTTATGTGCCAAGTTTGATTAAGATAGCTCTCATGATTTTTTAGTTCTGCTCCGAAAATGAAACATGACAGAGAACACCCATTCCCATATCCCCATTCCACTTCGTGGAGGGGGGTATAAACATATCTTGCAAACATGACAACGAATTAATCGAACGTCCATGATTACTAACATCCTGGTTCAGCTTCCACTGGTATGTTGACAGGTGGTCTACTGTCGATGTCCCTCGCTGCAGGAGGAACTCTACTGTCGACGTTGTCCCTCTCTGCAGGTGGAGGTGCTCTACTGTCGACGTATTCCCTCGCAGCTGGGGTTGGCCTGCTGTCTGAGTTGTCCCTGACTGCAGGGGGCGGCCTGCTGTTGACATCCCGCGACACAACGGAGGGAAGGTTGTTGTTGGAAGATGGCAGTGAGCGGCGAGACTCTGCAGATGTTGGCCGACTGGAGGAGGCGGAGCTAGGCCTTGTACCGGAGGCGGACGGAGGTCTCGAATTGGACGGGCGTCGACTACTGCAGATGGAATTATCAGTCAGAATTACCTGTTTAAGCACCTTCCTAAATGTTAATTCTGTTAAGTTTTGGAATTCAATTACCTCATTTCAGATCTTTCATGTCTTCTAACAATCTTATCCCTTTTCGTCTTCAGTGAAGTATAACATATAAATAAAGGACATAGACAGCAATATAGATTCCTAATGATTGTATTGTATCATTGCAAAGTGAAAAATATCAACTTTTATTGATGAAATGAAAAATGAGTAAAATTCACCCAATAAGTCAGGTCATATCATCTACAAACTGCAATCTCTTGTGTGGAATCTTGTTTAGAAAATTACATCCTCCGAATCATCAATGCCTAAGGAATGCAATGGTGGTAGTAAAATGTACTAAAGACTCATTGTGGGTCATTGTGGGTATAAATGGTTAAAAAAACAGAGAGACTAAGTATATTGGAGAATAGCCTGATTGAATATAAAGGATATATTTGAAGTTGAAATGGAGAAATCACTCCAATCTGTTGATTCTAGAAGTGGAGTGAGTGAGTGAGTTGGGTTAAATGCCGCTTTTAACAGTATTCCAGTTATATCACGGCGTGTCAGCTTATTATAGGAGGAAAGCCCGAAGTGATGCAGGTCTTGGATGTTTACCACTTCGGTGAAACCCATGAGCACGGGTATGGTGCTGACAAACCTAGAAACATAATCGAGGCGAACCGTGATTCGAACCCACAATCATAGGTTTTTGGCATGCCCAAGGGACGCAACTCTGCACAGTGAATCGCGGCGCCTTAGACGTGCCCCCTCTAGAAGGGGAACACGCCTTTGGGGCTTGTTGATTGAGCTTCAGGAAACAACAGATTGGAGTGAATTCCGTAATGGAAAAAACACTCGAATCTGTTGGTTCTGGAAGTAGAGTAAACGGGCCCCGAGAGAAATCACTCGAATCTGTTGATTCTACTCTGACTTCAACCATGTTATGTTTTGTTTTGTCTCTATAAGTATAGGTGAGGTGAGGTGAGGTAAGGTGAGGTGAGGTGAGGTGAGGTGAGATGAGGTGAAATTGGGTTTAACGTCATGTCCAAGATTATTGCACTTATATAGCGACGTGCATGCACGTGTGTGTGTGGCTGCTTGTACTAGTCCGGACTGATGCCGATTAAAAGTGCTAGCTCACTGAGATACCATGCCGCAGTTCAACATGAAAACCCAACTCAGACACAGTATACTGACTCCGAGCCGACCAGTCCTTGTTTGAGCCCCTTAATGCCGAGCGCCAGACAGGGTAACAACAAGTACCATCTTTTACCGTCTTTTGGTATGACGGGCCCGGGGATCGAACCCGACTTCCGCTCTCCGGGCGGACACTCTACGACAAGACCACGGAGGCGGTCTCTATAAGTATAGAACAAGGACCAATAGTTGTGTTAGTTTTACATGCATAAAACGCACGTTCAGAATGGCCAGTGAATTCCAGACTCCAACAACAAAAGCATGATGTCATCCTAATGGTTTTGCCTTGAAAATTCACTTCAAATCTACCACAAGATGCTGAGATTCATCCTGACCATCTTTGAGGGTCACATCTTGTTATCAGTTAATAATTGCTTCAAGCAAACAAAGGAAAGCGAAATTATTTCTGTTCAAGAACCTCCACAAAGCAGCACTGTGTCTACCTTTTCTTTGTGTCTTCTAAAAATATTGCAATATTCTTCTTAATGTAGGGATCCCTGAGTATCCTGTTAACACTGGGCCTCTTTTCTGGATCCTGGTGCAGCATCAGTTTAATCAGTGATGTCAGCTCGGTGCAGTACTGTTTTGGCATGGCTGGCATCTATAAGAACAGGATACGCATCAAGCGAGGAATGAATTGCAAGTGGCCTTGTCAAAAAAATTTTGTCTGTTATTTGTTGGTGTCCAAGTTAGGTAAAATACTCCTCTGCTATGCTTGGGATTGTAAACCTTCTAGAATAAGTGTAGTAAGATACACAGTCGTCACAGCTGTATAACATACCCTATAATCCCCACAGCAGTATGACATACTCCATAATCCTCACAGCAGTATAACATACTCCATAATCCTCACAGCAGTATGACATACTCCATAATCCTCACAGCAGTATGACATACTCCATAATCCTCACAGCAGTATGACATACTCCATAATCCTCACAGCTGTATAACATACTCCATAATCCCCACAGCTGTATAACATACCCTATAATCCCCACAGCAGTATGACATACTCCATAATCCTCACAGCTGTATAACCTACTCCATAATCCTCACAGCAGTATGACATACTCCATAATCCTCACAGCTGTATAACATACTCCATAATCCTCACAGCAGTATGACACACTCCATAATCCCCACAGCTGTATAACCTACTCCATAATCCCCACAGCTGTATAACATACTCCATAATCCCCACAGCTGTATAACCTACTCCATAATCCCCACAGCTGTATAACATACTCCATAATCCTCACAGCAGTATAACATACTCCATAATCCTCACAGCAGTAGGACATACTCCATAATCCTGACAGCAGTATAACATACTCCATAATTCCCACAGCTGTATAACTTACTTCATAATCACAAAAGCTGTATAACTTACTCCATAATCCCCACAGCAATGTAAAGTACTCCATAATCCCCACAGCAACGTAAAGTACTCCATAATCCCCAAACAATATAAAGTACTCCATTATCCCCACAGCTGTTTAACATACTCCATAATCCTCACAGCTGTATAACTTACTCCATAATCCCAACAGCTGTATAACTTACTCCATAATCCCCACAGCAATGTAAAGTACTCCATAATCCCCAACCAATATAAAGTACTCCATAATCTCCACAGCAGAAGGACATACTCCATAATCCTGACAGCAGAAGGACATACTCCATAATCCTGACAGCAGAAGGACATACTCCATAATCCTGACAGCAGTAGGACATACTCCATAATCCTGACAGCAGTAGGACATACTCCATAATCCTGACAGCAGTAGGACATACTCCATAATCTCCACAGCAGTAGGACATACTCCATAATCCTGACAGCAGAAGGACATACTCCATAATCTCCACAGCAGAAGGACATACTCCATAATCCTGACAGCAGAAGGACATACTCCATAATCCTGACAGCAGTAGGACATACTCCATAATCCCGACAGCAGAAGGACATACTCCATAATCCTGACAGCAGAAGGACATACTCCATAATCCCGACAGAGTAGGACATACTCCATAATCCTGACAGCAGTAGGACATACTCCATAATCTCCACAGCAGCAGGACATACTCCATAATCCCGACAGAGTAGGACATACTCCATAATCCTGACAGCAGAAGGATATACTCCATAATCCTGACAGCAGTAGGTCATACTCCATAATCCTGACAGCAGTAGGACATACTCCATAATCCTGACAGCAGAAGGACATACTCCATAATCTCCACAGCAGCAGGACATACTCCATAATCCCGACAGCAGAAGGACATACTCCATAATCCCGACAGCAGTAGGACATACTCCATAATCCTGACAGCAGTAGGACATACTCCATAATCCTGACAGCAGTAGGACATACTCCATAATCCTGACAGCAGAAGGACATACTCCATAATCCCTACAGCAGAAGGACATACTCCATAATCCTGACAGCAGAAGGACATACTCCATAATCCTGACAGCAGTAGGACATACTCCATAATCCCGACAGCAGTAGGACATACTCCATAATCCCGACAGCAGTAGGACATACTCCATAATCCCGACAGAGTAGGACATACTCCATAATCCTGACAGCAGTAGGACATACTCCATAATCTCCACAGCAGTAGGACATACTCCATAATCCCGACAGAGTAGGACATACTCCATAATCCTGACAGCAGAAGGATATACTCCATAATCCTGACAGCAGTAGGTCATACTCCATAATCCTGACAGCAGTAGGACATACTCCATAATCCTGACAGCAGAAGGACATACTCCATAATCCCTACAGCAGAAGGACATACTCCATAATCCTGACAGCAGAAGGACATACTCCATAATCCTGACAGCAGTAGGACATACTCCATAATCCCGACAGCAGTAGGACATACTCCATAATCCCGACAGCAGTAGGACATACTCCATAATCCCGACAGAGTAGGACATACTCCATAATCCTGACAGCAGAAGGACATACTCCATAATCCCAACAGCAGAAGGACATACTCCATTATCCCGACAGAGTAGGACATACTCCATAATCCTGACAGCAGAAGGACATACTCCATAATCCTGACAGCAGAAGGACATACTCCATAATCCCAACAGCAGAAGGACATACTCCATAATCCCGACAGAGTAGGACATACTCCATAATCCTGACAGCAGAAGGACATACTCCATAATCCTGACAGCAGAAGGACATACTCCATAATCCTGACAGCAGAAGGACATACTCCATAATCCTGACAGCAGTAAGACATACTCCATAATCCTGACAGCAGTAGGACATACTCCATAATCCCGACAGAGTAGGACATACTCCATAATCCTGACAGCAGAAGGACATACTCCATAATCCTGACAGCAGTAGGACATACTCCATAATCCCGACAGAGTAGGACATACTCCATAATCCTGACAGCAGTAGGACATACTCCATAATCCCGACAGCAGTAGGACATACTCCATAATCCCGACAGCAGTAGGACATACTCCATAATCCTGACAGCAGTATAACATACTCCATAATCCCGACAGAGTAGGACATACTCCATAATCCTGACAGCAGTAGGACATACTCCATAATCCTGACAGCAGTAGGACATACTCCATAATCCCGACAGAGTAGGACATACTCCATAATCCTGACAGCAGAAGGACATACTCCCTAATCCTGACAGCAGTAGGACATACTCCATAATCCCGACAGCAGTAGGACATAATCCCCAATCCCCACAGCTGTATAACGTACTCTATAATCCCCAAAGCTGTATAACATACTCTATAATCCCCACAGCTGTATAACATACTCTATAATCCCGACAGCTGTATAACATACCCTATAATCCCCACAGCTGTATAACATACCCTATAATCCCCACAGCTGTATAACATACTCTATAATCCCCACAGCTGTATAACAGACTCTATAATCCCCACATCTGTATAACATTATCTATAATGCCCACAGCTGTATAACATACTCTATGATCCCCACATCTGTATAACATTATCTATAATGCCCACAGCTGTATAACATACTCTATAATCCCCACAGCTGTATAACAGACTCTATAATCCCCACATCTGTATAACATTATCTATAATGCCCACAGCTGTATAACATTATCTATAATGCCCACAGCTGTATAACATTATCTATAATGCCCACAGCTGTATAACATACTCTATAATCCCCACATCTGTATAACAGACTCTATAATCCCCACATCTGTATAACATTATCTATAATGCCCACAGCTGTATAACATTATCTATAATGCCCACAGCTGTATAACATTATCTATAATGCCCACATCTGTATAACATTATCTATAATGCCCACAGCTGTATAACATACTCTATAATCCCCACAGCTGTATAACAGACTCTATAATCCCCACATCTGTATAACATTATCTATAATGCCCACAGCTGTATAACATTATCTATAATGCCCACAGCTGTATAACATTATCTATAATGCCCACAGCTGTATAACATTATCTATAATGCCCACAGCTGTATAACATTATCTATAATGCCCACAGCTGTATAACATTATCTATAATGCCCACAGCTGTATAACAAACTCCATAATTTCTACAGAAGAACTTACTGCATAATCCCCACAGGAGAAACTTACGACATAATCCCCACAGGAGGATATCTTAGTCCAGAACACAATCATCCCCCCAGGACTCTAACCTGAATATTTCCTCAAAGTTCTCAGGAGTATAACATATCTCTTCCCTTCCCTTTTATGCCTACTCCCCAAAATTGGATTTCAGCATAATGTCTGCAGGAACTATGACCAGCTTTTCTTACTAGACAGGAAAAAATACTACTCGGGCTTCGCACTAGTGGCTCAAGTCACAGATTGGGATAACATATCCGTCGCTATGTTTACCGGTCTAACATTCCCGTCTGGATGTGCTAGCCCTACTCACCTTGCCTCGCAGTATCTTGTACACCAGGGAGTTCATGTCCTTGGCATTGAAGGCGTGTTTCAGAGTGGCCATCTCGTACACACAGCAGCCTAGGGCCCACACATCCGACTGAAGCCACAAAACATTCGGTTACCGATGAGGCGAGATGAAATGGCGGTTAACGTCGGGGTTAAGATTACTGCAGTGTATAGCAACTTGGTGCACGTTTGCATGTACTTGTCTGGACATACCGTATTCAACGTAATAAGTGCCCCGCTCTAATAAGCGCCCACGGCAACATTTGCTAATATATTGGCTAGTGAACAATCCCAATTAGCACCCCTTCCAATTGATCAATGTATGCAAGACTTATCTATTCGCGTATAATATGCACTCGTGTGTTATATGCACCCTTAATTATGGGCAATTAAATTCTGGAAAAATATATCTGTCGTACATAAACATTTCAGATTGTCAGCATAAACCAAGAAATTTATCTTTCAACTCTGTTTTTTTCCCAAAACAATATTCTAATAAGAGCCCCCTATTCCTAATTTTGAGAGCGCCCTGGGCGCTTGTTACGTTGAATACGGTACTCTGGTTTTCAAGTGCCTGATGACTGAGATACCATGCCGCAGTTTAATGTGTATACACAGCTCAGACACAGAATGCCGACTCCGAGCAGATCAGTCCTTGTATTATTCCCTTAATGCCGAGCTCCATGCAGGGTAACAACAAGCACCATCTTCTAACCTCTTTTGGTATGACACGGCAAGGTATAGAATCACTGACCTTCCACTTTCAGATCAGACACTCTATACTTTTAGAAAATGAATGTGGCCATGCTACATGGAAGAAATGCATTGGATGTGAAAAGGTACTTCTTTACATGCCTTAGCAATTCTCATTTTTCCACTTAGAAACTTGGAGGTGATGTGCTTTTATAGAAGAATTTATTAATAAGTTTCATAAAATTTATCTCATATGCTGATAACTCTGGTGAAAACTGGTTATTGAAATGTCAACAAATTATAGGAAAAAGATTGAGTTAGTGAATATTATTTTACACTTCAGTCAGCAATGTCTATCACAGTGGGCTGTACAGGTTCGAGTCTTGACCAGACAAACCAGGGGTTGCTAGTCTAAAGATTGTCAGGGTCACACAAGCATGATCATATACATACATGTTGTGACCCCATTTCAGTTTTCTCAGCTTCATATTATCATGATTATCCCATCTCCCACCCCTGTAAGTCCAGAGAATTACAGTGTTAGAAATTGGCACTAGTCCTGTAGCCCAATAGTTAAGGTATCATAAAGACTAGTAGAAATTTGCCCTTTTTAAGGGTTTTTGCTATATGTTATCATTATAAGGACCAGTGGACGAAAACTGAATTATCTAGGCCTGCTAGACCGATATTCAAAACAAATGTCAGTAAATATTGGAATTATCAATTTCCAGAATCAAACATGGATAAACAGAGAATTACAGTGTTAGAAATTGGCACTAGTCCTGTAGCCCAATAGTTAAGGTATCATAAAGACTAGTAGAAATTTGCCCTTTTTAAGGGTTTTTGCTATATGTTATCATTATAAGGACCAGTGGACGAAAACTGAATTATCTAGGCCTGCTAGACCGATATTCAAAACAAATGTCAGTAAATATTGGAATTATCAATTTCCAGAATCAAACATGGATAAACAGAGAATTACAGTGTTAGAAATTGGCACTAGTCCTGTAGCCCAATAGTTAAGGTATCATAAAGACTAGTAGAAATTTGCCCTTTTTAAGGGTTTTTGCTATATGTTATCATTATAAGGACCTATATTACCTAGGCCTGCTAGACCGATATTCAAAACAAATGTCAGTAAATATTGGAATTATCAATTTCCAGAATCAAACATGGATAGACTCAACAAACAGATACAACACACTGTTACAAAATCCCTAATTTATGTATATTATCATGAAATGTACATAACCGACTCTCTACAGCAAATTAACATATACAGGGAACTGATATTTGTTCCCCGAAGAGCCCATATACCAAATGACATGTAGACACACAGTGTCACTAAGTGTCACACTGACAATTTACTATACTCGATCAACACAATCAGTGGTGAGGATTAAGTGTAGGAGAAACCATGTCTCCGAGGGATTACTAGAGATTGTAAACCCTCACATGAGGGACGTTCCCGAATGTGAGTGTTTACAATCTCTAGTAATTTCGAGGAGACATGGTTTGTCCAACTTATAAAGCGACTCATCGCATAGACGTTTTTAATTAAATAACTGTAATAAAAACTCTCAAATGTATAACCTGTAACGGAGATGAAATATCGTGCGTCTTGTAGGCTGTTCGTAGTTTTTGTTCTATCAAGGGTTTACAATGATTGTAAGCCCTCCTGCGAGGTGTTACAATCTTTACCTCCCACGAGGTGTTGCAATCGTAATACCTCCTATGAGGTGTTACCACAATTTCAAAAACTCCATATCGAGTTACACAAACAGCCAGTAGGTTTATAAAATTGGTTAGACTTGCTTCATGTTAATCTTTATCCGTAATTGTACAAATCTTTGCTGTAAAATACACATTCAACTAGTAAATGCTGCAATTATTGTTTTGATGGCGGACCTTTTTGAGAGAAAAAGTACATAACGAACGTTTATGATTTCTCCTTTCCTTTGTAAATATTGTGGTTTGTTATATCCATGTTCTACTGTAGTAATAATTAATGTTATGTTGTACTGCTCACACGTATTTCAATGACCAATTTGCACAAACTAATTATTCTCCCCAAAATGCTTGGCAAGGGGCACTTCATTGCAATTCTGGAGAAATCCCAAAGTCTGTGTTAAAGTATGGGAGATATGTTCGTCTTAGCACTAAGATCACTTGGTGGAAGGTGGCTGGCCGTGCTGTCCTGGAATTACCTTGTGGTTATAGGGTTTATTGGAGAATAGCTCAGGACTCATATAGTAGGGCGTTCCTATCAGCGTTGTCGCCATATCATTTGAACTATCTAGCACTCTGAAAAACAACCAAAACAATATCAATGAACCATAAAAATACAGAATTCGATATTTGTTTGCTTGTTGTTTAACACTGCTAGCAGCGATATTCCAGCTGTATCATGTATACAACAGCAGCTGTAAAATATTCATCTTATCAAATATTGACCACAAACAATGAAGGTCTTTTGGAGTTCCTTTTGTAATGTAACATGTATAAGTTCGGTGGCAGTAGGGGTGGGTGGTGTGGGTCGAAACATACACTGAATAAGCATGATGGGAAAGGTTTGTTTGTTTGTTGCTTAACGCAACACTTAGCAATATTCCAGCTATATGACGGTTCACTGTAAATAATTGAGTCTGGACTAAATAATCCAGTGATTGACATTATGATCATTGATACAGGTAATTGGGATACGATGACATGCATCAACCATGTCGTCAAGCCTGACCATCTGATCCCATGAGTCGCCTCTTATGAAAAGCATGGGCTGATGAAGACCTTATTCTCTACCCGGATCTTCACCATTGAGCCCTGGACCTGTTGGATATCTTTAGGCTGGTATCTCAATCACTCAACCATATCAATACTAACCTTGCTATACCAAGATCTCCTACTTTGATTATTTTACTCTTGGTTAAGAATATATTCTGTGTCTTCAGATCCCTGTGGAGTATATTCCTTTCATGCATATACTGAAAACATAAATACACAGTTTGCAGTTACTATGGTGAGAGATATAATAGAGAGGTGTTATGATACGGTGGGGTCGCGATATGATATGTATCCCGATACTATGGGTGCAATATGCATCCTGATACAGTATTTTTATTTCATAAGTTAATATTCTTTGTTTTTGCAGGTACCAATGAAAA
This sequence comes from Haliotis rufescens, assembly GCF_023055435.1. Classification (NCBI taxonomy): domain Eukaryota; kingdom Metazoa; phylum Mollusca; class Gastropoda; order Lepetellida; family Haliotidae; genus Haliotis; species Haliotis rufescens. The sequence continues at coordinate 7,761,823 of NW_025963924.1, forward strand.
TCCTGAATCATTTATTTTAAATTTCAGAGATTGAAAAAGCAATGTTGTGGGGCAGAACCATATAGGCTCGTGGGCTCTGTGAATAGGGGTGAAATGGTACATCGATGCACTGGTGCATCGTTGGTTGTCATGAGACGATGCTATGCATATGTTTCTTCTGTAATGATACAAGATGATACACTTTGCTAAATAAACTACTTACTACTCGCTTAATCATGTTAATGGCACCCAACATTTTCGTCAGTCAAATATCCCGAAATATGTTGTTATTAGGGTTTCAAGTTCACAACTAAAAATAGCTTGTCCGAACATGTGTCTACAGATAGCATTACCTTTTGAACCTGCTCTGAACAGTGCTGAAATATTAATAGCCAAGAAGCCTGACCACCTGATCCATTTTGTTGCCTCTTACAACCACCTGGGGACCTATTATACATGATTCTAACCAGGAATCCCCATGGGTCGGATGTCAACTTGAAAGAAAGTTCTCTGACAAAAGAACTTCAGTGTTGCAGTAAAAGAAAAGAAACCTTACCTGCATCGCCATAGCTATCTGTACAAACCACTCCACCACTTGTCTTTCATCAAGAAGCACACATTTCTGTTCTTTAAGTTTTGTGTAGAGGTCACCTCCTTCACAATATTGCATAGCAATGTACAAATATCCTTCTCGTGTTTCAAATGAATCTTTGTATGACACGATGTTTGGATGTTTCAGTTTGGACAGAAGCTTAGCTTCTTGTTCGGCAGACGTCCTCTCTCTTTTGGACGCCCGTGACAAGTTCATTTTCTTCAACACATACTGAAAGAAAGTAATAAGCTGTGTACTTCTGATCATTATGAACAGCAGTAGAAATTAGCACTAGTCCTATAGTCCTTGCCAAATTGCCTAATAGTTAAGGTATCACAATGACTAGTAGAAATTTGCCATTTTTAAGGGTTTTGCTATATGTTATCAGTAGGACTAGTGGACTAAAAATGTTAGTTTCTTTTGCTGATGGATAAGACAAAAACATAGGTGCATGATTCATGCTGACATAATTTAAAACAATCCTTAGATTTTAGATCAAAAAGCGTTGGGGACATGTACTTTGCTGGTCACTCGCTAAGATAACTACCCACAGCATCCATTGTTACATTGAATAGGGGCAAGACCCTCTTCGTGTTTGACCTTCTCCGTGTTTGACCCCCTACATAACTCTTTCATGCTTAAAGTATACATCCATACATATGGCAAACAATAGATGCAATTCCATGCCATCTTTTAACATGTGTTTAATTTATGTGTTCAGTGTCACTGAGCACCTATTGATGCAGGATTAGAAATTGGCACTTGTCCTGTAGTCCTTGCCAAACTGCCCAATAGTTAAGGTATCATAAGGACTAGTAGAAAATTGCCATTTTTAAGGGTTTTGCTATATACATGTATTATCATTATAAGGACTAGCGGACCAAAAATGTTAGTTTCTACCGCTGTTGATGGATATTAGGCGCCATATAAATTCATAATTATTATTATTATTAATAATAATAATAATATACATGATATTGGGACAGGCAAACTGTATCTACTTGTACATATATTTTACAGTGATTACATATTAGTATTAATTTCAATAACATAGGGGTTGAAATGGCTATCAAGCAAATATTCTTTAAGAAGAATCTTTGTATAATTATGATTTACTGATAAAGAACTACACGCTTGTAAAACATGTAACATTGTTAATCATATCACGCTGCATATATCATGTATATATATCAAATTACAAAATGTAACCATGCACATAAAATAAAAGTTGTTTTACTGTACACATGATGTCACTCTCTTGCACCACCATATGTTGAAACTACATGACACTGTATACAATAATCTGTACAAGTAGGCCCTACCTCTTGGGAAATAAAACATTGTGAAAATAGACAAAAGTTCAAACTACCCAAACAAGGATACATTTCCACATAAACATGATAAATTGGGCATTAAACTTTTAAAACACAATGATTGATTGGTTGTTTTTAACACTGCATTGAGCAATATTCCAGCTGTATGACGGCAGTCTGTAATAACTGAGTCTAGACCAGACAATCCAGTGATTGACATCATGAGCATCGATCCACACAACTGGGAAACGATGACATGCATCAACCATCAACCAAGTCAGCAAGTCTGATCCTGTTAGTCGCCTCTTACGACAAGCATAGTCGTCTCTTACGGCAAGCATGGGTTGCGGAGGACCTATTCTAACCCAGATCTTCACAGATAAAGCATAATGACTGAGACAAAAGGAAAACATGGAAAGGAAAAGTCAATAATCCGCACCTGTTTTCGGTCTTTCCTGTGACGAACCAGCCACACCTCTCCATAACTTCCTTTACCAACAACTTTCATCTTATCAAACTCATCAAGTGACATTTTGGCTTCTTAGTTGTTTTTCTAGTTATCAAATGCTTCTTATAAACACCACAATATAAACATTACTTAAGAAATGACTAATGTCTTCCCATTTTATGTTTTGAGTATATGGTGTTCATGACAGCTGTATAAAACCCATGACAAATATCAGTCATACGATATTCAGAGGATTTCTCAATCCATAAGACTCCAGGCAACACATGACAACTTACGACCATTGTATAAATATTTGGCAAGTAGACAAGATACTAAAATTTAGTTTACGTGATCTTAACATGATGATGTCATCGGTTTCTGGTAAAATCCTCCCGTCCCGTTGAATTATTTACCGATTACATGCAAACTAGATAAAAATGAGACTGCGAACACTGGCATTTTCTTCAAACTGACACTTGTCTACGAACATATCGCTTGTTGCCAGTGATGCTTTTCTGAAATATGGACACTCGCTGTGCATGTTGGGATATGTTGTAATACAAACGGGACTTTATTCACGAAGGAGTGCCCAAAGGGAGTTAACTCTTCTCAACAGGTACTCGTCACACCTGGGCGAATAGCGGGTCACTGGGCACCTGAATAGCCAACAGTAATTAGCATGCATTCACAATGAACCTAATTAACTAGATTGAACAGCTTTATGGAACCAATAATGAAATACGGTTAATAAGATGACGGTTAATTACGTCAGGGAATATACAGAAGGCAATATCATCTGTCTCAGATGTGACAGCCAGTACTTCAATACTTAATGAATATTGGCTATTTATTTGCTTTTTAATGTTCATTGACAAGTTCACCTATATGTGATACGTGCCTTGATTTTAGAAGAAAAAAAATATATATACCGAAAGACGGCGAAATGTATAGATTCAACATATTCAAGCAAGTATTGTTTCAATTTGATCTACTGTTTTATGTTTTAAATTGTAATTGTATGCGCATCAATTATACATATAGTTATGCCTAGGCGTGAGATACACAGAGTAGACATTCTGCTTTGGTTCAAAAGAATTCACGATTGGACAACACACTCACCGAGCAATATTGGCAATGTCTGGCAAAGGGCCTGAACTGTTTAATCACGCTCTTAGAGAGTTTGCTTGCGACTTTTTCTGTTCTATTTTTTCAACATTTTATGTTTTAACAGCAAGGCTTAAACGATACACAAGTACATCGATGAACATGTGATATTAAACGTTTCACAAATTCAATATTGATGTCAAGGCGACAGGCTTGCAAATGAGTCTGGGGCATGCAAACCAGGTGTTGATAACATGAACATCAAACCATGCCATCGGACACAGAATATAACAAATTAAGCTGACTCTTACCATAATTATAGCTGTTACTGCGGCTTTCGAGATAAACACAATTCACTCACGTTTTGTGCAAATATAAGGTGATAAAGGACATGCAATTTAATATCTTAGGGGATAGGAGACAGAATGTTTTCTGTCCGCGCTTCAAGACAAAAAAATCATTTTTTTTCTATGAAAGGAGGATACACACAGTTTTTAGACCCACACCGCTTTCTTTTCAGAACACCCTTGAAAATCCGGGATAGAATAGCTCTTCAGCAACCCATGCTTGCCGTAAAAGCGACAATGCTTGTAAGAGGCGACTAACGGGATCGGGTGGTCAGGCTCGCTGACTTGGTTGATGCATGTCATCGATCCCAATTGCGTGGATCGATGCTCATGATATTAATCACTGGATTTTCTGGTCCAGACTCGATTATTTACAGACCGCCGTCATATAGCTGGAATATTGCTCAATGCAGTGTTAAAAACAAACAAACAAAACAAATATTACAAAGAGAGTGTCGCGTACAGGGAAATACATAACATATATTTAACCAAGAAATGGTTTTCACGATAAAACAAATGACACTAAGAAGAACTATATGTTTTGTTTACAAAGGTCGATGTTAATATGCACACGATGCAACGTACACATGTGTATAGTAGCGATATTCAAACATGTATGTGTTTATGAACCATTTCTTCTCGGATGAACGAACTTCTCCCGATATTGTATCCATGCACCATCCATCAGACTAATCCCTTGTCGCTGGATGGTGTAAACACCCTACTTGCTTATTCCTGTTTATTTATTGCTTCGTTTGGGCAATTTATGCTGGCCACTGCCCGAGCGACAAAGTAGGATATAAACGACACATGCTCCCGTGTCATCAACACATCCCTGAGCACGTGACTGTACCGAGAACACAAGTTCTCATGTTCTCATATAATCACATGAGTGAGGCCTCCCATAGGATTTTGGGTGACTCGTAAGTACAGTAGAACATGGATATAACGAACTACATGTACAAGGAACCGGAGAAATCAGTTCGTTATATCCGTTGTTCGTTATATACGTTTTCGCTGGGAAACCTCCACCATCTTGGATAAAACAAAACACATTACACATAATTGGAGCATTGACTTGTAATAGCAGTGATCACTTCATATATAAATAATTCAATTGATAACATTTCATAACATTCATTTAAGTTTAACAAGGTTGATCCACCACCGCTGATTGTGTTGATTCGCCGCGATTGTGTTCATTCACCGCTGACTGCGTACAGCCAGTTGTCAGTGACACTTGAGATTTCTTTGTTCGCTGCAAGTATGTATGTATGTGTGTGTGTGTGTGTGTGTGTGTGTGTGTTAGTGAGTGAGTGAGTGAGTGAGTGAATGAATGAGTGAGTGAGAGTAAGTTTTCCAAAAGTACGTTTGCTCGTATCTTCCCTCGCCGTATCGTTGTTGGTTATATTCGTAGTGCAACCAATTCTGTACTGTACAAGGGTTTTCTGACCCCTAGAGATGCGGGTTAGAATTGATCTTCAGCAACCCAGGCTTGTCGTAATAGGCGACTAAGGGGCTCGGGTGGTCAGGTTCGCTGATATGGCTGCTACATGTATCCCGATTACTTAGGTCGATGCTCATGATGTCAGTCACTGGTTTGTCTTGTTCAACTTTGATTATTTACTGACCGCCGTCATATAGCTGGAATATTGCTGAGTGCTGCGTTAAACAAAAACAAACAAACAAACAAGCAGATTCCGATAAATGACTATTATCAAGGTGGGTGAATAAAATATAACGCTGCCGCTTTGAACAATATTACTATACATATATCGACGTCTCAGCGTTATGGACGAGAAACGTCCAATGTATACTAACGGAAAAAAGTAACGGTGCTTCATATAAAGATACATAAAAATAGATTTATTCTGAAAATAAATAATACAACATTCAATACATATTCATGAAGACATCCCCTTGACATTAAGGTCGCGATTTACAATTTGAAGAATGTGGGTGTTTGCGTGTTTGTTGGAAGCATGACACTCACGTGCATTTCTTAATGTTAACAGGAGACAGAAAAATGTTTAGCTACCAGGTGCTCATAAAAATACTTTTGTTTAACCGTAAATAAATATATAACCGTAAATAAAGCTATGCTACAGCATGCTGAAGTATGCTGCAAACAGGAATGGCCCTGAACGTAGTTGCCAGACATTTTAATGTTCATCGGAAACAAAATATCACCTCTTTGGAGACGTTATCTACAGCAGGACAACACTCATGACTTGCCACGGACCAGTCACTTGACGTCACGTCAACACAACAACCATGTTCGGTTGGTGCACCTACGGAATCAATACCAAACTGACACATCAACAGCTTGGACAATTCTTGGTTTGAGAACAATTAGTGTCAAAACCATGCGAACCAGTTGAGGCAGCACAACATCCGGCCCCGACGTCCAATTTTGCTGCCACACCATCCTCAGGCACGCCCAGCTTAGTGGGGCCAGAGGCGGTATTCGTAAACATTCTTAGAGTGTTTCATCTGGACATCTCTGATGGCCGTGCAAGGGTCTACAGGCGTCCCGGACGTCGTCAGTTTGCAAGTGTAGTGGTATGGGGTGGCATCAAAACTCATGGGAGAACACAACTCATCATTGTAAATGGCAATTTGAATGGTCTACGCTACCAGACGACATCGTTCGAGATCATTTTCTACCTTTTGTGCAAATACAGGGACGTGACGTCACGCTATAGCAGGGCAATTGCATGTGTTGTAACATATTTTTTGAGGCAGCGTAACATTGTTGGACTGCCATGGCCAGCTGTCTCTCCAGACCTTCCCCCTAGAATACGTCTGGGATTAGATGAAGCGACGCCTACGACAGGATCGGAACCAGACGGTAACCCCAGTTCAGTTGGGCAAATCATTGGTCGACACTTGAAACATCATCATCCAGTCTATTTTTAATCATCCGGTGTCTTCAATGCGCTGGTCCTATTCGCCTGCATCAAACGCAAATGGTGATCACACTGTATATACTAGTTATGAGAATGAGAACATATTATTAACATAACATTTACACCACTTTATATGAAGCACAGTTATTATTTGTGTCAGGGTCTGTATGGCAGACCCCCACCCCCACGTGGAGAAAACCAGTGGAGATTGTGGCTAAAGCATCTGCACGCACAGGCTTGTTCAGGTGTTTGTAAAGAGGGGTTCAATATCACGACGGGGGTCATCTGAAAGTTACTTCACACAATGACTCACATGGGGAATCGAACCAGTGACCGGCGTGACGAACGCCTAAACCGCCAAGCCATTCCACCGTCCCTCTTAAACAATAATTAAAGAAGCAGTAGTGATGATAGAAGCTTACGAAGTTGCTATATATATACACACATATTATATATTATATTATATACATATATAATATGCGTGTGGTAAGAGGCGACGAACGGGATCGGGTGGTCAGGCTCACTGACTAGGTTGATGCATGTCATCGTTTCCCAATTGCGTAGATCGATGCTCATGATGTCAATCACTGTATTGTCTGGTCCAGACTCAATATTTACAGACCACCGTCATACAGTTCGGATTATGCTGAATGCGGCGTTAAACAACAAACAAACCAATAGAATTATAACATTAAAGGCAAATATGTTATTTTTTAAATGGCAAGTCAAGCGGCTACTAACACCTATCCCGATTAGCATACACTTAAGGTTTTGTAATTACTGAAATTAATTAACAGAATTGTCAGGGAGAAAAAATACTGTTCTCAAAAATCAAACTTCAAGTCCCGTTGGTGATCTTTAGGGCGTGTTCGTAAACCAAAAACACATTCGTACATGTTTACATTGCAATAAACATACATAAACACATGTACGTAAGCTGTGACCCTTTGACTACCTGTATAAATTGTGTTGTTTATAGCCAGCAAAGCTGTCCGCCCACGGTCCAGTGGCTCAAGTTGCGATGGACAGTATTAATTTGTCACGGCGAGTGATACATGGCCAGGTTTATAAGCCGTGGTGTATGACCAGGCCGGCATTCCTTACATCAACAGACAACATACAGGTGAGCAAGCGTTAGTGTTAAGGTTTAAAAGACAGCTCTGTGTAAGTATCATATTTTTTTATGAACATTAATCAATTAACTTCTTTAGGTAGAATTTAGAATCTGTTCATTGATGTGGAGAAACATTAGCAATTTCAGTAACCAAAAGAGGGTATAGGGTGGCCGGGTTTACGTGCGTCAGAGGGTGTTGAACATTGGTTCGAATCCTAGATTCGAACAGATTGCGACTCTTGGTTTGCAAGGGTCATACCTACCCTCGTGTGTTTCAGCAAAGTAATGAATTTCATCGATCTTTACTTCGGCTCGCCAACATTAAGCTGACACACCGTGATGTATATGGGGAGACAACAACGAAACTCACTCCATCAGTCATTAGCGTAAAGTGACGTTTTATAATTGTTAATTAATATTTAACTGCTTTTTGATGGTAAGTATTCTAGGGAAACATCCCAGTATAATTCTGGTGAAATGCAGAATAAAAAAGTCAGGCATTTCTCTAAGTTTAGATTTTCCGTTTGACCTTATGATGAAGTAACCATCGATTCATGATTTTTCACTTATCCGTTTTTTAAAGATAAAATACAAACATAATTTACTCTTGTACTTATAAAATGTACAAGTCTCATTAATTCGTGAACACACGATGGGCCTCAACCCCCAAAAGTACAAGAATCTGAACTTTACAAAGAAAGTGTTTTCCCAAATATAACATTTGTTGCATCTCATTAAGTCCTAAAACACACCTTCTTGTATTAATGCAGTCGAACCGATTACAATGAATATTCATTCCTCTAATTTCAATCCAAAATAAGGATCTCTAATAGAATGAAAAAATCCTTTACAGTTGCAGGCGCTTTTGTGTAGAAACACCATTAATCATTATTAGGAAACTTCCCTTTTTAAAGTTAGAAAAAACTCATACCTTCTCCAAATGTGACACGAATAAATAAAGTGGTCAGTAAGAAGTAATGAATTCAGTCAGAACTTTCATTTAACTCTAAGATACTAGTACAGTAGTTGTCCATTGATTGATGCGGACGTAAAATCATTTATTTTCGTGGTAACGGTGCCAACTTAATACCCGAGTGTTTCTTTTCCCGCTCTCTTTTACGAAATAGTGTTACTGTAAGATACCGTACTAATCTAAATTAAGTATCCGGATTAATATAATTCCTGAGCCACTTGCCAACTTGTATCTTGAAATATAAACTTTACCAACAATAAAACCCCAGACAGGTTTCCGGCGTAATGAGGCTCCTTTGTAGAGTAAACTACGGTTATAACGAACTGAAAGGGACCCACTTATTTCAGTTCGTTATAAGCGTAGTTGTTTATAAGCATATATGCAGCAAATGGATGGGACCAAGAAAATACAGTTCGTTATATCAATCAGTTCGTTATAAGCGTCTTCGTCATAACCGTAGTTTATTGTATTCATATGTTTTATTCTATTCACTAGAAACATCGAATGAAGCGAGAAGCAGTCCAAGATGAGCATCCCCACTCTCCTCGCTCTCAGCGTCCTCCTGTCGACCACAGATTCGACCCAGTACATGTACCGCCTCACTAAATACATGGACCCTCCCACCAGCCAAACGCGCTTTTACCACGTAGGGCCGGCATTTCCTTACCCTCAGCTGAACTACCTGTGTAAGGGCAAGGACGGGGTGATGTTTCTACTGCCCTGGGCCTGTACGGGGTATGTCCGATGTGTTGGAGATTCAGCCTACTGGAGCAGGTGCCCGGTGGATGCTAGAACCGTTACTGGTTTGCGGGAACCAATCTGTGTGATGGACAGCACGGAGTGTAAGAAACAGGAGAAAGGTAGGGACTATGTGAAAGATGAACGAAATATTGAATATTGCAAGACTTTATGCGAATATATATAATGCTTGTAATTACAGTCATAGAAAATGTCGAAAACGCTTACGCATGACAACTCGCTAAGACATTTAACGTTATAAGCTGCAAAAGAGAGACTTGAATTTGACCCAAAAATTACAAATGTGTTCAAAACGTTACAGTGATTATGTCGCTGAAACACTGCAAACAGCTACCATCAATCATACATGTATACTTTCTTGCGCTAGATCTTTATGTACAATGAACTAAACGCTGTTTCTATTTGTTAGGTACAGTTAACCAGAGGTTGGGTCCAGGGGGTCCGCCCCCCCTTTTGAAAATCAAATGTAGTATGTTGTAGGCAGTAGCATGTTGTAGACAGCGAGGATTTTGATATTTTGGAATCACCCTTTTAAAGATGCTGGACCCTTGGTTGATATTAACGAACAACGAAACCTCTCTGAATGGTTCAGTCACAATAATATGAAATAATATGTTGAATAATTCTCAATTCAGGTGTACAATATCACTAACAAATGAAACTTATTTTAGGTGCAATCTCAACAAAAAGAAGAAATAATTTGTTTTCTAAGTTTGACAAATGTCAATTAAACCACAAACATTAGGTAATTATTAAATGTGTGACCTTTACCTGAAATAACACAGTAACATACAATCTTATCCTTTTTGTCTTTGACAGTTCGCTGGAATGAGTTCTGTCGCCTGACCGCAAGAGGGCGCTATCCCTCCACCCTAAGCTGCGCCTCGTTCTATGACTGCAGTGGGGGTGCTCAGGGGTTGAAGGGGGAGTGCCCCTACCCCAGCCTCTTCAACCCAACATCCGGGCTCTGCGAGGACTTCCGGTCTGCAGAGAAACATTGTCACGGGAGGCCAGTGCCGAAAGCCCCATGTAAGTTACTGCCGTATACATACTTGAACAAGGGCGGGATATCAAATAGAAATAAACATATATTACATAAGATCCGTTGTAATGAAAAGAGGTTAAACAACGATTATTTGAGACATTTTAGTTCGTGTCATATCCGGTGTGCGGGACTTGCATACTTGCAATGGGTCTTTTTTGAATATCCTTAAGGGACACGGGTGGCCCAGTCGTCTCATGCGCCCCAATCCGCTCTGTAGAATTGGGCACGCCAGAAACCTATGATCGTGGGTTCGAATCCGGTCCGAGGTTTTCTAGGTTTGTCAGCACCATACCCGTGGTCGTGGGTTTCACCAAAGTGGTAAACGTCTGAGACCTGCATCACTTCGGCCTTTGCTCCCACATCAAACTGACAAGCCGTAATAAAACTGGAATACTGTCAAAATCGGCGTTAAACCCAATTCACTCACTCACTGAATCTCCTTAATGATCTGAGTCTGTAGCAACTAGAATGATGGCAACTCATCTCTCTGAGTAGTAATCCAGCGACATAACACATTGTACCCATGTGAGGAATCGAACCTGATCCTCGGCGTGAAGAGCGAACACTGTAACCTCTGGACTACCCAACCGCTTAATTCCCACATAAGTTTGAATTTATGCATTAGTGTTAGGCTTGACACAACATATGGGAATGTATATTTTTAATGTTTCTTTGTTGTTTAACGACGCACTCAGCAATATTCCAACTATATGACGGCGGTGTATGTTGTTAATTACGTATTCACCATGCTCATATATATATAGTCAATGTATTGGGGGTACCGTCATCTTCCTGACTTTAAAAATCAGTTAACTCTCTTGCCACGGGAAGATGGGATACCGTGAACCAAGTGATATTGCAAACTCTGTTGTTTCATGCATAGCTAGTGAATAATCCGGTTAGATGTTTCATTTATTAGAGACAATGAGGTGAGCTTGTTATTAATTGTTGTTTTTTATAAGAATATATATTTAATTACTGTTTGGTAAATCACATCTATTCGCTACCACGCTAAATAAACAAAGTTCGTAGGAGGACAGTCAATAAAGCGTCCCATAAATGCTTACACACTTCACATTTTAGTACACAGTATTTTTTGTCACTGCAATGATTAATGTGAAATGTAACAGTCTTGCTGTTATCAGTAATCATAATCGTAAACGAATAAATTCACAGGAAAAAAGAACCACAGTAGACAATGCCATGTTTTATAATAAATTATACATATTTATAGAAAAGAAAAAAATACTTTTCGTTCAGTTTCACCCTGTATCCCGGGTCGTCCGTCAGACCCGAAGAGGCCAGTTTTTTGTTGTTTAACGCGGCACTCAGCAATATTCCAGCAATATGACGACGGTATGTCAGTAATCGAGTCTAGACCAGACACTCCAGTGACTGACATAATTTTAACCTACACACCTGGGATACGAACACATGCATTGACTAAGTCAGCAAGCCTGACCACCCGATACGTTAGTCGACATCAAGTATGGGTTGCTGAAGAACTTGACGGGACCCGGGGTACACGGATGTGTCCGCCATACTGTCATATTGCTTGATTTTTCCGAAATCGGCGAGAAACGTTTACCAATCACTCATTCACCACATACCGCGTATAAACTATAATATATGACTTTCATCGATAAAACTTTTTTTTTTTCCACTTGTCCTAAAATGGTAACATATTGCAAAACCCTGAACGACAGCAAATTTCTACTAGTCCTTATGATAGCTTAACTATTGGGCAGTTTGGCAATCACTCTAGGACTAGTGTCAATTTCTAACGTCTTCACACTTTACCAACAGGCGACTACCAAGCTCTCAACATCACATGCACAGATCTACACTGTCTGCCCTGTTCGGAGCTACGGCCATCTTGTGTTGGTAAACCGAATGGGAACCACGCTCTGCCAAACCGGATCAACTACCCTTGGTACCTCAGATGCGAGAGAGAAAGAACTATGGGTGTATTGAAATGTGATGAAGGGATGTTTTTCTCATCCTTCTGTTCTCGGTGTATACCCTTCGGTACAACAACGTGTTATTATTATTATTACTAGACACTGTGTGCGAGCAGAGAAAAAACCCTGAAATCCGAATGTGAGCGTATTGCACTTAACTGTATGCCAGATGCACTGTGGACTTAGTGAATCGTTTAATGACAATACTTTTTCAAAAACTACTACTACTACTACTACTACTACTACTACTACTACTACTAACTTAAAAAAAACCCCATCAATTAAAAGTTTCGTTGTTTAACGCCGCATTCAACAATATTTCAGCTATATGACGGCGGTCTGTAAATAATCGCGTCTGGAGAAGACAATCCAGTGATCGACATTAGTATCATCGATCTACGCAACAGGGATACGATGACATGCAAGTCAGTGAGCCTGACCACCCGATCCCGTTAGTCGCCTCTTACGACAAGCATGGGTTACTGAAGACCAATTGTAACCCGGATCTTCATTTTCTTGAGAAGTTCTTTGAACGTTGAGTAGACAAGACAGGGTCGAGTCCAAATGGCAGCTGGTTCCATGTTACTGCTGCTGCACAAGACTTGACATCTTCCCGAGGCAAGGGCGTTAACTGACTATAAAAGTCCAGTTTCCACCCTTGCCGAACTAGGCTGGAATTTCCAGACTCGGTCGTATAGCCACCAGTGGCTATTGCGAGTTATGTCCCTTCTATGTTCCTCCTATTGACCATTCAGATTCCATCTCTCATATCACTTGCATTTGCTTCAAACAAAATGGCGGCGCCCAGTCGAAGACGATCTGCTTGATAATCAATTTCTTTATTGTAATAAAACGGGGCTTACCCCGCGAAGTGCATCAAATCACTTGAGCATCTTGATTAAAAACATGAAAGAATTTGCAAAATATCTGTCGACGCTACACATGCTTTGCAAATCTTGAAGTCGACCGAAATCTGCACGTTGAAATCCATGTTGTTTACGAACCGGCATCTTCCCGAGGCAAGAGTGTTATCTGACTTTAAACGTCCAGTTTCCACCCTTGCTGAACTAGGTTGGTATCATGGAGTTACGTTTTGGCTGGACTAACGAGTCTATGCACAGTCCAATCATAATCGCGCACCGAAATCGAAAACAGGTTCGTAAACTGTCGTGCAGATTTCAGTCGATTGCAGGATTTGCAAAGCATGTGCACCGCCAACTCGTTGTCAACAGATATTTTTCAAATCATTTCATGTTTTTAATCAAGGTGCTCGCTTGATTTGAAGCACTTAACGATGTAAAACCCGTTTTATCACAATATAGGTCTTCATTATCGATCAGATCGTCTTGACTGGGCGCCGCCATTTCGTTTGAAACAAATGCAAGTGGTACGAGAGGTGGAATCTGATTGGTCCATAGCGAGAGGTTTAGAATGGCCATAACTTGTAATAACCACTGGTGGCGCTACGATCGAGCCCAGGAATTCCAGCCTTGTTCGGTAAGGTTAGGTTAGGTTAGGTACCTAGGAGATTTTACGTGCGCTTTCCGACTGAAAGCGTATTTCGCACACGGGGAAGCACTTTATACTATTGGGAGAAAAAAAAGCGTAATAAATAAATAAAGAAGTGCGACCCAAAAAAATGTAACTTTTACAGTGCTAATCTAATAAAGCTAAGGGGGGCAGTGGGGTTGGCTGGGGGGGTGTGGGTGGTAATAAAATACTCAATAATATGGAAAAATTTGGGCGTGGGTTGGAGGGGAGGGGGTCAAGCGTGGGAAGGCACGGCGTCGGCGGGCGAGCGTGGTCTTGGAAGTTTTACCGACACTGTCCTTGCAGGAGGTGCTTGGAGACCTGCTCTTCATGGGGTTTGGAACCCCTGAAGAGGACCTTTGTAAGGAGTGCGGTGGTGTTGGCGATGAAGTGGTTGGAGAATTTGACGTTGCTGTTTTGGAAGAAGTGTTGCAATTCCGTGTAGCCTGCAATGTCGTACTCCAGTTCCTCGGTTGCCGTTCTGTGGACGATGGCCAATGGTACTCCTGGCTTGGCGTAGATGTGATCCGTGGAGGTGTGGACCTTATCTGCCTGGAGTTGCGGGTGCGTCCTGTAGTGCTGGATCAGGATTTGTGCCTTTTCCACTAGGACATCCTCGAAGCTTTTGACCGGAGGGGGTGCCTCGACCGGGGTGGTCTGGGTCTGGGCTTCAGCGGATGGAGTAGGTGGTGGCGTCGTGGTCTGGACGCTGGAGTCCACTAGGGCGGGCTCCAAGGTCTGGGACTCTGTTGACGCTGTTTGTGTGGTCGGTGGGGTAGAAGGTTGAGGTGAGGAGATGGCTCTCCTCTTCCTCTTTTTTCTTCCGTGACCAGTGCCCTCCGGCGAGAGGAAGGGCTCCTCCCCTCTGGATTCGAGGGGAGCGAGTTCCAACGCAGCTGCCGGGGGGGGGGGGGGGGGGGGGGGGGGGGGGGTGGAAGGGAGGGTGGTCTCGATCTCCATGTCGAGGACAGGGGGAGGGGACTTCTTCTTCCGTGGGGGCCTTTTCTTCTGCGCCTGATGGGGTGCAGGAGGGGCTGTGGCCGAGGTGGGTTTCTCCTTGGGCTTGGTCTTGGCCGAGGCTTTGACCAGAGGCCTCTTCTTTTGACCTAAGTCAAAGATGATGGAGATGGTAGAGGTTTTGGACTTGTAGGAAGTCCTGAGAGAGTAGTCCCCAACCCGGTAAGCCAGCAGGGGCTCCAGGATGGAGACAAGCTCCCTCGGTAGTGACCTAGAGAGATCTCTCATAGTCGGTTGGAGTGTTGAGAGCTTGGATGGACGTGTTCGCAGGGCGAGTGTCCAAGCCGAGATGAACGGTTCGGTAAGGGTGGAAACTGGACTTTTATAGTCAGTTAACTCTCTTGCCTCGGGAAGATGACGAACCGGATGTCGAGTTCGTTACGCGATTTTGATTGGACTATGCATAAACTCGTTAGACCAGCCAAAGTGTAACTCTATAATTGCAGCCTAGTTCGGCAAACGTGGAAATTTATAATTCTGTTCGAGGTATATAGATATTGCTGTACGTGCCCACATCGCCAGTACTCGAGGGTTTGTATACACTTCATCAACTTCATGTAACTCCATCACAAAGCTAGCCCAATAGTCAAAGGCGCCACAAGTTGCAATGCAGAATTACATGCCGTCATGGGTTCGAATCCCCGTTCGCCTGATTATGTTTCTTGGTTTGTGAGTACCATTATAGTATCATTCGATGGACTGCACTGTCGTCCCTCTGGATAGAAGAAACCGTGCATTCTTTCTTACACCAACATCATCTATTTTTTATGTAAATATTGACCTCGGAAAAGTACAGATTGAAATGCTGTAATTGTTGAAATAAAACGCGGGATGTATATGATTGCCAATGTATGTTCGATGAGCGTGTATGAACGGAACACCAGGATGTGTAGCATGTATTTGTGGTTACTCCTGTTAAATTGAGGCTTGTATAGACAAGATAACAACACCCGAAGTGTATAATAAATTATATGTTTTTGACTGCGTTTGACTTAATTATCAGGGCAAAGCTGAAATATAAATTGTGCATCTCTCTCTCTCTCTCTGTCTCTCTCTCTCTGTCTCTCTCTCTCTCACTGTACTTGTGTACTTGGTGCTGCCTGGCGCTCGGCATTCAGGGACTGAAACACGGACTGGTCGGCTCGGAGTCATTAATATACAGTGTCTAAATGGGATATTTATGTTAAATTGCGTTAAATTGAACATTTGAAACCTCACGGTTCGCGTTCGCTTCCAAATTCGATTTAGCGTGGAGCGTGCCTCCACGTGAACGTGGGTCAGCAACAAGGACATCGACACCATCGTGGGCATGTATATCTTGTCTGCACATCCGGCAACGGGGTAGACTACAAGGAGAAGCTTTCTTCTCTGTGTATAAACACTAGCCTCACATTACCTTGGACTTCAGCAAACAGTGAAGGTAAACAAACGATTACATTGCATAATACACAAAGAACTTTGTTACCTCAGTTGCAATTGTATTTGCTTATTGTTTAAGCAATATTCCAGCTGCCTGTAAATAGTGCAGGCCAGACGAACCCGTGATTGATGTTATCAGGCGCGTACCTGGGATAATGTATATGTGGGTTTGACACGCAGTTCACCATCTTCCCGAGGCAAGAGAGTTAACTGACTTTAAAAGTGGAAACTGGACTTTTATAGTCAGTCAGGGTATGAAACTCCCAAAAAATTCAGCCAGACCACAGGACTGGCTAGCTGAAATACTTGCCAGCCCTGACCAAAACCTGCCTGCCCACTATAATCATATGTTTCTCAGGATAAGCTAACGGGGTTTCTTTTTGGTTACATTTTATCATTCATCTTTACATGTGAATTAATGCTTATCATCGGGAAATATTTTGAATATTTTCACATATGAAATATAACCCGACCGTCGGGCAGGGGGATTTGAAAATCTGGCAGCCCGAGTTGAAATCAACCCGTCTCGGACGGTCGGGCAGGCAGGTATTTCGAACTCTGAGTCAGTTAACTCACTTGCCTCGGGAAGATGGCAATTCACTGCTTAAGTTCATTTTTCAAGGGCCCGAATATGCATGGGACATTTTTGCGTTCATGAATCTTTTAACATAGAGAATGATTAACCAGTCACGATTTTCCGACGAAACAGATCGCATTGGGCGAAACGACAAAACAGAGGTAAAAATTATATGAATGGATCACTGAAAATCAGTGATGACACCAGGTGTTCGCGGAAAGGCTAAACATTGCTGCCCTATTGGTTGCCCCCGCAAGTCACACTATTTGAATGAGGTGAGGTGAAATGGGGTTTAACGTCGCGTCCAAGATTATTGCACTTATATAGCAACGTGCATGTACTTGTGTGTGTTTGTGTGGCTGCTTGTACTAGTTCGGACTGATGCCGATTTATAGTGCTAGCTCACTGAGATACCATGCCACAGTTTAACACGAATACCCCACTCAGACACAGTGTACTGACTCCGAGCCGACCAGTCCTTGTTTTAGCCCCTTAATGCCGAGCGCCAGACAGGGTAACAACAAGTACCTTCTTTTAACGTCTTTGGTATGACGCGGCCGGGGATCGAACCCCTGACCTTCCGCTCTCCGGGCGGACGCTCTACCACTAGACCACGAAGGCAGGCCTATTTGAATGAAAACGTATGTGAAAGTATGCATAAGAAATTAACTCCGATTAGTATATATGGACAGATCTTGGGGCATGTAATGAGGATACGTTTCGTTACCAGACTGGCATTTGGCTGGAAACAGCTACAACAACAAACGAAACGAACAAAACAGGTGAATGCTTATGTGTACCTTAAATAGCCTGACATTTCCATCCTCATAACTGATGCAACTTCAGTTGAATCTTTCATGTGAACTCCACACAACTCTTGTAACTGTTGAGTCTTTGCCAGATAAAGGAACAGTCGCAGTTGGAATATAAACTAGGGGCCACGGGTGGCCCAGTCGTCTAAGGCGCCGCGATTGCGCTTTGCAGAGTTGCGTCTCTTGGGCATTCCAGAAACCTATGATTGTGGGTGAAAATCCCGGTTCGCCCCGATTATGTTTTTAGGTTTGTCAGCACCATACCCGTGCTCGTGGGTTTCACCGAAGTGGTAAACGTCTGTGACCTGCATCACTTCGGGCTTCCTCCCACAATAAGCTGACACGCCGTGATATAACCGGAATAATGTTAAAAGCGGCGTTAAACCTAACTCAATGCACTCAGCAATATCCCAACTATATGACAGCTTGAAGAAAATTAATTCGGATTAATTTGTTTGTCTGCACACACACACACACACACACACACACACACACACACACGATATGAAAGTGCAATAATCTTGAACGCGATGTTAAACCCCAGTTCGCTTCACCTCACCTGTTTAGCTTTTGTAGATCACGCACATGCCTACAGACCCTAACATTTGAAGCGGAGTAAAATGACGCTTGATGTGTAAGTACTTTGACAGAATAAATTCATAGGGAAAAAGAACCACCGCAGACGATGCCATGTTTCATATTATACATATTTATAGAAAAGAAAAAAATACTTTTCGTTCAGTTTCACCCTGTATGCCCAGTTTGTTTGTTGTTGAACTCCGCACTCCGCAATATTCCAGCTTTAAGACGGCGGTCGCTTAATAATCAAGTCTGGACCAGACACTTCAGTTATTGACATCATGAGTATCGATATACGCAACTGGGACACGTTGACATGCATCGACCAAGTCACCGAGCCTGACCACCTGATCCCGTTAGTCGCCTCTTACGACAAGCATAGTCGCTTTTTACGGCAAGCATGGGTTGCAGATGACCCATTCTACCCCGGAATCTTCACGGGTCTCATTAGGGAGGAAAGCGTGAAGTGATGCTGGTCTTGATGTGAAAGCCACTAGCACGGGTATGGAGAGACAAGCTAAGAATTATAAGCAGGTGAATCTGGGATTCGAAACCACGATCAAATGAGGCTGGCACACCCAAGGGACGCAACTCGGCCACCCTCGGACGACGGAGCCATCCATGCCGATATGTTTATTCAGGGCACGATAATTTTGATATTTGTGGAAACCACATCACTTGCTTATCACATGAACTCAAATGATAGCGTGCATGCATTGTGAAGTTTTTCTGTCAAGAAAATTTCTGCTTTATGTATTGTGTACATGTATAAATTGTTTTGCAGGGTAGGTGAAAATAACAGTTAAGTGTAGTAATGCCGCATTTACTATGTCAGTTACCACTAGACAAGTACAAAGTCTAAACCTTTTTCAAATCACGGCGTGGTTGTAGATCACTAACGTAAACAAATGTCATATCAGGTTTGAGGCGATGTATATTTCACGCAGGTGTTCGCCAGCAGTGTCACGTGATGCCTCATTGTGATTTCAACCAATCAAAGGTCACTTTAGTTGCACAAGTTTCTCGTGCGCGTTAATTCCAGTGTGGATAGAAGCAGACGTAGCACACACTCAACAACTTCATCGGTGCATGTCGATCTAAGTCAAACAAGATGGTAAAAATTCATTAAAACCGACATGAAATGGGTTGTATAATGAAATAATTATTGCATTTTCTCCAATATTGGCGCTATGGTGTTTTTTGACTTATGAAGACTGTCCACCAAGAAACGTTTTCAACGTGAGTTCTCGTGCTGCTGTGATTTTCCGAGGGAACGTTGAAAAGAAGGTAAGTGCATAATATGTTATTAAACAACCTGTCTTTGACCATATAATGTAAACCATATTAATAATATCAATATTCATAATGCGCCAAATCCACACTGAAAGCGCTACATTATGGCCCTTGCAACTTTTGTTTGATTGTTGTTCTTGGCCACTCAGCATTATTCCAAATATATGACGGCGGTCAATAAAAAATCGAGTATGGATAAGCCAATCCAGTGATCACAATCGTGTACATCGATGGACACAATGACATGCATCAACCAAGTCACCGATTCTGACCACCCAATGCCGTAAGTCGCCTCTTACGACAAGCATGGGTTGCTGAAGACCAATTCTAACCCGGATATTCACGGGTGTCCCCGGTCAGTGGATCAGTGTGCACTCGATATTCATTCTCAGCTTCCAGGGAAGTATACAACCCACAACCCAATCTGCCCTTGAGGCCGTCATATAGCTGGATTATTGCTGAGTGCGGCGTTAAACAACAAACAAACAAATCTTATTAAACCTGTAAAGGACTGTGTTTTTCCAACACAGTTTATTCAGTTAAATACTGACTATACCAAAGCCGGCATATCCTGCATATTATTTGTATCCAGCTACATGTCTTTACTTGATTAACATAAATCAAGACTTGACCAGGCAAACCAGTTTTTGATACTGTAAGCAACGTTTTACATCGTCGGGGTACGGGGCACGCAATCCCCCTATTCACCGAATCTGGCCATTCTATCCAAAAAGGCAAGCAAAGGCTACCTGGGATTCTCAACAGGGTTTGAATATTAAACTGGTCTTACTATGTTGTTTGTATGTATTTAGAAATACTTCTATACATGTACAGTCCGTTTGACTCCAAATGAGAACGATGAATTGCAAAATAACTCGAAATCCAGAAAAGTGTATGAAACATCAAAACGGTACTTGACCATGAATACCCTGTACCCAACGAAATCTGAATTTTGTTTATTTTAAGACCCATGACGGATGAAGTTCTTTAAGAAACTATCATGTAATTTTGTATAGAAATGTGTGCATGACACGTAGGGGGACAAACCGTGGAAGGAACAGCGCAAGCACGATCTGCACGTGCTACACAGTGACCGTGTTCATTCAATGACAAGATGCGCTACTCAGCAGATGTTAAACAGTTGATGTTGAATGTGTATGATTTCTTTAGAAGTGAAGCAGAAAGAGCAAAGCCTTTTTATGCAATTAATAAATTCTTGAAACGAGCTTCAAAAGCTCTTGGTATGTCCCCTCAGAAACTGAAAAATGTTGTTAGTCGACGAGATACAAATAGTCAGGCCAAGGAGGTAGGGAACATGTCAAAACCACGCAAGGTTGATAAATTAGACAGTTTTCAGAGGGATCAAGTCAGACGTGCAATTGTTAAACTGCACTCAGAAAATAAGTACCTGTCCCTAAGAATTTTGAAAAAACTCTTTGAAACTGACCATGATTTACGTGTTACAAAGTACAAACTATGGCAGCTGTTTCATACATTTGGTTACAAATACAAAAAGATAACTGGAGAAAATAGGGCTGTGTTGTGTGAACGGTCTGACATTGTTCGTCTCCGAAATCATTACCTTCGTATCATCAAGCAGAAACGTGAAGAAGGATATGAGCCCGTCTTCTTAGATGAGACATGGGTAAATGCGTCACACACAGCCATCAGTCAGTGGGTACCCAGTGGTGACTGTAAGGAGTCTGGTAGAAAGTTACCAATGGGAAAGGGTGAAAGACTCATAGTTCTCCATGCTGGTTCTGCTAGTCAGGGTTTTCTCCCAGACTGTGACCTCGTCTTTAGAGCCAAGGCCAAAGACAACAGGGACTACCACACAGAAATGAACGGCAATGTATTTCTGGAGTGGGTGAAAGATAAATAAGTCCCTGCTTTGCCTACCAAGTCTCTCATTGTCATGAACAATGCACCGTATCATAGTGTGCAGGATCCAGAAAGCAAGACTCGAACCTCTAATAACCGTAAAGGAGACATGGTTACTTGGCTGCAACGGAGGAACATTACCTTTCCTTCTCGAGCGACGACACCACAGCTCTATGAAATCATCAAAACTATGAAACCTGACCCCGTGTATAAAGTTGACAGTAAAATCAAGGGTCAGGGTCACGCTGTCTTACGACTGCTACCTTATGAAGGCTTATCACTGCGACCTGAATCCAATCGAGTTGGTATGGGGCATCGTCAAGGGTGACGTTGGACGATCGAACACAACGTTCAAATTACGAGACGTTAAACAACTCGTAAAGGAATGCCTTGGTCGGGTAACAGTAGAAACATGGAGGCGTTGTGTGGCCACAGTCATTGACGAGATAGAGCCACGTTATTGGTCACGAGATGGACTACGGCCAGCAACAGTCCAACCTATAATAGTGGCAGTCGGTTCAGGCACCAGCAGTTCCGACGACGAGATCTATGGCATGAGCGAGTCAGATTGCGACTGAAATTATCATGAGCCGGCCCCTCTAACGCTCTGTCATTTCCCCTACCACAGAACGTGCAGTGCATGCGTGTTTGCGCTGTGCCTTCCACGGTTTGTCCCCCCTACGTGTCATGTACACATTTCTATACAAAATTACATGATAGTTTCTTAAAGAACTTCATCCGTCATGGGTCTTAAAATAAACAAAATTCAGATTTTGTTGGGTACAGGGTATTCATGGTCAAGTACCGTATTGATGTTTCATACACTTTTCTGGATTTCGAGTTATTTTGCAATTCATCGTTCTCATTTGGAGTCAAACGGACTGTACCTCTCCAGACATGGCGGATATGCCATTCCTTCATAGAGTTCTTGTAATGAACGCATAGAAAATGTGTATATTATTTGCGAACGTTGTCCATGAAAGTACACGGGTGGCCCAGTCGCCTAAGGCGCCGCGATTCGCTGTGCAGAGTTGCGTCCCTTGGGCACACCAGAAACCTATGATTGTGGGTTCAAATCCCGGTTCGCCGCGATTATGTTTCTAGGTTTGTCAGCACCATACCCGTGCTCGTGGGTTTCACCGAAGTGGTAAACGTCTGGGACCTGCATCACTTCGGGCTTTCCTCCCACATTAAGCTGACACGCCGTGATACAACTGGAATACTGTTAAAAGCGTCGTTAAACCCAACTCACTCACTCAGAATTATAGAATCTCTATTTATATCAGAGGTTCAATAATTTGGCAACAGGAATAGGCAAGCGCTGCAATAAAACCTACATTTTACTGTAAGGCATGGGAAGAATAAGAGTTATCCTTCTTGTTTTATGTAGTTCTTGTGTTCACATGTCGACATGCAAACCTTCGAGAGGGGCACGTCTTGTCCCCGGAATGACACGAGTGCGTCCCTTGGACACGCCAGAAACCTATGAACGTGGGTTCGAATTCCTGTTCACCCCGATCATGTTTATAGGTTTGTCAGCACCATACCCGTGCTCGTAGGTTTCAACAAAGTGGTAAACGTCTGGGAACTGCATCACTTCAGGCTTTCCTCCCACATTAAGCTGACACGCCGTGATATACCTGGAATAATGTTAAAATTGGCGTTGAACCTAACTCACTCAGTCACTGCACTCAGCAATATCCCAACTATATGACAGTTTGAAGGAAATTAATTCGGATTAATCACTTCAGGCTTTCCTCCCACATTAAACTGGTACGTCGTGATACAACTGGAATATTGTACAAAGCGGCATTAAAACCATCTCATTCACTCATTCTCATATTGCACAGACCAATATTCGAAACAACAGCCTCCTCCTCTGTTTGTTTGTTTGTTGTTTAACGCCGCACTCAGCAATATTCCAGCTAAATGACGGCGGTTTGTAAATAATTGAGTCTTGACCAGACAATCCAGTGATTGACATAATGTGCATCAATCCACGCCATTGGGATCGACCAAGTCAGCGAGCCTGACCACCCTAACCCATTAGTCGCCTTTTACGACAAGCATAGTCGCCTTTTACGGCAAGCATGGTTGCTGAAGACCTATTCTAACCTGAATCTTCACGGTCGCCTCCTCCTATGCAAATGCGCTTATGTCTGGTGCAAAGTAGTAGACTAAGTATTCTTTTAAATATTGTCTAATCCCATTTTTCTTACTTCTAAGTGCAGTTGTGAATGCTATCTTAACATTGTCGCATTCATAATTCAACAGCCATTTTTTTTTTTATCAGTGTGTGATAAAAGAACACATAAGATCATTCTTTATTCCTTCTGCATTGTTACCATCAGGGACAAATTAGAGAAGAAACATATCAACAACTACACTGTATATAAGTGAAAAGGGGTTTTGATAGACCATGACATACCAATTCAGAACAGTTTAAATCTAAACCCCCTTTCGCTCTATCAAATGTACAAAAAGTAAGCTATTAAAAACATGTATTTTTCAACTGTATAAGAAATGATAAAACACCGTTGCTATCATTCGGCAGTAAGCACGTGAAACAGGTCGGTATTAATAAATATACTGAACCAAATTAAAAACTTCACAATCCTAAAATTTTAACATTTTGACCAGTTATCATTGTGGGCCCTTATTGTGTATTTAAACAGTAATGGCCACGTATTGTCTTCAGATAACACCCGTTTTTGTGCAGGTGAATCGATCAAAATCATGTGCATAGCACTATAGTGGCAAAAGTGGTTTTTCGCGTGCAACTGGTCACGTGGCCATAATACCGCACGTGTTTTCAGCCATACTTGTTAGCAGTCATTAACAAAGAAAAACCATTTACGGCCATTTGTCATGCCACGCCTTTCAAATGTGCAACGTGAACGTGCCATCGGCATATTGCAGACGGCAACGTCCGTAGCTGAAGTCGCAAGGGCGATGGGTTGTAGTCGACGGACTGTTTATGATTTACAGACGCGTCTACAGCAAACGGATACCACCGCTGATCGCCCTCGGCCAGATCGACCACGTGTGACGTCACATGCAGAGGATCGTCAGATTGTCTTACATCACCTCCGTAATTTTTGACGGCTACATCAACCAGAAATGAACTGTTTAGGGGTAGACTGGGTGCGCAAATTG
This sequence comes from Haliotis rufescens, assembly GCF_023055435.1. Classification (NCBI taxonomy): domain Eukaryota; kingdom Metazoa; phylum Mollusca; class Gastropoda; order Lepetellida; family Haliotidae; genus Haliotis; species Haliotis rufescens. The sequence goes on from NW_025963924.1 coordinate 7,786,631, forward strand.
TTCGAAACCGTCTGAGAACTGATCACCTTCAAGCACGACGGCCATACTGCGGGCCGATTCTGACTCAATTACATGAGACGTCAACGTCAATTGTGGGCACAGCGACACTTACGATGGACTTAGAGGAATTGGAATCAAGTCGTCTTCAGTGATGAATCCCGATTTAATCTTCGATTTGCTGATGGTATGGCGAGGGTGTGGAGGCGCCGTCATGAACGTTACGCCCAATGTTGTGTACACGAAATTGACAGATTTCGAGGCGGAAGTGTCATGGTGTGGGGTGCTTTCTGTGGCAATGCTCGTTCCAGGCTTCTTGTCATCCGTGGCAACCTCAACGCTGCTGGCACCAGAACTTCTGCCTTTTATGGCAGCACATGGACCCGATTTGATCTTCCAACACGACAATGCCAGACCCCACACAGCAATTTTGACAAGGAATTTCCTTCAGAATGCGGGAGTCAACGTCATGGACTGGCCGTCAAGGTCTCCCGACCTCAATCCAATCGAAAACGTCTGGGATGCTCTTGGCAGAAGTCTGCGCACTCTCCAGAACCAACCACAGAATTTGCAAGATCTTGGCACCATTTTGCAGCAACAATGGCGTCGTCTTCCCAATCAGGTGTTCACAAGCATCACCATCATCATTGTGTGGCAGTTGTCAACGCACATGGTGGCCATACACGCTACTGAACTTGTGTGCCATCAGATTGCTTGGGACTTATGATTTAAACTGTTGATGTTATTACCGAATACCGTAGGTGCTTGGAACAAATTATGGTTACCACCGTTAATTAAAATCCTTCTTTGGACATTAATGATTAAAAATTACCTTCTCTGATACATTTGTCCGTTGTATATCATATATGGGATATCTTTTAAAAATGTGAAGTTTTTATTTTGACTGGGTATACCTTGACATAATACAACCAATAAACACTCAACTATATAATAATAAAAGCAAAATTCATCTGTATAAATGCAATAGTATTTTCTAATATGTCAAAAATGAAAAATATCTGAATATTCGTCCCTTGTGAAGGACAAATATGCAGCTTGTCACATGGATAATCCAAATTTAATTCGAACTTGAAGAAGCTACAATTGTACGACAGAGCTTTATTTACTCTCAGATCGCTATCCGCGGTATAGGAATATATTCAACATCATCCTCTCTAACATCGATACACTTTTGCCAACGATGTTGGAGTTATTTCACCCCACCTTCGGAGGAGACCTTCTCTAGCTGTCCAAATAGTTCCCCATAACTGCTATGACGCCATAGTTCGAGTCGCAATGAGTTCCTGACAGAGCTTTCTTCATGTTTGGGAACAGATGGAAGTCTGACGGAGCCAGATAATGAGAATAAGGTTGGTGCTCTGCCCTGGTACATTGGCCTTGAAAAGAATCCCTTTTGTTAGCTTCTGACGTCTATTAGTATTTTATCCCGTAATTGCCTCTCAAGTGCATCATATCAATATTTTCCGTCTGGTCTTTGGGAAGATAGTCCACAATGATGACACCCAGAACAAGGATGCCCGTAACCTTTCGAGATGATGGGACAGTGTTTGCCTTCTTTGGTGGTTCCTCGAGTTTGCCCCTTCTCCAAAGGTCACAGACTCCTGCCTATTTCACTGACTTGTCGCAGCGAAACAATTGACTCAATTGTGGCTATACCTCTATGACATCCAGCTGAGGACTTTACTATTACGTTATTCCTTCTATGTGAGGCTCGGAAATTATCAATCAACCCTCGCATGTACAGATATAAACACAACATGATATAAGATGATCGGTATCTACATTAACTGGCAATAGTTTTATTATCACGGTGACATGAATTCAACTCGACCGCCTCCGTGGTCTTGTGGTAGAGCGTACGCCCGGAGAGCGGAAGGTCCAGGGTTTGATCCCCGGCCGCGTCATACCGAAAGACGTTAAAAGATGATACTTGTTGTTACCCTGTCTGGCGCTCGGCATTAAGGGGCTCAAACAAGGACTGGTCGGCTCGGAGTCAGTATACTGTGTCTGAGTGGAGTTTTCATGTTGAACTGCGGCATGGTATCTCAGTGGCCTAGCACTTTTAATCGGCATCAGTCCGGACTAGTACAAGCAGCCACATACACACACGTGCATGCGCGTCGCTATGTAAGTGGAATAATCTTGCACGCCATTTCACCTCACCTGAATTTAATTCATACATGTACATGTCATTTAGTAGAATATACCTAGACGACCAAGGTGCCTGGACATGGGTTACACACTACAACTGTCCGTGGTCACGCGTGCTCCAGTCTGAGAAAGCCATGCTATGCTGGACTTTCCCTGTGAAGAATGTGCTCAGTAGATATAGGGGTGTATTTTGCTGGTCAAAATGTTCCGAGTAGCGGGGAAAGTATAACCTTCCGCATTCATGGTGAAGTGTAAGAATGAGTTGCGGGTGCTGTCCACACCCATTGGTACCCCAGTTACTATAGAAAGGCAGTTGGAGTGTCAGCCGAGGTCGTCCAGAAGCATGATCCATGTTTTTATACAATAGATTATATCGTGAGTTATGGACTATGATTGTTAATGCGATCTCGTTCCCGTGAGTCTGCATAGTTGTCAGTGCACAGGTTGTCAACAATCAATGTATGCTGACAATGTTTGTGTTCCACCAGAAATATTCTTTTATAAATACCGAAAGAAAAGACTGTTTCAATCTAATAATATATACACCATGCTGTGTGCTGTGACCGACGTACTTTTGTGCCGACCCATGAAGATTCTGGGGTAGAATAGGTCTTCAGCAACCCATGCTTGCCGTAAAAGGCGACTATGCCTGTCGTAAAAGGCGACTAACGGGATCGGGTGGTCAGGCTCGCTGACTTGGATACATGTCATCGATCCCAATTGCGTGGATCGATGCTCATGATATCAATCACTGGAATGTCTGGTCCAGACTAGATTATTTACAGCCCGCCGTCATATAGCTGGAATATTGCTGAGTGCGGCGTTAAACAACAAACCAACCAACCAACCAACTTTTGTGCCAGGTGGTTCAAGCTGGGTAAGGTGTGATATCGCCGGACCCTGCCGCGCATTCCCATCGTAGCCCCGGTGTACGAATCAAGAGCAGTCATATGAAACCCTCCCCTCATTATTGCAGCCTTTCATTGTTTGATATTATCACTTGAACGTAAGTCTTTTAACGTAAACTTGATATCTGGTTTTTATATTTAGTTAATCCGAAAGATGAATACACACTTTGAAAAAATTGACAATTCATGTATTACCCATTCTCTTACACATGAGCCTCCATGGATTTTTCACAAAACAGTTACAAATAGAGCACGGCACCTCTCTAATTCGAACACCATTGGTATACTCCAAAAAACACATCATTGATCTACCACAAAAAGCTCAAGCTAGTTCCATACTCAAATCTCACACCAACACCACCATCATCACCACCTCCGATGAAAAGATTCACTAGAGAGGAAGAAATTACATAATTTAGTTTAAATATTTTGTGTGACGTTTCCATGTAGAGACATGGAACATGATCCGTTAAAATCAGTTTAAGAATTGATCATGATGATGATGATAATGATGTTGATGACGACGACGACGATGAATCGAAAAGAAAAGGCCACGCCCTCTAGGTGGCTACTGTTCCCTGATTGGCTGGTAACAGAGTGGACGGGACTTGGGTTGCATTATTTCGCTGAATGATGCTACTGATTTCGTATCGTTGCCTTCAGCTTTTTGTGTTAATGATTAACTATCTGTGATGTTGTTGTTTACCCTTCCTTTAATATTGACTTGTGAAATGTCCCTGAGATTCATTTTTCACCTCGGATTGTCAGTGTATTCGTTTTTAAATCATTCGAACTTTTTTATTTATATTTTTATTTTATTTTAATTCTAAATAGCATAAATAGCAGCATACATATACAATCAGGCGGTGGGAATAATTATTATTTTCGGGCAATAGGAGATGACGAGCAAACACAATATCAGTATGAAAGGGCCTAATCTCCACTCAGCTGAATTTTTGTATTTCCGTTGAGCGTCAAATTGTCTCAATAAAAGAACTGCAATATTTCTGACCTGAAAACCATAAAACAACTTTTAACTTGGAGATCAACACCCTTTGACATAATATAATTTTTTTATAAGTTATTTTTTTAATTTATGTTTTATTTCATTACGACATTACCTAAGTTATTTTCAACATGCTCAGAAAATCCGTATACATATCAGAAAATACAGCGTGGCCTTACTTTCGTTCAGGTCGCCTCGACTATAAGCCTGATATTCACGGGAGCCGTTGGGAGATCGTTTCAGTCATGAAGATGCCATCTTATACTCGACCTATTGCAAGACATATTATAATATACTCTTTATAGTAATCTGACTGACAGACTGTTTTGTACAGATGCATATATGTTGGGGTATTTGACGCGTTCACTCATAAAGAGTGATTTTCCCCATCTGCCCGTCTGTTCATCAAACATGCCTGAAATAGTATAGACTCGCAAAAATACATCGTACACATGTGGCTTTGTTGAGTAGTCGACAACGCTATAACACATCGACTGTATTTTCACTCTGTCGTCATGACAACGAGTAAAAATTGGGTAAAAAGTGGACTTTTGCAAGCTCATGTAACACCGAGGACTATCTCTCAACATTGAGCCATCTATTTCTGATGTTATCTTGTCTGTGAAGCGACCACAGACCGACATGCTGGAGGCGCCGCATGTCGACAGAGGCCTAGCTGTTGTAGGCGCTGGAGGCGGATATACCTTGTTATCTTCAGTCGCTGCCGTAACCATATATGAGAAGCATGACTCGTAATGCACACTACAACTACTAATGCTAATATTACTATTACTTCTACAACAGGTATTGTTACTGTTAGTACCATTGCTACTACTACTACTACTACTACTACTACTACTACTACTACTACAGTATGTCATTCAGACCCTGAAACAAATATATCAAATACAGCCAATACAAGTCTAAACTATTTGGCAAGTCTATATTCCTGGAAAGTTTCTGGGCTCTTTTTTTATAATATTTTATAAGTATTATGTAACAACTTTCTTTCTGTAAAATATGTTCACACATATAACTACAACAACTAATTACTTAAATACTTCTGAACCAGCAGCTACCACAACAATAACTACGACAACAACGTCTGTAACTCCGACTATTACATCAATTTAGACTACAGCAACTACCGTTACTACTGCTTCTGCTTACTACTTCTACTGCTGCAAGCACGACTTCACGCGTTCCACTTAAATATCGGCGAAACACAGAATCCATACATAGCGTCATATCAATATCGCACTTTATTGCCGCTTTATAAAACATAAAAAAATAAAGTGCCTTGATCATGTAGATAACAACTTTCACATCTGTGCCTAGTTACTGCGATCATTGTTACACGCTGCTTTCGACGCATGGGCGCTGTCAGGCATTCGGTGTGGTGCAACAGCTAACTGGGGATTAAAAGCTTCGTTTTCATTGGCTGTGGTTGATAGGTTGTTTTCAACGTCGCCATTATTTCATGACTGATAGCAATCGGACATTCGACTAATTCTGCAAACGAAATTTCTGCCTATCATATATCAAGGCCAATGTTGGATAAAAACGACCGGACGGGGGTAGCGTTATATAACATATGACATCCACCCGAGGAAATCCGAGTTAGAATAGGTCTTTAAGAACCCATGCTTGCAATAAAAGACGACTATGCTTGTCGAAAGAGGGGACTAACGGGATCGGGTGGTCAGACCCGCTGACTTTGTTGATGCATGCCATCGTATCCCAATTGCGTAGATCGATGCTCATGATGTCAATCACTGGATTGTCTGGTCCAGACTCAATTATTTACAGACCGCCGTCATAAAGCAGGAATATTGCTGTGTGAGGCGTTAAACAATAAATAAACAAACAAATACAAAATCATAATTACAAAGTTATATTTTAAAGCAAATTTGTCAAACATATTTAAATGAACAATATTATTTATAACTGTTAAAAACACGAGCTATAGCTAGTAACACGACGGGGGACACCAATAATGACCGTCACGCTCTGTGCCCATGCTGGGGATCGAACCAGTGTCTTAGCCGTTATGTGTGCATTACCGCAAGGCCACGCTCCACCCCTCCAGTAATATGAAATCGGGTGATATTGATCATACTATGTGCCCTCACACCTGGAGATCTGTTATGCATATCTAGACTTTGTTATCGTTTAGTGTCATCATGTTACAAAATACTTTGTGATGTGACATAAGGATGGACGGTCTGATCTAAACAGCTGACTATGACGAAATGTGACGTCAGTGACACTGGGTGTGAAGGCGCCCCCTGGCGTCAGATTGATCCGATTCTGATGCTTTACCAATAGTCTGTCTCAGTTCCCTTCCGCCCAGCCCTTTCTGAAATGCAAAATCCCTAAATAAACCATGTCTAGATTTTCCTCAATCTCCAATCTCACTGAGGCTTCTTTTCAATTTTTTTGGAGTTATTTGTTCCTATCAAAAGTATACATCCCCAGAGACAAAGCGTTAGTCTACTTTAACAAATTTAACACATTTGTCGATTTGGGTTGACCAGTGTAATACAGCCAAACGTTCACCAACCTACATACAAAATGTATATTTCTATTTCAGTCAAATGTGACTTCAGTTTAATCTTTTCTCAACGATGTCCTAAGTTTATTGTAATGTTTATGTTTACATGATTTCAGACGTAAGGCTGATTGCACATTATGTGATTGTTGTGCATTTCGTTTTCAGAGAGTGTATGGTTTTCATAAATAAAAGATCGCGTAAAAGGTCCCCTGTGAGGTGTTCATTGATATGATGCGTCAACATCGCCTAGAGTATGCTTTCTTGTTTGTTTCAGTTTTAGCCACCATCAACCATGGGTGTATACTTTCTTTTGCCTGACAGTATATTTGTTCCCAGTCCATGTTTCCGAGTAACCTCGTCAAGACCATGTTAGGTATGGCCCATGTAGAATCGTTGATATGATCTGCAAGACACCCCGTTTGTCTCGACCTACGAATATCTCGAAGTTTGTTCGGTTGCCCCAAGAACGTCGAGCTATGTAGATATCACTGTATTGTAAAGGTAACGTGTAAGTGTAGTTTTATGCCAAATGGAAAAGATATTACTCATAGAAAATCTTCTTTCGAGTTTTTCCAAGGCCTCCCCGTTGCACAAGGGATCTTACCTACGACTATCGTAAATCCATGTTAAGGCATAGGAGTTACGTTAGCCGTAGCACTATTTTCGCTTTGTGCAGCGGGCCTGAGAGATAAAATGTTTGTGATTAAAAAGGCACTTCAACCATGATAAGTATATTGAGTATATATCGTTGTCAATAAAACAATCATCAAATGTTTCGTTTGTTCGTTGTTTAACGCCGAACTCAGCAATATTCTTGTTATATGACAGCGGTCCATAAATAATCGGGTCTGGACCAGACAATCCAGTGATTGACATCATGAGTATCGATCTACGCAATCGGGATACGATGACATGCATCAACTCAGCGAGCCTGACCATGTGATCCCGTTAGTCGCCTTTTGCGACAAGCAGGGGTTGCAGTCCAGGTTATTACAGTACAATCCCGTTACCCCGGACTTCATTACCTCATATAGTGCTCACGTCGATGGTACTTCGCGGTCATTACAATTAATGTGGTCTAAAATGAGTACCGGTATCTCGAACTATGGATAACTGAATATATTCGATGACTCTAAGGATTTCCAGTAAGGGTTTCCCTGAACAGAATCTATCATGAATATTTGGAGTTTCTCTCAGATACTAATTGCATTTACTTGTATAGTAACTGTCGTTATGGATATTTGGAGTTTAGTGTGGGATTTAACACTGTTCAAGATTATTGCAGTTATATGGCGTCGTGCATACACGTGTGTGTTTTGCTGCGTGTACTAGTGTGGACTTAATGCCGGTTTTATAGTGCTAGCCAACTGAGATGCCATATCGCAGTTTAACACGGAAACGACACCCAGACAGTATACTGATTCCGAACCGACCAGTGCTTGTTTTATCAACTTAATGCAGAGCGCCAGGCAGGGTAACAAGATGTATCTTTAAAGGAATTTTTGTATGACGCGGACAGGGGATCGAACCACAACCATTCGTGCAGACGCTCTATCCACGGTGGCGTTCCAGCATGACGCTGGAAGGTATCTTAGTCCATGGATCAATCAATCTGGAATAGCAGGGCATAATGCTATGCACTTTGTAGAGGAATGTATACGTGAAATATCGGAATGTTGATGCCCTCTTCAGTCTTTAAACCCAACTATGTACGTGGTGAAGATGCATTGGTGACTCAGCATTCGGAGACAATCATAAACGACAGTTGGATCTTGTTATTTAATTCATTTATGTTTTCAAAGAAAATATATTATCTGAAAACATTAATTAAACTCATCCAAATACCAACAACAAACATTTACCGTTCGAAACAAACACGTTAACGTGTGATCTGCGTGAACGTACTAGAGGTTGACGGTCGAAAAAATTGACGAGTTTCTGATCAATTCGGTAAATATATGTCGAGATGGCGCCGGTAGAAGGTTAACAAAGTGGGAGTGTTTGAGTTGGGTTTGTGAGAAAAAATGACACAGAAAATTAGCAGGCATCCTGAATCTATAAACTCCCTTTAAAGGAAAATTATTGTTACAACCATCGCCCGTTGTGACAAACACATTTACAAATACTCTGTGTGAGTATACGTTCTGACTGAAATTCTTACCATTCTGTTACACTGGTATTCATTAACAACTTTCAATAATCTGTGACACATGTGACAAAAAGCACCCACTAACTTATGACAGAACATCGAGCTTCAAAACAGCTCCGGGGATGAGCTCCGCGTGAGTGATCTCTGCCGAATACAATTGTCTGAGTAATCCGTTGCTGTCGCGAGCACAAGCGATGACGTCACGGAATTGAGAAAACCCCTGCGTTGCTGGAAATCTCGCCAGTTCCGATTTGTACAGGGCCCGTAGCGCAACCCAGTACAACTACCGAACCCGGCGCTTTTCTCCTCACCGTGAAACTCCACACACCAACACAGACAATATGGTGAGTTCATATCTACTATCGTCTGCTTTTTGTCGTCTGCTAGACAGTGCACGTGCACATGGCCTAGCCTTGCGTAATCATAGTTGCTTGGACTTCAAAAACTTACACATTGATTAAGAATGATAGTGAACAGTTTTCTTATCTATACCGAAAATGTACTTAGGTTTTTTGTTCGTCCGGTATTTCTCGTCGTTAATTTTCATATAAAAACTGCTAATTATCTAGCCTTGATGTGCATTACACAAACGCAAGGAATGTCTACTTCTAACGTGTTTGTACATTATGGCCGTGTGATGTATTTGTTTCACATAAATACACGCTTTGGCCAAACTACATGTATCATTTCAATATTAAGAAGCAGAGATTGTATGATATTGTTATAAGTCTTTGAAACAACAGGTTAAAACAATTTGTAAAGAAAGTAATCCTTTTAGTTGGAATGTAGCAAAGATTGTCTGTTGGCGTAGTTTTCCATAAATATTTGGAACTTCCCCAAGATTTGCACAGGGGCGAAGTAAATACCTCTGTGTGTATCGTCTTACTGCTGTACGTTTTAAATCTTTCCATGTCAAATGTATACACCATTCACATTCCACACGTGAACCAGCCAACATTACATGAATATCTCATCATATGATGATATTCCATTAAGACCCGATGCCCGGGGAAGTTTCGTCCGCCCCGAGGATAATCCCCGACTCTACCTGCCTCCGCTGGTTTTCCCTTCGATGGATATTCTCCCAAGCCCTTGTGTCTATGTGGCCCTGGCTCGCTAACCGGTGTATCAGGCCATCTGTTTGTGGGAGATATGTATGCTTCCCTCTGTTCTACACATTGGTCTCATCCTCGTGCCCGACTAGGGGTCCCGATACTGTTTATTGAAGTAAACGATAACAAACATTTCTTAGCATGTCAAACTTAGAACGAGAAAAAAAATATTTGATTCGTGTTCAAAGCAAATCCGAAGTGTTTATTCAGACAGTATGAAAGCAGGCTTTGTTTCTAAGCAGGTCGCATATTTCTCCTGAAGAGTTAAGGATCCTTTAAATCACAAATAGATGGCTAAATATAGCATGACTGTTACACAGGAATACACACGGACAGCGAAATTGAGAGTGCTTATCAAACTAACACAATTAAAACACCGGGGATGCTGGTGAATCAAAGAATCAATATGTTTCTACATACACGGTCAGTATGACCCTGAGGAAGACGTTAAGATGCGTAGTTTTAGAATGACTAATAGTGGGATAGATAAGTATCTTTTTTTGTCATTCTAGTCATCAATCTAGTCACAGTGATTCGTAACGGTGAGTGTTAGGGTTCCATGTAAACTGGTACATTTGTTGAAATACGCGACCGTCTGGAACTCGCTCGACATATGTCTGTAGACAGAACCAAGTCTATATTATCATGACGCATGTTTTAAACCTGGAATACTATTTCGCTAGCCAGAAATATCTGCTGTGACAGAGTGCTGATTCATATAGAGGAGCCTGAGGTAAATCTCATTACTGGAACTCTGATATCATTGCCCCCATGTTGCGTGTATCGGACTTTTCCCACTGCATCTGCATTGTTATCAATGAGAGGGAGTGCTTGTGTGTGATATCATGCTTCCTCACGTCGTAGTACCACGGCATTGTGGGAGTGGGGAATGCTGTCGACAGCAGCCGGCTCAGGGTACAGACGGTGTTATAGTTACTGTGATAGCGCGGAGTACACCACATACCTTGGTTCATTCAGCAGAACCTCCTTAACCAAAGCGAGACGAGGCAATTATAACCCGCCCGGTTTAACGGGTTTCCGGATTATCGGGTAGCGCAATTTTCAAACATGTCCCCCAGCCGTAATAGTTGGTAGAGCAAGTTGTTCGGAATGTCTAGGTTTCACTGTACACTTTCAACGGTATATGGAGTCATCGTGTTGACATTATGTTGACTTTCCGATTGTGATCTAAAACGTTTGATTACTAAGTTTGACAACTTTTAAATTATCAATGAATGTTCGAAGAAGTGCACAAAGTTCCGAAATCTAATGATATTTAAAGGTAATGTTTCGATATTACAGAGACTTCTTGGTGTGAAATATTGTTTACTGATGTATATTTAGGGTTATCAATTGCAGACGTATCTTTATCATAAACCAGAAGTGCAGAGAGGGTTAATTATATGAGTTCTTTAAACATGAATTGTTTAGAACGGCGGGCCTGCCTTCAACTGCTATCGTGTCACATCAGAAATTAGTCGTGTTTGTATTTAAAAGGATAAACAACTGGGTCGTTTCCATGCGGGTCACAAACATTGTCTTTCGTGACAAACATCCCAGGTGACGAAAGCTCGGCCATTTCACGAGTAGAATAATCGTCAGCATGTCAGTTGTCGATCTGCTGGTTTGATGAATGTGATAGTCTGCTGCAAAGGTTCCGAGGACCAGCAGACGATCGATAAAGCAAGCAGACGACATTACGTAATTGGAGTAGCACAGCTGCTTGTTTGGAAAGAGCCTTAAAAAATCAATCTAAACTTTTGACTAGCTTCATCTAAATGTTCACAGCTGTACTTTTGACGTGACCCCAGATTTTATATCCTCGAATTTCGAGATATTGGCTCGGATGGGTTTAGAATTGCATTACAATTCGCCATATTATCTAAGCCTCGAGCTACGCCTATGCGCAGTCGGTGTTTCCGCGATAAACACAAGAACATGTCGGCTATCTGGGCTCTTATTTATTTGATTATTGCACGGTCTCATCGTGTATAGTGTCGATGTATTGTGTCAGACTTAATAGACTTAAGTTATTTTATGACTGTGCAACAGAAACGATTCGTAAAAGCATTTCCACTAATGCTGATGTGGAACGCAATCTATATAGAGGTGTCTCAACCATTTGAAGGCGATGAGATAGCCTCGTGGTTAAATCGTTCGCTCGTCACGCCGGGTTCAATTCCGCACATGGGTAATATGTGTGAAGCCTATTTCTGGTATCCCCCCGCCGTGGTATTGCTGGAATATTGCTAAAAGCGGCGTAAAACCACACTGAGTCATTCATCTAGATTTGGTATTTAACGAGAACTAGAATAAGACATATATGCAGATATTCCACAGTCCTTGTGCAGGACTATAATAACAAATGTGCTAATCGTCGTATGTAGATGTAATTCCACACGAACACCATAACCCCCGGGTCTATACGAGTAGACTAACATATCGTCCGTGAAATAATGTTCTGTATTAGGTAACACAAACATTATTCTATAAAGGAATCGTCATATCTCTTAATTTCAGCTAGGAGCTGAAAAGGGGATGATTATAGGCTGCCAGATATGTTGAGCTGAGAAGATGGGTGAATTAATCCTGCGTCATGGCTGTGGAATAATTTAAAAATATATATTGGACAGTACACTCGAATTACAAGTACTTTTGTTTATATATTACTAAAAGCCGAGGCATGTCTATATCAAACTAAACCAAGTCTAGTTTCCCAGATCATGAAAACAGTAGAGGAGAAAAGATTCTTTTGAATTTTTCATCGAAAGTACGCCCTGCGGTCTTCGAGAGACTCGAATACAGGGTTGTCATTTCTACCAAATGTCTGATTTCCACATTAGCAAAGTGACAAGAGACCGGAAAAAATAATGATCGCTTTGCTTCAAATAAGCGACGGGTAGGTGAGCTCGCCGAGTTTAGTAATTGATCAAGGTGCCGTTGAACAAAACAACTTTAGCACTACGACTGTCGCATGTCTATGTTAAGGTATGGGAGTTACGATCACCTTAGCGTTAAGATCGCTTTGTACAACGGCAACCAGGCGCGTATGGGGGTATACGATATACTAAGACAGTTACATTGGTGTTACATCGCTGAATCCACTTATTCTAACCTCCTCGAATGCACGGCTTCGACCATGAATGAAGCCAGATTTACAAACACTGGACATAATGGGAAACAGTTACGAGTAGTCTGTTGAGAGAGAAGTAACGTGTCATATGTCTGTCAGACTGGAGTGTGGAGTGCGGACCTGGAAAGCAGCCAACGGCTGAGAGTATGTCAGGAATTGCAGTGGTGTGAAGAGGTGCATGACGGGAAGAACAGTGCAATAACAGAAAAACGCTGGTTCAATTCAGTTCAATCGGTTCAATTCCTGGCTGAGACAAAATAATTATCATTCGAGGGTCAGCCAAATACCTTACAGGTTCTCGGGAAGGGTCATTTGTGGTTGTTTATACGAAGTTACGAACAGTGTTACTGTAACATCACACAACAAGAAATAAAATGTGAAAGTGCATGTGCATGGGGAGTATAATATACTACGGTTATAACGAACTCGAAGGGACCACCAATTTTAGTTCGTTATAACCGTTGTTCGTTATAAGCATATATACAGCATTTATACAACAAATGGTCGGGGCTGTACACATAAGTTCGTTATATCGGTCAGTTCGTTATATGCGTGTTCGTTATAACCGTAGTTTACTGTACTTTGAAAAAAATGGATCAGCATTTAGGGTAATTCTAAAATGACAAGGTAACTGTCCTTTTTGAACATATCCACCGACCTACCTGTATTATAATTATTTCTTCTTGAGAATATATTCAGTATTTCATATTGATTTATTTCTCACATGAATTGCTGCTTTGAAAACGATAAGTAGTTAAGAGGAATATAGTGTACACAATACCCTCAGTTACTGAGTGAGCTTTTCTTAGACAGTATACGTCTTAATATTAACTAATGTTATGTTTGGGATAACACTTCCTCAGTAAAGTACAAATTCTAGTACTTTTTAGGGTTGAGTCCCATCCGAGATTGGAACCCACACTCTGAGAGTGAGGCACCGAATCCCCAGCACACAAAGTCAGCGATCTAACCCACTCCGCCTCGGAATCATGTCTTAATAGTCGTGTGGATATTAAAGTCGAAGAAGGAAAAGAGTGTATATATATATCGATACACAATGTCTGAACTGAAGGTCTTCAACTCTTGTGTGCCATCGATACTATCGAGTTATCCGCAGTTCGAGAAACTGATTCGGTAATCACAGGGGGCACTGGGGTAATCTGGTGGTTAATGTGATGACTTGTTACGACTTGTTACACCAAAGGCCCAGGTTTGATTCCCTGTACTGGCACAATGCAACTCATTCTTAGAGTCATATGGCCGGACTAATACTAACAACGGCGTTAAACCCACTCACTTATTTGATACTCAAATGGGTACTATATACTTTGTGAGGTCACGCCTTTGCCTAATAATGCTTACAATGAGCAAAACCCAACTCACTCATCGGAAACAAATCGGAACAGATGAGGAGGAGAGTGTTTGAAACCTGACGCAACTGCTGTATGTTCTGACCAATAAGCATTGGCATCAACAATGTGCAGCCACGTGCCTGGCGTTCTCTAAGGAGAATGATTTCCTGGTTGACGGAGGCACGTGGCTGGGTCAAGGTGCTTCGTACATATGGTACGGGTTTCGGCGTGATGGCTGCCACAATGCCTGATGGTGCCTCTCTCTCCGCCCTGCCTGCATGCAGCATTGATTAGACAGTGGCAAGGTGTTTCGCCTTAAGGGCCATGGGGGTATATACATATTTTTTATAGTTTATTTTGTTCTCCGTGGAAGAGGAATATATCGAAAAAGACACAATTGCATCTCAGAATTTCATGGATGGCAATGAGTGGGATGTTTACTTCAATATATCCTCTATCAGCAACCATCAATTTCTTAAGACAGCCAAACGCCTCGTCGTGTCATAAGTGACGCTCATGAATGCATTTACCAGATTCTCACTGTCACCAGCTGCATTGTACTTTATAATGGGATTTGAACCCGGGTCTTCGAAGTGGCAAGCGAACGGTTATCTCCCAAAACCCCTACATCCCATTTCCCCTACAACCCAGTTCCCCTACAATTAGTTAAAACAACACGCGGCATTTACCTGTCTGGCATTATGAACTAACCTAAAGGAGAGATTAAGGTCTGGAGTAGAGGTAGTGAAATGAAAGGGGTAGAGCTCTAGGGGATAAGGGGACTTAAAGGAAAGTTTAAAAAAAAAAAATTAATGTAAGTGTGATGAAAGATGCCTGTATGATGAGAAGACAATTTTTAGAAATTACAAGAATAACAATAGGAAGAAACAAGTATTACACTGAGAAACTGAGATGAGACGATTTACAGTTGAGATGAAAAATGAACATTTTGTTATAATGTATTATGAATTTTGAAAAATGAACATTTTATTATAATGTATTATGAATTTTGAAAAATGAACATTTTATTATAATGTATTATGAATTTTGAATAATATCGTAATCGTAATTAAATATTTATCTCAATCTATTCGAGTTTCTTGGGTTGTTCCATTGTATGAAATAGGTAACAGACTAGGGATTAGCAGTGCCATGGACCGTGAACTTTGTTGTCTTAAGCTGTAGGGGAAATGGGATGTAGGGGTTTTGGGAGGTTACCAAGCGAACACAATATCATGGCGGAAGACACTATTATATAGTAAGAATGGCTCCGATGCACCTACTCTGGATTCGAACCCGGTCTTAGGCGCGATGAACGTATGAAAAGTATAGCCTGTGCTTAGTGATATCACACAGACACGATACTCAATACAAAGGCATAAGTGGCGACTGTGCTTGTCGTATGAGCCGACTAACGGGATCGGGTGGTCAGGCCCACTGACTTGGTTGATGGATGTTATTGTTTCCGTATTGCGTGGATCGATGGTCATGATGTCAATCACTGGATTGTCTGGTCCAGGCTCGATTACCGCCGTCATAAAGATGGAATAGTGCGGCGTTAAAAAACAAACAAGCAAACAATACGAAGAGTGTGTGACGATTCTTGGCGAAACAAGCTGTTTTCTTTTCAGTACTATGGCACTTGCTGCTAATATTTGATAATACCAGTTCAACGCGGCGCGAAAGGCAACTCACTCACACTCTCAATGAGTATTCTTTTAGAACACATGCACTTTTACCTAATTGGAGTATCTAATACGTTTTGGCTGTGGCCCAAAACATGTTACTGTAAAAAGTGGATAAAAATAATTCTGAAGATATTTCGTCAGTTAGGTTGCCTTTGAAGGCGGACTGGATAACATTACGTAATCCTATAAATTACCTCTTACATCTATCACTTTGATGCAACTTTAATCCAGGTGAAAAACTGTTTCTCCTCTCGCGTGATCATGAGTCACACATGACCAGCTGTAAGTCATTACGTGACTATAACGTGACTATAACCCTAAGAAACTGTATGACGGAAACGAGAGATATTCTATTCCGTTTTCCCCCAATGCGTACTAAACAGTGATCTCTTCGTGTTTGACGGAATCATTCAAGTGAAGGTTAAAAGCAAAAAATAGAAAATATCACCGTAAGGGATCTTGCCATTGGCTAATTACCTGCCAACTGCGAAGAGCTTGTCTGAGCCATTAAGATTCTCTGTTCAAGGCAAAGGGGCTACTCAACCTTGCGCCACTTCCATAATGGAGCCTATTCGTGTTTGCCCCTTCACGTCTAGTATCGCAATCTCTAGCCACTGATGTGAAATACATGTATAATGAGCAATAAAACATATTTCAACCCAGTGCTAAGTAAATATACGTGTAATACCAAAGAGAAAAGTTTTAGAAACATCTGCTCTTGCTTCACGTGTACCGGAGTTAGTTGGGTCCCGTGTGTTGGTGGGGTGTCGGCATTGGTGGTGGTTAGGCTAGTCGAGTTGATCTTTTCTGGAAAATTGCCTCCCTTGACAGACTGAAGCGGATGTCTTTGAAAAGGTGTAACTGGTTCATGTCCACTTCAAACTATGGTCATTTATGAATTGACGTCAATTCTGATAAATAAAAATATCAACAATAAAAACTCCACAAAAGGTATATCATTCACAGTAACCCATCTCTATTTAACGATACGAAATCAGTGACATCAACACAATAGTTTAACACAATCACCGTCTATTGTCAATAATCAGCCAGCCAAGAAATAGTAGTCCGCCAGTGGGCATGGCCAAAGTTTATTGGAACATAAACGCTGAAAATGCTAACTTATCCAGGGAATTACTTGCAAAGCATTTATTATATCAGTCTGATATCCGATTTTTGATTCGGAGGGGGTGTTACGCCGAGAACATGCCTTTTATCCGTGGTTTACTCCACAGTGGTAAAACAAAAATTAAAATTAATAGATCTAAGACACATATTTCGTTATAAATGCTGACACCCCCCCCCCCCCCCCCCCCCCCCCCCCCTCACACACACACCCCCCTTAGTATGTGTTTAATCTGTTTGTAGTTGATTAAGGGACGGACGTTCGTTGAGAACAGTGAAGGCAGGCAGTGTTACCTGTATGTGTTAAATATTTTAAGAGGCTTTGCTCTACAATTCACCTTTGACCTATACCTATATAAATAATTAACACTGTATAATGTAGACAGTATTGGTATGACCCTAATGAACACGGTCCAATGTCGCTAATACATTCGCCCAAAGGGCTATAACGTTTGAAAACCCAACCATTCATTAGCAATAGCATGTCTAGGAACCTATTGTGGAATGAGGGTTGGTCTGTCTGCACCTGTCAACAAACAGGTATAAGTGGCTGCCTACTTTTACTCACTTTCCCAGTAAATTAGAAGCAAGAATCCCTTTCAGTGGCATCGCTTTGACCCTTCGTCATCTGCTTTGAACAAGCAGGGCCTCTATTGATGTCTGAGACTGCTGCTATTACATCCCTAAGGCTGACAGTGATAGCTGGGGCCTCTTGTGCCTTAATCCATGTAGGCTGACATCAAGGAATAGCATTTAACCCGAGAGGAAGATCATTGGGGTGTTAGAGATGAAAGTGGAGAGTTTAACATATAGCAAACATAAGCAGGAAAACAAAGATCGTTCAGAAGGTAAACACATGTGTTGGCCAGATCTTTGTTGTACCAGGGTGAGTAACAGAGTGGCCCGAACGCAAAGACTTTCTTCGAATGATGAATGGACCACTGATTGTACGCAGACGGAATAACCAATGACCCGTTAGGACTCACTAATGTGACTAATTATTGTGTTTTATAGGCGTATGCCTACCAGAGAATCGACTCGAGATCCGGGTAAGAATAGCTTCAGCAACCCATGCTTGCCTTAAAAGGGGACTGTGCTTGTCGTAAGGGGTGACTAACGGGATCGGGTGGTCAGGATCGTTGACTTGGTTGATGCATGACATCGTATCCCAATTGCGTTGATCGATGCTCATGATGGCAATCACTGCATTGTCTGGTCCAGACTCGATTATTTACAGACCGCCGTCATATTGCTGGAATATTCCTGAGTGAGGCGTTAAACCCAAAAACCCAAAAACAAACAAACCAGAGAATCATGAATAGGCGTTTATTGAGCGATTACACGAATTTGAGTTAACGCGTAATTTGCAACAGAAGTGCTTGAAAAAATCCGATCAACCTCGAGCAGGGAAACCTGTGGATGGTTGTGTGCATCGCCATCTGGTTTTGTTATCTGAGATATCCTTTTGTTGATATTGAATTTGTTACAGCCACATCTCCGTCATACTGGGATCAAATAAATCTAGAAATTACCAGTCGTTGTAGTTTATAACGTCTTTGACCCATCAATGAAAAGCAGGCGTTTGTACCCTATTGGCTTGTTATGGCGGTACCTGGGTACAATGTGTGAAGCCCATTTCTGGTGTCCCTCGCCGTGATATTGCTGGAATATGATGTTAAAAAATCGGCGTAAAACCATACTCACACACTGAGATGGCGGTTACAATCCTGCACGTCTTCTCGACGGTGTATATCTCGTTACATTGATAGATTCATTAGATTTTAATGAGACGCGTTATATCGGGACTGCTGTAGAAACTGGCCATATTACGAAATGGGTGGTGAATCAGGGAGGGTAAAAAAAAAAACACCCTCGGGGAAAGGTCATAAAAAAATATAGAAAAGCTATTTGAAATATTTGAAAGCTCGTGAACAACATCAACGTAACTTAACATTAAGATGGAAAACAAACAATCAAATTAAACGTAATAGATCTGTCTTTTAACAGAAGAAACAAGCCCCGGAAGGGTATTAAAACATGAACAGATGGATAGGTGTTTGAAGAATGTTACTTGGATATGACACTCATATTACGATATTGTTTCAGTCTGTCACTCTGTTCTTGTCATCTTACATCCACATACATGTACATTGTATTACCTTTCTCCCATGGAAGCGTTTTTATGGAAACGTATTAGTGCCACATTCTAAAAGAAATCCGTATATGATACTTTCATCTATCATGTCTCTGTAGTTGATACTTGCGTCTACGAAGATATCTCTTTTTATAATATAGCTTTAATACGATTCCATACCCTCCTGCGCTTCACCCTTGTCGAATAAACATTCTTGTATTTATTGATATAAACCATGGCGGAACATCTTTTGCTGCCCGACTCTGATGCACTGACAAGGGGATGTTTTTGTGTTATCTCCCCCTGTCACAGATGGCCGCACCACGTGATGTAAATGTCACATGAAAGTTGAGATGAAGTTAAGATCTCGCATTATCTCGTCTCTTAGACTGACATTCACAAAACATGTAAGCGATGTTAAAAAAACCTAACTGACATAAAAGAAACAACGCCTGAAAAAAACAAGTGATGGACTTGTCAGGATACCGGATACTGACGGAGCTTTTCTTTCAACATGTGCACCCATTCTTCCTTGATATCAGGAATGTGTAGGTCCCGAGCTGACATTATTTGAATATCTACTCAAAGTTTATGAAGTTTTTTTTAGAAAGAACTTTAAAGGTTGGCTCCGCGCTGCCAGCGTCACCAGGGCTGACTTATTTGCTTTAGTCGAGGGACCGACACAGCACCGTCTGGGACATTGTTGATGTTCTCACCCTTCAATAACTGGATACCTGGATTGATTTACGTTGTGTTTCATTCGTCTTTAGACACAAAATGTGGACTTAGGTGTGGGTGGGGGGCTGGGAGTTGGGGGATAGTGTGTGTGTGTGTGTGTGTGTGTGTGTGTGTGTGTGTGTGTGTGTGTGTGTGTGTGTGTGTGTGTGTGTGAGAGAGAGAGAGAGTGGGTGAGTGAGTGAGTGGGTGAGTGTTTGTGGGTGAGTGTTTGTGTGTCTGTGCTTGGGTGTGTTTTTGCGTGCATGTTTGTTTGTTTGTGTTAGTTTGTTCGGATTCCAGATTAGCAATGCTT
The DNA here is from genome assembly GCF_023055435.1 of Haliotis rufescens. Classification (NCBI taxonomy): domain Eukaryota; kingdom Metazoa; phylum Mollusca; class Gastropoda; order Lepetellida; family Haliotidae; genus Haliotis; species Haliotis rufescens. The sequence goes on from NW_025963924.1 coordinate 7,806,991, forward strand.
ATTTTTCTTGTTTTTGCAGCACGATATCCGTGATCGAGGATTTCACCAATGTGGTAAACATCTAAAACCTGCCTCACTACCTGCCTACGCCTTGATTTATTTGAAATATTGTTTTAAAGCAGCGTTAAGTTCAGTCACACACTTCAAGTACTATGGGACTAATGAGGTTATCCTACCCTATTCTATTAACTCGACTGGGATATTACATATACAGAAATACTCCGAAATTCCGAACGCTAATAATACTTTTACCTTTGCTGATTTAAAATCATTCTATGAGGTAAGTAAATGCAATATTTACATAAAAAACAACAGCAACGCCAGAGACGATCATTGCCATCAAACCAAGTTTATATATACAGTAAACCACGGTTATAACGAACTCGAAAGGACCACTATGTTTAGTTCGTATTAACCGTAGTTCGTTATAAACATATATACGACCTTTATACAACAAATGGTCGGGACTGAAAAATAAGTTCGTTATATCAGTCAGTTCGTTATATGCGTGTTCGTTATAACCGTAGTTTACTGTATATATACCCCACAGCAGAAAGAAAGATCCGCGCTACTATCATCTCTAGTGCTTGGCGACCTTCTTAGAATGACTTTAGCCGAAAACGTTCGTAGAGCGTTAAATGTTTTGTTCTATGTGTGTTTTTGTTTATTAGCAAAAGTCACAGTTATGTTATGAGTGCGGGTTTAAAACTTCTTCCCCTACTTGCGCGTGAGATATGAGGTTTTGAGGGGATGCTCAGTGACAACTAAGAGGGACGAAACAGCTGGCAGCGGAAGGGAGATTGAGGGGAGGGGGAGTGGGATCGGGAGGTGCGGACGGGTCGTGTTATCTCAGGTAGACAGGGGGAAGAGGGAAGAGTTTGGTTACAGGGAAAACGGAATATGTGTTCTCAGAGCACGTGCTCTATGATGAATGGTCCGAGTATTGACATCTAAGGTTCACCAAGTACTGCTTCAGTGGCATAAGGAGATGTTATACGGACAGTGGAAAAATAGCCATATGGTATCATCGCATATGTTACTGTGTTTCCAACAATTTGTAACATAGTTTTATGTGTTTACCTCTAAACTCGATAATCTGATCCAATTTACATTACTTTGCTTTGCGGTACAAAATGTCTTGGAATCAGTTTTGTAACAGAAATGTGCTGTTCGTCATTTTATATGAAGTGTATTTGCTATATCCTACTTCACGTAATGCCTTAGTCCATTATATCTTATTTCCAAGTCCGTTACATCCTTAATTTTACAGTTCGTGGGTCCGTTACATCCTTCTTTTTGCAGCTCCCGAGTCCGTTAAAGCCTACATTTTACAGTTCGTGGGTCCGTTACATCCTTCTTTTTAAGTTCCCGAGTCTATTATAGTCTACTTTTCAAAGCCCAATGCATTCGCTCGTCATACCATACTTTTCGAACGACGTAACACATTGGAACGTAAGAAGTTATCATTCTGCTCTGCAACAAAATATACTATATCCCACTTCAAGTAATGCCTTAGATAGGATTAAAATCGGATCCTGAGTTCTCATGAAACACTACAACGCGTAAAACGAAAGAAAATGTATATCATCTATAAATGCATTAAAACGAAACGAAGTCAGAAAATTCTCTGCATATGCCCCAATAACGTTCTCCAAGCCCGAGTGTAGCTGTTGAGACAATCCCTGATCGTATTTCTTGTCAGAACTCTTATAATCTAACCATAGCGCATCTTCTCGCGCACCTGCCAGCCAGTAGATTATGGTAGACTCACATTGCTTGGCTCGTTAAGTCAGAATGTCTTTGGATGTCAGGCACGGGCATCGCCTATATGTTAAACAGTATAGCGATTCTAGTGACACCCGAAAAAAAGCTAAATACATCTTTGCAGAATCATGGAAGCGATATAAACTGTAATTACAAATGTTATCATGTTCGGAAGTTAATTGAAAATGGATATTTTGAAATGCCTCGAGCACTTTGTTAATGTGCATGCATATCGGTTTATATGAAGGTTAAAATTTAGGTTAACTTTGAAAAGCTATTTTAAATTATGACTTGGGATTTAACCTGTTTATACCGTATTTACAGGTTTGAGAAAATGTTAATATCGAACATATATAAATTGTATGAAGTGTTTTAAATGTCACAACTGCTTTATCATATATTTTTGTATTAATTTCATTTTTGTAACAATTTCTGTATCGTGAATGGACAGCTATAGCGAACTGACTATTTAGCCTAAAGAGAGCGAATATTTTATATTTCATTATTTTTAGATAACCCTTTGTGAACAGTTGGCCCCAAAGAATAGATTTGAAATATCGGTATATTTGTGACAACAGTTGAAGTCACAGAGGGTTATATGCTGACCGAACTTGGTGGTATAACACTTGAATTTCAAACGCGTATAATTTTCCCAATTTCTCTCCTCAAAATAGATTATCCTCCCCAAAAAAGTAAAGTCTCGTTATAACGCGAAGATGGCAGCTTCAGAATATCGTGAAATTTGAGAAATTGTCCCTACCAAAGTTTGAGACCAGGTGGAGGGTTCGTTGAGGGTTTGACTGCGACATAAGATTGATGTATCGTAAGATTCAATGGCGGTTGGTTTAAATTCCAGATTTGCTGGTTATGATCCTTGGTTTGTCAACACCATCAAAGCACCCGTAGGTTACAATAACATTATTGAAAGCTAGTCTAGAATGATTTGGCAAGTCTACATTGCCTCCACTCTAAATTAAGGATTGTTCTGGGCTCCATTTGGATTTTAAAATATATTTAGTACATATAGATTTTTAAATTAGAGGACCTTATTTCTGGGACTAAAGGTCAGTCTATGGATGAATCCCTTCCACAAAGACTTTAGGACTTCGTAATACCAGAGACAATATAACAGATTATATGGTCTCTGGTAATATCTATGTTAAGCTCCTCCGAGTCACTGCATGGGTGAACCTGTTATTACGAACCCCTTTAACAAGGTCCCTAGGTGTTTTTTTTATGTATCCAGGGTTAACTTACCAAGTCACTGGGAGTGCACATTACAGCGAAAATGCGTTAACTCGAACTACATTATCTCAACATTTCGTTCAGGCATTGTGATTTTGTGAATAGGTATCCTCTTACTTATGAACTTCGGTTGTCTCGAACTATGGATAACTCGATGTAAATTAAATAATACATCACCTTTCAATAACAGGGACCGCCGAAGACACGGGTTCGATTCCCGACATGGTTACAATGTGTGAAGCCCATTTCTGGTGTCCCCCGCCGTGATATTGCTGGAATATTGCTAAAAGCGGCGTAAAACCATACTCACTCACTCACTCACTCACTCACTTGAATAACGAATTCTTGTTTGTTTCATTTTCAGCAACCATGCGTGTATACATTCTTTTGCCCGGTAGTTTGCCATTATCATTGCTAATGGGTTCGATTACTTGCTGATAGTGACACATCTGTTTACACATATAGTTCTGTATACACATACATGTTTTCCCAGTTCCTTGAAATTACCTATTCGCCTTGTCAGGGCCAGACAAATGCAATCTATAACACGACAAAATGCCACTTACAGAGGGATAATGTGATATGCCCCTTCCACAAATAACGCTGTTAAACATAGAAAATTATCACATGAGTCTTTTACTTTAACGTAAGTACTATATCACATCTAGAAAGCTATTTTAGCCGAGCGATTTTGTGCTGCTAGGAGCGTTCACGTCTCGTGTTTCCTCGCGCTATATCACGTGACCTGCACGTGTGAGTCTCTCGTCGCACACTTTTAGACTCCACTATACCTTAAAAGACAGTATCATAATTAATCGTAAATTGTGAATCCATCAATGTTATTTTAACCTCAGATTTCACCTACATAATGAAATACCACAACGCTAATGTATATCTACACGTGGATGAGTTTCAAATATAACTTGTTACATGTGTTTAAGATAAGTACATGTAAAAGGACCCTGATTGCATCAACCTTATGTGTGATAGATTCGGGCATACACAAATCTATTAAAAGTCTACGTTGGAGCATTTCACAGTAAACACAATCCAAAAAGGTATTAACAATCTCTCCATACAGCAACAGCCGTTCATGATGGAAAGACAAAAACACGGCTCAGCTGGCGATGGAGGTTTTCGTCCACCAACACATGCGGCTTCCACAGGCATATCTCTTGTAGAGAGAAGACCTTTCATTACTCAGGCACTCGCGGGGAATCTGCTCTTAAATTAACGGCAGATGCTAGATAGCCGCGTTCGGGCGAATGTCAAGCGACTTTTTTACAGTCCATATGCACTTGTACTCCACATAAACACGCTCGTGTCAGTTTTATGTTGAACTTGGATGGTTAAACGAATGCAGTATGAAACAGCAGTGATTTACATAAATAGATATTTATATTACTGACTAGTGCTGGCTATGACAGGCGCACACCTAAATATTTAATCACTTGGCGTGATCTGTTTGTTGGCAACGAGAAGGTGTTTTTGTCATGGTTAAATTGAATGTGTACGAGGCTCACAATGACACACGTTAACGCTTCCAACGTGAATGGGTTGATTCAGTATATATATATATATATATCAGAGAATCTCGTAACATACTGAACACTTTTCTAACAATGTGTTGAAGTGATCTACTAGTTGTTATAGTTTGAAGGAAGCAGATAGTTGTTGGTTGGTTGGTTGGTTGTTGTTTAACGCCGCACTCACATATATATGACGGTGGTCTGTCAATAAGCATCCAGCAACGAAATTCCATCTCCTCGATGCTGTCATGTGTTGACAAAATGCACGCTTCTTAAAACCCATTCCGCAAGCTTGGACCACTGCAGTGATAGCGTTAGGCTCGCGGCCACTGGTAGACGGTCGATCATATATGGCAAGTAATCCGAAAGGGGATTGAACGGAATTTTAATGATCTACTAGTTGTTATAGTTTGAAGAAAACGTACAGAAGTGTTTAAAGATGTTTTACGCCTAGATAAGGACATGCTTGGTTAAAGCTCTCCTGATTGTTCCATAGATGCCAGTGCCACGATTACCACTAGGCGGTGAGGTGAAATTGGGTTTAACGTCGCGTCCAAGATTATTGCACTTATATAGCGACGTGCATGCACGTGTATGTGTGTGTGTGTGGCTGCTTGTACTAGTCCGGACTGATGCCGATTTATAGTGCTAGCTCACTGAGATACCATGCCGCAGTTTAACATGAATACCCCACTCAGACACAGTATACTGACTCCGAGCCGACCAGTCCTTGTTTTAGCCCCTTAATGCCGAGCGCCAGACAGGGTAACAACAAGTACAATCTTTTAACGTCTTTTTGTATGACGCGGCCCGGGATCGAACCCTGGACCTTCCGCTCTCCGGGCGGACGCTCTACCACAAGACCACGGAGGCGGTACTACCACTAGGCACAACACATCTGTTCTGTTCTGTTCTGTCTAGCACCAGTCAAATCAGAAGAAATGGCACAAAAACTAAGGGTAGCGGAATCACGTATAACCCTTTCTAATCTTTGAGTGGCATTTAGACGTGATACACATAAGGAAGAGAATTTATGGATATCAACTTCTTTATTATGTAAGAAGAGGTACAACTTTATGGACTTTATTATGAGGAAGCGTTTCGGGGCATATGCATGTACATACTCCTTCATCAGTTGAATGGATGCTAGGAAGCAGATAGTTGTTGGTTGGTTGTTGTTGTTTAACGCCGCACTCACATTTATACGACGGCGGTCTGTCAATAATCGATTCTGGATCAGACAATCCAGTGGTTGACATGAGAATCGATCCATGCAATTGGGATACGATGATATGCATCAACAAAGTCAGCGAGCCTGACCACCCGATCCCGTTAGTCGCATCTTACGGCAAGTATAGTCGCCTTTTATGGCAAGCATGAGTCGCTGAAGACCTATTCTATCCCGGACGTTCACGGGTCAGGAAGCAGAGAGCATATGTACGGGTAAAGACAACAAAAGATAACAAAGGTGGAAACTTAACAATGGACGTCAACAGTTAATTAGCGCTGACAGATGATCAGCAATGGACAAATGGAAGCCAGGAGTTACATTATTATTATTATTGACTGATAATAAGCAGTGGGCAAAAGGGAGGCAGGGGTAATTAGCATTGATAGTAAATAGCAATGGACAATAGCAGTTGGCAAATGGAAGGTGGCACAGACAATTAATTCAAAGCAATAATAAGTCCCAAGCACTTAAGCTAATTTCTAAACTAGATTTTTTTATAAGTAACTCTGATCCCAGTTGATCAAAAAGCATGAGTTCACTGAGGCGTATCGAGACTCGAGTATAGGGGATAAGGGGTTAATTAAGGAAATGCTAATTAATCCGCTCTACTCAGCTTAAGCAGCCTAAGTTGTCACCTTTATGGAGTATACTGATAGACCTGCTCGACTCCATTCGTCACCACTCGCCCTTTTCCGTAACCTGCAAGAAGATTCGTTCCTCTATCGATGAATGTTATGTAAGAAAATACGACCAACCAATCAGAATGCACGTATGCCGTCAAAGAATCCCTCAGAAATAAGTTTTGATTTCACATATGTCTTGCATCTAAAATATACCCAAGACACAGTTAAATGTGTCCAATCATACTCGCTGACTTGGTTGAAGCATGTCATCGATCCCAATTGCGTGGATCGATGCTCATGATGTCAATCACTGGATTGTCTGGTCCAGACTCGATTATTTTACAGACCGCCGCCATATAGCTGGAATATTGCCGAGTGCGGCGTAAAACAACAAACCAAACCAAAACCAATCGTACTGTATAATTCCGCATGTCACGAGTCGCTATTCGGCTTGTCCCGGAATAACACGAGTTGGTCACGAATGGCTCGACTGTTGTGTGCTTGGGAAGAAGATTAGCCTTTGAATGAGAGAGACAATGAGACTGTGATCTAGGAATGTGATACTAATACCCAGTCTGTTTATTGATGTACAAGTACATATGGATAAATTTATGGTCACAAGTCATATTTCTGGCCACACTGATATTTATATATTTATGTCTTTGAATTGACATTGTTATTGATTTACATATATATATATATATATATCTTAGATGGGCATGAAATGACATATCCTACTTGACAACACATTCCCACACGATCTAATATCAAGAAGTCACCATGCGTGCATTCCCATATGACCTAATTGATTTTGGGTACCTTGGGTTTAAAAATTAGATCAAGTGGGATGACAACGAAACTAAGCATTCTTCCGGGCTTCATTTTCATATTGTATTTTGTACATATTTTGAAATAAGATAACCTTTTTCTGTAACTACTTGTTAGTATAGCCCCAAACCTGCACCTTTAAGTGCTTTCCTCTCACAATTCTCTGCAGCAGTTTTACTGAAACACCCTTCTGGTATATATGTAGCGTTAAACCCACTTACTCCGTTATAGATGTTGCGTATCTAAAATGTTTCAGTATAACGTAATGACTAAGCACTAGTGTCGCTTACATAATCAACAGACGCATCCTAAACCCTCCATCTTCAGTTCTATAAAAAATAACCGTAACTGTAAATAATGTAGAGTTTAACTAACGCAGACAACTCCCGTTTAAGCATCCAATAACGATATTCCATCTCCTTGATGCTGTCATGTGTTGACAAAATGCACGCTTCTTAAAACCCATTCCGCAAGCTTGGACCACTGCAGTGATAGCGTTAGGCTCGCGGCCACTGGAAGACGGTCGATCATATATGGCAACTAATCCGAAAGGGGATTAAACGGAATTTTAATGACGATGAATCGCAACGTCCATGACTCAAAAGGCTTATTAGCACATCGCGTTGTCAGTTCGTGGACTCACGGTAGAGCTAGGGAATGTCTTACAACCGACCCATGGTAAGTCAGTAAGCTTGTTCTTGTATCGTGTCGATCATCACCTGGGTGTACAATACTGTACATGTAGGTACAATAATTTAAATAGTCATGGTGTGGATATTTCGGGGCAAAGTGTTGTTGTTGTTGTTGTTGTTTGACGGATACCCTGAAAAAACATGTGTCATATGTTACTTTTCTGTTTGTTTGCAATCGTCCTATCAACCACTGGTTAGTCTGATCCAGTCGCTGCAGCTCATCTCAGACTGTAGTGATGTATCTGTATGATGTCGCCGACTACGTCGTAATATAGCTGTAACTTCGTCGACTACGCCCACATTAGCTGTAACATCGCCGACTTCACAGTGATATAGCTGTAACATCGCTGACTATGCCGCAATAAAGCTGTAACATCACCGACTACGCCCACATTAGCTGTAACATCGCCGACTACGTCGTAATATAGCTGTAACTTCGTCGACTACGCCCACATTTGCTGTAACATCGCCGACTTCACAGTGATATAACTGTAACATCGCTGGTAACCTCCTGATATAACTGTAACATCGCCGACTACGCCAAAATTAGCTGTAACATCAGCGACTTCACAGTGATATAACTGTAACATCTCTGACTACGCCGCAATATAGCCGTAACATCGATGACTACGTCGGAATATAGCAGTTACATCGCTGGCTATGCCGCAATATAGCTGTAATATCGCCTAATACGTCGTGATATAGATGTAACATCGCTGACAACGCCGCAATAAAACTGTAACATCGATGACTTCGCCGTGATATAGCTGTAACATCGCCGACTACGCCCACATTATCTTTAACATCACCGATTTCACAGTGATATAGCTGTAACATCGCTGACTACGCCTCAATATAGCTGTAACATCGCTGACTACCCCGCAATATACCCGTAACATTGCCGACTACGCGCACATTAGCGGTAACATCTCCGACTTCACAGTGATATAGCTGTAACATCGCTGACTACGCCGCAAAATTGCTGTAACATCGCTGACTACGTCGGAATTTAGCAGTTACATCGATGACTACGCCGCATTATAGCTGTAACATCGATGACTACGCCGCAATATAGCTGTAACATCGCCGTCTACGCCCACATTAGCTGTAACATCTCCGAATACGTCGTGATATAGATGTAACATCGCTGAATACGCCGCAATCTAGCTGTAACATCACCGACTTCACCGCGATATAGCTGTAAAATCGCGGACTACGCCGTGATAAACCTGCAATAACGCTGACTAAACAAAAATGAATTTATAGACATGCACAAATAGTAAGCAAAATCTCATATATAAATTAAAAAAAGAGAAGATTTTCGCCAGCATCTTGCTCTCAATTGTACGCATATCAAGTGACTGATGCATGTTTCCTACAGATTCCATCCAGCTATTCCGTTATCACAGATAGTAACCCCTCGAGCTCGATGCATGGGCTCTCTGTTCAATAGTGTTATCAACCCATGTTGTGGCAGGAACATACAACGGCGTTTGTCATAAAGGGCGTCTAGCGATACGGCTCACTTATCCGTGTGATCGAGACACCGCAACTATCTAAGACTTCTCCGTTAGAAATGAATTGATATGAAACTTACTTCCACGTCAGCCATGTGTGAAATGTATCTCCTAACAGTCAGCTGGCCTTATCAAAACTAACTTCTGTGCCGTCTACTGCTACTCGTCCATATTGCGACCTCGTTATCAAAATAGCGTATTACCATCTTGACACAGTGTGATCTTGTCTGGAGTTCGGTGTTACTTACATCTGATGCACAGATCATTGTATTACACATGACTGTGGGCTATCTTTATGTCTCTCAGCAAGTCTAGATAGGTTATATCGGCGTTAGGGAAAGCGTTTTGATAGAATGTTTGTTTGTTTGTTGTTTAACGCCGCACTCAGCAATATTCCAGCTATATGACGGCGGTCTGTAAATAATCGAGTCTGGACCAGACAATCCAGTGCTGACATCATGAGCATCGATCCACGCATTTGGGATCGTGTTGGTTGGTTTGTTGTTTAACGCCGCACTCAGCAATATTTCAGCTATATGACGGCGGTCTGTAAAATAATCGAGTCTGGACCAGACAATCCAGTGATTGATATCATGAGCATCGATCCACGCAATTGGGATCGATGACATGTATCAACCAAGTCAGCGAGCCTGACCACCCGACCCCGTTAGTCGCCTTTTACGACAAGCATAGTCGCCTTTTACGGCAAGCATGGGTTGCTGAAGACCTATTCTACCCCGGAATCTTCACGGGCCATGCATCAACCAAGTCTTTGATCCAACCCTGGATCTTTACGGGTCTTTGATAGTATGAAATATGTATGTTTTTATACCTGTACATAGGAATTCACATTGAATATAATGTAACGTACGTTATATTTGAGGTTACACTTTCTTAGTGAAGGCATTTCTTTCTAAACAGGCACGTTCTATTCACTATATATGTCGTGTAAATTTCTATGAAAGATATCACTTTTAATCACGAAAGTTTAGATACAGTTACCAATTCCAAGTATATATATGGTGTTTATTTCTAAACGTAAATACAAGGAAACCTCATTAATTCGAAATCCTAGGGATAGTTAGAAATATTTCGAGTTATGCGAGACAAGCGGAGTGCCGATATGAGACAATAATGTCGATACGTTTTCTTCCGAAACAATAGTTACATCTTCATAAATTATATATCAAAATAATGGAGTTAAAGATAACAAGGTTTTTGATGTAGTTATAATTACAACCTAAAACCTTGAGGGTTAAATACGGTAACCGTAAATGTTGTTTTAATGATAATGTATCCGTTATACATCAAACTTCATTATTACAACTGAAAACAGCCAAGTAGTAAAATATTCTTAAATACATTTTGGTTAAATTGTCTTTCAATATATTATATGAAGAAGCTCAGAGAATCTTTTCATTTTAGATTTGTCAAAGTATTGTAGAATTGCTTTGTTTCGGAAATTTTTGTTTCAGGGTCTGTATGACAGACTAACAGTCACGTGGTAGCTACATATCTTGCCGATAACATTACATATCTTTCAAAAGTGGTCCAGTTCTTTAAGGGGAAGTACAGTGCCCCCACTTTTAAATGTTTAATAATTTTCTCTTGTTATTAGGCAATGGATCTTGTTTATTGCTATCACTCGTGATCCGCCGATATTGCCACAGCCTGGATGTACGTAAACCTTGGAATGAATGTACACGTGTATTTGGAGCGAACATGCAGTGTGGAAGCGCTGTCACAAGTCAAGAGCACACAACAGTAGATAACTAGATTTAAACAAGCCATATATGCTACGAGCCTTTATCAACGTTTATGTCGACAGTAACACCTATTAGAGTTCCGACATTTTCAGCTTTTTATCCCCGCTTATTCAGCCCTTTAAATATGTATCTAGTTATTTTCGTATTTTATTGACTTTTCCCGGTCAACATTTGCATAAAGCTGCACCGCACATGCATGTTTGGAGTGGTGCACATGCACGCGCGCAGTGCGCACGAGATTCTTACACTATCAGATTTCTCGCGAGCAATGACTCACGTGCAGCATGCGAAACGGTTGTGCGCGATTACTTGTCTTGAACTTATGCAATTATCACTGCCAGTGACCCCACGGCCCAAAACATTGCCGTCAGTGTGGCTGTCACTGTCTATCTCCCCTCACCCATCTTCATCTACAGGCGGCAAGACCGTCACCCTCCTGCATTCCATCAATCCATCGTGAAACCCCCAAAGTTAAGACAACAGTTTCTATTTTCATTAGATTGTAGTGCCTGTGTAAATAAATGCACACGAACCTTTATCTACTCAGCCGTTAAATGTGTCTACATGCGTTTGAACTACCCAATCTAATTTAAGAATCGCTGGTTAATGTATTGTGGGTCGCAATGTGTCGAGATTGTTAATGTTGTCTCGTGTATGGGGAAACATCGGAGTTCGACCTCTCCCTACAATGACATAAGAAAACAGATTAGCTATCTAATATTGAGATACAGTAAACTACGTTTATTACGAACACGCTTATAAAGAACTAACAGATATAACGTACCGTTTTTTTGTGTTCCGGGCAGTTGCTGTATATATCTTGTACGTATGTTTATCAAAATTAATTAAAATCCAGCGAAAGTATTATTTTCGTTTCCCTTCTATTTATTTTAACACAATTCTCCCTCACGAATTTCCTCTTCTTTCAGAGGGAGTGCATTTCCATCCACGTTGGCCAGGCCGGAGTCCAGATCGGCAATGCATGCTGGGAGCTGTACTGTCTGGAGCACTCCATCCACCCCAATGGGCAGATGGAGCACCAGAAGATGGTCATGGCCAATGGGGACGAGTCTTTCAACACCTTCTTCAGTGAGACAAGCGCCGGGAAGCACGTGCCACGTGCAGTTTACGTCGACCTTGAACCCAGTGTCGTCGGTAGGTAGATCGTCGTATTAAGCTAACACCAGTGGCCAAAACGAAAACGTTTGATCAATTCCGGAGGATGAAATGTACTTTCTATTGGTAATTATTGGTATTGCATATGTCATTATGTCTACGAAGGAGGGAGCGTATTATACGGAGGTCGTCATATTTTCTCGTATGTTATAACATCTACGTACGAGACGAATTTTAATAATTTCTACAATGAAAGGGCCCGCGTATGTGATATTATCTACGTTAGTATTAAGGATTCCTGCAGTGGTAGTAATAGATTACCCATAGGATATAAAGGGCGGTCGGGTAGCCTAGTGGTTAAAGCGTTCGCTCGTCACGCCGAAGACCCGCTCCGATTCCCGACATGGGTACAATATGTTAAGCCCATTTCTGGTGTCCTCCGCCGTGAGTGAGTGAGTGAGTATGGTTTTACGCTGCTTTTAGCAATATTCCAGCAATATCACGGCGGGGGACACCAGAAATGGGCTTCACACATTGTTCCCATGTCGGGAATCGAAGCCGGGTCTTCGGCGTGACGAGCGAACGCTTTAACCACTAGGCTACCCGACCGCCCCTCCTCCGCCGTGATATTGATGGAATATTGCTAAAAGCGGCGTAAAACCATACTCACTCACTTACTCCATAGGATATAAACAGTTCTGAGTATGTCCTAAAAGGTCCTGCTTTGGAGAGTGAATCACCTGTCTCAACCGTTCATATGTCAAGTATGAAGGAATATGTTACACAAAAATGCATTCGGAGCTATTGACCAAGGGTCATAATCATGGATAATCTGAGATTCGAACTCCAGATTCGACCTCCAGATAAACAGCAGAGTTTCAGATAAAAAGGTTCGATTGTATTCGCTTCTTGAAACCAACATTGTGTCAAGATGCACGACACCCATGAAGATCCGGGTCAGAATTGGTCTTCAGGAACCCATGCTTGTCGTAAGAGGCGATTTAGCTGGATCGGGTGGTCAGGCTCGGTGATTTCGTTGATGCATGCCATCGTATCCCAAATATGTAGATCGATGCATCCTCTATCCAGGGCTCGTATTTCACTAAACCTACACTCACACCCACCCCTGGATCCATTCTCGTTGTTCTCAAATTACCCGCCCTTGATTTTCATAAGCGAATTTTGTTTGCTACGCTATTCAGTCAATCAGACAGTGAGTTACAAACCAACCTCAGTTTTGGGTTGGCGATATCAACAAGACAATAGGAGTTACCTCCCTTACACATTTCCTTTTCCTTATCTCGACGTTTGATTGGTCGGGAAAATGTTCATGAAAAGCAAGGGCGGGTAATCTGAGATCGCGAGAGGCACGGGAATGGATCCCGGGTTGAGTGTTCGTGTAGGTTTAGCGAAATGCGCGCCATGGAGATATGGAGACCGAGATTGATGCTCATGATATCAATCACTGGATTGTCTGGTCCAGTGTCATTTTCAGACCGCCGTCATATAGCTGTAATATTCTGAGTGCGGCGATAAACGACCCCCCCCCCCCCCCCCCCCCCCCCCACACACACACACACACACACGCACGCACGCACGCACGCACGCACACACACACACGCACGCACGCACGCACGCACGCACGCACGCACGCACACACACACACACACACACACGCAGACAGACAGACAGACGGACAGATAATTTATTTAAATCTCACCTCACAAGTACAGGGTAAAAATATGCTATACAAAATACAATACACACACACACACCTCCCCAAAGAATATGATGTTAATATATATTTCTCTACAAAACATTTGCTCATAATAGTGACGTTTCTTACTCTAGATGAAGTACGAATGGGCGCGTATCGCCAGCTGTTCCACCCTGAACAGCTGATCAGCGGCAAGGAGGACGCTGCCAACAACTACGCCCGTGGCCACTACACCGTCGGCAAGGAGATTGTCGACCTAGTTCTTGATAGAATTAGGAAAATGGTAAGTGGAAGCCCTAAACTTTGCTCAGTCCCTTCATGTCACAAGTTTACGTCGGGTGGAGAGACCCGGAAGTAGAAGTCATTAGTTTGTGAAGAGCGGGGCTGTAGGAAATGACACAATTTAGTGAAAATCAGAAAGATTATATTATTTCAAACTATCACAAACACTTTATGTAGGCATAAAGAAAGAGATTGGACATGTTGTCGCCAGTGTTCTTTTGAAATAAGATACTGAATCGCTGGTGCTAAAAAATCATCTGTCAACTGCATGTGTCTAGTTTAATCGTTCCGATTTGATAGGAATGTTAGAGTTATTTTGAGAAGGATTTTCGATCTTGAATAAAACAAAACATTTCTTCCGGTAAATAATTTCATAAGCCATGTTAAATTTTGCAAAAAAATGAATCTCTGACTTCACCTTCTACAGGCGGACCAATGTACAGGACTACAAGGATTCCTCGTCTTCCACAGCTTTGGAGGCGGAACCGGAAGTGGATTCTCTTCCTTGCTCATGGAGAGGCTGTCAGTGGATTATGGGAAGAAATCGAAGCTGGAGTTTGCGGTGTATCCAGCTCCTCAGGTAGACACGTGACCCCTGTTGCCTCGCTCTGATATATCATTTTCAGTGTGTAAGTCCACATTTACGCCGAAGGCAGCAATATTCCAGTTATACCAAAGCGGCCTATAAATAATGGAACCTCTGTCTGGCATACCAGTGGTTGATAACATGAACAACCGCGCCGGGGTGCGATGAGACAATCAGCCAAGTTACATTGTAACCACACGATGCTCCTTATTAGAGTGAGTGAGTGAGTGAGTGAGTGAGTTGGGTTTAACGCCGCTTTTAACGGTATTCCAGTCATATCTCGGCGTGTCAGCTTAATTTGGAAGGAAAGCCCGAAGTGATGCAGGTCTCAGACGTTTACCACTTCGGTGAAACTCACGAGCACGGGAATGGTGCTGACAAACCTAGAAACATAATCGGGGCGAACCGGGATTCGAACCCACAATCATAGGTTTCTGGCGTGCACAAGGGACGCAACTCTGCACAGCGAATCGCGGCGCCTTAGACGACTGGGCCACCCGTGCCCCCTCCTTATTAGACAAACACGGGATACTGGGGACCGATTCCTCCCTGGAATCAACTGAGTAATGTCAACATCAGGCCTATGTGCGAGCAGAGGTGCAGGACCGACATATATTGGCAAACAAAAACTTATTTTTCTCATTGCCACTCTCTACTTAGAGAACAAGATGAACAGAATACAGAAAAGTACGTTTATAACTAACACGCTTACAACGAACTGACGGTTATAACGAACTAATACCAGTGGTCCCTTTGAATTCGTTATAACCGTAATTAACTGTATATATTTACTCACATTCACATTCACTCGAATTCGAGAAAGTCGCATTTTTAACGGAGACACACTTTTCCGCGTCGGTTATTTTAGACTTTGATTTTGGTCTGTTCAGATTTTAGCAAAGACTAAATCGGTAAGGCTGCATAAAAAAATCAAATGTTTCTGGGGCTTATATTTTCATGGGTGACGATGGAGGAATGACTTCTACGTATTATTATTGAAAACACAAATTGAAAAAATACCCGCAGAAACCCTGAATACCGTCATACGATACGGGAAATAAAACACAAACTGAAATAAAAAGTCCAATTGCGCAGGTTCTTAAAGTGACGCGTACGTGCCCGAGAGGTGTCGTTTGACGCATTTTGTCCGCAAGTGAGGAAAGCAGCATGAATATGATGATTGTACGTGCGCTTCACGCAATACTCACCTTTTCCAGATCTCAACTGCCGTGGTGGAACCCTACAACTCCATCCTGACCACCCACACCACTCTGGAACACTCAGACTGCGCCTTCATGGTCGACAACGAGGCCATCTACGACATCTGCAGACGTAACCTTGACATTGAGCGTCCGAGCTACACCAATCTGAACCGCCTGATTGGTCAGATCGTCAGCTCCATCACTGCCTCGCTCCGGTTCGATGGTGCCCTGAACGTGGATCTGACCGAGTTCCAGACCAACTTGGTGCCCTACCCGAGGATCCACTTCCCTCTTGTAACATATGCCCCTATTGTGTCTGGTGAGTTATGTGTGGGTAACCGCAACGAGTGTTTATCTCATTAATTTTGAGAGTGAAGTGGTTTTTAATCCGTTTTGAAATTTTTTTCAGTTGTATCTCGGTAATGCGTTTACTTGACAACAAGATGATCTTTTAAAAACACAATTTAAAACATAGCAAGCCGATATGTATATTTGTCCTCGGTTAACATGGAACGGTGGGTGGCTTAGTTACCAGGGTTGATTACTCAAATAGGTAAAATGTGTGAAACCGTTTTCGGTACTGCCAAAAGAAAGCGAGTGACACGAAACTATCTTCTTTCCCCCGTCACGAGATGAGAGAAACATGATATTTCACGAGACACATTGAATATCCTAATTAGAATATACTTTTTGTGTTTCTGCTGCAAACTAAAATTATATCATTACAAATGTAAAACCATGAAACGTAAATTCTCCCTACCTAACACGAAGGGACGTTTCACCACCACAACAAAAAATATTTGAGGTCAATTCTTTATCATACATATTCTAAAACATTCTTGTAAAGCTACGACAGAATACACGCTGGTCAGGTAACAAAAATGTTAAATGACAAGAAGCGATAATAACTCTTTAAACGACTATCTGTCATTATTTTGCCTTGTACATGAGGAATTAACGTAAAAAGGAAGTCAGTTTGTGTACGGGCCAGACACTTACGTTAAAGGGGAGTCAATTTGCGGGGAGGTAACTCTTGTAGGACTATAGTTCCGTCAAAGTGTTATGTTCAATGCAGTGGAATATCAAGTTATATGTTCACTGCAATGAAAATATCACTCTTCTAAACTTCAGAAAACTCAGTCTTTCACACTGAAGTATACAATAAAAAACCTAACACACTATTTGTAAACTTTACCAATTTTTCTTGTTCTAGCTGAAAAGGCCTTCCACGAGCAGATGTCCGTTTCCGAGATCACGAACGCATGCTTTGAGCCTTGTAACCAGATGGTAAAGTGTGATCCCCGTCACGGCAAGTACATGGCCTGCTGCATGTTGTACCGTGGTGATGTCGTCCCCAAAGACGTCAACGCAGCCATCGCTACCATCAAAACCAAGAGGACTATCCAGTTTGTCGACTGGTGCCCCACTGGTTTCAAGGTCGGCATCAACTACCAGCCTCCAACGGTAGTCCCAGGTCGGTTTGATGTGTAAGGCGAGCAGGTTACACACATACAGGGAAACCTAGTTACATCAGGGACGTCTAAATATATACAAAGGGACATTATTCAATACTCAATCCAATACTCGTTAATCCGGAAATATGTGATTCAGATCGATTTGAGTGGGATTTACTATCTTAATTAACGAGCTTTTACTGAATACACCTAATTATTTTTTATACCCCCGACCTAAAAGGGCGGGAGTGTATAGTTATACCAAGGAATTCCGTCCGTCCTTTAGAGTACATCTTTGCGTGCGACTTGAAAACTACAACAAAGATTCTTTTCAAACTTGGTGCACACTTTCTATTCATGGATTAACGTGAATTGGGAATAGGAATAAATCTACTTTACATTGAAGGCCAAAACAAATGTTATGTTTCTGGTGTTTTTGTTTGGCCTAAAATGACGCGACTTTTGTTTTCTATTTGGACGAGCTCTTTTGTTTCGGTGGTAAATGACGCGGTCGGGGACAAGAAACACAACTGTTTTCCCGGCATAACACACCATACACATAGCCCAGTCAATCTTTCTGTATAATATTGTAAACAAATATTCCCTCAAATAATACAAGTGTACTTGATGACCTGTTTGCTCAGCGCACAACTGCTACTTCAAAGCGGGAGGGTATCGAAACAAATGTTCGCACACATCAGTGTATCGTATAATTATGATAAAGTTCTATCTATGTATATAACAAGACGTGAATCCAAAATCGACATTACAGAAAAACGAGTGAGTGACTTAAAACGTAACGTCGCTTCGGACATATTCCAGCCATGTAGCGATACAGAACAAAGTCTATGGTGGCATACGTGTTCCACGCAGTAATAGTAATGTGGATTTGATTGTGATTAAAGACTAGTTCGTAACTTAGGCGTGTTCATGTCATAGTGTAGCGAACTCCTAATTACCTCTTCTGTCCGGCAAATTAACGCCTGTTTTCTTCACTTTTAAATCGGTGAAGGTTTGGGTTATACTACATTGAAGCCTCGTTAACTCGAAGACCTCGAGTTATCAGCAGTTCGATTCAAGGGAGTGTCGATAAAAGGCTTTAGAGTCGATAAGGATGATATGATGATAATAAAATGACATCGTCTTCAACGCTATATCGAGTTAATGCAGCCAGACGTATTAACCGTCCTGGAAATATGATTTGGAAAGAATATTAGTTCGATATTTGGCCATTTTACTTTGATTAGATATGTTCAAAGTCCCAGTTTGCGCATACGGAATCGGGGAACAGAAGTATACAGGCTATAGAAGCATACAGGCGATAGAAGCATCCGTAAAATACCACATGAAATCCGTTCACACTATTGACACACACCTGCATCTGATTGAACGTTCCTTTGCATTAATGAAATTAAACCGGTTCACTTTGTGGACCGGATCTTGGTATATATCTGTATATGTAGGCATGCCTGCTCGGCAAATATGTTTTGTATTTAATCCATATTTATACGTACATGTATAGGCTGCTGAAATGTTTTTTTTACCTCTTAAGTGTAAACTACAAAATCAGTTCAGGTAGATTGTTAGATATAATCTATATAATTTCGTAGTGAATATATACAGATATAGGCTGCCGGAGAAGTAATATTGTGGGAGTTGTTCATTGTAAAGCCTCTACTAGTTACTCGTTGGGTTTCTTTGAGGAGGCGACCTTGCTCAAGTTCAGCGCGCCGTGTGCATGCTGAGCAACACCACCGCCATAGCCGAGGCCTGGGCAAGACTGGATCACAAGTTTGATCTTATGTACGCCAAGAGGGCTTTCGTACACTGGTACGTTGGAGAAGGTGAGTCGAGCCGTCAATTGTTTATGATAATCTCTTTTACTTTAAATGAGCATGCTACAGTAAACTACGGTTATAACGAACTCAAAGGGACCACCCATTTTATAGTTCGTAATAACCGAAGTTCGTTATAAGCATATATACAGCATATATACAACACATGGCCGGGGCTAACAAGTAAGTTCGTTATATCGGTCAGTTCGTTATAAGCGTGTTCGTTATAACCGTAGTTTACTGTACTTTGAATTAAAGTCCACGTCGCTTGTAGAGGTGGGGTTTTACAAAATTAACCATCCACGACTCTGCTGAGATAGATCTTCACGACAGTATATGTTATATTGCTGAAAGAAAAGGATGCGAGCTCGTTGTTTTAGTCAGGAGAAGCTAGGGGTTGACCGTGGGAAATTGACAAGCGCTGGTCGAGTTTTACTTCTGTAGAGGGACAAACGAATCGAGTATTTGGCATATTTCCTCAATTTAATCACTCACTTAAAGAAGACCTAATTGGCCGTCAACTCCGATAAATCTCTCAAGGCCTATATTACATATCGTTCTAACTTGACATTGCGAAATGGATGAGAACTCCCTAATATGGAGAAGACACGCTCTAATCGCAGCTCATTCTGTCCCAATTCTTTGAACTGACCCCCTCTTGGAGGCGACATAAGGGGTCGAGAGGTAGGGTAAGGGGTAGATCCTTACTCCAAACTTCAATAACGAGATTGTCTAACCCAGAATAGATTTAAGAGCTTGAGTAATGCTGAGTGCCGCGTTAGACAAAAGACACGCGGTGTAGTGTTAGTTGTTTTTTTAAATACGAGCTTCGCGTTCTTAGTAAATTTGATCAAGTTTGACCAACATTACCGGGTAACAACTTAACGCATAGGAAGTCACAGCTTGAAGCAGGTCGTATTCATTTTCCTAATTTTGCGAAACCACGGATTTCGTATAACTATTTTTGACTCCACTGAGGAAATCACTTGGTTTATAACCGAAATATATATATATCAAGAGGTGACGCCAGAAGGAAGCTCATCATGTTTTAGACTGTGGTTTCACTTTCACAACTATCAATACCCAATCAGTTAAGTCGGTTGAAAAATTATTGTGATTATCATTATTAATTGGAGCAAAACTTATGTATATCCAAACTTACAGAAAATTGTATCAACGAAGAATTCGAAACCGTTGAAATAGTTGAAGCAAAGTACGCGGCTTGGTTTTGTACTAAGGGAGCATGATCAGTTAAAGGCAAGATTTTCGCTACATATTTTTCACATTGAAATGTCAAACGACGGCACAATGTTGATATTTTACATTTATTTTTAAAACGACAGTATCAAGGAAGTTGTATTAAAACTATTTTGTTTTCAGGAATGGAGGAAGGCGAGTTCTCGGAGGCTCGGGAAGATCTCGCGGCACTTGAGAAAGATTATGAAGAGGTTGGTCTCGAGTCTGTAGAGGAGAACCAGGATGAGGAAGAGGGTGAGGAATACTAGTCACCTGTCCCCACGGCCGGAAGTCCCAGTTCCGGAAGCGGAAGTGGAAGCAAATGCCAATGCTCAAACCTCAGAAGCCTTCGACACGACCTAGTGCAATGCGCCGCCTATGCAATTCGCCATCATTTTACATAAATATGATTTTTACTGCATGTAGATGTATTCATGCAAAACCAATTTACACTTTTTCAAAACAATTTTACACTTTCTAATATTGTAACTGGGGCCAAAAGTACCAGTTGATATTTATTTTAATTTATATGCATTTATTCTATTTTGTCATTATGCGCGTGCCTGCGTCGATATACATTGTTTTGTCCTTACCTTGTTTTATGCTGTCACACTTACTGTTCAATACACATCTACAAATTAACAGCCCACTCAACAATAAAAAACCGTGATAATTTATTCAGCAAGGCATATCAAACGACGCTTTGGGTAAACTATGGTGAAAACAATTATGTTCATTTGAACTAAATCAGAGTGAAGATCGATTGTCTGTACACTGTGCTTTATTTATGGCGTGACCTGTGACCTTAAGTGTGTTTAACACGACCTTGACCCTCCGAACCAGTTCGTATCTTATTTCTCTCCAAAGTCATCATTTCAACACAGGTTAGAAATTTATGTTAATATTCATGTGATAAAAGAAACATACGTTTTATGAAATTGTATTTGTTTGAAATTACTCAAATATCTGTGATGCACGTGGCCTTTGCTACAGTAAAATTCATGAGTATGTTTAGCAATCATTTTCTGTAGACGCGTGGATACGAGTTATAAAAAATAAAACATTTGCAATATATTTTCCTTGGTTACTTTTTCCGTGTGTAGATACCAGGTCAGATCAGGTCCACGGCACGGCATGCTTGTCGTGGATCGGATGGCTAGGGTCTGGGACCTGGCTGTGGGCGTGTCATGTTGCCTCGTTGACGTTCATCGTTGTTCACGCTTTCAGTCACTTTGTCATGAATCTATGGTCGTGGGTTCGAATCCCGGTTCGCCCTGATTATGTTATGGTTTGTCAGCACCATACCCGTGCTCGTGGGTTTCACCAAAGTTGTAAACGTCTAAGACCTGGATCACTTCGGGCTTTCCTTCCACACTAAGCTGACACGCCGTGACATAACAGGAATACTGTTCAAAGCGAATCACTCAGTCACTGGTGTACTTGGGCCAAGTAGGGGGCACGGGTGGCCCAGTCGTCTAAGGCGCCGCGATTCGCTGAGCAGAGTTGCGTCCCTTGGGCACGCCAGAACCCTATGATTGTGGGTTCGAATCCCGGTTCGCCCCGATTATGTTTCTAGGTTTGTCAGCACCATACCCGTGCTCGTAGGTTTCACCGAAGGGGTAAACGTCTGAGACGTGCATCACTTGGGCTTTCCTCCCACATAAAGCTGACACGCCGGGATATAACTGGAATAGTGTTAAAAGCGGCTTTAAAGCCAACTGACTCCTTCACTTGGGCCAAGTTTGGTTATAAATAGGTCAAGGTGGCATAGTTTGAATATTGCCAGCTCCGGTGTAAAACAACATTCACTCACTCACTGTACTACAGGTTAAGGTATATCATATCACCGAATGAAACCTACTCGATGAACCAGGATAACTCGCGACATTCCACTTCCGTATTCAACAATGGGGCGCTACAGAGGGTGACGCCGAATGAGGAACGTGAGTCCAGTTGATATATCAACAGTCCTGATCTTGATATGTTTTAGGCATGCAACATGAGGATGTCATCTATTGGATGACTCCACGCCCTGCTACATTAGGATGGATGGAGTAGGGGACACCATCACAATACACCGCAGTCTGATCAGACCACACGGTTTTACGGTACATGGCACAATGCTATTCGATACTTTGTAATTGTTTTCTGAAAACCCTTCATACTTAATCGTTCTTACGTTTTGGATCAGTTAACAGATAATAATACATCTCCATTCCTCTTATCATGAAACTACACTTGACATTGATGTCAATATTGATAAAAAAAGGCGTCAATAATGGAAATGGTGCACATTTTCTTCAGTTTGGTTATATTTCAGTACAGAAATATACGTAAAAGATATACTATTTGTGAACACTAAACGACTACAGTAAGCTATTGGCTGCCAAATGGGTTATCCAAATCAGATACCTAATCAAAATCGAGTGTCTTGTAGAATACAGTTCAAGGTTATGCCTTTGAGAACATTGACAGAAAGGGTTGCTCTTCTGTGAGGTAACAGTACATCTTCTGTCAGCCACTCCCTTCCCCTTAAGCCGTGTCATGAAAGACAGTTGTCTAGACAGTGCCATATACACAGTTCCATCTGGACACTGACATTTTAATAGTGACGAAAGACGATCTTATGTTAAAAGTAATTTTATTGCAATCTTATATAATCTAAACATAAGATGATATTGTCTGACAAACATTGTCCGGATGCATGCACAGTACGTTCCTTGTTATTTACGACAGAGCACGTAAACAAACGAAAGCGAGAGGTTGGAGTTTGAAAAGTGATACATCATCTTATTTACATATAACACGATAACAAAATAGAACGTTCCGAATTAATGTCAGTTCTAGGTGACACTCCCAAAATGATTCTCGAACATATCATGTCCCAACCGCTTCACCAAAGTATCTTGTTGAATACCTGCTGACTACCTATAACGATACTACCGTAAAATGTAAGCAAGTCCACCTCATATATATACCAGGGGATTTGAAAGAAATCGTCAATTCAAAATTCTCAATTATAGAGATCTCTGGTTATCTCAAATGACTCGTTCATAAAGGATTCCTGGTTATCTCAAGTGACTCGTTCATAAAGGATTCCTGGTTATCTCAAGTGACTCGTTCATAAAGGATTCCTGGTTATCTCAAGTGACTCGTTCATAAAGGATTCCTGGTTATCTCAAGTGACTCGTTCATAAAGGATTCGTGGTTATCTCAAGTGACTCGTTCATAAAGGATTCCTGGTTATCTCAAGTGACTCGTTCATAAAGGATTCGTGGTTATCTCAAAGGATTCGTTTATGAAGGATTCCTGGTTATCTCAAATATTTAGGTTATATAAATGCGCGGGTTATCTCAAATGACTCGTTCATATAGGATCCATAGTTATCTCAATTGACTCGTTTACGAATTATCCCTGGTTTTCTGAAAGAACTTATTTACAAAGGATCCCCGGTTATCTGAAAGAACTTGTTTACTAAGGATCTCTGGTTATCTCAATGTTCAGGGGGCACGGGTGGCCCAGTCGTCTAAGGCGCCGCGATTCGCTGAGCAGAGTTGCGTCCCTTGGGCACGCCAGAAACCTATGATTGTGGGTTCGAATCTCGGTTCGCCCCGATTATGTTTCTAGGTTTGTCAGCACTATACCCGTGCTCGTGGGTTTCACCGAAGTGGTAAACGTCTGAGACCTGCATCACTTCTGGCTTTCCTCATTAAGCTGACACGCCGTGATATAACTGGAATACTGTTAAAAGCGGCGTAAACCCATCTCACTCACTCACTATCTCAATGTTCCCTTGTTGTCATAACTGTTTTGACTATTACGCCTAAAGGAATCTGCATCGGCATATATTCGAGACTGCTTTTTCTCAAGCGCTGACGTTTTCAATGTACCATATTACCCATCCTGTTACATATCCCTCTTGTTATACAACGGACTCGTTATCTCAACGTTTCCTTAATATACTTTCGACAAAAACACGCCAAGTTTATATAAAGTCAACACGAGCTTATTTTAATTTCCACTAAGACAGTGATGACTAATCAATCGAAACAAGGCCATTTGAAAGAGGAAGTTTAGTTTCAATATGGCGACAAGATCTTCCTGCCATGAATGTCCATTCTCACCAGAGTATGATGTGTTCCAATAATAATAATAATAATAATAATAATAATAACAACAACAACAACAACAACAACAACAACAACAACAACAATAATAAAAAATAATAATAAATAAATAAAGATTATTATTAGAAGAAGAAGAAGAAGAAGAAGAAGAAGAAGAATTGGATTCATTGTTTGATTAGGGGTGCGGATGGTTGATTTGTTTGTTGTTTAACGCTGCACTCAACAATATGACGACGGTTTGTAAACAATCGAGTCTAGACTAGACAATCCAGTGATTGATATCACGAGCATCTATCCACGCAATTGGGATCGATGAGATGCATCAACCTAGTCAGCGAGCCTGACCTGCCGATCCCGTTAGTCGCCTCTTACGGCAAGCATGGGTTGCTGAAGAACTATTTTACCCCGGATCTTCTAGGGTAGGGTGAGGATGGGGATTGGTTTGAGGGTGGGAAAGTGGGTCAAGGTTGGGATGAGTTGGGAGTATGAATGATGGTAGCAACTGGGTTGTGGTTAACGGGCGGCTTTGAACTAGTTGGATGGTAGGGTGAAGAGTAAGGATGTGGGTGGAGCTGAGGTTTACAAATAAGAGCCATATGTAGAATGAAGGGTAAGGATAGCGAGGCTAAAGTTCAGGGTGTGGATTTATATTTTTTTCCCGGGGGGGGGGGGGGAGGAGTCGTGGATGCTGGCCAGTCCTCTGTCAGGTCAAACAGTTCATCCCCTGATATACAACAGTTAGTAAGTAGTACATCGGGCTCTGTATTCTGAAGAATGGAGTGCAACTTGTGTATTCCCTCAAATAATCCATCGTATACTTCGAGGGATAGCATGTTCAGCCGACTATGAAATGTTGTATGTCACTTGGGAACCGCTGTTATTCGTGCAGTGATCGATGTGACCTTGGCAACCCTCAGGGCTGACCCATGACCCGGTGTGTTTTATTTGATCATGATGTTGTCATCGTGGATGTGGTCGTAGATGGGGTTTGTTTTCGAGATGGGGTGTGTGCCGTCAACTGGTTTCAGGTCAACCTTTGTCGAGAACACTGCAAGAAAGAACAGAATGCCACGTGGTTATCTTCAGGTTTGACCGCCGTCATATAGCTGGAATACTGATGAATGCGAAGATGAACAACAAACAAAGAGTCCAGATATTCGTGCTTGTCAAGACTCCTTTATCCACACAAGAAGATCTTTCACCGTTCAACGGCTCTTCAGGTGTAATGAAAACTTTAACTTACAATGTAGTCCTAGACGACGCAGTAGTATTTGTGGCGTCATACAATATATATATATATATATATATATATATATATATATATATATATATATATATATATATTGTGTGTGTGTGTGTGTGTGTGTGTGTGTGACCTCCCCAACATCACCACTCCACCTCCACCCCCAACGACACTCAAAGTTTTTCCTCAACGTCATGGTTTTCAATCTGACACTTCCCACCCTAATGTTATTCTTCTCCCTACGTTATTCCGCCCTACCCCCCCCCCCCCAACGACACTCAAAGTTTTTCCTCAACGTCATGGTTTTCAATCTGACACTTCCCACCCTAATGTTATTCCTCCCCCTACGTTATTCCGCCCTACCCTCACTATCCATGTCATTCCCCATGATATTTATTCCCCCATCCTAACCCCGACACACACGCTAACCCAACTCTCCGAGATAATCACCCACCCCCCAGAACTACATTCCTTACCCCAACCAGTGCCTCCTGTCGGTAGAGTATAGCCTCCCTCCGGCAGTTGTTTCCTCAATGTCTGCGGGGAGGGGAGTTCCTGGTAGTGGTTTGAATCCACCACAGCATTGCCCAACCTGGTAAATAAAAATGTCAGTTTCCTCAATAACTTTAACTATTCCCAATCGTTGACCAGTCAAAAATAAAGTACGTTCGACAACTTTTACCGATGACATTTTGCCGAGAAAACTTTATAATTTATATTTTTATACATTAAGGAAAATATTGTCGTGTTAGTCGGACTGCGCATGTCCCGGAAGCTGTCAGCCAGCAATGCTTCAGGGATGTGATTCAGACTGAGTACATGAATACATCCCTTTACATTTGTTTTGATGTTGTTGAAGTAGGACGTGCCGCGTCGCTGAATTTTATAAAAAGGATGAAGCAGGAATCTAAATGATAAAATTTATTTCATTTCCTTCCAAATTTCCTGTCTAACGGAACACAAAAAAGTATAACTATATAAAATATGTGTTTGGTCAGGATGTTAAAGTTTGAAGTTGAAGAATGGTTTCACATACCGCTGTGTGGAGGCATACGGGCAATCCAGCGCTGCAGTGACAAAATAAAAATAAAATAATATGCTACCTTAAAAGGGCTTGAGATAATTGCCGCAGTGAAAGAATAACAAGTTATAAAGTACCTTCATCGCGACATGTTATAACTTACCTTCATCGCGACATGTTATAACGTACCTTCCTCGCGACATGTTATAACGTACCTTCATCGCGACATGTTATAACGTACCTTCCTCGCGACATGTTATAACGTACCTTCATCGCGACATGTTATAGCGTACCCTCATCGCGACATGTTATAACGTACCTTCCTCGCGACATGTTATAACGTACCTTCATCGCGACATGTTATAGCGTACCCTCATCGCGACATGTTATAACGTACCTTCATCGCAACATGTTATAGCGACATGTTATAACGTACCTTCATCGCGACATGTTATAACGTACCTTCATCGCGACATGTTATAACGTACCTTCATCGCGACATGTTATAACGTACCTTCATCGCGACATGTTATAGCGTACCTTCATCGCGACATGTTATAGCGTACCTTCATCGCGACATGTTATAACGTACCTTCATCGCGACATGTTATAACATACCTTCATCGCGACATGTTATAACGTACCTTCATCGCGACATGTTATAGCGTACCTTCATCGCGACATGTTATAGCGTACCTTCCTCGCAACATGTTATAACGTACCTTCCTCGCGACATGTTATAGCGTACCTTCCTCGCAACATGTTATAACGTACCTTCATCGCGACTTGTTAAAGCGTACCTTCATCGCGACATGTTATAGCGTACCTTCCTCGCAACATGTTATAACGTACCTTCATCGCGACATGTTATAGCGTACCTTCCTCGCAACATGTTATAACGTACCTTCCTCGCGACATGTTATAGTGTACCTTCATCGCAACATGTTATAACGTACCTTCCTCGCGACATGTTATAGGGTACCTTCATCGCGACATGTTATAACGTACCTTCATCGCGACATGTTATAACGTACCTTCATCGCGACATGTTATAATGTACCTTCATCGCGACATGTTATAACGTACCTTCATCGCGACATGTTATAACGTACCTTCATCGCGACATGTTATAACGTACCTTCATCGCGACAGGTTTTAGCGTACCTTCATCGCGACATGTTATAGCGTACCCTCATCGCGACATGTTATAACATACCATTATCACGAGTGATATAACGTAACTGTATTTTCCTTTACGTTACATATAGAACCTCCTCTGCTAAGGCATTTTATCACGACGTACCTTTATCACAAGTTATAACAAGTTTCATCACGCAAGTTTTAACACCGTACATCAGTATAACTGGCCATGTCATGAGGTGTCAGTATGCTATCGAAGTGAGGTGAGGTGAAATTGAGTTAAGAAATTAAGATTATTGCACTTATATAGCGACGTGCATGCACGTGTGTGTGGTTGCTTATGCTAGTCCGGACTGATGTCGATTTATAGTGCTAGCTCACTGAGATACCATGCAGCAGTTTAACATGAATACCCCACTCAGACACAGTATACTGACTCTGAGCCGACCAGTCCTTGTTTCAGACTATTAATGCCGAGCGCCAGACAGGGTAACAACAAGTACCACCTTTTAACGTCTTTTGGTATGACGCGGCCGGGGATCGAACACCGGACCTTCCGCTCTCCGGGCGGACGCTCTACCACTAGACCACGGAGGCGGTCAGTATGCTATCGTAGATGAATTATGAAACACGCTAATGTATTCTTCAAACGTCAACTCCCGAGACCAATCAATCTTAATTATGTGACGAAAATAAATATTCCATTGGATGTGAAAGGCGAATAGTGATTTAACTTAAATGATTCGATCATTGAAAATCATTGATGACACCATGTGTTCGCGAATCGGGTTCCTCACATAACACAATGTTCCTAAAAGAGTAAGTGTAAGTTGTTTAACGCCGAACCCAGCAATACTCCTGCCAAACGTGTACGACGTTGGCCTTAAAACAATCAAGTCTGGACCAGACAATCAGGTGATCAGTATCATGAGCAATAATCACCGTCGTTGTGGAACAACCCTACACACAGTCCACCAAGTCACCAAGCATGACCACTCGATCGATTAAATTAAGTGCCAGTGAGTAAGGGTGTCTGAAAAGTACATCTAATGGTCATAGATCATGACGAATCAGTGATCATAAACAGAAAGAGTCTGGGTTTCATCCAACGAATTCCGGGCTTGGCAGATCTTGACACAGCTAAGGGACGCAACTCTGCAAGCTTTCGATGCCTTAAACCGGGCATTTCGTTCTGTATGTGATGTTTAATGTGGCATTAAGTAAAATTAGAACATTTATGGATTGACTACCTACAATATAGTAAAAATACAGTAAACTACGGTTATAACGAACACGTTTATAACGAAATGACCGATATAACGAACTTATGTTTAGTCCCGCCCATTGGTTGTTTATATGCTGTATATATGCTTATAACGAACTATGGTTATAACGAACTAAAATTAGTGGTCCCTTTGAGTTCGTTATAACCGTAGTTTACTGTAGAGTTGACAGTTATCAGTGACGCGCATCCTGTTTCCCTGAAAATCCGTTCTTCCTTCCATAACAATTGCGGTCAGCAGACATGCCCTTGTTCTAAATGCACTTTTATGATTACAAATTTTACATTTATTTTGTGTTGAAATATAGCATTTGTACGTGAAGATAGGTTGGCTTGTTTGTTTGTTGTTTGCTGTTTAACGCCGTACTCAGCAATACTCCGGCTATATGACGGCGGTCTGTACATAATCGAGTCTGGACAATCCAGTGATTGACATCATGAGCATCGATTTGGGATACGATGACATGCATCAACCAAGTCAGCGAGCCTGACCACCCGATCCCGTTAGTCGCCTCTTATGACAAGCATAGTCGTCTTTTACGACAAGCATAGTCGCCTTTTACGACAAGCATGGGTTGCTGAAGACCTAGTCTACCCTGGATCTTCATGGGTTGGTAAAGCGATTGATATAAGCAAACCTTTAAAGTTCAGAGATGTATTGTCAAGACGGTTGACTTCGGTTTAATCGACTTCGTTACACGCGGAGTTGACTGAAGGATATTTACCTCTTTTCATCTCCTTGTACTTTCTGCAGAAGACGACGGCAACGACGGTGATGGCAAGCAACATGGCAGCTGCACCAGCAATGACACCGATCCTCAATATCGACATTTCTATAAATAGAGACAGACGTTATTTGTCGATCACACATGAAGGTCGTTGTAGGTGGGAACGTCTTGTTGAGGGTTCCTTAGTCAGGACATGTGTGCATGATGTGTCTTCATAACGCACCTTCATCACGATATATTATAACGTATCTTCCTCACATGTTATAACGTACCTGATGACGACATGTACCTTCAACACGTGTCACGACGTGCCTTTTTCAAGGCATTTTATAACATACATTCATCGCGACATTTTATAACCTATCTTCGTCGCGACATGTTATAACGTGCCTTCATCGCGACATGTTATAACGTACCTTCGCCACGGCATGTTATAACGTGTCTTCATCGCGACATGTTATAACGTACCTGGGCCACGGCATGTTATAACGTGTCTTCATCGCGACATGTTATAACATGCTTTTATCGTGACATATTATAACGTACCTTCATCACATGTTATTACATGCTTTTATTGCTAAATGTTATATCGTATCCTCACCGAGACATGCTATAACGTACCTTCATTGCGACATCTTATAACATGTTTTATCGCGACATGTTATAACATGCCTTCACCACGACATGTTATAACGTGCCTTCACCACATGTTATAACATACTTTCACCACGACATGTTATAACATACTTTCACCACGACATGTTATAACGTGCCTTCACCACGACATGTTATATCGTACCTTCACCATGACATGTTATAACATACTTTCACCACGACATGTTATAACGTACACTCACCACATGTTATAACGTACTTTCACCACATGTTATAACATACCTTCACCACGACATGTTATAACGTACCTTCACCACGACATGTTATAACATACCTTCACCACGACATGTTATAACATACCTTAATCATGATATGTTATAACATACCTTCATCATGATATGTTATAACATACCTTCATCATGATATGTTAGATCACTCAGAATATCATAATGAACCTTCATCATCTGTCGTGAGAGCATTTGAACTTTGCTACTTGATGGGACAAGCCCTTCTCACTAACACCTTCTGACGTAATATGAGCAAAATAGGCCGTGTTACAACGTGCCTTCATAAGTTGTGTCAGTTTGTTGTTTAAAGCCGCACTCAGCAATATCCCAGCCAGATGACGGCGGTCTGTAAATAGTCGAGTCTGGACCAGAAAATACAGTGATTGACATCATGAGCATCGATAAACGCAATTTGGGATATAAAGAAATTCATCAACCAATTTAGGAGCCAGGCCGCCCGATCCGTTAGTCGCCTTGTTCGACAAGCACTGGTTGCCGAAGACCAGTTTTACTCTATCTTCACGGTAGATGATATAACTATCTTCATCAAGGCTATATTTATAAAGTACTTTTATAAACGGATGTTAAACTGCATCCCAAAACGAATAGGCTGAACCCTACCTGCGACAGCAGTCTGTGAGTGACAGCGAGCATCCTCATCAAATTCGTCTACAAGTAAAACAATATCAAATATAGAACTTATTTACGGTTTTGATTTCAGATCACTAAAAATGGAGAAAGACATATTCATCGACATTTACCTAACGTAATTATACACTCAGATAACATAGATAACATATCCATTGACCTTCACCTTGTAAACTAGTCCACAAAAATACTTCGCTCGTCACGGCGAAGACCAGGGTTCGATTCCTGACATGGGTACAATGTGTGAAGCCCATTTCTGGTGTCCCCCGCCGTGATTTTGCTGGAATATAGCTAAAAGCGGCATAAAACCATACTCACTCACTCACTCACAAAAATACACTTGGCTCCCACAGAACTGTCACCGACCTTCACCTTGCAGGTCAATGTAGACAAAGGTCGTATCGACGATGTTCTCGGCTGAGACACAGTACATGCCCAGGTCGTCGTCCGTCTCCACCTTCACAGCCAACACAGCTGTCAGACTGCCGTCCACTTCCCCTGGGATATCTGAAACAGTCATTTCCAACCTAGTCCAAAAAAATCTCAACACAACTCGCCGATTGTCACCCACGCCCCCTGGGGTATCTGAAACAATTACTAGTATGTAAACTTGGTGCCAAACACTTCCAACACAGAAGCCTACTTACAAAAGTGTCCATACAAATCCTTAATAAAGATCGCCTGGGCTGCTCTAAAGCCGGAAGATTCCAAGTATGTATAATAAAGTCACATAACCAAGAATTCCGTTTTAAAATTCTGTCATGAAGAGCCTCCACGTTAGTCACACCACGTCCTGCCATAATAACTGACAAAGAACTTGATCTACCATGATCCCAATCCCGTCTGTACCACGGACAGAGCTCCCCGCATAACTTGATGTACCGTGTTCCCAATCCCGTCTGTACCAGGGACAGAGCTCCCCGCATAACTTGATGTATCGTGTCCCCACTCCCGTCTGTACCAGGGACAGAGCTCCCCGCATAACTTGATGTACCGTGTCCCCAATCCCGTCTGTACCAGGGACAGAGCTCCCCGCATAACTTGATGTACCGTGTCCCCAATCCCGTCTGTACCAGGGACAGAGCTCCCCGCATAACTTGATGTACCGTGTCCCCACCCCCGTCTGTACCACGGACAGAGCTCCCCGCATAACTTGATGTACCGTGTCCCCAATCCCGTCTGCACAAGGGCAGAGCTTCCCGCTTAACTTGATCTTCCGTCTGTACCAGGGCCAGAGCTCCCTTCTCAACTTGATGTACCGTGTCCCCACCCCCGTCTGTACCACGGACAGAGCTCCCCGCATAACTTGATGTACCGTGTCCCCACTCCCGTCTGCACAAGGACAGAGCTTCCAGCTGAACTTGATCTTCCGTCTGTACCAGGGCCAGAGTTCCCTACTCAACTTGATCTACCGTGGCCCAACTCCCGTCTGCTTACCTTGACGCTCTGTGTCTCCAACGCTGTTGTTCACAGGGGTCAGAGAGCCACTTTCAATCTTCCACCAGCTGACCTCTGGTCGAGGGTCACCGGAGAAGGTCACCTCCATCTTGGCTGTTTGACCTGTCGCGGTCTTCAATGTCGGCGCGAAGGGTGCATCAACTTTCCTCTTCGGGCTGGCTGTAACACAAAGACGTTTCTCGCATCATACATTTTCTTTAAACCACTCTTCCTTTACAGTGTCATAGCCGCTGACGACCTTCAGATAAATGTGAGTGAATGAGGTCAAATTAAACGTCGTATCGGCATTATTTCAGCCATGTAGCAACGAGAACAAGTTGATATATAGGCAAGTGTGTCAAGAACAGAAAGGTATATTTACAAGCAAATTTGCCATGCATGTTTTGGCATAACAATATTATTTATAACAGTTTAAAACACTGGTAATAAGTCACCAGTAACCTAAGCTAAGCCACCTTGCCGGGGATCGTGGTGACTGACGGTGCCTCAACTTCCTGCACGATACCCCAGCAGGATAAACGTCATCACTTTAGCCACTGGTGGCTGTGCACAATAGGGGCGGTCGGGTAGCCTAGTGGTTAAAGCGTTCGCTCGTCACGCCAAAGACCCGGGTTCGATTCCCGACATGGGTACAACGTGTGAAGCCCATTCCTGGTGTACCCCGCCGTGATATTGGTAGTCGATATTAAAAAATACTCAGCAATGAGTTGGCTTCAAACACTGGTTGATGATAGTTACATCGATTATGACAGGAATTACGTGTCACACAGAGGGACAATACCTTAAACTCCTGGGCACAGCGTTCAATGATCTATGTTGATAAAAGCATCACAGACAATTTAAAAACAAGCATTTAGTTATACACATACATTTAAAAAAAATTAATGATATAGACCAGTTTCTTTCACTTAGCTTGGAATGAGGTGCCCGCTTACGCGGAGAAAAAGAGTCCTTTCAGATTTACTGTTTGATAATGTGAATCCTTTGCGATTGCTAAGTCCACACAGTCAAGCAAAATATGTGACGGTGAACCTTTCTTCACATGAGATACACTTAGGAGCCTCGTCCTGTTATAAGCAGATATTCATGGGTAAACCGACTGTGGCCTATACGAGTCTCAAAACGCCTCAGTCTTGACTGACAACCTGAGAAGGTATGGCAGATTGTTGATTTAAATTCTTGAAGTTTACTGATTCCCACCCGGGTGTCCCGCCTTTATTGCATAAGATCCCGAGGTTGGTTTGAAATCACTCTACGAGATAAGGAATGGAGATAGCGGTTTGTTAAGAGCTACTTAAGCTGCAGCATCGGCGTTTGGGTTATCTGCTATGCCTGCATGATTTCGTAACCAGCAAAAGACCATGTCACATTGGCCAGTAGAAAGATCATTTTAAAGTTCTAAAATGTCAAGGATTACAGGGTGATTTGGGGAGACACTTTTAAGTGCCTGAAGGCAAGACAATGAATCTGAAAAGATGATGAAATATTTACAATAGTTTTGTTGTTTCATATACTGTAGGTTCAAACTGTCAAGATAGCTTTGGCCTCAGTCATAAAGATTGAACTATTATCTGGTATTCCTTGGAAATAATTTTGGATCCAATGACGGTGGCACTTGCAACTTTGCCACTTTTTAGCTGGGTGAGAGTTAGGTCTATCTGCAGAAGTCGGTAAGGTGATATAGTATTGGTATCTATTCTAGCTGCAGTGATGTGGTTGAATTCTGATTCCGAGTGGTGCAACCAGGCTTAATAAGTTTTGAAACAGGTTCTCATGAGGAGGGTTGAAAGTACAATTATATGCTGGATTTGACTGATTTGAATGCAATTTAGCGGTGTATTGCAGTGATAGTTCAATGCGAGAATTCTGGTATCGACTATCACACAGACCTCTTAATAGTCTTATGGGCGTAGTCAGTTTCATCGTCACGCCCTGCGGGGGCACGGGTGGCCCAGTCGTATAAGGCGCCGCGATTCGCTGTGCAGAGTTGCGTCTCTTGGGCACGCCAGAAACATATGATTGTGGGTTCGAATCCTGTTTCGCCCCGATTATGTTTCTATGTTTGTCAGCACAATACCCGTGCTGGTGGGTTTCACCGAAGTGGTAAACGTCTGAGACCTGCATCACTTCGGGCTTTCCTCCCACATTAAGCTGACACGCCGTGATATAACTTGGATACTGTTAAAAGCGGCGTTAAACCCAACTCACTCACTCACGTCATGACCTGCATCACATGCGTACACCGTCAATATCTGTAACAAACCAAATATGTACCCCTATTATCCTACCTGTGAACGAATTTGTTGCCAATATAGCTGAGACTCGATGCGAAGAAAGAAAACTTCTCAGAATAATATTATTGTTACGACATTTGTGACACTCTGGGGAGGCTGTCGCAGGAATTGCCTTCGAAGATGCATGTTCAGTGATTGTAAAATCTACTTGTATAGTTTGAAATTTCTTTTCGTCATATTAAAACTCTTAACACCTTTTTGTTCCTGATGGTGGCCAAACAGACAACTGGTTTAATAATATGATTATAAGAATGGTAATTTGTGTTTTTTTTGCGGGAGAAATACAAAAGTGCTAATATAGATAAAATGATGCGGCAGACGTCTGTACTTTTGAAATAAATCAGGTTTCTGCAATAAAACGTAAACATTGTTCGAGTCAACAGCTGTAATAAAACCATTATTAAAAAAAAACCCTGCTATGTTATTATTCTGACTTGGGCGATGGGGTAGCCTTTTTGTGGTTAAAGCGTTCGCTCGTCACGAAGAAGACCCAGCCCATTGCTGGTGTTCCCCGCCGTGAATATTGCTAAAAGCGGCGTAAAACCAAAATCACTCACTCATTGACAAGGAGGCAACATTGTAGCTGATATCAGCTGACTTTTATTGCTTTGTTTACATACACCATATTAAACTCTGAATTATTGTAAATGACACCAATTCTCTTCCGCATAGGCTTTGAGCCGGTGTCAAAAAGCAAGAGGTTATTTCTATAAAAGTAGGGCTATGCTTGCCGTACCAGAGTCGCTGAGTACTCTTACGGGAAAGGGCGAGATTGGCCGATTGATTCAGTATGCCACAGCATACATGCTTAGATAATATGTCTCTAAGTGCTACTTATTTAGCAGGAAATTATGTGATAGGAGTTATCATGAACGCCCCCCAAAACCCGACATAATGTGATTCTCCATCACGACCATACCAGCTGTGGTCATAGCAACATCAAGGGTGGATAACTCTAAATAACAGTACAAAACCAGTCTGTAAAGCCCCGGAGCTGTCGTTTGTGGATCAAATCAGGCCACGACAGCACTTGATATTTTGTAGTGGTGAGTAAGTTGGGGTTAGCGCCACTTTGAACAGTTTTATCACGACGAATCAGCTTATGTGGGGGGAAAGCCCAAAGTGATGCAGGCCTCAGACGTTTACCACTTTGGTGAAACCGACGAGCACGGGTATGGTGCTGATAAACCTAGAAACATAATCGGGGCGAAACAGGATTCGAACCAACAATCATAGGTTACTGTAGTGCCGAAGGTACGCAACTCTGCAAAGTGAATTTTGCTACCTTGGGCGACTGGGCCACTCATGACCACTTGTACTTGTCATTTGATCAACAGCTGCCAATGATGATTACTGCAAATATATTTACACCTCCAGTAATACTACACACAAGTTACAAGTACCTGTTAGGACATTTTGTGAAGAAAAAATAGTGACGTTAAATTAGCGCGATAATATAACCGTTGTTTTATTTTAGGATACCAGAGCGTCCTTTTAATATGCGCGGGATGGGGGTTGGGAGTTGGGAGTTGGGTGGTGGGTGAGGGTGTATTTTCTATAAAACAAACGATTAATTTTAAACACCACTGCCAACAAACTATTCATTTTGGGCTTATTTCTGCACAAACTATGCATTTACCCGCCCCTCACCACACCTAAAAATTTTTTTAAAAAGAATGTTTTTAATTATTTTTTAAAATAACAACAAAAAACAAATGGACGCTGGCGTTTGGAATGGCTACCGATAAGAAGAGTCTTGCGATTGATAATTTCGCAATTATGTCTATTTTACCATGTGTATCGTCACAGGTCAATGCTCCAGTCTCCTAAATGTCATGTAAATGTATGTGTGCTTCACTGGAGTTTAAAGTGACTTACGACTAAAATTACGACTAGAGCTATAAGAGCTATTCTTTAAGTTGTGTTAAACGTATCCCAAAGATATCTTACTCCTAACACAAGTATTAGCTGAGACAGTGAGCTTTCTTTGCGACGGAGGTTTTCCAATGACGTCATTGATTATTTAGGGAATATCCAAGATGGAAATTATTCATATATGCATAATTATGTATTAAATCATGAATATCAAAGTATTATTATACATTTTTAAAGATACAAAATGTCCCCGTAAAAGATAAATATTTATGTTTTGGATGCTGGTGTCGATTCTGTTTTCGCCAGAAGACGATTTTATTCATATGATTGTCATGTACAATTGATCAATGAAGGTTGATATGTTTGTTGAAATTATAGATAGATCCAGCAAGCATTGGAGATAAATATATAGAATTCGAAACGAAGATGCCGAAGGTAAAAAGAAAATTCTTACAAGAAATATCCATCTAATTAAGAAGCGATGAACGCAAGCTCGCACCGCGTGGAAACACCGATTTTTCACTCAGGGAGCGTTACGTTGCAGGATGTGGCATATACGCCCCAAGGATTATCTCCCAAAACCCCTACATCCCATTTCCCCTACAACCCAGTTCCCCTACAATTAGTTAAAACTACACGCGGCATTTACCTGTCTGGCATTATGAACTCACCTAAAGGAGAGTTTAAGGTCTGGAGTAGAGGTAGTAGAAATGAAAGGGGTAGAGCTTTAGGGGATTAGGGGACTTAAAGGAAAGTATAATGTATTATGAATTTTGAAAAATGAACATGTTATTATAATGTATTATGAATTTTGAATAATATCGTTATCGTTATTAAATATTTATCTCAATCTATTCGTGTTTCTTGGGTTGTTCTATTGTATGAAATAGGTAACAGACTAGGGATTAGCAGTGCCATGGACCGTGAACTATGTTGTCTTAAGCTGTAGGGGAAATGGGATGTAGGGGTTTTGGGAGGTTGCCGCCCCAAGTATGCCGTAGCGTTACGATACATACGGGGACGCACATTTTGTAATGTTATTTTTATTCGGTTAAAAAACGCTTCTGAAACATTGTAACCAAAGCCAGAACGATAGTAATGCACTGCTTAAAAACAACACGTCTTAATGCTCAGTGAGATCGTTCAAGTGATATTGTTTACGGTATTATTTGAGACTGCAGCGTGCGATTAATGTGCTAATGTCCCGGAGCTTGTGAAAACCAAATTAAGCCACAAAAAGCAGTTGGACACTATGCCAGTTGATTAAATATTCGTAACGACACAGATAGTATTTTACATAGAATAATGTTTTTTGTGTGTACATACCACCAAAGAAATATACATAGGACTTGCATATCTTGTATGTATGTTTCTTTGTAAAAAAAAGTTGAGGATTTTCTTGTGGTATCTTGTAAGCTCTCTACTGTATACACTCTCTGTGTAGGATCTCACAGCTAGCAAAACGGAAGAAAATATCTATCAGGACATGGAATACTTGCGTTTTATCGGTATGACCACATGTCAAAATCATACTTCATCACAGGCTGTGACTAAACATCCTTGAAGATATATAATTATATCTCTGCGTCAAGATCTGAGGATCTTTATACAGTTAGGATGGTAAATACTCCAAGTGAACTAGACGTAAATTGTGACACGAGTAATTTCGTGTTTGTGACATTTGGTGATAATTTGGAATACAGACCCAACTATGATTATAATTTAAATTTGACTCTCCATTTGTGGAATTGATTGTTGTTGAACCAGTAAAGCAATTAATAACAATCAAACTAGGGCTGTGATTGGTAACTTGGGTACCCGGGTCGGGTGGGAACTGAGTAGGACCCGGGTACCCATAGGACTACCCGGACTCGTGGTTAGTCACGTGATATATTGTTTAATGACAAAAAAATATCTGGAACTCTATGGTAACACTACAAGTCACTAATGTTCGCATTTCTTTCTGACTACGCACCCATTCCTTCTGATTTTTCATATGGTTGAATGAAGATATAACTCAATTCAACTTAAGTGTATGAATAACCAGGTTGTTCTTAAAACGTTTGACAGGGCTATGCTAAAGATGTTCCCAATCGTACATTTTGAGACATCTCCTGAGACCTACAGTGGGTACCCGGGTAGGGTCGGTTAATAGGGAGGTGGATACCCGGGTAGTAAATTTGGACTCGTCCCAGCCCTAAAACAAACGCTTTGATGTTTTACAACACCGTTGTCGTGTTCCTCGGGAAGAATACCACGCAGGAATATAACAGATGCCAGGAACCACATAACCACATTTCTATGTCACCTGGAGAAGATATGAATTTGTTCGGATCACGTGGCGTCCCTCAGCTGTCGGAGACATCCGGGTACCGTGGCTTTGACTGAAGTACCCGGATGCAGGGTGAAAGGGAAACCATATTTGAACTATTTCGGTCACATGACTATCATGTGACAACACGACATGATGGCAGTCGCATTCCTTCACAGTGTTTCTGTTAGCGTTTTGCACAAATATTATGATAATCGTATGTTTGGTGGGTGAGATGAAATGGGGTTTAACGTCGCGTCCAAGATTATTGCACTTATATAGCGATTTGCATGTACGTGCGTGTGTTTGTGTGGCTGCTTGTACTAGTCCGGACTGAAGCCGATTTATTGTGCTAGCTCACTGAAATACCATGCCGCAGTTTAACATGAATACCCCACTCAGACACAGTATACTGACTCCGAGCCGACCAGTCCTTGTGTTAGCCCCTTAATGCCGAGCGCCAGACAGGGTAACAACAAGTACCATCTATTAACGTCTTTTGGTAAAAGGCGGCCGGGAATCGAACCCGGGACCTTCCGCTCTTCGGGCGGACGCTCTACCACTAGACCACGTATGTTTGGGGGCTAGAAAGAACTGTTTTGAAGTCGACCTACATGTGTTACGAACTAGACAAGACACAGGGGCGGGATCTTGTGGTGCGCGGGTTACAATGAAATCATTACACAAGTACAAGTACTGTCCGAGGTTTGATATAGGTAGCGACAGCCTCCGTGGTCAAGAAGATGGATGGTCAGCCAGGAGAGCGGAAGGTCGGTGGTGCGATCCCCTGTCCACGTCATACTAAAAGACGTCAACAGATGGTACTTGTTGTTACCCTGCCTGGAGCTCGGCATTATTGAGGTATAACAAGTATCCGCGGATCGGATCGGAGTCTGTATACTGTGTCTCAGTTGGGTACCCATGCATGTTATACTGCGGCATGGTGAGTGAGAGTATGGTTTTACGCCGCTTTTAGCAATATTCTAGCAATGACACGGCGGGGACACCAGAAATGGGCTTCACACATTGTACCCATGTCGGGAATCGAACCCGGGTCTTCGGCCTGACGAGCGAACGCTTTAACCACTAGGCTACCCGACTGCCCCCTACTGCAGCATGGTATCTCAGTGGGCTTGCACAATATAACCGGCAATAGTCAGGACTAGCACAAGCTCGTGCTGACACATGTACATCGCTATTGAAGGGCAATGACCTCGAACCCATTTCACCTTCACGTTTAAATAGGCACCGGAACAAGCCGAGTGTCACAATTCGGGCAAAAGTGTTTAAACGTGTAAAATACTTCCGTTTTCATGATTACATCGTATAGAAGGGAAAGGGTGTGCAACTTTCCTGACCCTTTTGCCAGAACAAGGAAATGTTTTAACAATGTTGTTTAGGGAAACTGAATTTGCTTCTTTGTTGCCAGCGAATATGTGTACAATGTAATAGATATATCAGAGTGAGTGAGTGAGTGAGTGAGTGAGTGAGTGAGTGAGTTGGGTTTAACGCCGCTTTTAACAGTATTCCAGTTATATCGCGGCGTGTCAGCTTATTGTGGGAGGAAAGCCCGAAGTGATGCAGGTCTCAGACGTTTACCACTTCGGTGAAACCAACGAGCACGTTTATGGTGCTGACAAACCTAGAAACATTATCGGGGCGAACCGGGATTCGAACCCACAATCATAGGTTTCTGGCGTGCCCAAGAGACGCAACTCTGCACAGCGAATCGCGGCGCCTTAGACGACTGGGCCACCCGTGCCCCCAGATATACAAGAACAAACAACGCAGCGTTTCAGCTTTGTTATTGTTCTCGTGAACAATGTGTAGCCTTTTGGGATGATTTGTGAAGATAGTTGTTAAAAACTATCTACTTATGAACAAGGGATACCCCCTCTAAAAATATAAGGGATGATCTTAGACGTGAGTGAGTGAGTTGGGTTTAACGCCGCTTTTAACATAAAATTAATAATAAATCATATAATAACAACCAAGTGCAAATGTACCGTTTACAGGTGGCGATATATCCTTACAGTCATTGTGTAGGTTACATATAAAAATTATATAATGGTCTAACGTTGGAACTGCGTACGTCTCTATCTAATGATAACTCACTGTGTTATACGTGGTCCCGATAATTGCGGTTTAACAACATTGGAACGACTATATAACGAATCACATAGGATATTTTCAAAAGATATATATTATGTTTAAAATATGCAGTGCATTTTCCGTAGGTGTTACTAAAATGATACTGGCGTCATACATACATTTTTTTGGATTCAAACACATCCGCTATCTTTTTAGGGCACTGCGTATATTTCAGTAAATGGCAAATTGAAAAATCCAATGTATGAGAAAAACGCATTTCATAATACAGTTTTGATATATACCTATGCACCCAAAAAATACATACACGATAAAAATACGATTAAAAGCTATTATTGTTTCACCTAAATTATAAAAAAACCCATGACATTGATTAGATATAACGCCACCCCCCCCCCCCCCCCCCCCCCCCCCACACACACACACACACATATTATTCACACATACCACCTCCTACCCTAAAATGAGTGAGTGAGTTGGGTTTAACGCCGCTTTTAACAGTATTCCAGTCAAATCGCGGCGTGTTAGCCTAATGTGGGAGGAAAGCCCGAAGTGATGCAGGTCTCAGACGTTTAGCGCTTCGGTGAAACCCACGAGCACGGGTATGGTGCTGACAAACCTAGAAACATAATCGGGGCGAACCAGGATTCGAACCCACAATCATAGGTTTCTGGCATGCCCATCCCACATGTTTACAACTTGGTGAAACCAACGAGCAAGGGTATGGTGCAGACAAACCAAAAACATAATCTGGGAGAATCAGGGATTCAACCCACGATCATAGGTTTCTGGCATGCTTAAAGGACGCAACTC
Organism: Haliotis rufescens; assembly: GCF_023055435.1. Classification (NCBI taxonomy): domain Eukaryota; kingdom Metazoa; phylum Mollusca; class Gastropoda; order Lepetellida; family Haliotidae; genus Haliotis; species Haliotis rufescens. Next base: position 7,849,565 of record NW_025963924.1, read on the forward strand.
TGCAACCTAATGGCGGCGCCTTAGACGATTGGGCCACCTATACCCACAATAACTGGGATTGTGATAAATGGGTTCTTATGACAGTACCCCATACCGTGCGACATCGTGACAGTGCGACATAATTAATATGTCGCGTTGTCGTACATTATAAGGCCTTTTAAAATATATGTTAGACGGGGCGACAATGTCAACGCCGACGTATTTTTACCTTGAAAACTGTATCGTCGCGTTGTCGGATATATTGCCTTCTCTAAATACCAGAAATTATTCAAAAAGCGAAAATGCGATAACGCGACAATTGGTCAAAATGTCGCGTTGTCTCGTTGTCTCGTTGTTACGAGACATTTAATTTTGTCATTCGGTGCTTAATTTTGTGTGGGCGACAGCGTGACAATGTACCATTTAGGCTCCCAAAATAGCAAATATTAAACTATAACCGGCTTCATTTTATGTCCTTGGGTATATTGTTGACTGTTAGCAGCATCCATGCATGGCTTGCATCCTTTATAGTGGTGGGGGTCGGTCGGGTAGCCTAGTGGTTAAAGCGTTCGCTCGTCACGCCGAAGACCCGGGTTCGATTCCCGACATGGGTACAATGTGTGAGGCCCATTTCTGGTGTCCCCCGCCGAGATATTGCTGGAATATTGCTAAAAACGACTCACTCACTGAAGTTCAGCTACAGTCTGACCACATGCCAACGGCCTGTAAATAATAACACCCGGGCCAGTAAAACAAGTGGTTGATAGCATGAACACCGATCCACGACGACACACAATCAACCAGGTCTACATATTTTCCCCAGCAGCACAAAAAACTACTTCCCGGAAGTCAATCGTTGCATGTATACATTTCACATTCATGATACAAAAGTGTCAAATAAAGAGAATATGTACATATAGATACGTCGTTAATTCGAAAACACTCGAACAGATGTCGAGTTATCCGTTGTTAGAGACAAACGGAGTTCGAGTAATAGGTCATGATGTCTATAAGAATTCTTACGGGGCCAAAAAGTAATATCTCCTTAAACGACACAACAAGATAATGAGTTCGATTTTGAGCTCATTCGTGACCAACTCGTGTCATTCCGGGACAAGCCGAATAGCGACTTGTGCCCATCTCGTGGCCATTTATGCGACTGGGTTCAGTCTGAGCGCAAACGGGAAAAGTTAAAAGAATTGTCATCTCGTTGCGTAATGATTCACGTATACTTCCCCATGTAAATATATCGCCCAGATGCGATTAAAAAAACATCGGGTCTTACGGTATTTATACAGTATGATTGAACACATTTAAATGTATCTAGAGTATATTTTTAGATGTAAGACATAAGTAAAATACAAAATTATTCCTTAGGGATTCTTTGACCGAAGTACTTGAAGTCATACGCCGATTCTGATTGGTTTGTCGTATTTTCACACATAACATTCATCGATAGAGGGACGAGGCATCTTGCTGGTTACGGAAAAGGGCGAGTGGTGACGAATGGTTTGAGCTGTGTCACGTGAAGGCCCACAGTCTGCATGTACCATCTTCCCGAGGCAAGGGAGTTAACCGACTTCAAACGTCCAGTTTCCACCCTTGCCGAACTTGGCTGGAATTCCTGGACTCGATCGTAGCGCCGCTAGGGGGTATTACGAGTTATGTCCCTTCTAAGCCTCTCCTATGGACCAATCAGATTCCAACTCTCGTATCACTGGCATTTGTTTCAAACAAAATGGCGGCGCCCAGTCATGACGATCTGATCGATAATCAAGATCTATATGATATTGTGATAAAACGGGCCTTACATCGCGAAGTGCATCAAATCACGCGAGCGACTTGATTAAAAACATGAATAGATTTGGAAAATATCTGTTGACAACGAGTTGGCGGTGCACCTGCTTTGCAAATCTTGCAATCGACCGAAATCTGCACGACAGATTACGAACCGGATTTCGATTTCGTTGCGCGATTTTGATTGGACTATGCATAGACTCGTTAGTCCAGCCGAAATGTAACTCCATAATTCCAGCCTAGTTCGGCAAGGGTGGAAACTGGACTTTTAAAGTCAGTTAACTCCCTTGCCTCAGGTGGAGAGCATGTACATGGCATGCATGTACGTTATTGTGCCCATATTATATTTGCATTTGTTTTTATGGCTAATGCATTTTGTGGATATTCTGGATAAATAAATATTCTACACACTAACGCTTTAAGGGATTCATATACGTGAGTGCGTGAGTGAGTGAGTTAAGATTTTTAGTCACATCGCAATATTTCGGCCATATCGTGACTTTCAAAGGTTATACATAATAAATAGATGTAAACTATAAAAACCTGTCAACAAGGGACAGTAAAATAACTAGACTTATCACAGATTCTGATTTAAAACTAGCATGGAACCATAAAAATACATCACTAGAAAGAACAATACATTATAAAAAAAAGCTATAGATCGCCAGCAACTGAAGGTGGATCACCTCTCTGGGGACCATGGGGGCTTACAGTACCTTTGCATGGACCCCAGCAGGATTTACATCCACGTGTTGGTTGTGACGTCAATATGTGACGTCAGTATGTTGTGCCCACACAGGCTCTCCGCGATATTTCGTTATCTGTGTCAACTTTGTTTTATTATGCAGGATGGGTTTTGTCAGTACGTCTGTTGGTCGCATTTATGATACGTAGATGTTTTTTCAGTTTGTTTTTAAGTCGACGGCCATGTTCCGATTTTCCTTTCATTATATCAATAAGTGATAGATTTCTAAAAAAAATCAAATAAAAATAGAATTCGAATTTAATATATCCGGTTCTCAATTTTATCAAGTAACCAAAGGTTAAAACATTCTTGTTTCGAAACAAGGAGACCTAGTGCAGACAAGTGTACTCACTCTGAACAAGAAGGAACGCGGAGGTGTCACTGGCTTTGTTAGATGAGGGGTTGACGGCTGTGCAGGTGTAGTTGCCGCTGTCGTCGCCCACCACCCCCCTCACTGCCAGGACTTGACCCCGACTCCCCCTGGTCTGACTGGTCAGGTCCTGTCCACCTTTGGTCCAGCTGTAACGACAGTCGGGGAGACAGTTGGCGGAGCAGGTCAGGTTGACGCTATCTCCCTCCTTAGTCTGGGGTTCTGTTTTGACCATTTGTATCTGTGTTGGACCTTCAGGATCTGGAGGGAGAAAAAAACACCGACTCAAGAACTCATAATAATTTACTCGTTATTATTTCAATAACAACGTCATGGGGGAGTTTTATGGGGAGCCGGGTTTATTGTGTCATTTATTTCGATAATACTTCGTGGTCATGCAACGGGGCGAGGTCGGCCAAGAGGTCTTAGGTGCCTCAAGTTGCTGTGCAGAGTTGTGTCCCTTAGTTCAAGGATACTCTGATATTTTTAAGCACCAATCTCGGTGTTTTTAGGTTTCCCAATGGTGTAAACGACATTAAGTAGTAACGCCGTGACATAACTACAAAACAAATGTTCAACACGGGCTAAACCAACCCAGTCATTGTGTCGGGGGCACGGGTGGCCCAGTCGTCTAAGGCGCCGTGATTCGCTGTGACTTGCGTCCCTTGGGCACGCCAGAAACCTATGATTGTGGGTTCGAATCCCGGTTCGCCCCGATTATGTTTCTAGGTTTGTCAGCACCATACCCGTGCTCGTTGGTTTCACCGAAGTGGTAAACGTCTGAGACTTGCATCACTTCCTCCCACATTAAGCTGACGCGCCTTGATATAACTGGAATACTGGTAAAAGCGGCGTTAAACCCAACTCACTCACTCACTCATTGTGTCATTACCAATTCAGATGAGAGAAGCTGCAGTGATAGACACACCATTCTTGCTATTCAAACGAAGCTCCCTCACGCAATGCTGGAGTCGATGTAAAACATATTGGTGACATGTCCGTCGAAATACATTCATTCTAAATATATGTGAATATTTACCAGTCAGGTTCACATGGATGGTGTTGCTAAACTCTTCATATTCACATCTCCAGTTTCCTTCAACGTCGTCGTGTAAGGAGGAGGCGTTGAGGATGTAGACGTAGTTGCCGTCACTCTGCTGTCCACACCCACACGTGTACTGTGTCTGGGAATCAGTGTCTCGCGTGTATTGGGTACAATCATCTACCTTCACCGTGCACTTTGGAACAGTGTTCATTTGGAAGAGCAGACCTTGTGGTTGTCTGGTGGCTGTTTTGACGTCACACTTTAATTGAAGCGTCAGACCCAAAAAGGCCTGTGAATGTGTCTGGGTCAAGGTCAAGGACGTACCTGAAATAGGACTCGTCATGGTCAGAGAACAATGGGATGAGATGAGGTGAAATGGGGTTTTAACGTCGCGTTCAAGATTATTGCACTTACATAGCGACACGTGTGTGTGTGAGTGTGTGTGTGTGTGTGTGTGTGTGTTTGTACTAGTCCGGACTAATGCTGATTTTATAGTGCTAGCTAACTGACTCCGAGCCAAACAGTCTATGTTTTATCCCCTCAATGCCGCGCGCCAAGCAGGGTAACAACAAGTACCATCTTTTAACGTCTTTTGGTATGACGCAGACGGGAATCGAACCATCGACCTTCCACTCTCCGGGCAGGCGCTCTACCACTACACCACGGAGGCAGAAATGGCGTTTCAGGGGTTAGGGGTCAATGTGCTTTTTAATCAGAATTGACGTATGATTTGGAAAGAGGACAACGAAACAAACAAACGTATAATTTGGAGTGAGTGAGTGAGTATGGATTTACGCCGCTTTTAGCAATGTTTAACAAATATCAAGACGGGGTATACCAGAAATGGGCTTCACTCATTGTACCCATTTGGGGGCTCGAACCCTGGCGTAATAAGCATATGTATGTCTACGTTTTGTGTTGTTTCCATAAAATAATGTGAATTGTGTTTCAAATTCCGTTTTATTAAATAATATGCATTACTGTATCCAAACCACTTAAAGCGTACTTTCTTCTTCCTTAACTCATTATTACGGTGGCCCATAAGGGACATGGAGTCTGTTTTTCAATATTTTGATGTTTAACTTACTTTTATCTTAACCTTTTGCAAATTAACACAATCTGCCATACAAATATGTGATAAATCATGTATAAAAACATCCGAAAACATAGAAAAAATGTACTTTTAAGTAGCTTTTGAGTCGCTGAAATGTGAAGTGAAAATGTCAAAAACTAAAATGGAAATGTCAAAAACCAAAACGAAAAGGTCAAAAACTAAAATGAAAATGTCAAAAACACAAAACGAAAATGTCAAAAACTAAAATGAATACACAGAAAACTATTTCCACCGCGGTGATAATATTTACACCGCGGTGGAAATAGTTTACTGTATTTTCATTTTAGTTTTTGACATTTTCGTTTTGTGTTTTTGACATTTTCATTTTAGTTTTTGACATTTTCGTTTCGTTTTAGTTTTTGACATTTTCGTTTCGTTTTTCAGCGATTCAATATCTTCTTTACACATGATTTATCACATATTTGTAAGACAAATCGTGTTAATTTGCAAAAGGTTACGATAAATGTAAGTGAAATATCAAAATATTGAAAAACAGACTCCGTGTCCCTTATGGGCCACCGTACATTATCCTCTCACAACTGAAACGTTATTTCTGCTTCATGAAGTCAACCTTCTCCTTCATTTGGGCGTTTGAGTAGAAGTTAAACCGATCGCTCCGATGCTTGCCGTAAGAGGTAACTATGCTTGTCGTAAGAGGCGACGAACGGGATCGGGTGGTCAGAATCGCTGACTTGGTTGATGCATGTCATCGTATCCTAATTGCTTGGATCGATGCTCATGATGTCTTTGGACCTAAGCTTTGCAGTGTTTCGGCGACTGTTTTCAGACTAGAAACGTTTTTATAACGTTTGTATTTGTTTTGTCAAATCAAGTGTTTACTTTCTTTTTAGAAAGCTGTGTCTTTTCTACCCTATTGACATAACCAGAGCCCATAGATGTATCCCGTCCCCTGGGTAGCTAAGTAGTTGAGGGTGACTCGTTACACTGAAGGCCCGGGTTCCATTTTCAATATGGTTATAATAACTGGATTCGATTAATTGATGTAACATTATTTCGAATTAATATCTTGAATTTTCTTGGATCCAATCATCGTATCATTGCTTATGGTTGAAACAGGCAGATACCATAATATACCAAGACATGAACGTTTCTGTCCCCTCTGTGTTGTAAGTGCTATCGAAGATGAGTTCCACTTTTGTATGGTGTGTCCGTTCTATCTTGATCTGCGGTCTAATCTCATACCCAGTTATTATCACATGTTTCCAAGTCGTGAGAACATGTCCTTATTATTCAGCTCGACTAATCAAAGTATTTGCAACAATTTAGCAAAATATGTATTTCTTGCTGGTAAGAAACGTAATTCCATTTTCAAGGGAATACCTGTGTCGTATAATTAACTCCAATATTAACAGTTTGAATACTGCATTGTAAATCTTATAATTCAGCGCTCTGTCATATGTGTATGCCATCATGCTCTGCACGTGTATAATGGGCCGGTGGCCTCATTACCTGAATAAAAGCATCAATATACTGAAAGAAATGGCAAGGGGACACTTAGTTTTAGACACAGTTAAATGATATGCTATCATGGGCTCCCAGCCTTGTCTACCAAATACGCATTAACAATGCACACAACCACATCTGAACATTTGATTCTGACGTGTTGAATTTGTATGCGCGCTATTTCAAATGTTTCCCCATATTATTAATTGTTCCCTTATTCGTTTCCATCAGTATATGTGGAGCCAATTTCTGTTGCCTTGCTCTCATATGGTCTGGACATTGCTAAATACAGCTTAAAACAATTTCACACTCACTTATCCAAATGGGCTCCCCGAAATCCCCGACCTAAACGATCTGTAGCCCCAAATTCGACAGGGAGTCCAGAAGAGTATCTCGCATTAGTTTCACGTTTACCCTTTTCTCTCATTTATTTAGGGGGCACGGGTCGCCCAGTCGTCTAAGGCGCCGCGATTCGCTGTGCAGAGTTGCGTCCCTTGGGTACTGCAGTAACCTATGATCGTGGGTTCGAATCCCGGTTCTCCCCGATTATGTTTCTAGGTTTGTCAGCACCATACCCGAACTCGCGGGTTTCACCGAAGTGGTAAACGTCTGAGACCTGAATCACTTCGGGCTTTCCTCCCACATTAAGCTGACACGTCGCGATATAACTGGAATAATGTTAAAAGCGGCGTTAAACCCAACTCACTCCCTCACTCTCGTTTATTTGAGTACCGACTGCACATTTGCAGATTTGTTTCTAAAGTGTTGACATGCAGTCTCACTACACACAGAACTAAAATACTATCACAATCAAATGCTACACTGAACATTTCCGTAACTATACGTACTTACCGGTTGCCGTGTTACTCTGTACGTAAGCGAGCGCCAAGACAAAGATCAAGGCCATCTTGTCCCGCACAGCCAGCGGTGCCAAGGTTGTGCCAAATGTTCCTATTCCTCACACAATTTCGTGGAATGTAGTACAGCACAAGCCTGACTATGTTTCTGTACCAGATATTTCCTTGTATGTTAGCGCAAGGAAGTGACAAGTACGAGGTGCCCTACATCAGATCAATTATTTGTTTGTCGGATTGTCCCGTGGCAAAAGTGAATTTACTTCCGACTAATTTTAATCACAATGCGGTAAACTCGTTAATTCGAGTCCAGGGGGGTGGGCAGGGGTGGTGTGGTGTGGTGTGTGTGTGTGTGTGTGTGTGTGTGTGGGGGGGGGGGGGGGGGGGGGGGGGGGGTGTGCGTGCGTGCGTGCGTGCGTGCGTGTGTGTGTGTGCGTGCGTGCGTGCGTGCGTGTGTGTGCGTGCGTGCGTGTGTGTGTGTGTGTGTGTGTGTGTGGTCAATTAATATACGTCGATATACCCGTAGTTCGTGACAACAGGGTACAGATATCAGACCGTTATCTGAATTTTCCAGTGACTGCGTTTTGTTACTTTAACGATGGGAGTATGGTGGGGTCCACACGTGGTATTAGTATGACAAAATGTACGACAGAGTCGGCTACTTTGACTTTGAATACCGAATGTATCCCTTCTTTCTTGATGAGTATATTAGGAACATCAGTTTCACCGCACTGGAAGATTTATTGACATAACGATTTAATGAAGTTTGGGCGTCATTTGTTTAAAAAAAATTACATTACTCTTAAAAGGTGTTAATGTCTCATGATTTAATTGAAAATGAATAATTAGGCTTTGACTGTTATTATTAATTTTGTTTTTCATTTTCTGTGCCTTCGTTGAGAATACGTTTTGTCTCAAAACCTTTTTGAACTTTGTTGTCTGAGAAGGATGTGTTATCATATGTGTGCTTGGCTCTTGAGAACAGGTCAGCACAACGAAATGTCTCCCAGAGATGTTGTATCATCGGTACACAACATACTTGATCCTTGATATCCTTGCTTTCCATGTAGTTCGCACGGAAGTATATTATTTACAAAAAGTCACTGTAACCCACAGGAAACGAAAATACATTTTGCCTACAGCTGTAGCTATAATACTTAACAGTTACTCGCTTGAACAAAAGTAGAGTCTTAATGCTGAGAGTAAGTGTTGAGTGAGTGAGTGCTTGAGTGAGAGATCGAGTGAGTGAGTGAGTGAGTGAGTGAGTGAGTGAGTTGATGGGTGGGTGAGTAAGTGAGTGAGTGAGTGGGTGGGTGGGTGGGTGAGTGAGTGAGTGAGTGAGTGAGTGAGTGGGTGGGTGGGCGAGTGAGTGAGGTGGGTTTAACACCGATTTGGACAGTATTGTAGTTTTTATTTCCACAACATTTGGCAAATGCCAACTTCGAGTTTAATGGGCAAAACGCCTTCAGTGAAGTCGGGACCGTGTCTGAGGTTCAAGATATCGCTAAATATTGTTATCTCGAATTCGAGATAAGCGGTCATTATAGAGCGGCATTGTGAGGTGGTCGGAAAAGTCAAAGTTGGGACCGTGTCCAATTTTCCAGATATCACTAAATATGGTTATCTCGAATTCGATATAAGCGGTCATTCCAGAGCGGCATTTATATAGTGAGGCGGTCGGTAAAGTCAAAGTCGGGACCGTGTCTAATGTTCCAGATATAGCTAAATATTGTTATCTCGAATTCGAGAAAAGCGGTCATTATAGAGCGGTATTTATACAGTGAGGTGGTCGGTTAAGTCAAAGTCGGGACCGTGTCCAATGTTTAAGATAGCGCTAAATATGGTTTTCTCGAATTCGAGTTAAGCGTCATTATAAAACGGTATTTATACAGTGAGGCGGTCGAGAAGTCAAAGTCGGGACGTGTCCAATGTTTCAGATATCGCTAAATATTGTTATCTCGAATTCGAGATAAGTGGTCATTATAGCGCAGTATTTACATAGTAAGGCGGTCGGGGCGGCAGAATAGGTTCGAGATATCAGTACATTTGACACAACAGATCTCGAGATAACGGGGTCCGAATGTATAATATCACAGCGTGTCAGATTCTTGAAAAAGGATGTCGAATGTGACAACTAGGACTTGTGTGTGTGTGTGTGTGTGATGTGTGTGTGATGTGTGTGTGTGAGATATGTGTGTGTGTGTGTGTGTGTATGTGATGTGTGTGTGTGATGTGTGTGTGATGTGTGTGTGTGTGTGTGTGTGTGTGTGTGTGTGTGTGTGTGTGTGTGTGTGTGTGTGTGTGTGTGTGTGTGTGTGTGTGTGATGTGTGTTGTGTTGTGTTAGTGGTTAAAGAGAAGGCTTGGGTTCTATTTCCCGCAAGTGTTAAATATGTGCTGTGATATTACCTGAACATTATAAAAAAAGTCTACGCAACTCGGTGATGTTGACCACGTTGTGAAAATCATGATCACTGGATGAGAAACCATCAATCTGGGGTGCGTGAGTGAGTATTGTTTTACGCCGGTTTAGCCCCATTCTAGCAATATTTCGCCGGGGGACACCAGAATAGGGCTTCACACATTGTACCCATGTGGGGAATCCCACCCGGTCTTCGGCGTGATGAGCGAACGTTTTAACCACTAGGCTACCCAACCGCTCCTCAATCTGGATATGGGTCAATCTCAGACCCAAACCCACGTCTTCGACTTGCTTGAGTTGCTTACGGTCGCCATAGACCTCTGGGCCAGCCGTTTAATCAAGTCAATGGGGACGCAGGTAGCGGGTAGCCCGGTCACTTAGGGCACCGTAATTCTGTGCAGAGTTGCGTCCCTTAGGCGTGCATGGAACCTATGACAGTGGGTTCGAATCCCACGTCCTGATGGTTCTAGGTTTGTGAGCACCACACCAATGCTAGTAGGTGTCACCGATGTGGTAAATATTTAAGGCTTCATCACTTCAGGCTTTTCTCCCACTTCAAGCTGACGCCGTGCTATAACTGAAATACTGTTCAAAGAGGCGTTAAACAAACCCCTTTCTCATGTCCCAGGAATATAATGTTCCGAGGTCAACAATATACTTACTTGTGAAATCCAGTCCGTTTTGACAAAACAAAAAGTCGTATTTTTTTAGGAAATTTATTAACGATAACAAAAAGCTGAAAGGGGAGAGGTAAAACATTTGACATAATATTTTGCACAATCTAGTTCCCTGTACTTTGATAATGCAGGTGGATACGTTAGACTCGACTGTACGTCATACTGGAAGAGCTATTGTTTAAATGCACTGGAGTGTGAATGAAACAGGTCTTTGGTTGGCGCTGGTGACTATGCCTTACAATTATTTCATTTATTATATACAGTAAAGTACGGCTATAACGAACTCAAAGGGACAACTAATATTAGTTCGTTATAACCGTTGATCGTTATAAGTATATATACAGTATAACTTCAGCAGATAGTCGGGACCAAAAAAGTAAGTTCGTTATATCCGTCAGTTCATATAAGCGTGTTCGTTATAACCTTAGTTTACTGTACTTCAGTATAAAAGAGTTTTCTGAAGTTAGGAAAAGTGATATTTTCATTTTCATATTTCACTACATTGAACATAACACTACTGTCTTATAAGAGTTACCTCCCCGCAAATTGTCTCCCCTTTATCAGTGTCGAGCCCGTACGAGAACTGTCGACTTCTTTTTTATGTTAGTTCCACATTGACAGATGGCCAAATAATGAAAGATGGTCGTTTATGGAAACGTTGAAAACGTTGCGTTATAAACTGTAAATTTCGCATTTAACTCGATCGAGATTGATCGTTTCGCGAAGCGCCATTTTTGTTACTTGACCAGCGTGTAATCTTTCGCTTCCAAATGCGGTCTCGTAGATTTCAAGAATATTTTATGTTGAAGTTTATTTTGTATGTAATCATATCCAAATGCGTGATAAGGAATCTCATTGTCCTCAAATATGTTGGTACCTTTCCCCTTTCCCCAGTCACGGGGAGGGAAACGTGATATTTCACGAGACAGATGGAATATCCCATATTTATCACCTATAGAGTAAGAAATAACCAAGTTCGTAAGAATGCTATGTGCACTTAGGAAATATCACTTCATGCGCACCAGTCTATTTTTTTTATTCCGTCATCCGGACGGCATTGTTGACGTCATTCGAATCTTGTGACGTAAGGTCGGAATTATGTCACACCAGAAACGACGTCATAGCTGGACATAACGTAATCGACAATTGTGGGTCTCTAAGATGACGGTCGTGATCAATACATTTTTCTAAAGTGGAGCTAAAAATGATTCAGGTATAATGTATAATACACTTGCAAGTATGCCATACTGATTTTTCAAAATCCTTGTTCTCGATCGTTAAATACAAGACTTCTGACATTCGTTTCGTAATATCAGAATGACACATATGCTCGTATAATAATCGTTGTTTACTGTGGGGGTATGCGTATCTAGCTTCCTATATTAACATAAGGTGCAACATGAGAATTATTATACAGCAAATAATTGTACAGCATAATGGTATAAAACAGGACAGTTATAAGGCAGAACAGAGCTATGATATTAGTTGTCTGTAGCTGAGACAGTTAAATGTGCATTTTCGAATGTTGAATTTAGATTTGTCAAAGGATCTATCATTTGAAAACCCACGCTGCGCGTTCGGTTCCAAATTCAATATGGTCTACAAATGTTTATACACTGTAGTTCTGTAACAAATGTCCGTTAACTTTATGTCCTTGTTGGTTGGTTGATTGAGATTTCTCATTTATCATCAAAACACGGAAGTGTCAAAGCTTCCCAGTGAGATAACAAAGCCCTTCCTGGTTCAACAAACATATTTCAAGTTAACTGTTAGAAATGAGCCAAGCTAACCTAACGTTTCCCTGTTGTCATATATGTTCCAAATTACACAAGTCCTGTGCTATCATTAAGACACTGGTTATCAGAAAGTACCCTGCTTAGTATTAAATCGGGGGCACGGGTGGCCCAGTGGTCTGAGGCGCTGCAATTCGCTGTACAGAGTTGCGTCCCTTTGGCACGCCAGAAACCTATGCGGGTTCGAATTCCGGTCTGACCCGATCATGTTTCTAGGTTTGTCAGCACCAAACCCTTGCTCGTTGGTTTACCAAATTGGTAAACGTCTGAGACCTGCATTACTTCGGTTTTTCCTCCCACATGAAGTTGACAGGCCGTGATAAAACTGGATAACTGTTCAAAGCGACGGTAAACCCAACTCACTCACTTACTACCATAAAATTCCTGGTTATTGTAAAGTGTCTGGTTACCTATAGTCCCTGGTAACAACACAATCTCCCCCTTACTGTAAAGTCCCTGGTTACCAAAGGATTTATTGTTTCTATGGAGTCCCCAGTTACCATAAACTCCCTGGTAACAACGAAGTCCCCTGTTGGGTTGTGAGCAAAAGCTTGGTGTTAATCTGAGGGTTGGGTTGAGGGTAAAGTTGAACGTAGAGATGGAGATACAGGAGACCGCAGAAGAGGGTAGAGGGTAGGAATAGAGGCTAGGTTTGTAGGAGGCCTGAGGACATAATTGGGGATTGGGTATCGAGTACAGATTGAGGAAGGATTGGTGAGACTTGAGAAAGTTTGTTTGTTGGGTTGAGGGTCGTACCATTGGAAGTGGGTTTTGTGACAGTCTTTAAAATAGAATGGAGAACTGCTAGGGTAGGGTGATCTTAGAGAGGAGACGCAGTGAGAAGCCTGGGAGCGGGGGAAGGGTGGGGAGAGGGGGGGGGGGGGGGGGGGGGGGGGGCTGGACGAGATGGATTCTCTCGACACACAGACCTACATTCCCGATGTGTGTGCGACAGAGCGGGGTTGTTGTAGAGTTGAGGTTAACGGTGGTACTGTATGTTGTGTGCCATGCATGGCAATCTCATCTTAACAGCAACAAACAACAGCTGGTAGGTCCAAGTTAATATCAGAGAAATATATACACTTTGATACCAGCATTAATAAAGAGGCTAGGTGATAGGAACATTGGAATGTAACAAGTGTTGGTCATGGACATTGTATTGTGAAGGACCAAAGACAAGCAATGTTTCTTAACACTTCTCTTCTGATGTGTCCACAGATAGGCGTCGTTTGAGTGAACGGACTGGACATTGGTCAGTGCCCCTTTTCAACATCGTCCATGTCAGGCCAAGCGCTTCAGCTGCTGCTGGTGCTACAGTTGCTGTTCCTAGGGTAAAAGAAATAAATCCATCAAAACGGCAGCATAACAGCCATCGGTAGAATTAAGGTGTATCAGCTAGTAAGTACAACTTTCTATGTCAAATGAGGGTTGCGATTGAGGATGAAGATGAAGATGGTTATGAGGCTGGGGTTGATGTTGGGGTTGAGGATGAGGATGAGGATGAAGATGAAGATGAGGATGTGGATGAGGTTGTGGATGATGTTGGGGTGAGGATAAGGGTGTGGATGAGGTTGTGGATGTTGTTGGGGGTGAAGATGTGGATGAGGTTGTGGATGAAGTTGTGGATGATGTTGGGGTGAGGATAAGGGTGTGGATGAGGTTGTGGATGATGTTGGGGGTGAAGATGAGGATGTGGATGAGGTTGTGGATGAGGATAGGGTCGATGTTGGGGTTGATGACGGGGTTGGTGTTGATGATTGGGTTGTGGATGCGGATGAGGATTGGGGTGAAGATGCGGATGTGGATGAGGTTGTGGATGAGTATGAAGTCGTGGATGATGTTTGGGTGAGGATAAGGGTGTGGATTCGGTTGTGAATGATGTTGGGGGTGAAGATGAGGATGTGGATGAGATTGTGGATGATGTTGGGGTGAAGATGAGGATGTGGATGAGGTTGTCGATGAGGTTGGTGTTGATGTCGGGGTTGGTGTTGATGATGGGGTTCAGTATGCGGATGAGGTTGTGGTTGATGTTGGGGCTATGGATAAGGATGGGTTTGGGGTTTGGGTTTGGGCTGCTTCACAGCTTCTTGGGTAGTAGGTTCTATGCATAATGTGCATGGTGGCATGCTTACTGTCTAGGGAAGGTACCATCGTCGAAGAGGCTGATGTGGTCGTAGACGGGATTGGTTGCCGCATTGGTAGTGATGACCTTGCCCTCAACCGGCTTCATGTCAACCTTTGTCGAGAACACTACAAGAAAAAGAAGTTTATTGCAGATACTACTACTACTACTACTACTACTACTACTACTACTACTACTACTACTACTACTACTACGTTTCTACTACACCTACTCCTATATGTACTACTACTTCTACTATTTGTTGGCGGTTGGATGTTTAGATGTTAAAGCGTCGCTCGTTTCGCCACGACCCTACTACTACTACTACTACTACTACTACTACTACAATACGTTTCTACTACACCATTACCATAACCATTACGACGACGGCTACTACTACCACTATTATTTATTATCATTTCTTCTACTACTGCTGTATCGTCTAAACCCAACTCACTCACTCACTCTACTACTCCTGCCTATACCGTGAGACCCCAGGACGTAGGAAATCCTTTATTATTACAATACAACCACCCTTGGACGTTCCCTCAACCCAAGGACTTCGTTCTTTATCAAAGACTTACGTCCCAAATCCTAATCTCTCATCAAAAGACGTTAAATTGTCGCTTATCCTGGGAGTGTTTCATCTTTGGACTATACTTTATCCTAAGAGGACGATCCTTTATACTAAGAGGACGATCCTTTATCCGAAGAGGACGATCCTTTATCCGAAGAGGACGATCCTTTATCCTAAGAGGACGATCCTTTATCCTAAGAGGACGATCCTTTATACTAAGAGGACGATCTTTTATCCGAAGAGGAAGATCCTTTATCCTAAGAGGACGATCCTTTATCCGAAGAGGACGATCCTTTATCCTTAGTATGATAAGGGGAACAGTCAAATGTTATAGTTATTTCCTTACATTGAACCCCTACAGTTTGGTCAGAAGGTTTTAAGGTCCTGGGAACTGAGTTAACCCTCACCCAGAAAGCATTTTTCCTTACCCTCAAGGTGACCCTCCACCGGCAGAATGTACCCCCCGTCCTCCAGCTGTTTACTCCACATCTTGGGGCAGGGCAGTTCCTGGTAGTGGTTGGGATCCATCCCGCTGGGGCGTCTACATTGAAAACATATTGTGTTCCATAGTAATAAATAATGTTTCTTATGCTTACGTGTTGAATTGTTAGTTATTGAGACCAAAACGTGAGGGAGGTTGCATAAAAGACAAACGTGATGTGGGTGTGGGGTGTGGGTGTGGGTGTGAGTGTGGGTGTGGGTGTGGGTGTGGGTGTGGGTGTGGGTGTGAGTGTGGGTGTGGGTGTGGGTGTGGGTGTGGGTGTGGGGATGGTGGTGGGGGGTGGCGGGTTGGTGGTGTGTGTGTGTGTGGGGTGGGGGGGGGGGGGGGGGTTGGGTGGGTGTTGTATCGAAAAACATAAATTGACCCTGAAAATTCTTGATATTTAATTATGCATCAGACCTTTGAAAACGATGAATTGAATGAGTTGCCTGCCACAAAAATTACTTTGTTGCAATATGTCTTTCTTTATAAAAATCAGGCTCTTAAGTTTTATATTAATCAATCTGGTTTTGCACATGAAGCTGAAATGTTATTTAATCTTGATACAAAATGCCAATCCTCCCCCAACCCACCGAAAAATGGTCGGTCCTATATGACTTTGAGGAAATTCACAAGCACATGTATGGTGGGAAAGACCCATCCGGAAAATCTGGGATTCGAACCCACGATAATAGGATAAGCCACGTTTTATGACCTTTATTGCACAAAGAACTGTCTGGATTTCGACGACTGCGCAAACAGTTGGTTTTCTTTTGTTAAGATCGACATTTCCAAATCGAGTTGGTACAGAAATGAAACCTAATCGATGTTTAGAAATTTGAAATCAACCTCGCATAATGTTTAGAATGGAGGCCAATCCTGTCCACATAACGTGATAGACCCTCTATGGAGCCGACGTCAGATCTTCACTGCAGATATATGTAACTGATGAAAATACGATTGCACTACAAACGCAATGAAACAAAAACACTTCCCCGAGAATGACGTCACAGGATCCGCAAATTTCAGAAATCGGGGAAGTGTTTTCATTTCGTATAAAATGAATGTGACAGTATAGTTCCGACAAAGTGATTTCTCTCTAATTCTTGGGAAATCATGAAATGACCAGTATCTATCCTCAAGGTGTTCACTTAGCCTGATATACTTCCAAGCTGATGTTATATGTTTCCCATACCCCTCATCAGCTGCTTGGGGGCACGGGTGGCCCAGTCGTCTAAGGCGCCGCGATTCGCTGTGCAGAGTTGCGTCCCTTGGGCATGCCAGGAACCTATGGTTGTGGGTTCGAATCCCGGTTCGCCCCGATTATGTTTCTAGGTTTGTCAGCACCATACCCGTGCTTGTGGGTTTCACCGAAGTGGTAAACGTCTGAGACCTGCATCACTTCGGGCTTTCCTCCCACATTAAGCTGACACGTCGCGATATAACTGGAATACTGTTAAAAGCGGCGTTAAACCCAAATCACTCACTCACTCACTCATCAGCTGCTTGTGACAATTTCCACGTACCTGTTAGTTGAAGCATATGGGGATTCCAACTCTGTAAAGACATGTGACAAACGATACTGCCAGTGATACAATTATATTTAAAACGTTAAAAAAATGCCATACAATTTTAAAAATTAAACTAAAACATAAATTCGTTGATTTGTTCGTTCACTCATTCATTGACCGATGAATGATGTGCCTTTTAGATTTTTCTTTTGTCAGTCGTCTGATAAATCATATGATAAAGGATATGTCATTCATTAATTCATCCATCCAATGTCTGATGAACGATATGTCATTTATTAATTCATCAATTCGCTAACTGAATGATATGACATTCAAAAATTAATACATGCATTGCCTGACAAAGGATATGTCAATCATTTATTCGTCAACCCATTGCCTGATAAAGGATATGTCATTCATTAATTCACCCATCCATTGCCCGATAAAGGATATGTCATTCAACAATTCATCCATCCATTGCCCGGTGAAGGATATGTCATTCATTAATTCATCAACCCATTGCCCGATAAAGGATATGTCATTTATTAATTCATCCATTCGCTACCTGATACCTGATATGACATTCAGAAATTAATACATGCATTGCCTGATAAAGGATATGTCATTCATTAATTCGTCAACCCATTGCCTGGTAAAGGATATGTCATTCATGAATTCATCCATCCATTGCCCGATAAAGGATATGTCATTCAATAATTCATCCATCCATTGCCCAGTGAAGGATATGTCATTTATAAATTCATCATTCCATTGCCCAATAAAGGATATGTCATTCATTAATTCATCCAACCATTGCCTGATATGTCATTCATTAATTCGTGTATCCACGAGACAAGAGAGTTTGCCTGGTAAAGGATATGTCATTCATTAAATCATCAACCCATTGTCCGATAAAGGATATGTCATTCATTACTTCATCAACCCATTGCCCGATAAAGGATATGTCAATCATTAATTCATCCATCCTTTGCCCGAAAAAGGATATGTCATTCATTATTTCATCAACCCATTGCCTGATAAAGGATATGTCATTCATTAATTCATCCATCCATTGCCTGATATGTCATTCATTAATTCATCCATCCATTGCCCGAAAAAGGATATGTCATTCATTATTTCATCAACCCATTTTCTGATAAAGGATATGTCATTAATTCACCCATCAATTGCCTGATAAAGGATATGTCATTCAATAATTCATCCATCCATTGCCCGGTGAAGGATATGTCATTCATTAATTCATCAATCCATTGCCTGAAATGTCATTCATTAATTCGTCTATCCACGAGACAAGAGAGTTTGCCTGGTGAAGGATATGTCATTCATTACTTCATCAACCCATAGCCCGATAAAGGATCTGTCATTTATTAATTCATCAACCCATTGCTCGATAAGGATATGTCTTTCATATCCATCAATCCATTGCCCGATAAAGGATATGTCATTAGTTAATTCACCAACCCATATGCCTGATAAAGGATATGTCATTCATTTATTCATCCACTCATTGCCTGATAAAGGATATGTCATTAATTAATTCACCCATCCATTGCCCGATAAAGGATATGTCATTCATTTTAATTCATCCATCCATTGCCGATAAAGGATATGTCATTCATTAATTCATCCATCCATTGCCTGATATGTCATTCATTAATTCGTCAGTCCACGAGACATGAGAGTTTGATACCTTCAAAGCATTTGAAGAACCATATCGTACTTCATGATACCGATAAAAGGATGGTTACCTCTCTTCATCGTCTGGTACTTTATGTAGAATACAACAGCAACGACGATTCCGATGGCAAACATGGCACCTACGCCGACGCTGACGCCGATTTCGAACGTTGGATATCCTGTAAATAGCGACAACACATTTTTATATTCAAAAGAAATCTTTGCCCAAAGAACAGTCGAATGTACGATTGTGACTATATCACGAGCATGTGTTTATGTATAGTATACGTAGGAGGAATTGGTCTTAACCAGGAAGACATTGTAAGGTTTCTATTTCTGGGTGTGTTATGTTATGACGTACCTGCGTCAAAGTATGTGGCGACCTACTTCCATCACGGCATGTTATGGGTATGTTGGGACGTAATTCATTAGGACAACTATATTATGACGTTCCACCATGAGGATATGGTATCACGTACTTCCACCAGGTATGTTGAAACTCCAAGCCCCCCTACCCCCCCCCCCCCCCCCCCCCCCCCCCCTCCTTAGGTGACTAACGGGCTCGCTGACTTGGTTGACGCTCGTCAATCGTCGTATCCCAATCGCGTAGATCGATGCTTATGATGTCAATCACTCGATTATTTGCTTATTTATATTGAATATTGCTGAGTGCAGCGTTAAACAACAAACAAACAAAAATATAAAATTACGTACCCCAGTTACGCTTATGCCATAAAGTGACATTATAACAATGTTCTATGATGAAAAATCACATCTTACCTGCCGTTTATGTTTGATGTATAGTTTACATTTTAGAACGCACCTGTTTCAGCTTGGCCGCAAACTGCACCCACAGGCTGATGACCTAAAATACAATGTACTCATATCATTACTTATCATTATGACCCGTGAAGATCCGGGGTAGGATAGGTCTTCAGCAACCCATGCTTGTTGTAAAAGGCGACTATGCTTGTCGTAAGGGCGACTAACGGGATCGGGTGGTCAGGCTCGCTGACTTGGTTGACGCATGTCATCAATCCCAATTGCGTAGATCGATGCTCATGATATCAATCACTGTATTGTCTGGTTCAGACTCGATTATTTCCGTCATATAGCTGGAATATTGCTGAGTGCGGCGTAAGACAACAAACAAACAAACAAACAAAACTTATCATTATATGGAGCATTTTGGCTCGGGGTAGAGGGTGTTTGTTATATACACAACCAAACGCACGCGAGCATAGAAAGATACAGAGTTGTATTGAAGACGAGACGAGTCTGATATATGGGGAGGAGATGGGAATGAAAGACATTTAGACATAAAGAGGGATGGATAGAGGCAGACTGAGAGAAGGGGAGAAGAGAGGAGAGACATTGGGAGATTCAGAGAGGTGGATATAGGTAGAGGCAGACTGTGAGAAGGGGAGAAGAGAGGAGAGACATTGGGAGATACAGAGAGGTGGATAGAGGTAGAGGCAGACTGAGAGAAGGGGAGAAGAGAGGAGAGACATTGGGAGATACAGAGAGGTGGATATAGGTAGAGGCAGACTGAGAGAAGGGGAGAAGAGAGGAGAGACATTGGGAGATACAGAGAGGTGGATATAGGTAGAGGCAGACTGTGAGAAGGGGAGAAGAGAGGAGAGACATTGGGAGATACAGAGAGATGGATAGGGGTAGACGCAGACTGAGAGAAGGGGAGAAGAGAGGAGGGACATTGGGAGATACAGAGAGGTGGATATAGGTAGAGCCAGACTGAGAGAAGGGGAGAAGAGAGGAGAGACATTGGGAGATACAGAGAGGTGGATATAGGTAAAGGCAGACTGAGAGAAGGGGAGAAGAGAGGAGGGACATTGGGAGATACAGAGAGGTGGATAGAGGTAGAGGCAGACTGTGAGAAGGGGAGAAGAGAGGAGAGATATTGGGAGATACAGAGAGATGGATAGAGGTAGAGGCAGACTGAGAAAAGAGGAGAAGAGAGGAGAGATATTGGGAGATTCAGAGAGGTGGATAGAGGTAGGGCCAGACTGAGAGAAGAGGAGAAGAGAGGAGAGACATTGGGAGATACAGAGAGATGGATAGAGGTAGGGTCAGACTGAGAGAAGAGGAGAAGAGAGGAGAGACATTGGGAGATACAGAGAGATGGATAGAGGTAGAGGCAGACTGAGAGAAGAGGAGAAGAGAGGAGAGACATTGGGAGATACAGAGAGGTGGATAGAGGTAGAGGCAGACTGAGAGAAGGGGAGAAGAGAGGAGAGATATTGGGAGATACAGAGAGGTGGATAGAGTTAGAGGCAGACTGAGAGAAGGGGAGAAGAGAGGAGAGACATTGGGAGATACATAGAGGTGGATAGAGGTAGAGGCAGACTGAGAGAAGAGGAGAAGAGAGGAGAGACATTGGGAGATACAGAGAGGTGGATAGAGGTAAAGGCAGACTGAGAGAAGGAGAGAGAGAGAGAGAGCATGAGACGAGACAGGGAGAGACACATAGGTGGACAGAGACAGAAACAGATTGAGAGAAGGAGAGGAGAGACATGGAGAGATAAATAGGGCAGATAGAGAAGGAGAGAGAGGATAAGACGAGACAAAGAGAAACACAGAGAAGTGGAAATAAGCAGAGGCAGCTTGAGAGAATGAGAGAGTGGATGAGACTCTCAGAGAAGGATAGAGAGAGCATGAGACGAGACAGGGAGAGACACATAGGTGGACAGAGACAGATTGAGAGAAGGAGAGGAAAGACGTAGAGATATAAATAGGACAAATAGAGAAGGAGAGAGAGGATAAGACGAGACAGAGAGAGAGAGAGACAGAGAAGTGGAAATAGGCAGAGGCAGCTTGAGAGAATGAGAGAGTGGATGAGACGAGACAGAGAGAGATACAGAGATGTGGATAGAGACAGAGACAGCTCGAGAGAAGGAGAGAGGATGTGACGAGGCAGAGACATATACAGATAGGTGGATAGAGGCAGAGGCAGCTTGAGAGAAGGAGAGAGAGGATGAGACGAGGCAGAGAGAGATACAGAGAGAAGTGGATAGAGGCAGATAAATATTGAGAAAAGGAGAGAGGATGAGACGAGGCAGAGAGAGACACACAGAGAAGTGGATAGAGGCAGAGGCAGCTTGAGAGAAGGAAAGGAGAGGTATAGAGAGATAAATGAGACAGGTTGAAAGAGAGGGAAGAGGAGAGAAGGATTGACATTCAGACAAACAGACAGACAGACAGGAAAGAGAGACAATCAGGCATAGAAAGAAACAGAAAGACAGACAGAAACATACACTCCCTTCAGACAAACGCATTTGGCCCTTCAGAACTGTCACCGACCTTCACCTTGCAGGTCAATGTAGACAAAGGTCGTATCGACGATGTTCTCGGCTGAGACACAGTACATGCCCAGGTCGTCGTCCGTCTCCACCTTAACCTCCAACTCAGCTGTCAGACTGTCACCCGCTCCCCCTAGGGTATCTGAAACAGTCATGTACATGTCTTACCTAGTCCAACAAAATCTCAACACAACTCGCCGATTGTCACCCACACCCCCTGTGCTATCTAAAACAAACAACATGCGCAACTTAGTGGAAAGAAAGATGTCAATAAATAAGTTACAAAACAATATTGATTAAAAAATAGTTTACATGAAACACCCAAAATACATGCTCTTAGCCCTTAAACATGAATGTCCTTCAGAACCAGAGGTCTTACCGTGAAGTATCGCGCCCAGACTACTGTCTGTTCCACGACCATGCCTTTACCGTAATGTACCGTCTATCAAATCTCGTCTGTTAGGAGGCTAGAGATCCATGCCTTTACCATGATGTACCGCGTACCCAAATCTCGTCTGTTAGGAGGCCGAGATCCATGCCTTTACCATGATGTACCGTGTCCCCAAATCTCGTCTGTTAAGAGGCCAGAGATCCATGCCTTTACCATGATGTACCGTGTCCCCAATCTCGTCTGTTACGGGACAAGAGATCCATGCCTTCACCATGATGTAACGTGTCCCCAAATTTCGTCTGTTACGGGATCAGAGTTCCATGCCTTTACCATGACGTACCGTGTCCCCAAGCTCGTCTTTTACGGGACCAGAGATCCATGCCTTTACCATGATGTACCGTGTCCCCAAATCTCGTCTGTTAGGAGGCCAGAGATCCATGCCTTTACCATGATGTACCGTGTCCCAAATCTCGTCTGTTAGGAGGCCAGAGATCCATGCCTTCACTGTGATGTACCGTGTCCCCAAATCTCGTCTGTTAAGAGGCCAGAGATCCATGCCTTTACCATGATGTACCGCGTACCCAAATCTCGTCTGTTAGGAGGCCAGAGTTCCATGCCTTTACCATGATGTACCGTGTCCCCAAATCTCGTCTGTTAAGAGGCCAGAGATCCATGCCTTTACCATGATGTACCGCGTACCCAAATCTCGTCTGTTAGGAGGCCAGAGTTCCATGTCTTTACCATGATGTACCGTGTCCCCAATCTCGTCTGTTACGGGACAAGAGATCCATGCCTTTACCATGATGTACCGTGTCCCCAAATCTCGTCTTTTACGGGATCAGAGTTCCATGCCTTTACCATGACGTACCGTGTCCCCAAGCTCGTCTTTTACGGGACCAGAGATCCATGCCTTTACCATGATGTACCGTGTCCCAAAATCTCGTCTGTTAGGAGGCCAGAGATCCATGTCTTCACCATGATGTACCGTGTCCCCAATCTCGCCTGTTAGGAGGCCAGAGATCCATGCCTTCACCATGATGTACCGTGTCCCCAATCTCGCCTGTTAGGAGGCCAGAGATCCATGCCTTCACCGTGATGTACCGTGTCCCCAAATCTCGTCTGTTAGGAGGCCAGAGATCCATGCCTTTACCATGATGTACCGTCTACCCAATCTCGTCTGTTAGGAGGCCAGAGATCCATGCCTTCACCATGATGTACCGTGTCCCTAATCTCGTCTGTTAGGAGGCCAGAGATCCATGCCTTCATCGCGATGTACCGTGTCCCCAAATCTCGTTTGTTAGGAGGCCAGAGATCCATGCCTCTACCATGATATACCGTGTCCCTAAAACTCGTCTGTGAGGAGGCCAGAGATCCATGCCTTCATCGCGATGTACCGTGTCCCCAAATCTCGTTTGTTAGGAGGCCAGAGATCCATGCCTTCATTGTGATGTACCGTGTCCCAATCACGTCTGTAAGGAGGCCAGAGATCCATGCCTTTACCATGATGTACCGTGTCCCAAATCTCGTCTGAGGCCAGAGATCATGCCTTCATCGTGATGTTCCGTGTCCCCATATCTCGTCTGTAAGGAGGCCAGAGATCATGCCTTTACCATGATGTACCGTGTCCCCAAATCTCGTCTGAGGCCAGAGATCCATGCTTAATCTCATATTAGAAAATTATGTCTAACTTGATAACCCTGTGCCTAGCCTCTGCTTACGTTGATATCGAGAGCCTCCAGGGACAGAGCCCAATGCACACCTTGATGTAGCATGTCCCCGCTCCCGTCTGTACCAGGGACAGAGCTCCCTACATACCTTGATGTACCATGTCCCTGCTCCCGTCTGTACCAGGGACAGAGCTCCCTACATACCTTGATGTACCAAGTCCCCGTTCCCGTTTGTACCAGGGACAGAGCTCCCTACATACCTTGACGTATCATGTCCCCGCTCCCGTCTGTACCAGGGACAGAGCTCCCTACATACCTTGATGTACCATGTCCCCGCTCCCATCTGTACCAGGGACAGATCTCCGCGCCTACCTTGATGTACCATGTCCCCGCTCCCGTCTGTACCAGGGACAGAGCTCCCCACCTACCTTGATGTAGCATGTCCCCGCTCCCGTTTGTACCAGGGACAGAGCTCCCTACATACCTTGATGTAGCATGTCCCTGCTCCCTTCTGTACCAGGGACAGAGCTCACTACATACCTTGATGTACCATGTCCCCGCTCCCGTCTGTACCAGGGACAGAGCTCCCTACCCACCTTGATGTACCATGTCCCCGCTCCCGTCTGTACAATGGACAGAGCTCCCTACACACCTTGATGTACCATGTCCCCGCTCCCGTCTATACCAGGGACAGAGCCCCCTACATACCTTGATGTACCATGTCCCCGCTCCCGTCTGAACCAGGGACAGAGCTCCCCGCCTACCTTGATGTACCATGCCCCTGCTCCCATCTGTACCAGGGACAGAGCTCCCTGGCTAACTTGATGTACCATGTCCCCGCTCCCGTCTATACCAGGGACAGAGCTCCCTACATACCTTGATGTACCATGTCCTCGCTCCCGTCTGTACCAGGGACAGAGCTCCCCGCCTACCTTGATGTAGCATGTCCCCGCTCCCGTCTGTACCATGGACAGAGATCCCTACACACCTTGATGTACCAAGTCCCTGCTCCCGTCTGTACCAGGGACAGATCTCCCCGCCTACCTTGATGTACCATGTCCTCGCTCCCGTCTGTACCAGGGACAGAGCTCCCCGCCTACCTTGATGTACCATGTCCCCGCTCCCGTCTGTACCAGGGACAGAGCTCCCCGCCTACCTTGATGTACCATGTCCCTACTCCCGTCTGTACCAGGGACAGAGCTCACTACATACCTTGATGTACCATGTCCCTGCTCCCGTCTGTACAATGGACAGAGCTCCCTACATACCTTGATGTACCATGTCCCCGCTCCCGTATGTACCAGGGACAGAGCTCCCTACCCACCTTGATGTACAATGTCCCCGCCAGCGTCTGTACCATGGACAGAGCTCCCTACACACCTTGATGTACCATGTCCCTGCTTCCATCTGTACCAGGGACAGAGCTCCCCGCCTACCTTGATGTACCATGCCCCTGCTCCCATCTGTACCAGGGACAGAGCTCCCTGCCTAACTTGATGTACCATGTCCCCGCTCCCGTCTATACCAGGGACAGAGCTCCCTACATACCTTGATGTACCATGTCCTCGCTCCCGTCTGTACCAGGGACAGAGCTCCCCGCCTACCTTGATGTAGCATGTCCCCGCTCCCGTCTGTACCATGGGCAGAGCTCCCTACACACCTTGATGTACCAAGTCCCCGCTCCCGTCTGTACCAGGGACAGAGCTCCCCGCCTACCTTGATGTAGCATGTCCCCGCTCCCGTCTGTACCATGGACAGAGATCCCTACATACCTTGATGTACCAAGTCCCTGCTCCCGTCTGTACCAGGGACAGATCTCCCCGCCTACCTTGATGTACCATGTCCTCGCTCCCGTCTGTACCAGGGACAGAGCTCCCCGCCTACCTTGATGTACCATGTCCCCGCTCCCGTCTGTACCAGGGACAGAGCTCACTACATACCTTGATGTACCATGTCCCTACTCCCGTCTGTACCAGGGACAGAGCTCACTACATACCTTGATGTACCATGTCCCTGCTCCCGTCTGTACAATGGACAGAGCTCCCTACATACCTTGATGTACCATGTCCCCGCTCCCGTATGTACCAGGGACAGAGCTCCCTACCCACCTTGATGTACCATGTCCCTGCTTCCATCTGTACCAGGGACAGAGATCCCCGCCTACCTTGATGTACCATGTCCCCGCTCCAGTCTATACCAGGGACAGAGCTCCCTACATACCTTGATGCACCATGTCCCTGCTCCCGTCTGTACCAGGGACAGAGCTCCCCGCCTACCTTGATGTACCATGTCCCCGCTCCCGTATGTACCAGGGATAGAGCTCCCTACACACCTTGATGTACCAAGTCCCTGCTCCCATCTGTACCAGGGACAGAGCTCCGCGCCTACCTTGATGTACCATGTCCCCGTTCCCGTCTGTACCAGGGACAGAGCTCCTCGAGTATCTTGATGTACCATGTCCCCGCTCCCGTCTGTACCAGGGACAGAGCTCCCCGCCTACCTTGATGTACCATGTCCCCGCTCCCGTCTGTACCAGGGACAGAGCTCCCTACATACCTTGATGTCCCATTTCCCCGCACCCGTCTTGTACAACGGCCAGAGCTGCTCGCCTTCATATGCCGCCCGCCCCTCCTGTTTGTGAAGGGGCCAAAGAAGAGTCCTACCTACCTTGACGCACCGTCTCTCCAGAACCATTCTTCACAGGGGTCAGAGCACCCTCTTCAATCTTCCACCAGGTCAGCTCTGGTCGAGGGTCACCGGTGAAGGTCGCCTCCAATCTGGCCGTTTGACCTTTCGAAGTTCTCAAGGTCGGAGTGAAGGATGCGCCGTCTTTTCTTTTCGGACCAGCTATAAAATATTAGCGACAAAAGCTTGCTCCCTAATCATAAGTAATATATATTGAACGCAATGTCCAATGTATGATTCCGACTTTATCATAAACATGTGTTTATGAATAACTATCAAATAGCGATGGTACCGGGCATCAGTTATCCTGTCTGTGACGCCCGTCACAAACACATGCAAAGGCAAGTCAAATTGCATTTTGGTCACTGGCGCGTTGAATTAAAAAATGCCCTCCACATTTCCACCATGGAAACTCTTGAAGGCAAAGGCCTTAACTGCCGTAATGCCTATCAAACAACTTTTGAGCAAGAGTCGTATGACACTCTCTGATGTGTGTTAGATATTTTCTATCGGCCATACCGTGATATGTTCACACATATAAACCGAGTGATGGCTGTACGAAATTTATATAAACTCCAAGAAATGAGTGAGTGAGTGAGTTGGGTTTAACGCCGCTTTTAACAGTATTCCAGTCATATCACGGCGTGTCAGCTTAATGTGGGAGGAAAGCCCGAAGTGATGCAGGTCTCAGACGTTTACTACTTCGGTGAAACCCACGAGCACGGGTATGGTTCTGAAAAACCTAGAAACATAATTGGGGCGAACCGGGATTCGAACCAACAATCATCTATAGCTTCTGGCTTGCCCAAGAGACGCAACTCTGCACAGCGAATCGCGGCGCCTTAGACGACTGGGCCACCCGCACCCCCTCCACGAAATGATGTTGGGTGGTAATATTACATTTTATAACACAGTGAGTGAGTTTGTGGGTATGGTTTTATGCCGCTTTTATCAATCTTCCAGCAATATCACGGCGGGGGACTTAAGAAATGAGCTTCACACATTGTACCCATGTGGGGAATCGAACCCGGGTCTTTGGCGCGACGAGCGAACGCTTAAACCACTATGCTACCCGACTGCCCATAGTGAAGAAATAGTGTACGGTTTTCAAGATCTGCTCCGGAAACAAGCACTACCGCCATTTTCAGTCAAAGTCATAGTTTTGCTGTCGAAACGCGAAAATATTGCTTTGAAACAAACCCAGACTATCAAAAGGCACCAGTTCACCACTGGACCTATCTATGTGCCTAGTTTTGTTAAATATATCTCGTGGTTTTTTAGTTCTACTCCGGAAACGAAACGTGACGGACAGACGGACGGAATGACGTACGGACGGACAGCACCCATTTCTATATCCCCCTTCCACTTCGGTGCGGGGGATTATAATATATCGAGTGAAGATGATGATGATAACAGCAACAACAACAACAACAACAACAATAACAACAATAACAACAATAATATATCGAGTGAAGATGATGATTTTAACACCAACAGCAACAACAACAATAATATAATATATCGAGTGAAGATGATGATGATAACAGCAACAACAGCAACAACAACAACAACAACAACAACTACAATAATATAATATATCGAGTGAAGATGATGATGATAACAGCAACAACAGCAACAACAACAACAACAACAACAACAACAACTACAATAATATAATATATCGAGTGAAGATGATGATGATAACAGCAACAACAACAACAACAATAATATAATATATCGAGTGAAGAAGATGATTTTAACACCAACAGCAACAACAATAACAACAATAATATATCGAGTGAAGATGATGATGATAACAACAACAACAGCAACAACAACAACAACAACAACAACAACAACAACATATCGAGTGACCAATCTCCGAGAAAAGAGTTTTCAGATAATATATTGCAGCGGAGGCCAACGTCTGAGACGTATCTTGGACCCCGATATGACAGAGCATGTACGTGACACAAGGGTCTGATTCATAAACATTTGGACAGACTACGTTGGCCAGGTGGTCTCTTTTTAAACGATATCTGTGACAGAATAGGTTACACGTTTTTAACATTTTTCGTAATACCAAAGTATTATGAGGATACGGGTCCCAAGGTGAAACGGAGTCACGTCCGGTTAAAAAAAATACCCGAATATAAAATGATCTATCTTCTAGGAAAGTCAAAGCCCTCTTCAGGGACCCGTTCCACAAAGCGATCTTAGCGCTAATGTGGTCGTAACACCCATGCTTAGTGGGCCTACGATAGTCGAATTGATAAAATTGCTTTGATAACATTCGAAATTTGGCAATTACGTGATAACGTGATGTTAACATATGTCCTTCGGCAGGGGAACTGATTTTGCAGCCGGGGAAGCTATTAATGCTATCTCTGTGTATTCAAACTTGACAGATGGATTTGTAAAATGAGGTTAGTTTCCTACGTTTAATGCCTGAAATCGACACCAGTTGAAAGAGTGTTGATGATGTGGTGAACTGATTATAACTGTATCGCGGCCGTGCAAACATTTCTGTGCTGTTGCTATGGTTTGACATACACCCTGATTGATATACAGTATACCATGGTTATGAATGACCACCAATTTTAGTTCGTAATAACCGTAGTTCGTTATAAGCATATATACACCATATATACAAGAAATAGCCGGGACTAAACAATAAGTTCGTTATATCGGTAAGTCCGATATAAGCGTGTTCGTTATAAACGTAGTTTGCTGTACTGTGTAAATTTGGAATATTTCCTCATAAAGGGCGGTTGACAATGAGATGCTTGTGTGTTAACTGAAATCGCAATAAAACTGTCAGTGATATTTCGGAGTGTCGTACACACTATACAGTGACACGTCGTGTATGCATTACCCCAAAGGTGAGGTGAAATGGGGTTTAACGTCGCGTCGAAGATTATTGCACTTATATAGCGACGTGCATGCACGTGTATATGTGTGTGTTGCTGCTTGTACTAGTCCGGACTGATGCCGATTTATAGTGCTAGGACACTGAGATACCATGCCGCAGTTTAACATGAATACCCCACTCAGACACAGTATACTGACTCCGAGCCGACCAGTCCTTGTTTTAGCTCCTTAATGCCGAGCGCCAGACAGGGTAACAACAAGTACCATCTTTTAACGTCTTTTGGTTTGAGGCGGCTGGGGATCGAACCCCGGACCTTCCGCTCTCCGGGCGGACGCTCTACCATTAGACCACGAAGGCGGTCTCTACCCCTAAGGGAGAGGATGTGGCATGCACAAAGTAATGTATAGTTTAACGCCGCTTTGAACACTATTTACGTTATATCACGACGTGTCAGCCTAGCTGGGGGTGGAAGGAAAGGAAGGCCGTAGAAGTGCTCCATTTGGTCAACCCACGAGCAATGGTGCTGCGCTTACACGCTAGGGTTCGGGGGCGGTCGGGTAGCCTAGTCGTTAAAGCGCTCGCTCGTCACGCCGAAGACTCGGGTTCGAATCCCGACATGGGTACAATGTGTGAAGCCCATTTCTGGTGTCCCCCGCCGTGATATTGCTGGAATATTGCTAAAAGCGGCGTAAAACCAAACTCACTCACGCACTCACTAGGGTTCATAGCCAGGGAAAACTTAGTTTCAAACCAAAGATCCTGGAACATATAAAGGACGCAACTCCGCAAAGCGATATTTGATATTGATATTGGCAACAATAATATAAGGGTCACGACTGCCGTCAGATTGTAGCCTGTCTTACAGACCCTGATACAAATATATCAAATACAGCTCATCCAAGTATATAATGTTCTATGGGCTACTTTGTAATATTTTTTTATTACGATAATTCAACAACAGTTACTGTTTTTTCTCTGTACGATATATACTACATGATAGTCTAGTCAGATTGCGGTCTTTTTTGTGATAGTCACGTGAATGAGTGAAACTAGTTCCCATATGAATTCATACCAATGACAGTCGACATGAAATACGGGATTGAGGTTGGCCGGGTGCATATTGCGATACCCATAGACGGTATTTAGGTTATCATAATAAAACCTATGTTATCGCAAACACAGAGCGAATGAGAGAAGGCATAATATACAAGTTAGCAGCCTTGCTATGGCAGCAGGAAACATAAACGCCTAGTTGACCAGGAAAAAGCAGAGGAGTATAAATAAACACCTTTTCAAAACATACTTAAAACCTGAATAAGCTACGTACATGCTGTAAAAAATGCACTCGGTGTTTTGGGTTACTTAGAAACTGTTCAGGCCTGATAAATAATGCTTTATCGCGCCTAAACACGACTCCATAAGTATCACGCGGAAAGGAATG
This sequence comes from Haliotis rufescens, assembly GCF_023055435.1. NCBI lineage: Eukaryota > Metazoa > Mollusca > Gastropoda > Lepetellida > Haliotidae > Haliotis > Haliotis rufescens. The sequence continues at coordinate 7,880,585 of NW_025963924.1, forward strand.
AGAGGTGGTTTTACCGCCTAAGGCGGGATTCACACAATGCCTAGACAAACATCTAGTGTCTGAAGTGAACATATTACAGAAAGAAAATCTGTAAAATTATCTTAATAAAAATATTACAAAAAGGAGCCGAGACACTCTCTTTATTTTCAATAATCTAGACTTGCCAAACATAGACTTGCATGGGCTATATTATATATTTGTATTAGACTAAATATGCCTGTCTATTAAGTGCGATGCATAACGAACTCTATCATGCCTCCATGTCAGAATAAGACCGCCTCCGTGGTCTAGTGGTAGAGCGTCCGCCCGGAGAGCGGAAGGTCCGGGGTTCGATCCCCGACTGCGTCATATCAAAAGACGTTAAAAGATGGTACTTGTTGTTACCCTGTCTGGCGCTCGGCATTAAAGGGCTAAAACAAGGACTGGTCGGCTCGGAGTCAGTATACTGTGTCTAAGTGGGGTATTTATGTTAAACTGCGGCATGGTATCTCAGTGAGCTAGCACTATAAATCGGCATCAGTCCGGTCTAGTACAAGCAGCCACACAAACATACTCACACGTGCATGCACGTCGCTATATAAGTGCAATAGTCTTGGACGCGACGTTAAACCCCATTTCACCTCACCTCACCTCACCAGAATGATTAGATATGATTGTTCAGACGTGATCTTGATAAAATAATATGTAATAATCTCTCGCTAATTATATCTCTTATACCCCGCAACGATCAGTACAGGCTTCACGTGGATTTCTGAGAGGCAGAATATATCCCCCGCTTCAAAGTAAAAAACCGCACGCTTTTTCCGAGTCAATGAAAGTCACGTGACATAGCACAAATTAACCTCAGCTCAATGGAACAGCTGTTTTCTATCAATTTTTAATTTGTGTTAATTTATTTACAATGTCACATTAAATCATGTAGGTAAGTTGAATTTGTTGCAGCACTATTTACGTTATATGACCTCCTGCTCGTGGTATAAAATCTAAAAACCCAATGTACCCCTCGTGATCCTGCTACAAGTTATCGTGATTTCCAAAACACACCGAATCCATTGTCGCATATATTTATTGTGAATGTCACATAAAACAATATTATATAAGGACATGGCTCCATTATGACAGGCTCCGCCATCATGCATGATAGCGGAACTTCAAATTAAGACAAGAGATATTATTGGATGAAATGATCGTGGATGTGGAGGTACTGGTGGACTGCAGCAATGAGCTTAACCCCAACTGCAGCAACCGCTGCCCTGCAACAACCGTTGCCAAGCAACCCATGTTGTTGCTTACCGATGCAGCGCCTGCTGCCCTGCAACTATCGTTGCCAAGCAACCCATGTTGCTTACCAATGCAGAACCCGCTGCCCTGCAACTACCGTTGCCAAGCAACCCATGTTGCTATGCAGCTATCGCTGCCAGGCAAGTACCATTGCCAAACCATGAGCGAGGGCAACTATTGTTGCCAAGCTGACCATCCGCTGTAAAGCGGACACTAAGCCATCTGCTGTAAAGCAGAATGGATAAATTGGTTCCTGCTGTAAAGCGGGCAACCCTATCCTAAATAATTTATAATTTGGGATGTATCCCAAGACGCCAAATGTAACTTGTAATGCAGTCCACCAGCACTCCGCCACAAGCACTATTAAAAATTCTGAAGGATGTTGGTTTGTTGTTTAACGACGCTCTCAGCAATATTCCAGGTATATGACGGCAGTCTGTAAATAATCGAGCCTGGACCAGAAAATCCAGTGATTAGTATCATGAGCATCGATCCACGCAACTGGGATCGATGACATGAATCAACCAAGTCAGCGAGCCTGACCACCCGATCCCGTTAGTCGCCAAGCATAGTCGTCTTTTACGGCAAGCATAGTCTGAAGGGTGTAATGCGATCAATCTCTAATCAATACATCCTTCAGATTGTTATTTATTTGATAAGCCACAATTTCATGCTTGTCAACAACGATATTAGTCAACACTTCCTGATAGGCGATACCGTTCTTGATAATTGTTTTAGTGCAAAAACTGCTTTAACGTTGTCAAGTGCAGTTTGCGAAATCTTAGCCATTGTTGACAAAGGTTACTGCGAAAACAAAATTGAGTGAACCCATGCCGGCATTTTGCAGTTCAGTGGTTAGAGACTATGGTGGCCGAGAGGGGACATCGCTTTATCGATTTTAAATACGGCTGCGATATTGCGATGAAACGATAACACGAGACGAGAAAGCGATAACACGAGACTCTGGTATCGCCTTCTCGTCTCGTGCTTTGTCTCGTGCTATCGCGTTCTCGTCGTACGATTCCGACTCGTAATCATAAGCATGTGTTTTTAATACCCACCGGCGTCTGCACAAGTAAAATATAAGTGTACTCACTCTGAACAAGAAGGAACGCGGAGATGTCGCTGGCTTTGTTAGATGAGGGGTTGACGGCTGTGCAGGTGTAGTTACTGCTGTCGTCGCCCACCAACCCCTTCAGTGCCAGGACTTGACCCCGACTACCCCTGGCCCGACTGGTCAGGTCCTGTCCGTCCTTGGTCCAGCTGTAACGACAGTCGGGGAGACAGTTGGCGGAGCAGGTCAGGTTGACACTACCTCCCTCCTTTGTCTGGGGTTCTGTCTTGTCCAATTGCATCTGTGTTGGACCCTCGGAGTCTGGGGGGAGAAAAACAGTTACTTATCTAACTCATTGAACAAGACTTAGTAATCAACGTATTGGGTTATTGGATCCCTCTTTGATAATAAGATGACAACAATCCTTCGATAAATAGAAGCGACAAAAGTCATTTCCAGATCCACAATGCAAGAAACCTCTGCTGAAAGCAGAGCCCATTGTACGATTGAGTGAGTGAGTTGGGTTTTTAACGCCGCTTTTAACAGTATTCCAGTTATATCACGACGTGTCAGCTTAATGTGGGAGGAAAGCCCAAAGTGATGCAGGTCACAGACGTTAACCACTTCGGTGAAACCCACGAGCACGAGTATGGTGCTGACAAACCTAGCAACATAATCGGGTCCAACCGGGATTCGAACCCACAATCATAGGTTTCTGGCGCGCCCAATGGACGCAACTCTGCACAGCGAATCGCGGCGCCTTAGACAACTGGGCCACCCGTGCCCCCTTGTCAGCAAAGGAAAGGCATGAAGATATGAGAAATACCCGTCAAGGCCAGAAACAGATCCCTTCGAGCGCAATGGATAAACTAGCGGCGAAAATTATGTGGGTCACTGAAAATCAGTGTTGACACCAGGTGTTCGCGAAAAGGGTAAGCATGACCTGCCCTACTGGTAGCACCCGCCACTAACACAACCAGCCATGCGACGGCGGCCTGTAAACTAATCAGTCAATCAAGCCATCCATGTACCAGAGAAACAAGCGACACGGTAGCGCACTGACCGACCTTGTCGAAATAGAAAGATGTTAATTTTGAAGCACGTCCGCCTATACGTTCGTCTTGTACCCATTCGGATGACTGCCCTTCGAATTAAACGGTTAAAAAATAGGCTGCTGAATTGAAGCGGAATTGAGTCAGAGGGGGGTATGTTTTAGTGAACTTCATAAGGGGCCCCATAATGCATGGAGGGAGGTGGCTGACGTCTTACATATCACTGACTTGACAAGCACTGACGCCTCTTTCACACTTGGGCCCACTGAGATATAGCATTCGTATCCTGAATGTATTTGCACCTGCTTGTTACTTTAGTGTGTAATAACATCCCTTGGCTTTTTTTCATACCAAGCCCAAGATCTGCACATGCCGTGTAGGTACCCAGGAAGTGACACATTTAAAGAACAATGACAATAATTGCCATCCTTGTGTGACACAGAAGATGACTCGAGGGTTGAGCATCCTAATGATGCAACTTCTGAATCCAAGTGGAAGCTGTCCATCGCGTGGATGTGACAGACCTTGGCTCAATCGCTGACACTATTGGTATTAGTTGCGATCAGTCCAGATTATCCTGATACCAGAATGTTGACACCAGAGGCCTCGACTGAATATATCAAGGGACCTCTCAACCATCTTTTTGCAGAATCCTGATTAACGTTGGAAGCGAATTGTGTCCAGTATGAGATCTTGGTCCATCACTTTGAGCCAAAACGTCAGAGCAAACAGTGAAAACATTTGTCCTCGCCCGAACAAAGCATCCCAAAGGGTAGAGTCATTTGGCAAAGTCATGGCTTTTGGTTTGTGGAACAGTAAGGGAAGGAGTATTGGCAACGAGGTCAGGCCATCGACGGGCAATACTATAACACAGAACTGCATAAATCGAGAGAAGCTATGAAAGAAACACATCGGGGAATTTCTGTGCTGTTTCATGCGTGGCGAGGCATGGGTGGCCCAGTCGTCTGAGGCGCCGCGATTCGCTGTGCAGAGTTGCGTCCCTTGGGCACGCCAGAAACCAATGATCGTGGTTTCGAATCCCGGTTCGCCACGATTATTTCTAGGTTTGTCAGCACCATACCCGTGCTCGTGGGTTTCATCGAAGTGGTTAACGTCTGAGACCTGCATCGCTTGGGGCTTTCCTCCCACATTAAGCTGACACGCCGCAATATAACTGGAATACTGTTAAACGGGCGTTAAACCCAACTCACTCACACTCAATTCAGGCGTGGCAAATAACAGTGGCAGCAGCCTTGACATGCCCATGCCATACACGCTCCAGACCTAGCTCCCTCTGACTTATAACCCTAAAGACAAACCACAGAGTAGAGGAATGTTGCTGTCGAGGACTTTTAACGCTAGTTAATGTTAGACCAAGTATAGGTTCATATTTACCCGTCAGCTTAATGTTGATGGTGTTGCTAAACGCTTGATATTCACATTTCCAGCTTCCTTCAACATCGTCGTGTAAGGAGGTGGCGTTGAGGATGTAGACGTAGTTGCCGTCACTCTGCCGTCCACACCCACACGTGTACTGTGTCTGGGAGCGATGGTCGGAGGTGTATTGGGTACAATCATCTCTCTTCACCGAACACTTGACATATGTGTTCCTTTGGAAGAGCAAGGCTCCCGTTGTGCCTGCCGTCGTCAGGGCACACTTGAATTGCAACGATAGTCCCAAGAAAGCTTGAGGTGACGTCTGGGTCAAGTTCAGGGCTGCACCTGAATCAAGATTGTTGAAGAAGGTTGTTGAAAGTACAATCTTTGATTATTTGAGAGAGATTGAGAGAGATATTTAGAGAGGTAGAGAGGGAGGGAGAGAGAGAGAGAGAGAGGGGGTGGAGAGCGATAGAGAGGGAGGGAGAGAGAGAGGAGAGATAGAGAGGGAGGGGGAGAGAGAGAGAGGGGGTGGAGAGCGATAGAGAGGGAGGGAGAGAGAGAGGAGAGATAGAGAGGGAGGGGGAGAGAGATAGAGAGGGAGGGGGAGAGGGGGTGGAGAGAGATAGAGAGGGAGGGGAGAGAGATTGAGAGATATATTTAGAGAGAGAGGGGGGAGGGAGAGATAGAGAGAGGGGGAGAGATAGAGAGGGAGGGGAGAGAGATAGGGAGAGGTAGAGAGGGAGGGGGAGAGAGATAGAGAAGGAGAGAGGGGTGGAGAGAGATAGAGGGAGGGAGTGAGAGAGGAGAGATAGAGAGGGAGGGGGAGAGAGAGAGAGGGGGGTGGAGAGCGATAGAGAGGGAGGGAGAGGGAGGGGGAGAGAGATAGAGAGGGAGGGGGAGAGAGATAGAGAGGGAGGGGGAGAGGGGGTGGAGAGAGATAGAGAGGGAGGGGAGAGAGATTGAGAGAGATATTAGAGAGAGAGAGGGGGAGGGAGAGATAGAGAGAGGGGGAGAGATAGAGAGGGAGGGGAGAGAGATAGGGAGAGGTAGAGAGGGAGGGGGAGAGAGATAGAGAAGGAGAGAGGGGTGGAGAGAGATAGAGGGAGGGAGTGAGAGAGGAGAGATAGAGAGGGAGGGGGAGAGAGAGATAGAGAGGGAGGGGGAGAGGGGGTGGAGAGAGATAGAGAGGGAGGGAGAGAGGGAGGGGAGATAGAGGGAGAGAGAAAGATAGAGGGAGTGGGAGAGAGAAGAGAGAGAGAGTTTTTCATTTCGCGACGTTTCAATCTAGCTTCTTAAACCGTTAACAAGCTGTAGTAAGTACACCAAATTGATGAGAATGAGCGGCAGATTGACATTAACAACATGAGGTAATAGGTACCAAATAACGCACAGATAAATGGACGAACACGGATGTACAATACGAATAACACACATCACACGGCCATGTATATACAAAGCTGTAGACAAACCCACAGACAGACGGTGCAAACTGGAAAGTAGTCCGGCAAACATTCACAGTAGTGTGGTGCGACATGGTCCAACATGGACCGACATGGTCCAACATGGACCGACTTGGACCAGTATGGACCGACATGGACCAACACTGACCAACTTGGATGATCAAGGCCGGCATTGAATTAATCTGGCACACGCCATTCGATATAACTCCGAATAGTGCAAAACCAAAACCAAAAATATCAAAATATAATCTGTAGATCCCTACGAAAGGCTATCCATGTAAGCTTGGGAAACACGAAGCACGCTTAAAATAGACAGTTTGCTGCCCGTGCGAGATGGCAGTGCCCTCAATGAAAGCTTTATGTATATATACTTACCAGCAACAGCGCCCATCTGAACCCAGACCAAAAACAGTGCCACTGCCGAAGTCATCTCGTCCCTGGCAACTGAACACCGCTGTCATATGAACGTTAGCTTGCACAGATTGCACGACCACGTAGGCTGTTCACTGAGTGGCTACGGCTTTTCCAGGAAGTATATTGTCTTTTAGGCTTGCAATCTATATTTGTAAAACATGTACAACATAAGTATTTTCCTCATATTCAGTAATAATATTTGTCAAAACGTATACACATTGATAATATAGTACTACAGAAGTAGCGTACGGATACAAACCTGTCGAACCTCGTTTTGTCGAACTCGTGGGGCCCTGGAAAAAAGTTCGAGTTATCCGGGTTATCCAGAACGAACGTTATAGGTCTTATCGGTCTTCACTGCGTATGATATAAAAAGTAAGCCTTTAGACATGGCGGTCCCATTCATCACGCACTGGGTCTTACATACTTTTCGAGATGGATTTTACAGTATCGTGCGGAGGATTTAACTGGTTTGGCGTGTAACTGGAGAGATCCCAGCAGTTTGAAATAGTTTCCCAAATATTCTGAGGACTTGTATATATATTAGGGAAAAATGGATGTCTTGAATCAGTGACAGAAAACATATTCTGCCGCTAATACATATTCTGAGATCCCCACACAGACGAGCCCAAATGTAGGGTTCACATTATATTGTATCTGTTGGCCGTTAATTCAATAGTGGCCTGATTTGTACCACATTTTGTTATAACACCTTACTATAACTCATAAAGACTTAGGGAGGCAACACTCCACGCCTACAACGACTTGGCAACGCCCACCCCCACCCGCGCTCCGTGTGCCCCTGAAGAAATATGTCATCAATCAGAATAGTCTATGCTGTCTATAGTGATTTGTTTCATGACCCTTCTCCAGACGCTTGATCATCACCCTGCCACTGGCTTGTGGCCATACAATCTGGTGATTGACCCTACTTTGATCCGTACCAGACATAATATGCACAGTCAACAGTAAACATCATTGGTCACTGCCATTTCCTTTGTGTGATATTTGTATTCAATGAATCTGGATCGGTAAACAAGCGAAAATGCTTGTGTTAATAACTCTCCAGACCAAGTTATATTCACGAAGGCATTAAACAAAACAATACATGATAATAAACTAAATACGTTAACAAGAGCAAGTGGTCATGGACAACAGTTTGGTGTAAAGAGTAGAAGATTTTTATATTTTCGGGATTTACACTCTCACGTTAGTATGAACCTTTTGAAATGAAGTATGCATGAATGTACCGATTTTAAGATATCTAGATTAGTAATTTTTGTAAAATTAGCATTACCGTTCAATATAGTTAAGATCAACTCCCTCAGAGTAGAAGAATGAATCATGTCTTACATCATCATAAAAGGGACAGGAAAAGAAATAGTCCTTTGTGTAACGACATTAAAACAATAGTCATTCATTAATCGAAACGTTTTATTGAAGGAAACATGAACCTCGTGTGGTTCTATAGAGATAAGGTGAAGGTCATGTATTTCTCAGAAGGAAACATAGAGGTAAGGTGAATACCTCGTGTGGTTCTATAGAGGTAAGGTGAATATCGCGTATTTCTCCGAAGGAAACATGAGGTGAGGTGAGGTGAAATTGGGTTTAACGTCGCGTCCAAGATTATTGCACTTATATAACGACGTGCATGCACGTGTATGTGTGTGTGTGGCTGCTTGTACTAGTCCGGACTGATGCCGATTTATAGTGCTAGCTCACTGAGAAACCATGCCGCAGTTTAACATGAATACCCCACTCAGACACAGTATACTGACTCCGAGCCGACCAGTCCTTGTTTTAGCCCCTTAATGCCGAGCGCCAGACAGGGTAACAACAAGTACAATCTTTTAACGTCTTTTTGTATGACGCGGCCCGGGATCGAACCCTGGACCTTCCGCTCCGGGCGGACGCTCGAACACAAGACCACGGAGGCGGTCCTGTGAAAGAAACCCGAGCTTCATGTAGTTGTAGCGATGGTTAACGTCATATGATTATATGAAGAAACAATGAACACCATGTGATTCTGTAGCAAAAACAAGAACGTCACGTAGTTTTCGACATCGGAAACGTCATATGGTTCTATGAAGGAAACATGAACGTCACGTGGTTCTGTGAAGGAAACATGAACGTCACGTATTTGTCGGCATCGGGAACGTCACGTGGTGCTATGAAGGAAACATGAACGTCACGTATTTGTCGGCATCGGGAACGTCACGTGGTACTATGAAGGAAACATGAACGTCACATGGATCAATGAAGGAAACATGAACGTCACGTAGTACTATGAAGGAAACATGAACGTCACGTATTTGTCGGCGTCGGGAACGTCACGTGGTACTATGAAGGAAACATGAACGTCATGTATTTGTCGGCGTCGGGAACGTCACGTGGTACTATGAAGGTGAACGTCATGTATTTGTCGGCATCGGGAACGTCACGTGGTACTATGAAGGAAACATGAACGTCACGTATTTGTCGGCGTTGGGAACGTCACGTGGTTCTGTGAAGGAAACATGAACGTCACGTATTTGTCGGCGTCGGGAACGTCTCGTGGTACTATGAAGGAAACATGAACGTCACGGAGTTGTCGGCGTCGGGAACGTCACGAGGTACTATGAAGGAAACATGAACGTCACGTAGTTGTCGGCGTCGGGAACGTCACGTGGTTCTGTGAAGGAAACATGAACGTCACATGGATCAATGAAGGAAACATGAACGTCACGTGGTTCTGTGAAGGAAACATGAACGTCACGTATTTGTCGGCATCGGGAACGTCACGTGGTACTATGAAGGAAACATGAACGTCACGTAGTTGTCGGCATCGGGAACGTCACGTGGTACTATGAAGGAAACATGAACGTCACATGGATCAATGAAGGAAACATGAACGTCACAAAGAATTGCTATAATATCTATATCATACTCATCACAAAAAGTTAAAAGGTTTACAGTTACTTTTCATAAATCGATATGGACATATGTATTTAAGCTGACATTGACTTCCATACATTTAATTTACAGACCAATGGTTAGGCGCCGAGTGAGGCAGCACATGGCAGTGTAAAACTGACCCTTCCGTTTCTCGGTTATGGTAAATGTCACTTATGAGACTACTGTCTGTCATGTAATGGATAGTGTTATCGATGAGATACACCAAACCAATAAACTTTGTATCACGATTCGATAAATATGCAAATGAGGTCAACTAGACTACTTCCTCAAAAGACACGTGAAGATCCGGGTTAGAATAGCTCTTCAGCAACCCATGCATGTCGTAAAAGGCGACTAACGGGATCGGATGGTCAGGCTTGCTGACTTGGCTGATGTATGTTATCGTAGATCGATGCTCATGATGTCAATCACTGGACTGTCACTTAACTCAAATATACACGAAACGTCAAACCCAGGGAATAACGTTTTCCGCCGCAACAGATTCCACTGGGCCTAAAAGTGAGTATGTCAGTGAGTTGGGTTTAACGCCGCTTTTAACAGTATTCCAGTTATGTCGCGGCGTGTCAGCTTAATGTGGGAGGGAAGCCCGAAGTGATGCAGGTCTTAGACGTTTACCACTTCGGTGAAACCCACGAGCACGGGTATGGTGCTGACAAACCTAGAAACATAATAGGGGCGAACCGGGATTCGAACCCACAATCATAGGTTTCTGGCGCACCCAAGGGACGCAACTCTGCACAACGAATCGCGGCGCCTTAGACGACTGGGCCGTCCGTGCCCCCTCTCCCAAAATAAGGTGTATAGAATATGTCTGATTTACATATCTAGTACGGGTGGATAATGTTCTCCTGGTAAGCCAGGATAAGTTGAGTTGTGACCTGACAATTTACCCCGTATGATTATGCACGAGGTCCGCCAACTGGCGCGTACCAAGCCGTGAAGATCCGGGCGACTTTGCTTGTCGTAAGGGTCGACTAACGGTATCGGGTGGTCAGGCTCACTGACTTGGCTGATGCATGTCATCGTATCCCAATTGCGTGGATCGATGCTCATGATATTAATCACTGGACTGTCTGGTCCAGACTCGATTATTTACAGACCGCAGTCGTATAGCTGGAATATTGCTGAGTGCGGCGTTAAACAACCAACCAACCAACCAACTGGCGCGTACCATTGTGAAGAAAGAGGTAGCGGGTGGTCCGCAACAAGTAGGACGATGTTTATATGTGTGTGTCCTGTCTCGGTTAACAAGTTCTAGAGTTGTTAACGAGTTCAATAGCACATATTATAGCTAAAATGGATATAATTATCATTAACCCTCTGGATGCCGAGTTTTTTTTCTGACGCACATTTTCCTCAGATCGGAAAAGTGAAGGTTGTGCGAGAATTGCGCTCACGCGGCACTGGATCTGTCTCTGGCTATAAAATTACGCAGAGGTGGAGAATATTAAATTTCTTCTTTGATAGTCTAAATTTAACTGTAAATATCAAACCGGTTTTTAAAAAAGACACTCCTAAGTGTTGTCCGAGAATTTATTCTGCGTTGAAAAACATGAAATTTCTCCGCTTTTTATCGTACACCGATAAAAGTACTGTGCGACAATTTTTTTTATTAAGAAGCTTTACGGAAACTGTGAGCGAACAAAATACTGCCTAATATCTGAACGACATAACTACATATCAAATGGAGTTATATGCGTATGTATAACGACATACATTCAATTCCAAAAATAGCATGCCGTAAATGACGAAAACAGATTTTTCTCTATGACGTCAAAAGGTGACAGAGAGGTTACACACGTACAAAGAAAAGGGGGCATAACTCCGCTATGCTTAGCTCTAGTTTGTTGTAACTCAGGTCACTTGGTGAGAATTAGCTGTGGGTAAGGACAATATATTTTCGTGGTGTTTTGTTCAGGAGGAACCAAACTATTCCAACACAAATATCCATATTGAAACTGTACACGTTTAGTTATAAAATATACCCATAAGAAATGATGAAATCGTACTTCATAAAAAGGAGGTAATAGAGAAATGGATGGCCCTATCTAACCTATAACTTAGTCCTTAGCTTCCAACATTCTCCTGATTTTTTAAGTGTAATTTGACTAATGTTGCATCATTATTAATGGAGCACAAGCCTTATCATCAAATGTAATGAAATACCCTAAAAATGACACGATTCCTTTTGACGTCATGGCTGGTTTTATGTCTTTGATAACGTCGGAAAAAGACGACACTGGTATTTTGATTAATATATATCTCCCCTAATTTTCGTTCATGGCATGGAAAATCTCGATGTGTGGAACGGAATTTGACGCTTTTTCGACACAACATAAAATGACTGCTCTCACTAAGTAAATAATGTCTTGAATATGTAAACAATTAGGTAGTTTATCGTATATCTTAATTGGACAAGACACGCACCTGTTTGGCATCAATTTACGTAATGAAATTCCCAAAAGAATATTTCAAAACAACCAAAATTATATTCAATATTGGACATATATTTGTTCATGATTATGCTATTTTTTCTTACACAATAAAAGATGCAAAGAAAGCTCTATTGGTATAGAATTATCAGGATAATCGTATACGTTTGAACCAACGGGGTACCTGGCATGGATTTTATTTTAATACATTTTACAATTCCTGGAGAAATAAAGTAAACTGTTTACTATCCTGTGATCACAATATTGAAAAAATAATGTAACCATTGATTATTTAATGCAAAACGAGAGGAATAATTCGTAAATTGTTTGAGACTAACGCGCACCTGGCGAATCGTTAGATATCACTGTTCTCTGTCTCCAACGACATAAAAGACAAATCCAAGACCAAGACATTTCAGAAATGTGTGCATATATTTTACCGTAAAAATTTATCCATTTTGTTAAAGTAATGTATTCAGTTTTAGTTATAAAATAAAATGAAACGGCTATTCATGGACATTGGTTATATGAACTTATGATATTGACTTATTACACATCCCAAGAAATACGTACATGCTGCAGTTACATTTACACTTCATCTTGTAACACTTGTCAAAAGGAAAGAAATATCGTAGTCGACACTATAAACCTATCACATTGTTATGTAAACAATGTTCAGATTATCAAAGGTTCGTTCATACATGTTGTGGTCTATATGTACGTATGATTTCATTTTGAACATTGACAAATATCCAAAGTGAAATTAATTGTGTGAAAAAATGTATAAAAGACATGCAAAAAATACACCATAACTGAAACTGTAAACAGCATGATACAATGATCGTGTGCACTCTCATTCAAGGACCTTCACCTCAAAGAAATTACCAAATATGTACAACAATGTTGACGTATGACATCACTACCTGTGACCCACTTTTACAAAATGGCGTGTACACTTTCAACAGTACGCGGGATTGTACGAGGGGACTTTCGTTGATTCAGGGATCGTAAAAACATAAATGTGACATGTAAGTAATCAGAAACATTCTGACAATCTATGTACTGTTATTTGTTGTCATAATTTTCATTGAAACAAACGGAAATAGTCAGACATTCCGATAAATACCGTTGTCGTTGTGCGTGATTTTGCATCAGTCATGGCGTCAACCAGAACTGTAACTTTGACAACTTCTGTTGAAAATATCAAATCATTGCAATGTATCTATTTGAAATTCCCTAATTCTTCCTACGATTCTCTTCCCATGCATATTCTAAAAATGTTGAGCCAATATCTTAGACGAATGGATAGCTCAAAATAGGAGAATATGCTACACTGTGTAATATCTGAATTTTGCTTTGTTTACATTTCAACCATGTGCAGTTTTTCGAGCACAGCGTTCGTTTTCACATCTAACGTATTTTGCTTGATTTCATCTAGCCACTTTGTATTGGTGACAAAGACCACTGGTCATTTGATTCTAAAATGTATGAGGAATTCAAGGATGTAGGTATCGCAGATAAGTTTGAAATATACGTGATGTTACAGGCATCTCATAACCGGTGTACCTGAAACGTGATTTTGTAAACACTATCCAATATGGCGGAAAGTTCAATTCGGCGTTCGTGTTTTCGTTTTTTCCAAAACATTCTAAACGATTCTAGGGTTATCGGAGACGTTTTGGAATGATCATTGGTGATTTCATAAAAGACTGATACCCGTGATCACTAATATGCTATTTTTGAAATTCATTTCTCCGAGTAAATATCCGAAATTTAGATTTCAAAACATGCTGTAAATAACGCCGTGAGTGGTGATTTAGTAATGTGTAAAAAATGGCGACATTTACAATGTACCTAATTTTCAGAGGTCATGTTCAGTACTTGTGCTTGGCCTAAAATGCCAGTGGATGATATCACAGAACAGGGAATTTCCCACCTTATTCAAAACTCTAAAGTGTAGTTGTGTGGGTGATGTATTTTGAATTTTATTCGACTTCAAAGTGAGGGTTGTAGAGCAGGGACATATATGTCCCTCTGGCATCCAGGGGGTTAAACCGCCCGCACGTTATCATAAATGAGCGGGCCACTGTAATTTGATAATTCCCTCATATTGCATGACGGCGGGCCATTATCAAGCCCGTTGTTAGGTGACGTCATAGGGTAGAGAAAGTGACGTCACGTATAATAGTGACGTCATCTGGTTTGTTCTATGACGTTTCCATATTTGTAAAAGTGGGTCAGTGACATTCGTGTTGATTGCAGTAAATGTTTCAAAACCGATATTGTTGTTTCTTTTTATTTGATAAATTCCATCCATTTTAGCTATAATAACGGTAACGCTCTTTTTCAGGGCATTATCATTTGCAGAAGCCCTTGGTCTTTTCAACTGCCCTCCTTCGTCGGGCAGTTAATGGAAGACCTCGGGCTTCTGCAAATGATAATGCCCTGAAAAAGAGCGTTACCCTTATAATAGTACGCGTCGATGTGAGGTACTCGATGGCTATGAAAACGTTTGCGACACGCGAACGTGGTCAATTTCATCGTCATGACCTGCACGTGCACAACTTGCGTACACCTATCTACCTGTAAAAAAACAAATATGTTTGCCCAAATTCTGTGTACCGCCTACTTGTCTCAAGTTTTTGTGTGAGTTTTTTGTGAGTTGGTTCAACTTATCATGGAAAACCAGTAGGCATGTAACTGTACAATGACGTGTTTGTGTTTGGTTTAACTTTGGTAAACATTTTGGTTGTCAGTTGCGTGCTTTATCTGATTCAAACTTTCCCTGAGGCTGTAATTTACTTCCTCTTTACGGACAAATAATGAGCCGATATGCTTGAATACAGAAGAATGTATACCTTTAAAATACATTAATATCGAAAATGTTTTCCTAGTACGTTGCAGGGTTTGGTTTCCTTCAACAAAACTATGCTTTGTCACGTTTACTTCCCGAATCAGACAATTTACCTTTATACAAAGCTTTCGCTTTTAGTCCTGGAACTTATCATAACTTTTCGTCAATACAAGTTCGGTATTGCGTTCGTCACAACACGCCTCTTTCCGTAGCAGGCAGGAGGCTTTCGGCTTGTTCCGAACCTACCCGAACTGTTACGAATGTACCTTGAAGGTTGCTGTCACAAGGTAGGAAGATGGCGTCTGCCAGGGTCATATTAGCTGTCGTCGTTGTCGTGGCCATTACCTCTCTTCGAACTGGCACTGCAGTTGGTAAGCTTTTACGTATATGCCTACAGTAAGACTACTATTTGTTTATATGTGGATATTTAATACAATTTGATTATGGATTATTATCTAACAGCCAAACATCTTTGTATGGATAGGGGGCACGGGTGGCCCAGTCGTCTTAGGCGCCGCGATTCGCTGTGCAGAGTTGCGTCCCTTGGGCACGCCAGAAACCTATGATTGTGGGTTCGAATCCCGATTCGCCCCGATTATGTTTCTAGGTTTGTACCATACCCGTGCTCGTGGGTTTCACCGAAGTGGTAAACGTCTGAGACCTGCATCACTTCGGGCTTTCCTCCCACATTAAGCTGACACGCCGTGATATAACTGGAATACTGAAAAAGCGGCGTTAAACCCAACTCACTCCCTTTGTATATATATTCACCACATAGCGATGAGAGCGACTACATGTAGTTGTGATATAACATCTGTGTATTGCACCAGTTTTACAATCCAACACAACAACTATAGCGAGTACACCCATATCACCTAATTTTCCCGTTAAATCACCGCCCAGGGTGTCGTTCCACGTTCCAAGTGATCTTAGCCGTAAAACTGATCGTAACTCCCATACATTAACAAAGACTTACGACAGTCGTAGCGCTAAGATGGCTTTATGGAACGGGGTTCAGACCACCATATATCTGTGACCACTGGGCCACAACACCCCTCACCTAGGCCAGACGAAATAAATAGACACGGGTGCCTTCACATTGAGATATATATCTCATCTGACTGACAATCTATTCTTAAAACAGCACAGCTATACCCCAAGTTTTTTGGTTTGATTTGTTGTTTTACGCCGCACTCAGCAATATTCCAGCTATATGACGGCGGTCTGTAAATGATCGAGTCTGGACCAGACAATCCAGTGATTGATATCATGAGCATCGATCCACGCAATTGGGATCGATGACATGCATCAACCAAGTCAGCGAGCCTGACCACCCGATCCCGTTAGTCGCCTCATACAACAAGCATAGTCGCGGTTTACGGCAAGAATGGGTTGCTGAACGTAAAGTACAATGCATATCGATTTAGGAGGATGCATTGTACAGGTGTTATATAAGAGATTAATATGAACAAATGGTGTTCCAACAATATTCATGAAAAGGTATATCTGAGCAGGAAACCAAAGTATGTTTCAGTATAGGATTTCTGTTACAAGTATATATTCAGTTGTGTCACAGGTCCCGTACTGTACACAGATCACGCGCACAGATCATTGCACGGTCGTCGAACACACAGGCCCCTGGGAGTGACAAATATGAACTTGCAAATGGAGATAGCGGACTTATGTCCAGAAATTACAATTCTTTAGAGTTCGTCCCAGAAACAAACCATGTCAACAACACGTGGAGTTCAATTGACCTCACAATTGCCACCCACCACCTTGCCTCATATTGCCAATGACAAGTCCATGACACCTGGCCGTGGGGAAGAGACCATCTTCCTATACTCACCTGCATAGGGAGTCCACCACAATTAGAGGAACAGCCCAATCCTCGGCCCACATGGGGCAATGCAAAGGCTGAATGGCCCAATTTCAGAAAGGAATACATATCATTCAAATCCTTCGAAATTGCCTCGAAGATGCCAAAATCTCACCTCAGCAATTATTGCCGCAGCTGAAATATCAGTTCCAAAACTTGCAAAACGCCGATGCCCTGGTAGAACAGGGAAATAGCAAAAGCTAGCAGCGTGAGACAGAAAGATCTTAATAGGTCGAAAAGGGAAAAATCAGCCTTCGGCCAAGTCCGAGCAGCCTGGAAAAAGTAAGACAGCTCATAGACGATTCTAAAAAAGACTCATCCAAATCTCTAAAGGAAAAAGAAACAAATGCTGAAACACACTGAAGCATACGCAATCAGTGGTAAGCGTAAACCCACAAAAATTCCTAAGTTAGCCAACGCCCAAACAGTCAAAGAAAAGGCCACCATTCTAGCTGAGCACTTCTTATCTGTAAGCAGCAACCAAAATTGCAGCAAAGAGTTCAAAGAATGCCTAAAATATCAAAACAGACACAAAGCAAGCATCTAGTATACAAATACCATTTACTGATGATGCAATACAACATAGAAAAGGCACATAAAAAACCTACCTGATCAAACAAAGAGCTTACTCACTGAGTTGTACAACACGATATGGTCAAAAGGAGACGTCTCCCACTTCAAACATGTGCAAAGCTATTGAAGCCATGGTTTCAAAAAGGATAATGCATCACCGTGAAACTGGCAACCACAACAGAAGGGACAACAGTGTCTAGATCACACACCAAGACTGGAAAATGAGATAAAAAGGCTCAGTTAAACAGACAATACATAGCCGCATTCTTTCTGAACTTCAGCAAGCCTTCGACATGGTATGTCTCATTAGCATTCATGTACATGGTAATCCAGACACAGCTTGCTCTAGACAAGGTGGAGTAACAGCCTATTCCCTTCAGTAAACTAGAGATAGAAATCTCAAGCACAAAGGGGCGCAAATTAGATCGGCAGACAAAATTCAAACCAAAAAACACCAACAGCCATACTCAAATGAAAGGAAAGTCTCAATCATCAGACTCGGTCACAAAAAACACAATGACAAGGTATGCCCATCTTGCAATCAACCAATATCCATTACTTACTTGTAGAATGTCAAGACCATGCTCAAGCCATGCTCGGTTAAAACAAGAATTGCAGATCTGCTGTCTGTCAGATCTTCTAAAGCCAAGAGATGCAATAGCGAAGGCCAAAGTCACTATACTCCTGAAAGATAGTCAGCTACTCAAACCTATACGAACAGAGCAGCCAAATAATTTTTAGAAATTTCTAATAATTATTCAATGCGTAAACAGAAATCTTATCAATACAAAACCAGAAATGTTATCAATACTAAAACTCCCAATAGATAATACGTACCCTCCTCAAACACATGGGAACCCAAGATGGGCAGGTCAATTGAAATTACTAAGGCAGAAGCCGAACTCTTAAACACTTAAAGCAACAACTGCTGCATGACACTTCTAGCATGGCGACCCATATTGTAGCTGTGAATACAAGTGCAAAGTCAATAAAGAATAAAGAAGACATAATATAATAATATAAGCGATGCACAGAATCTCACTGCAGACTACCCAGCTGGATAGCCATTTACTACATATACAATTTAAAAATAAAACAGGAAAGTCTTCGAAATCGTTTGTTATTGGTATGACGTTAATATATCGCCAATGGAACATGCTAACGAATCTGATATCCATATCATCTGTCTGCCAATAGCTAAACATAAAACGTACGTAACAGCCGGAAAAACG
Source organism: Haliotis rufescens (assembly GCF_023055435.1). Classification (NCBI taxonomy): domain Eukaryota; kingdom Metazoa; phylum Mollusca; class Gastropoda; order Lepetellida; family Haliotidae; genus Haliotis; species Haliotis rufescens. The sequence continues at coordinate 7,899,151 of NW_025963924.1, forward strand.
GCATTATCTAAACATTTATATTTACCAAAGCTGCTTCTTCAAAACTGTCAACGAAGCCTTAGGGTATTCTCTAAAATATACTGAACCGCAAAATAAACGTCACCCCAAGTAACATTGCATGAAAAGTTGTCATTAAATATCTGAGTAATTTTTGTCAAAGTTTCTAAAACTTAACATTACCTTGTCCGGAATAATGAAATTTGATGATTAAAAAACAATGTAGATGACAATAAAACCGATCGCCCAAACGCATCACGGCAACGGCCATGGTAACCCGATGCACGTGAGTTCCATGCAAATTGAAATGCACATGCGTTCCCCCATTTCTTGCCCTAAAAAAATCCACCCAGATTGGATAACATTCATTCGTTATTGAATTGCTACCACATGCCAAGATTGACAAGAAATCAGCGACACCAAGCCCCTGGACAATTGCAAGCTGGACAAACTGCCCGGCAAGTAGCCAATGCATTTCAAGTCTACGTAAGGACCATATACAGGCTCCAGCAATAGTACCAGACCACCAATACCACAGATGACCGACCACGTAGTGGAAGACCAAGGGCCACCACCCGACGTCAGGGTCGTTAGATTGTGCGACATCATCTTAAAGATCGCTTTGTTACTGCTGCGGAAACTGCTCGACAGACCATGGGGACACACCAGCGACACATTAGTGCGTCGACGACTGACAAGCAGACACCTCCACTGTCACAGGCCACACAGAGGACTCATTCTGACACCACGTCATCGCCGGGAGAGACTCGTAGGGTGGTCCGAGCATCATGGTGTGGGGTGGAATTGGTGTTGCACAGAGGGTCGGCCATGTGGTCTTCCAGAACATCGGTCCAGGGAGAGGCAATGGTGTCACAGCAGCTCGGTACATTGATCAAGTCTTGAGACCACACGCCATACCTCATTTGGCACGTCGCCGCAACCACGAGTTTCAGCATGATAACGCCTGTGCCCATACTGCGAGAGCAACAAGAGACTTTCTCCAGCAGAATGGCATCGGAACAATGCAGTGGCCTGCCCTCAGTCCCGATTTAAATCCCATCGAGCACCTGTGGGACGAGATTCAAAGACGACTGAATGACGTCCGACCAAGGCCGACAACTGCAGCTGAGCTGCGTCAGGCGTTCCTCAGAGTGTGGGCTCAAGTCGGCCATGGCCTTCATCAACCGCGGACACACAAGATACTGACTTGTGATGCCATTTCCTCAGAGACTAGTGTTGTGTTTCACTAAGAATATTTGACACTTTAATTTCAACCTTGATGATCAGTTTTGCCAAGTTGCACCCTTTTAATATGTCTCAAAGTATGTTTACAGTGTTTGGACAAATAAGGTTTCTCATATATCTATCCATGTGAAGTTTCTGTTGCTGTTCAGTGTATATTAGAGGATATGTTGTGGACCCGGTGCGCACATGGATGCTGTCGACGTGGCTCCGAAGGTCATGAGATGATGGTTCATGTAGATCATATCACTTGACTGAAGGGTTTGCAACAGGGCATGAGTGGAAGAGGCCAGGGTCTTGTTGTCCTTGAACAGCAGATATGGTCGACCATCTGATGTGTCCGCCCAGACCCCATCGAGTTGATGTTCAGCTCTGGTCTGTGGAAGTAAAGGGTCTTCCTTCTGTGTGCGCTGTGAGAAATGATGGGATAATGTGTACTACCCGATCTCTTCTATTGGGCTCTTCCATACCCTTTGTTGTTTTATCCGAAAGACTGTATGACAAGAACGATGACTTCAACTTTCCAACAGTTAACTTTCCCTTTATGTCAAGCAGTTCCAACATGCTCTTTCTACGAAAATTTCAAGGAGTGTCAAACGGAACTTGCTCAATAGTCCAGGCAAAATAAGGTTTCACTTGGAACAACTTGCAACAGAATTTATTTTACCACAATGCATTTCTACAAGGTCCCGAAAACAACATACTAAAAGTCCCAAGCAATCCCAGTTTGGGAAATATGTCTAATTTGCATAATCCAATATGGCCACCAATTATCAATATATCTTCCATATGTCAGATGAGGGTCAATGCTTTGATGAAAAAAAACATTGCATTGTTGCATTGCGAAATAACCATATTATGTTTCTAAAAAGATATTCACAACAACTGAATGTTTTCGATAATTGACAAATCTGCAAAAATTCAAGATGGCCGCCAATTTCAAGATGGCCGCCAAGTTTCCTAAATGCGTGATTGCACTGTTGAATCGTTTATCTCTAAAATAGTGTGCTAGGACTTATATGCATATAACTTGGCACACTAACTCACTGAAGTATAGTTAACACTTTTAGATAAGAAATTCCGTCACCAGAGCCCCCTGGTGGCCCAACATTCCAAGATGGCCGCCTAGAGTTTGATGGCTAGACATAGAATATCAAGACACTGTTGGTCTCTGATGACATATTTGAGTGATTTGAACTTCTACATTGGGGTAAACAGACCCAAGGATGTATGTAGAATACTCAATCATTTGAATAAATCCAATATAACCACCAAATATCAATATTTATCTCTTAAATGACATGTTTTGGCGAGTTTAGATATCAATGTTGATTGTTATTGTCTGAATCTACTTATTAACATGACAATAAACGCGATAACAAGTTTCGTTTTCATTCATGAAAATACTTGTTGGAAACAAGTATGACCTATTTGAGGTCCTCTCAGAATTTACCTCAAACCAGTTTCACTAGAATCGATGAGTTATCTCCCTTGTAGTTCATTTGTGGAAATCCAATGCAGCAACCAAATATCAATATTTGTATATAAATCTGAAAACGTTTGATTCACTGCTCTTTCCGTTACATGACTGTAAAGGCACAAGTTAATGTTCGCCTGTTTTGTATGTACAGAAGTGCACCCAGATCTATGGTCATTCGATCGTAGGAGAAATTCTTGAACAAAGCAAAAATCAAACAGCCTGGACTACAAAAGGCTTTTGGATCAGGATCTCAACATTCAAGTACCATTTACAGTACCATATGTCCCCGTGCTTGTTCAGGTGAACACTTGACTTACTTTTGCATTGGTTGTGACGGGTTACACCACTGCTCATACGAATACGCTCATCTTCTCGCGAAATCCGAGTATAATAGCTGATTGATAGTGATTCATAAACACATGCTTATACTAGAGTCTGGATTGTAAAACGGATACTGTTTTTAGCAGAGGTTATGATTAAGGAACTGTTTCTTTTATGGCAATTTGTTCTGTTTAACTAAGTGTACTTGTATTGCCATGTAGAAGCTTGGGAGGAAACCCAAACTGAACTTTCAGAAAACAATGTACACGTGAGCTAGCGTTTTGTTGTACGTGATTCTACCGCATGTACCGCATGTATCGCATGTACCGCATGTACCACTTGTACCGCATGTACCACATGTACCGTAAGTACCACATGTACCACTTGTACCGCATGTACCACATGTACCGCATGTACCGCATGTACCGCATGTACCACATGTACCGCAAGTACCACATGTACCACTTGTACCGCATGTACCACATGTACCGCATGTACTGCATGTACCACATGTACCGCATGTACCGTATGTACCGCATGTACCGCATGTAACACATGTACCTGTATGCAGGGGTTTCCGGCTCAAGCTAGGTGAGAAAGGAATGTCAAATACTGGGAAGGTCATGCTCACCCTTTGACATCTGATATCATCAATGGTTTTTAGTGATCGATTCATATACATTTCACAGCTCTTTTGCCTTTTGCGCTCAATGGAATCTCTTTCGGCAGATAATCGAGACGGATATTCCCTGCCGTTGACGTCTTATGTGTAGGATGAGAATAGGGATCGGATCGGATGGTCAGGATCAGTTGATTGCTTGCAGCCTTACCCCAAGGTGTGAGACTTTACATTTGATCACAACCACCGGGTTGGCTGCACCAGATGCGATCATTTACCGGCAACCGTGGTTATGTTCGAATATTGCTGACTGTATCATTAAACAATAAACCAAATGTTTTCCGTCGTAAAGGTGGAAGACAATGCAGCTTAAGTAATAATGCTTATGATCAAACGTCGTATTCCCGTTAAGCTGCCGTGTTACTTTTTACTCCTTGTTTTCTTGTATTGATAATTCATTTATTAATCACGTAACAAATTACATTTAATGATGTTAAATATTTTTGTATGTTTTTGTTACATCTCGGAACAATTATTGAAATCACACATGTCTAAAAAAGGATTTATGATATCTTAAGACGTATTTGGAATAACTTTTATATGCATTCTACCATGCATGAATGAAACGATACTCCTTCAGTTAAATTTATATTCAGATACATCACTGAACTTGATCCAGACGGCACCTCACGCCTTTTGGGGCCTGTCGCTTCAACTCAAGTGTGGCGTATCGACGAACAGCACTAATGGAGCTCTCCTCTTCCAAAGAAACACTTTTGTCAAGTGTTCGGTGAAGAGAGATGATTGTACACAGTATACATCAGACAATGTTTCCAAGACACAGTACACATGTGGGTGTGGTCAGCAGAGTGACGGCAACTACGTCTACATCCTCAACGCCACCTCCTTACACGACGACGTTGAAGGAGACTGGAGATGTGAAGATAAAGCGTTTAGCAACATCATCCATGTCAACCTGATTGGTAAATATTAACATATACTTGGTCTGACATTAAATGAGAAAATCTCTATAACGCATGTGTGATTTGTGTTAAGGGGAACTTGGGCTGGAGAGTATTTGGCATAGGGATGCACTTCAAGGCTGCAACCTGCAGTCACTGTCACTTGCCACGCCTCAAACCGTACAAGTGTATAAGTCATGTTGTTGGCCCTAATGGCCTGTAAATGATGTATTCCGAGAAAAGGTTGTAGAAGTTGGTTGGTTGGTTGGTTTGTTGTTTTACCCCGCACTCATCAATATTCCAGGTATATGTCGGTTGTCTGTAAATAATCGAGTCTGGGCCAGACAATCCAGTGATTGATATCATGAGCATCGATCCACGCAATCGGGATCGATGACATGCATCAACCAAGTCAGCGGGCCTGACCACCCGATCCCGTTAGTCGCCTCTTACGACAAGCATAGTCGCCTTTTACGGCAAGCATGGGTTGCTGAAGATCTGTTCTACCCCGGATGTTCACGGGTCGTTTGTAGGAGTGACATAAGCGTATAAGGGCTTATAAGGGGTGCATTTTCATACTGTATTCTTGGTTTGTAATCGTCATGTTATCCATTTGTCGCATTTTGCTTAATTTTGAAGATGGATATACCAAGGCGTCTGAAAGTTTTAGTATTTAAGTAAGAGGTGAGGTGAAATTGGGTTAAACGTCGCGTCCAAGATTATTGCACTTATATAGCGACGTGCATGCACGTGTGTGTGTGGCTGCTTGTACTAGTCCGGACTGATGCCGATTTATAGTGCTAGCACACTCAGATACCATGCCGCATTTTAACATGAATACCCCACTCAGACACAGTATACTGACTCCGAGCCGACCAGTCCTTGTTTTAGCCCTTTAATGCCGAGCGCCAGACAGGGTAACAACAAGTACCATCTTTTAACGTCCTTTGGTAAGACGCGGCCGGGAATCGAACCCCGGACCTTCCGCTCCCCGGGCAACCGCCCTACTACTAGACCACGGAGGCGGTATTTAAGTAAGAAATAAGGTTTGAATTAGGAATGCTATTATCTGTTTTGCCCTTTCCCCCCAGAACCTGAGGGTCCAACACAGATACAGTTGGTCAAAACAGAACTCCAGACTAAGGAAAGAAGCGTCAACCTGACCTGCTCGGCCAGCTGTCTCCCCGACTGTCGCTACATCTGGACCAAAGGTGGACAGGACCTGACCAGGGGGAGTCGGGGTCAAGTGCTGGCACTGAAAGGGTTGGTGGGCGACGACAGTGGCAACTACACCTGCACAGCCGTCAACCCCTCATCAAACCACACCAGCAGCATATCGTATGTTCAGAGTAAGTACACTGTCCCTTTTATAATATTTCGTGATATAAGGAGTGGATGATTAAAACAAAATAAATACAGAAGTCTTCCAACACGGCCGTTAGCTAGTAATAGATTATTCAAACTATAAGTAAGGTGTAATGTGCTCTCTCTCTCTCTCTCTCTCTCTCTCTCTCTCTCTCTCTCTCTCTCCCACACACACACACACACACACACACACACACACACACACCTTCAGTAAAAATGTTTTAAAAGAAAAGTACACTTGAACACCAAAACCGTACGATGTTTTAATTTCTCATATAGACAGAATGCGAAAATAATTATAGTCCGTTGTAAGATTCCAAGTATATGAGTACGGCGCCGTTGTGTTCAGGGATGTCTGGATATCTGGACTAGGTGATTGAGTGTTGGTGGTCACGAATCAAAGGGAGATAACTCTCATATTTTTAATTCTTGTCAGGTGCGCTGTTTTCGTAAATTTCATGTTTTGACGACTGTTAATATATTCACAATGTACAAGGTATGTAATTATTATGATATAATGCAGTGTTGAGGATGTTACAAGACAAGAACAATTATGTATTAATAAATTGTGTCTTTGTAAAGTGACGTACATTTCATTAAAGCATTGTCCCTGAAATGGGATGGATAAATATTTACAAACATTTGTGCGACATGGATCAAATTTATTGTTTTGCAAGACAAACGCAAGTACAGTAAACTACGTTTATAACGAACACGCTTATAACGAACTGACGGATATAGCGAACTTACTTTTTTGTCCCGACTATTTGCTGTAGTTATGTTGTATATATGCTTATAACGAACTACGGTTATAACGAACTAAAATTAGGGGTCCCTTTGAGTTCGTTATATCCGTAGTTTACTGTACGTTCCTTGTTTGTTCTTATTTTGTACATTTTCAGATGTACCTGCCCGCTACGACCAAGTGACGACTGATGCAGGTATGTCGAGGACTGTACTTTGGGGGTAGTATCATCATAGTCGTATTATGGTACAGTATAATATTCTTCAGAAAATACGTTATTACAAAGATCCTTATACCACTGCAATTGAACACATACAGATTAATAAACGAGTCAGTAGATGGTTTGAATGTTATCAAATTTGCTGCAGTTACAATTAATGGGCGGACCATTTGATATTGGGTGGGGGTGGGGGTGTGGGGGGTGGTTGGGGTTGGGGTGAGGGTGTGTGTGTGGTTGTCTTACGGCACGTTCAAATTCAACCCATGCATGAAAAGAATGTTAACATTTCCCCACTGTTCACTAAAATATAATAACTGTACAGAACAATGAAAATAGCAGTATAATTAAACATTTCTATGTAATAAAAGACCATTTCTCACAACACCATGTGCTGAAAAAACCGTGTGTGAAGATTTCTTCAAGCTGACAGACAAAATGGCAAACCTGACATGTTTGTACTCACAAGTACTGGAGGAATGTACTTTTCAGTTACTTAGATTGTGGATGATGGACATAATTAGCATAGCTTTTGATGTAAACTGACGAACAAAAGAAACGTTACCAAACTGAAAGTTGGGTCAAAACACTGAATAGTGTTAGAAAATGGTTGAGAATCAATCGCCCAAACACAACCAAAACAGTTTGCTGAGTAATGCACGTGCTTCAGTACCCGGATCAGTGGAACTTGAGTTTGAAGTGAAACTTTTGCTGCACTTGTAGCATGCCAGCCTACAAAGATATGGTATAAAAGGAACGATGTACTGTTCATTCACACCTAAACCGTTGGACAGTGACAAATAACATGCAAAGAGTAAAGGTACAACTGAAAGAGCACGCCGTTGCTATGATACGTCAAGGAACAACGCATGACTCACGTTGAAAGGAGTTTTGGTTGTAGTCGAATGAGAGGCTGATGGTCCTATAGAGGCACTCTGGGCGGACGGGGGACAGGCCTAGGAGTGGCAGAGATCCGGTCACCACCACCCAGGAAAACACTTCATACGCATCCTCCATCTGAGGATTCGTATTATCACGGTGACGCTACTGTGCGCAGTTTAACATGAATACCCCACACAGACACAGTATACTGACTCCGAGCCGACCGGTCCTTGGTTTAGCTCCTTAATGCCGAACGCCAGACAGGGTAACAACAAGTACCATCTCCTAACGTCTTTTGGTATGACGCGGCCGGGGATTTAACCCCGGACGCTCTACCTCTAGACCAATATTTGATATGACAGTGATGTTACAGGTTTGATTATCGTCATGGAGGGTTCATGTAAAAAAATTACCATTAGATGCATATTAAAAAAGCTGCTTACACACTTTAACTGTAATACCCAGGTCTTGCAATTCAAATGTAAAACCTCCACGCTTGTCTCTCTTGAAAGAAGGGGAGGTGAAAGGGGGTTTAACGTCGCGTCCTCGATTATTGCACATTTATAGCGACGTGCATGCACCGCATGCGTGTGTGTGTGGCTGCTTGTACTAGTCCGGACTGATGCCGATTTATAGTGCTAGCACACTGAGATACCATGCCGCAGTTTAACATGAATACCCCGCTCAGACACAGTATACTGACTCCGAGCCGACCAGTCATTGTTTTAGCCCCTTAATGCCGAGCGCCAGACAGGGTAACAACAAGTACCATCTTTTAACGTCTTTTGGTATGAGGCGGCTGGGGATCGAACCCCGGACCTTCCGCTCTCCGGGCGGACGCTCTACCACTAGACCATGGAGGCGATCCTCTTGACAGAAGTACCTCTCAGAAGGTTACCGTGAGATAAGAAGATACCTACAATTTACAATAGAATAGACACAAGTGGGGTAGATTTATAAAAGAAGTGTCATAACATATCCTGATTCAATATTATCACTTGTCACAATCTGTTCGGTTATAACATCATGACAACGTTATACTTATCCATACTGCCTTTAAGTTATTTAATTATTAATTATTATTATTTTTATTCAATCAAACATTTGTGGTGAGGGGAAATTGGGTTTAACGTCGCGTCCAAGATTATTGCACTTATATAGCGACGTGCATGCACGTGTGTGTGGCTGCTTGTACTAGTCCGGACTGATGCCGATTTATAGTGCTAGCAGTTTAACATGAATACCCCACACACAGACACAGTATACTGACTCCGAGTCCTTGTTTTAGCCCCTTAATGCCGAGCGCCAGCCAGGGTAACAACAAGTACAATCTCCTAAAGTCTTTTGGTATGACGCGGCCGGGATCGACCCCGGATCTCCCGCTCTCCGAGCGGACGCTCTACCTCTAGACCACGGAGGCGGTCTCAAACATCTGTGGCTACATATGACGTATCTGTTTCAGGGATGTCAATGTTTGGGTATGGCGTGGGTGCTGGTGTCGCTGGGATGCTGGTTGTCATCATCATCGTTTTCTCCGTCTTCTACAGAAAATACAAGAAGATGAAAAGAGGTAAACATCCTAAATCAACTCAGACAAAAAATGTTATTGTTCATATGAAAAGCGAACTTGGACACAACTTAGTCGGATGAAGCGCAGTCAGTTGCCTTGACAATATGCCTTATTGTCCAAATGAATAACAAACTTTGGGATTCATTGCGTCGTTTTTCCGGCATTGTGCTTTCATCTGATGTCTTGAGCATGTACTTAATTATAATGCGTCAACACCAGAGAATAACCAGTCTCGATTATCCGAAGATTCCATTGGGAGTAAAAAGCAAAATAGCGTTGAATATGAATGGATCACTGAAAATCAGTGATGACACCAGGTGTTCGCGATAAGGATGAGCATGTCCTGAATTGCCGGTAGCACTTACCACTCACACAATCTACAGAAAACAGATTGCCTTATACATTTGATTACCAAATTATGTTTTTCACGAAAATGTACAGTTAACATGAAAGTCTATTTTTCAAACTGATTACAACAAACTCCTGACTGCAAGGCCTTAGGCAAGAACGTCAATTGTCTTTGCAACACAACACGTGATCATTGCAAGTGTTCATTAACAACTCCTTCATTTAACAAAGGGAGTCAATACATGATGTTCGTATCTAAGCTAAAAAGGGTTGGATGAGATGGTGAGGACACAGTAAACAATATACACTTGATACTATTTTTGGCCAAGCGGTCCATTGCATTGTATAGCCGTGAAGAGTTGCGCCCCTTCCCAGATTCAGGATTGGGTGTTTGAGTCTCAGTCTCTTCGTCATAGCATACATGGTTTCAGCTCGGGACTGTTCAAATCGACGAGCTGTCACACGGGCCTGAGCCACTTTTTGAAAAAATTAACATAAAATATTTTTAACAGTGATAATATTTTCTTAATTGATTGACGCCCCAACGAGAATCCAAATTATTGTTACCTTTCTTTTTCTTTTCAGCTCAGGATTTCCCTTACGCCTCAGCACAGCAGTATGTGAAACCATTTTTGAAATCACACATCAAACAGCTGAGCGAAACACAAATTCCCTATATGGAAAACTTATTTTACGTGATTTCATTCATGTACAAGTCTGAATAATATGTTGGGCACGGGTGGCCCAGTCATCTATGGCGCCGCGATTTGCTGTGCAGAGTTGCGTCCCTTGGGCACGCCAGAAACCTATGATTGTGGGTTCGAATCCCGTTTCGCCCCGATTATGTTTCTAGGTTTGTCAGAACCATACCCGTGCTCGTGGGTTTCACCGAAGTGGTAAACGTCTAAGACCTGCATCACTTCGGGCTTTCCTCCCACATTAAGCTGACACGCCGTGATATAACTTGAATACTGTTAAAAGTGGTGTTAAACCCAACTCACTCACTCACTGAATCATATCTAATGTATTCATTCAAACACATCCGATGATTGGCTATTGCTGGTGGCTTCTGAGCAGGTGCCATGACGTCATCCCGTGCTACATTAACCTGTAAATGTTCTTAACGTTACTAACAAAATATTTTATTATTCACTTTTATCTGCAACACAAAATATTACGCCCCGGACGTCAAACACGCGGTATATTAGTGATGCAACAGAATATTTCATTTTTATGACGTCATGTTATGTTCATGGAGTTGGCTGTCGCACGTTTCTTGTTACTCTGATATATATACTTCTCAAAAGATGTTAAGGGTCAAGCGATACTTTCATATTACTATAGTTAATCTGTTATGTCATGGACCGCGTCCGTGGTCTAGTGGCCGAGCGTCTGCCCGGAGAGTGGAAGGTCCGCGGATCGAACCCCTGCCGCGTCATACCAAAAGACGTTAAAAGATGGTACTTGTTGTTAACCTGTCTGGCGCTCGGCATTGTGGAGCTTAAACAAGGATTGGTCGGAGTCAGTATACTGTGACTGAGTGTCGTATTCATGTAAAACTGCGGCATGGTATCTCAGCGTGCTAGCACTATAAAATCGGCATCAGTCGGACTAGTACAGACAGACAAACATGCACGTGCATGCACGTCGCTGTATAAGTGCAATAATCTTGAACGCGATGTTAAACCGCTTTTCACCTCACCTGTCATGACATGACAAATTAACTGTAGTCGGGTGGACCTTAACTTATTCTGAGTAGCATAATAGAGAATAGAAATGTTATTTTGAATTTATAAAACTTTAAGTTGATGACCAAATTGATATGACGTTTGTATTTACCTAGGTTGCCCAATGCTGCGATAGACCTCAACTACTACCAGGAACTCCCCAACCCTCAGCTTGTGGACGGGGGATACACCCTAGCGGGTGAGCACCGTGCTGAGGGTAAGGAATTATGATCGTTTTGAAAAGTACAGTGTTGTTTTGGAGTTCCTCTAGTGAAACGTTTATAGTGTAGTGTAGCAGGGCGTGGAGTCATCCCACAGAAGACATCCTTACCTTGTCAGCTTGCTGACGGGGTTAACCACTTTGGTCATGAGGACAACGTATCCGACCACGGATCGGAAGGTACGTGGTTCGTACCCCATCACAATAATCGAAAAAGGTAGGGTCGTTACAGTAGCAGTCAATGCTTACTGGGTTAAGTGTGCATGTCTTTAACCAGAAGGCTTTGACGTTAGAAGAACATCAAGTCAGTACGGCGGAACTCTGGTGGTAAGGAAGAACCTTTTTCCGGGTGAGGTGAGTTGAGGTGAGGTTTTGCGTGGTGAGGTGAGGTTAGGTGAGGTTAGTTGAGGTGGGTGTGGGTGTGGGGAGTCGAGGTGTGTAAGGTGTAATATCTTGCAGTGTGATTAATGATTATCGGGGTAAGGACAAACACCCCGATGCTGAGGGTGAGGATGAGGATGAGGGTGAGGATGAAGGTGGGGGTTAAGAACAAACCCTGACTAAACACTTTGGGGGTGGGTAGAACATCCTTAGGGGAGTTGAAGCAGATACCGATAGATATCAGCGTCAGTAGTAGAAGTAGTGGCAGCAACAGTGATAGTGGTAAAAGTCGTTGTACTTGCAATAGAAAAAGTATTTCTAAACCAGAACGCTTTGAAGTAAGAAGAACATCAAGCCAGTACGGCGGAACTCTGGTGGTATGGAAGAACCTTTTGCGGGGTGAGGTGAGGTGAGGTGAGGTGAGGTGAGGTGAGGTGAGGTTTTGCGTGGTGAGGTTTTGCGTGGTGAGGTGAGGTGAGGTGAGGTGAGGTGGGTGTGGGGAGTCGAGGTGTGTAAGGTGTTATATCTTGCAGTGAGATTAATGATTATCGGGGTAAGGACAAACACCCCGATGCTGAGGGTGAGGATGAGGGTGGGGGTGGGGGTGGGGGTGGGGTGTTGGTGTGGGAGTGGGAGTTAGGAACAAACCCTGACTGAACTCTTTTGGGTTTTGTAGAACATCCTTAGGAGTGTTGAAGAAGATACCCCTAAATAGAAGCGTCAGTAGTAGAAGCAACAGTGATAGTGGTAACAGTCGTGGTACTTGCAATAGTAGAAGTATTAACAATAGTAGGAGTGGTAGTAGTAGTAGTAGTAGTAGCTTCAGTAGAAGTAATATTAGTACAGGTAGCACTGGCACTGGTCGAAGTATTATAAGTATTACCGATATAAACGGTTGTAGTAGTAGAAGTAGTAAAAGTAACAGTAGTAGTAGTGGTGGTGGTAGAAGTAGTAGTGGTAGTCGTAGTAGCAGTAGTAGTAGTAGTAGTAGTAGTAGTAGTAGTAGTAGTAGTAGTAGTAGTAGTAGTAGAAATATCATAAACAGACCCGTCAACTACACATGACATCATACATCTTGCCCTTGTAGTGTTCACAACCAAGGTTGACGTGAAGGCAATTGACGGCACAGACCCCACCACAGCTGTCAACCCGATTTACGAACGCATCCACAACGACAGCGTCTTATCTAAGTAAGGACAACCCTGGACACACGTCGGCCGTCATGGGGGTACCAAGGTCGCAGCGAACGTTGACGTAGAAGTCAATTGCATCAATGACAGATTTCCACTACATATGCTTTGACATGGCAAACATAGTCCAGTAGGCAGTGCATGCTTTTCTCAATGTGTGTTGCGTTGTCATTTGTGACAGATTTAAAATATACAGTCAAGTCTCGTTAATCCGACACTCGTTAATCCGACAATCGGCTTTATCCGACACTAATGATGGGAACCGATTAAATCAGTGCTATTTATTCCCGTTAATCCGACAATCTCGCACTCCGACTCCGACACACCTAATTTGCAACAAATTACCGAAATCACTCATTAATCAGTCTCGTTAATCCGACACAGTGATCAGCGTACTCCGTGGTCATCTGCCCGCGAGTACACAGCCCGCGATAATCAGGTTTTACTTTCTTCAAAGTATATAGGCCCACGACATGCTCGCCATTTGACGTTTTTCGAAAGCGTCACAAATGTTCTGCACTTGACCCGGCGGTGAGAGGGCTCTGGTCAGTGTCCACCATCTTCCCGAGGCAAGAGAGTTAACTGACTTTGAAAGTCCAGTTTCCACCCTTGCCGAACTAGGCTGGAATTCCTGGGCTCGATCGTAGCGCCACCAGTGGCTATTACGAGTTATGTCCTTTCTATGCCTCTCCTATTGACCAATCAGATTCAGCCTCTCGTATCACTTGCATTTGTTTCAAACAAAACGGTCAAGATCGATAATCAAGATCTATATGTGATAAAAAACGAGTCTTACATCGCGAAGTGCATCAAATCACGTGAGCACCTTGATTAAAAACATGAAAAGATTTAGAAAATGTAAGTTGACAAGGAGTTAGCGGTGCACATGCTTTGCAAATCCTGCAGTCGACCGAAATCTGCATGATACTCTACGAACCGGATTTCGATTTCGGTGCGCGATTTTGATTGGACTATGCATAGACTCGTTAGTCCAGCCAAAATGTAACTCCATAATACCAGCCTAGTTCGGCATGGGTGGAAACTGGACTTTTATAGTCAGTTAACTCCCTTGCCTCGGGAAGGTGGTGTCCACTGACTACACAGACACGTTTCAGTTCGCATTGGGATGCTGTGAGTCAAAGATACACATCAGCAACCTCCATTACCCCCTCAAGTATAACTCGTCCCTGTCATCGTGTTACTGTATGTTGAGATTATCACTTTGCAAAAAACATATTCTTTGTCTCGCATGTTCACGTGCATCGTCATACATAAGAGGAAACGTATGACGCGTGGACCCTGACTATATTTTCGAGACGGTGTTTCTTGTTTGTTAAAACTGCTGTAGATTGTGCATGGATCAAAACCATTTGGCAAGATACAATGCCTTTTGCGTTCAATGGAATCTCTTTGGGCGGATAATCGAGACTGGTTATTCTCTAGCGATGACGTTTTACGTTTTGTGTTCCATTGTTCATAAGTGAGTGAGTGGGTGAGTGAGTGAATGAGTGAGTGAGTAAGTGAGTGAGTGAGTGAATGGGGTTGGGTGAGGTGGGATGAGTGAGTGGGGTTGGGTGGGGTGAGTGAGTGAGTGGGGTTGGATGAGTGAGTGAGTGAGAGGGGTTGGGTGGGGTGAGTGAGTGAGTGGGTTGGGGTGGGCTTGGGTGAGTGAGTGAATGAGTAAGTGAGAGTGAGTGAGGTAGGTAGGTAGGTGGGGTGGAGTGAGTGAGTGAGTGAGTGAGTGAGTGAGTGAGTGAGTTAGACGTTGCTTTAAACAGTATTCCAGTTATATCACGGCAGCCCTTCGCACGCTGTCGCTTACTCACTCATTCACTGACGGTTGCTTTTTGTACTCGTGCACTGCTGTATTTGTGTAGCTTCTTGTGCAGTGAATAAACATTATCTCTCTTTGTTTTTAAGAGTTTATAGAGTCAGCATAATTATGGCACATGATGTATGTATACTGAACCGCAAAAGAAACGTCGCCCCAAGTAACATTGCATGAAAATTTGTCATTTAAATATCTGGGTAATATTTGTCAAATTTCTAAAATTTAACATTACCTTGTCCTGAAAAATGAAATTTAATGATAAAAAAACAAAGCAGATGACAATAAAACCGATCGCCCAAACGCATCACGCAACGGCCATGGTAACACGATGCACGTAAGTTCCGTGCAAATTGAAATGCACATGCATTCCCCTATTTCTTGCCCTATACAAATCCACCCACATCGGATAACATTCATTCGTTATTGAAATGCTACCACATGCCATGTGACCACCGGACTTCAGGATCATCAGATTGTGCGACAGCATCTTCAAGATCGCTTTGTTACTGCTGCGGAAACTGCTCGACAGACCATGGGGACACACCAGCGATACATTAGTGCGGACACCGTACGTCGACGATTGACGAGAAGACACCTCCACTGGCACAGGCCACACCGAGGACCAATTCTGACACCACGTCATCGCCGGGACCGTCTTCAGTGGGCAACACAGCACCAGCATTGGCGCCACCAACAGTGGAGAAGAGTCCTCTTCTCAGACGAAAGCCGTTACTGTATCTCAACAGCAGATGGCAGAGAGAGAGAGAGAGAGTCTGGCGACGCCGTGGGGAACGTTATTCGGATGCTTGTGTTGTTGAGAGAGACTCGTGGGGTGGTCCGAGCATCATGGAGTGGGGTGGAATTGGTGTTGCACAGAGGGTCGGCCATGTGGTCTTCCAGAACATCGGTCCAGGGAGAGGCAATGGTGTCACAGCAGCTCGGTACATTGATCAAATATTGAGACGACACGCCATACCTCATTTGGCACATCGCCGCAACCACGAGTTTAAGCATAACGCCCGTGCCCATACTGCGAGAGCAACAAGAGACTTCCTCCAGCAGAATGGCATCAGAACCATGCAGTGGCCTGCCCGCAGTCCCGATTTAAATGCCACTGAGCACCTGTGGGACGAGATTCAAAGACGGCTGAATGACGTCCGACCAAGGCCGACAACTGCAGCTGAGCTGCGTCAGGCGTTCCTCAGAGTGTAGGCTCAAGTGCCTATGGCCTTCATCAACCGCCTCATCCATTCCATGTATCGACGTTGCACGGCAGTCATCAATGCACATGGCGGACACACGAGATACTGACTTGTGATGCCATTTTCTCAGAGACTAGAGTTGTGTTTCACTTTAAGAACATTTGATGCTTTAAATTCAACCTTGATGATCAGTTTTGCCAAGTTTCATCTTTTTAATATGTCTCAAAGTATGTTTACAGTGTTTGGACAAATACGGTTTCTCATATATCTATCCATGGTGACGTTTCTTTTGCGGTTCAGTATAAATTTCAGACCTTGGAACATCCTTTTTTGTGATAAATGAATGTGGGAAGCGTTGCTAGGAGCATGACTGATTTTAGTAAATTTCCATCAATTACCTTGCTTCCCTTCACCCGGGGTATTGCATTAACTGGGCCACGCTCCACAAAGCAATGTTAGAGCTATACGACCATCGTAGGCTTATGTTAAAGTATAGTGGTCACGATAATCTTAACGCTGAGGATGCTTTGTGGAACCAGGTCTTTGAAGCTTAGGCTATAAATACATTTTTCTTGGGCACATTTTTCTCAAAAGTGAGGAGGGCGGTGGGACTTGTTTGGACCGAGATATTAACCCCCCCCCCCCCCCCCCCCCGTCATCAGTGTTGCGGAACACACGTCTTCAGCGGGGTTTTTAGTTATAAGCAGAAGAATCTCTGCTCTTTCAACAAAATGGGTAAGTACGTATCGTGTGACTGGTGTGTTAACATAGCGTCGTCTCATGGCAGGATGTGTGGTGCCAGTCAACATGCGCATATGTATTCATGCAAATTAAGCCGCGGGAGCTACATGTACCGGTATGCCCGTGAAGATCCGGGGTAGAATATGTCTTCAGCAACCCATGCTTGCCATAAAAGGCGACTATGATTGTCGTAAAAGGCGACTAACGGGATCGGGTGGTCAGGCTCGCTGACTTGGTTGATGCATGGCATCGTATCCCAATTGCGTGTACCGATGCTCATGATATCAATCCCTGGATTGTCTGGTCCAGACTCGATTATTTACAGACCGCCGTCCTATAGCTGGAATATTGCTGAGTGCGGCGTTAAACAACAAACCAAACCAAAAACATGTACCGGTAGGGCAGGACATGTTACCCTTTTCGCGAACACCTGGTGTCATCACTGATTTTTAGTGATCCATTCATATAATTATACGCCGAAACAGATAAATAATTCAACGCTGGCTTTTTAATTTTTAATTTATATTTTGATTTGTAGCCCCTACATACCACGTGACCAGGTGCTTGAAAAGTAGGCGATATTAAACAGTATAAAAAAAATGACAGATGAGAAAGTGGATAGGAGTTTTGGGGAAAGATATAGAAGATTGTGGTATTTTCTGTTTGCAAATATGGGGCACAGGTGGCCCAGTCGTCTAAGTCGCGATTCGCTGTGCAGAGTTGCGTCTCTTTGGCACGCCAGAAACCTATGATTGTGAGTTCCAATTCCGGTTAGCCCCGATTATGTTTCTAGGTTTGTCAGCATCAAACCCGTGCTTGTGGGTTTCACCAAAGTGGTAAACGTCTGAGACCTGCATCACTTCGTGCTTTCCTCCCACATTAAGCTGACACCGCGATATAACTGGAATACTGTTAAAAGCGGCGTTAAATCCAACTCACTCACTGTTTTCAAATATGCAGCAAACCAGAGCATTTGATTTGAAATGATGCGTTATCGCACCTATGTATGAATTTTTCAATGTTCTAATTTTGTTGTATCATTTTCTGCAGCTAAATGATATTTAAGTTATTTTCCTTTTATTTCCATAAATATATGTAATGCTTTATAATTATGAAAACGTGACCAAGTAGAAAGCTCTGGATTAATAAAAATTCTAACTTTAAGAAAATCATAGAAGAGATGGTAGAGTCTGTAGATATTCCTATTTTGTATAGAAATGACTGTGTTGTTATAATGCGATGTAATACTGGTATTTTATTCTGAAAGTTTCTTGTTTTATTGTCAATGCTGCATTGATTGATATATTTAAAACATACACATGTTCTTTTGATAGCGGTACTCAAATTTAGATTCCCATATCATGGCTAATTTGTTTAATGGTTCACTCGTCTTATCACACAACTTTTGATAGATAAACTTTCATATTAAAAGACAATAACATCACTCTTTGTCGATTCGTTTTTGATTGAAACAAACTGGTCATGTTTGAGAAAGTTAATAAAGTCTTTTGGAAGTGCTTTTATTAATTTAAAATGTAATAAGTATGTCCCAGTAAGATTAAGACGTTCTTTTAATACGTTGAATTCATGTAAATGACCTGATTCAGAAAATAGGTCATGCACGTTTCTTAACCCATTGTCGCGCCATGTAATGAATAACGCGAAATCTAGTGTTTAGTGTTTAGTTTAGGATTGGAAGTTTCATGAATTCGTCTATGTTTCTGATTTTGTCTTTGCTATGCAGCTAATTAGACTGTAAACAACATCTTGCCAGAATGTGTTTTGCAAATCTTTATTTATGTCTTGAAGTTTTTCTTTTTAAGATTGAAGATAGTACCATTTCCATTAGGGCGTAGACTTTCGTTTGCTAATAGTTTTCATGGGCCGCTTGATGATAAAAATCTCTTAATCCATTTTATCTTCATATATTTTTTAAGATGTACCATATCAATCATATTCAAACCACCTTTTTCATATACATTGTTTATATTTTTTCTCTATTGTTTATCACTCTACCCCGACCAAACAAACTTGAACTTAATTGTTTAATTTTAAAGAAGTCTCTACTGGGGCTGGGGAGCGCCACAAACAAATGAGTAAACAGTGGGATTTGTGTATAGTTATTTTTCCTCTAAGAGTTAGAGATCTATTCGCCCATGAAAATAATACTTTTCTTGCCTTTACAAACGTTTTTCTCGTAGTTTACCGCGGTCATATCGTTCAGATGTGTATTGACAAATACCCCAAGGATCTGAAAAGGCTCTTTTGACCATCGTAGGGATGTATGGGGGCAGAGGTTTTCCTTACATCACTGCCTTTCTACGAACCTAACCATATCGCCATACTTTGTTCACAATCTATTTTAAGGCCTGAGCACATTGCAATTTTTTCAGAAGTGAAATGAGTTTCTTAAGACTAGCTTCCGACCCATCCAGAGTAAACTTCGCATCGTCTGCATATATTCTTGCCGTCAAAGGCAACCATGCTTGTCGTAAGAGGCGACGAACGGGATCGGGTGGTCAGGCTCGCTGACTTGGTTGATGCATTTCATCGTATCCCAAATGCGTAGATCGATGCTCGTGACATGAATCAATCAATCTAGACACGATTATTTACAGACCGCCGTCATAAAGCTGTAATATTACTGAGTACGACGTAAAACAAGAAACAAACAAAACCAAAGCCAAACTTCAGAGTCAATAAAATTCATTAGGGGTCACGGTCACGGGGCAGGATGAAAAGTTGGTTTCATTATCTTCAGTGTATAAAATTCCCCTAAGTTTCAGCCAGACAACCGGACTGGCAGCATTGCAAAGTTACCAGACCAGATAAAATGTTGACAGTCCACAATGTTCTAGGCCAACGAACAAAAATAACAAAAGGGTAAACATAAGAATAGAGCTGTTTAATTTCAGTTCTCAGAAAATAACAATAAACTGGAGGATTGTCAACTTAGTAACTTTATCCCCCGACCATCGGGCGTGCAACTTTTCAAAACTGACCGTCGGCCGTCAAAATAGACCGTCTCGGGCTGTCGGGCAGGCAGGTACAGTAAACTACGGATATAACGAACACGCTTATAACGAACTGACGGATATAACGAACTTACTTTTTTGTCCCGACTTTTTGGTGTAGTTATACTGTAGATATGCTTATAACGAGCTACGGTTATAACGAACAGAAATTAGTAGTCCCTTTGAGTTCGTTATAACCGTACTTTACTGTATTTTAAACACTGTTATCTTGTGCGCCATACAATAGTGGTATGCTGGAAATGAAAAATCGGGACAAGCTGAGGCAACGGACTACGAGCAACGCCAGGCGTTCGTCTCTTTTGTGTGTAGTAAGTGAAGGATGCTGAAACTAGTGACAATGTCTAAATGTCTCGTATATGTGGTGCGGGGTGCGTGGTGCGGGGTAAATAGTGCTATGACTAAGGTTGGTTGGTTGGTTGGTGTTGTTTAACGCCGCACTCAGCAATATTGCAGCTACATGACGGCGGTCTGTAAATAATCGAGTCTGGACCAGACAATCCAGTGATTGATATCACGAGCATCGATCCACGCAATTGGGATCGATGACATGCAACAACTAAGTCAGCGAGCCTGACCACCCGATCCCATTAGTCGCCTCTTACGACAAGCATAGTCGCCTTTTGCGGCAAGCATGGGTTGCTGAAGACCTATTCTACCCCGGAATCTTCACGGGCCCTATGACTAAGGAACATCATTGCATGATGACTAAGGAACAGCATTGCATGATCCAGTTGATTAAACTTCCTTGGCGAGCTGGTGCGCGTAGGCAGAAGGCACTCTCCGAACCCTGATCATAACAAACTTCGCATTAAAACTGCCACCAACTGCGATGCTAATTAAAATCTCGTGATATCTCTGTATCGCAATCTCACGGCCCTAACTGAAGTCGTTAAAGCAATGTCCCAGTATTGATATGTGACACCCTTCATTTTTCAAGTCATCAAATGGTAAATAAATGGAAAAGAAAGAGTATGCTATTGTGAACATTAATTCGTTGTTTGCTTTTTATTCAGATCTGTGTCTTACACTTTAAAGGTTTGGTTTGGTTTGATTTGTTGTTTAACGCCGCACTCTGCAATATTCTAGCTATACGACGGCGGTCTGTGAATAATCGAGTCTGGACCAGACAATCCAGGGTTTGTCATCATGAGCATCGATCCACACAATTGGGGCACGATGACATGCATCAACCAAGTCAGCAAACCTGACCACCCGATCCCGTTAGTCACCTCTTACGACAAGCATAGTCACCTTACAGCAAGCATGGGTTGCTGAAAACCTATTCTACTCCGGATCTTCACGGGTCTACACATTAAAGAAACCCCTTGTGTTGATCAACTTAGATTTTAACAGTTTATACCTCATCATATCCATTGTTTAAGTCTTATTTATGTTTGTTTTATTATTTGGACGCTTATGATCTCTTTTGATTACTTTATTTTGGCATGAAAAGTTTATACATTATTGCATTAAACTAATATTATTTATTAAACCCTTATGTTGTATCTGTGTTTCAAGTAACGGTAAATGATGCTCAATGGGCATTTCACATCACAGTCAACAGCTGTTTCATATCACAGCCGTACAAGTTTATAACCCTGTCCAGTGACTGTGACATGCAAGATATGGCCTTTTTAATTGGAAGAGTTGAAATGATTATCAATGAATAAGTACGAGATCTCAATGTCAAAGATAATGGTATTGCTTACGAACGACCGCTTTGGTGAGGATGGTTGTAGTGAGGTCGAGATTGTTTTCAAGCGGATGAGTGAGTGAGTGTGTAGGGTTTAACGCCGCTTTTAACAGTATTCAAGTTATATCACGGCGTGTCAGCTTAATGTGGGAGGAAAGCCCGAAGTGATGCAGGTCTCAGACGTTTACCACTTCGGTGAAACCCACGAGTACGGGCATGCTGCTGACAAACCTAGAATCATAATCGTGGCGAACCGGGATTCGAACCCACAATCATAGGTTTCTGGCGTGCCCAAGGGACGCAACTCTGCACAGCGAATTGCGGCGCCTTAGACGACTGGGCCACCCGTGCCCCCACGAGGTATACAGAAATGCATTAGTGATGTGAGAAAATGAGATGGTGACGTCACTTGTTGAAGCCATGGTATGGAAAGGCTCCAGGCTATTTATCGTAGCAGAATGGAATACATTGGATCGGGTGTTCAAACACGCTTGGTTGATGCATGTCATCGTATTGCGTGGATCGATGCTCATGGTGTCAGTCACTGGATTGTCTGGTCCAGGCTCGATTATTTACAGACCGCCATCATAAAGCTAGAATATTGCTAAGTGCGGCGTTAAATAACAAACAAACAAACATATTAAAAAGAAACATACAAAAACAAATTTGTTGATAATACAAAAACAGATTCCCATTCATTCTCTCTGTGGCGATTTTAACCACTTAAAGCTGTTCTGAATCTAAAAAAAGACAATGACAAAACCCACTGAATAAGTATACTTACTCAAGTATATCAATAATGTAAGGGCGGTATATACGGTCACACGGTATATATGGAGCCTGAGCTGTCAATCAGACGCGTCACACACAAAACAGTTGGTTGGTTGGTTGTTTAACGCCGCACTCAGCAATATTCCAGCTATATGACGGCGGTCTGTAAATAATCGAGTCTGGACCAGACAATCCAGTGATTGATATCATGAGCATCGATCCACACAATTGGAATACGATGGCATGCATCAACCAAGACAGCGAGCCTGACCACCCGATACCGTTAGTCGCCTTTTACGACAAGCATAGTCGCCTTTTACGGCAAGCATGGGTTGCTGAAGACCTATTCTATCCCCGGAATCTTCACGGGTCCACACATGACGGACACGCGAGTTGGTATTGGCCTGTGTGTGTCATAATGTTCAACTTCAGAAAAATACAAGAGTCATTTTCATGGTAGCATTATTCTCTTAAGTCAAACAATGTCACGTACACCTTAACGGAAAACAAATTGTATTCATATTATTTAAAGTGTTGAGGAACCGATGCACCATGTCTATGTCCCATAAATACAAACAATAAACAAACATCCTGGGACGGTGGGGTAGCCACGGGTTAAAACATTAGTTCGTCACGCCGAATATCCAGGTTCACCTCATGTGATCGTGTAAGGCAGGCGATCTTTCCTCAAGGGAAGTGAACGTTTTCCACTTCGAGAGGTACGTTTGCAAACATCTTTTCAGCGAAGCATTTTCCTATTTCTCTCGAGTTCTCAGACTTTATGCTAAAACAATTTCAATTATGTAAAAGAAAAGACACCGAAGTATTATTTCGCCAAGCATGAACCTTTTAGTCGCTAAACTCTTGACAGCCGTCGGACAAGTCAGAAGTAAAATATTTTTGAGATAGATAGCCATAGAATGGATTGCATTGTTCGTCAATTCATACAAACTTTCCGCATTCAAAGCGTATTGGGGCAGGGGGTGGTGTTCGATTACCCCCATAGGTAAATATGTGAAGCCCTTTTCTCTTGTCCATGGGGGGCGGTCAGGTAGCCTAGTGGTTAAAGCGTTCGCTCGTCACGCCGAAGACCCGGGTTCGATTCCCGACATGGGTACAATGTGTGAAGCCCATTTCTAGTGTCCCCCGCCGTGATATTGCTGGAATATTGCTAAAAGCGGCGTAAAACCTCACTTACTCACTCACTCACTCTTGTCCATGGTGGTGATATTGCTGGAATATTGCCAAAAGCGGCGTAAAACCATACTCACTCACTCACATCTTTAACACCAGACACAAATATAAAACACTGCCTCTATTGGTTAATAGCGGGATTAACGTAGGGGACTTAACTGTGCAGAGCGAATACGAGGGCTGGTCAAAAAGTTCTAAGCCTGGCTTATTTTAAACTATGGGCCATAACAAAGTGTCTGTTTAGGCCGTTAGTATAATAATGAGAGCCAGTTGATCGTGATAGGGCCCATATGGACACAGAAATGGAAAAGAACGAGTACCGAGCATCATCAAGTTTTTATCTTCAGAGAAAAGTACTTCCTAAGAAATTCAGGACCGCATGTCACAAGTGTATGGGGATAAGAGTCCCAGCTATTCCAGTGTTAAACTTTGGGCAGCTATATATGTTTAAGGCTGGGAGAACAAGCCTTGATGATGACCCTAGGTCTGGACGTCTCTCAACTTCCATCAATGAAGATTTAATCAAGGAGACTGAAAAACTAGTACTGTCAGATAGACGTATTACAATTGCTGAACCTGAGGAGGACGCAGGTCTAAGCCATGGATCCATTGAAAACATTATTCATGAATATTTACAGATGAATAAGATATCTGCTCGTCGGGCGCCAAAGTTTCTAAATTCTGATCTTAAAGAAAAAAGAACTGACATTGCCAGAGAAGATTTCGAGCTAACTGAGGAGGATTTCGTCGAATTCTAAAAGACATTGGTAAGGGATGATGAAACGTGGGTCTACCACTATGATCCCGAGTCAATCCATAGAATGACACCATTCCAGTTTTCCAGCACCAAAGAAATTTAAGTCTTCAAGATAAGTGAAGAAAGTTATGGACTCTGTACTCTGGGATGCAAAGGGTGTGATTCTTGTTGATTACTTAGAAAGTGAAAAGACGATTACCGGTGCCCACTATGCTGATTTGCTTCATCGCCTGAGTGATTCTATCAAAGAAAAGCGGCGAGGAATGCTGACTGCTGGAGTTCTACTCCTTTATGACAATGCCTCTTCTCACAACTCTCGACTTGCAAAGGCTGTTGTGCGACAACATGGGTTCGAAGAGCTTCCCCACCCTTCATACTCGTCAGACCTGGCACCAAGTGATTTTCAAATGTTTCCTAAACTGAAAGAAAACCTTCGTGGAAAGTGTAGTGCCGACTTCAAAGCTGCCGTGAATGTTTTTTTTGAGTGACGTCAGAAAAATTCCTCCCGACTGGAATTGAAACGATATGAGAAGTGTATTGAAAAGGCGGGAGATTATGTTGAAAAAAAAGATTAAAAACACTTTCCTTATTGTTGTTTTTGTGTGTTAGGCTTAGAACCTTTTGACCAGCCCTTGTATGAGTGAGTGAGTGAGTGAGTATGGTTTTACGCCGCTTTAAGCAATATTCAGCAATATCACGGCGGGGGACACCAGAAATGGGCTTCACACATTGTACCCATGTCGGGAATCGAACCCGGGTCTTCGGCGTGACGAGCGAACGCTTTAACCAGTAGGCTACCCGACCGCCCCGCCCTTGTATGAAGCTTAGTAATGCAGCATGAACCTTTTTTGGCTAAGATTCTGAAGCTAACTAAATGCATGGATAGAGACCAATTAGTGACAGAATCTTACCCAAACGGTTGATGGAGCACAACATCCTGCCCCGCCGTCCGCTTCCATGTCACCTTCATCAACATCTGAGGTTAAGAATACAAAACTGAAAAGACTGGTGGCCTACATGGGTCTAGGAGAACGTTTTTTGCGAACTCAACGTCGTCAGTTTGTGGATGAAAGTGTTATGGTATGGAGTAGCATCAGAACTAATTGTAGAAGACAACGCTTCAATGTTCATATTTATTTGAATTGGGTACACCGACATCGACGGGACGACATCCTTCGAGATCAGCTGAAGGTCCGGGGTTCGATCCCCGGCCGCGTCATACAAAAAGACGGTTAAAAGATGGTACTTGTTGTTACCCTGTCTGGCGCTCGGCATAAAGGGGCTAAAATAAGGACTGGTCGGCTCGGAGTCAGTATACTGTGTCTGAGTGGGGTATTCATGTTAAACTGCGGCATGGTATCTCAGAGAGCTAGCACTATAAATCGGCATCAGTCCGGACTAGTTCAAGCAGCAACAAACACACACACACGTGCATGCACGTCGCTATATAAGTGCAATAATCTTGGACGCGACGTTAAACCCAATTTGACCTCACCTCACCTCCTTCGAATTCATGTTCTACCCTTTGTGCAAAGGCAGGGACGTAACGTCACGTTGCAGCAGGATAATGCCCGCCCACGCGTTGCACGTGTTGCAACAGATTTGTTTGAGGCAGCATAACATAGCTGAACTGCCATGGTCGGCTGTTTCTCCAGACCTCTCCCCATAGAAATTGTCTGGGATCAGATGGAACGACGCTTAAGACAGAACCAGAACCAGCCAGTATCGCCAGCTAAGATAGGCCAACGCAGATGGTGGTGGTCACACCCGATATTCAGAGCTTGTCTCTTTGTCTCCTGTTACCAGGGTAAAAGGCGACTATGCTTGTCGTAAAAGGTGACTATGCTTGTCGTAAAAGGTGACTATGCTTGCCGTAAAAGGCGACTAAGCTTGTCGTAAAAGGCGACTAACGGGATCGGGTGGTCAGGCTCGCTGATTTGATTGATGCATGTCATCGATCCCAATTGCGTGGATCGATGCTCATGATATTAATCATTGGATTGTCTGGTCCAGACTCGATTATTTACAGACCGCCGTCATATAGCTGGAATATTGCTGAGTGCGGCGTTAAACAACAAACCAACCAACCAACCTGTTACCAGGCATGGGTTTCGTCAATGAATTTGTTATTTTAAAACATCGATCAGACGAATGATCCAATATGATGTCGTTATTTTGATATTATAACATTTACACCACTTTATATGAAGCACGCGTACTTTTTTCCGTTAGTATATATAATCCGGTGCTTGAAGTTACGTCAGAAACGTGTTAAAAGTGGCAGAGACCCTGGAACTACCAAGGATTTGACATAAAGAAGAACGGAAATTGAAGAGTCTGAATGATATACTGCAAAGGGAGGTAAACGTGTTGTTACTGATCACGTGGGTCCTGAGGACGGGTCAAATCGCGTTCAGCAAGGCATGAAGGCAGCTTCGGTTGTTCAAGACCAGATATTCCCAATATCACGTTCGATGGACGTTCGATCTTTTATTCTCACAAAGGCAGGGCCCTGAGGGAGGGTATTCATCGCCATTACGATTTTGCATTTCTATCTTTGAATACCAGATGGGCATTTCTAAATGTGACGCATCATTGACCAAAATGATTTTGACTTTAAGTATTAGTCTGTCTTACAGACCCTGATACAAATATATATCAAATACAGCCCATGCAAGTCTATAATGTTTGGCAAGTCTAGATCACTGCAGTATCAATGAAGAGAGTCACTGGGCTCCTTTTTATTATATTTTTATTAAGATAACACTTTCAGTTATCTTATTTACGATATGTTCATTTCAGAGACTAGATTTTAGTCTATTTAAGTATATGCCCCAGTGTTTTTTAGGTGAACAATTGACTTGCCTTTGCATGTGTTTTGTGACGGGTACCACCGGTGGGACAGGATACGCTGACCTTTGTGCGAACATCTGGTATCATCACTATTTGATGGTGGTTCATAAACATATAATTTCGATACACGTATCTCTAGAATCGTACAATTTAGCAGATTTCTTATGATTAGGGAAAGTGTGAGTTTTTTTACAAAGCAAACTAATCAACACTAAGAAAATCAATATTGAGTAAGTGTGGCAGATTCCTCTCTCCCTCTGTGTGTGTGTATGTATTAAATACTTCTTACATTTATTACATATGCCAGAAAACCGCCTGCCTCGAAAATGTTTCAACACACTATCTTTGTATGACAGAAAGGGGAAATGTAACACATGTCAGAAAGCTTCTAAAATGTCAGAATTCAGGATTTGGTGATGTTTGGATGTCGCATGTAACCGGAAACAACAGGTGTTTCATTAATTTTCTGCACAGCGTTGGAAAGATAATATCTTGGCAATATGGCGATTTATGCTATAGAACCAACATGTCGTTCTATGCGCAGTTTAAGTTCATAACTGTTATCCTTTATTCATGTTAATAAATTCCGTCCAGGGCCCACTTGCACAAAGCGATCTTAGCGCTAAGATCGCTTTGTGCAAGTGGGCCCAGGTCATACGTTGTTCACGTCAGTGTGAAGTCGAGGTAGGAAGGAAACTTATCATCCCACACAAAGAACCTGTAGTTCCTGGGCGGTATTCATAAAAGGACTGCCCAAAAAATTGTCTTGGAAAAAAGTTACCTTTTTACCTTTTTTACCGTTTCTGACTTAAGTTTTAAGATTTTGCGTAAGTCATATTCATAAAGCGACTTAGTCTTAAGTTTTACCAATTTGAAAAACTTAAGTTTTGACTTAAGAAAAATATTTGTTTCTTTATTGATTCCGCTCCTGGTTCTTACCAAAATATCTGGTTTCGTGGAAGAATTTCTGTTCTTGCTGGTGTGCCTCAATATTAATGCATCAGCCTGTCGTGGCGGTAGCCGTAAAGATTTACGTTATGTATGTGATGTAAATGCAATCATGAAACACAACTAAATGAACCCAAGACAGCGTGGCAAATGTATGTCCATAATTTTAGCGGTAAGATAATCATGTGTTGAAGTTCAGTAAGGGTTTCAAAAGTTTTTATGGTAGACATGTCGAGGTAATTAACTAATTTGACATATTACTGGCAAAACTGATTCCCGATTCAATTCCCTAATTCGACCATTTTGTGTCATATGTTCCCGTGTTTGTTCAGGTGAACATTTACCTTGCCTTTGCATGTGTTTGTGGGGCAGGATACGCTCATTTTGTCGCGAACACCTGGTATCATCACTGTTTAATGGTGAATGAAAAACGCATGCTTTTCATGTCCTAGTCGTACATTGGACTCTTTTATGTTGAGAGTCTTTATGATTTTAGTCGCTTTTAATAAAAGGAGGCACGGTTGGATCAGTCGTCCAAGGCGCCGCAATTAGATGTGGGCACGCCAGAAACCTATGATTGTGGGTTCGAATCCCGGTTCGCCCCGACTATGTTTCTAGGTTTGTCAGCACCATACCCGTGCTCGTGGGTTTCACCGAAGTGGTAAACGTCTGAGACCTGCATCACTTCGGGCTTTCCTCCCACATTAAGCTGACACGCCGTGATGTAACTTGAATACTGTTAAAGGCGGCGTTAAACCCAACTCACTCACTCACTTTTAATAATATTGTGATCCACATGTTGTGGCACGAATCCTGTTTTTCTCAACAAAGGGGATCTAATTACTTTAACATGAACACCGTTATATATCTTGTAGCTAAAGTCTTAAAGGTTTATCTAAAGATTGAAAACATTTAATTGTTAATACACACCATTACACCATTCTAACGGTGTCTGCTCGTATTGCCTACAGTGCACTTTGCCAACAGTGTTCACGAAGCCGCTTAGTGATTCAGGGCACACGATAGCAAGCCCTTCATCCCTATACGTACGAACCATGTATGAACGTACCCATACAATGCCAATGTCAAGAAACAAGTACAGTAAAGTACGGTTATAACAAACTCAAGGGGACTACTAATTTTAGTTCGTTATAACCGTAGTTATAAGCATATATACAGCATAACTACAGCAAATAGTCGGGACCAAAAAAGTAAGGTCGTTATATCCGTCAGTTCGTTATATCCGTCAGTTCGTTACAAGCGTGTTCGTTATAACCGTAGTTTACTGTAATAATGTTAGACTTGTAGTAGATTTGGAGTTACACACTTGCCAGCAGTAACACGCTTCCAGTGGATGCATGTAAATCGTCTGTTGTTAAGTCTATACCTTAAGCTATCGAGTAAGACCTGCCTCCCTCCACGCTGTGACTCGACACGCTGTGGGTTAGAAATCATCAACATAACCATTCATTTACTTTTTCCATATTTGTATACAGTAAACTACGGTTATAACGAACTCAAAGGGAACGCTAATTTTAGTTCGTTATAACCGCAGTTCGTTATATGCATATATACAGCAAATATACAGCAAATGGCCGGACCCCAAAATAAGTTCGTTATATCTGTCAGTTCGTTATAAGCGTGTTCGATGTAAACGTATTTTATTGTAATATCCTGTTACGGGTGTGGAACAGTTAATCTTGTTAAGCCAAATAATCTTATTGTTTTTTATTTGAAAATTTGTTGTTTCTTTCAATCATTTCAATAACTGGCTTGCTCACTAGATGCTCATGGGGATCGGATAACAATACCTATGAACATAACTATTTTTTTAAAGGATTAATAACTTATGAAAACGCACAGTTCCCCTTTCATCTACCGGGTGTTGAGAGGAAATATATAAACAACACGTTTCAAAGCAACTCACAGTTTTTTTGCAACAGAGAGTAAAGTAATAATAACATACAAATTACCAGTCCACAATTAATGTGAGGGGTGCATTTTTCATAGTGTAGGGTAAGTGCACTAAAAACATTTTTACTGTAGGCGAAATTCACTGTAGGCGAATAGTGAGTGAGTGAGTGAGTTGGGTTTAACGTCGCTTTTAACAGTATTCCAGTTATATCACGGCGTGTCAGCTTAATGTGGGAGGAAAGCCCAAAGTGATGCAGGTCTCAGACGTTTACCACTTCGGTGAAACCCACGAGCACGGGTATGGTGCTGACAAACCTAGAAACATAATCGGGGTGAACCGGGATTCGAACCCACAATCATAGGTTTCTGGCGTGCCCAAGGGGCGCAACTCTGCACAGCGAATCGCGGCGCCTCAGACGACTGGGCCACCCGTGCCCCCTGTAGGCGAACAGAGATGGAACCATTCAAAATATGGAGTATAACACATTTTCAAAAAATCTCACGATGTTGGTTCGACGCCCCTTGCAACATGTTTTCCGTTGCAGTGAGCAGTTTTTGTGTCAAAAGAGAAATCCGTTCCGTATTTATTAATTGAAATGTGGGTTCATAACAATGTAGCACTCCTTAGAAACATAATAGACCGTTTAAACAATACAGTGACATTTACGTTGAAAGCAGGATGGAGTATTCTGAGGAAGCATCTGGTGGTTGTCACTTGCTTCTGGTGTCAGAACATGGATCCGTTTGGTGTATATGTTTACGTATTTGAAAGAAAACAATCCGAATGTTCTTCCTTCCATGACCAAAACAATAACTTGCCTGGAGTTTGTTTGTTTGTTTGTTGTTTAACGCCGCACTGAGCAATATTCCAGCTATATGACGGCGATCTGTAAATAAGCCAGACCAGACAATCCAGTGATTGACAACATGAGCATCGATCCACGCAAATGGGATCTATGACATGCAGCAACCAAGTCAACGAGCCTGACCACCCAATCCCGTTTGTCGCCTTTTACGACAAGCATGATAGTAACCTTTTACGGGAAGCATGGGTTGCTGAAGACCTGTTCTACCCAGGATTTTCAGGGGTCTGCTTTTGTGTTAAAATCATATAACTGCAGGGATCGAAATAGCAGACTGTCCACTTCCATGTGAACAGTAATATTTCACCCGCACCAGTGAGGTGAGGTGAGGTGAGGTGAGGGGACAGGTGAGGTGACAATTACCAAGCGGACCAGTATCTCTCAGGAGTGAGTATGTTGGGTTGAACAGTATTCAAGTTATATGATGGCGTGTCAGCTTAATGTGGGAGGAAAGCCCAACGTGATGCATGTATCAGACTATTATCCCTTTGAATCCCACGAGCACGGGGAACCTAGAAACATAATCAGTGCGTACCGGGATTCGAACCCTAATTCATAGGTTTCTGGCGTGTCCAAGGGACGCAACTCTGCGCACCGAATTGCGGTGCCTTAGACGACAGAGCCGTGTTCAAAAAGACTTATAGTAACACTGCCGTGCTCATGAAGGCTGGTGTTCATGAAGGCTGACAGTAACAATGCCGTGTTCATGAAGGCCGATAGTAACAGTGCCGTGTTCATGACGGCTGAAAGTAACAATGCCGTGTTCATTCAGGCTGATAGGAACAATGCCGTGTTCATGAAGGCTGGTATTCATGAATGCTGATAGTAACAATGCTGTGTTCATGAAGGCTGATAGTAACAATGCTGTGTTCATGAAGGCCGATAGTAACAATGCCGTGTTCATGACGGCTAATAGTAACAATGCCGTGTTCATAAAGGTTGATAGTAACACTGCCGTGTTCATGAAGGCTGGTGTTCTTGAAGGCTGATAGTAACAAAGCCGTGTTCATGAAGGCTGATAGTAACAATGCCGTGTTCATGAAGGCCGATAGTAACAATGCCGTGTTCATGAAGGCTGATAGTAACAGTGCCGTGTTCATAACGGCCGATAGTAACAATGCCGTGTTCATGAAGGCTGATAGTAACAGTGCCGTGTTCATAACGGCCGATAGTAACAATGCCGTGTTCATGAAGGCTGATAGTAACAATGCCGTGTTCATGAAGGCTGATAGTAACAATGCCGTGTTCATGAAGGCTGATAGTAACAATGACGTGTTCATGAAGGCTGATAGTAACAATGCCGTGTTCATGAAGGCTGATTGTAACAATGCCGTGTTCATAACCGCCGATAGTAACAATGCCGTGTTCATGACGGCCGACAGTAACAATGCCGTGTTCATGAAGGCTGATAGTAACAATGCCGTGTTCATGAAGGCCGATAGTAACAATGCCGTGTTCATGAAGGCCGATAGTAACAATGCCGTGTTCATGAAGGCCGATAGTAACAATGCCGTGTTCATGAAGGCTGATATTAACAGTGCCGTGTTCATAACGGCTAATAGTAACAATGCCGTGTTCATGAAGGCTGATAGTGACAATGCCGTGTTCATGAAGGCTGATAGTAACAGTGCCGTGTTCATAACGGCCGATAGTAACAATGCCGTGTTCATGAAGGCCGATAGTAACAGTGCCGTGTTCATGAAGGCTGATATTAACAATGCCGTGTTCATGAAGGCTGATAGTAACAATGCCGTGTTCATGACGGCCGATAGTAACAATGCCGTGTTCATGAAGGCTGATAGTAACTATGCCGTGTTCATGACGGCCGATAGTAACAGTGCCGTGTTCATGAAGGCTGATAGTAACAATGCCGTGTTCATAACGGCCGATAGTAATAATGCCGTGTTCATGACGGCCGATAGTAACAATGCCGTGTTCATGAAGGCTGATAGTAACAATGCCGTGTTCATAACGGCCGATAGTAACAATGCCGTGTTCATGAAGGCTGATAGTAACAGTGCCGTGTTCATAACGGCCGATAGTAACAATGCCGTGTTCATGAAGGCTGATTGTAACAATGCCGTGTTCATGAAGGCCGATAGTAACAGTGCCGTGTTCATGAAGGCTGATAGTAACAGTGCCGTGTTCATGACGGCCGATAGTAACAATGCCGTGTTCATGACGGCCGATAGTAACAATGCCGTGTTCATGAAGGCTGATAGTAACAATGCCGTGTTCATAACAGCCGATAGTAACAACGCCGTGTTCATGAAGGCTGATAGTAACAATGACGTGTTCATGAAGGCTGATAGTAACAATGCCGTGTTCATGAAGGCTGATTGTAACAATGCCGTGTTCATGAAGGCCGATAGTAACAATGCCGTGTTCATGAAGGCTGATAGTAACAGTGCCGTGTTCATGAAGGCTGATAGTAACAATGCCGTGTTCATGAAGGCTGATAGTAACAGTGCCGTGTTCATAACCGCCGATAGTAACAATGCCGTGTTCATGAAGGCCGACAGTAACAATGCCGTGTTCATGAAGGCTGATAGTAACAATGCCGTGTTCATGAAGGCTGATAGTAACAGTGCCGTGTTCATAACGGCCGATAGTAACAATGCCGTGTTCATGAAGGCCGATAGTAACAATGCCGTGTTCATGAAGGCTGATATTAACAGTGCCGTGTTCATAACGGCCGATAGTAACAATGCCGTGTTCATAACGGCCGATAGTAACAATGCCGTGTTCATGAAGGCTGATAGTAACAATGCCGTGTTCATGAAGGCTGATAGTAACAATGCCGTGTTCATGAAGGCTGATAGTAACAATGCCGTGTTCATGAAGGCTGATAGTGACAATGCCGTGTTCATGAAGGCTGATAGTAACAGTGCCATGTTCATAACGGCCGATAGTAACAATGCCGTGTTCATGAAGGCCGATAGTAACAATGCCGTGTTCATGAAGGCTGATATTAACAATGCCGTGTTCATGAAGGCTGATAGTAACAATGCCGTGTTCATGACGGCCGATAGTAACAATGCCGTGTTCATGAAGGCTGATAGTAACTATGCCGTGTTCATGACGGCCGATAGTAACAGTGCCGTGTTCATGAAGGCTGATAGTAACAATGCCGTGTTCATAACGGCCGATAGTAATAATGCCGTGTTCATGACGGCCGATAGTAACAATGCCGTGTTCATGAAGGCTGATAGTAACAATGCCGTGTTCATAACGGCCGATAGTAACAATGCCGTGTTCATGAAGGCTGATAGTAACAGTGCCGTGTTCATAACGGCCGATAGTAACAATGCCGTGTTCATGAAGGCTGATTGTAACAATGCCGTGTTCATGAAGGCCGATAGTAACAGTGCCGTGTTCATGAAGGCTGATAGTAACAGTGCCGTGTTCATGACGGCCGATAGTAACAATGCCGTGTTCATGACGGCCGATAGTAACAATGCCGTGTTCATGAAGGCTGATAGTACCAATGCCGTGTTCATAACAGCCGATAGTAACAACGCCGTGTTCATGAAGGCTGATAGTAACAGTGCCGTGTTCATAACGGCCGATAGAAACAATGCCGTGTTCATGAAGGCTGATTGTAACAATGCCGTGTTCATGAAGGCCGATAGTAACAGTGCCGTGTTCATGAAGGCCGATAGTACCAATGCCGTGTTCATGACGGCCGATAGTAACAATGCCCTGTTCATGAAGGCCGATAGTAACAATGCCGTGTTCATGAAGGCTGATAGTAACAATGCCGTGTTCATGAAGGCTGATAGTAACAATGCCGTGTTCATGACGGCCGATAGTAACAATGCCGTGTTCATAAAGGTTGATAGTAACACTGCCGTGTTCATGAAGGCTGGTGTTCTTGAAGGCTGATAGTAACAATGCCGTGTTCATGAAGACTGGTGTTCTTGAAGGCCGATAGTAACAATGCCGTGTTCATGAAGGCTGATAGTAACAATGCCGTGTTCATGAAGGCTGATAGTAACAGTGCCGTGTTCATAACGGCCGATAGTAACAATGCCGTGTTCATGAAGGCTGATAGTAACAATGCCGTGTTCATGAAGGCTGATAGTAACAATGCCGTGTTCATGAAGGCTGATAGTAACAATGACGTGTTCATGAAGGTTGATAGTAACAATGCCGTGTTCATGAAGGCTGGTATTCATGAAGGCTAATAGTAACAATGCCGTGTTCATGAAGGCTGATAGTAACAATGCCGTGTTCATGAAGACTGATGGTAACACTGCCGTGTCCATTATATGACATTAAGTGCTGTGTTCATCATTTGATAGGAACGATTCTGTGTTCTTGTAGGCTGATAGTAACAATGCCGTGTTAATAAAGTCTGCTATTAACAGTGCTAAGTTCATGATAATTGATAGTAACAGTGTCGTCTTCATGATCTAGCAGTAACAGTGTCGTGGTCATGACCTGATAGTAACAGTGTCGTGTTCATGATCTGATATTAATAGTGCCAAGTTCATGATACCTAATAGTAACAGTGTCGTGTTCATGATCTGATAGTAACAGTGTCATGTTCATGATCGATATTAACAGTGCCAAGTCCATGATAATTGATAGTAACAGTGTCGTCTTTATGATCTGATAGTAACAGTGTCGTGTTCATGATCGATATTAACAGTGCCAGGTTCATGATAATTGATAGTAACAGTGTCGTGTTCATGGTCTGATATCAACAGTGTCAAGTTCATGATAATTGATAGTTACAGTGTCGTGTTCATGATCTGGTATTGACAGTACTGTGCTCTTGATGGTTGAAAGTAACACTACCTGTTCTAAAGGGCCCGTGAAGACGCCGGGGTAGAATAGGTCTTCAGCAACCCATGCTTGGCGTAAAAGGCAACTAACGGGATCTGGTGGTCAGGCTCACTGACTTGGTTGATGCATGTCATCGTGTCCCAATTGCGTGGATCGATGCTCATGATATCAATCACTGGATTGTCTGGTCCAGACTCGATTATTTACAGACCGCCGTCATATAGCTGGAATATTGCTGATTGCGGCGTTAAACAACAAACCAACAAACCAACCAACTGTTCATAAGACTGGAGTATGTTGCTTGTAACCGGCCGTGACATAATAACGGGAGGCATGCAGCATCAGCCAAGGATGTACAACAGCTGTGGAAACCATCCCGAGCCCCTCATTTAAATTGGCCTGAATGCACTTGAAATTTAATATTTGTTCTTCGGGGAAGGGGGGGGTGTGTTGACGCTCCTGAAACTGTGCAGATTATACGTTCAGAACCCGGATGAACAATGTTAGTCATACATCCGTAATGTTAATTGAAATGATAATTATTTTTTGAAAAAGACCCAGGACATATAACGTTCAGGGATGCATATGTGTATATATGATTTCTCCGGAATTATTGCGATTAATATATTTTGTCATCTGACACTTTGTGTTTAAGCTGAAAAATAGTTTTTGGAGATTGGTTGAACTGTTTATTTACGTCCACACAGAACTGTATGGTTGATAAATCACGTGTTTCTGTGAAGATTTGACGTAGCGATGTTTTACAAACACAGACAACAGAAAGGTCAAGGACAAAAGCGACGTCACAATCCCCGTGGTTAGAACAGTTGTTGATTGACTGAGCGATGACTCGTCGACTATGGGTAACGCTCCTGCAAAAATACGCATTGCACATTATCCAGTGCAGAAATGCATAACAGTTAATATGAACTGTGAACAACATGATCATGTGAATATTTCTTATAGTCTTCTGTCACAACCTGATGTTCACATACCGTTTATCATGTTTGTTTGTTGTTTAACGCCGCAATCAGCAATATTCCAGCTGTATGACGACGGTCTGTAAATAATCGAGTCTGGACCAGACAATCCAGTGATTGACATCACAAGCATCGATCCACGCAGTTGGGATCGATGATATGCATCAACCATGTCAGCGAGCCTGACCACCCGATCCCGTCAGTCGCCTCCTACGACAAGCATGGGTGTTTATCATGTAAGTCCCAATACTTACTTAAACGCAGAAACTTTGGGAACACTTTTATTTTTTGATTAAAATCACACTTTTTGCTTTATAAAAATAGCTATAGCTGCATATTCTATTCCGGTTATTAAGTCAGTATTGTTTTAATTTGTCCAGGGATGGTGGGAATGAATTGAGGTAAAGCGTTAACTCTTCACGTCGGAGTCCGGGTTCGATTCCCTGTATTGAAGCCCATTTCCAATATCTGGTTTTCCACAGCCGTGATATGCTGAAAATGGGAAAATCGGTGTAAAAAGAACTGAAAACATAGTTACCGTTACTGCCAGGCCATTGATTGTCTCCCTTGTCGCTGCTGTATCGTAAGGAACGTCTACTTCGATGTGTTGCTGAACAATTGTTACTGCAACGTGACGTTTTGTCTGACGTCAAACACATGGTGACGTCACAGTGAAGGAACACGGCTGGGGAGTTGTCTAGGTACTTGAAAGCTTCAAATGAAAACTGTACCTTGGCGTCATCATTGGATGAGTGGAAGGTCAAGGTCGTGTCAATCGCGCACCTGAAACAACCCAGTTGATTTTTTGACGTTGATGAAATTTTCGGCCAAGCTTTTCATGGATGTATGGGATTTAAACTTCACGAATTCGTTGAACAGACACACCTTTAGTTTCATTTATTTATTCCAATATGAATAAAACCAGTTTAAAGAATATAATCAAATAGATTTTGATAAATAAGTATATATGTATTCAGATCTACGTTAGGATATTTTCGATTGTTCATATGAGTGAGTGAGTGAGTGAGTATGGTTTTACGCCGCTTTTAGCAATATTCCAGCAATATCACGGCCGGGGACACCAGAAATGGGCTTCACATATTGCACCCATGTTGGGAATCGAACTCGGGTTTTTTTGCGTGACGCGTGAACGCTTTAACCACTAGGCTACCCGATCGCCCCCTGTTGATATGAATACTTTAGGATCAATAACGCAACATTGATTATGATTATGAATCTCTATATACACCTTATTTGAAATATCTTATCATTTAACATGCATAAAAAAGTAAAGTGACCCATGAAGATGCGGGGTAGAATATGTCTTCAGCAACCCATGCCTGCCGTAAAAGGCGACTTTGCGTGTCGCAAGAGGCGACTAACGGAATCGGTTGGTCAGGCTCGCTGATATGGTTGATGTATGTCATCGTATTGTAATTGTGTTGATCGATGCTCATGATGACAATCACTGGATTGTCTGGTCCAGACTGGATGATTTACAGACCGCCGTCATATTGACTGGATGATGCTGAGTTGGTCGTTAAACAACAAACATGTAACAATGACAGCTTTTGCAAATAACACAACAAGCTTTAACCTATTTGTTTCTTCCAGCAATACACGTGGCTATTGTGTTTCCCCTTCCCCCGACAGCCATTTTGTATTTGTCTGAGGTTTCATTATATGCGTTTTATTTTTGGCCCAGCCCTTAGTTTTCTTGATTAACACTGATTATAATTAAGTCAGCTT
Organism: Haliotis rufescens; assembly: GCF_023055435.1. Classification (NCBI taxonomy): domain Eukaryota; kingdom Metazoa; phylum Mollusca; class Gastropoda; order Lepetellida; family Haliotidae; genus Haliotis; species Haliotis rufescens. Next base: position 7,937,739 of record NW_025963924.1, read on the forward strand.
GAACCTAGCCAAGCCTAGTTGTCTGAAATATAGTAACATCGGTTGACACACTCAAATTTTAATACAGTAAACTACGTTTATAACGAACACGCTTATCACGAACTGACCGATATAACGAACTTATTTTTTAGTCCAGGCCATTTGATGTATATATTCTGTATATATATATGCTTTTAACGATCTACGGTTATTACGAACTAAACTTAGTGGTCCCTTTGAGTTTGTTATAACCGTAGTTTACTGTAATCGAACGCACCGACAGTCAACTCCGGTTAGAATGGAGTCGGATGTAGCGAATGAGGAGAACTGTATGGAACAATCACCCGATTTATTTATAATTGGAGCGAGGTCACATACAATCGCCTCTTGTGTCATGAACAATGGATAACGCCATCTTTAATAATTGAGGTCAGTGCACTAATTTGACGTTTGATTTTTTTAAAGGCCGTTTCGCAAACAATGAAAAGTGGACGACAGACCTGAATAAAATGTCGATTAATCAATGAGACTTTAAGTTATCGATAAATAATCCTCGATATATGTGACCCTGTGGGTTACATGCAAATATTTTCACAACCAAAATATTACTATTATTTTAAAATCTTTACCATAAAACAGCATTCGAGGAAAATATTGATGGAATGATACATGCTAAGTAAAAAGCCTACCCTTTATCGATAAGATCGTACACGTTGTAGGATATGTTGCGCGTTGGCGTCGCAATACATCGGACCGGAAATGGCGTCACGTCACTTCCGTTAGAGGAGACGAAAATCTGTGCGTGCATGGCCTCACCTGGGGTCGCTAAGAAAGAGTTGGAAACAGCCTGTTGGTAAGTCCCATCTTGGAATAATTCCAGTCTGAAAAAGACAAAATAGGAGTTTTACTGGATCTGAGATGCGGTGGGGTAGCCCCGTGGTCAGTGTTCGCTCGTCACGCCGAAGACCAAGGTTCGATTCCCAACATGGGTGCAATATGTGAAGTCCATTTGTGGTGTTCCCTGCCTTGATATTGTTGGAATATTGCTCAAAGCAGCGTAAAACCTTTGTACATTGCACCTGTAGTTGGCTAGAAACAAAGATATGAGTAAGATGGCCACATTATCACATACAGTAAACTACGGTTATAACGAACTCAAGGGACTACTAATTTTAGTTCGTTATAACCGTAGTTCGTTATAAGCATATATACAGCATAACTACAGCAAATAGTCGGGACCAAAAAGTAAGTTCGTTATATCCGTCAGTTCGTTATAAGCGTGTTCGTTATAACCGTAGTTTCCTGTAATTGTTTTATTTGGAGCAAATTTCCCCAAGCAATTAATCGTTTGAAGTATAGTGTTTGACCTTTATCAATGACCTAGGAATATTTACATCCCCAAATTTCGGCCCCGCGCCAATACCCAGGAAGAAGAAGAGAAACCAGGGTTTATGGCGACCTCATGCTGTTAGTAACCTGACCCGTGGAGAACCGGGGTAGAATAGGTCTTCAGCAACCCATGCTTGCCGTGAAAGGCGACTATGCTTGTCGTAAGAGGCGACTAACGGGATCGGGTGGTCAGGCTCGCTGACTTGGTTGATGCATGTTAACGTATCCCAGTGGCTTGGATCGAATCTCATGATGTCAATCATTGGATTGTCTGGTCCAGACTAGATTATTTACAGACCGCCGTCATATAGCTGGAACATTGCTGAGTGCGGCGTTAAATAACAAACAAACAAAACAAGTTTAGTCACCTGGTATCGTTGCTGTCATCTGTAGATTCTTCTCACGTGGACATTAAAAACATTGCTTACCAATGCGGCCTGGCAGCACGCAGTCGTCATAAAGCCCATTTTTTCTTATTCTTCGTAAGTCCTGGTATGGCGCTAGTATCGATACAAGAATGCTGGATCCACGTATTGGGGTGTCGTTTATCAGAAAAGTCACAAGGACACGCAAGTGACATTTGATTTTCATAGAATTCAAACATTGGGAACTTTGTACCCTGGTCGTTTGTTTAGCTCCGTTTTGGCGACCAAATATAATCATATTTGTGTCCCTTTTTGACCGTTAACATTAAATTTGGATACAGACTAACGTCAAAAACAAGATACCCATATAAATGCATTGATATTTTAAGTGGAATCTTTGAATGAATTATTTACATGAAGCGACGTTTGCTGTTCAGTTTGGTATGCCACTGGGAGTGACCAAATGTTGCTGATAATGTTTGCGTTACACACGCCCCCGTGCCACCATCCACCCTAATGCCCCTCCCTCCCCCATCCCGAGGTAGCACAAAGTTAATCTTAACAAAAGAATAGTAACAGAGTCTGAATACAATAAGCAACATTACACGGCGTTTCTTTTGGACTATTGCTATTACCCTACTGTGATTTCTGGTCAGGAAAAGTCCCAGTCCCAGTTTAGTGGACTTAAATGGGTATTGGATTGCCAGGATCTGTGACCCCGTTCATGGTTTCATCATCGTCCCCGATTGCGTTTGACATCGACAACTACTGCTATGCACTGGCTTGCCAGGCCTAGATGCAAGTGTTTATACACAGCCGTTATGTAGCTGGTATATTGCTGCCAGTGACTTTAAACAAACAAACAATGCAGCCTGGTGTAAACATGTCACAAGTGGTGCATATATATGTATTTAAAACATAATATTTTCTCAAGTAAAATTAAAATTCAGAGCGCTGGTAAAGGGAAGTAACTCTTGGACTCCCAGACTCCCATTCCTTCGGTATTTTTTCACCAACCGACTTCACTTTTAAGTGAACATTTTGAAATGAGACAAAAAAAATTAAATTCTGTATTTCGACTTTTTGTTTTGAGAAAAACATAACTTAAACAAACATTTTTTAGAATACAACATCTCGTAAGTGTTTGTGTTTAACAGATGCTTTTTATACTATATGCCGCCAAATAATTTCCGAATCATGTTTAACGTGAAATTTTAATATTGCAGATTTGGAGAGCTGAGAAATCGATCAAGGTAAATAATAAACTTGAACTCTATCTATTTGTAGACATGACCAAATTAAGCTCGTATACAAACAGGCTATTGACCAAACCATACACAATCTATCATCATTATTTGCCGAGTTTATTTGTCGCTAACATGGGAACAGTTACAAATAGCCGGCACATAAATGTAAGGCCGTCCATATAATATTGTCTTTCGTCGTCATGCTCAACGTCAGAGAAATTGGTCAGTCAGAAGAAATCTAAAAAACAAATTTCTTGGTTGGGAATACACGCGATACGTTGTCTGGTTTTGTCAATATGTAAAACATGTTCTCAATAGAAATTTTAAATTTAGTTATAAATATTGAACATTTTTCACAACTCCAGGGCATCGTGCGACATTCTTTGCCAAAGAGAAACACAGACATAGTGCAGGCAGAGTTACTTCCCTTCCCTTAAATGCCACCACAACTCCTTGAATGTTACAACAACCAAATGTTTTCCCAAAGACTTCTATCGTCACTTTATATTTTTTTTAAAATAACTAGGCATTCAACAGCCATTACACGTACATGTATGCAAGCTGCAATAAAAACAAATTTTGGCTAGGTCAGACAGTCTCTTTTCCGTGTTCAGGAAGCTGAACACACCAACTCCAGTTCCGCAACAAATGTCACCTACTTGAAAATATCTATGCTCACTTTCAGCACAAGTCATCTTGTTATAAAAGTCAGGATCAAATATCGAATCAAATATGGTTAGCTTTAATTACTGGATGGGTGTACATTTGAAAGACATTAATGACATAAGGGGGAATATACGTGAACCATTACGCAACGAGTTGACAATTCTTTTACTTATGCCCGTTTGCGCTCAGACGGAACCCACGAGAGGGGCACAAGACGCTGTTAGGCTTGTCCCGGAATAACACGAGTTGGTCACGAATGTTTCGTTACCCTCTCGGAGAGGGGAGTTGATTTGTCGCCACTCGCATCTGTCCGTAACCTACAAGAAGGCTTGTCCCGGAATGGCACGAGTTGGCCGGAAATGTGGGGATCTGCGTCTGGCGTTCAGAGTTCAGAGACAGTTTACAGAGGGGTGCAATATATTCAGGCACGAGAAAGACCGGATATAAAAGCAAAGTTTGGTCTAGGTACAGCGGAAGATGACATATACACAAGACAACACAAAGCGAACGATTAACAACACAACCTACCCCTGATGATCCAGGGAAGGACAGATCTTCAGCAACCCATGCTGGCCGTAAAAGGCGACTATGTTTGTTGTAAGAGGCGAATAACGGGATCGGGTGAATATACTCACTGTGATCATATCCCAATTGAGTAAATCGATGCTCATGATATCAATCACTGGATTGTATGGTCCAGACTCGATTATTTACAGACCGCCGTCATATAGCTGGAATATTGCTGAGTGCGGCGTGAAACAACAAAGAAAGAAAGAAACAAACAAACGGACAGCCCCGTCGAGCAGCACAGTTTTCATGGAATGCACCCACGTGATCAAATAACAATCTCCCATTGGTTAATAACCTTATAACAACGTTTTAAGTCATCGATAGGGATGACAGCATTTTTACCAATGTTGGGGTGTTACCTGGTATCAAACTGTCCCCTTGCTTCCGCTGAGAATGTGAGGACGTCCCTGTCAACACGAAGTGGGACTTCCAGGTTCTCAGAGAGTGGCACGATGCATTGGAACGGAACCTCGATGTCGCGGACGTGTGAAATCACGCCATCGATTACCTCTTCTCGAGATTTCACGACATTTTCATACATGATTTTCCCACCCAGATTCTGTAACGTAGAGTATAGTTGGAGTTAGCAAGGACCTCAGAAAGTTTGCAATAACACTTGCCCGAGAATATATAGCACATGGAAATAACGGATGGCAACATACTCGCTTGACAACGGAAATCAGGACCCCATTGAAGATTGGGTTAGATCGGGTTAGAATTGGTCTTCAGCAACCGACTGTCGAAGGAAGCGACTAGCGGGAGCGGATGGTCAGGCTCGCTGACTTGGTTGATGCATGGCATCGTAAGCTAATTGCTTGGGCCGATGCTCATGATGTCAATCAGTGGATTGTCTGGATATTGCTGAGTGCGGCGTTAAACAACAAATAACCGAACACTGACAACAGGCCAACTATATGACTGACTATCTATATGGTAGTGAACAACTATCCCTGGTTATAGAGCATCTTATAATTAAATATTTAGAAGAAAGTACAGCATTTATTGGAAATGTTCTTCATAATGGTTCGACCTGTTACTGACAGGTGCCAGTTATATCACGGCATGTAAACCGAATGTGGGTGAAAAGCCCGAAGTGATGCAGGTCTCAGACGTTTACCACTTCGATTAAACCCACGGGCACGGTTAGTGCTGACAAACCTCAAAACAAAATGAGGGCGAACCGGGATTCGAACCTACAATCATAGTTTTCTGGCGTGCCCAAGGGACGCAACTCTGCACAGCAAATTGCGGCGTCTTGGACGACTGGGCCACCCGTGCACCTACTATCATATTAGGTATTGTTTAAATATAGACTCGCTTGCCAATCAGGCCACTGACCCTCTGCTATATTTGATTGTCTCGGGCCAGAGGACCAGCAGTTAATATTTTCCTGATGTACCTACAGAGGATTTTGTCCCACAGGCCCCCAGGGGTGCGGTTATCATCACGTGGGTGCCGTTGCTGGTGGCGCGACAGGTGGGGTCGGTCAGGGTGACATGCTGGGCGTGGAGTCCTGGGAAGTGGCCCTTGTCGAAAGTGATGGTCATGGCCTGAGAGGTGCAACTGACGGACTCACCGGTGGCTGAGGACAGAGTGAGTGAGTGAGTGAGTGAGTGAGTGAGTGAGTGAGACAGATCGCCTTAACCATTATTTCTAATGCCTTTATAAGTGAGTGAGTTTGGCTCAAGGTCGTCTTGAACAGTTCCAGTTATATCATGGCGAGCCAGCTTGGTGTGGGAGGAAGGCCCAATGTGATGTAGGTCTCGCACGTTTACCGTTTTGGTGAAAACTAACGAGCATGGGAATGGCGCTGATAAACCAAGAAACATAATCGGGATTCGAACCCAAGATCACGATAACATGCGAGTAACTGTCAGTTCTTTAAAAATACGTGAAATCCTGTCTCTAACATGAAATATATACATCCCTACAAACTAAGAAACAAAATCTGGGATAGGTTTCTTGCACTCCTAAGGCCAGCAAAATTCTTCCAAACGAAATAACACCAACCGGTTTGACGTACCGACACACGTGTGGTGATCTGTTGACAGGTCTAACTCCACATCCGGGCATTCACAATGATAACTGCCAATATCGTTCACACAGCTGTGGCTACATCCGCCATTTTGTAAAGTACATTCGTCAATATCTGCAAATAAAAGGGCAGTATGTGTTCATTTTAGGCGTACCTTTATTAAAACAAATCCTGGTCATAAATTGTTCGATAGGCATAACTTAGAAGTTGAATGGAAGTTGTTATCCATAAACTTTCTCTACTTTGAAATCCTGGTCATACTGAAGTATTTTTTTTATATGAATTTAGTGATGAAACATTATATTTATCTGAATCGATATCAAATCGACATTTCACTCAAATAAAATAACATATTATTTCACACAAGTTTATGCCGGAACTACTGTTTTTTTACTGACACTATGGTTTTCTGAGTAAGATCATAAAAGTAAAACATGTATGTCTTTTCATCCACGCCAACGCATTTTCCGGTGAGGAATGACAAAAATCCTCTATGTATTGAACAATACATTAAATCAGTAACATTGAAAAATGTCAAATTGTGTTTTCGATAACAACTTTTTGGTTTTTAAGACGGATTTTACGCTTGGGCGATCGATAATCTTCGTAGTTTGGATTTTTAATCGAGGGAGAAATACAAAATGCACCAAAAATGGATTTTTGCAATTTACACAGGAACGTTATAATGTTACCATCGGACTGATGGTTCTCAAAATAAAGTTAAATATATTTCCTTTATTTACAATGAAGTAGAAATCAAAAGAGTTAGAATACTGCACATACCTGATTCACATAAACTACCGGTATAGCCGGAAGTACACGAGCACAGGAAGTTGAGAGTTGTGACCTCGGTACAGGAAGCGTTATGGCGACAGGGGCTACTCATGCACGGGTTATCTGGCAATGTTAAGATATCAGAGAACAGCTAAAGGCTCTGTTCCAATGGGTGTTCGTTGTCTGGGTCACGTGTAGTACAATAATATCCCAGTAATGCACTCCAAGCAATGCACTTGGTACAACAGTGCCGCTTGAGCTGCACGTGGTCGGGATTTACACTGACACCTGGGCCGTTGGTTGAGTGGAAACTTGAAGGCGACGTTTGGGCGAAATGTTCACTGGATAAAGGCATATTCTGTTCGTGAAACGCGAAAATGTAGCTTGCCCTAAGAGCTGGGATGAGGCGAAATGCGTTTTACGTCGCTTTCAAGATATTTGCACTTCTATAATGTGTGGTTACTTGTACTAGTCCGGACTAATGCCGGTTTCATAGTGCTAGCCCACTGATATACTAGGGCTGGAACGAGTCCAAATTTACTATCCGGGTACCCGCCACCCTATTACCCGGCCCTACCCGGATACCCGCTATAGGTCTCAAGAGTTGGGTACAAAATGTCCGAATGGATATTGTTTTACCGTAGCCCTGGCAAAACATCTTTAGATACATGATCATGTATACACTGCAGTTGATAGACGCTTTATCCTTACTCGAACATATAAAAGTCAGAACGAATGCCTGCATAGTGGGACAGAAATGTGAACATTAGCTAAACTTGTAGTGTAACTATTTAGTTTAATTGTTAATGTCATTAAACAGTATGTCACGTGACTGTCCACGGGTCCGGGTAGTCAGGACCCACCCGACCCGAGTTCCCGAGTTACCCGTCCCAGCCCTATGAGATACAATGTCACAGTGTAGTATGGATACCCGAATCTTAACATTATACTGACTCCCAGACGACCAGTCCTTGTTTTAGCCCTTTGATGCCACGCCTCCGACGGGTAACAACAAGTACCATCCATTAACGTCTTTTGGTCTTAAGTTAGCGATATTGTATTAAAAATGAACTATACTGGCACTTAGTTAGCACTCACAGAAAATGTCTGCATGGTTGTATTTCTTAAAATTTAATTTGATTTGAATCTTTTAAAAATTATAAACAAATTCTTCGCATAATACAACTGCTGATGGATATCTTAGACTTAGTATCTTTGAAAATTAATAAATTTGCTTATTTTTACAAAAAATTATATTTCAAACATGGCAGGGGTCATGTGATCATTTCTTACCCAAGTCTTCACTGAACCAATTAATTTTTACACAAAGTTACCCAGCCACAGATTACTTTTTAACACAGACATAATCAAATTTAACAAGAGTTCTTTCAATTTTCAATTACATAAAAAAAACTGTGTACTTTCTTTTGCCCCTCAGTTTACATGCTTATATATCAAGGTCGACTGCGCAGGGTGAATTGCGTTGCCTAGACAACTAGGCCGTTTCTGAATCCAAGTCGAGGCTTAGCATCAATAAACATTCTTCAGTTGATGAAAAGATGAAAGGAAAACACAGTACTCATATATAAGTAGGACGTAATGGTGACAGTCACTAACAGTGTATTCTCCCCGGGAAGCTGAGAATAAAAATATTGATTGCACACTAATTTGTCCACGCGGTAAATAACATGTCATTAGCAATAAACATGCTTGTATGTTGAGTCAGGTGCATATAAGTCGCGATCGGGAGGAGCCGATGTAGGAGTACTATATATCTACTCCCTCCATTACAAATAAATCGAAACCAGAGAGTGTACATGTAGGTAGACCACAACAAAGCTCACCTTAAAAAGTCATTTACTAGAAATTCGGGGGCGGTCGGGTAGCCTAGTGGTTAAAGCGTTCGCTCGTCACGCAGAAGACGCGGGTTCGATTCCCGACATGGGTACAATGTGTGAGGCCCATTTCTGGTGTCGCCCGCCGTGATATTGCTGGAATATTGCTAAAAGCGGCGTACAATCAAACTCACTCACTCTCTATAACGAATTGTATACTGGTGACTATACTAAATTCGTCCTCATAATTCTGGAACAGAACTTCAGAAAGTTACTACCCACACAGCACAATAACAGCAGAAAAGGGGGTATTGTTTGGGGAAGGTGGATAAAAATAATCTGTTCCCAAAAACAAAATGTGGCGCCTTTTTAGACCCTACTCCATACTCTGTGTGTCTCATAGTGGTTGTATCTTGTTTCCAGCAGCATCTGAATAATTGTCCTGGGCCCACTTGCACGAAGCGATCTTAGCGCTACAACTATTGTAAGCCTATGTTAAAGTATGGGAGTTACGATCATCTTAGCGCTTAGATCGCTTTGTGCAAGTGGGCCCAGGACAAAAACTAACCAGGTACGGAAAATATAACACCCACAGAGAGTTTTCCTTTCTTTTGAGGCGGTGGGGTAGCCTAGTGGTTAAAGCGTTGAACTTCGAACATCACACCGGTCCGAGGTTCAGTTACCCCAATGGCTACATCTTTGATATTTCCCTTGTCCTTCTATTGCTGTAGATTGCTGTTTGTTTGTTTGTCATTTAATTATTCCAGTTATTTGATGTCAGTCTGTAAATAAATCGAGTATGGAACAGACATCCCACTGATTGACATCATGAGCATCGATAGAACGCAATTGGGATACGTTGACATGCATTAACCAAGCCAGCGAGCCTGAGCACCCGATCCTGTTAGTCGCCTCTTACAACAAGCATGGCCCATGGGTTTCTCAAGATCAGTTCTAACCCGGATCTTTTCGGTTAGATTCTACTGTATCCGTACTCCCTTGACTGAGTATTTGACCTCGACCTTGACCATGACGTTCTGGCTTACCTTGGCAGAACACGGCGACCGTCTCTCCCGACCCACAGTCCTCCACAAACCATGGGTCGTGTTGGCAGTTGGACAGGGTAGCCTCGTTCCCGAAACACTTAATTTCGTCAAGAATGTACGTCATCGATGGCGGAAGTGCATGGAACTTTCCGGCAACCTCTATTCTGGGGTTAGTTGTCGGGTAGCCTGCTTGACGGCAGGCGATCTCAGCGGCGTGAACGTCAAAGCCGTCATCACACACCAGCCCCGTTCTGTTCAAACGTCACACAATGACAGATCTTAAAATGTCCAATGAAGAACTTGATGCATAATGAAGATAGCAAATTGAGATAATAAAATATGTAGTCTGTTAGGGACTGTCCCTTTGCATGTTGATATTCCGGAGTGGGTGGGTTTTTTTTTGAGGCGGTGGGGATTGTTGGTAATTTGTTCCAGAATAAACTGGAAAGAAATCCTGATAAAATGAGTAGTCATAAGACTGTCTAAAAATATATCCAGTCACACTGGAAGCCCAATAAAAGCGGGCAATGTCACATCTATAGACAGATGAAATACATTATAGGCTTGTGGAACGTCAAGTATCTGAACATCTGTTTGAATTCAATGAAGCATATATTATTACGTGAAACGAAAAGGACCAAGGTCAATGAAGCATCAATAACATCGTTGAAGAAGGGATGCCATCATCTCCGTCACTAGCTTAGCAAGGAATTTCTCTCGCTCATGGGCTCTGTTTGATTGGACTAAAAACAATGAGTTTCACTACGACGTTGTAGTGGTGAACAGGCCCATGGAATTTCTCCTAATGGAGATATAATACACTGGATAATCGATAATTTGCCAATACAGTAAACTACGGTTATAACGAACTCAAAGGGACTACTATTTTTAGTTCGTTATAACCGTAGTTCGTTATAAGCATATATACAGCATAACTACAGCAAATAGTCGGGACTAAAAAGTAAGTTCGTTATATCCGTCAGTTCGTTATAAGCGTGTTCGTTATAACCGTAGTTTACTGTATAAGCTCTGCCATAATATGTAATGACGTGTTACCTCCCTGCGTGCGTGATCTGGACCAGGCCGGTGTGAGGGTCGGGCCCGAGAATCAGGGAAACGTTGTTATCCTAGAACATGTCAATGACATACCAGGGGCTTACGTTTACGGCGAAGGAATGAAAAGGGGAATATGCCTGGACAAACACTCACACACAGTATGGGCAAAACAGATTAAATAGGTAAATGCAATGGGGAGAACTTGCAGTTTCTATTTCAAAGTTGATTTTTTACATCGTGCATGAGGATGGTGTGATAGCCTAGTGGTTACAGCGTTGACTCGCTACCCAAACCTCTAGGTTCGATTCTACATATGGGTGGAGTAAAACTGGAACAGTTTCCATTTTATTATGATAAAATGTCTCAAATTACCTTAAACAAGCAAACAAACAAAATGTCAACTAGCGAGCACAAACATGGACAAACACAAACCAAAACCGAAACGGTTTTATTGCAATTGTCCAATAGTATAGCTAAATAATTATCTATTTATATTATTTATGTTATGTTAGGTTATGTGAACATATGCATGAAATTATACATTTTTTGTATAAATTTAAATATAATGTTTGATGACACAGTGTTCTACCTGTACGGCACCGTCAACTTGGGCTATCACGGACACCAGAAGGAGCAACACCGAGACTGTCTCCTCCGCGTGTGTCATGTCCGGGAGCTCTGTGTACACTGTGTGTGTGTGTGAACTAGCCCAGTTGGCAACACCTCAACTGATAGAAGGCGAGTATGAAGCTAACGCACCTCCTGACATAGTTACAGCCGATTGTTTGTCTTGCGATAAAAAATATCGTTCACTTGACTTGCTGGAGATTCTGAAAAATAATTGAAAACAAATATTTGGCTGCCTCTTTCAGAAGTCTTTGATGGGCATTTTGGAAGATGGACGAACATGAATACATGACATTTTTTATGGATTACAACATCTTTTACTCTTTGTCAAAACGTTCCACAGCTACTTCATCAGGGGAATACTGTACTCCTTCATCAGGTGAATACTGTGCTCCTTCAACAGGTGAATACTGTGCCCCTTTATCAGGTGAATACTGTGCTCCTTCACCAGGGGAATACTGTGCCCCTTCATCAGGTGAATACTGTGCTCCTTCATCAGGTGAATAATATGCTCCTTCGTCAGGTGAATACTGTGCTCCTTCATCAGGTGAATAATCTGCTCCTTCATCAGGTGAATACTGTGCTCCTTCATCAGGTGAATGCTGTGCTCCTTCGTCAGGTGAATACTCAGCTACTTCATCAGGGGAATACTGTACTCCTTCATCAGGTGAATACTGTGCTCCTTCAACAGGTGAATACTGTGCCCCTTTATCAGGTGAATACTGTGCTCCTTCACCAGGGGAATACTGTGCCCCTTCATCAGGTGAATACTGTGCTCCTTCGTCAGGTGAATACTCAGCTACTTCATCAGGGGAATACTGTACTCCTTCATCAGGTGAATACTGTGCTCCTTCAACAGGTGAATACTGTGCCCCTTTATCAGGTGAATACTGTGCTCCTTTACCAGGGGAATACTGTGCCCCTTCATCAGGTGAATACTGTGCTCCTTCATCAGGTGAATAATATGCTCCTTCGTCAGGTGAATACTGTGCTCCTTCATCAGGTGAATAATCTGCTCCTTCATCAGGTGAATACTGTGCTCCTTCATCAGGTGAATGCTGTGCTCCTTCATCAGGGGAATACTGTGCTACATCATCAGGTGAATACTCAGCTACTTCATCAGGTGAATACTGTGCTCCATCACCAGGGGAATACTGTGCTACATCATCAGGTGAATACTCAGCTACTTCATCAGGGGAATACTCAGCTACTTAATCAGGGGAATACTGTGCTCCTTCATCAAGTGAATACTCAGCTACTTCATCAGGTGAATACTGTGCTCCTTCACCAGGTAAATATTAAGCTACATCATCAGGTGAATACTGTGCTCCTTCATCGGGGGAATACTGTGCTCCTTCATCAGGTGAATACTGTGCTCCTTCATCAGGTGAATACTGTGCTCCTTCATCAGGTGAATACTGAGCTACTTCATCAGGGGATTACTGTGCTACTTCAGCACGGTAAATACTGTGCTACTTCATCAGGTGAATACTGTGCTCCTTCATCAGGTGAATACTGTGCTACTTCATCAGGTGAATTCTCAGCTACTTCATCAGGGGAATACTCAGCTACTTCATCAGGTTAATACTGTGCTCCTTCATCAGGTGAATACTGTGCTCCTTCATCAGGTGAATACTCAGCTACTTCATCAGGGGAATACTCAGCTACTTCATCAGGGGAATACTCAGCTACTTCATCAGGTGAAGACTCAGCTACTTCATCAGGGGAATACTCAGCTCCTTCATCAGGGGAGTACTGTGCTCCTTCATCAGGTGAATCCTGTACTCCTTCATCAGGGGAATACTGTGCCCCTTCATCAGGTGAATACTGTGCTCCTTCATCAGGGGAATACTGTGCTCCTTCGTCAGATGAATACTCAGCTACTTCATCAGGTGAATAATCTGCTCCTTCATCAGGTGAATACTGTGCTCCTTCACCAGGTGAATACTGTGCTACATCATCAGGTGAATACTCAGCTACTTCATCAAGGGAATACTCAGCTACTTCGTCAGGGGAATACTGTGCTCCTTCACCAGGTGAATACTGTGCTACATCATCAGGTGAATACTCAGCTACTTCATCAGGTGAATACTGTGCTCCTTCATCAAGTGAATACTCAGCTACTTTATCAGGTGAATACTGTGCTCCTTCACCAGGTGAATATTGTGCTACATCATCAGGTGAATACCGTGCTTTCTTCATCAGGGGAATACTGTGCTCCTTCATCAGGTGAATACTGAGCTACTTCATCAGGGGAATACTGTGCTCCTTCAGCACGGTAAATACTGTGCTCCTTCATCGGGTGAATACTGTGCTCCTTCATCAGGTGAATACTGTGCTCCTTCATCAGGTGAATACTCAGCTACTTCATCAGGTGAATACTGTACTCCTTCGTCAGGTGAATACTGTGCCCCTTCATTAGGTGAATACTGTGCTCCTTCATCAGGTGAATACTGTACTCCTTCATCAGGTGAATATTGTGCTCCTTCATCAGGTGAATACTCAGCTACTTCATCAGGTGAATACTGTGTTGACATGATGAAGGAGCAAGAAGTAGCTCTGAAACGTCGTGACAAAGAAGAAAAGAAGTTGTTGTCCATAAAACGTTGTCCTGATGCATACCTCTTTCAGAGAAACACATTGTACGTTTTGAAGCTGACTGATAAAACTATTTCGTCTCAAGCTAAATTCCAAGGCATTCTCTCTCACAGAAAATTAAATGGTGGGTCCTCTATAGAATGACCAGCCACGAGAAAGATACATCTTCCCGAGGCAAGGGCGTTAACTGACTATAAAAGTCCAGTTTCCACCTTTGCCGAACTAGGCTGCAATTTCCAGGCTCGATCGTGTGATTGTTCGCCCCGAGTATGCTTCTAGGTTTGTCAGCACCATACCCGTGCTCGTAGGTTTCACCAAAGTGGTAAACGTCCGAAACCTGCATCACTTCGGGCTTTCCTCCAACATTAAGCTGACACGCCGTAATATAACTGGAGTAATGTTTAAAGCGGCGTTATACCCAACTCACTCACTCTTTCAATTAGGATACGATGACATGCATCAACAAAGTCATCGAACTTGACCACCCGATTTACTACGTTGCCTCTTAACATATAGAGAACCAATAATATATATTATATATAACTCTATTTGTTACTTTAACGAAGTTGAAAAAACAAAACTGATCACATGGAAAAGAGATTTATTATTAACAACTGTGTTCATAAGTATTATACACAACGGAAATCAGGGCCCCCTTCAACAACGCGACGGTCACAGCCAGTATACTCAATATAGATGCACGCATGCAAGGGACCATGTGTTGTAATTGAATTTGCCACATATGACACTTAGCAAAATCTTCAAAAGGCATTCATTTTTCGAGGAATATGTGCATCAATCTATGTTATTTTGTGGGTTCCAAGTTTATATAACATAAATCAATTACAATAGGATTTTGCTTCAATAGCTCAATAATTCGTAGAATTTGCTGGAAATGACCGATAATTTGATTAAAAAATTATCACCAGCCCACCGCAGCATGGAGTACGTTGAAATATTAAGTGAGTGAGTGAGTGAGTGAGTATGTTTTTACGCCGCTTTTAGCAATATTCCAGCAATATCACGGCGGGGAACACAAGAAATGGGCTTCACACATTGTACCCATGTCGGGAATCGAACCCGGGTCTTCAGCGTGAAGAGCGAACGCTTTAACCACTAGGCTACCCGACCGCCCTTGAAATATTAAGGGTGACCTTAATTAGTATATATTTTGCACATGCACTCAAGGCGTTTAACGCAGAATATTAAAGAAGAAAACAAAGGCAACGGTATCTCAATGTTTACGTCAAGGGAGTGGTTCGAATACTCAAAGTGTCTCGAGTGTGTGTTTCCTATTTCTTTTCCTGCGATTTCTGACGATTATCGCAATCATCCCTGAGACGATCGCAGTCAGTGCAAACACCGCCACCGACGTCCCCACCACCTTCTTCCAGTGCGTGGACGCCGACTCCACCATATTCCGCCTCTCTCTTAAACCGTTGTTGATGACCTCGTGGTTGTGGTCAAGGTCCCGAGATGGCTCGTCATTTGTTGAGTTTGAGAAAGGAAGAGAAATGTTTATTGCCGATGTTGAGTTGAGAGTTGGTGTGACGGTACTTGACGTTGTCGTTTCCCATGTTGTGGAGGTCGTGGCTGGATTAGCCGTTGTTGTAGTCGGGGTCGTCGTGGATGTCGCTTGGGTCGTCGTTGTTGTAGTTGATGGTGTTGTTGTTGTTGGAATCGTCGTTGTTGTGGTTGTAGTTGTAGTTGAAGTGGTTGTAGGGATTGTCGTCGTCACTGTTAACAATAACAAACAATTTGAAATCAAATCATGTGTAACACACACACACACACACACACACACACACACACACACACACACACACACACACACACACACACACACACTTGGACGCGACGTTAAACCCCCTTCACCATGCAGTAACTATAATATAAAAGTATCGGGTGTTCTCTAACTTTTTTTTAGTAGTATACACTCTTCCAGGAAAGTAACGCACAGGTAGTGTGTAGTTCATTGACAAAGAAATCCGGTATATAAATAGGATATATGTTATTGGAAAATGTTGGTGGCCTGATATTCGACAAACGGTGCGTCAAAACAGAGCCATTGCCAATTTGCAATGTTTGAAGCGGCATTGTTTTCACACTTGTTTAAAAATGTCATGGAGGAAAACAGTGAAGCAAAATGCACGTGCAAGTTATGGCATTCGTAAGAATAGCAGCGCTGCCGATCGGAACATCGCCATAGGACGTATTCTAGGAGGGGAATTGCAGTCTTCTGTTTCACGCCACTTCAACGTCCACCACCAGCACCATTTGCCGCATTTGGCACCGATACATTCAGTTCAATTACACTGTAGACCGTCCTAGAGCCGCCCGAGAACCGTCTGACCAAGAGTTACCACCACTGCACATCCCCTGAGGGGGATATCGGTCCAGACTGTCAGGAACCATCTTCGCGAGGCAGGAATCCCATCCAGAAGACCAGTTATCGTCCCTGTTTTGCAACAGATCCATCGACAGCGACGCTTGCGTTGGTACCATAACTTACAGCCTTGGAATTTGAGAAACTGGAGACGAGTGTGGTTTAGTATTTCTTCTTCACAGGCGAGATGGAAGACAACGTGTTTATCGTCGTCGAAATGAGCGTTTTGCCCCAAATTGTGTACGTGAATTCGACCATTTCGGTGGCGGTAGTGTCATGGTGTGGGGGGCATATCCTACACCACGAGATCGGACTTGGTTGTGGTTCAGGGAAATTTGACAGCAAGTCGCTCCATGAATCCAATTCTTCAACCTCACCTTCTTCCATCTTGACCGCTAGAGGGAGCTGTTTCAACAGGACAACGCTCCACCGCACACATCTCGTGTCACGGTAGACTACCTTCAAAATGCCTACGTCAACGCCTTGCCCTGGCCGTCGAGATCTCCAGATCTCAACCCAATCGAACACCTCTGGGATGAACTCGATCGACGTGTACGTCAACGTCAGAACACTCCGCAGACACTCCCAGAACTGGCCAACGCGTTACAAGCAGAATGGCACAGAATTCCACAGGACAGAATTCGTACACTTATCCAGTCAGTCCCGAGGAGATGCAGAGCCGTGATTGCTGCCCGGGGCATCACACGAGATACTGAGTTCGGCGCAACCTTGTGGCCTTATGTGACATGACAATAAACAGTTGTCAATGCCTTTGTACAACGACAACGTGTGACTATCGAGCACAAACATTTCATATTTGTATCTATGATATTAAATTAAATATATCGGCTTTATTAGGTACAATACATTTACTAAAAATCTACCTGTGCGTTTCCTTTTTTGTAGAGTGTATATCAAATTTTGGCTTGAATATATGTACACATATATGTATTATTTGCAGTTGGAAATGTAGAAGGAAGATCAAAGCAATTCTTTTTTTGGCAATGAACAATTTCAGCAGTTTGCAGTTGATCTCCGTGCATGATCTATCAAGATTACTTGAAACTAAAGCTTGTTCACCCTATTTTTCTTATAAAAAGGTAACATATCGCAGCGTAGCCGAAGGACACAATATAATTCGCCATAAGACAACATAGCGTAGCGAAACGTTACCTAACAAATGTTTGTTTGTTATATTTCATTCCAGCCACGTGACGGCGGTCTGTCAATAAACGAGTCTGGACCAGACAATCTTGTGATTGAGTGATGAGCATTGTAATAGGCAATTGGAATACGATAACATGCATCAACCAAGTCAGCGAGCCAGACCAAACGACAACGTTTGTCGCCTCTTATGACATATATAGTCGCCTCTGACGACATAAATAGTCGCCTGTTATGACAAGCATGGGTTGCTGAAGACCAATTCTAACCCGGATTTTCACTGGTCTTTGCTGGGTTTTTTTTATGGTTTTAGTCCAGATTTACTCAATACACACGGCATGGTACAACATTTAGAATGCATCTACGTCATCAACCAATTACCAATAAAATGACACGACAGTGAAACTTACGTCCGCATGACAACGCGACAAGTTGACTTTTGATGCTGCTTAGCTCGGCGTAACTGTTGACCTTGAACATGAGCTCTGGCCTTGACGCCAGGTTTCGAAGTTCTGTGTCGTTCACTCCCGCCCCGACCCCCACCGAAATCATCTCCACGTGCTTCGCACGCGCTGCCTCTATCACTTTAGCTGTGGCCTCCATGTCGTCAGACTTTCCGTCGGTTAGAGTCAGAATCTGATCCGGTACCTCATCCCTGTTTCTCTTCGTTAGGATCTTTGTCAGAGCGTAGTTCAGAGCCTTGGCTGTGTTGGTTCCCCCGCCATTGTGGTAGATCTTCATCACCTTTGCCATCAGTTCTCCTTTCTTTCCATTAAACTGCCCCAGCTTGGCTTCACGCCGTGTGCCGTCTGAGAAACGTACCACGGCAATCTGGTAGCCCTCGTCGCTGACTTCAAGGTCACCGATGAAACTTTCCAGAAACTGTTTTGCCCTCTCGAAGTCTTGCTTTGTTACGCTACCTGAGCTGTCCAGTAGGATGACCAGGTCCCGTCTCACTGATGGACATGCTGCAACAGATGAATCAGACATAAATATTCGTGAGGCCAGAACATAAAGAGTGATTATTTTGGGGGGTTAAAAGTAAGGAAATAACGAAAATCGTTCAATGATTCGTTTCTTTAAGCTGCAGTCAAAATATTTCAGTTATATTTACAAATAATCGAATGCGGGTTTAGAAAACAACTTTAGCTGATGACCCGTGAAGATCCGGGTTAGGATAGGTCTTCAGCAACCCATGCTTGTCGTAAAAGGCGACTGTGGTCAGGCTCGCTGACTTGGTTCATTGTATCCCAACTGCGTGGATCGATGTCAAACAAACGTTATGGTTTGATTATGTTGAAAATGAAAACCACTTTCTTCTCGTGTGCATTGCATACTCGGAACTTGGACGCCTCGTGCTATTGACCTATGATTTATCACAACAATCCCTGTCCAGAAAAGTTCGTATCTACAAATACTAAATGTTTGTCACACATTTTTAAATATATATATTTTGCTTGAAAACTTAGAGCATTAATAATTATTTAGATATACATGCCCTTCATCTTGCTCAAATTTAATCAAATTATACCCAACTTCGCATCTTGAAATTTCAACAGAGCATCTTGAAATTTCAACTTAGTATCTTGAAATTTCAAGAAAAAAGAAAAGAAAGAAAATGGCCCTAAAAGGCTTCCGTATAAGTTTCTATTCGTAATAAAGATTTATATGCACAATGCGCTGTTAGTTTCGAGTTTTGTGATAAACTATCGTGCCACTTTTGTTGGCATCAATCGTTAATACGTTGCTTAATTTGTCTAATAAATATTTCACAATCCCCGCAGTCTTGAATACTCCATGCATAACCTGAACAAAGTTCAAATAAAAAGGTTTTAATAAATTGATTAGAACAAGTTGTACAATACACCTGACCATACTTGGCCTAAAAGACATTTTTTTCTTTTTCTTTTCTTAAAAACAATTATATAATAAAAATGATAAATCAATACATACAAAAAGACATCAACTGAACGTTCAGGCAATTCCCTCATACAAAAATCCCAAAAGAAGTTACACTGGATATCACAAATGAGAAATAAGAAAGACAAATTGTCCACTCACATTGAGATGAAACCAGCTTCTCGTGAATACAAGCAAGGAATACGCATAAAACAAGAATGCTTCTCATCTCCATGTCCACGATACACACGGAGAGTATTTGTCCTACGTTACAATCAGATGCCAGCGGCCAAGTGGAGTGTGTATTCCGGAGTCTTGTCTGCAGTGTTGGCCATGGTCCGGGAAAATAGGAGACGGCTGTTCCTTCTTGCAATGCGTACGTTGCTACTCCGACCAAGGGCTTATCACTGCCGGCTTTGCTTCCGTTCGTCCGTGCATGACTCAGTATTGGACAAACAGTTTAACCGCGCTGACATTGTTGACAAATTGAGCTGTAAACCTTAAGTCTTTGGAGAATTCGCTTTTTCAATGTTCAAACTTTATTTTTAAATCCTTGATCACATACAATAAATATTGACAGCGCGTATCGATCATCATGTTGGAAAACATGGTGCAAATATTGTTACAGCAGCCTCTTTTAAATGGTTTAATTAAAAAACAATCCTGCGATTTGATTTGTAAACAAAGTAAATGTTTTGCGTAGATTGCTGTTGTTTTCAGTCAATGACGATCGTTGAGTAATTCGAACATTTAGTTTGCTTTGCAACCCGTCTGTATAGACTCTGGCGTCCCCCATCGTGATGAAGCTTGACTGCAACGGCGTAAAATTCCATTCACTCACTTACTCCATATATATGCTCTCTCTCAGTTGGCATTCCCGTCAGTTGAAACTTAAAAAGTGGGAATATTTAGGATAAAGGTTTTCAACCACCATTAGGGGCACGGGTGGCCCAGTCGTCTAAGGCGCCGCGATTCGTTGTGCAGAGTTGCGTCCCTTGGGCACGCCAGAAACCTATGATTGTGGGTTCGAATCCCGGTTCGCCCCGATTATGTTCCTAGGTTTGTCAGCACCATACCCGTGTTCGTGGGTTTCATCGAAGTGGTAAACGTCTGAGACCTGCATCACTTCGGGCTTTCCTCCCACATTAAGCTGACACGCCGCGATATAACTGGAATAGTGTTAAAAGTGGCGTTAAACCCAACTCACTCACTCACTCAACCACCATTTGTTTTGCACGAACTGTTTATCCTCCACTTACAGACGTTTTTCGGGCTATAAATAGAGACAATAGAGCACTTAATAAGGGACATAGCTGTCTGCCTTGACAAGGAGGCGTCAGGAAGTTTTACTCGGAAACAAAGATCGCGAGGTGCTACAGATATACATATATACAGAGACACGGCGTGATAATAGCAATATAAATCTGTCCCTAATTATCTTCGGGTGCGATAACTGGGGCGGGGAACCTTCACACATACAAAATAAACTAAACTTTGTTGGAAAATTGTGGCTTGGCCTAGTTGGAGAGTGTTTGGTTTCTGGTTACACTCCGCCCAAGAACCAATCTCATTAAAATCAGACCTTAGTTCTCGCTACCGCTAAACAAAGATCTGAAGACATCCCATTAGGGGTCACGTCAGATAGACCTTTCATCGTACGTAAGTACGTCGCTTACCAGATTATGAAAGTGACAGTCAGAATGTTATTTCTAATCATGCAATCTCGAAAACTTTAACATGGGGTATTCCGAACGATAGTTACGGGTTTAACGACTGAATCCTTACAATCTAGACCAGTCCAGAATGTTTTTTGTTCAGGTTTCAAATTTGTAATCGAGAATTTGTCAAAATATGTTTCGAAGCGTAGTCGCCAATTTGAAATTTGTGCCGTAAAGCACGAGAAAGCTGCCTTCTGATTGGTCATTCCATTGGTCGGTCAAAGTTCGCGCAAGGTCGGTCTGACGTGACCCGTAATGGGATGTCCTCAGATCTTTGTTTAGCGGTAGCTAGAACTAAGGTGTGATTTTAATGAGATTGCCCGAGAACATCCCACAGATGCTCAATTGGGGACATGTCAGGCGACTTAGCGAGTCCGTGCAATGCGCGTTTGCCTTCTCGTCGGAGACAATCGGTAACGACTTGGGCACGATATAGTCCTACATTGTCTTCTTGCAATTCAAAATTTCTTCTGATGATTTGAACGAATGGAAAAACGACAGGACGCAAAATTTCATATCGCTGGCCAGTCAAATATGTCCATTCACATTTACCAAATCAGTTCGCCTATCATGTGTTATACCGCCCCTAAACAGATCGTGGTAAGAATTGGTGCCCTTGCATACAGCTCGCCGCTACGTCGCCAACAACGTTTTCTGCCATCGATGAATCGGAGACAAAACCTTAATTCGTCTGTAAACATGGTGTAACGCCAATGGCGCACAGCCCGTCCCTGGTGTTGCCTTGGCCACCCCAATCTTTGCCGCCTATGGTAAGCTGTTAGGGTCACATCCTTCACAGGACGCCTCTTTCGGTTTTCCTTAGTAGGTGTTGAAATTCGCCTTCCTGTTATTGTGCAGAATTCTATATTGATAACAGGAACAAATTTGAATCTGTTACGTGGTGTAATAAATGTAAAGAGACGATCGTGTCTGGGTGTCCTGATTATAGGCCTGCCGCGCCCAAGTCTCATTGCTCCATCTGCTTGACGATACTTGTCCTACATCCGAGAAATTACACTTTTTGGTCAACTTGGGATATTGACGTCCCCACTCTATCGTACCCACAATTCGCTAGTTTGTCTGTTCATTGAGATACTGTCTCGGGCTCATTTTTAAGCTTGTGCTCAGCTCAATTGTATTTATATTTAGTGATTGTGAGTTCCCCTGTAGGCGTCCCTTACTATGCCAGCATAAATTGCGTGAGTGAGTGAGTATGGTTTTACGCCGCTTTTAGCAATATTCCAGCAATATCTCGGCGGGGGACACCAGAAATGGGCTTCACACATTGTACCCATGTCGGGAATCGAACCCTGGTTTTCGGCGTGACGAGCGAACGCTTTAACCACTAGGCTACCCGACCGTCCCTGCCAGCATAAAGAGGTGGGTAGCAGAGTTAAGGCGTGGCAGTGAGAGCATAGAAGACGACCCACGTCCTGGAAGGCCTACCACGTCAGCAACACCAGAAATTATCCAAAGAATCCACGATATGGGGATGACCGACCGACGAATGACTGAGCTTCATGTTTCTGGTTCAGTAGGCATTTCCCAGACGAAAGTACATCCCATTGTAACAGGAACTCTGGCAATGAAGAAAGTATCAACTTGCTGGGTTCGAGGGGTTCTGATATCTGATAAAGAAAAGCCCCAGGCACAACATGTCTCGTAACTACCTAGCTCTGTTAGAAGCTGATCCGGAAAGGTTTTTGCAACGATTTGTGACTATGGAAGAAACCTGAGTTCGCCACTTCCAAACAACAATCAAAACATTTGAAGCGTATGACATCACCACCGCCAAATGAGGCAAAGACTGTCCCATCAGCTGGAAAGGTTGTGGCCTCCGTGTCCTGGTAAATGCCGAGTGTGTCATTACGGCGGAGACATTCCAATATTCCAAAGGGCCTGACAATAAACCGAACATATTATGCTGTACGTTTGAATCAGTTACGAGGTCAAATTAAGACTAAGAGACTTAGGCAGCTGAGAAAGGTTTTGATCTCCCACACTTGGCCCTCAGCGCACAAAACAGTCATTGCCGTGGCTACAATTCACGAGTGTGGGGATTTGAACTCCTTCACCGCCCATCTTGCTTGCTTTACTTCCATCCATTCCCAAACATGACGAAAGCTCTATCCGGAATCGACTCGAACAATGGCGTCATAACAGTTGTGGAGAACGTTTTGGACCCCCAAAGAGAAGGACGTCTACAAAACTGGGATAAAATCCCTCCAACGTCGTTGGCGATAGTGTATCAGTGTGGAAGGGGATTATGTTGAAAACTATATCATTGTGAGGCTCAGAACTTATCAATCAACCCTCGCATGTTGCTGGGAACCTGTTTCAACCCGAGAACCTATGTGATTTAGATAAGAATGACATCGAAAAGAGAGCTTCGCATTATTTCTCAAATCGGTCTCCACATTCGTCCGCGTAAACATACTGCCAATGTATAGAAACCTGTTAATGAGTATTGGGGGCACGGGTGGCCAATCGTCTGAGGCGCCGCAATTCGCTGTGCAGAGTTGCGTCCCTTGGGCACGCCAGAAACCTATGATTGTGGGTTCGAATCCCGGTTTCCCCGATTATTTTTCTAGGTTTGTCAGCACCATACCCGGGGTCGTGGGTTTCACAAAAGTGGTAAACGTCACAGACCTGCATCACTTCAGGCTTTCCTCCCCCACTAAGCTATCACGCCGTGATGTAACTGGAGTACTGTGACATGCGGCGTTAAACCGAACTCATTCATTCACGTTTTATGAGCATACAAATCCCAAAATCACTTCAGTCTGCTTCATACGAAGTGAAGAATGGCCATATTATAAACATCAAGGAGTTCCGGTGACCACCCGACCCATTAAATCACCCCTAACGACCAGGGGGCGGTCGGGTAGCCGGGTGGTTAAAGCGTTCGCTCGTCACGCCAAAGACCCGGGTTCGATTTCCGACATGGGTACAATGTGTGAAGCCCATTTCTGGTGTCCCCCGCCGTGATATTGCTGGAATATTGCTAAAAGCAGCGTAAAAACCATACTCACTCACTCACCTAACGACCAGCATTGGTTGATGGAGCCCAATTCTGATCCCGAATCCCCATGGCGTCGATCGAATTTCAAGATTTATATTTCGTACTAGTGCATGAGGTTTTGTTAAATTTAACGGTCAGCACATGTACGATGATTTGTTTATCTTGACTGGAAGAAATAAGGGTTTAAAAGGACCACGTAACGTTATGCTTGAGCGAACTGAAATGAACAGTATTATTTGTGTGCTGCCGATCAGGTGCCTCACTCTGGCAGTGTGGGTTCCAATCCCGGACGGAACTCAACCCAAAAAAGTACGAGAAACTGTACTTTACTCAGAAAGTGTTATCCCAAATATTATAACATTATTATTTGAGTGCCACGCGCGACGCGACATTATGTATTGTTTGTTTGTTTGTTTGTTGTTTGACGCCACACTGAGAGTGAACGAAGAAAGATCTTGCAACATACATTCACGCGGGCCAGGTACTTCTGAGATTCGAGTAAGTTATTCTTTTCATTTCGGATTAATATAGACTCACACGAAGCTCGCGGGTAATAAACTACAACATTGCTTGCGTACTAAATAGATCGTTGATAAAGTGATGTTGCAGGACCCTACAGAATAGTTTTTGGTTTTTTTGAACGCCGCTCTCAGCAATATATTCCAGCTATATGACGGCGGTCTGTAAATATTCGAGTCTGGGCCAGACAATCCAGTGATTGACATCATGACCATCGATCCACGCAATTGGGATACGATGACATGCATCAACCAAGTCAGCGAGCTTGACCCCCCCGATCCCGTTAGTCGCCTCTAATGACCTTCAAGCATGTGTTTGTACAGCGAAAAATGTGTCAAAAACCTCCCCATAAGAGATATGAGGGTGTCAACCCACCCTCTCCCTTGGCATCCGGCATACCATGTAAATTGTCTTGGCGTTCAGTTTTACAACTCCCGAGTCATATCAGTGTACAACGCTGGGACAAGTACATTAGACTGGGATTCACATAAAATGCATGACCATGCGTGTTCATACGCTTAGGGCTTACTATTTATTTACATATCTTTGCAAGAAAAAAATGACGAAAATAAATTTCAACATTAAAATATTGGCATCCACGTAGCAGATTTAACATTTGAATGGCATCCAGCGTAATTCAGTGCGGCATACGGACAACCACTTAAAGGCCTCGGCGTGAAGATCCGGGGTAGAATAGATCTTCAGCAACCCATGCTTGCCGTAAAAGGCGACTATGCTTGTCGTAAGAGGCGATCGGGTGGTCAGGGTCGCTGACTTGGTTGATGCTTGTCATCGATCCAAATTGCGTGGATCGATGCTCATGATGTCAATCACTGGATTGTCCGGTCCAGACTCAATTATTTACAGACCGCCGTCATATAGCTGGAATATTGCTGAGTGCGGCGTTAAACAACAAACAAACAAACATCACTTAAAATTAACCTCGACCGTAAGCTGCGTGCAAAAGCAAGCTGCTTGATTAAATATATAAGTTTTCTAGAACAAAATAACTAACTAATATTTTTTTCTATTCTCCATGCTCGAAGTTCATACAATATTAATGCTACTCAAAATTGACCAGGATTTAGTATATTATACCAGAGTACTACAGGCCTTTTAATTACTTAAAATTGAAGTCGTTTACGAAACAGTCTCTTTCATTAATTGGAGTGCGGAAGGTCCGGGGTTCGATCCCCGACCGCGTCATACCAAAAGACGTTAAAAGATGGTACTTGTTGTTACCCTGTCTGGCGCTCGGCATTAAGGGGCTAAAACAAGGACTGGTCGGCTCAGAGTCAGTATATTGTGTCTGAGTGGGGTATTCATGTTAAAATGCGGCATGGTATCTCAGAGAGCTAGCACTATCAATCGGCAACAGTCCGGACTAGTACAAGCAGCCACACACACACACACACACACACACACACACACACACACACACACACATGCATAAGTGAAATAATCTTGGACGTGACGTTGAACCCCATTTCACCTCACCTCACCTTTCATTAATTGTATTTCGCCCACCTATTCGGTTATTTTTGGGGAAATCGGTAAACTATGTAGGCCTAATAAAAAAGAGGGCCCTTGTTCAAACATTCCCCATATCCAGTGTATTTTATTTCCATACTTTGACATAAAAGCTAAACAGGGAGTCACATATCTTTAACTCCATTGTTATACAATTAGTGTGTTTACAAAAGTAATTATATATATATAAATCCCATGCGAATATCAACCCATTTTCGAGCAAAATAATGCATTGACGTAACTGTTTATGTGGCATACACTATTAATATTTCGATTGACGTTTGTTTACTTTAAGCACACATCTGAAACCACTGACGAAATGGAAATCGATTTGCTGTGATCAGGGGAGATAACCCATACAAGCACCTGTTGTAAAACAGGGCGGACGACACCATGGATTACCGCAAGCTGATAAGTCATACGATGTGAAGAAAAGCCGTCAACTATGAGGGTTCACTTGGTGTGTTAGCGTAGCGTATCAATTGGTAAGTTTCATTCACTGATGGAGAATACAGCTTTCAGGTAGCACACTCTGGTTCATTTCCTGTTTCAGTCAGTCGTCGTGACTTTCTGTCACAAGTCTGCAGGTAGCGGCGATCATTGTCAGCTCAGTCGTGGTGTTTACAAATGAATATTGAATCGTTAACATGGTAGACAAATATTCTTATCACTGACGCATAAACGATTATCTAGATCTAATAGCAGTGTTATTCAACCATGGATGTTTCACATAACGCGAGTTTATATATAAACAAGCGTGGTCCGACAAATGGACTTTGAACCCAACGTACAGTCAGGCGAGGTGACTCCACAAATAGACTCGCTGCTTACTAATCTGTAATCACCAAATCGGTTGTGGCTTCGGGAGGGACAAGCGGTCAGCAGTACGGTGAATGACTGTCACACTGGCCAGTTTATTTAGATCTAGTCTTCACAAAAGTTTGACAGGTAAGTTTCAATTTAGAAAACAAGGGTCAGTAAAATCAGTTGGATCTATTTTTTTATTTATGTGAATTGTAAAACGGCGATCCAAAGGGCGTTTGCAAACACGATTTTAGACTATTGATTTTGTTTGACATTTCAAAACGCATCCAATCATGTAATATTCCACTGTGTATTTATTATGTCAATAGCTTCAGGTTCTAATGGGAGACGAGTAGGCTAAAGCTGTTATATTGGTCAATATATATAAATTGATACAGTATGTGAGAATTTGGTCAAAGTAATAATCATTGTATTTGGAGTTAGTACAGCTACTACATCTAGATATAATCAGGAGATACACGAGACTAGGTCTAAAATCTAGTCTCTGACATGAAAATATTTCACAGATAAGAAACAGCTAGTTGTTAAATTATCTCAATAAGGTATAATATGACAGAGCCCATGCAGAAACTATACCGTATGCCATGCAATAAACACCTAAGACGCTCTCAAAATTAGAATTAGGGGGCTCTTATTAAAATATAATTTTGGTATAAAAAAAAATAGAGTGTAAAGATTGTAAATTTCGTGGTTTATGGTGATAGCCTGAAATGATACAAAAGAAAAGTCTGGATGTGTTATATATAGACAACAGATATATTTTCCAGAATTCAATTGCCCATAATTAAGGGTGTATTTAAGACATGAGTGTGTATTATACACTAGCCAATGTATTAGCAAATATCGCCGTGGTTGCTTATTAGAGCTGAGCGCTTATTACATCAAATACAGTATTCATTTCGATGAAACTTCAGTTATCTATGCTTTCATGGGTGGTATTGGGCATTTTTGTTTCAGGGTCAGTATGACCTACAGTGTGTTTCAATTAAGTGCTGTCTAAGACAAAACTTGGGCTGTGGTTACCATGCAGGGGTGTGTGATGATTTGGCCAAGGCAGAGACCATATAATATTATATGGTCTCTGGCCAAGGTCATCAACACAATACATCAGGGTCTAACTCAGATTTGATACTGTTGTCAGTGCTAATGCTGTATTCTAAAATGTCATCAAAATCATGAATATGACGAATATAAAAAAGTTTTCATCTGAATCTTGCCAAGATGGACCAGTGTTAAAATGTTTAGAAACTTTTAGTGAAAATGGATAATTTGTTTGGAGCTATCAACTGACTATGGTCATTTGACAAGACACATTATGGATACCAACTTCCATATTATACATGTTATTAATGTACATGTTAAGGGCTACATTTTTCCTCTTCACTAGTAGCATGACAGAGTGGGAGAACATGTTTATATATAATGTTCTCCCTGCCAATATGTACATGTTATACATATTTTTTAAAAAGTGAAGCCATTTGTTGCAAGTTTGAACATGTTAAAGTTGCTGCATAATTAACATGATACAGATACAGTTAAGGTGAAATTAGGTTTAATGTCACGTCCAAGATTATTGCACGTATATAGCGACGTGCATGCACGTGTGTGTGGCTGTTTGTACTTGTTCGGGACTGATGCCGATTTATGGTGCTAGCCTACTGAGATACCATGCCGCAGTTTAACATGAATACCCCACTCAGACACAGTATACTGATTCCGAGCCGACCAGTCATTGTTTTAGCCCCTTCATGCTGCGTGCCAGACAGGGTAACGACAAGTACCATCTTTTAACATCTTTTGGTATGACCTGTTCTCTGGGCAGACGCTCTACCACTAGGCCACAAAAGCAGGGAGACATACTCTTCCAGTATAAATTACAAAACACAACCAGTCAACCAGAAGCTTTTACTGTTATCACACTGAGTTCCCAGAGACTCGCTGATGATAGATGAAGCGTGTATTTATCAGGAAATTATCATCTTGTAAAACATCTTTGCGACTTCATGTCTTTTGAAAGGTCTGATCCTACTGATTGAAAATATGAAAGCAATGTTTATCACATTACTTCAATAATGCTTAATAAATAATTGCTTAATTTAAAATTAAATAAATTGCAGGCCGTAAGTGCCTGCTGAAATTTAAGACTTATCAGCCCGAGAACAAATCTGTCAACCTCAGGCCTGCAGGCCGGTTTCTCTTTCAAACACTGCTCTCATCCTGTCATTCATCTGATAAATAGACAAGAAGTAGCTATGAAGCATTGTGTTTATATTATAAACAAGTTCTAATCCATTATATTCCTTGTCATATATATTCAACTTCTAAATACCTATGAAGACTCTTTATCAACTGATCAATTTTGTCAACATCATAGACCACGTTTATCAACAAATCAATAATCTACACCACTTTACATTATGGCTAACATTAACAATTGAAACCTGTTAACCTTAATTCAGTAGCATCCAGCTGGTTGTACCATGTATACTGTAGTACATATATTATCTCTTATTTCATGTAGGGGCCATGGGTGGCCGAGTCGTCTCAAGGCACCACGATTTGCTGTGCAGAGTTGCCTTCCTTGGGCATGCTAGAAACCCATGATCAACATGATCAAAGGTTCAAATCCCGGTTAGCCGAGACTCAAGGCTGATGTTATTTTTTTAAGTACATAATGACCTCATGCAGAGTCTGTATTTGTTTTATTATATAATAAGGAAACAAAAACAGATCAACATCCCAAACTATTTTAGTTACAATAACGTTTGGAGGTTCTAACAAACGGAGACAGCTTACAATATTAGGTTTGGGGAATACCACTTCATTTCCTGGTAAAACCCATTCTATTTTTAGTAACTCAACTTCTCAAGCCAATGCTTTGAGGTTATAATATAGCAGTTTTCATATCCCACATCAACCCAAGACCCCCATATCAGTCCGAGGACTGAAGGCCAGTCTGAGGACTGACATGGGGTCATATAGTAAGCTTTTTATCATATACCTTAACATCAAATACACTTTCACCTTGTTTGGAAGACATTGTCATGGGAAAGCTAGCCGAGCAGATGACACCCTTAGGGGTGTTACTCTAATTTCGCCCAGGATGATATCCATATCGCACGCCCATATAAAATGCATTGATAA
This sequence comes from Haliotis rufescens, assembly GCF_023055435.1. Taxonomy (NCBI): domain Eukaryota; kingdom Metazoa; phylum Mollusca; class Gastropoda; order Lepetellida; family Haliotidae; genus Haliotis; species Haliotis rufescens. Next base: position 7,968,133 of record NW_025963924.1, read on the forward strand.
GCCATATCAGACCAGCAGGGGGTATAATAATGGTCTGGCTATTACACCCCAGTGATAATTATGACCATCTGTATGTTGGCATATCGTAATGCAAACAGTGTCATATCATTGATAGTACAAAACAAATGAGATAATTTACGCTATCATATATCATTCTGTTGAAAATTGTGATGAACAGGTTTCTCCATCGATAATGGATGATGAGTGGATGACTGGTTTAGTGGCAAATGTGAGTTTTTATTCCCCGCCACGAAGTGGGGCGGGGGATATTTGAATTGAGTTCGTCCGTCCGCTTCTTCTCAATGGGGACAAGTTTTCTCAGAAACTATTGAAGTTAAATGAATGAAAGTTTGCATGCTTATCTTAGAGATATTTGTCAAGACTGAGTTCGAAAATTGGTCCTTTCAATTAATTGTTTGCAGAGTTGTGGCCTTCGATCCATGTTATTTGTACAATGTGGGCAAGTTTTCTCAGAAACAGCTGAAGTTAGCTTATCTAAGAGATACTTATTAAGATTGAGGTATTTTTTCCAGAGAAAGGGCCTTTTGTGTGCATTTATTTCACATTTAATTTTTTTTTCAGATGACAAAAAGCGGCCCAAGTGCCTATCTCTTCTTAAGGCTCCATGTAGCTCTGTTTTATAGATTTTGTTCACTACTATATGAACAAACAAACTTCTAATGTGCCTCGTGATGGGGGATAGTGATAACGCTGTTTTCTTGTCCTTTATACTTTGGTACCTGTAAACACATGGTAAAGATAATGGTTTCTACCTAATCAAAATGGTCCAATTGACATATATGAATATTTAAAAAAGAGATTTAGCTTTACATTGTTGTGTCTTGAATGCAATTTAAAATATCTCTGAAACTAAAAACTAAAAAAATAATTAATTTGTTTTTTTCAAAATGACATCTTTTTCTAATGTGCCTGCAAAAGGCACTTAGTTTGGAATCCATTATCCTGGATAAATCTCTATACCTATGATACAACAATTCAGATACCTATGATCGTGGTTTTGATTCATAGATTCTCCTTGATTTAAATTTTCTAGGTTTGTCGGCACCATACCCATGTTTGTGGGTTTCACCGAGTGGGAAACGACTAAGACCTGTATCACTTCTGGCTTTTTTCCCACATTAAGTTTGTGTTCCCTGATATAACTGAAATACTATTCCAACTAGTATTAAGTGCAACTCACTCACTCACCTACAACTCATACTCGTGTTTGCTGAAATTGTATTTTATCACTGATCGATTTATGCATGATAACAACGGATAAAAATGAAATATTTCAGCTAATAATGGATATTAGCGGCATCAAGAACTCATGGTATATAAACAAAAATAACATTGTAACATTCCCCTCCAGGGTTTGTCTTCTGCTATGCTGAACGAGAACCACAGAGACCTCACTAACAAGATGTCGGACAGTGACTTTATCGGAGTTCTGGGGGTGACCAATGTCTCCGATGTTGCCATGACGATCACCGTGGCAACTGTCAGTCTGTACCTGATGATGGGTTTGGGGGTGTACCTCATGTGTCCCAGCCTCATCCTCCAGGTGTATTTCAAGTAAGTCCACTTTGGTTAGTGACAGAAGAATATAGGCAACAAAGCAGCGGTAGAAACTAACGTTTTAGCTGACTTGTTTGATGCATGTCATCGTATCCCAATTGTGTGGATTGATGCTCACAATGTCAGTTACTAGATTGCCTGCTCCAGACTCGATTATTTACAGACCGCCGTCATGTTAGTGAGTGAGTATTGTTTTATGCCATTTTTAGCAATATTCCAGCATTATCACAGTGGGGACACCAGAAATGGGCTTCACACATTGTACCCAAGTGGGGAATCAGACCTGGGTCTTCGACGTGACAAGCGAATGCGTTAACCACCAGGGTTCCCCACCACCGTCATGTAGCTGGAATAATTGCCGAGCGCGGCGTTAACTAACAACTGTGTTCCAGCTGGTTTTTGTAACTGCCTGTCCTCGTGGACTGGCAACTCTAAAAATTACCAGTCCCCTCCTAATTTTTGTCAGTCACAACTTCAACAAATAAAAAAGCCTATGAAAATGACCTTGTTATATTTCTTTCAACATCATGTTCAATGCAATGACATCATCTCTGAATTAACTCAGTTAGATCTACACATCATTCACACAAAGTGCAGTCACAATTTTCTCTCTTTTTATAATATTTCAAGACGAAGTCACTACAAATATACTTATAACCTTGAAGCAAATGTTATTCTGATGGTAACAGACAAGCTGACTTTGTTCGAAAAATATACTTATATGAATATCACAGATTTATAAGGTACTTTATTTGCCATTCCACAGGGACTGAGTGGCATGACTCACCGGTCCAGGCCTAATCATGCTAATTTTTCCGGTAAAAAAATGGTAATTACCGGTAAACGGGAACACTGTAACAAACAAACAAACAAACAAACAATCTCCATAAATTTAGCTACATGTTTCAGACTGGGTACTATATATCTGAATGTACGAGTTGCTCGCAAAATTACCTCTGAAATGTTTTGATTATTTAGACTTAAGTAAAGAAAAGGATGCCATTCTGAGTCTTGGGGATGCAGAAGAGTATGAAGCATTGTAACTAGTCAGAAGTATTAATTGCATGTTACATGTAACTAACATTACGTTCTGGTAAGAAATACACTCAAAGTTAATTGTGTCAGTGGCTGACTATCTCCAATATAACAAAATCTCAATCTCTAATCATGCTAATAGGTAGAGATGCTATACTGTAAATGAATATGTATCACAATACCGGCTTATTGTGTTTTTCTAAATCATGCATATCTTTATCTTGTTGGAAAAGTTTACATACCGTATTCAGCGTAATAAGCGCCTTGGCGCTCTCAAAATTTGAAAAAAGGGGGCTCTTATTAGAATATTATTTTGGTGAAAAGAAACAAGAGTTGAAAGAACGTAAATTTCATGGTTCAAGCTGACAGCCTGTAATGTTAATATAGGACAGATATATTTATCCAGAATTTAATTGCTCATAATTAAGGGTGCATATAACACACGACTGCATATAATACAGGCCTCAAAGTTGCGACTAAAACTAAAGCGGAGCGCTTATTAAGTCGAATACGGTGACAACAATGGACACGTCAAACTGAAATTATGAAAACTGTTTCCCATGATAATAAAAGAGAAGCTATACTCGCCGCCTAAAGAAATGCGAACAATAGAAACATATAGAGAAGTATGTACTTTAAGAAGAGATGTTTCCATTGTGTACCAATTAATGAAAAAACTTACAATCAGTCAAGTGTTTCCACCGAGTGTCTTATATATATATTTCATATATTAACCAACATGTCATGTATGGTGTTCGCGTTTCTTTTGGTGGTGAGTATATTTGCAACCTGTGTCCTGTATATAATGTGTCTACTACGAGACTTTTGTCGTACTTGTGACCATAGCAACATCCAACAACATACAAAGTTGTCAAAAATGTGCAGGGGAAGTGACTGTTCGGGTTCCTAACCAATTACAGATGACAGAATGCATAATACATGAATAATTATTTCAATAAATTGTGATACGATATTCAGGCCAAGACCCATCGCTACTAATAAGTGTCATCAGTAATATTCTTGGATATGAAGTGAAACATAAGACCATAATAAATTAATTGCTAGAATATCATCCCTGCCCTACTCACGCTCTCCCCCTGCAAAAAATTAATTTGATTTCTCAGAGTGAAATGTTTAGAGCACTGTAACGACATCAGGTCAATTTTATGTTTACGATATGCCGTAAACTGGTCTACAACAGACTCTCATTGTGTGCCTGCCTATTATTATTTGCCTGCTTTCTTGTCAGAGTCTATGAGTCTTATGGAAATCATCAAGTTTGCTTGTGTTAATGTCAGTTGAGGATAAATTCATGAACACACAAGTAAAAGCTAGGGCAGGGAAAATGAAAATAGGTTTGACACAGGTACAACCGACTGCTACTGTTGAAATCAATGTTTATTTGTAATCTTTGTTATTTCATTCACCCTTTTGTTCATACCAAAACCAAGGTGTCCACTCTTCAACCTAAAGAGACCTGTGAAGATCCGGGGTAGAATAGGTCTTCAGCAACCCATGCTTGTTGTAAAAAGCGATTATGCTTGTCGTAAAAGGCGACTAACGTGATCGGGTGGTCAGACTCGCTGACTTGGTTGAAGCATGTCATTCATTGCTTGGATCGATGCTCATTGTGTCAATCACTGGATTGTCTGGTCCAGACTTGATTATTTACAGACCGACGTTATATAGCTGGAATATTGCTGAGTGCGGCGTTAAACAACAAACAAATAAACAATACTTAAAGACAATATACAAACAATATAAATCCCCCCCCCCTCCCCCTCTATATTTGAAAAAGAGAGTGGATGATAATCTAGCAATTAATCTATCCATTATTGCCTCATTGCTGGAATTTCCCCTGGATAGATAGTTAGACCAAGGTAAATCCCTCACAATGCAATCACTACGTGTCTACATGTTGGGTGTGTTCGTGACTGGTTTTGTTTGTCTCTGACAGATTTGCAGTGCTATGGAGTGGTATGAAGGTGAAGTTCGCGTCTCCTGACGGCAAGTTCCACTTCTGCTACGGAGAGAAGGGCCATCAGCGTGAGGGTAGTGTCAGCCTCCTGCTGCTTCACGGCTTCACGGCAGACCACTTCATGTGGACGCCAGTAGTGAAGGTGAGGACCGCTTGTTATCCTCTGTCATCACACACTACCTTAGTTCCAGAGGGCCAAGGGACACGTGTGGCCTTGTTATCTAAGGCACTGCAGTTCATTCTGCAGAGTTGCTCCTCTTGGGCATGCCCGAAACCAATGATTGTTGGTTCAAATCCTCGGTTTCCGCTGATTATGTTTCAAGGTTTGTCAGCACCATAGCCGTGCTCGTGAGTTTCACCAAAGTAGGAAACGTCTAAGACCTGCATCACTTTGGGCTTTTCTCTCACATTAAGCTGACACACCGTGATATAGCTGAAATACTGTTTAAAACGGAGTAAACCCAACTCACTCACTCACTCTACATGCTCTAGAGGGTCATAAATAGAGGTTATCACGCTTGTGTGTTTGGGGATGGTAAATATCCTGTATTAGGAATAAACACTATGTATTTAGCGAGCTTTGGCGAGCTAAGAACATAGTGTTTATTCCTAATACAGGATATTTACCATCCCCAAACACACAAGCGTGATAACTTCTTTATCATATAATGTCATTCTTCAATTCTGTGCTTGAAAATCGCTTTCCTTCTCTCACAAACATTACCTAATCATTGCAATTTTTCCTGGAATGTGCGCATGAATATATATTACATCGGAGGATAAGTGATGTGTCAGTCAGACAGTGACAGTAGCCAATATGGTTCCAACAGAAACTAGTTTCTTATACACTAGCATAACTACATATATGCAATTGCCTACACAAATTGTTTTACTTGCCTTTCGCGATAATCCATCGGTCTGTCTGATCGAGTAACTGCCATGTATCAAAGGGAAGCTACTCTAACCCTAGTCTATGAAACGTATGGCCACAGTCAGACTTTGTTGACAGTCGGCCTGTATTGTCATTATGAAGTGCAGTCAGATGTACACACAGCGATAAACATGATAAAACGAAACAAGGTAACAATTCGAACATATTTCGACCAAATCCAACTGTTTATTATATAAATTTGTGGAAAAGGTTTCAAGCCGCAGAGGTCTACAAGCACAGATATTGAAAGTGATCCCGCTTGGCTGGTGCCCCCAATAAATTGTTTAATTATTTCGCAGTTATTTCCAAAGTTGCCAAAACTTGTAAAATGCCTTAGCTACGTCACATTTAGACACTGGTTTTCAGTATATTAGACTATTCTTTTCATAATGATAGCAATTATCCCAGTAGTTTCTCCAGATTCCTGATGGCTAATTCTGACTCAGTCGCCGAATGACAAGGGCTACGCCATGTTTGTTTATAAACTGTGAAAGTAGTCCCTACTTGACCTTTGATATTTGCATCTCTATACGCATATGACCCCAACGGATATTGTTTCTATCCGTGGGCTTTATCCTGTTGAGAAGCCAACCCATTATATGATAAAGAACCCTTATGTGGCCATCGACTAATTGTTCATTAGCATTGTGAAAATTATTTTGGGCATAATTTAATCCTTTAATCTCTTGTTTGGTCAGCGCATACCGTCCAGTGTGCATGTCATTGCCATGGACAGTCCAGGTCATGGTGGCAGCAGTGAACCTGAGGAGGGCGACCTTGACTACTCCTCTCAGGTCAAGATGATCAGGCAGGTCAGTGGCCTAGCAAGGCAGGGGTCATCTGTCACTAAAGTGGGAGTCCCTTTTGATACAATGATTGCCGTTCCATGTTGAGCATTGGTCAGAAATGTGTAAAATGTGGTGGTTTGGATATTTTTGATTTTGTTGGTGGATGTGAAGATTGAGTGTGGATGGAGGTAAAAGTGATGTTTCTGGGAGCATGACAGTAAGTGTTTTTAGGCTGTGGAAAGGGCAAGACTGTTTTGGGATCGTGAAGATAAGGTACTAAGTAATATAGATATAGGATGAGTGACAGTACTTTATCGTGATATGGAGGTACAGTTGAGAGAACAATGGGGTAACAGCCATATTGTTCTCACAACTGTTTCATGTCAAGTCCTGTCACAAGACCTCTAGCTGTCTTAGAGCACACCCAAGTACTCCAGTCCCATGTCAGTAATGTGTATACTATGAACATGATGAACAGTTCTGCCAACCGGCACTTTTCACTTGGTGCCGTTTGGCTCAGATGTCCACGCATCTCAAGTGGCACTCTTGTTTGAAGAGTACATCATCGGGGATATAATTGTGCTATGCATGACCCAAGTGACACACAGTTATTGGTTCAGCCTGTGAAGAACAGGGTTAGAAAATGCCTTCAGCAACCCATACTTGCTATGGGTTGGATGGTCAGGCTCGCTGACTTGGTTGATGCATGTCATCGTATCCCAATTGCGTTGGTCGATGCACATGTTCTCAAACACTGGATTGTCTATTACAGACTCGATTATTTACAGGCCGCTGTCATGTAGCTGGAATATTGCTGAGTGCAGCCATAAACAACAAACAAACCTTGCTTTGGCTGTATATTGTACAGGGGATTCAGGGTTAGAATATGTCAACTGGAACCTGTGTGGGTCGATAAGAGGCGACCAAATAGATAGAGCTACAGAGACATGTATGCACACAGACATGCATGCACACACTCACAGAAACACACACTCTATCAGCATTGAATCCAGCTGTTGAGATTCGAATCTTGCGTTTTCCAGTTTGTGGAGTTGATTGGCCTAGACAAGCAGCCATTCCACATCGTCGGTCTGTCAATGGGCGCAGCCTTGGGGGGATTGTTTGCTGCAGAGTACCCACAGCTGGTTAAGAAACTGACCCTCTCATGTCCATCCAGTAAGTGACCATCTCAATGGTATCATGATTTTCATTTAGAAGTAGTCAAATCATTGTGGCTTTATAGTTTGGTTTAACCTTTATATTTTGGAGCAAACTGATTGGTCATGTGTTCACACATTACAGGGAAACATACCATGTGTGTGTTATTATCAATTATATTCCAACTTTCATCATGGCTGTCATTGTAGCTATATTGAAAATTATTACCAATTGTACAGGGAAATCTTAGTCCAGAAGACCACATTTGTGTATGCACATCTCTATGAAAGTGCAATAATTTCACCACCCTCTTAATCCAGAAACCATCATGGATTATAACTGAATCTTTATTTACACATCAAACACATCTAAATTCAAATAAATTTAAGTATTTGAAGATTTGGCTATAATCCCCAAATTGACTATTTTTACAAAAGTGCATATTTTCTTTTCAGTGATCACTCCAACGCCAAGTCCATTTGCAGCAGAACTGAGACAGCATCACGAAGATGGCAGGGACTTTGATGTCACAAACTGCATCTTGTTGCCACAGAATGGAGCCGAGGTGCAGGAGATGCTCAACTTCAGCAGATTTTACAAGACTTACTTCCCTTACCAGGTACTTACCTCCCTTTTTGGGACACCTGGCAATTCCACTACAGGCCCCGTCTCCCCATGATACTTTTTACACAGAAGTCAGCAATATCATGGCGGCCTGGTAGTAACATCTGCATCTGCCAAGTCAGTTATTGTTTCATGAGGAACATCTCTTGCTGACAGGGTACAATGAAAAGGAATCAACCCACTGCTTGTGTGCATGTTGCCATACCCAGAAAAAGAACTGAATGTTCTTTTATGCCACTGTTAGCATAGGAGCAGTCTGTAATGGCCACCGCTTGGACCAAGCTGTGTGTGCGGCATGATCAACAATCCCAAGCTGTCGGGGATGATGAGTGAGTGAGTGAGCGAGTATGGTTTTACGCCGCTTTTAGCAATATTCCAGCAATATCACGGCGGGGGACACCAGAAAAGGCTTCACAAATTGTACCCATGTCGGGAATGGAACCCGGGTCTTCGGCGTGACGAGCGAACGCTTTAACCACTAGGCTACCCGACCGCCCCTCGGGGTATGATGACACCAGCTTGTTGATGTAGTTATGCCTGATTTGTTTGTTTGTTTGTTGATTAACGCCGCACTCACCAATATTCCAGGTATATGACGGCGGTCTGTAAAATAATTGAGACTGGACCAGCCGATCCAGTGATTGACATAATGAGCATCGACCCACGCAATTGGGATCGATGGCATGTATCAACCAAGTCAGCGAGCCTGACAATCCGATCCCGTTAGTCGCCTTTTACGACAAGCATAGTCGCCTTTTACGGCAAGTATGGGTTGCTGAAGACCTATTCTACCCCGGAATCTTCACGGGTCAGGTTATGCCTGAAGCAACATGTTACCATCACAGTTTGGTGCTCCTGTAGTAGATGAGGCTTGTAACAAGGGCTGCTCTTGGTTGCAGATTTTACAAGGTGCTGCTGATATACGGAAAAAGAAGAATGATTTCTACTTGAAATGTAAGTCAGTTTGTATTGTTATAGAAGCGGCTGCTAGAAAATGGACTCATGCCACTTGATTGTGCCATTGATCTACCAACAGAAGTGTTTTCCATTTGAAACTTGATCATTGTTATGTCAGTATAGAAAATGACAATCTCATAAAAATCAGATCTTAGTTCTCGCTGCCGCTAAACAAAGAAGATCTGATGACATCCCTTTACGAGATTTGTGTTTTTAGCCCATGGACTTAAATAAATAAATCAGTTTAGCGTGATTCCCAGGCTATTGGATGTTTTGGAACGTGGAATGGGGTATTTAATGACACATAAGCCAGGACTTAATTTTGGATGAAATATGATAAAACCTGTTTAAGGCCCAGGGCTTACACATGTGCAATGCTGGTACTTTGATGTTCCTTGTCATTTGGTTGGTGATGGGTAGCTGGGTTCCTTTCCCCACATAGGCAGAAAGTAGGGATGGAACGAGTACAAATTTAATACAAGGGTACGCGACTCTATATTACCCCACCCAGTCTCAAGACTTGGGTTGAAAATGTCTGTCTACTGGAGCCCTGGCAAAACTATTTAGATCAAGTATTAAACAATCGGCTCATGCATACACTGAAGTTGACTGAAGTTTTATCTTTACCTTGTTTACTCATAAGTGACTTGTTGTGTAACCATACAGTTTTATTGTTATTGTTATTAAACAATGTATCACCTGACTACAACCAGTGTGAACCTTCTCCATCACTCATGAGATTGTTGAACTGTGAACTGAATATGCAGCCATATGATGATGATATCTTGATGGTGATAGTTGATATTTTCTCCTTCAGTATTCCTCTGTATTACTCATCAACGCAATACTCTCGAGGACAATCTGGAGAAAGTGAAGGTCCCTGTGCAGCTCATCTGGGGGAAGGAGGACAAGGTAGGTAACTCTGCCGGATATATATCGCAACATGTCGAAGGTGAAGGTCCCTGTGCAGCTCATCTGGAGGACAAGGTAGGTAACTCTGCAGGGTATATCTTGCGACATGTAGGGAGTCAAATTGCAGCTAATCTGGGGGACAAGGTAGGTAACTCTGCAGAGTTTTTCTTGCCTGACAAGTAGAAAGTAAAGGTTACAGTGCAGCGCATCTGGGGGACAAGGTGGTAACTCTGCAGAGTTTTTCTTGCATGACAAGTAGAAAGTAAAGGTTACAGTGCAGCGCATCTGGGGGACAAGGTAGGTAACTCTGCAGGGTATATACCGTGACAAATAGAAGGTGAAGGTTACAGTGCAGCTCATCTGGCAAGCTCCCTATACTATCGCCACCACCAATCAAAGCTCCCCACTGTGATACATGGCTACAACCATGCTTGGAGTTGAGCTCGCCTGCTAAATTATTTTCTTTGTTTATCAGTTTGAATTTCTGTTTCATTTACAACTATCATGTAATTGGTATAGTAAGAATGTAAGGGAGAAAGTTGGTTGATTTTCTGTTCGTCTGGAATCTCAAACCAATCCGATCAAACAAACAAAATGGTTAATTTATCTGGGAAATATGGTCAGTCGTAAACATTTTAAAAAATAACTGTGATGGCATTCCCAAAGACATTAACAAAAGTATAAACGTTACTACATTTTGGGTTAGAAGACAAATTTCAAGATTCTTGTAATGGTGGCAGCGATGTTACCGAGAGTGTAGCGAAGGTGTCACGGACTGGGAAGGAGCTTGCTCATCTTGTGACATGTAGAAGGTAAAGGTCACAGTGCAGCTCATGTGTGGGACAAGGTAGGTAACTGTGCAGGATATGATATGTTTAAAGCGGTGTGTAGAGAAGATGTCTTCAGTATAAGCTGTACACACTGTAATGTCCAGTCTCAGATGTCAGCTTTCTGAAACAGTTTGGCTTCATTTCTTTACCACCTTGATTCTGAAAATTCCTGGGAGTGTGAATTTCAAAGTATCAGAAAGAAATTAGATATGCTGGTTTGAATGCTTTGTTCATTCATACCAAGAAATTAGATGCCTCTGCATGGATTGGCTGATTACAAAGTTAATCAGATGCATCCTCCAATGGAGATGTTGTCAGATATTCTTCAGAGAGGTATCACATCAGAGTAGAAGGTCTGATTTTTCTGAGATTTTGTAATGTCAAACATCAAGGCGCCTCTGTTCCAGGGCAGAATCGGGCGGTCAGGTAGCCTAGTGGTTAAAGCGTTCGCTCGTCAAGCCGAAGACCCGGGTTCCATTCCCGATATGGGTACAATGTGTGAAGCCCATTTCTGGTGTCCCCCGCTGAGATATTGCTGGAATATTGCTAAAAGCGGCGTAAGACCATACTCACTCACTCACTCACTCCAGGGCAGAATCTGTCCCAGTAGCTCAAACTTGTGGTACACGTCTCCTTTCAGCAAAGTGATCATAGCGCTATGACTTCCTTATGCCCATGTTAGATTATTCAACTTACGAGAGCAATTCACTTTGATACCAAAAGATATTATAAAGTGGTACTTGGTAGCATTAATAGGATAAACAAGGACTGGGTCCACATGCACAAAGCGACCTTAGCACTACAATAATCATAACTCCCATACTTTAAGTTCATAACTTTAACATAGACTTACGATAGGCGTATCGCTAAGATCGCTTTGTGCAAGTGGACCCTGGTCTTTAAAACAGCAGCATGGTATCTCAGTGGGCATTGGACCAGACTAGTACAAGCATCCACACCCACACACACCTATATGCATGTTGCTATGTAAGTGCAATAATCTTGAATGCAACATTAATCCTAATTTCGACCGCCTCCGTGGTCTTGTGGTAGAGCGTCCGCCTGGAGAGTAGAAGGTCCGGGATTCGATCCCCGGCCGCCTCATACCAAAAGATGTTGAAAGATGTTACTTGTTGTTACCCTGTTACCCTTACTGTGTCTGAGTGGGGTATTCATGTTTAACTGCGGCATGGTATCTCAGTGAGCTAGCACTATAAATCGGCATCAGTCCGGTCTAGTACAAGCAGCCACACACACATACACGTGCATGCACGTCGCTATATAAGTGCAATAGTCTTGGACGTGACGTTAAACCCAATTTCACCTCACCTAATTCCAATTTCCCCTCCCCTCCTCACTACTGTTATTGTTATTTATTTATTTATTTTCAGATCATAGATTTGTCTGGCATAGATGCCTTGAAGACTGGACTGTCCAAGGTAGATCGTGTTGACATAATTCCGGAGTGTGGACACGCCATTACCCTCGACCAACCAGAGACCTACACACAAGTCATCATGGACTATTGGGCAGGAAGGGAGACAACTCACACGTGAAACATACTCTTGAGGATCTACACAATTGTTTGCTCAGGGTAGTTTTCTAGTCTTGAAGATTTTAGTTCAACTTTTTGTTGGAAGTTTTATTCATTTTTATCTCCAGGACATTATCTATCTGAATGTATGTTGGCAGTCAAAATGTAGAAGTAGTAATTTGTGTTTAGGAAACTCTGTGTTGCTGAGTAAAGGGTATATGTCTGTTTATGGAAGGGGACTTAGCAGGCTTTGCTATGACGGCACTATGGAAATACCCTCGCGCCCCTTTGCTGTGGTCTTTGGGGGCACATTTTATGGATTTGCTTTCACCAAAAGGTCCTCTTCCAAAATTGTTGATAAATGTGATGGTCAACAAAATAATTGTATTGTCACAAGCTGCCGGCAGTATGACAGAAATCTGCTGCCATCAGCAATCGAAGTATCTCAAATATTTAGTGATTTACTTAGCCAGAGGGAATGGTACCTTGAAGTATGAATGCTTTCTTGAAAATTGAATAATTGGCGTTTAAAGTAGTTTTGTCATTTAGGCTAAAAATAAAAATAGACTTGGTTCAAAAACCATCTTATATTTTTTAAAGCCTTATGTTGTAAAACTATGAGATGGGAAAGAAGACTCTTAGCATTGTTGGTCTGCCTGAAATATAACTAGCCAGGGACATCACACTAGGAGTTACTTACAAGCAGTAAATGTACACTGTATACAATGTACACTGTCCTAGCAATAGGGGCCATGGGTTTTATAAACTGGAAACAACAATGTGATGTTGATTTTCACGTTTATTCAACTACAGACATTGCAGAATGATTTTCCTGTTCTAAAACAACCAGTAAAATAAGAAAAGGCCTAAAAGCCAACTGTAATTTTGTGTTAAGTTTTTATTTTGTTTGGAATCAATCTACATCATCAAGGTCACGTTTACTTTTAACTAAATTCATGTCATGCCTGTTGTATTCTCTAAAATGTTTTTTTTTGTGAAAAGAACAAAATATGAAAATTAAAAAAGCAGTAATTTGAGATCATTTTTATCAGCTGATATAAATACTTGCCATATGAAATTATTCAAAGTTAAACAATTACTGTTGCAACCTGTCTCCTGCTAGCTGTCTTAGGTCTGATCATCCAGTGTGTTAGTTTGTGTCGGTACTTTCTGTCCCTGACTCATGCATGCATTTATGACACTGGACAGCATGTCACTTATTATGTGTATGTAATTGTTCTGCTGCAGTGTGAATGGATACTGACAAAGTACTTCTTTAACTTGAAAAGATGATCCTGAAAATAATTCCAGAGAAATGTTGAATGATGTATATTTTTACTTGAAATCAAAAGTTTTGATCTGTGAACAATAAATTCATCATCATCATCATCATCATCATCATCATCATCATCATCATAACATGAAATATTTTCTGCCAGCCAAATCATGTATAACCTGATAACAACATTGTATATATACTAGTCTCCTGTCTCAGAGGCCAAATGAAGTTCAAATAAGATGTTGCAAATCTTGTCCCTCATCCTGTATCAGGAAGTGCAGACTTGCTATGTACATTATAACTGTTAGACTGTGGGCACCTTAACCATGTTTGTGGATTCTGTCAAAGATCTTCGACCTGTAGGTTTTGTTCCAATGTTAAGCTGACTGGCTGCGCTACAAATGAAATACACATCTATGTGGCATTTGACCAAATATCCTCGCTTACTCTTGCGTCATTGGCTGTTGATATCTTTTCTCAACCATTTTCTGTATTTTGTGTATTCTACACATATGACTTGTCATCCGGCTACACACTTTATGTTTTCTTTGCACATCTATTTGTTTATCACAGATCTTTAATACTGGAACTAGTTTTAAGGACACAATGGCAGAATAGGTTCAGGGCCCACTTGCATGATGTAGTCTCTAGTGCTGTACTTTTTTAAGTCTACTTTAAAATTATGGAAGTTAAGATGATCTGAGCACTAAGACTATTGTAATTCTATGTTAAAGGATGGGAGCAAAGACGATCTTAGCACTAAGACTGTTGTTAGTCAATGCTAAAGTATGGGATTCTGGTCCTCAGTAACTTGGGCTTCTCTTTAAACAGTTATTAACAACCCATGAACCAAGTTTATTATGCATCCTTTCTCTGAAAAAGAATGGCCATCTGTTTTGTCCCAAAGTTGGGACATTATCTATAAACATTTACAACCTGAAATTCACCTATCTTTCTGTTGGTAGTTTTGTACTTGATTTCAAGTACGTTTTTTGTTTTGAAATAATCTCAAAGAAAACAATTGTCAATTATACTGTTGATGTTTTCTTTTACTGGATGCTGTCTGAAAACTCCTTGAATCCTTGAATAAAACATTCTGTTCATTTGGAAAACAAGATGGCTGAAAAATGCTGAATTGAATCTTTTTAAGACAAACAACTGTACGTTATGTATTAAGTGTTTCTGGTATATATTTGATATTTGCCCTTTTGTGTCTTTCAGTAATCACACGTTTCCTGAATATTTAATATTTATGTAGAGTAAAATCTGAGAAAATCAGAACCATATGAATCTGACAGTGGATAAAATTTTTGGATAACAACTTATTTTACTGTAATGGCAACGTTTTGGTATATATCCTTATACTGTTGTCAAGCTTGACAATGGTATAAGGATCTATACTGGAACATCCATAAATTATATCCACTTTGTCATCCGTCAACTTCTAAGAAACAATTCATATGAATCTGACTGGCAGCCAAATATACAGAAACACATCTGCAAGTTGATTATTTTTCTTTGATGATTTGTGTGGCCACTGCTTTGAACTACTAATATTGTGAAATTTAGACTGGTGAAATTTTCTGTACACTTGTCCCAGTTCCAGGAAACTTTCCATGGACCAAATACTGGCTTTCTAAAAGAAACTATCCTTCAGGTTAAAAAATCCAAAAATTGAGTGTTTATTTTCCAAATATATATCGGGCATAAGTCCATCCATTATCAATATTTCCTGGGTTTGAAAACACATTTTTTTCTCCAGTACCGATGAATATGTATGGCCACTTTGCGGCGTTGTCATTTTAAAAATTATTGCAATATGTATCATTTGAAAAGCTTCTCGCGTCATTCTGGTAATAACATGCAGTTCTAAGAATTAGATGTCACTGTTGCACTGTGTATCAGCAGTATATATTCATGGGTTATGGAGGGTTTTGTTGGTTTGGTTAAAAATGGACCTGTGATAATTCTATTTGGAGCGTAATTGGTTATATGATTGTTGATATACCCAAGGATAAGTACCTGACTTTTTTAGATGGGTTAGAGTGAGGTCTACTTCTGGCTTCACCATCTGCCTGGGAGGTTGGTTTGGTTGGTTTGTTGTTTTACGCCGCACTCAGCAATATTCCAGCTATATGACGGCGGTCTGTAAATAATCGAGTCTGGACCAGGGAATCCAGTGATTGACATCATGAGCATTGATCCACGCAATTGGGATACGATGACATGCATCAATCAAGTCAGTGAGCCTGACCATCCGATCCCGTTAGTTGCCTCTTGCGACAAGCATAGTCGCCTTTTACGGCAAGCATGGGTTGCTGAAGACCTATACTACCCCGGATCTTCACGGGTCGGGTAATGGAGGGAATAGTATTAAGGGTGAAGTTGGTAGGACTGATACTTTTGAGGGTTACTTACCTTCTGTAGTGTTGCTTTAATCAGATTTTACAGAATTGTATTTAATGTTTCCAAGTTTTCCAGCAATCTATTGATGCTATTGTGATACTTATGATGGTTTCTGATGCATTCTCATGTACAAATATGTTTGGCGGTATCCAGTTGTCTTTCAGAGTTACTTCCCTTGTCATGACTTCATGAGATGTTTTTTATGCTCAAATGTGTTCATCTCATATGCGTTCATATGATGGCTGATATTCCATGCAGATGTTGCTGTTCCATGAGTAATGGCGTTCCGTGTACACATCTGTGCAATAATGTAAATATACAATGTGAAAGATTGTTGTGTCAATAAATGTTTTATATGACATACTTGTCATGTGTGGTTTTTATTTATTGTGATTATTTCACTTATAAAGCGATGTACATGCACATGTATCATCTTTCCGAGTCAAGAGAGTTAACAGACTATTAAAGTCCAGTTTCCACCCTTGCCGAACTAGGCTAGTATTATGGAGTTACATTTTGGCTGTACTAACAAGTCTATGCATAGTTCAATTAAATTTATGCAACATAATCGAAAACCGGTTCGTAAACTGTCGTACAGATTTCGGTCGATTGCAGGATTTGCAAATCATGTGCACCGCCAACTCGTTGTCAACAGATATTTTCCAAATCTTTTCATGTTTTCAATCCAGGTGCTCACGTGATTTGATGCACTTTGTGATGTAAGACCCGTTTTATCACAATAGAGATCTTGATTATTGATCAGATCATCTTGACTGGGCGCCGCTATTTTGTTTGAAACAAATTCAAGTGATACAGAGGTGGAATTGGTCCATAGGAGATGTTTAGATGGACACGACTCAAAATAACCACTGGCTACGATCGAGCCCAGGAATTCCAGCTTAGTTCGGCAAGGGTGGAAACTGGACTTTTATAGTCAGTTAACTCTCTTGCCTCGAGAAGATGGCACGTGTATGTGTATTTGAACTAGTCTGTACAAATGCCAGTTTGATTGTGCTAGCCCACTGAGATACTATGCCACAGTTTAATATGGATACCCCACTCAGAATCCAGCCAGTTCTTGTTTTCCCCCCTTTATGCTGAGTGCCAGGCAGTGTAACAGCAAGTACCATCTTTTAATGTCTTTTCGTATGACGTGACCAGGGGATCGAACCACCAACTTACCCCTCTCCAGGCTCTATCCACTACACCACGGCAGCAGTTGTTAACAGCTGATGACAGTAAGGCAATAACAAATTAATTATTACATTGTCATTGCTGCTTGTTTTAGCTCATCAGACAAAGACTAGCTGATTTGTTGACTCGTCATCCAGGAGATCTACAGTGGTCCGGGACTATTTTGGAAAAGTTTTAATGAAAATGTTATCAGTTATGTGTGTCATTTTGTAGACCAACTAATTAATCTGTATTATTTCATTTATGTTATAATTGATAAGCTGCCTCTTTCATACAGTTTGGCCCTCACTCTATGAAGGTTCATACTCCAGTGAACTCACACAAAGTGAAAGTCAATATACCGATTTTGTCAGGACTTGGGATCAATCGGAAGTCTCAAATCGTGGTAACATGGGTCAGTAAGTGTGAAGCAAATTCTTAGTGTCCTTGTTGGTATCATGCCTGGAATATTGCCTAAAGCTGCACAACTAAATCAGCTTACTCGGTTTATATTGATATGCACACCACTATTCTGATACACAACAATCATAGTGATGCAAGAGATAGGTCACAGTAAGTTTGTTGTTTTATGTCACATTCAGCAATATTCCAGCCAAATGATGGCGCCTTGTGAATAATTCGACTCTGGACCAGACAATCCAGTGATCCATACCATGAGGGTACATGAGCCGAGCAAGTCATTGACTCTGACCACCCAATCCATTTGGTCACCTCTTATTATCAGCATAGGTTGGGGATCTATTCTAACCTGGAATCGACCCGTGAGGATCTGGGTAGTGCTTGTAGTAACAGGCGACTATGTTTGTCGTAAAAGACGACTGAAGGGATAGAGTGGTCAGGTTCGCTAACTTGGTCATATAGCTCAATGATTGCTGAGTGCGGCGTTAAACAACAAACATACAAAACTAACCCGGAATCCCCTTTTGGCAGTAAGAGATGGTAGAAGTGACAAATATTTTGCTTCTGTTGCCTCTGAATGTATAACACACTGTCTCAGTCAATTTCGATCATATGTTCTGCCAAAATGTATTGCCACACATGAATTTGAATATTGCAATCATAACCTACAATTGTATATTTGATTCCTTGTAAATGCAAAAATAATTGAGAAAGAAGGTCCTTTTCTACTTCCATATTGCTGTGGTTATAAAATCAGTAAGCTCAGTCAGTGGTTATTGTAATTTGAAACCCCTGATTTGCCAGTCAGTAATTTGAAACCCCTGATCTGCCAGTCAGAATCAAGTATCTTCCTTGGTCATGGTAGAGTGGAGAATGAATTAAGAGGTATGCTATCTTCTGTTTGATAACATTAATAAGAAACTGGAAGCCTGTTACATTGTACTTGAATATTTTTTTCAAATCAAATTAAGAGATATCAAACCTACAGAACCATACATTCAGATTGGAATCAGAGGTGAATCTCCCAAATATTATGACAAAATTGTTTGGTAAATTCAGCGTTTATTAAGATTGTCATTATATACACAATAGAGTAGAAGTGACAAGGTGGTTTAAGATTAAAATAGATTTATCTCACTAAAATGCATCACAGTCTTCAGCTATTACAACATATGCAATGGTTTCTCAATGAGAAATAAAAGAACAAATAGATCACACAGGTCCATTTTGTGACGGTCTTGTTAGGTCCCAAGACAACCACACTAAACATACATCTAGCCTACTTCATGGGCTGTTTGATGTTTGTTTGTTTGTGTGTTGTTTAACGCCACAATCATATAGTAATATTCCAGCTATATGACCGCGGTCTGTAAATAATTGAGTCTGGACCAGACAATCCAGTGATTGAGATCATAAACATCGATCCATGCAATTGGGTTACGATGACATGCATCAACCAAGTCAGCGAATCTGACCACCTGATCCCGTTTGTCGCCATTAACGACAAGCGTAGTCGCCTTTAACGGCAAGCATGGGTCAACCTATACAACCTGGGATCTTCACGGGTCGGGCTGTTTGAAGGTCCAGGGAGGCTACAAGACAACTGCACCAAACATACACCTAGCTTGCTTCATGGGCTGTGTGAAGGTCCAGGCATCGGCTGTGGGGTCATACACTTCACAACTGTTCAGCACCTTGCGTGCCCCGCCCAACCGGAATGAGTACGACTTACCTACAAAAAAAAATACAAAAAAATTATAATGATTAGTTGGAATTAAAGTACATCATGACCTTTCCCATATGTATTAGCAACCCTTTCAATATAACTGTAATAATTTTTTTCAAGTTTTCAGAACGGTCCCAATGATGCCAAAAACTATTTTGACCATGACCATGACAAATCTAGTCTAGTCTGTCATGCTTAACTGTCTATTGTGTTCATCTTCCACCCACAAAGGTACATATTTTCTCATGACACCTGTCATGTTCTTTAGGAACCTCTTGATACCCTTAAGTGCCTCTATAAAAATTGTGACACCACACTATAGCTTACCTGGACATTAGGGCTTGGACAAGTCCAAATTTACTACCCGGGTACCCACCCCCTATTGCCTGACCCTACCCGGTTACCCACTGTAGGTCTCAAGAGATAGGTACAAAATGTCCGATTGGGAATTCTTTTACCATAGCCCTGGCAAAACGTATTTAGATACATGTATTAAACAATCAGGTCATGCATACACAAGTCAAAACAAGTTCAAAGTTTTAAATTTTGTGAAAACAGGACATCTGTGTTGAATCCCACAAAAAAACAAAACAAATACATTAAGTACAAAATACGGCAATAAAAAGTTTCAGCTTACAATATGGTCGAAGTGCGAAGGTCACATTAAGGTCAAAATTTAAAACATTTAAACATTTAAACTAAATACGTACAAAATTTCTGCTGTCATATACCTGGAATATTACTGATTGCCACATTAAACAACATAAAAACAAACCAAATTTGATTACATTTTGATAAAACTAATGTTCATAAATGCATTTTAAATATGGCTGCTATGGCAGATGACTCACAAGTGGGTCACGTTATGACCCATTACTGGGACCCCTAAAACATATGACTGCAAGTTTCCATGACTCACAGTTATATACCTACTGGTAAATCACAGTTCCCATTCAAGAAAATAACTCCTACACTTACCCCCCATGGCAAAGATCTTCCCATCATGCACCACTGCCCTCAGATGACTTCGTTCCTTGTTCATGGCTGTTACGTATGACCAGCAGTTGGAGCGGGGATCGTAGCGCTCGACGCTGCGCAGACGTCGGTTGTTAAAGCCACCCACAGCATAGATGTACCCATCTGAGGAACGTCAGAACCAAATCAAATTAGAGTTCGGTGAGTTAGATTTTTTTAATTTAATATTTCAGTTATCGTATTCATCATAATAAGCACCCCAGGTGCTTCGAAAATTTTGAGCGGCATACAACGCAGTTCAAACTTCAATGAACTGTAACTGTTTCTATAACAGTTTCACAGCAATTGTATAGCCCTTCTGCTCTTCCTTTCCACTCAAAAACTAAAAACTGTAACATACACAGTAAAATATGAATTGTCATGTTACAGATTTGTTTAGAAGTTGGTCAGATGATGTTTATTGGAGCAGCGCGTTTAATGCGGCGAATACAGTATTTGATGACATGCCAGCTTAACGTCAGCTTTATGCGCGAGGATATCCCGAAGTAAAAATGTACTTAGAAGTTTACCATTCTGGTCGAACTACGTTCATTGGTCAAATCATGATAATAATTCTTTTGTTTTTTGTTGTTTAATCCCGCACTCAGCAATATTCCAGTAATATGATGGCGGTCTGTAAATAATCGAGTGTGGACCAGACAATCCAGTGATTGACATCATGAGCATCGATCCACGCAATCGGGATAGGATGACCTGCATCAACCAAGACAGCGAGCCTGACCACCCAATCCTGTTAGTCGCCTCATACGACAAGCAAAGTCACCTCTTACGACAAGCATGGATTGCTGAAGACCTATTCTACCCCGGATCTTCACGGGTCAATGATAATAAACCTATGATTAGCAGATCCTGCCACGGGTAAGGGATGCAACAGTGAATTGTTGTGCCTCTGACTACTGGGCTATCATTGACCTGCCAGCTCCCTATTCATGCAGAGTGTTTATCCATCCAGATCTCTATCAGCTGATTTTGTTATGAATGAGTTAATACAGATATATCTGAAACATGCTGAAATTGATATTATGACTTATGATGAAATGCTCTGTGAATGTTTGATCTGTATTACATAAACAGTGTCTTTGGGATCACTGCTACAAAATAGTGAGTGAGTATGGTTTTACGCCATATTCCAGCAATATCATGGTGGGGGACACCAGAAATGGGCTTCACACATTGTACCCATGTCGGGAATCGTACCAGGTCTTCGTTAAGAGGGAATGCTTTCAAAACTGCCCCTGCTACAAAATAGAAGTCACCAGTATCGGTAACATCACCAGTACAAAATGCACCAAGCACCATGCAGTATCAGTAATATCTATGGGATTTCGCTACGAAATAGAAGTCAGCAGTTTTAGTAATACCTTAGGACCATCAGTACAAAATAAAAGTCACCAGTATCGATAATACCTCGGGACCATCAGTATAAAATAGAAGTCACCAGTATCGATAATACCTCGGGACCATCAGTGCAAAATAGAAGTCACCAGTATCGATAATACCTCGGGACTATCAGTACAAAATAGAAGTCACCAGTATCGATAATACCTCGGGACAATCACTGCAAAATAGAAGTCACTAGTGTCGCTAATACCTTGGGACAATCACTGCAAAATAGAAGTCACCAGTGTCGCTAATACCTTGGGACCATCAGTACAAAATAGAGGTCACCAGTCTCGGTAATATCTTTCGATCAGTCATTCCTGGTAACATCTTTAAAACAAAAATAATTTCTAAACTATTAACATTCAAGGTACCTGTGAAATCTATCAGACATCCACTGGTCACTGACACATAGCTACAATACACTCCTTCATAACGTTCCACAAAAATATGAAAGAATTATGGATGCTTTTGAGTGGTAAATTTCTGATGTAATGATATCAAATGTCTCTTATGTATCCTGCGATTTCAAATATGTGTTTAGGTTGTTATATGTCAGTTTCATGTTTCATATGTTTAAATTAATTTACATGAATGCTTTTGCAACAAATAAATGATATTTCACATATAGCCCTCATGAAAATCTGGGTTAGATTGGTCTTCAGCCACGCATACTTGTCGTTAGAGGCGACTAATGGGATCTGTTGGTCAGGCTCGCTGACTTGATTGATGTAGATCCCAAATGCATGGAGCGATGCTCATGATGTCAATCACTGGATTGTCTGTTCCAGACTTGATAATTAACAGACCACCATCATACAGCTGAGTTATTGCTGAGTGCGACGGTAATTAAACAAACAAACAAACAAACAAACAAACAAACAAACATATGTAGAGTCTACAAGTTGGGCAGCTGCTCTGACTTACTCATCTCCACTGCATCAAATCTGGCTCGGGGTTCCATCATGCTGGCTCTGGTCAACCACTTGTTCTCGGTCGGATCAAACATACACATTATAGCCGTGGGGAATATCTCCATCTGTGAGAAGCGCTCGTCCCCGCCGAGCACATACAGGTTCCCCAAGCAAACCACAGCAGCATAGTTTGACCGACAGTCCGACTCACTTTGGAAGAAGTCAATTTGAGGCATCGTCTCCACCCTCCTGCAAGCCAGGTCTCCGTCCTCCAACTCAATGTGAACACACTTGACGTCTGCTTCTGTTACTGTGTACAGTTTGTTGGAAGAAGGACAGAGAGTTATTGCCCCTGATTTCCTGAGACAGTCATGGAGGACGTTCACTGCCTCGGGGGAGAAACACTCGGTTGCGTCATGCCATTTGTTCTGTAGAGTGTCATATTCATAAAAACCGGCACGTTCCGTTTCGGGGTTTATTTGTGGAGAGTTCGTCAACTCAAATGCTGTACAGAAAAGTCGACCATAGATGTTGAAAGCTTGAACACTGGATGCAAGAATTGGGATATTCTCCACATTGTCCCAGCTATTCTGGCGAAGGTCGTAACGTTCAACTGACCTCAGTCTTGGACACAGGGGGCTGAAATATTTATTGATTTTATATTTCTAACCGTAACTGAATGCAGCAATGATACTTACCAAACACAACCTTGTGAAAATTGTGAGTATTTTGTTACGACTTTGTTGAAAAACCCCAAAAACATTGGGAAATTATTATATTATAAAATCCTGTAAAACATTGGAAAACAAGACTTAAGCAGACCTTTTAACAGAGATTTATCTGGAACTGAGTGTGTGTAGCAGCCAAACTGGGAAACAATTGTTATTTTGATCAAGTATTTTATTGATCTCCTTCCACTATTTATACATGTTTTTTAGTAAGATGAGGCGCGAGTAGCCCAAGTCTTTATAAATAAACTTCTGTTCTTTTCAAAATTAGTATTATTTTAAGTTCTTATTTTCTTAGATTCAGGGGTCTTTTAACATTGTGCGATGCAGTAAGGTAAAACTAATTATAGGCTCTGTTATCAGTGAAACACAAGTCACCTCTTCAAAACCATCACATTTGGGGCTGAATATCGGCCGCTGAGCAGGTCTAGATAAATCCCTGGCAGGACTAGATAAACTCTGGGCAGGTCTAGATAAACCCTTGGCAGGTCTAGATAAACCCCTGGCAGGTCTAGATAAACTCTTGGCAGGTCTAGATAAACTCTTGGCAGGTCTAGATAAACTCTTGGCAGGTCTAGATAAACCCCTGGCAGGCCTAGATCACACCCTGGCAGACCTAGATAACACCCTGGCAGACCTAGATAACACCCTGGCAGACCTAGATAACACCCTGGCAGGCCTAGATAACATCCTGGCAGACCTAGATAACACCCTGGCAGACCTAGATAACACCCTGGCAGACCTAGATAAAACCCCTGGCAGGCCTAGATAACACCCTGGCAGACCTAGATAACACCCTGGCAGACCTAGATAACAGCCTGGCAGACCTAGATAACACCCTGGCAGGCCTAGATAATACCCTGGCAGGCCTAGATAACACCCTGGCAGGCCTAGATAACGCCCTGGCAGGCCTAGATAACACCCTGGCAGGTCTAGATAAACCCCTGAGAGGTCTAGAAAAACCTGACAGGTTCAGATAAACCCGACAGGTCTACATAAACGCCTGGCAGGTCTAGATAAACCCCTTGCAGGTGCAGATAGCTCTAGATAAACCCCCTTGCAGGTCTAGATAAAACTGACAGGTCTGGATAAACCCCTGGCAGATCTAGATAAACCCTGTATGTAGAGATAAAAAGCTGTGGAAGTCACACAATGGAACTTGCCCTGTGCGGGACTGCAGATATCCCCCAATAGAGTAGATGAACCTGACAGCCTTGCGCTTGTCCTGGATACTCCCCGTGGAGCTGAGCTGGTTCTCGATAACTCTCCTGACAGCTGAGGTAGAAACATAACAGAATAAGAAGCATACAGAGAAACATGCTGCCAACATCTGTAATTACTGGCATCTTAATACATGTTATAGTTGTAGTAACCATATCAACATTATGATAATGAAAATTGTTATCATTAAGATACTGATAATCACGATTGTGATAATTAGAGATTAATTTCCCCGCTGAGAATTTATGTAAATTTATGTATTTTATCAAGATCACATGGACCAATGAGATCTCATCATTCTGACATGGAGGTATGATAAAGACATTTGTAAAGAAATACAGGTACACGAGTTGAAAAATCTCCATCGGGTAATTACACAGTGGTTTATACAAATGTGTGTTTGAATTTGTTAATGCATATTTGTATGAAAGCAACTCAAAGTTAATTTATCTTGCATATTTTACAAAAATATGCAGCTTATCTGGAGCTCTGATGATGATTACTATAATCACGATAATCATAATGCATCTTCCCGAGGCAAGGGAGTTAACTGACTACAAAAGTCCAGTTTCCACCCTTGCCGAACTAGGCTGGTATTATGGAGTTACATCTTGGCTGGACTAACGAGTCTATGCATAGTCCAATCAAAATCGCTCAATGAAATCGAAATCCGGTTCGTAAACTGTTGTGCAGATTTCGGTCGATTACAGGATTTGCAAAGCATGTGCACCGCCAATCTTTCCCTTTTTAACATCAGTGACCCCTTTACTTTCATGCTTAATTTTGAAACAGTTTTGATTATGATGATAATGAAGATGTTGACTACATCCTACCTGGGTTTTCCACAACTACAGCACTGTTTCTGAATTGTCTCAGGTGGGCGTCCGGGATGCACTGCAGTCTCACGTTTGTGAGAATGTCTGGCAAGTCTGGTATTCTGGACATTGGGTCGTGCTCAAGCCAGCTGACAATGGCGTCAAGCACAACAGCCTCACCAGAAAATCCTAGGGTTAAAGGAAATTTAATTTATTATTACTTGCCCGTGAAGAGATCACCCGTTTTATAAGCATACAGCTGTATTACACATTGTGTAATATCAAAACGCGTGCTTATGTACTCTCGTAACATGTTTCACGAACAAATATTGAAAGCTCTCAACATCCCTTGGCTTATTCAACGACATTGCGTGTGGAGATGATAGACCACTGAGAGGAGCTAATGCACACTCGATGATCCCAGCAACCTTGCTGCAAGGCTGACGTCACATGGCATTGTTTCACTGATGGATCTTGCAACAAAATTCCACAAATTACGGCATTGGGTATTGTGACGAGATTGTAAACTTTGAGGTGCAAGGACCCGTTCCACAAGGCGATCGTATTGTAGCGCAACGACAGTCGTAAGTCTATGTTAAAGTATGTGAACTGCGATAACCTTAGCGCTACGATAATTTTGTGGAACGTATGCCTGAATTCTAAAGGTGGATGGTATAAATTCATACTTTCAACTTTTGACGCGTTTGAAGTATTATTCTGTTAAACTCAATTGGATTATGCTGTGGATTGTGTAGGTGTCAGCCTATTCACACTCAACAGTATAATTCTAAAAAATGTTATAAATGGCAAGTAATAAATAAAATACTTAACTTGCTCCCGTGTAAAACCAATTTTATGAAACTTGTGAATAGTTGTGGTATCTGACAAACTATTCACTCATTTCATAAAATTGGTATTACACGGGAGCTCGTTTAGTATTCTATATTTGTTTGCTTGTTGTTTAATGCCGCACTCAGCAATATTCCAACTATATGACGGCGGTCTGTAAATACTCGAGTCTGGACCAGATAATCCAGTGATTGACATCATGAGCATCGATCCACGCAATTGGGATACGATGGCATGCATTGACCAAGTCAGCGAGTCTGACCACCCGATCCCGTTAGTTGCCTCTTATGACAAACATAGTCGCCATTTATGGCAGCATGGGTTGCTGAAGACCTTTATAACATCGAACTTTATAACATATGTTTCTTGTCAGTTGAGATTTATTCACAAAAAATTACTCAGGTCACATCCCAAGTGTGTTTTCTTACATATACTACTCAAAAGATGTTAAAGCACACCTGATTCTTCCTATGACTATAATTAATCTGTCACGGCTGGTGGGTATTGCAACACACAGCCTTCCAATTGTGGGTGTTCCTTAATTTTTCCCAAGTATATTATTTAAAGACCTGAGCACCTTGCGGGAGAGAAGACTGAAGTGAGGGAGTCTGACCAACCTAGACACAAGTCTTCGTACTGCAGGATCCTGATGAGTGCATCGGTCTTGAGAGCCAGGAACTCCTCCGTGCGGGAGACGACAGGGAATCTCAGCTTGACCAGCTGTATACACTTCACCTGGAGCTCCGTGCACGCAAAGCTCTCCGCAAACTCCTGGATACCTACAGGGAATGTTCCAGAAAGTAGTCCCATATGCTGAAGACTTGGAGAGGGTTACATGGACACTCTCCCATTTCATAAAGAAATATTAGCGCTGAGATTTTCATAATCTATCTTACTTAACATGGACTTGCGATAAACATAGTTCTCTGATCACATTCAGAACAAGGGCCAGGGTGTTAGTACTTTGACTATCGTAACTAACAGTTTTGTACAAGCGGGCCAATTCCCATACAGCGATCCCAAGTATGATAATTATCCCCATTCTTTATTCACTCGCTTGATAAAGGGATCAGCATCTTTACCAAAGTGTCGCATTGAAAGAATAAAAGAATTTGAATTTGAATCATTTGAATTATGAAATATGGAATCCCAGATCCCCATGTGTGTTATGACAGTTGTGGCGCCAAAGTTATTTGGTCAAATAATTCCCTTTGGGATCTATTCCAAAAGTTGGATCTTACCAAAAGTATGATCACAGATATATGTCAGAGAGTCAGAACAACTGCTATTAGGGCTAGGTCAAAATTTACTACCCAGGTACCCACCCCCCTATCACCCGACCCTACCCAGGTACCCACCCACCTATTACCCGACCCTACCCGGGTACCTAGTGTAGGTCTCAAGAGATAGGTCAAAATGTCCACTTGGGAAATGTTTGACCATACTCCTGGCAAAATGTACTTAGATACACATATAAAATGATCTGGTCATGTATACACTGAAGTTGACTGAAGTTTTATCTTTATGCAAACATACAAAGTCGGAAGGAATGTGTGCATAGTCAGAAAGATTTGTGAATGTTTGTCACTTATAGAGTGACCATAGAGTTCTAGATAATTTTTGCCATTAAACAATATAATCACATGACTAGCCACGGGTCTGGGTAGTCTTGTTGGTACCCAGGTCCTACTCAGGACCAATCTCATTAAAATCAGATCTTAGTTTTCGCTACCGTTGAACAAAGATCTGAGGGCATCCAATTACGGGTCACGTCAGACCGACCTTGCGCGAACTTTGGAATGACCAATCAGAAGGCAGCTTTCTCGTGCTTTAGGGCACTAATTTCAAATTGGCGACTACGCTTTGAAACATATTTGGACAAATTCTCGAATATAAATTTGAAACCTGAACAAAAGAACATTCTGGAATGGTCTACATTGTATGGATTCAGTCGTTAAACCCGTAACTATTGTTTGGAGTTAAAGTTTTTGAGGTTGCATGATTAGAAATCACATTCCGACTGTCACTTTCATAATCTGGTAAGCGATGCTCTGATTGGTCAGATGAAAGGTCGTTAATTCTGACGTAACCCCTAAAGGGATGTCCTCAGCGATAGCGAGAACTAAGATCTGATTTTAATGAGATTGTACTGAGGACCCACCAGACCCACGTACTTGAGTAACCCATCCCAGCTCTAACTGCTATACTGTCAAACCGGCTACTCAAAAATGATCTATTCTGCTACAGTCTGGCTGGCTAGCAAAACAATACAAACACTTTGTTTCACAAATTACCAGTACCATATTCAACGTAGTAAACACCTAGGGCGCACTCAAAATTAGAAACAGGGGGCTCTTATTAGAATATTATTTTGGTGAAAAAAAACAGAGTTGAAAGATAAATTTTGTGGTTTATGCTGACAGCCTGAAATGTTTATGTACGACAGATACATTTTTCCAGAATTTAATTGCTCATGATTAAAGGTGCATATAACAAATGAGTACGTATTATATGCAAATAAATACGTCTTGTGTACATTGATCAATCGGAAGGGGTGCTATTTGAGATTGTTCACTTGCCAATATATTAGCAAATATCGCCATGGGCGCTTAGTAGAGCAAGGCGCTTATTACGTCGAATACAGTATATTTAGGGTTCACAATTCCTTATATTTTAGTACTGATGGCACAGCTAAATTCATAATGACATGGTTAAAACAAATGCTTCGTGCCTTATGGTCACATTTAGCATGTTTAGAAATCATATTTAAACAGCAATATCCTGCAGCATTAGGTATTCTGTACAGTAAACAATAGTACCTAGACAATTGGAAGCATCAATTTCCTTCTCAATAAACCCACAGCAGATCTTCTTGATATCAGACATCTGTAAGATGTCTGCAGACACCAGGAGATCCTGTACATTGTCTTTGGTCACTGAAACAGACGCATGTGTCATGAGTGCCAGTTCATGTAAGGCAATTCTTATGGGCAGTCTTGAAATTCACGCTGGTCCACTAGCCAGAGACTACTAACTTGTGCTAAGGACAAGTAAAAATCTAATGATGGTCGTCATCACTGACAAAGTAGCATTTGAGGGCTATAACTCTGTACCAATGCTCAATGACTCAATACGTCTTGTGACTCAAGGGCAGGTAACTCTAACCAGAATTCCTAAAAACTAATGTACAAACTGCACATGACCCACAATGCTCTTGTGTCTGTGCCTGTTGTCTGAATGTAAGATTACAGTAAACTACGGTTATAACGAATACGCTTATAACGAACTGACGGATACAATGAACTAACTTTTTTGGTCCCGACTATTTGCTGTATATATGCTTATAAAGAACTACGGTTATAACGAACTAAAATAAGCAGTCCCTTTGAGTCCCGTAGTTTACTGTATAAGACTTTGTTGTTTGTTGTGTGCAATTTAGACACAATCCAACTTAACATTTATGAGTTGCAAAAAATGTATATTTTAACACAAGGGAAAACTATTTTTTCCCTCCAAAACACAAAGACTGTAAATGTAATGAGAAAAAAAAGCAAGCTGCATAGTCACAACATTTTAGGCCAAACCAAAACCTAAAGACCAGGGCCGTGTTCCACAAAGCGATCTTAGCGCTAAGATGATCGTAACCCCCCATACTTTAACATAGGCTTACAATAGTCGTAGTGCTAAGATCGCTTTGTGCAAGTAGGTCCTGGGCAGTGTTCCTCAAAGCAATCTTAGCACTAGGATGATCGTAAGCCTATGTTAAAGTATAGGATCTTATAGTATTACGATCATCTTAGCGCTAAGATCGCTTTGAGGAACTTTGCCCAGAAATATAATACTTTTTTCTTGTGGCTTAAAAGTAGGCTGAAGATAAAAAGGGCCATGGCTCTCAAAGGTCTTATGGTATTTTAAACAGTTATTGGAATCTGTACAGACTACCACAATCCTGTACCTGTAAGGACGCCGGTGTACATGTATTCCACGAGTCGGCGCACAGCATCAATCCTGAGGTTGTCCATGGTGATACGGCCGGTCTGGGATTCCTGGAAGCCTGCTGAGAACATGGCTCGGAAATAGTCACTGTTCAGCGCCAAAACCAGACGATGGGCAGAGAACTCCTCATGATTGATCTGGAATTTCGAAAGACCTCTTATTATCATTAAAGTGAACCCCATAACACTATATGACCAACGCCCTAAGCTCTGTGTTATCATGGGAGATTTGAATGGCCATAACCCACTTTGGGGTAGTAGTGTCACAAATTAAAAAGGGAAATTCTTCAATGTATCTACATCCTGCAAATGGAACTTACTCTTGTCTAGACTTGTCAGTTGTAGATTCTAATTTGCTAAATGAATCTAAATGGCCAGTCCACGATGACCTCTCTGGAAGTGATCATTTTCCTACCATTTTACAATCTCTGTCACCATCAGATGTTCTCCATATCTCGAGATTCAAAGAGGTTAAAGAACCTCAAGTTTGTCGCCTTTTACGACAACCAATGGAGTGTTGGGGACACATTCTCCCGCGGGTCCCCACAGGCTTTGTAGAAGTCACCTGTTTTCACTTAAAACAAGACCAATTAAATAGGAACAGGTTTTAATGCTTCATTTTATATCATTGCAATAAATGCAATCTCAAAATACCTCTGAATTAAAGAAAATATGAAATTTTAAAAAATCCCAATTTTGAACACAATAACAATTTTTCCCAATTTGTCTACCAGGGGCACTTAATAAGAAATCCAAAGAATAATGTTATTGAAATGCCTTGAAACGAAACATAGTTGTAAGAGACAACAAAGAGTAGTCCCCCTTTAAACGATCAGGATCCAGCCATCACGGCCATGCTGGTGATGTTCTTCTCTCTTTGCTGTTGCTAATAAGCAGTTGATCATACAAATAACATTAAAGAACACAACAAACATTGTGCAAGATGCATGCACTACTTACACTTATAGTGACATCACATAGCTCCTGGCTCTTCCACAGCTCTGCCAAACCGGTTAATGTTTTCTGGCTTATTGTCTTGTTTGTAATTTTATGACCATCATTCATTTCTTTAATTACAAAGTTGTTGTGTTTCCTGGAAAAGAACAAAATAACAGTGTTTAATATTCATCTAACAAATGTTATATTTGGGATAACACATTCTCTGTAAAGTACAGATTCTCGTACTTTTAGGGGGGTTGAGTCCTGTCCGGGATTCAAACCCACTCTGGCTCGGATGGGACGAACATAACATTTGTTACATTTGACAACTTTCTAAATGGCATTGTGTGTTTAATATTCATATGAAAAAACTGCAATAATCAATTATTAATTCAATAACTTTTAGAATTATTTAGAAAAGGACTACAAACTGAAACACAAATATTATTTCAGTGCCTGTGATAGTGTTAGCACAACCCACGTATCATAAATATCGGAAGAACTGTTATGTCGGGGAACTTTTAACGTCCTATCCTTAGTTTCTTAGCGGTATTGTACGCCAATGAAGAGTTATCTTTTCTTGGATCCACATCGTTATTTCAATAATCTGTACAAGACTCATCAGATCACCTAATGTTAATCGGAATATGATCGAAAAGTGCTTACCCCGGTGGCATCGTGGCGATATGATGATTGTTACCGTAACTCTAAAATAAACGTAGTGGTGTTATCTTAGAGTCATCTCACTTCTTTGTTGATGTTTTCAAGACGACACCTATCGGTTATAAGATGCACGCCAGGGGCTGATAACTCTCGTACTAATTGCCTAAACTGGTTCCACTGTTGGTTCGCGACGCAAGCTTATCGCGATTTAGCTGAGTAACGATTTCTACTCCATCGTGACCAACTCGTCCAATATTCCGGGACAAGTGGAATGTAGCTTGTTGTAGGTTACGGAAACATACGAGTGGTGACGAATGATTGCCGCTCCAGGATGTACTGTTAATATATAAGTGTTGGCTCGCTTTCACAGCAGAGACCGTGGTTCGGTTCCAATATGACCACAGTTCGTTCAGACTCGTTTCAAACCCATTTTGTTTTTGTTTGAAGCGTCCGTTCGCTCTCTTCCCACAATTTATATCGCCATTATCATTCCAAACCTCTCTTATGGTACACAATTCAAGTGAATTCAAGTAAATCAAGTAAATTAATTATTCCTAGACCAAATCTCTCATATTACCGTATTCGACGTAATCAGCGCCCCGCTCTAATAAGCGCCCACGGCGTTATTTGCTAATATATTGGCAAGTGAACAATCCCAGTTAGCACCCTTTCCGATTGATCAATGAACACAAGACTTATTTATTCGTATGTAATACGCACTCGTTTGTTATATGCATCCTTAATTATGGGCAATTAAATTCTCGAAAATATATCTATCGTGTATAATACACACAGATTCTTCTTTTATATCATTTCAGGCTGACCACAAAATTTACAATCTTTCAACCTCGTTTTTAATCTCACTAAAATTATATTCTAATAAAAGCCCCCTATTTCTAATTTTGAGAGCGCCCTGGGCGCTCATTACGTCGAATACGGTAGTTTATATTTTTAGCATTGTTAAACAAATACAGTAAGTGTCCCTTAAGTGCTTGATTTTTCATCTGTGAGGTGGTCAGTTGTATTTCTACGACTTCGGAGATGGATGATATAAGTTTTGATACATGTATAATCATTGCGTCTCAATATTAAGGCAACAGGTTGAAAAGCTGACTGCGCCTACTGTACGTCATCTACTGTAAAGTGTTTTTGTAGGTGTCTAGAAGATGGTATTTCATTGTACAGACACACAAGCTATATGGAATTAAATTTCTGTATTCTTTGAGCGTTAGACAATAGGGTCCAGATTTAATTTTGCGCGGTTTAATTTACAGGTTATCTCTTCATAAGATTAACTGTGCTTTGTTTTGTTTGTTTATTGTTTAACGTCGCACTCAGCAATATTCAGCTACATGACGGCGGTCTGTAAATAATCGAGTCTGGACCAGGCTGTACAGAGATTGACATTATGAGCATCGACCTACGCAATAGGGGTACGTTGACATGCATTGACCAAGTCAGGGAGCCTGACCACCTGATCCCGTTAGTCGCAATTTACCACAAGCATAGTCGCCATTTATGGAAAGCATTGGTTGCTGAAAACCTAATCTTCCCCGGATCTTCACAGGTCCCTGACTGAGCTAAGAAAGTATAGTTTGACTGACCTCAATCACTATGCACGTTTGGTATCTTTTCCCACTTGACAGTCTATATGGAGAACAGCCTACAGGGAACGGCCTGATGTCACGGCTTTCGTAAGACCAGCTGCAGTTCTCCCCCTTTTGCCCTCTGATAAGGGAATTGTCATTATTTATAGCCCAGAAATGAATTTTCTGTTGGATATATGTAAAGCAAATGAAATCACCAAGCATTGGTGAACTCGATTGCATGTTCTATTTGCCAAGATGATGTGATACACTGTCGATGTAGTCAATCAGCGACAGGTCCCCAGTGACGAGCTTGTCTGAACCCTATGAATACACAATGCCATTTAGAAAGTGGTCAAATGTAACTAACACTTTCTTAGTAAAGTACAGATTCTCGTCCTTTTTTGGGGTTGAGTCCCGTCCGGGATTCGAACCCACACTTGCCAGAGTGAGGCACCTAATCGCCAGCACACAAAGTCAGCGATCTAACCCACTCAGCCACCGGGGCTTCCACAAAATGGAAGTCCGACAACTGGTAGTCTAGATCACGTACTTTGAGTACCCCTCTGACAAGTGTAAATTGGCACTGCTACCATGGCCGAAAGCTACACTTCTGGACTTCTTTCCCAAGATTTCAGTCGATTCCTTACTGTTCTGGGGCGGTCGGGTAGCCCAGTGGATAAAGTGTTCGCCCGTCACTCCGACGACCCGGGTTCGATTCCCGACATGGGTACAATGTGTGAAGCCCATTTCTGGTGTCCCCCGCCGTGATATTGCTGGAATAATACTAAAAGCGGCGTAAAACCCTACTCACTCACTAATGTTATTTGTATGATCAACTGCTTATTAGCAGCAGCAAAGAGAGAAGAACATCACCAGCATGGCCGTGATGGCTGGATCCTGATCGTTTAAAGGGGGACTACTCTTTGTTGTCTCTTACAACTATGGTTCGTTTCAAGGCATGAATAACATTATTCTTTGGAGGAAGAATGTGTCCCCAAATGTGTCCGGCGTAAAACCATACTCACTCACTCACCTTACTGTTCTGGTTGACACCTGTCTATTGGGTAACCATGGGCGCTTCAGAACAGGAGTTGTTGCAAATGGTTGACAACGTACAAGCCGAAGCAGGACCCTCACGCACTGACGTCATGCGAGGTCTTCGTTTTGTTTTCGTACCAGTCCGCTGATTACGGTATCATGATACCCTAGTTGAAGTCCTATGCTTTTGCAGGTCATGCCTGTCTAATGCATACCAATGATATACCATATTTACACCTCTGATGACCGTCTTCGTGCCATGTTATGCTTCAACAATGCAAGGACCGCCTCCGTGGTCTAGTGGTAGAGCGTCCGCCCGGAGAGCGGAAGGTCCGGGGTTCGATCCGGACGTACAACAGTTGAAACGAGTATTTATTTACAGGTGAGAACAGAGTCCAACTCTTCGTGGCTGATTGTCGAGTCCGTGGCCATTGTTGGAGGGAAAACGTTGGACACATTGTTGCGTTCAAGAGGTTGAACCATTTTGCGGTAGCAACGTCATGGTTTGGGGCGGGATGTTTAGACAGGTGAAGCCAGATCTGGTTGTGCTTGAAGGTAATCTGACTTCCCAAGGTAACAGTGAGCAGGTAATGCGCCCAGTTGTCCTGTCATATCTCCAGCAGATCCAAAGAAACTTGTTTCAACAGAACAACGCCAAACCTTGCACAGCATGTATTGTTACGAACATAAGGCAGGTCAGTAACGTCAACGTTCTTCCTTGGTGAGACCGCCTCCGTGGCCTAGAGTAGAGCGTCCGCCCGGAGTGCGGAAGGTTCGATCCCCGGCCGCGTCATACCAAAAGACCCTAAAAGATACTTGTTGTTACCCTGTCTGGCGCTCGGCATTAAGGAGCTAAAACAAGGACTGGACGGCTCGGAGTCAGTATACTGTGTCTGAGTGGGGTATTCATGTTAAACTGCGGCATGGTATCTCAGAGAGCTAGCACTATAAATCGGCATCAGTCCGGACTAGTACAAGCAGCTACACAAACACAGACACGTACATGCACGTCGCTATATAAGTGCAATAATCTTGGACGCGACGTTAAACCCCATTTCACATCTCCTCACCTCAACAATGCAAGACAGTCACGCCAAATACTCCCAATTGCGGTGTGTAGTTGCATGGGTGGCATGCTGCGCGTGCATGTCGCGCTGCGATGTGACGTCACAGTTGCTATTGTACTGTCCTATCATTTCGACGGAACATCTTTCTTGGCCTATTCATCACGAAATTTGCAGTTGTTGCAAATGGGGATAGTTCAAAATTAATTATTTCCAGAGGTGCTTATATATAATTAACTGATTGCTTTATGTATAGTTGTGGCCAAGCATATTCCCCCATAAACGTAGAACAGCATATGTAATAATAAATTTCGTTTATCATGTTGTATTTTGAAACAAGCCTGTTCTTACATGTCAATGACTCTTTAGAGCGGTAGTCCCCAAGACGGACTAGAAACACTTGTTTGACAGGTAGCATTACTATGATACGTCTAAATGTTAGAACAGCGCTTTTGAGAGCATTGTATTTTAGCTTCCATTTATGAGCATACTGGTCAGTCACATTCAATCGTCTTTTAAGATCTGTTGGATCATTACTGAGCAATGTTGTGAGTGAGTGAGTTAGTGAGTATGGTTTTACGCCGCTTTTAGCAATATTCCAGCAATATCACGGCGGGGGACACATGAAATGGGCTTCACACATTGTACCCATGTCGGGAATCGAACCCGGGTCTTCGGCGTGGCGAGCGAACGCTTTAACCACTAGGCTACCCGACCGCCCCGAGCAATGTTGTGTCATCTGCTAGTAGCTAGTGACATTGGCCACAGCCAGAAGCAACAAGTTAATCAATAGATCATTTATGTACAAAGAAAATAGCCAAGTAGATATGGCACGTCCTTGGCCCACACCACGTCTAATGTAAAATAGCGAGTGGGTGAGTTGGGTTTAACGCCGCTTTTAACAGTATTCCAGTTATATCATAGCGTGTCAGCTTAATGTGGGAGGAAAGCCCGAAGTGATGCAGGTCTCAGACGTTTACCACTTCGGTGAAACCAACGAGTACGGATTGTGCTGACAAGCCTAAAAACATAATCGGGGCGAACCGGGATTCGAACCCACAATCATAGGTTTCTGGCGTGCCAAAGGGACACAACTCTGCACAAGGAATTGCGGCGCCTTAGACGACTGGGCCACCAAAATGTAAAATAGATCAGACTTACTATCAATATACAATACAGTTAAGTCCTCTTTAGTTTCGTTATTCATAAACCAGTTGGAAGAGGACATCCAGAAGTGTGGTGGTAGAGGGATATTTGTACACGAGGATTTACTGGAATTGGTTCTTCTCTCATATGCGGATGACTTGTGTACAGAAGAAGATTGATGTTTTACACAAATTTTGAAACAAATGGGGTCTAAAGGTTAACATGGATAAAACTGATATTTTAGTTTTTCGTAATGGTGGTAAGTTAAGGAGCTACGAGAAATGGAAACTAGGGCATATGCCTGTCAAGGTTTCTACATATTACAGTTATTTGGGTATTATATTTTCAAACAGGCTGTGTTGGTCGAGAACAGTTCAGACATTAGTTTTGAAAGCAAGTAAAGCTTTAATTCCTATAAAACAGCTCAGTTATATACTTCGAAATATCGCTCCTAAAGTGTTGTTTAAAATGTTCGACTCTCAGATTAAACCTATTATTTTATAGGGTTCAGAAATTTGGGGTGTTCATAAATGGTTTCTCGATCGTTTCCAAGCGAAGTTTCGTAAATCTGTTTTGGGTAGTAGTTCCAAATCTACAAATGTTGCACTGCTCGGAGAATGTGGTCGATATGGTATTTATATTGATTCTTACACAAGGTGTTTAAGATACTGGTTTAAGCTTCTTAATATGTCTCAAGAGAGATTTCCAAAACGGTGTTACGATATGTTAGTTAGGTTTCTGCTATATATGTTATATTCTCATGGCTTCGGACATGTGTGGGAATTTCAAGGTGCTGGTGATCCTGAATATTTTATAAGTAATTTCATACTGAGGGTTAAGGACTGTCATGCACAAACATGGTATTCTGAAGTGTCTGGATGCTCGAAATTAGAATTGTATTCAATATTTAAGACATCATTTTCACTTGAACCGTATCTATTAAATGTATTATCAAAAGAAAAGCGACGTATGCTTACCCTTTTACGTATTGGAGAACTGGGAATTATGCATAACACAGGAAGGAGGGATGACATCGATAAGACACTCCGGTTTTGTCAGTTGTGCAAGTTAAGGGCAGTTGAAAATGAAATTATTTTCATTCTTGTTTGCCCTATTTATGAAGATATTCGCTCAAAATATTTCCCATATTTAGACTTCATTACTGGTAAGAATCATAAAGACACACTGGTTAGAATATTAAACTATTCTGATGTAAACCGTCTTGAGAACTTAGCCAATTATGATGAAGATGCTATCTGTCTTCGTTCTTCTTACCTGTAAATATTATGTCACGCAGCACTTGATGTGAAACTAAATTGCATATATCTGCACGTGGGCCTGAGGCCTTATTATCGAATAATCTGATTGATACAATACATTCTACAGGTGCGAGAGCTGCTGTCTTGGTACAGAAATCGTTTCTTAACCCAAACCCGAAAGGGTGGGGAAATATTATATTTTCATTTTGTCCATTGTTCAGTTCTCTCAAGCAGCATTCTTTCAAAAGGTTTACTCATAATCGACGTTCCCCTTTAGTTCGAGGGATAGGTTTTACTTCTACCATGACCCTAATGTGAAAAAAGGGTAGAACTTGACCAACGTTAAAAACTTGTGGAATGTACTCATGTTTGATCAGACAATTGAATAATAACGTAATATTCTTTATCAAGGATCTACCTGTAAACTTAATATGCCCGTTAGCGAGTCAATCTGGCCCAAGCGATTTTGTAAACCTTGGACGACGACTAGTATCTCACTAAAGGTGAACAGTCTGTGCAAAGGTGAATAAGAGCCTAATTCACATATATACTACTCAAAAGAAGTTAAGGATCACCTGATTCTTTCATATTACTATAGTTAATCTCTCTTGTCATGACAGATTAACTTTACCATCATGAAAGAATCGGGTGATCCTTAACTTCTTTTGAGTAGTATATTTTAACTTTTCTCAAAACATTAAATATTTGATACTGAGCGTTTGATTTCTTCAGCAAAACAATTATCAAAGCTACTTTCCATGCTCGGTATAGATATATCTTTGAAATATTTAGCAAAGGAATTGCAAATACTTTCTGATTTACCACTTGTATGATTTTTTATACAATCTTGCTTACGTGATCTTTTTAGATCTTTTACACTTTTTTTGTAATCTTAAGATATTCATGTACATCTATTTCCGCTGCTTGGTAGATATCTTTTCACCTATCATCAACCTATTTGTAGAATAGTACAATGTTTATCATGTACCCTCCCATTCTCGACCCAGTGCCCCCTTTTCCTGCGAATATCATCGTGCAATAATTTTAGATTATCTGATTTCCAAATTGGTTTCAGAAATTGTTGAAAAATTGATGATGGAATACTTATTGACGCTGATGTATGCAGAATGTCAGTAATGTGCTGATCATACATGTACATATACTCAGTATTGAGTTAGGTCATGTATATCGTTGTGAAAGTAATTTTCAGGTTCGTTAACGATAGATCATGCGATCACCATCACATGCCTTTCACATGGTGAGTTTAGACCCACCATAGAACACTCTAGGTCAATCAATTTACATAAACCCTTTCCATATCCATACGACATCTCTGCCCAAAACAGTCGATTGTACGATTCCGACAATATCATGAATATGTGTTTATGAATAACTATCAAATAGTGATATTAAATACCAGGTGTTCGCAAAAAGGCAAGCGTATACTACCCCACCGGTAGCACATGTCGCAAATACATTCAAAGGCAAGTCAATTGTTCACCTAAAAAAAACACGGGAACATTTGGTTAAAATAGGGAATTGCATCGGACATCATTTTGGTCACTGATGTATGAAATGTGGAAATATCCTAGACATGTCTACCACAAAACGTTTTGAAAGATTTCCTGAGGCCTTGAGTGTTATAATCTTGATCAAGCAACTTCTGAGGAGTAGTTGAACGACGCTCCTTCAAATCTTAGTAGAAAAGAGCATGCTCGATTAGAACCTTAAAAGTTGTGAAATGTGGACACTCGGGGCTGGAGCAGCAGGAATATTGCATCTCATAAAGGGAGTGAGTGAGTGAGTATGGTTTTACGCCTCTTTTAGCAATATTCCAGCAATATCATGGCGGGGGACACCAGAAATTGGCTTCATACATTGTACCCATGTCGGGATTCGAACCCGGGTCTTCGGCGTGACGAGCGAACGCTTTAACCACTAGGCTACCCGACCACCCCTCTCATAAAGGGTTAAGTCCAACTTGTTGCTAAGGAAACAGCAAAAGGCACCAGTTCAGCATGTGGTTGATGCATATGCAAAGTTTAATAATATAATATTAAAATGTTTCCGAGTTATGCCCCGGAAACGAATGCTGCGCGTATTAAGTCCTGCTGGTTGCCAAGGAAAACACACAAAAATATATTTTTAGAAATACCAAGGCATGAAAGGCACCAGTTCAGCATGTTTTTGATTTATATGCAAAGTATAATAATAAAATTTAAAACTGTTTCCGAGTTATGCTTCGGAAACAAAACGTGGCAGACAGACGCACAGACAGCACCCATTCCTATACCCCCCTCCCACTTCATGGCGGGGGATAAAAACCAGTACACTATACCCTTCTTTTTCGATTTGGTAAAAGCTTAAGATACAGCTTGGAAGCATGGCATTTACGGATCTTTATGATATCGGATTTAGGGACCATTTGCCTCAGTGTATATCCCGTTTTTTAAACGACAGACAGTTTCAAGTCAGTGTGGGTTCAATCCTGTCTGAGCATTATAATCCGGATCAAGGTGTCCGCCAAGGCAGTAGTTTGTCTGTTACATTATTCAACATTACAATTGACAGTCTCTCAAAGGTATGGAATGACTCAATTAATGGGTCACTATTTTCAGATGACTTCAAAATTACATTGTCGTTACAAAAATAGAACACAATAGAAAGGCAACTACAACTTTGCCTCAATAAAAAAAATGGTCGCTGTTAAACGGTACCCCTATCATGGTTGTAGAGGAGACCAAGTTCTTAGGTCTTATGTTTGACCGCCACTTGGCATTTTTACCTCATGTTAAATACCTTAAAAAGTGCTTGAAGGCTCTTGATCCACTGAAAGTTGTTACCAATTCTAAGAGGGGCGGGGGAACAGACAACCCTACTTCACCTGTACAGATCCCTTATACGGTCTAAACTAGATTATGGTTCAAGTGTATATGGTGGAGCTTCTAAAAGTAATTTAGAAAAATAATCGATAGAATGCACCATTATAGACTGTGGCTCCGGCTTGGAGCTTTTAGAAAATCTTTGAGTTAGTATGTGGAGGCTGATGAGTCTTCGTTCAAGCAACGCTGATTAAAGTTGTCACTTCAGTATCTAATTAAATTGTATTCAAACTCATCCAATTAAAACTTATAATTGTCCTGTTCTTCTCAGTTTCCCTCAGTTCCCCTCTTCAACTGTTCGTATGACGATACACACCGTCTTCACTTTCTGCTTTTCATTCCTACTTCTTCTCTCCAGCAAGCTGGACTTCAAGTTCTTCAAGCTAGTAGAGTCAGGGCTTCATCCATAGTCCTGTTCTTCTCAGTTTCCCTCAGTTCCCCTCTTCAACTGTTCGTATGACGATACACACCGTCTTCACTTTCTGCTTTTCATTCCTACATCTTCTCTCCAGCAAGCTGGACTTCAAGTTCTTCAAGCTAGGAGAGTCAGGGCTTCATCCATAGTCCTGTTCTTCTCAGTTTCCCTCAGTTC
The DNA here is from genome assembly GCF_023055435.1 of Haliotis rufescens. Lineage (NCBI taxonomy): Eukaryota > Metazoa > Mollusca > Gastropoda > Lepetellida > Haliotidae > Haliotis > Haliotis rufescens. The sequence continues at coordinate 8,009,571 of NW_025963924.1, forward strand.
CCCTCTTCAACTGTTCGTATGACGATACACACCGTCTTCACTTTCTGCTTTTCATTCCTACTTCTTCTCTCCAGCAAGCTGGACTTCTCTATGATCAGCTCCCCAAGCCGAGTATTATAATGGGCGATACGAATGACCATAACACGCATTGGGGTAGTGAGTGAGTGAGTGAGTTGGGTTTAACGCCGCTTTTAACAGTATTCCAGTTATATTGCGGCGTGTCAGCTTAATGTGGGAGGAAAGCTCGAAGTGATGCAGGTCTCAGACGGATACCACTTCAGTGAAACCCACGAGCACGGGTATGGTTCTGACAAACCTAGAAACATAATCGGGGCGAACCAGGATTCGAACCCACAATCATAGGTTTCTGGTGTGCCCAAGGGACGCAACTCTGCAAAGCGACTCGCGGCGCCTTAGACGACTTAGACAAAATCATGTTTCGAAAACCGATTCCTGTACTCCTATGTCTAAGGAATGGAACATGATCCCAAAGATCAAGGGTACGAGTTAAAAATATAGCACCCACCATCTTAAAAATAAGGATATTTATTATTAACAGATAAATGAGATACCGCTTTGTGAAAACTTTGGCTAAATATTTTACCCATCTAACTATCTACCTCAATTCGAAAAAATACCAAGAACGGCACAAAAAAAACCCCAAAACACATTATCTACATCTAAGATAAGCGGGAAGATAACAATTGAATATGTTCAAGCCATGAACCTCATACTGTCCTTGGACCAAGCTAATGATAGCTTTTCAAAGTCAGAAATACCAATACATTAAAAATACATGGCCCATACAATTGTGCGATAGTAAGCTTGTAGATATTACTTGTCATACAGGCGTGTTTTAGGAAGAGAATTTATGGATGTCAAGGAAAAGATGAGGTGTTTGGGGGGGGGGGGTTGGGTTGGTTGGACTGGGCCACCCAAATGTAAAATAGATCAGACTTACTATCAATATACAATATATTTAAGTCCTCTTGGGTTGGTTGGTTGGGTAACCTAGTGGTTAAAGCGTTCGCTCGTCACGCGCAAGACTCGGGTTCGATTCCCGACATGGGTACAATGAGTGAAGCCCGTATTGGTGTCCCCCGCCGTGATATGGCTGGAATATTGCTAAAAGCTTCGTAAAACCATACACACTTACTCAGACTATGGGGATTATTGGTTTAAGTGGGCACAGCCCTTTTCATTATCGTAATAATAATTAATTAAAGCGACAAAACCCTTTCCAAATCCAATAGACATATCTGCATAAAGCAGATAGTACGATTCCGACTATATTATGAGCATGTGTTTATGAATCACTATCAAATAGTAATGATACCAGGTGTTCGCGAAATCCTGCCCCACCGGTGGCGCACGCCAAGACAACTCTGTTAAAAGCAGAGCACATTGTACGACACCAATAATAATTATATGAGTCACTCTTAAATAGTCATTACCAGGTGTTCGTGAAAAACTGAGCTTATCCTGCCCCGTTGGTTATACAATATCAATATTTCTCCGATTTCCAACTGCCAGTTACGAGTACATGAACATAAAAAACTGACTTTCTATTAGTGCGGAATTGTGTGAGCAGGTATCTTCATCACAAGATGGCTGAAGTGGATGAGCGCCAGAAACGCATGACAATCCCTTGTTACATAAGTCAATGTTAATATTAGTCTCTTGTAATCCTTTGTGGCATTCGTTTGCTGTACTGAAAAGGATCGTGAGAAATTAGTGAGTGGGTTCAGATTTAACGTCACACGTAGAAGATTAGGAATATGGATGAAATATTTGTGTATTAGTTATTTTGCTATATCTATATAATAACACTGGTCGCCCCACTGGAATGAATTGAGGAATGTGACATGAGCGCTTCTTATAGGAAATACAGCAGCTAGTTACAAAAAGACCGCGTGAAAGGTCAATAGCAAAAATGTGGGCAGGTATTAGATTATTATTAATGGATGTGTATTGAGCTATCAGCAAAAGGTAAAGACATTTTATGTTTTCTTTCTTTCACAAATGCGTCATTAGAGCCAACGGTATAACATGGAACAAAGAATCATGCGCTTGTTGGTTCTCGGAAATCTGTTCCTTCGTCACTTCGCCGTTATACACCCACGGCCAGAGATGCAGGGTTTGGGTCGGCACTACCAGGGCATCAGGATGTGTGTTGAATCCTGTTTACTGACAGGCCACTGCCAGGGTGTTCGTTACGATGTTTCAAGGCTGATGTGTTCATTGCAACTTGACGAAGGAGGCAGTGTAGTCACTTTTGCACAGGAGTCTGAGACAGTAAGATGTGATATTGTTGATAACTTGATATAGAAGTAGCTTCGAGCTTATACCTTACCATTTCTCAGTAAGTTTGTCATAATGATACATGAAGTATTTGTGTTTGACAGAAACATTACACGATTCAAATAATTGTCTAGTGAATGAAACAGCGTCAGGACGCAACATTTGGTCAACATATCGCTGGCCAGTCAAATGTCCATTCACAACAACCAAATGAATTCGCCCGTCATGTGTGATACCACCCCACATTAGGAAACCACCACCCCAATACCGATCATGGTTATGAATTGTTGCTCTGGCATACAGCTCGCCACTACGTCGCCAACAACGTTTTCTGCCATCTGTGAATCGGAGGCAAATCCTTGATTCGTCTGTAAACATGGTGTGTCCCTGGTGTTGCCTAGCTCACTGTAAACTTTGCCGCCTATGGTAAGCTGTTAGAGTCACACCCCTCACATCTTCCCGAGGCAAGAGAGTTAACTGACTATAAAAGTCCAGTTTCCACCCTTGCCGAGCTAGGCTGGTATTATGGAGTTACTTTTTGGCTGGACTATCGAGTCTATGCATAGTCCAATCAAAATCGCTCAACGAAATCGAAATCCGTCAGTAAACTGTCGTATAGATTACGGTCGATTGCAGGATTTGCAAAGCTTGTACACCGCCAACTCGTTGTCAACAAATATTTTCCAAATCTTTTCATGTTTTTTTTTATAAAGGTGCTCACGCAATTTGATGCACTTCGCGATGTTTTATCACACTATAGAACTTGATTATCGATCAGATCGTCTTGAATGGGCGCCGCCATTTTGTTTGATACAAATGCAAGTGATACGAGAGTTGTAAATCTGATTGGTCCATAGGAGAGGCTCAGAAGGGACATAACTCGTAATAACCCCTGGCTACGATCGAGCCCAGGAGTTAAAGCCTAGTTCGGCAAGGGTGGAAACTGGACTTTTAAAGTCAGTTTACTCCCTTGCTTCAGGGGTATGCACCCTTCACAACACGTCTTGCTTACAGGTAGGCTCTATAGAGCAATTAGATGTTGAAATTCGCCTACCAGTTATTGTATGGAATTATGTTGATAGCAGGAACAGGTTTTAATCTATTGCTAATTGAAATTAATGTAATGAGACGATCTTGCCTCGGTGTCGCATTTTAGGCCTGTCAGGTCAGGTCTCAATGCAACTTCACCAATTTTTTCAAGAAATTACACTTTTTTGATTTTCAAAACATTCGGGCAACGTGGGATAATCACGTCCCCCCCACCCCCCAACGCATTTAGTTAGGAGGGAAAATATCTGCATCCTATTAACTGACTCCTAACTCCTTTTCTAGTTGAACGTATCCCAGCAACAATGTGGCGAGTTCTGGTGTCAGCGTGGAGAGGTGTGTATCTCAAACAGGAGGTCCAAACATACATGCGTGGCATACTTAACATGGCTGAAAGGTTGGCACGACTTATTTTCACTCTTTCCCTAGTTTCTATAAAAAATGAGGATACAGAATCCATTTAGCGATACCCAATGGCTAGATGACCTAAGTGCACGTGACGTAAATACGTCACAATGGATTCCTTTTCTGCATATGACACAAGGTGTCACTGATTTTCAGCGATCCATTCATATATTTTTCAACACAATTTTGCCTTTTCCGGCCAACAAAATTTATTTTGGTGGATTACAGAGACTGGTTATTCTCTGGGGTGAGTTTTTATAAACAAGGGGCATTAGAAATTATACCAACAAGTATGTCGCGTTCAAAGAAAATAAATTAATGTCACATGTGTATCTCATCAGAAATTGCAATGCAACAACATTGTAAGTTGTGTTCATACGGGAACAAATGAGGATGGGCACAATCAGGAGACTAGGGTCAGTTGTCTCGTATTCGATTAGATCATACATCTAAAGTTGGTCAATACTGTGTGTGATATCCACAGGCATCGATGCTCTCACTCCAGGTCACGTGTCGAGCTGATGACGTCAAACGCCTGATGACGAGAGGAGAATTCTAAGCCATACTTCTAAATTCTGTGGAAGTATCGGTCGTAACCGCAGGTTTAACGTCGCGTCCAAGATTATTGCACTTATATAGCGACGTGCATGCACGTGTGTGTGTGTGTGTGTGTGTGTGTGTGTGTGTGTGTGTGTGTGTGTGTGTGTGGCTGCTTGTACTAGTCCGGACTGATGCCGATTCATAGTGCTAGCCCACTGAGATACCATGCCGCAGTTCAACATGAATACCCCACTCAGACACAGTATACTGACTCCGAGCCGAACAGTCCTTGTTTTAGCCACTTAATGCCGAGCGCCAGATAGGGTAACAACAAGTACCATCTTTTAACGTCTTTTGGTATGACGATGCCGGGGATCGAACCCCGTACCCTCCACACTCCGGGCGGACGCTCTACCACTAGGCCATGGAGGCGGTCTCACCAAGGAAGAACGTTGACGTTACTGACCTGCCTTATGTTCGTAACAATACATGCTGTGCAAGGTTTGGCGTTGTTCTGTTGAAACAAGTTTCTTTGGATCTGCTGGAGATATGACAGGACAACTGGGCGCATTACCTGCTCACTGTTACCTTGGGCAGTCAGATTACCTTCAAGCACAACCAGATCTGTCTTCACCTGTCTAAACATTCCGCCCCAAACCATGACGTTGCTACCGCAAAGTGGTTCAACCTCTTGAACGAAACAATGTGTCCAGCGTTTTTCCTCTAACAAAGGCCACGGACTCGATCATCAGCCATGAAGAGTTGGACTCTGTTCTCACCTGTAAATAAGTACTCGTTTCAACTTATGTACGTCCGTGTCAACCTCAGGCTCAGACGTCGATGTTGACGTTGACGTGACGTTACGCCACGGTTGGGTCTGTATGCTCGAATATCAAACCGGCGTAGTCTGTAGTTCTACACTGTTCTTCGTTGTTTTGATTGTTTTTTTGTTTAACGCCGCACTCAGCAATATTGCAGCTATATTACAACAGTTTTTGTCCACTAGTCCTTATAATGATAACATATAGCAAAACCCTTAAAATGGGTCAATTTCTACTAGTCCTTCGGATACCTTTACTATTGGGCAGTTTTGTAAGGACTACAGGACCAGTGCCAATTTCTAACGCTGATTACGGCGGTCTGTAAATAATCGAGTCTGGACCAGACAATCTAGTGATTGAGATCACGAGCATCGATCCACGCAATTGGGATCGATGACAAGCATCAACCAAGTCAGCGAGCCTGACCACCCGATCCCGTTAGTCGCCTTTTACGACAAACATAGTCACCTTTGACGGCAAGCATGGGTTGCGGAAGACCTATTCTAACCCGGAATTTTCACGGGTCCACTGTTCTTCGACTGGCAGTATGTCCGAGGCCGTCACCAGGCGATTCCTCCGCTGAATCAGGCTTAAATACTGGTCGACATTGGGGGAAGTGACGGGTGGTTTGTCACTCCAGGGCGTCTAGTGTACGACCTGTCTGTCTGTAACGTGTCATCAACCTGGTTATTGTGTTGGGCGGGTACAGCAGAATATTCGGGAAAAATGAGCATGTGCAGCTCCCGATTGCAACATTCCAATGGATCTCCCTGTCTTTCGTCCTGTGAAATCTCGGCATGATCGTTCTAACAGCCTAACTGAATGCACATACTGTAAAATGTCACTATTAATGTCATTTTCACGGACTTCAAATGTTGGCTGTGTTCACATGATTGTTTCAAAGATATTTGGCAACACTATTGCCTTTTTGTGTCACATTGGTGACAATTTCAATCTTGGTATATTTTCCTATGCCCATCAGTTTATATAAGCTACACGTGAGGTTAATAATACCACGATGGCGTAAGTCTCATTCTGGGATGAAGGAGAGCTTGGAAAGAACCCTTGATAACTAACTACCTGTATAGAGTTAAAGGTACACGATCAGATTAACTCAATCTGCAATCTTCAAAATTTAGAACCCAAAACCCGATACTACAGAGATCATTGACATGAACCTTTTTTTTCGGCGTGGCCACCAACAGCTGACATCACATGACTATCCCACCGCCTCTAGTTTAAACTACTAGATCTTGGCCCCGTTCTGAAAAGCGACCGAAGCACTACGATCAGAGCTTTGAAAGTTTGCCGGGTTTTTAAAAATTTGATTTACGGATTTTGTCTCTAGAAACAGAGGCAATACAAATGTACAAGCAAACTTCGCTGCAAATACGCCGGAGTGTCCTCATAATTTTAGTTTGTACCACATTTGTAAAATGTCTCGCAGCGGATCCGCAAACCAGAGGATGTGTGTTGGTCTGTGGTAACGAATGTGACACAATAGGCCACTGTTCGTTCTATTGACCTACAAGCTGGTACACGTAGGCAACTTTGTATGAACTTTTGTATAAGATTTAATATTTGTGTCGCTTAATAAGGCATAAAGATGTATCGGTCAGTCGGCTTGATGTGGACAAGCATAGTCGCCTTTTACGGCAAGCATGGGTTGCTGAATACCTATTCTACCCCGGATCTTCACGGGTTAGATTGTTTAGTAGTTTGACAATATTAATTATATAATTTATGTGAGCTTCATGGCATTTTGACTGTCTCTTTGTATCTTTGGTAATCGTTAACCCGCAGATTGATAAACGTCATAGCATTTTGAATGAAATGAATAGTGCTGAGCCTTTAATTCACTTGTTTGACATGCATCTCTGACTAAAGCGAGCTCGATAAATAATGACCTGAAGCTATTGTTTCAAAGAGAACAGCCATGTACCTGTAATATTGCAGACCAAAGCGTTTTCCTAATGTACCTTTCCTGGCATTCTAAAACATAATAACTTAAACACAAGTACACGTTTATGCGATGCAAGCCACTCAGACACTATTCCTCAAACAGGGAGTGCGGGAGGACCTTTCGTCTGAGGGGCAGTAATTCGCTGTGCAGCGTTGCGTCTTTCGAATCCCGGTTCTCCCCGATTATGCTTCTGGGTTTGTCAGCACCATGTCATGCTCGTGGGTTTCACCAAAGTAGTAAACGTCCGAGACCTGCATCACTTTTGGCTTTCCTCCCAGATGAAGCTGATACTCCGTGATATAACTGGAATACTGTTCAAAGCGGTGCTAAACCCTTTTTCACTCTCCCTTCGTGCAGACTCGGGCACATAATGGGTCCTATCCACCTCGTTTAAACAAGGGATGGGCCACTGGCATTTTGTTTATTAATCAGCATAATACAATCGTCATGATCGTGATACTCACAATTGACTTTTGAAACTGGACCCTGTCTAACACTGTTTAATTGGTTCAGGTCACACAAAGCTTTTATTTTACACACAATGATGCACCATCTCACCATTCAATGTCAATGTGATTTTCACAATCATTTCCAGAGACACGTGTTCCCAAATACGATCTGGAACGAAAACTGCGAGGGTCAGTACCAATCAATGACCGCTATTATGTCGGATTGTTTGCAAGTATAGCCCACAGAAACCGGCTCTTTCTTCTGAATTCTCAAAAGAAAATCTCCGCCATTGACAATGGTAACGCCAGTGTTCGGGGAACGGTGGAAATAACACATGGGAGGAAATTCGAAATGACAGGCTATGCGTGTGGAAAGTGTTGGGACCAATATGGAGATTGCATGTTCATCATGGCAACTTTCACTGAGAGTTGGAAGGGTGGAGATGTGTGGTTGTATTCTTTCGACGAAACCATCATCGACTTTCATGACAGCACCCTCTCTCTTGAAAAATACATACCTCTGCGGTAGGTATATTTTAATGTTTGTGTATGACAACAGAGGGGGAGGGGGGTCAGGAAAAGGAGGATGGGAGGGAATGGGAGAGGAAAGGGATAGGATGGTGAGGAGGAGGTAGATAAGAGGAGTAGGGAAGGAGGGAGGGAGGAGTAGGGAAGGAGGGAGGGAGGGAAGGAGGAGTAGGGAAGGAGGGAAGATTAGGGAAAGAGGGAGGAGGGAGGATTAGGGAAAGAGGGAGGGAGAGAGGGGGGGGGGGGGGGTGCAACTTGTGACAATGCCTTGTCAGGTGTACTATTAATATAACATAATACAAGGCAACTAGATTACTATGCATGAGACTGAACAGTGTTGTGGTGAAGTTATCATTTGGGCACGGAGACAGCTGTGTCTGGATGCTATAATGTTTCATCACACCCAAGCATCAGGATACACTCCAACTTTTCCTTTTATGATGATGTCGTTCATTGGGGGTACTGAAGGCACGTTTATGTTAGGGACGGCCTTGTCATATCTGAAGCATTAATTACAATCCTGTCCTAGGTTGGTAGGAAAAATTCTTCAGATGATCGTTCATAGGGCGTGCCCGTGTACCTTCAAAGCCAATGCTTATGTATGATGTTTCTGGTCTCCACCCGCGTGGGATTGTTTTCTCGCTCTGGATTTGTAACTCCATCCTGTTCTAACAAAGCAGTCTTGCCTGTGCAGGGAATATGAAGATGTAATGTTCGGGTGAATGTTGGTGAATTGGTGAGTTAGTTAAACAACACCCCCAAAACATTTAAACCAAACCAAAACATATACTTCTTTTGCCTCATAGATTACAAGCCAAGGCTCCCAACCATCACATCCTCTTCTTCCGAAAGAGTTTCTGCCTCCATGCGTCCTCACACGGGGGCAGCCCGGGTCAGCTTGACATTGGCATCGTTTTGTTCGGCCATAAGTCTATCGCACTGCAGTCACTGGCCTCACTCGAGACAGAATACGAGAACATCAGCTCTGGCAACTTCAAAGTCTTTTGTTCACAGAACTACCTGTTCCTACTTGTCCAGAATGTTATCATTCGGTGGCCTCTTGTGGTGCTGGGTCACAATGTTGTGGTTAACAGCACGTCAAGGGAAACGTTCCAGGTTGATAGTCTGGGCAACAGCACAAATGTAGCAGCTGGTTGGAAGGAGAAGCTATACCAGGTGGACTGGGATGGAAAGTTGTATGAAATTCGCCTTTTGGATTTAGAGTTTTGAGGTTTGTCCACATACACATTATCTGCAACATCGGTCAAACGACTTGTCTAATCGTAATGTCACATGGGGGACATTTCAAGGGGGACACATTTTGGTCACAACCAATAAACTGAAAATTGAAACAATATTTTATATCAAGCTGCTCTAAAACTTTAAAGACAGATGTATATCCAAGAAATAGAAATACAGCGACACGTAGATAAAGAATGGCTGGCATGGGGTTGGGAGAGGGACTAGTTGGAGTGTATTATTTTACTGTGTAAGGCAAAATATGAGGTAAAGTAAACAAACAAACAAACAAACAAACAAACAAACAAACAAATAAAATTAATAAAATAAATAAAGAAAATAAATAAGATGGCATAATAACGGAAAGGTTGGGTTGGGCATGCAGGTGCGTGGTTAGGAAATTTAATGTTTTGTGTGGGACATATATTTACATACATGAGTAATGAGTGATATTGGTGTAAAGCCGCTTTGAACATTATTGCTGTTTTATCACGGTGTGAGGCGCGGTGGCACGCCGAAGACCCTGGTTCGATTCCCCACATGGGTACAATGTGTGAAGCCCATTTCTGGTGTCCCCCGCCGTGATATTGCTGAAATATTGCTAAAAGTGGCGTAAAACCATACTCGCTTACAGTGTGGCAACTTCATGTAGGAGGACAGCCCTTAGTGATTCAGGCCTCAGACGTCGGTGAAACCCACGAACACGGTTGTGGTGCTGACAAACCTAGTTACATAATCGGGGCGAATCGGAAAGTATATTTCACTAAGTCTCGTCGACTGTATAATATCAGAGTGAGTGAGTATGGTTTTACGCCGCTTTTAGCAATATTTCAGCAATATCACGGCGGGGGACACCAGAAATGGGCTTCACACATTGTACCCATGTCGGGAATCGAACCCGGGTCTTCGGCGTGACGAGCAAACGCTTTAACTACTAGTCTACCCGACCGCCCCTATAATATCAGAAAATTCAACAACAATTTTTTTGCTCGGTACCTTAATTTCTTCTCTAGTACATGTATCTAGTTAACCAGCGTGGATTCAACACATGGATACGGTCATTGAGCAGTCGATGTTCTTTTTAGGACAGTATTTCATTGATATAATGGTCTGTCAGCTTGATATGTGAGACACCGATGTGATGTGTTTGACGTTTACCCCTGTTTGTAGTCAACAAGTCTAGCATAATAAACAGAGCGAGTCTTGGATTCGAACCCACGATCATGTTTTTTTTATAGCAATTTTGACGCCTTGGACAACTCGGCAGCTCCCTTGACCGGGAATTTCATGAAGATCCGATCCGTTTACAGCGTGTGATTGGATAAATATGTTTGAACAGTATAATATTAATTAGTTGGTTGGTTTGTTGTTTAACGCCGCACTCAGCAATATTCCAGCTATATGACGGCGGTCTGTAAATAATTGAGTCGGGACCAGACAATCCAGTGATTGACATCATGAACATCGATCCACGCAATTGGGTTCGATGACATGCATCAACCAAGTCAGCGAGCCTGACCACCCGATCCCGTTAGTCGTCTCTTACGACAAGCATAGTAACCTTTTACGGCAAGCATGGGTTGCTGAAAGGCGCCACAATTCGCTATGCAGAGTTACGGCCTTTGGGCACTCTATGATTGTGGGTTCAAAACACGGTTCGCCCCGATTATGTTTCCAGAAAAATCGCCAAGGGTGGGGTTCAAATTTTGAGCAGGAATTTTAGTTCGGAAGCAAAACTTTACGATATTTTGAGTTTCTGAAGACGCTAGCTCCAAAACTACGGCTGAGATTTTCTTCATCTATGTCTCATTGTGTAGATAAATGTATTGGCTTGAAATAAGTGTAAGTTTTATAGAATTATTTACAGTGGACTTTGTTGAATTCGCCCTCGAACAAACTTAGTGAGTTGGCCTCGTTACACCATTTTCCTTTAATATAGTATACTGCCACTGGGTGTGACCATATACTAGTATCTTGTAGCTGCTATTTCTTGGCGTTACAAGCCCCTGTGGTTGGTTTTACCAAATTGGTAAACGTCTGAGAACTGCATCACTTCAGTCTTGGGGGAGATTGTTTTATTCATTATTGTCTGCTTGTCTCAAACGCCGTAGAAATAATACGGCTAAAGAGCGCCCTGTCAATGATTGGTTGGTTGGTTGGTTTGTTGTTTAACGCCGTACTCAGCAATATTCCAGCTATATGACGTAAATAATCGAGTCTGGACCAGACAATCCAGTGATTACTGTCATGAGCATCGATCCACGCAATTGGGATCGATGACATGCATCAACCAAGTCAGCGAGCCTGGCCACCCGATCCCGTTAGTCGCCTTTTACGACAAGCATAGTCACCTTTTACGGCAAGCATGGGTTGCTGAAGACCTATTCTACCCCGGAATCTTCAAGGGGCGGTCAGTCAATGAAACGACGAACCTGTGAGGGAACATGGTATCGCACCTACGGTCCACTCCGCTGTCATGCAATCATCCAAGTCACCGAGACTAATTATAACCTCTCGATCCATTTCGTTGCTTCTTGCGACCACCATGGAATGGTTCCTTGGAGACCTTATTGTAGCCCAGAATCCACAGGGGGTCTCAATAAAGAGGGTGAAATAATTTTGTTGAATCTTACATTGACATTTATATACCCTATTTTGTAATTTAAGGACGGGCGCGTTATCCTACCTGACAATTGGCATGAGTGAGTGAGTGAGTGAGTGAGTGAGTGAGTGAGTGATACGCCGCTTTTATCAATATTCAAGCAATATCACGGCGGTAGACACCAGAAATCGGCTTCACACATTGTACCCATGTCGGGAATCGAACCAATCTCATTAAAATCAGAACTTAGTTCTCGCTACCGCTACCGCATGCGGCAGGATGGACTAGGATCTGATTTTAATGAGATTGGGAATCGAACCCGGGTCTTCGGCGTGCCGAGCGAACGCTTTCACCACTAGGCTACCCGACCGCTCCCATCAGCATTAGGGGGATAAAACTAGGACCAGTCGGCTTGAAGTATAATGTCTGAGTGGGGTATCCATGGTATACAGGATGGTATCTGAGTGGGATATCACTATACAATCGGCATAATTCCGGACTAGTGCAGGCACGTCGCAATAATCAAATAAACTTGGACGCGACTTTAAACACCATTTTACCTCGCCTTATGAACGGGCGGAAGAAATCAATGACTTTAATTTGTCCTCTTGTTTCGGACTGTCTTAAGTCTGTGTAGACGGTAGAGCGCCCGTAAAATCATGCATTATCTTTCACAGAAGTCTCTGACCCAATCACAGGTCTCTCTTATAACGTTGATACCATGGGGATTTGAGGGTTGGAATCTATCGCAAGCAACCTATGTTTGACGTATGAGGAGGTGTGCGACCGTATCGGATGACATAGTGACTTGCTGACTCGGAGCCATTGTATCCCGACTTAAATCAACAACATAACAAGCAAAAAACGTGGGTCGTTGCTTATTATATCAATCACTGGATTGCCTGGCCAAGGGTCAAGGTGAGGCGAGATGAAACTGGGTTTAACGTCGCGTCCAAGATTATTGAACTTATATAGCAACGTGCATGCACACGCGTGTGTGTGTGTGTGGCTGCTTGTACTAGTCCGGACTGATGCCGATTCATAGTGCTGAGTTACCATGTCGCAGTTTAACCCTACTCGGACACAGTATACTGACTCCGAGCAGACCAGTCCTTGTTTTAGCCCCTTAATGCCGAGCGCCAGACAGGGTACCAACAAGTACCATCTTCTAACGTCTTTAGGTATGACGCGGCCGGGGATCGAACCCCGGACCTTCCGCTCTCCGGGCGGACGCTCTACCACGAGAGCACGGACCAAAGGTCAAGATGATCATTAACAGACAGGCGGGTATACTGTCTGAGGTATATTAGTTGATTTGATTAATATTGATTCTGCGATAAAAATGTTCTGCAGTATTTTTAAATCTTAAGTGAAACAACTGGACGTCAGGCAACAAACAAACACTTACTTTGTTATGCAAATTATGTGGTCTCACCACTAAGACACTTACTGAAATTTCAACTTTAAATTTAACAACGCTCACTTATTGATAAATAATTTTAGTTTCAAGTTGATTGCACAGGTCAGCGCCATAATTGTATTTTGTTTGTGAATAGGAAATGTATGCACTGTCAGTTTATTTACACCTGTTGCTGTACCCGTAAAGATGCGGGTCAGAATTGACCTTCAGCAACCCATGCATGTCATCGTATCCCAATTGTGGTGAGACCCGTGAAGATTCCGGGATATTAATAGGTCTTCAGTAACCCATGCTTGCCGTAAAAGATGACTATGCTTGTCGTAAAAGGCGACTTACGGGATCGAGGGGTCAGGCTCGCTGGTTTGGTTCATGCATGTCATCGGTCCCAATTGCGTCGATCGATGCTCAAGATGTTAATCACTGGTCCAGACTCGATTATTTACAGACCGCCGTCATATAGCTGGAATATTCCTGAGTGCGGCGTTAAACAACAAACCAACCAACCAATTGTGGTGATCGATGCGCTTGTCAGTCACTGGATTGTCTGGTCTAGACTCGCATATTTACAAACATATAGATGTAATATTGCTGAGTGTGGCGTTATAAAAAACCAAAAAAACATGTACACGTGCTGTCAGTCTATAAAAGAAAATCAAGCTTATTTTGAAGATGCCATGAATAGACATATATCTACAATAATGATAGCCTTGGGGCGTTTGATATGGCTGCACTTGATTTATAGAACAGCGCAAACTTCGGCGTGCGTGGCAGGCACAACTCGATAAATCCACACTTTTGTATCTACTGGCACTATATCCGTGTTGGACTACTGTGTATGTCCACATGGGAGTCTAGACCAGTTTCGGGGCGTTGTTGTAAATAGGTCTGGGTGTGTGAAAGAAATCAACCCAAGTGAGCTGCCGATTCTCTGAACTGAAGTATGGATGAGGAACAATGGTCTGATGCGGCGACTGGTAATGCCTTCCGGTAGTGGTGTTGGGTTTTTGTACGGGGACGGAATACTTTGAATCAGCTACATCTGCCAGTCCAGATTTGTATTTAATTAAAAGTTTGAGCCCAGCAAATTATGTGCTGCAAACGATCCTGACATACAAACAAGGTCTTGTCTTCACAACTGGCGCCATTGGCAACGTTGCTCAATTATCATTTTCAAGTTATGTGGCAGACAATTTCATCTTGTTTCAACAATCTGAGGCATATTTATTTTATTGAAGCAATTACCGCCCCTCAACAGGGTCAAATGGTCGGTCGGATAAGTGTTTATATCCAGAGAAAGGTCGAAAGGGCAGATATATGACAAGAAACGTAACCAGATTGACAGACAAATGAAAGCGCAAAAGCAGCAACATGTCTGTAAGTCTTGCCAGATACTGGAAACACTGTCTGAGAGTGATTGTGGAGAATTCTGGAGGAAGATAATTAAAGTTGGAGTAGGATGCGAAAGGTGACATGGGGTTTAACGTCGCGTTCTAAATTATTGGACTTATAAAGCGACGTGCATGCACAGACGTTAATGCCGAGAGCCAGGCAGGGTAACATAAAGTATCATCTTTAAACGTCTTTTGTAAGATACGGCTGGGGATCGAACCCCAGACTTTCCGTTCTACAAGCAGACTCTCTATTAACTAGACGTAATTGATGTATTTTTGTCTCTCATTCCTCAATATGGAGTGGCCCTGTAAATATTTGTGTATGTTAATGTTTCATCAAGTAAATGTCCACTCTCAGAAACAGCCTATGAATGCATTTGCCTGACACAGGGTCTTGTTTGCCAAAGTGTCTCCTCTTCTACAGTAAACTACGGATATAACGAACTCAAAGGGACCACTATTTTGAGTTCGTTATAACCGTAGTTCGTTATAAGCATATATTCAGCATAACTACAGCAAATAGTCGGGACAAAAAAGTAAGTTCGCTATATCCATCAATTCGTTATAAGCGTGTTCGTTATTAACGAAGTTTACTGTACTTTATCAGTTCTCGCATCACGGTTTTATATACTATTGCACCTTTTCAACGACATTCATGTAAGGTGTATGGCTGTAATAATGCCGATGCGACGTTAGATTTTAACTCACTCACTCAGATGCGCTAAAACATTGTGCTATATTTCTTTAACTACATTTATACGTTGTGCATCCCCTTTCAATTGCACCGCCTCCGTGGTCTAGTGGTAGAGCGTCCGCCCGGAGAGCGGAAGGTCCGGGGTTCGATCCCCGGCCGCGTCATACCAAAAGACGTTAAAAGATGGTACTTGTTGTTACCCTGTCTGGCGATCAAGGACTGGTCGGCTCGGAATCAGTATAGTGGGGTATTCATGTTTAACTGCGGCATGGTATCTCAGTGAGCTAGCACTATAAATCGGCATCAGTTCGGACTAGTACAAGCAGCCACACAAACACACACATGTACATGCACGTCGCTATATAAGTGCAATAAGCTTGGACGCGACGTTAAACCCCATTTCACCTCACCTTATCAATTGCAAATGCCAAATTATTTCAGGATTTCTGTTTTGTCAAGATTATAATATATACAACAAAAATGCATCCACATTAGTCAGTTCCTAAATAATTCGATTAAATTGAAATGCCACTGTCAATATTTATATTTATCTAGAAACACCGGGTCAAATAAACATCTAAGCCAAATCATTAGTGACGTCGTATGAAGGCACGTTCTCTGTTTCGATTGACCGACTAAGCTGATAGTACATTTACAAATGGCGGTCTTGCTTGGTTGATGTACTGCATCAGAATGAGGGTCGTGTTAATGAGGAAATGATCTAAATTAACAGACATTTGCTTGACGAGGCATTAGCAATCTGCGACTCTCTATTCCAGCTATATGACGGCGGTCTGTAAATAATCGAGTCTTGACCAGACAATCCAGTGATTAATATCATGAACATCGATCCACGCCGTTCGCCATACCTCGACCGTGACATACGCTGCACTGTGAAAGAGCCAGCGAGTTGATCGGCTGGACGAGGGATAGAACTCGTAGGGAAATGAATCAGTTTACCTCTGTATATACATTTTTTGCTCATCTATGTCTTCTCATGTAGCTAAATTTAAAATATATTTATTTCATATAAGTATTTTCTTTATGTTTTTGGGGGCACGGGGTGCCCAGTCGTCTAAGGCGCCGCGATTCGCTGTGCAGAGTTGCGTCCCTTGAACATGCCAGAAACCTATGATTGTGGGTTCGAATCCTGGTTCGCCCCGATTATGTTTCTAGGTTTGTCAGCACCATACCCGTGCTCGTGGGTTTCACCAAAGTGGTAAACTTCTGAGACCTGCATCACTTCGGGCTTTCCTCCCACATTAAGCTGACACGCCGCGATATAACTGGAATACTGTTAAAAGCGGCGTTAAACCCCAACTCACTCACTCACTCCACTCACGATATGGCTGAAATATTGTCGATGTGAGTCAAACATTAGCAGCTACAAGATGTTTGGCATATAACGCGGTCAACACACAAAGTTCTTGCGAAGACAAATTTAAAAACATTCATTGTTAAAAAGTCCAATAGTTTGGTTTGTTTTGGTTTGTTGTTTAACGCCGCACTCAGCAATATTCCAGCTATATGACGACGGTCTGTGAATAATCGGGTATGGACCAGACAATCCAGTGATTAGTATCATGAGCATTGATCCACGCAATTGGGATCGATGATATGCATTTACCAAGTCAGCGTGCCTGACCACCCGATCCCGTTAGTCGCCTTTTACGACAAGCATGGTCACCTTTTACGGCAAGCATGGGTTGCTGAAGACCTATTCTACCCCGGAATCTTCACGGGCCCAATAACACTATACATTCATCTCAAGCCAATACAGTTATCTATATAATGACACATAGATGAAAAAAGCGAAACCCTACTTTGGTAGCTGGCGTCTTCCGAAGCTCTAAATATCATGATTTTCCGATTCCGAGTCAAAATCCATGCCAAGAATGTGTACCGCTTAATTACCGACTTTATTGTATATATAATAGTTTTAAACGACGCGCAAAATCGATGGCACCTATCAGCTCACTCGTCATCATTCTGTCCTCGACACGTAAACCTAACGGTACAGTGTATAATCAGTTTACCTTCATCTCAACCGGCCCTTTGTCGGGTCCTTAGGGGCCATAGACGACCTCGGCCTCTTCATTCGAGTCAGGCACATTGGTCGAGTTGACGCAGCAACTATTGACGATTCCTGATTGGTGCGTAAATAGTGTGTAGCGCCGTGTGTGTGTGTGTGTGTGTGTGTGTGTGTGTGTGTGTGTATCCGGAGTGATGCAGGTCTTAGACGTTTACCACTTTAGTGAAATCCATGAGCACGTGTATGGTACTGACAAACCCAGAAACAAAACCTACCATTGACGATCCAGGTTAGAATAGCTCTTCAGCAACCCATGCTTACCATAAAAGGCGCCTAACGGGTTTTGGTGATCAAGCTCGCTGACTTAGTTGATGCATGTTACCGTATCCAGCGTAGAGCGATGTTCATGATGACAATCAATAGATTGTCTTGTACAGACTCGATTATTTTTATTATTTGGTTGGTTGGTTGGTTTGTTGTTTAACGCCGCACTCAGCAATATTCCAGCTATATGACGGCGGTCTGTAAATAATCGAGTCTGGACCAGACAATCCAGTAATTGACATCATTAGCATCGATCCACGCAATTGGGATCAATGACATGCATCAACCAAGTCAGCGAGCCTGACCACCCGATCCCGTTAGTCGCCTCTTACGACAAGCATAGTCGCCTTTTACGGCAGGCATGGGTTGCTGAAGACCAATTCTACCCCGGAATCTTCACGGGTCATTTTTATTATTGACTCGATTAACCGTCATATAGCTGGACGTTTGCCTACTATGGCGTTAAACCAAAACCAAAACCAAATCAAAGATTGACTGTGAATGGCGGCATTGTGTAGCCGCTGTTTGGGAGACTTTTTTGTGTTTTGGTTTGTTGTTTGACGCCACACTCAGCAATAGTCCAGCTATATGACGGCCGTCTGTAAATAATCGAGTCTGACCAGACAATCCAGTGATTGACACCACGAGCATCGATCCACGCAATTGGGATACGATGACATGCATCAACAACGTCAGCGAGCCTGACAATCCGATCCCATTAGTCGCCTCTTACGACAAGCGCAGTCGCATTTTATGGCAAGCAAGGGTTGCTGAAGACTTATTCTACCCTGGATCTTTACGGGTGAAAGTTGGTGCATCGATCACCACAATTGGTTGGTTGGTTGGTTGGTTGGTTTGTTGTTTAACGCCGCACTCAGCAATATTCCAGCTATATGACGGCGGTCTGTAAATAATCGAGTCTGGACCAGACAATCCAGTGATTAATATCATGAACATCGATCCACGCCGTTCGCCATACCTCGACCGTGACATACGCTGCACTGTGAAAGAGCCAGCGAGTTGATCGGCTGGACGAGGGATAGAACTCGTAGGGAAATGAATCAGTTTACCTCTGTATATACATTTTTTGCTCATCTATGTCTTCTCATGTAGCTAAATTTAAAATATATTTATTTCATAAAAGTATTTTCTTTATGTTTTTGGGGGCACGGGGTGCCCCGTCGTCTAAGGCGCCGCGATTCGCTGTGCAGAGTTGCGTCCCTTGAACATGCCAGAAACCTATGATTGTGGGTTCGAATCCCGGTTCGCCCCGATTATGTTTCTAGGTTTGTCAGCACCATACCCGTGCTCGTGGGTTTCACCAAAGTGGTAAACGTCTGAGACCTGCATCACTTCGGGCTTTTCTCCCACATTAAGCTGACACGCCGTGCTATAACTGGAACATTGTTAAAAGCGGCGTTAAACCCAACTCACTCACTCACTCTTTACGTTTTATAGGGTTACAGCGAAAAACCGGGGCATTGTTCTATTCGTCCTCCAAGGAACTTTATGTGTTGACGTCGTTCCATTTTTATACCTCAATGACACTGGTAGTGACAATATATAGCTGCTAATGTAGCTGCTAATATAGCTGCTAATGTTTCAGTTACCAGCCCTGTGGTCAAAAGGATTCAATGCCAGAGAATAACCAGTATCGATTAACCGGCAAAATAGCGGTGAAAACATATGAATGGATCACTGAAAATCAGTGATGACAACAGGTGTTCTCGGAAAGAATAAGCATGTTCTGGCTTAATTAGCATCCGCCACACAATTTGCATAAAAGACGTATGTTTTTAAACACATTGTGTTGTGCAAAGCTGCACTTGGCAATGTTCAACCTATGCGATGCCAGTCTTTACATTATCGTGTCTAAACAGTGATTGGTGTTATGAGCAAAGAGCAAAGAGCCACGTCGTCGGGTACAAAGACTCGCAAAACCGCCTTTGATGTAACCCAGGACGACCAGCTTATTCGGATTTCATGATCAATACCAGGTGAACATGGGGTTGAAACCCACGATCGTTGTAAGGCTAAGGGAATAACACTTTGCGAGGCAACATGGACACACGTTTGATGATAGATAACCAGAGACGAGGGGGAAATGCAATCACCAATGGAGAATCTGGATAAGTGTAGTTTCCCAGCAAACTTTGCTGGTCGTAACAGGCGTCTTAATGTTTTTTGTTTGTTTGTTTGTTGTTTAACGCCGCCGCAATATTCCAGCTACATGACGGCGGTCTGTAAATAATCGAGTCTGGATCAGACAATCCAGTGATTGACATCATGAGCATCGATCCACGCAATTGGGATCGATGAGATGCATAAACCAAGTCAGCGAGCCTGACCACCCGATCCCGTTAGTCGCCTTTTACGACAAGCATAGTCACCTTTTACGGCAAGCATGGGTTGCTGAAGACCTATTCTACCCCGGAATCTTCACGGGCGGCGTCTTAATGGATTGGGTGGTCAGGCTCTGTGACGTGGCTGATGGCGTGTCATCATACCCCGACGGCGTGGTCGTTACCACCACAACCACCACCACCACGTTACAACCACTAGCTTGTCTGGTTCATACGGGATTATATACAGGCAACTGTCATGTAACTGGAATATTGCTGATTGATGCGTTAAACAAACAAACAAAGAAACAAACACACACAAACAAGGTATGGCAGCGATACAAATACGAATCGCACACGACAACAGTCTCCATACTTTGGACCAGATGGAGGTGATGTACATTTTGGGTTTGGACATTTTATTAATTGAAAACATTTGCAATGGTATTTTAACGTTACACAGCATTGCAGTATAATGCATGTCATCGTTTCCCAATTGCGTGGATCGATGCTCATAATATGAATCACTAGATTGTCTGGTCCAGACTCGATTATTTTCAGACGGCCGCCGTAAAGCTGGATTATTGCTGTATGTAGCGTTATACACCAAATAAACATACAATCAACAGCGTTATTAGCACCTTCATGGTGCGAACGCGAGAAGACACATTTGAAAATGATTTCATCTCTGGTTATAACAGCTGATTAGACCACTTCAATATTAATCTGACCTGAGTATGATGAGATTTCTCATGATTGAGAGGAGTGGTCCGTCTATACAGTCTGTATTCTGACATTCACCACGTATTTGCAAATTATAGAATGAAAAAAATCAAACACCCGCGCCGTAAGAATAATCAGTCTCGAATGTGGACCGATACACTTTCTGTAGGGCGAAAAAGAAAACCTAGTGATACCAATTATATGAAAGCATCACTGTAATTCCTAATTACGAGTAAAGTGAATGAAGTTTGTCAATGTGAGCGATGGTGATGGGTTTGAGCACCGCCAGTCCCACTACAACGTGTCTGTCGTTACCAGGTTAGAGTTGTTTGATCTTTCCAGGTACATGTACCTATGTTTATTCTTAAAATGCTACTCAATGGTTTGGGGACAGAGGCAGATACGTGATTTTGTTAAAAGAGGGTGCACATAATACCGTAGTCACGAAGGGACTTGTCCAAGGACGCATTTTGCAGGTGCGGTGTCTGAAAAAGGGGTGTGTGTGTGGGTGCTTGTGCGTACCACTGTCAGTGGGGTAGTCAGATTCGGTAGTCAGGCTGCCGTCATATGCTGAGTGCAGCGTTGAGCAACAGACGAACTATCTCAAGCAATTTATGTTTTAGCTTACGGGATCTAGTACGGGATCTAGACTACCAGTTGTCGGACTTTCATTTTTTGTGGAAGCCTCGGTGGCTGAGTGGGTTAGATCGCTGACTTTTTGTGCTAGCGATTAGGTGCCTCATTCTGGCAAGTGTGGGTTCGAATCCCGGTCGGGACTCAACCCCCCAAAAGTACGAGAATCTGTACTTTACTAAGAAAGTGTTATCCCAAATAAAACATTTGTTACATTTGACCACTTTCTAAATGTCATTGTGTATATTCACGATCATAGGTTTCTGGCGTGCCCAGTGGACGCAACTCTGCGCAGCGGATTGCGTCACCTAAGACGACTGTGCCATCCATGTTCCCGCTCTTACATGAATCAGTGTCTGCAAAAGTGCCTACATGAACTTAAGGAACACCATGATCAGTCAGGTTAGACAATTAATTAATGGCAAAACTCCATCTATTCTTGTTCAAGGCTGTGGTATTACTCATCTTGACTACTGTGATTCTCGTCTTCTCGGTCTTCCACAACACCTGATTTACTGAATTAAAAAAATACCAAATTCGGCTCCCAGGATCATAAAGAGAACTTCAGAGAAATCAGAACATATCACTCCGGTTTTGAAGGATCTCCACTGGCTTAAAGTTAAGAACAGAATCAAGTTTGAAGTGTAAACTCCTATTTTCCGAGAACTCCACTCTCAAGCACCTGCATATCTGGCGAAGCATGGCCAGAAATACAATCCCACGAGAGCCTTGTGGTTTGTTAGTAAGCATTTACTTACAGTACCCTCATAACAGTACCCACTATTACTTTGGAAAGGCAGCTCCACAGCTACAGAACTCAATCTCAATAGAAACCCGAGGGTTACAGAATTAAGACTTTCAGATCTCTCCTGAAAACTCACCTATTCGAAGCCTGTTACCACTGATATGCAAACAAAAATGTCCAAAGGAAGATTATGTATGGATGTCAACTTCCTAAATTGAGGAACACAACGTTTTGGAGTTGATACTTACTCCTTCTTCAGGGGAATAAATGCTATGAAGCAGGTTCTGTGTATCACTTCTAAATGCCTTTCAAAGACTAAAAGATGTCCAAGTTCTTGTAAAACTGAAGACTCACCGTTGATTGTCTAATATATTAAGTTTGTCTTTGATTTTAACCATCACCGGGACAATTCAACTGAAACGCTTTATCAATGTATAATTATTATTCCTATGTTAAGTATTATTAGACATACATGTTTGTTTGTTTGTTGTTTTATGCCGCACTCAGCAATATTCCAGCTATACGACGGCGATATGTAAATTTTCGAGTCTGGACAATACAATCCAATGATTGATATCATGAGCATCGATCTACGCAATTTGGGATACGATGACATGCATCAACCTAGTCATCGAGTCTGACCACCCGATCTTGTGAGTCGCCTTTCACGACAAGCATAGTCGCTTTTATGTCAAGCATGGGTTGCTAAAGACCTATTCTTCCCTGGTTTTTCACGGGTATGACCAAAACAGGTAAACCAGTGAGCGAAATACCTAGCACAATGTGAATCTGGTTTGTAACTTGTAAGGCTGGATAGCCAACATCGCAAGCACTACTTAAAGACTAGTTAAGAAACTTTGGGAGACATTGCTTTCTTATCCGGAATATCCGGATAGTATAGTTAGAAAACTATACATATTTCCTTTTTGAAAAAAAACCCCATTAAACAACATTGGAGAAACTATACATATTGAAATTTCGATATTTAAAATCTCACTGGCAAAAATAGATAGACATTTGGAGAGTCGGCGCCACCATGCTAGGGATAATCCCAATACGTTTGATAGATAGTTTACAGGGAACGTGCCACCATACCACGGATTAATATTCATTGGGTCGCAACGTATGTTAACTCATTTCGGTGTTTCTCAGTATCTTCTATAAATTGTATTTGGGACATAAATTTTGAGAATGTAAACAATTACCACGCCTGACAAAGCGCTGTCATATTCTTTGTTTCTTGAGGTCTTTGATCCGTTCAATAGGTTCCTCAAGATTACGATTCGCCATATCATATTTGGGATGCATTACATATTATGGCTGAAGATTTTATATCATCTTTTTCTTTGCTCCATAAAAAATATTACCCAAAGATATCTGGCAGCGAAAAATCATCCTCGCAGTACTTCTCTGTGATGATATTACTTTGAAGTGGACGTGAAATCTTATCCAATTACGATTATTTCGATAAAATGTTATATGTTTTTTGGGTTTCATATGCCAAATATCAACATCTGCAAAAGCGGACATCAATTACTTTGTATTTAGTTGAAAACAAACAGAAATGTTAAAGCAATTTTACAAGAGATATTTGGTCATAAAAACTATAAATATTGTAATTACAACTTTCGCTGTTTTCAATCCTCGTGGAATCAAAAGATGATTTTGTGTTATGTCCTTACATTAATTCATGCCATTATTGCTGTGTCCCCTTATTTGTGAAGTCAATTTAAGCTGCTTAAAGATCAGAAATAATTTTGCAAAGAACATTTCTCGACGTTAACAAGCCAAGATGATTATGGGAGACATTTAGATAGTCATAAGATTGCATCAAGTATGTTGGGTTATTTCACAGTCGCGTTGTTAGCGTGGGCTCCAGGATTGCATGCGATGTAGTGATATGTCCTTGGATTTTGTTAACACATGGTTGAACTCTATTTAATCTGATTGGACTGTGTAAAAAGTACTACGCCCACGATACAACAAATCAGTTTGACCCTCCGTTTGGAATGTCCTCAATACCGTGGACGTCAATAATTGACCCTGACATTTGCTACGTTATCTGTGGCGAGATTGATGAGGATCTCCACTTAAAAGGGGGATATCTCCGGTCTGGGATTGACGCCATGTTGCCATTCTGCCCATGTCCGCCCTCAGAAAAATGGATTCATTGCTAATCTCTCGGCCTTTGTCAACAGTTACTATCTAACCACACATTGTTATGAGAGTTTTACGGCCACAGGAAACGTTTTGGGGAGAACGGTTGTTGACGACAAACGATATCGATTCTTAAAACGATCAGTCATGCTTTGTAAGGGACGCAACTCTGCATGGAAAGCAGTGGAATGTTAAGACCCTTGATCCATCCGTGAACTTCCCGACATCTGTTGACTCAAATATCGTTGAGCTCTACACATACTTCAGCTGGGACCTACACGTAGTTCAACATAGAATGGTACCTTGTTAAATCGAAGTGATGAACTGTGTTGCCATCAGTTATGCATCGAGTAGGGATACACAAAAGCGTGAGGTTCCTCTGTTCGTGAAGTACTTGATGCTTAGAACACACTATGTGTGGTTACCTGGACGTGTGGGGGAACAGGTAGCCAATTGTCTAGGCGCCGCAATTCGCTGTATGTCAGAATTACATGATCGTGGCCTCCAGATGCGAGTATGTTCTAGGTTTGTCAGCCCCATACCCATCCTCTAGGGTTTCACCACAGTGGTCAACAACTTAAAAACATTCCACTCCGGGATTTCCTCCAACATTAAATTGACATGGCATGATGTTGTTCAATGCGGCGTCAAAACCAACTCACTCACTCACTCTACGTACGTGTAATCTTACGTATCATACAAAAAGAAGTTGTAACCAAATAGACAAATACCAAAAAAACACCAGTAATAGAGTTCTAATCATATTGGAAACATACTTAGATTATTGAAATATTGATGTCGAAATAAATATCTTGTTTTGCAATAATAATCAATTATTTCATATTTATTGCATGTTATGTGTCTCATAACCAGCATGGAGGCTTTTTTATTTTCACAAACATATTTTTAATGTACGAACAATGTACCAATTCCCCGTTTATCGTTGCACGTCATCGAATGTCCTTTGGTGTCAATTGCTCTGTATACGACAGCAGTGCACCCTAAGCTTCGCGACAGCAATAACATAAATACGATTATAGCTCGGCGTTAGCCCAGAAGGCGTCCATATTCCTCGCAGCCATCAATCAGTTGCTAACAAGCAGCCATAGTACTTGTCTTTGTCGTAGCTTACAATGAAGAATCATGTTCTGATAGATGTGAGATGGCAGCGACAGGTTCTCGCTGGAAGAGACTGACGGTCATATAAATATTTTCCCCGAGGTGACAATTCACCATTGTAACATTTATCCTACACAGCGTCCAACAAAACAAAAGTAAATAGAGTTCCATTCATAATAATGCGCACAAACCTCTGTACTTGTGTATCATGAAGATGTTTACAAGCTGGTGTAGAAGTTATGTTCCTAACAAATGGAGATATTTCCAAAATTCATTGAACATAGCGTTATCATAACAAACATGAAGGTAGACTATTTAAAGAAAAAAGATGTTAACTTACTCTTAACATATGAACGTATTACTTAATAAATCATAATAAAAATTACTATAATGAAGGTATCATAATAAAGCTATTTCAGTTTGTTTCCTTCAATACGACTCCCGAACTAATCAAAATGAGAGCTATTCTGGTTACGTTAAATTGGCTACTGCAATACCTGACACTATGATAGGATAGGTCAAATGAACAATGTAGCAAATGTACCTCAGGGCTCCCACGGATAGAGGATAATTTGACGTAAATCTATTTCCCCCTGTAGGCCTTCTGCCTCAGCCCTGAGTCATCATATCTAATTAACATTGACAAAGATAACAGTGGTTTCGCGCTTTCTGCCACAAACCCAGGTAATTAGTGACCATCAATAACTAGTTTAGGGTCACCAGGTGTGACTTATAGGCGAGGCAGCGACCGTGGTCATGCAGGCCTGGATGGGGAAATAAGACGCTGATATCTCTCTACACATCCCACTAATCAATGCCCAACCACTCGGCTCCACGGGGTTATCAGAGGTTTAGAGAATTTCCAAGATGTTCACACAGTGCAATCAGCACAATGTACGGGTATCATACTCTGGTGTCCTGGTATAATAATGTCCGTAGTAAAGGACAACATGTGAATATAAATATAAGGTGGATCAAGTGTGATTTGTGGTGTGATTGTGATTGTAGTTGTATGTTGATGTTGGCCAACGTACTATTTTTTGTGTCTAAGGTGTTAAAGTTCTGGACGGAAAGTACGAAGTAGGATATGGCCCACGTGATCTTTATAATTAAATAATTGAGCAGAACGTTTTGAAATTGTTACGAAAGCTGTAGACTTCATTTCAACAACAGCATGTTTTTTACTTAAGTAATAAAACACTTTATGCATAGGTAAGGCTAATGTCTTAAAAATAGTAATTTGAGAGTTTTTAAGCTTTTTATAATATTTGAACGTGAACAGGAATTGTAGATAAACAAAATGCAAACATATTGTAAAGAGTAATTGTGGGCCACGTACTAGCTGATAGTTAGATGTTCATTTGAAGTTCGAAAATCAAAACGCAAAACATCACAAAATGTTGATACTTTATGATAATTCTTCTAGAGCGCGAAGAGATTTTCGAGTCATACATACATCAGTCCCAAGCTTCCTCATAAAACAGGGCGAAACCGCATTATCGGTGGTTCGAGAAGGGAGCTAACTCCGTTTGCCTAATCGAAAGTTCGAGGTGGGCCCACATTCGAAACTAAACGCACTTGTTGTTGAGAACATATACTACGTAAACAAACCCGCATAACGAACTCATAATTTGTCTATTTAAAATAAGTATTATGACTTATAATTGGATTAAAATGTACAAATCAGATGGCAATACAGCAGAACTCACTTCTACGAACATCGCCAACTAGGTCGTGGGGTTATTAATATTCATGAGTTATTCCTTTTATGGAACAAGTTCTCGGAAACGTCTGAGGCTTGTATCATGTCCGAGATCAATTCAAGTGTAGACATATGTTCAGGCTTATATCGCCACCAACACTTATGATTAGATTGGTGTGTTATACTGGAAAAGGTAGAATGAGTGGTATTGCCTCTGTAATTTTAATTTGAAGTAGATTTAAGTTTCTTGCTTGGTAGCTATTTTTGTAAAACTAGTGTGGTCAGCTATGACGCAGTTATTCAAACTTCAAAGACTTTTGTGCCTTTTATGGAATTAATGTCACACGAAATGATTTATAAAGATATTTCCCATCAATATTACAAAATATGAATAATATAAAATGTCACATAATGACAAACGTGAGCCCAATAGCCTAAATGACTTCGTCAACCTCATGAAACCCAGCGATTTAAAAATGTGGGCCCACCTGTTTCGATCACTATAAGACGGGAACAATGTGGGCCCACATTTTAGAAAATGGTTATAAGTAAGCAAAGCTAATGAAACTAGCGATTTTTTAATGTGGTCCCTCATTTTGCAATCACTATGACGGAAGAACGTCTACCCACTAGGCGATATACAAATGTGGGCCCACTTGTTTCGATCACCATATATGACGGGAACAATGTGGGCCCACATTTGAGAAAATGATTATCAATATTTAAGTAGAATTTCGCGATTAATAAATGTGGTCCCTCCTGTTGCAATCAATATGACGGAAGAACGTATGCCCACATTTAGGGATTGATTATCAGAACTAACGAAACAACCTAACGAAGCTAGGCGAAATACAAATGTGGGCCCACTTGTTTCGATCACCATAGATGACGGGAAAAATGTGGGCCCACATTTTAGAAAGTGGTTATCACCACTAAACCAATCTTAGAAGATGTACTGATGGAAACATAAATATATAATGCATTCAAACATTTAATTACCTTACGTTTTACCTCAGGGATAAGCTGGGCATTTAATAGCTGGACCAACAACGTGCAGCGTGGGTGACGCCATTTCTCGCAAATACGAAAACAACGGAGATAGCTCCCGTTTGAAATTAGAGTGACCTCCCTTTCCCAATATGAACCACTGATAATGCGGTTTCGCCTAAAACAGAATTGATTGAACAGGACATATGCCATCACTTAAGCTTATTTCATGGAACAGACAATGCTGATATGTTTTAGCCGCATCGACGCAAGAGCGATGGACTTTTGTCAAAATGGATTAAACGTTGACAGACAAGCCGGAATATTCTTGTTGGCATATTCTATATCATGGAAGAACCGTTTCCACTTTCAGTTTGTTCAGGATGATGTAGTTCCTAGAAAAGACGATTTACCCATTTCAATAAACAAACGTTTTGGTGAAAACCCAATCGGAATCTCAATGGTTCTTTGACATTATTTATTTTTCTGCTTATGTGAATAGATATGACAATCAATTTTAATGGGGATTTCCTCGATCCTCTAATACTTCCAATGCTGAGCTGTCTCTCTCCCTCTCTTATTTGTGACCTATTGTGATTACTGGCTAAATCAGTCTGTCAAATAAATCCATGAAACATTCAGTCACTTTGTAAAACGACGAAAAGTTTCAGATAATTCGTCAATTGACACTGACTTAATCGAAATGGTCAATCATTTCACAAATTGACTGTCATTAGCTGTTACATTTTGACAGAGTTTAAACTGAGGTATTCGTCTAAGAGGCAGACCATTACATATTGTTTGAGGTGGGATGGTGGTGGGGTTGGGAGGTGGTCGTTTGGGGAGCTTGGAACTTTGTGTCGAATTTAGATTTTTTTTCATTCAGCTACAGCTGCAAAATCAGATATTTCTTAAACTAATATTTGTTATAAGAAAAAAACAACTTGCAACACTGTAATTTTTAAAGGCAATTTCGTTTTTTCAGCACTTTGTAGCATAATTATCGTTTTCAAGTATAATATTATGTTTCATAGCTTGACAAGGGGGCGACCCTATGCCTGATCAATTAATGATCATATCATTACATTGAAATGAGAGCATTGCTGGTGCCCTGAGATCTAGAAGTGTTGGCATCAGGGGAATTAACTGTAAAGTGTGCAATGTCAAAGGATATTACAAGTCAAACCGATTTGACTCCATCTGATAAACTCCCGATACGTTTGTCTATGCTGGGTTTTGTGACAACTGACCTCAAGGAAAGTTAGCAGGTCTTGTACACCAGTTAAGTGGATTGTATCAACATGGTATGTGGTTTCATATCATTACCCATCAATTAATCAGCAACACATGCATGAGCCACACATTATTTATAGGGTCAAATGTCAATCAAATATTCATGCATGATTGTCTCTTGCAGTATTTAGATTAAAATACATTGAGTGAGTCACAGCGTCGTCACTTGTTAGAGTTGGATAGTAAACTTTAATGGATAATTAAACTTCAAACTACATTTCTCAGTCAAAGGTGGACTTTAAGTAGAAGATAATTCTAGTGATAACTTTTGATGGTGTGGTTGCTTTGTGAAATAATTTTCAGTAATTATTCAGCTTTATATTACCACACAACAAATAGTCTCTTTATAGAATAACCTGTTATACCCGGAAACCTACCGTCAAGGAATTATTTGACATACTGATTCAATTAATAAACACAGTAGATCACAAATTAAAGAAAGATTGAATGCTCTGTATATGCTTCAATGGGCGAAAACGCATACATTAGTGCATGTTAAACATAGCATAGTAGAAAAGCATAGTTACAATGTAATACATAAGCTTAAAACTTAGTTATGTGTCCAATGAATGGGTTAAACTTTACTGGATCTAGTTGTTACATCTAAGGTGTTGTAAAATTGAAATAGAATATCTCGATTTTCCGCCGAAACAGATTACATTGGGCCTAAAAGTCAAAACAGCGGTGAAAAATATATAAAAGGATCACTGAAAATCAGTGACGACACCGGGTGTTCGCAGGCAGGATGTGGGTCCTTTGTCTTACACTGTCTTCCGTCCCAAAGAAGGCCTTGTAACGTGACTGTTATAGAGCCGAGTGTTTTTCTTCTGGAACTTGACAAAACGGAGTCGAATGGGTCCATCTATTGCACTTGTCTCGTTACCAGGTGATGAACGTGTATTACATGTCAATTTTAGTGTTCTACTTACTCTTTGGGTTGGAAGTTCCTCAGCTTATCATGGACCTTCTCGCATTGTAGTTGCCGGTGTGGGGAATATCAGACCGGACAAGTACAAGCAGCCTGACACACACGTGCACTTGCATCCACATCTCTATATAAGTACAATAATCTTGGACGTAACGTTAAACCCCATTTAACCCGACCTCGTTCACCTGTGAGTCAACTTGAACGGGAATAAAAGTTGAACGCAGCAGCAACAGCTTTTCAAGTGATTGCTCCAAAAAGCAGCTTACTTCGAAGTTGAATTTCATCATGTCAGGATCCACTGATTCCTGTCAACCGCATCTTTCCATCGATCCGTTGGCTGTATCAACACAATTGAATTCTAAACCATTTATCCAACAGTACAGACGTTGTTATCGTTGCATGTTATCTTTGCCATGTGTTCAGATGCAGACCGACGCCCTTGAAACAAATGAGGATCTGACACCAAAGGTTTCTGGTGGATAAACGTTAGATGTAACGCCTGTGTTTTGGAGAAAGACAAAGCCCAACCATCATACACATTATGTCCAGACGGGCGCATGCTACCATGTGACGTGGATTGATGATACTCCAAGGAATAACCCATATTAGTTTTTGGCATGGTACAATCAACATTTTATCTGGTATTCTGGAATGTTCCCTATCATTTAAACGTGTCCGTGGACAAACCTTAACTTTACATCTGTTCTTAAATTGATTTATAGTATGGGATATTCCCAGTTGCACTGCGGCAATTTTGAATGTATTGTCCATTGAGGTGTAGCGTTGGTTTTTGTCAAGTGTAAAACAGATCGGATGAAAGAAGATTTGTTACTGTCAGATGATTACAGAGTGAAACAAAGAGTGTGCGGGGGATTGCAGCCGCAGTTAAATTGTAGATGTAGCGTAATGGAATGATAGTGGTGGCTAGATCAGATGCAGTACTAATCAAAGTCTAAGAAAAGCAATACAACGGTAAAGTTATCTTGGTCGATTTTACTGCCTATAAATGTGCGGTTTTGCAGTGAGAAATAAAGTCACTCTTTCAGAGGCAGTCGTACTTCCATCTCTTATTAAATAGCTGTTCTAGGCGGCGTTTAAACCCAAGTTACTCACACGCTCGTATGATACTGTAACAATACAACTGACTTTGAATAATGCTTGGCGATCCTTCAGTAGTACAATTAATGTTATGACACTTTTAGCATTTACTTGATACACAGTTTAGGTCCCGTTGGTGTTCCGAGTTCAAATTGGTCCCCATCAACTTATGCTTGTTGTAAGAGGCGACTTAATGAATCGTGTGGTGATAGGGCTCGGTGAGTTGCTTGTTTGTCGTATTAGTCCGAAGGCCTATGTCGTAGCTCATAATATCAATCGCTGGTTTGTCTGGTCAAGGCACGACCTTTTACAGATTGCGGCCTGTAATAGGTAGCAATATGATATTTAAAAAAATGCCATTAATCAACAAACAAAACTAACAAACAGGGTTTATTAAAAACCCCAAAATGAGAGTACCCTTGGCCTGAGAAAATCTTGTCAGGTATTATGTTAGCCAGGCAAGGCGAAAGAGGGAGCCGTGGTAAATGTGCCACAGTTCGCCGTCTGTCGTGCGTTTGAATCTTATATTCACCCCATTTATTATCCTTCGTAAACAGCTTTCAGCACCTGTACACCACAGTGCGCCAGGTGCTACTCTTTCACATTTAGGATGTCCGCTGGTCTGAACTATCGTATATCGACTATTAACTGTACATGTTTAGACAATCTGTCGCGAAAATAAAGCGATGCAAGTAAAGATTAAATCAACAACGATACGTCCTGATATCTCAAACATTAATTCCTATTTCACGACAGGCCGCAAATTGTTTTTGACCAGTGCTGCATCATTCTTTAACGTTCACAAAAGAATCAAGTTCTATCATGTCAAGACATTTGATATTTCAACTTTGTACACAACCATCCCAGGAAACCATCGTCAGGAAAATATCATCATTCCTTGATCCATGGGGAATGTGTCTCTAAACGGGGTGACCATAGATGTTGTTATATTTCTGTCTTCTTGAAAAGGTGGCAAAAATGAAAGCAGATTTTGTAATAACATGAAGTGAGCATCCTGCGTAAACAGTAAGTGTATCTTGTTGGTGATATAATGCTGATATATACTTGAAATGTGTGTTGGGTCAGTGGGATAGCAATGGATTAAACGAACGAAGGCCCGATTACGATTTCCAAAGTTAGACAGTGTCCCCCATCCTTATCTGGCTTGATATAGTTGGTATCGTGCAATGGACTCTGCTTTTAGCAGATATTTCTTATCATTTTGGAAATGGTTTTGTCGCTCGTGTTCAAATAATACTGAAAGATTCGCAAAACCAAACACCCATTCACTGAAACTGGGGTCACTCTCGTCTCACAGTGTTTAACAAGCGATGTGAAAACAAATTAGGTCATTACGTTTGATTTCCTTATCATTTGCATCTATTTCCTATAAATCTTTCTTTGACGGTGTGACAGCCAAAAATGATAGATAGTTACACTGAAAGTATGATCATTTCCGGTTCGTCATGTTGGTATCATCTGAATCAATACATAACCATCCGAGTGGTCGAAACTCTTGAATTCTTGCCACTTAACAGGCAGATGAGCATTTAGCGGTAGATGTGTCACACGATAACAGATCAGACTTAAAGATTATTTCCTGAAAAGATGTTGTTGTAGAATAGTCATCTTCCTTTTCCAGCTGACACAGGCTTTTCTCATTTGCTTAAAGTTTCATTCAATGAATCCAGTTTCGAGATCGTACTATCTTTGAGAAACATCGTCGTTGGCATCCGATTATATCATCTGATCAGGTTGCCATTCTTCAGGAAGTGATTGAGTGACTATAGTTTAACGCCACAGCAAACAACAATCCACTGATATCAATTCAACATGGGTTAAATCTAAAGGTAACCTGTCCCAACATTGAAAACACAGTATGTTTATCACCTCATTGATCCCGATATATTTGTCATTTGAAACCGAACGCGTTGCGTGATGTTCCAAATGACAAAATTAGAGGTATCAATTTTTTATAACAGTCCTCTAATTTGCAAACCGACCCGATGTTTCCTCTAAATGTGAATCACCCTCTTTATGTGATGCTAGTCATCAATCATTGTTACCGAAGACGTTGATCAAATCTTATGAACCGAGCAGTGAACGAATGATCAGCGTTTGTAATGATGTTTTTCTAAGAACGTTTGAAAACATTCTTGATACGCTACATCGATTGATATAATCCAAAAGCTTGTGCAGTACGGACTGTCATCTTTTCAGTCATTATTATATACTTAATCCAACGGAGACCAATCCAGCAGCAACCCCCATCAAATATTGTCATCTCTGTCTGATTGCCCATATTCTTTCTGGCAATACTGATGTCTTCTAATGTTCCAGGGCACAGAAAGAACTGAAGACGTCATTTCCTTGGGCACTTTTTGTTCTCCTATCAGCAAGAGACTTTCAACGTCTTCAGATACATGAAGTTAAACGTTGCCCCAGTGGGCATTCTGGGACAGATTTGGTCCCCATCAATAAATAGTTTGCCATAAGAGATGGCTAAATTGTACCATCAGGCTGCCTTACTCCAGGTGATAGTGAATAAAAGAGACAAAACCATTTCTGTGAATAAAAGAGACAAAACCATTTCCATAATCATAAGACATATCTGCTAAAAGCACAGTCCATTGTACAATTCAGACTATATCATAAACATGTATTTATGAATCACGCCATAATATTAGATTGTGATGAAACAGGTGTTTGCGAACAGGTGAGCATATCCAGCTCTATCAGTGGCACCCGTCACAAGCAAATACAAAGGTATGTCAAATGTTCACCTTAAACAAAAAACACTTGGACTAAAAAGAATTATTGCATCAATTATCAGTTTGGTCACTGATCCGTCAAAATGTCCCCCACATATCAACCATAAAACATTTTGAAAGCTTTGCCTAGGTCTTGAATGATCAAACAACTTTTGAGCATGAGGCTCTGTTCAATCTTCGAAGAAAGAGCATTCTCGATTGAACCTCAAAAGTTGTGAAATATAGACCCCAACGGCTTGAGCTGCTGAATATTGAAAAGATGAAGTCATCCCTCTTGTCATATAATCTCATGTAGAGATTTTGTCACTCTTAGCTTTAAGTAAAGATCTAATTACAATATGACAGATGGGACGGTTTCACTTATCTCTTCTATTTCTAGTTCATGTGGGAAATTCAGTGGAAGGGAATTGGCTATTTTGGGCAAGCGTCATATAAAATGTAGACAGCAAATTCTGGAGGTGGGGGAATACTGCTCGACATAAAAGCCTTTCCCAATTTGAAAAAAACTGGTGTGTAATGTTATGCACTATATTGATCACTGATATATGTAATTTTACCATAATGTCCTTGTTACAGACAATCAACATGTGTTAAACTGTTATCTAGTGACATACAATGTGACTTTCTATTGGATATGGAAAGGGTTTTGTCGCTTTATTGGCATATTGGATGATCCATTGATTTGCACAGGACCCTTTAATGTTGCCTAATGATTCATGCATATTGCAGTAGGATCCTAAATGTTCTGTGATGTTGGTATTAAAAAGCCTTGGCTTTTGCAAATGTTATGCACAGAAATGTTCAAAACAAGCGAATATATGAGTGAATAGGCTGGCAAGGCATAGAAGGATGTGTGAGGTAAGGTATTTCTTCTGGACGCCCTATCTAAGGTACTCCAAAACGATTATGGATCGGATGATAGGCAAAGGGAGAAACTATTGGAATACTTTGTCTACATGTTATGCAGTAACTAAGGTTGATAACATACAAGCTGTCTATCAGTCAGTTTAAGGATTTTATTGCAGATACTTTGTATTCAGGCATCAGGTCACAGGTTGATATATCAGATCTTGATCACACTCCTTCAGAAAACAACGTGTAATATGTTCAGTGTTATTCAGTGCATGTTCTTAAAACAATTTATCATGATATCATGAGACCAGTCGACATGTAAGACTAACAGTATGAGGTGGGTAATGAGAGTGTTTTCATATAACTAAGATGTAAACAGAGTTACATATAAATTAGAAATTACAAACACAATGACCAGAAAACCGCAAACCTTAATGGATTTGGGTCAAACATAACAGAGCAAAAACACCATATAAATATCAGGAAAAACAAAGTAATAAATTTGTAATTATTTACTATCAATATAGTTGTCTGCAACACCACAGAGACGATAACTAGCTGAGCACCGATAAACCTCACTGTCTACAGTCAGGGAGCTGCATGTAATTCTGCATGAACATTCAGCCTCTTTATTCCACACATATTCATGTTAAAGAATGTTTTTAGTGTTTAACACATTATCACTTATATAACTGGAATGGTCAGACGATGTAAAACATATATTTCAACGATCAAGAAGAGGAACGGATTCCAGATTGCTTCGCGTGACTATTTAAGTTTGGGTTGAGCCAGGCTGATCAAGTGCTAAACAAACGGTTCCTCTAAAACTGCCCCAGCCTCCAGATACTGATTGTTAGAACATCCATTACTGGATGTATGGCTCCTCCAATTACGTTTCTTAACTGAATACCAGCACCTATCACCCACCTCCACGTAAAACACTTGCAAACGTTATATATCCAGGAAATGAGTTCGTTCTCTTGACATCCAACTGATCTAGTGTGTCTGTGACTACAGTCGATAAGGAGGGTGCCTGCTAAAAGCGGCCGAATTGCTGAACAAAAAGTGGATATGTGCTTATGCTCGAGTGAGTGAGTGAGTGACCGAGTGAGTGAGTTTGTGAGTGGGCGAATGAGTGAGTGAGCGAGTGACCATTTTTTCGCAATATGCCAATGATATCTTGGAATACACCAGAAATGTGAGTCTTCGAACACGGGCGAACGCTGTAAGTTCCTGGCTTCTACCACCGCGATCTTATACCTCAGACAAGACTATGAGCTCCTATGTGTATTTCATGATGGTTTGTTCCTGAGAAGCGACCCAATATTATTCAGGCTATATTACTAAGGCAGGCAAAACATCAAGTTTTGACCAGACAATAATGTCATTGATATTATGTTTTTTGCTTTATTGCAGCACCTAGTTATATGACGTCGGTCTGATAATAATCGATTTTTGACCGACACAAAAATTGATTGATATCATGAGCAAGTCACTGAGTTTATAGTTTTTTGTTTGAGTGTTGTTTAACGCCGCACTCAGGAATATTTCAGCTATATGGCGGCGGCCTGTAAATAATCGAGTCTGGACCAGACAGTCCAGTTATTGACATCATGAGCATCGATCCACGAAAATTGGGATAGGATGACATGCAACAACCAAGTCAGCAAGCATGACTATCAGATCCTGTTAGTCGCCTCTTACTACAAGCATACTCGCCTTTTTCTGTCAAGCATGGGCTGCTGAAGGCCTTTTCTACCCTAATCCTCACGGCTTAAAACAAATAGGAATAAAATATATGTATAATGCTCGGTTATACAGAAAAAAAATCAGCTAACTATCTCTAGGTAACAAAAATCAAATAACAGGAATATGTGCTTATGCACGTTATGTGCGCTGCCTGTTGACGTGGTATGCGACTGGATGGTGAACATTTTCTGTTCGCTACATTGGTCGTGTGAATCAATACATACATGTTAAAGGTCCCTAGGTGGCCTAAACTCTTGTGTGTGTGACAGGTAACTGTTAAAGTGGAACGTAGCTGTGGCTAGATGTCACCAAGGTGATTCTATCAATTTCAATGGCTTAAGTGATGGGATCAATCTGAAGCAGTGAAAATATTGTAACAACAGAATGCGGAGAGGATAACATGCTTTGAACAGCAGATGTTCAGTTATACCACGACCGCCTCCGTGGTATAGTGGGGAGTGCGTCTACTCAAAATATGCCATAAAACAATGAGTGGGCGGCTTGAATCAATATTCTGTGTAATAGTTGGATGTTTTTGCTAAAACTGCGGCTTGGCATCTCAGTTGGCTCGCTCCAAAAAAACCGATATTATAAGTCCACCCACCCCCGTCGCTATATACGTGCAATAATCACGGTCTTAAACTCCGTTTGACCTCACCTCAAGTATTTCACGTTGTGTCAGTCTGGCGTAAGAGGAAAACGCATCGTAGCGCATGACGTTGACGTCAACCAGTTTGGTGAAACCCACGATCAGTGATGTTATGCCGACAAACTAAAAAGATCCTAACCTGTGAACAACGGAACCAGACACTGGCGCGGGATGGAGTCTGGTTTGACACCGCTCATAGAGTCGTGAAACCATTGAGTAGGGAATAAGCCCCTGCCCGGTGGCCCGTGGTTACTTTCTTTTCTTTCTGGCTAGAGAAATTCTAATCAAGGTTTTCCAACTGGTTAGCTTCATTTTCTATCTAGTGATCTAAAATATATAAATCTTCCTCTCACCAAACAAATCTAAAAGCAATGCTCCCTTGAAAAATACACATATCATTCTCACATTTAATTTATCGAAACCCTCGGGTTTTGAGAAAGACAAGTATCTAGACTGTCCGAAAAACTCAACAAGATACATCTTGTGAAAAAAACGGGCCACCGTTTAAGCCTCAGGTAATAGTCCATTTGTAAATTATTCACATCGACCATTGGTGTCATTGGTTGTTTTAAAGACGGACGTGGAGAAACTCTAGAGGCGTTGATTGTGGTGCTGTTGATGCGATAGCCGCGTGGTGACAGCCAACGAAACTTTCTGACGATAAGTTGACATATTATTACATCATTCCAAGGGCAGAAATAATGCGTGGCGTCCGCTTTGGGGATACAATTTCAGAATCACGAATTCACGTTTGTAAAGCTATCTGTTTAGTGAACTTTTAAAGGGTCGTCTTGACCCGGAGACAACCTGACAAAACTGTATGATAAATTAATATCTGACAGTGGCCGGATATTTGTCAATGGATACGTCATTTAGATCCTAACTAGAATTACATGGTTTATCAAATTTGATGTTTCCGCTATATGCTTTGACTGATTGTTATGCCAATGTATTTGCTTCCAGCTTGTCGGTGCTCTTTCCTTCCCATGCCACAGTAATGATGCTATTTTTGTAATTCAGTGTCTGCCTGTATGAACATGTTGTCAAGTGAGCTCTAACCCAGCGTGTGTAAGTATAAATGTTTTGAAATGCGCTTGATGAAAATTTAATTCAAATACCGAATAGTAACACATTCAAAGTGATAAAAAATTCTCAAAAGAAACTGAAGCAATATAAACAACCAACGCAACACAAAAGTTATACAATTTGTGTTTCAGAAGTCGCTACATTTGTTTTGTGAAACGTATCGCATGTTTATTAACTATGTCGCTTCATTCACTTTTAGGAGAGACTATTGATCTTGACAACCATATGTAATAGACAATTCAATCATGGTATTTGCATCTCGCTATCTTTACGAACACAGGTTTCCAATAGTGACTATTTGAAACGTAATACCATATACAATGTATATGCCCGTACGCTGGCGCAGTTCTTTGTACTTTTAAATTACAAGAATGCAAAGACCAATAACTAGCTGAACATTTTTAGAGGGATAAAAAATACTTACAAGCCGCTGGAATACTATAAAGAACCAACAGAAACTTGCCAACACCATAAATTGGGGTTGTCTTTTGTACTTATAAATTGCAAGATTCGAATTTCTTATCTAATCACAAATGACAGAGAGAAGAAAGGCAGGACTAGACAAAAGACAGATGTTCCAAAGAAGACAATGCCCTTCAGTTTGAAGCTACAGCTATTCACATATCGATCATACGGACGCAACGCCCTTTTTCATATCACCAAGTCCCTTTCAGCTCTCATTCCATATGACCATGGCACATAGTTGGAGCATCACATTCGTTTAATAGCAGTTTTGTATTTCTATTTCTAATCAGTCTGATGTTTTTAAGGGAAAGCATATTTTAGATTACAACATAATAATTGATATTTGCTTGAAAGACACGGGAAAAGTTCAGTTACACAATGAGGCAGCATGCTGTTTGTCAACATGATGATGCTTGAAAAGAATTGACAAAAATGGCATGTAGGACGACTGAAGGCGCGCTCCACGGTTAATCACATTGGCCGCTCTTTGCCAGTTGGCGATTGACACTGGCTGTCATCGAATCTCAAGACGAACGTCGGCAGCCACTTAGTTTAGTTGGTTTTAATTATATACTGAACCGCAAAAGAAACGCCACCCATGGATAGATATATGAGAAACCTTATTTGTCCAAACACTGTCAGCATAATTTGAGACATATAAAAAAGATGGAACTTGGCCAAACTGATCATCAAGGTTGAAATTAAGGTGTCAAATATTCTTAAGTGTAACACAACACTAGTCTCTGAGAAAATGGCATCATCAGTCAGTATCTCGTGTGTCTCATGGTAGAGGCGGTTGATGAAAGCCATAGGCACTTGAGCCTACACTCTGAGGAATGCCTGACGCAGTTGAGCTGCAGTTGTCGGCCTTGGTCGGACGTCATTCAGCCGTCTTTGAATCTCGTCCCACAGGCGCTCAATGGGATTTAAATCGGGACTGAGGGAAGGCCATTGCATGGTTCTGATACCATTCTGCTGGAGGAGGTCTCTTGTTGCTCTCGCAGTGTGGGCACGGGCGTTATCATGCTGAAACTCATGGTGGCGTCGACGTGCCAAATGAGGTATGGCGTGTGGTCTCAAGACTTGATCAATGTACCGAGCTGCTGTGACACCATTGTCTCTCCCTGGACCGAATTTGTGGAAGACAACAGGGCCGACTCTCTGTGCAAGACCAATTCCACCCCACACCATGATGCTCTCTTTCTGCCATCTGTTGTTGAGATACAAAAACGGCTCTCATCTAAGAAGGGGACTCTTCTCCACTGCTGGTGGCGCCAATGCTGGTGCTGTGTTGCCCACTGAAGACGGTCCGGCGATAACGTGGTGTCAGAATTGGTCCTCGGTGTGGCCTTTGACAGTGGAGGTGTCTGCTCATGAATCGTCGACGTGTCCGCACAAAATGTGTCGCTGGTGTGTCCCCGTGGTCTGAAGAAGATGCTGTCGTACAACTTTTCAGGCAGAGTTACTTGGGGTGACGTTTCTTTTGCGGATCAGTACATTTGAACAATTATGATGGCATTCACTGACCATAATACTGTTAGACGCTCATATTAATGTGTGTTAACTTCCTAAATACGAATTCCGTGTATCAGAAAGGGTCCAAAGTACCCCCCGCTTGTGAGAGCCGATTGCATGGAGGATCGAGTGGTTCAGTACAATGTGTCACGTGGTTTGCTATGTGTTGTCGCAACCCGACGTCGTAGATCGTTGGTCATGTTATCAACCACTGGTCAAGATTCATTTTTTGGAAACCTGCCTTGAACTAGCCGGATCAAAATTAACCCCCTACTCCCACATTAAGTCGAGGATAAAGATATTGACATTTGTCCAGGATGCATTATGTATTCGTCTTTTAGAGAGACCATTTCCAATTTAATTTCATTTAGAAAAAAAACAAAATTTTCGACACTTGCATCATCTCAACCTCTTTGATCATGAACAAATACCTTAAACGAGAAAACCAAAATGTGTTCATGGATCACTATTAAATACATATTTATGAACAGATTTATGAACAGATTTATAAACAAATCTATGAACAAATTCAATAGATATCCCGCATGTCAAAAACGTGTAAGGAAGAATGGTTTTCGCTGCTTTTAGCAATATTCAATCGCTTTTACGACATGGACACAAATACCGGTTTTCACAAACAAGAACCAAATAGGTCATTAGCACGAGGCAACTAAATGGGATACCGTTTGGTCCAAAACGTGTAAGGAAGTAGTGACTTGGATGAGTGCGTGTGGAGCTAGCGCTGTCTTTTATTGTCTACTCACTGCAAAGTGGACCCAGATCACTAAACACTACCACTCTATTGTGTTCTGTCATTGTAATTGCTATGCAGTAATGTGCATTGATTTGTAGACCTTGTTAATGTCGTAATACAATCTTTGATTGTATACCACTCGTTGGTTGTTTGTTGGTGTCACACTAAATTCTTTTACCATACAGATTTCTTGGTTAACATATTGTTTCAATTATTTCGACACTATGGAAACACTAAAAGACGTAATTTTGACATGTAGTGGTTGCTAAGAATGAAGCATTGTGATATCTTCCCATTATAGAAGTTAATATCCTATTTACCATTTAAATATTAATCACAGGAGGTTGAATTTATTGCCAAATACTGTACCCTATTCATGTATCCCTTAACCGTGCAAGGCCCCAGTCAAAGCTAAACTAGTCCACACATTATTTCCAAATTCGCTGAAGTTGGTTCGAAACCCAAGTGTGGTCCAACTATCACTCTTTTACTTTTAACCTGGCTCAGGGTTCATTGAAGTTTTACGAGAACGTTCCAGACACCCCTCGTAAGACTATAGAAAGGGTTTTGTCGCCTTTATATATTTTAGTATGTGCTTCTACGCCACGATAAGATAGCGCACCGTGATACAAGTGAAATACTGTCCGTAACAACCATAAATAATCAACTCACAAGTGATATGAGGAGATTCTTCGACGGGCAGTTTAGGGGAAAGCAGGATCAAGGTACTATCTGCTACAATGTTACAAATATATCGCATTATGTGAAATGTCATCTAGTGTTGTTTGATAAATGATAAGAATTTGAGAAAATCATTAGGGTTAGTGGTTTACTGTCTCCACCAGGTCTTAGCTAGTCATCCTCTTCTAGAGCAGCTTCTTGCTGTGTCCCCCACGACAGATATCTGCCTGGAACATTACAATGTATTACTGATAGAACAATAAATTCTATTCTTTGCGCTTTATAAAGCAACATGTTCCTATTTTCCATTCAATAAGCTGCTTACATGAATAGCAGATATTTTACAGTAAACCAAGAATTAAAGACCTCATACACATCAGTATGTCATCCTGACAGAGGCCGATCATTGTTGTACATCACTGCATACCAGGGATGTTTGCTGTTGCATCGCAATTTTCATTTTCTTCCTATGGTTTCATTAAGAATCTAATGTTAATGTTTTTAAATGTGCAAATTGCTATGGTTTTATTTTGAGGACATCTTTCAGGTTTGAGGAATAACCAATTAACAATAATTGCGATCTTTTATTTTTTTCAGTGT
The DNA here is from genome assembly GCF_023055435.1 of Haliotis rufescens. Taxonomy (NCBI): domain Eukaryota; kingdom Metazoa; phylum Mollusca; class Gastropoda; order Lepetellida; family Haliotidae; genus Haliotis; species Haliotis rufescens. The sequence goes on from NW_025963924.1 coordinate 8,052,176, forward strand.
CAAAACATGACATTGATAAATTGAATATCGACGACTGGGTGTTGAGGCATGTACTTTATGTGTGCCAGAATCCATGATCGTTGATTTGAATCCCAGATTTGCCCTTATAGCGATTCTTGGTTAGTCAACCAAAAAAAGGTTGCTCGTGTTTTTCATCAAATTGATGAACGTTCAAGACCTGTATCACTTCGAGCTTTCCTTCCACGTTACGCTGAGACGCCGGTTTATATCTGAAAACCTGTCAAATCAGTGGTAAACCCAATTCACTCACTTAAACGAACCAGTTTATATTACTGTGAGTGCAAAGCTCAAAGTGAGCATATACTGATATCAGACCATAGTCACACCAAATGCAATGAGCCATAAATATCTGGAACGAGACTCGTCGTACGAAATTGATATTGTCCCATTGTAAACGGACAATAATGACGAATTTTCTTCTTAGATGTGCTACTCCGGCTTTCAAGTCTAGACCTTCAACTATCATATACGTTTCTGTCTGACCTCAGCGGAGGTCCCCTAGAGACCATGATGGAGACAAGTATCCTAATGGTTTCAATAAGAGTTTTAATGCCGGGGTTTCCCAGCATACTCAAGTCTGTGCTCCACTGTGCCTATGCAAGTGTGTGGCTGGTTGTGGACTTCAGTGAGGAAGAGACCGTCAGCCAGAGTTTCTTAGACAATATATGATAATGGCCCTTTTTTGTCCAACGGGATCTGTATAATTAAAGCAATGTGCAAAACTTTTTAAAAAGGAAAAATAGGAAACTCCATACACAGTAACAATAAAACCCCAAAGCTGTACGGATTAGCTTCAAACAAAAACACTGAGCAAAAACTCAATGAAAATACCAAAAAACCCAAATAGATTCCTATTCAATAATTACTATCAATGTGGTTGTCCTTATAACTGCAGAGACAGTTATTCGCCGAATAATGCCTTAGCATCTACAGTCAGGGGCTGCATGTAAGTTGGTGTTTGTCAACAGTCCGCCAATTGAATCGTGTGAACACGCAAGCCCGACCAACTTTTGACATATGCAACTAGTTGGACGTTAGTTGTATGAAATTGGACAGGCTCTATTTTCATGCGACGAATTGTATTCATGCAGCCAATCAAATCGCGTATCAATATGACCTGATATTTACATGTCAATTTGTGAACAAAATGGCGACTCAGATTCACGTCAGTAATTTCTGCCTTTCGGTATCCTAAGTGTCAGAACTCAATAAAAGACCTAGGAAAATTAGGAACGTAGAAGTTTTGACATTTGAATCGGTCTGATTAATTTCTTTGAGAGGCATTTAGAAGTTGGAGTACTAAGTAAGGATAAGATATATGGATGAACAACTTGTAATAAAGATGTTGTTCATCCATATATACATCTTATCCTTACTTAATCGGTCTCATTCTCGAAGTTAAACTTTTCAAAGTGTTATTTGAAGCGGCGGACTATTCACAGTTTTGGATTGTGTGGGAAAGTATCTATTATGTGATGCCAATAACAGCTATTTTAGCCAAAGCATAAGTACAATAAACGACATCTGAAAATACGGTACAACGAAAATATCGGAATGTTCGTATTTTGCCAATTCCCCATTCTCAGTGATTGTAATTATTTATACAAATTACGGATACCGACATGGGAAGTTCAATTATAAAACTATTGGGTGTCTCCCCTTTGTCAAAACACCTATAACCATTCCGAAAAGACTCCAATAACCATTTATTCGTTTCCGAATATATTTCACATTCAGCTACGATACTTATACATCCTAAAGTCATACCATTAACAACTTATTGTCTAAGTCACTAATACAACCGAGCCAAATGAAATGAAGCGAATTTATCAAAACGTGAAACTAAAGCCTGTGAAACCTACCATAGGGCCTACTCGTTTGAACATGTAAACAAATGAAACATCAAGTTTATTAACATTTTCTACTATCTCGAGAGATCAAGTGGTCAATATGTTGCAAATATTAGCTCCGATTATTGCAAATATGCATGGGACGATAATGGTTGCAAGATACAATGATTTGGAAGTCAACAGAAATCGTCCCAGGTGACGCACACGGACGACAGAATGCTTCTGCCTTTCCTGCATTCTCAAAGATAGAATGAAATTAAACATAACAACCAAAAGAAACATGATGACTTCAGATTGATTCTGATTACCTAACTTACATGTGTACATGACTCATTTATGTATATAGGCGATTCCCGCATCAAGGGAATGCTCTGAACATCCCGCGTACTGCTGTCAGTTAACACGCTATATTGTCAAGGGAGGTGTAGTCATGTCATACGTCAACGTTGCTGTACATGTGCATGTGCATGTTTGGTATTTTCTTTGAGGCGTGGATGAATGGCTACATAACCAACAATTCATTTCATCCAAAGTGTAAGTCCTGAATGATAATTTATATATTTCTTGAATATTGTTTCACCCAGTAAATTTCACTTCTGCGATACAGGTACATGTATGGACCTTTTGGGGGACATAATGTAAAATGCGTTAGAATTTATGAAACGTTTGATAATCCATTGTTTGCTTGAACATTAAAAAATTGACATTCATAGTGTTGTGTAACGCATATTCTCTCTAATATGTGAATGTAACACACTTCAACATAATATACATGTTTCCATTGGAAAATATATGAGAGATATATAGTACATACATTTGAACCTTACTCAATATTGAAGTGTACCGTGACAGCGGTACCTATTTATATCATATGTTGGGTCAAAGAAGTCAGTTGACAACAGCGTTATTATCACCTTCAGGGTGCGAACACGACAAAACCCATTTGAAAATTATTTCGTGGATAGGGTCCTTCACTTCACAACAACATCTTTGGTTGTAACAGCTGATTAGACCACTTCAATATTAATCTGACCTGAGTATGAGATTTCTCATGATTGAGAGGAGTGGACTCTATCCAGTCTGTATTTTGCAATTCACCAGGTATTTGCAAATTATAGAGTGAAAAAAAATCAAACCTCAGCGCCGGAAGAATAATCGGTCTCGAATGTCGACCGAAACACTTTATACAGGGCGAAAAAAGCAAACTAGTGATACCAATTACATGAAAGGATCACTGTAAATCCTAATTACGAGAAACGTGAATGAAGTTTGTCAATGTGAGCGATGGTGATTGGGTTAAGCACCGCCAGACCAACTACAACGGGTTTTTCCAAGGGTTCAACGACTGTCATCACCAGGTTAGAGCTGTCGTACGCGTTGTTTCGAGCAACCTATGTTTATTCCCAAGAGGCGACTAAATGGATTGGGGGTAGAGGCGGATACCGGACTTTGTGGGGCACAGAAAGTGACTTATCCAAGGGTGTCAGAAAGCCTTTTGAGCCCAAATGTCTATTATTTCGTTTCGTTGTTTAATTCCACTTTTGTTATATTTGGTTTCGTTTCCTTTACCATTTTCCAATTTCCATATGTACCAAAATGGCAGCCTCCAGCCAGGAGTGTTGACCATGTGCTTGACCAACAGAAATACAGTCTTTTGTGTCTAAAACAGCCTTGGCGTCCTATATCCATCACGAACCGCCCAGCCCTCGCCCGTGCATCCAAGCACCGTGTTTTCATGGTCCCGCGAGGCGGATACAATAACCAGGTGACGCCAAATTCCAAATATAAACAGTGCGCTGTACGTACGCATTACCCATCCCGCCAGTGAATGGTAAACCCTACATTCAATCATGAGACAGTATTTATCTCGTGCCAAATATCCTGTTACCAAGTCACGTTCGGCATATGCAACTGTTACATTAACTGATTCTAGAACTGTACTCCTGCAACTGTCATTCAAAGTTGAACCTGTGTTGTAAGTTCTAAGCCCGGCAGCCAATCTTTGTCACGTCATCATCAACATATCGACAAGTTACAGATTCAAATATTTTAATTTTGAGGTAAATTATCTGAAGACATGGCGTTACAACCAGATACTAATACTATTAGATCTTCCAGATCACATAGTCTTAGTCACAGTGAAAGGTCACTTGGCACAAGAAGTAAGTCCTCAAAAATTTCTGTGATATCTGGACTAAGTGAATCTCAGTCTGCAGTGGTAAGACAGCAAAGAACAAGAGCTCAGCTTGACGAATTTGTGCTTAGGATGCAGGAGGATTTCAGAGTTGATGAGCAATTGCAGGCATTAGATGACCAGGCCTATGCTGCACGCTTAGCTGCTGAGGATGAGGTGAATGCCGCTAAGAGACGGACAGAAGAAATAGAGCGTGAGGCTATTCGCCGCAGAGAGGCACTAAATACTCAACTGTCAAGACAGAGACAACTGAGACAAGCTCAACAGAACTTTGCTGAAGCAACCCTAATTGCTACCATGGTAAATGAAGACCCCAACAGCAATGCAGAGAATGTACAACCTCCAGAGGAACTAACAGAACAACCAAGTTTTGATGGTAACATTCAAATACAGTCAGTAACTGGACAGGTCCCACCTACTGCTGACCCTAATGCCATTCAGTCTGGCAATGTAAGTAATACTAATAATACAGAGCAGCTTACAATTCCTGACACCTCCCAAATTTTACCCTCTGGTGACAGTCAAACCCTTGGGAACCAGATACAGCGGGGCCCATATCCATCTCACAGAGTTCATCCTGGTGTACTTCATCAAGTGATTAACCCTAATCCTGGTAACCTGACAACTTGTATGCCAGTATACAGACAGAATGACCACTTTCAAGGTCAGATGTTAAACAGTGCCCAACAAATCACAACAAACGACATGTCAAGTACTTTCCCAACAGCCACTGGTGTACTTACACAGCAACCTTCCCTGGTGGGTTATGGGACTGGTATTGGTTCATATCCAAGGAGCAACCCCCAGGTAAGTTTGACACCAGCAATGGTAGTGCCTCAGCCATTGTTCTTGGATTCGCAAGCATTTCCGTTACCGAATATGCCATATCAACAGTCACAGCCACAACAGCATCAAGCGCTCCAACCAGATATTCCAACATTGCCTCCAACCGAACAAGGAACACAACCGCCAGCGATTACTGGTATGATACCTCAGGTTGGCACACCTAACCTCACCGAACTGTTGATTTCCTCATCTTATGGCATACCAAGACCAACATTACCCAATTTCACCAGTGGAAGAGAAAAGGACTTTGCCTTGCTTAAGATGGCACTGGATAACCTGGTGAATATTCATCCACACCTTACGGAACAGTACAAATACCAAGTTTTACTTGACAAACTTGGAGGCAGTGCGAAGCGCCTAGCTGAGGCATTTATGCATGATCCCAAACCTTTCACAGCAGCCTTGCAAGCACTGAAGGACAAGTATGGTCAGCCAAGACAACTTGTACAAAGTGAGATTGGTATACTCATGAATATGCCAGCACTAAGATATGGTGACTTTGATGGGTTTGACAGTTTTGCCCTATCAGTCCATTCCCTTGTCGGTATGCTCAAGTCACTTGAGGGAGAGACCGGTTATGAACTGAGATGTGGGTCACATGTTGACCGCCTGATCGGCAAGCTACCCCCAGGTTATCGAGATAGTTTTGTAGAACATTGTATCAACCGTGATATCCTCAAGGCTGACAGTGACCAGACCTACACATTGTGTCATTTGTCAGACTGGCTGCAGACAAAATCACGTGCAAAGCGTATAGCTAACCAGGCCACAGCGCTATACAAAATGGAGAGTACTAAACCTGACAGGAGGTATCTGTCACGGACAAGTCAGAAGGGGTCTGCACCTACGGCTTTATTCTATGCAAGGGAATCCAAACCATTTGAACAGAAACCTGGATCTTCTGCTAGGAGTCATGTGACCAAGCCTTTCTGTCCATACTGTAACAGCAATGAACACTTCCTGAATATATGTCCAGGATTGAAGAAACTAACAGTGAACCAGGTACATGACTGGTTACATGACGGCAAGCGATGTTGGAAATGTGGGCGCACACATCAGCCAGACATGTGCACCCTCAAGAAACCATGTCACATATGTAAGGAAGTGCACTTGACTGTCTTGCATGAGGCTATACAGCATACAGCCTCCAAAGTGTATTCTGTGAAAGTCAGTACAGACAAAGTGTACACTGATCAACCCTCATATCCTCCTAATGTCATGCTAAAGGTTGTCAAAGTGTTGCTTTATGGTGAAAGTGGTATGATGGAGACTCATGCAATCTTGGATGACGGTTCCATGAGAACTATGGTGTTACAATCAACTGTTCATGACCTAAAACTTCAGACAAAGTCGGACAGTATATTGCTTACCACAATCAACAAGGAGCCATTCAGGTGTAATGGACACTCAGTTGACCTGCAAATATCTCCTATCAGCAAACCAAACATCAGGTACAAGATTAAGGGTGCCTTCACTGCAGATAACTTGTGTATGTCCGAGTACACATATCCAGTTGAATCCCTGCAAAGGCGTTGGCCGCATTTGCAAAAGATACCGATACCTAACATTGATGGAGCTCGGCCAACTATTCTCATTGGAGCGGACAATGCCCATCTCATTCTTCCCAATGAACCAGTTCAGTTTGGACCCATCAATGCGCCTATTGCAGTGTCTACCAAACTTGGTTGGTCCCTCCAGGGTTTATCTAGTGAATCTGGACCAGAGAACACCAAGTGTATGCTTATACACAGCACCAATAATTCAGATCTTGTGGAGAGCATTGAGCGATTGTGGCAAATCGACACGTTGCCTTTCACCGAGAAACATGTGACACGCTCCAAGCAGGATAAACAGGCAATTGAGACTCTAGAATCTGAAACTATCAGGATAGATGTCGATGGTGTTAGTCACTATGCCACCCCACTGTTACGCACACAGGATGGAACCTGCTTCAAAACAGATCAACAAATGGTTATGCCTACACTCAGGCGCACTGAAAGGCGACTAAGAGATCGTCCGGACCTTTCAAGAATCCACAATGACAAAATCAAGAAGCTAGTTGAGGCAGGATATGTAAAGAAACTCACCAAGGAGGAAGTGGAGAAAGCAGAAGAATCCTGGTATTTTCCTCACCACATTGTTGAACACAATGGGAAGTTTCGCCTGGTATTTAACTGCTCCTTCGAGCACAACGGCCAAATCTTGAACAAGCACCTTCTGCCTGGGCCAACAGTCGGATCATCACTGCTTGGTGTCTTTCTTCGGTTCCGGCAACATGCAGTTGCTATATCAGGAGACATAAAAGCCATGTTCCATCAAGTAAGACTGCTTTCTCGTGACAAACCTCTTCTGCGTTTCATTTGGCGAAACATGGAACATGATCGCCCTCCAGATGTGTACGAATGGCAAGTCCTACCATTCGGCACCACCTGCTCGCCATGTTGTGCCAGTTATGCTTTATTGAAACATGTCTCGGATCACAAAGCTGGCAATGAAGAAGTACTCAAATCTGTAGAAGAATCATTCTATGTTGACAATTGCTTGCATAGCCTACCTACAGCAACAGAAGCCAAGGAACTTGTACGGAAAATGAGAGACTTGCTTGCACAAGGTGGTTTCAACATTAGGCAGTGGACCAGCAATATTCCATCCGTTGTGGCAGACCTTCCGTCCGACGCTAGATCGGAAAATACAGAACTTTGGCTTACCTTCGGCCAGGGTGACTCCCTTGAGCCAGCCCTAGGCTTGCGTTGGAACTGTGAATCTGATGAGCTCACCTACAAACACAGAACCATAGAGTATGAAAAGCTTACTATGAGAGTGATCTACAGGGTTCTTGCTAGTCAGTATGATCCCATCGGCTACTTGGCACCATTCCTTGCACGAGCCAAAATTATAGTACAGGACTTGTGGAAGTCAAAGAGAAACTGGAATGACCCTATAGAAAAGGGGGACATCTGTGAAAGATGGCTGACCTGGGAAAAGGAGCTGGAAGAAATCCCAATGGTCACTCTACCAAGGTGTTACACACCCCATAGTGTGGACTCTGGAAGTGCAGACCGACAACTACACATCTTTTGTGATGCTTCTGAAAGAGTGTATGGTTCAGTAGCATACTTGCGCACAGCAGACGAAGGAGCAAACATCTATGTCAGTTTCCTTATGGCGCGATCAAAGGTTTCCCCAAAGAAACAACTGTCTATGCCACGCCTAGAACTATGTGCAGCCCTCACTGGTGCTCAGCTAGCTGATGTGTTGTGCAAGGAATTAACTTTACCAATCCAGAAAGTGATATTGTGGAGTGACTCTACTACTGTACTTGGTTGGCTGAAGTCAGAATCATGCAGATACAAGGTATTCGTTGGAACACGAGTATCTGAAATCCAGAATCTCACAGATGTACACAACTGGCGATATGTTGACACACAGAGAAATCCTGCTGATGACATTACTCGAGGCAAACTGCTCAGAGAACTCAGCAAGGAATCGCGGTGGAAAGATGGGCCAGATTTCATGCACCAGACACCTGATCATTGGCCAGTTACCCCAGTGACAATAGACTCTGACAATACAGAGATAAAGAAATCTGTGATGTGTGGCACAATTGTTGTGAATACACCTCAGCTGCCAGATGCAGAACAGTACACTTCTTGGGAAGTGTATGTGGCTGATGTTAAAGAGTCCTTTGATGGGGCGGCCTTCCTGGAAAATGCTCAACCCCTGACCGCTGAACGGTTTGAACAAATAGAGAACCATCTCTATCAACTAGTGCAGATAGAATCATTCCCCCAGGAATTCACAGCACTAAAATCAGATAAACGATTGCCTCCAGACAGCAGGCTCCTACAGCTTGACCCTATCTATGATGCAGAATCAGATCTGATCAGAGTAGGAGGACGCTTACAGAGAGCTGAATCTCTAAATACAGGCGTCAAACATCCAATTCTTCTTGCATGTTATAACAAAGTTGATCATCCGGGATCAAGATGAGAAGCTCTTACACTATGGTCAGGAGCGTATACTCGCAGAGATAAGACGCAGATTTTGGATATTGAGGGGACGAGAAGCGATTCGACGCCATCAGCGTCAGTGTTCCACCTGTCAGAAATGGCGCTCAAACCCGAGGACACAGAAAATGTCTGACTTGCCACCACCACGTCTGCGACTTTTCAAACCACCATTCTTCTCAACAGGAGTTGATTGCTTCGGACCAATGCATGTGAAGGTTGGACGTCGCTCAGAGAAACGATGGGGTTTGATATTTAAATGTATGACCACCCGTGCGGTGCATTTAGACATACTCAGGAGCATGGACTCGGATGCATTCCTCATGGCATTTCGCCGCTTTGCTTCACTGAGAGGCAAACCTTACGAACTCATCTCAGACCAAGGTTCCAATTTCCGAGGGGCTAAAACAGAGTTGCAGGAGGCACTTGCAAGTATGGAACCAGACCTTGCTGAACAACTGGCTCGCCATAAGGTCAGATTTGTGTTCAATCCTCCTCATGCACCACACTTCGGATGTGTTTGGGAAAGAGAGATTAAATCTGTGAAATATGGCCTCCGAGTGGCACTAGGAGATCAGACAGTGACAGAACCTGTGTTACGTACCATTCTAGCGGAGGTGGCAGGGATTCTGAATTCTAAGCCATTAGCCTACGTTTCATCAGATGTCAGAGATGTGGACCCAGTTACACCAAACATCCTCCTGATTGGCCGCCATGATGCTTCTCTTCCACAAGTCGTCTATCCAGCTGATGAACTATTAAGCAGACGCAGATGGCGCCACAGTCAAGTTCTGGCCGACCATTTTTGGGTACACTTTGTCAAATATTATCTTCCTGATATGCAGCTGCGCACAAAATGGCAGAAAGAAAGACAAAACTTGAAGATGAATGACGTTGTCATGATAGTTGATCCACAGCTCTTAAGAGCTCAGTGGCCTGTTGGTAGAGTCACTAAAACCTACCCCGGGACAGATGGATGTGTTCGCACTGCCACTGTCAGTGTGAAAGACAAGGAGTACACCAGACCAATCACAAGACTCGTCCCACTACCTGAATGTGCGGATGACGATAAGTGTCTCTAGTTCCAGTGTGGAAAGACTTTCTTCAGATGTTGACAAATTTAGTGCCTAAATTTGGGGGCGGCCGTGTCAGAAAGCCTTTTGAGCCCAAATGTCTATTATTTCGTTTCGTTGTTTAATTCCACTTTTGTTATATTTGGTTTCGTTTCCTTTACCATTTTCCAATTTCCATATGTACCAAAATGGCAGCCTCCAGCCAGGAGTGTTGACCATGTGCTTGACCAACAGAAATACAGTCTTTTGTGTCTAAAACAGCCTTGGCGTCCTATATCCATCACGAACCGCCCAGCCCTCGCCCGTGCATCCAAGCACCGTGTTTTCAAAGGGCGCATTCGACAGGTACGGACAGAGTCTGACAAAGGGGTATGTGGTTGTTTGTGCGTACCACCGCAGTTCCGCCAGTGGGGTAGTCAGATTCGGTAGTCAAGCCGCCGTCATATGTTGAGTGCAGCGTTGAACAACTAACGAACAATCTCAAGTAGTTTACCATCCTGTATTTTGCAAACTTATAGTTCAGCTTTCTTGTCACAAAGAGATTATACAAATTCCAGCTAAGAATCTATATTTAGTGGTAGTTGTCTCTGTCACCGTTAGAAAAAAACTATTTTCGGAATGCAGATAACTGCAATCATAGAAAAGACGTACAGCTGTGCCACAACCACATTGTCTTGTTTGTCTTCTATCCTCTGCTCGTCTGTGAATTCACGGGTCTAGTCGTCAAGGCGCCGCAATTCGCTGTGCAGAGTTGCTTCCCTTGGGTACGTAGATTTGAATCCCGGTCCGCCCCGATTGTTTCTAGGTTTGTCAGCACCAAACCCGTGCTCGTGGGTTTCACCAAAGTGGTAAACGTCTAAGGCCTGCATCGATATAACTGGAAAAATATTCAAAGAGGCGTTAAACCCAACTCACTCACTTAGTCAACTGAATGAGTGAATATTACATTACCCAGAAATATTACATTATAACATGATACTGTAAGTAAAGGATTCTCGACAAGGTTAACACAGTGGTTGGACAGAATGAGGAACGACCCACGCTGTGTGGTCGAGGATGGCACTCGGAAATTCAGGTGTCGCAAAGTTACCAACATATTTACAGTTTACTCCCGTATTCTACAAACATTAAACCTGTCATTTGTTGTGTGGGTTTTTTTTTCAGCCACTGTACAATATGAATCATGAAGTATTTCTTCATCGTTTTGTCATGGTAGAATGAATACAAACCATTTGCCCGTTTAACAATAATTTTGAGGTGTTATATCTGCAGTAACCATACAGGTGTACATGTATGTCCTATGTCGCAGGAAACTGAACATTAGCGTTGCATTCTCAGTAGTCATTGTCGCCATTGGTTGCAATCAAAACCGGCTCTTACATGAGTTAGTGAGTTAGGGTTAACGTCGCTTGTCAGCTTGATGTGGGAGGAAAGCCCGAAATGATGCAGGTCTTACACGTTACCCCTCTAGGGAAACACATGAGCACGGGTATGGTGCTGACAAACCTACAAACAATAATCAAGGCGAACGGGGATTCGAACACACGATCATAGGTTTCTGGCGTGCCCAGTGGACGCAAATCTGCACAGCGCATTGCGGCACCTAAGACGACTGTGCGATCCATGTACCCGATCTTACATGAAGCAGTGTCTTAAGGAACACCATGATCAGTCAGGTTAGACAATTAATTAATGGCAAAACTCCACCTTTTCTTGTTCAAGGCTGTGGTATTACTCATCTTGACCACTGTGATTCTCGTCTTTTCGGTCTTCCACAACACCTGATTTACTAACTTCAAAAAGTACCAAATTCTGCTGCCATAATTCGGTTCCCATAAAGAGAACTTCAGAGAAATCAGAACATATCACTCCGGTTTTGAAGGATCTCCACTGGCTTAAAGTTAAGAACAGAATCAAGTTTGAAGTATAAACTCCTATTTTCCGAGAACTCCACTCTCAAGCACCTGCATATCTGACCGAGCATGGCCAGAAATACAATCCCACGAGAGCCTTGTGGTTTGTTAGCAAGCATTTACTTACAGTACCCTCATAACAGTACCCACTATTACTTTTGAAAGGCAGCCCTCCTGCTACAGAACTTACTCTCAATAGAAACCCGGAGGCTACAGAATTTAGACTTTCAGATCTCTCCTGAAAACTCACCTATTCGAAGCCTGTTACCACTGATATGCAAACAAAAATGTCCAAAGGAAGATTATGTATGGATGTCAACTTCTTTATTTGTGAGAAACACAACGTTTTGGAGTTGATACTTACTCCTTCTTCAGGGGAATAAATGCTATGAAGCAGGTTCTGTGTATCACTTCTAAATGCCTTTCAAAGACTAAATAATGTCCAAATTCTTGCAAAACTGAAGACTCACCTGTTATTGTCTAATATATTCCTTTAGTCTTTGTTCTTAACCATCATCAGGACAATTCAACTGAAATAAGTGCTTTATCAATGTATAATTATTATTCCTATATTACTTGTATTATTAGACATACTGGTTTGTTTGTTGTTTTATGCCGCACTCAGCAATATTCCAGCTATATGACGGCGGTATGTAAATTATCGAGTCTGGACAAGACAATCCAATGATTGATATCATGAGCATCGATCTACGCAATTTGGGATACGATGACATGCATCAACCTAGTCATCGAGTCTGACCACCCGATCTTGTGAGTCGCCTCTTACGACAAGCATAGTCGCTTTTATGTCAAGCATGGGTTGCTGAAGACCTATTCTACCCTGGTTTTTCACGGGTATAACCAAAACAGATAAACCAGTGAGCGAAATACCTAGCACAATGTGAATCTGGTTTGTAACTTGTAAGGCTGGCTAGCCAACATGTCAAGCACTACTTAAAGACTAGTTCAGACAGTGAGGGAGACATTGCTTTCTTATCCGGAATATACGGATAGTATAGTTAGAAAACTATACATATTTCCTTTTAAAAAAACAACATTAAACAACATTGGAGAAACTATACATATTGAAATTTCGCTATTTAAAATCTCACTGGCAAAAATAGATAGACATTTGGAGAGTCGGCGCCACCATGCTAGGGATAATCCCAATACGTTTGATAGATAGTTTGCAGCGAACGTGCCACCATACCACGGATTAATATTCATTGGGTCGCAACGTATGTTAACTACATTTCGGTGTTTCTCAGTATCTTATATAAATTGTATTTGCGATATAAATTTGAGAATGTAAAGAATTACCACGCCTGACAAAGCGCTGTCATATTCTTTGTTTCTTGCAATCTTCAACCCACTCAATAGATTCCTCAAGATTACAATTTGCCATATCATTTTTGGGATGCATTACATATTATGGCTGAAGATTTTATATTATCTTTTTCTTTGCTCAATAATAATTATTATCCAAAGATATCTGGTAGCGAAAAATCATCCTCGCAATACTTCTCTGTGATGATATTATTTGGAAGTTGATGTGAAATCTTACCCAATTACGATTATTTCGATAAAATGCTATAAGTGTTTTGCCACCGGGGTTTTATATGGCAAATATCAACATCTGCAAAAGCGGCCATCAATTACTTTGTATTTGGTTGAAAACACACAGAAATGTTAAAGCAATTTTACAAGAGATTTTTGGTCATAAAAACTATAAATATTGTAATTACAACTTCGCTGTTTTCAATCCTCATGGAATCCAAAGATGATTTTGTGTTATGTCCTTACATTAATTCATGCCATTATTGCTGTGTCCTCTTTTTTGTGAAGTCAATTTAAGTTGCTTAAAGATCAGAAATAATTTTGCAAAGAACATTTCTCGATGCAAACAAGCCAAGATGATTATGGGAGACATTTTGATAGTCATAAGATTGCATCAAGTATGTGTGATTATTCCACAGTCGCGTTGTTAGCGTGGGCTCCAGGATTGCATGCGATGTAATGATATGTTCTTGGATTTTGTTTATACATGGTTGAGCTATGTTTAATCTGATTGGACTATGCAAAAAGCACTACGCCCACGACACAAAAAATCAGTTTGACCCTTCTGTTTGGAATGTCCTCAATACCGTGGACGTCAACAATTGACCTTGACATTTGCTACGTTATCTGATTAATGAGGATCTCTACTTAAAAGGGGGATATCTCCGGTCTGGGATTGACCGCCATGTTGCCATTCTGCCCATGTCCGACCTCAGAATATTGATTCATTGCTAATCTCTCGGCCTTTGTCAATAGTTACTATCTCACCACACATAGTTATGAGAGTTTTACGGCCACAGGAAACGTTTTGGGGAGAACGGTTGTTGACGACAAACGATATCGATCCTTCAATCGATCAGTCATTCTTTGTAAGGGACGCAACTCTGCACGGAAAAGCATTGGAGGTAAAGATCCTTGATCCATCTGTGAACTTCCCGACATCTGTTGACTCAAATATCGTTGAGCTCGACACATACTTCAGTTGGGACCTACACGTAGTTCAACATAGAATGGTAACTTGTTAAATCGAAGTGATGAACTGTGTTGCCATCAGCTAGGCATCGAGCAAGCAGGGATTCGAGACAAGATGGTACCTTATATATGACAAACTCGTGAACGTGAGGTTCCTCTGTTCGTTAGGTACTTCATGCTTAGTACACACTCTGCTGGGTTACCTGGAACGTATGGGGGAACAGGAAGCCAATTGTCTAGGCGCCGCAATTCGCTGTATGTCAGAATTACATGATCGTGGCCTCCAGATGCGAGTATGTTCTAGGTTTGTCAGCCCCATATCCATCTTCTAAGGTTTCACCACAGTGGTCAACAACTTAGAAACATACCACTCCGGGATTTCCTCCAACATCAAATTGACACGGCATGATACTGTTCAATGTGGCCTCAAAACCAACTCACCAACTCACTCTACGTACGTGTAATCTTACGTATCATACAAAAAGAAGTTGGAACCAAATAGACAAATACAAAAAACATCAGTAATAGAGTTCTAATCATATTGGAAACATACTTAGATTATTGCCATATTGATGTCAAAATAAATATCTTGTTTTGCGATAATAAGCAATTATTTCATATTTATTGCATGTTATGTGTCTCATAACCAGCATGGAGGCTTTTTTATTTGCACAAACATATTTTAACTGAACAAGCAATGTACCAAATCCCCGTTTATCGTTTCACGTCATGGAATGTCCTTTGGTGTCAATTGCTCTGAATACGACAGTGGTGCACCCTAAGCTTCGCGACAGCAATAACATAAATACGATTATAGCTCGACGTTAGCCCAGAAGGCGTCCATACTCCTCGCAGCCATCAATCAGTTGCTAACAAGCAGCCATAGTACTTGTCTTTGTCGTAGCTTACAGTGAAGAATCATGTTCTGATAGATGTGAGATGGCAGTGACAAGTTCGCGTTGGAAGAGACTGACGGTCATATAAATATTTTCCCCAAGGTGACAATTGCAATTCACGATTGTAACATTTATCCTACACAGCGTCCAACAAAACAAAAGTAAATAGAGTTCCATTAGAATAGAGTCACCAGGTGTGACTTATAAGGCGAGGCAGCGACCGTGGTCATGTAGGACTGGATGGGGAAATAAGACATTGATATCTCTCTACACATCCCACTAATCAGTGTCCAGCCACTCGATTCCACGGGGTTATCAGAGGTTTAGAGAATTTCCAAGATGTCCACACAGTGCAATCAGCACTCTGTACGGGTATCATACTCTGGTGTCCTGGTATAATGATGTCCGTAGTAAAGGACGACATGAACATGTGAATATAAATATAAGGTGGATCAAGTGGGATTTGTGGTGTTTTTGTGATTGTAGTTGTATGTGGATGTTGGCCAACGTACTATTTTTGTGTGTCTAAGGTGTTAAGGTTCTGGACGGAAAGTACGAAGTAGAATATGGCCCACTTGATCTTTATAATTAAATAATTGAGCAGAACGTTTTGGAATTGTTACAAAAGCTGTAGACTGTTCATTTCAACAACAGCATGTTTTAATACCTAGGTTAGTAAAACTTAATGCATAGGTAAGGCTAACGTCTAAAAATACTGGTTTCAGAGGTTTCAAGCTTTTTATAATATTTGAACGTGAACAGGAGTTGTA
This sequence comes from Haliotis rufescens, assembly GCF_023055435.1. Taxonomy (NCBI): domain Eukaryota; kingdom Metazoa; phylum Mollusca; class Gastropoda; order Lepetellida; family Haliotidae; genus Haliotis; species Haliotis rufescens. The sequence continues at coordinate 8,068,275 of NW_025963924.1, forward strand.
GATAAACAAAATGCAAACATATCGTAAAGAGTTATTGTGGGCCAAGGGCAAGCTGATAGTTAGATGTTGTTCAGTTCGAAAATCAAAACGCAAAACGTCACAAAATGTTGATACTTTAAGAGAATTAATCTCCAAGAGTGGGTAGAGATTTTAGAGTCATACATACATCAGTCCCAAGCTTCCTTACTAATCAGAATTGATTGAACAGGACATATGCCATCACTTAAGCTAATTTCACGGAACAGAAAATGCTGATATGTTTAAGCCGCATCGACGCAAGAGAGATGGACTTTCGTCAAAATGGATAATGCGTTGACAGACAAGCCGGAATATTCTTTTGGGCATATTCTATATCATAGAAAATCCGTTTCCACTTTCGTTTTGTTCAGGATGATGAAGTTCCTAGAAAGGACGATTTACCCATTTCAATAAACAGAAAGTTTTGGTGAAAACCCAATCGGAATCTCAATGGTTCTTTGACATTATTTATTTTTCTGCTTATGTGAACAGACATGACAATCAATTTTAATGGGAATTTCCTCTATCCTCTAGTACTTCCAATGCTGAGCTGTGTCTCTCCCTCTCTCCCTTGTGACCTATTGTATTTACTGGTTAAATCAGTCTGTCCAATAAATCCATGAAACATTCAGTCACTTTGTAAAATGACGAAAAGTTTCAGGTAATTCGTCAATTGACACTGACTTAACGAAATGTTCAATCATTTCACAAATTGACTGACATTAGCTGTAACATTTTGACAGAGCTTAAACTGAGGTATTCGTCTAAGGGGCAGACCATTTGATATTCTTTGAGGTGGGGTGGGGTGGGCAGTTTGGTCGAGTTTTGTGTCGAGTTTAGATGTTTTTTTCATTCAGCTGCAGCTGCAAAATCAGATATTTATTTAACTAATATTTGTCATAAGACAAACAACTTGCAACAATGTAATTCTTTTTTTTCAACACCTTGAAGCATGGTTATCGTTTTCAAGAATTCAGTATAATATTATGTTTTATATCTTGACAAGGGGGCGACCCTATGCCTGGTCAATTAATGATCATATCATTACATTATAATGAGAGCACTGCTGGTGCCCTGAAATCTAGATTTGTGGCATCAGGGAAATTAACTGTAAAGTTTGCAATGTCAAAGGTTATTACAAGTCAAACAGATTTGACTCCATCTGATAAGGTCATGATACGTTTGTCTATGCTGGGTTTTGTGACAACTGACCTCAAGGAAAGTTAGCAGGTCTTGTACACCAGTTAAGTGATTGTTCGCAGGCAGGATGTGGGTCCTTTGTCCTACGCTGGCTTCCGTCCCAAAAAAGGCCTTGTAACGTGACTGTTATAAAGCCGAGTGTTTTTCCTCTGGAACTTGACAAAAGGGAGTCGAATGTGTCATCTATTGCACTTGTCTCGTTACCAGGTGATGAGCATGTATTACATGTCAATTTAAGTGTTCTACCAACTCCCTGGGTTGGAAGTTCCTAAGCTTATCATGGACCTTGTCGCATTGTAGTTGTCCGTGTTTGGTAATATCAGTCCGGACCAGTACAAGCAGCCACACACACACGTGCACTTGCATCCACGTCTCTATATCAGTAAAATAATCTTGGACGTAACGTTTAACCCCCTTTAACCCCACCTCGTTGACCTGTGAGTTGACTTGAGCGGGATTAAAAGTTAATCGCAGCAGCAACAGCTTTTCAAGTGATTGCTCCAAGACGCAGCTTAGTCCAAAGTTTAATTTTAACATGTAAGCATCCACTGATTCTTGTCAACCGCATCTTTCCATCCATCCGTTGGCTGTATCAACACAATTGAATTCTAAATCAGTCATCCAACAGTACAGACACTATTACCGTTGCATTTTTTCGTTGGCTTGTGTTCAGACGCAGACCGACGCCCTATCAAACATTGAAAGAAATTAGGATCTGACACCAAAGGTTTCTGGTGGATAAACGTTAGATGAAACGCCTGTGTTTTGGAGAAAGACAAAGCCCTACCATTATACACATGCTGTCCAGACTCGTGCTACCATGTGACGTGGATTGATGATACTCCAAGGAATAACCCATATTAGTTTTTGGCAAGGTACAATCAACATTTTATCTGGTATTCTGGAATGTTCACTATCATTTAAACGTGTCCGTGGACTAATCTTAGCTTTACATCTGTTCTTAAATTGATTTATAGTATGGGATATTCCCAGATGCACAGGGGCAATTTGGAATGTATTGTCCATTGAGATGTAGCGTTGGTTTTTGTCAAGTGTAAAACAGATCGGATGAAATAAGATATGTTACTGTCAGATGATTACAGAGTGAAACAACGAGTGTGCGGGGGATTGCATCCGCAGTTAAATTGTAGCTGTGGCGTAATGGAATGATAGTGGTGGCGAGATAAGATGCAGTACTAATCCGAGTTCAAATTGGTCCCCATCAGGGTTTATTAAATATCCCAAATTGAGAGTACCCTTGACCTGAGAAAATCTTGTCAGGTATTTATGTTAGCCAGGCAAGGCGAAAGAGGCAGTGTGGTAAATGTGCCACAGTTCGCCGTCTGCCGTGCGTTTGAATCTTATATTCACCCCATTTATTATCCTTTGTATACAGCTTCCAGCACCTGTACACCACAGTGCGCCAGGTGCTACTCTTTCACATTTAGGATGTCCACTGGTCTGAACTATCGCATATATCGACTTTTAACTGTACATGTTAAGACAATCTGTCGCGAAAATAAAGCCATCCAAGCAAAGATTAAATCATCAAAGATACGTCCTGATATCTCAAACATTAATTCCTATTTCACGACAGGCCGCAAATTGTTTTTGACCAGTGCTGCATTATTCTGTAACGTTAACAAAAGAATCAAGTTCTATCATGTCAAGACATTTGATATTTCAACTTTGAACACAACCATCCTAGGAAACCATCGTCAGGTAATATCATCATTCCTTGATCCATGGGGAATGTGTCTCTAAACGGGGTGACCATAGATGTTGTTACATCTCTGTCTTCTTGACAAGTTGGCAAAAATTAACGCAGATTTTGTAATTCCATGATCTGTAGCATTCTGCGTAAACAGTAAGTGTATCTTGTTGTGATATAATGCTGGTATATAATTGAAAAGTGTGTCGGGTCAGTGGGATAGCAATGGATTAAAAGAACGAAGGCCCGAGTTCGATTTCCAAAGTTAAACAGTGTCCCCCGTCCTTATCTGGCTTGATATAGTTGGTATCGTGCAATGGACTCTGCTTTTAGCAGAGATTTATTATCATTTTGGAAATGGTTTTGTCGCTCGTGTTTAAATAATACTGAAAGATTCGCAAAACCAAACACCCACTAAGTGAAATTGGTGTCACTCTCGTCTCACAGTGTTTAACTAGCGATGTGAAAACAAATTAGGGCAGTACGTTTAATTTCTTCGCATTTGCATCTATTTCCTATAAATCTTCCTTTGACGGTGTGACAGCCAAAAATTATAGATAGTTACACTAAAAGTATGATCATTTCCGGTTTGTCATGTTGGTATCATCTGAATCAATACATAACCAGCCGAGTGGTCGAAACTCTTCAATTCTTGCCACTTAACAGGCAGATGGGCATTTAGCGGTAGATATGTCACACGATATCAGATCAGACTCAAAGATTGTTTCCTGAAAAGATGTTGTTGTAGAATAGTCATCTTCCTTCACCAGCAGACACAGGCTTTTCTAATTTGCTTAAAGTTTCATTCAATGAATCCAGTTACGAGATCGTACTATCTTTGAGAAACATTGTCGTTGGCATCCGATTATATCATCTGATCAGGTTGCCATTCTTCAGGAAGTGATTGAGTGACTGTAGTTCAACGCCACAGCAAACAACAATCCACTGATATCAATTCAACATGGGTTAAATCTAAAGGTAATCTGTCTCTACACAGTATGTTTATCACCTCATTGATCCCGATATATTTGTCATTTGAAACCGAACGCGTTGCGTGATGTTCCAAATGACAAAATTAGAGGAATCAATTTTTTATAACAGTCCTCTAATTTGCAAACCGACACGATGTTTCCTCTAAATGTGAATCACCCTCTTTATGTGATGCTAGTCATCAATCATTGTTACCGAAGACGTTGATCAAATCTTATGAACCGAGCAGTGAACGAATGATCAGCGTTTGTAATGATGTTTTTCTAAGAACGTTTGAAAACATTCTTGATACGCTACATTGATTGATATAATCCAAAAGCTTGTGCAGTACGGACTGTCATCTTTTCAGTCATTACTATATACTTAATCCAACGGAGACCAATCCAGCAGCAACCCCCATCAAATATTGTCATCTCTGTCTGATTGCCCATATTTTTCTGGCAATACTGATGTCTTCTAATGTTCCACGGCACAGAAAGAACTGAAGACGTCATTTCCTTGGGCACTTTTTGTTCTCCTATGAGCAGAGACTTTCAACGTCTTCAGATACATGAAGTTAAACGTTGCCCCAGTGGGCATTCTGGGACAGATTTGGTCCCCAGCTATAAATAGTTTGCCATAAGAGATGGCTAAATTGCACCATCAGGCTGCCTTACTCCAGGTGATTGTGAATAAAAGAGACAAAACCATTTCCTTAATCATAAGACATATCTGCTAACAGCACAGTCCATTGTACAATTCAGACTATATCATAAACATGTATTTATGAATCACGCCATAATATAAGATTGTGATGAAAAAGTTGTTTGCGAACAGGTGAGCATATCCAGCTCTATCAGTGGCACCCGTCACAAGCAAATACAAAGGCATGTCAAATGTTCACATGAAACAAAAAAACACTGGGACTAAAAAGAATTATTTCATCAATTATCAGTTTGGTCATTGATCCATGAAAATGTCCTCCACATATCAACCATAAAACATTTTGAAAGCTTTGCTGAGCTTTGCATGAGGCTCTTTTAAATCTTCGAAGAAAGAGCATTCTCGATTGAACCTCAAAAGTTGTGAAATATAGATTTACAATATGACAGATGGGACGGTTTCACTTATCTCTTCTATTTCTAGTTCATGTGGGAAATTCAGTGGAAGGGAATTGGCTATTTTGGGCAAGCGTCATATAAAATGTAGACAGCAAATTCTGGAGGTGGGGGAATAGTGCTCAACATAAAAGCCTTTCCCAATTTGAGAAAGACTGGTGTGTAATGTTATGCACTATATTGATCACTGATATATGTAATTTTATCATAATGTCCCTGTGACAGACAATCAACATGACTGTGTTAAACTGTTATCTAGTGACATACAATGTGACTTTCTATTGGATATGGAAAGGGTTTTGTCGCTTTATTGGCATATTGGATGATCCATTGATTTGTACAGGACCTTATAATGTTGCCCAATGATTCATGCATATTGCAGTAGGATCCTAAATGTTCTGTGATGTTGGTATTAAAGAGCCTCGGCTTTCGGAAATGTAATGCATAGAATTGTTCAAAACAAGCGAATATATGAGTAAATAGGCTGGCAAGGCATAGGAGGATGTGTGAGGTAAGGTATTTCTACTGGGCGCAATATCCAAGGCACTCCAAAACTCTTATGGACCGGATGAGAGGCAAAGGGAGAAACTTTTGAAATACTTTGTCTACATGTTACCCAGTAACTAAGGTTGATAATATACAAGCTGTCTATCAGTCAGTTTAAGAATTTTATTGCAGATACTTTGTATTCAGGATTCAGGTAACAAGTGGGTATATCAGACCTTGATCACACTCCATCAGAAAACAATGTGTAATATGTTCAGCGTTATTCAGTGCATGTTCTTAAAACAATTTATCATGATATCATGAGACCAGTCGACAGGTAAGACTAACAGTATGAGGTAGGTAATGAGAGTGTTTTCAAATAACTAAGTTGTAAACAGAGTTACATATAAGACCCTTCTGAAAAAAGAAATAACAAACGCAATGACCAGAAAACCCAAAACCTTAACGGATTTGGGTCAAACGTAACAACAGAGCAAAAACTCCATATAAATATCAGGAAAAACAAATGAATAGATTTGTAATTATTTACTATGAATAAAGTTGTCTGCAACACCACAGAGTCGATAACTGGCTGAGCACCGATAAGCCCCACTGTCTACAGTCAGGGAGCTGCATGTAATTCTGCATGAACATTCAGCCGTTTGATCACACGCATATTCGTGTTTAAGAATGATTTTAGTGTCTTAACACATTATCACTTATTTAACTGGAAAGCTTAGACGATGTAAAACATATATTTCAACGATCAAGAAGAGAAACGGATTCCAGATTGCTTCGCGTGAATCTCAACTATTTAAGTTTGGGTTGAGCCAGACTGATCAAGTGCTAAACAAACGGTTCCTCTAAAACTGCCTCAGACTCCAGATACTGATTGTTAGAAAATCCATTACAGGATGTATGGCTCCTCCAATTACGTTTCTTAACTGAATACCAGCACCTATCACCCACCTTCACGTAAAACTCTTGCAAACGTTATATATCCAGGAAATGAGTTCGTTCTCTTGACATCCAACTTATCTAGTGTGTCTGTGACTACAGTCGATAAGGAGGGTGCCTGCTGAAACGGGCCGAATTGCTGAACAAAAGGTGTATATGTGCTTATGCCCGAGTGAGTGAGTGAGTGAGCGACCATTTTTTCGCATTATGCCAATAATATCTTTGGATACACCAGAAATGTGAGTCTTCTAACACGGGCAAACGCTGTAGGTTCCTGACTTCCACCTCCTCGATCTTATACCTCAGACAAGACTGTGCATTGAACTGCACTGTGAGCTCCTATGTAAAGAGTTAATGATGGTTTGTTCCTGAGAAGCGACCCAATAATATTCAGGCTATATTACTAAGGCAGGCAAAAACTCAAGTCTTGACCAGACAATAATGTCATTGATATTATGTTTTTTGCTTTATTGCAGCACCTAGTTATATGACGTCGGCCTGACAATAATCGATTCTTGACCGACACAAAAAAGTGATTGATATCATGAGCAAGTCACTGAGTTTATAGTTTTTTGTTTGAGTGTTGTTTTACGCCGCACTCGGCAATATTCCAGCTATATGACGCTGGTCTGGAAATAATCGAGTCTGGACCAGGCAATCCAGTGATTGACATGATAATCATCGATCCACGCAATTGGGATACGATTACATGCATCAACCAAGTCACGGAGTCTGACAACCCGATCCCGTTAGTCGCCACTTACGACAAACATAGTCGTTAGTTATACATATGGGTGGAGATATGATACCCGAAATCACAAACAACAAAGTCTGACTGAAGGTATTAAAAGGAAATAACATGCGCGTTGATTGAATGACGTGAGTATGCATGGTAACCGCCATACTTTCTTGTAAATTATGCATTGAAGATACTCAAAATGTCTCAACACAAATCACTGATGGTTCACAAAATTGATACAAACATATGTTTGAGTGTCAGTAATCTTCCTATTTCCTGAATTTATTTTACCTAAACCTTTCTCTCGGGCAAATCATAACCTAAAATGGCTTAGATGTTGACGCAGAAAGCGATTACGCTGAGAAGATTAAGCATTTCTTCAAAGTGTTACTCGCGGCTGAACGCTCTGTCTTCAATAGAACCATTCGACCAACGAAACATTACAACACACTCAAGAGTTCTCAATCCTAGGTGGCCAATCATAAGCTCTGTTAACAAACCGAACATGAACTAATACTTTTTCAGAAAATCGTGACAAAGTGATTAATGTTCTTATTTGTTTGTTTTCATTAAAGAACCGTTTTATGTGTCTTACTTGTCTTGCGAGTCCCTGCCTAGAACTCAAACATTTAACTAATATGACATGTTTTCACTGTCACGAAAATTAAGTGATACATACTCTCAGAGGCATATTGGTGTTGACCTCAGATACTTGTTTGTTTGTTTGTTTGTTGTTTAATGCCACAATATTCCAGCTATATGACGGCGGTCTGTAAATAGTCGTGTCTGGACCAGACAATCCGGTGATTGACATCATGAGCATCGATCGCCTCTTTCGACAAGCAAAGTCGCCTTTTACGGCAAGCATGGGTTGCTGAAGACCTTTTTTACCCCGTATCTTCACGGGTCTCAGGCACTTGGTGGATAATGTTTGTTTCACTTTGTAGGTAGTCACTCCATGATCAATTTCATTGACATAACATCCATTTCAGTACGCAGGTCTGTAATAAAGGCAGCCGGTTGCACATTTGTGTTCGACTCGCGCGGGAACATTGATTACAGCCCGGACCCAATATCGTGCCATGTGAATCAATGACTACAACACCCAGTGACCTAATCTCTCGAGTGAGTGTATCACCTAACTGTCAGACCCGAATGTAGTGATCACTGCGTGTCACTAAGACGCTTGTATCAATGTCAGTCCATCACTAGCTGGAGATTAACCTGACAGTGTTCCTCTCTCAGTAACCAAGTGGTTTTTCTTTGCATTGCCAGTGACAATCCCAGTCGACGGCAATGTCTGTGTGTCAAGTATGGTTTAACATAAATATATCCTTCTGAGTGTGTATATGAGTTTGTCCAAAAATATTTAAGTTGTTGTGACAAATGAATGTGCTCTCATAGATACGGACCGACAGCTTGATATTTGGGGAAATTGGGGGTGAATAGTAATGTTAGAGACACACTATTTATTAGGTCCAATTATTTGTTTCCAAATAATCCCATGCTCCACCGCAATGATCCAACGCTCGATCCCTTATATCACAGTGGCGTAGACAAAAGTATTTGCAATTGATGACGGAGTGAAAGGACACGGTAAGGCACATGACACGGTAAGATCTCTTCTGTTGCAAACCACAGTGAGTTGGTATTTTGATAAGATTAGGTACATTTTTAGGGGGCTGCTGAAATATTGATTAGGGCTTGCTGAAAATAGTTTCCCAGTTTAATAAAAATATGCCAGGAACACTTTTATCGCCAGGGATTTATTCAGTGCTAAAATAATACAGATTCGTTTGTAGGACTTCTGACAGAGTTGAACTGGAGAAAAATAAAACTATTACAGGATTGATGAAAAGGTCAAGGATGAGCAATGAACCTTAATCGGAATTCCTATGTGGGTGCGCGATGAGAACTTGTGGGACACGTGATTTTGCTTTTGTTAATGTTTCCTTTTTAATAATTTAAATCTGACATTTAACATGTACACGTAACACAAGTTTCGTTTATACCATATATTTGAAAGACAGTACAAGAGATTGAGAGTACAATCGTACAATAATGGTTTATTCTTACTGCAGTGCTGTGCCCCCCATGATTTATTCTCCCTGCAGTGTTTTATTGTAGGACAATAATACGTCCACGAGTCTTATAAGAGATATCAACATCCTGTACAGCCATTTTAGGGATGTCAATAAAATGTACAAGCTTTAAAACCATTTACCGATATTTTAATAACGACGACTCCCTGAAAATAATCCGATTTTGGCAATGCCGGACAAGTCCATTTTATGTACATGAGGGGTAAGTTTGGTATTCTCACAATCCTCACGTCGATTATATGTACCTTTTCTCCCAATACCGATTGTTATATCTCTCCCACTGTCGGGTGCGATCGTTCGGCCATTGCGTCCATCTACGTTGTCCAGATACAAAAAACAAATAACGTAGTCTAATTAACGATGTCATCAAGTGGCGGGCACATGTTCGAAGCGTCAGATATGACGTCATGATAGAACAATGTTTTATCCTGAAATAAACCAGACATCGTTGTACTCTGCTCTTTGCGATTTATGGCGTAGCTATCTTATATCTGCAAATATTGCATGCGGCATGCGTGTGTGTATGCGTCTCTCTCTCTCTCTCTCTCTCTCTCTCTCTCTATCTCTCTCTCTCTCTCTCTCTCTCTCTCTCTCTGTATGTGTGTCTGGGACCAACGCTCTATCAACAGGACCACGAAGTTGTGGTAACTTCTACAAGATTACGTATCATGGAGTAATGTTGTCTGAAATAGGGGACAACACCGTGGCTTGTATCAGATATCGGACAAATTATTAGTACAGAGCGGCATATATCTAACCAAGCTCTTAATGCTACTATTACCAACATTATAAATAGTCACAATATTTTCAGAATTTGTTATTACTACATAAAATCATATACTTGCCAAATTTATAACTCAAGTAACCACAACTTGCCCATTAAGACCGGCCAATGGCAATCTGAGGGAATATAGAGTCTGTCACTTATTAAACCCATCCTCTGTTGGAGAAGAGTTCCACTATCGCTTTAGATATGAATCTCTTCTGCAACAAAGTTAATTGAATATACCACATAAATACACTGGTCTAATATATCCGCACTAAGGAAATGTTAAGAAAAACAAAGCTTCGAACCTGTCATATTGAAAGCATATTAATCTTATATTTTGTCAATGACCATGTACCACCGTCTGTAGGTTAAGTGAGTAAAGTAATTGACTTTTAATTTGCCAAAGGAACTTATATAAGTCTTGTGTCAAGTGAGTGAGTGAGTGAGTGAGTTGGGTTTCAAGCCCCAGTATTCCAGTTATATTACTGCGTGTCAGCTTAATGTGGTAGGAAAGCCCGAAGTGATGCAGGTCTCAGACGTTTACCACTTCGGTGAAACCCACGAGCACGGATATGGTGCTCACAAACCTAGAACCGGGATTCGAACCCACAATCATAGGTTTCTGGCGTGCCCAAGGGATGTAACCCTGCACAACGAATTGCGGCGCCTTAGACTACTGCCCCCCGTGCCCCCCTGGTGTCAAGGCTTTGATCAAAGATTGCATAGGAACAATTACATATCTTGTCAGAAAACGTATATTGTGAGACGATGTTTTTCATAATAGTCTAAAAGTGAGGAAGAGTATTGTTATCAATTGATGGAATTGTTCATACAGATCCTCGAAGTTGTATTTTTCAGATTTAGAGACGGAGGAAGATATATCAACTGCAAGAGCTGAAGAAATGAGTGAACTGCAATATATATTTGTCATACCCACACACAGTAAATGATAACCTTAGTCATGCCGTCGTTCTATCAATGTCATTTTCAATGTCGGATGTCTCATTATAAATATAGGGTAAAAAACATATCGACTATTTAAGGAGTTAAAGTATACAAGATTAATGGGTAAAGTTACACTACTTTCTTATAAACTAATATAATCTTCAGCCCATAAACAACTGTTCAAATGGAAGCAAGCTGACAAACCGTATTTGGCACTCGGAAACATCTTTTTCAAACCGTTTTTCAAATGACATTCACAATTAACGTCAGGCTACTGTGATGGAGAAGAGAATAACACGTTCGATCCATTCTTGAATGATCCCGTGTCTGCCATATCAGAAATGAGATTTTAATATGAATTCTCTGCAGTATATTGGCCCTTAAGATGTATTACTTCCGATGGTATTGGTCGCACACTTGGCACTTATTGTTATAATGAGTATATTCCTTCCAGATATTAATACATCCGTTATACTGATGCATACCTGACAAGTTGTCATGATAAACAAAACCTATCAAGACCATGCCAGCAGGAGCTCATCATACTGGATCTGATTTCTGACCCTCTCCGGATATGATGGTATGGTGACAAGTTACACTTCCTGTGTCTGTTGAAACCAAATCAAGGGCCTCGGGCACCGACGACTCTCCCTGTTATTTCCATACACGGTGAGAACGCATTTGATCATGGCAAACTTTGAGACCAAACGTGTGTGTATATGTGTGTGTGTGACATGTTGTCATATTTGTCATGTGCCACATGCTCATTGAAATAATGTCTTCAAACAGACGACATTTAGGGTTCATCAGAGAAGATTTGAAACGACTTTTTACAAGTAGACGTATTTCTCTGCACCATTAACTTGCAGCATATCGAACAGAGATTGTTGTCATTCTCACCTTTCGATCTAATCATATGTGACAAAGTTATTGACTTAGTGTCAAAATGTTTCCAAATGTGTTCCAGATATTGATCCGAATATCATTCATCATGGTGTCCATGAAAGCCCAGTGATGACATCTTCCTCAATATCCTTCTTATCTGGCAGCCTGACAGCTTCCCCTCTTACAATAAAACACGAGCATGATCCCATCTTCCGGGAGATGTTCGCGGTCTAAAAACGTGTCTCAGACTGAAGGTTTGGACGCAGTCAAGTGCACCGAGCTGTATAGCTTGTTGCATAGAGCAAGAATTATGTGTTTGTGTCTCACAGAAGATGATATGTGTAATATACTCATAATTAGGCCAACGTCTATTACCCTCGTGTGTTTCTCTCACGTCAAATGTATGGAATAAAACGTATGCATGCAACTAAAATCTCTTCGTAACAAAAATGAATCAAGAGGAATATGTGCTTATGCACGTTATTGGTGCTGCTTTTTTACGTGGGATGCGACTGGACGGTGAATATTTTCTGTTCATATTTTCATTGGTCGTCTGAATCAATGCATACATGTCAAAGATCCCTAAACTCTTGTGTGCCTTATTAATTTCACTCATTTCAGGGGGCACGGGTGGCCCAGTCGTCTAAGGCGCCGCAATTCGCTGTGCAGAGTTGCGTCCCTTGGACCCGCCAGAAACCTATGATTGTGGGTTCGAATCCCGGTTCGCCCCGATTATGTTTCTAGGTTTGTCAGCACCATACCCGTGCTCGTGGGTTTCACCGAAGTGGTAAACGTCTGAGACCTGCATCACTTCGGGCTTTCCTCCCACATTAAGCTGACACGTCGCGATATAACTGGAATACTGTTAAAAGCGGCGTTAAACCAAACTCACTCACTCACTCACTCACTCACTCATTTCAAATACCTCCTATAAACTGTGAGAGTCCCTCCGTGATTGTATAAAGGATTACCGTTCATCTTTGAGACAGAGATTTGGTGGTACATTTGCTGGACCCAGCAATATATGGAGCTTTGTAATCCAGTACAACACAAGAATGGAAACGGTATATCAAGTCCTGATGCACGTTATGTGTTTTGTAGTTTTACGTGGCATGCGACTTGATTGTTAACATTTGTAGTTCGCTACATTGGTCTCGTGAATCAATAGATACATATAAAAAGTAAAAAGGGCCTAAACTCTTGTGTGTGTGACACGTAACTTTCAAAGTGAAACGTAGCGCTGGCAAGATGTCACCAAGGTGCTTTTAAGAGGTGCGATTAATCTAAAACAGTAAAAATACAACAGAGTGGTTAGAGGTTAACCTGCTTTGAACAGCAGGTGTTCAATTATATCACGACCGCCTCCGTTGTGTAGTGGATAGAACGTCTGCCAACATTACGTTATAAAACAATGAGTATCTTAGTGGGCTAGCACTATTATGGCACTATAATGACATTGTTTGTCACACCAACCCACGTCGCGATATAAGTGCAATAAACTCCGTTTGACCTCACCTCAATTATATCACGGCGTGTCAGTCTGGCGTTGGAGGAAAACGCAACGTGTCGCGTGTCGTTGACGTCAACCAGTTTGGTGAAACCCACGATCAGTAATGTTATCCTAACCTGTGAACATCGGAACCAGACACTGGCGCGGGATGGGGTGAGTCTGGTTTGACACCGCTCATCTTTAGTTCGTGAAACCAATGAGCAAGGAATGAGCCCAGTCTGAAGAATGAGCACCTGTCCGGTGGTCCGTGGCTGCTTTATTTTCTTTCTGGCTAGAGAAATTCTAATCTAGGAAGATCAGCTGGCTAGCTTCATTTTCTATCTAGTAATCTAAATTATATAAACCTTTTCTCTCACCAAACAAATCTAAAAACAATGCTAACTTGAAAAAAAATACCGACTTCTACAAAAAATAATATTTGTTTTTTCTTAGGTGGTATCCGAATATGGCCATAAGTACCCCGTGTTTCCAGAGGCTGTCGCCCCACTTCATTGGTATTGATACAGGCTGAAGTTGTAACCTTGTTGAATAAGTTTTCTTTTTTCAGCAACCCGTTGTCTTCCCGCGTTTGGTGGGGTTCCATAATGTGGTAGGGTAAACATGTGACTAGATAAATCTAAAATAGGCTGGTGCTGTTGCAATAATGATTTCACAAACTGGACGAGGCTAATCTGGTGATGGGTTGAGTTCTCACAGCGAGCTCTAGCTCCTTGGTGAGTAAGTGGCAAGTTACTTTCGAATCGTCGATTTCTCATTCAGCAACGTGCACAAATTATACACTTTAAAAAATATGAGCAGTGACCTTAAGCGAGTGAGTGAGAAGTGTTTAACGGCTTTTTTTGCCATACATAGTACAAATACAAAACAAATAGTTCCAGGTCACGAAACAGTAAAATATACATGATCGCAAACTTACATTTGTGGACGCTATTGGTATTTAACATCGTATAGCATGGTTTAATTGATGCAACTGTTCACTTCGCCCGTGAAGATCCGGGTTAGAATACGTCTTCAGCAACCCATGCTTGCCGTAAAAGGCGACTATGCTTGTCGTAAGAGGCGACTAATTGGATCGGGTTGTCAGGCTTGCTGACTTGGTTGATGCATGTCGTCGGATCACAATTGCGAAGATCGATGCTCATGATGTCAATCACTGGATTGTCTCGTTCAGACTCGATCATTTACAGACCGCTGTCATACAGTCTGTAAGCATCTATACCTGTCTACTTCAAAGTACCATACATATGATACTGTCTTATACAGTGAGTGAGTATGGTTTTACGCCGCTTTTAGCAATATTCCAGCAATATCACGTCTTATACAAATAAATGCATATTATCAAAGTTTGTCGTTTAACGCCACAGTCTGCAATACTGCTGCTGTACGACCGCGGCCCGTAAATAGTCTCAAACAGATCGAGTGATTGATATCAGCAAGAATCCACATCGTCGGGGTACGATGACACGCACGCAATGAATTGATTCCAAGTCATCCAATGTGACGACCCGACCCCAGGTCGCTTCCTCCGGGGCCATTATCAAGGTGAATGATTTCACTGATAATGATTATTTATTGCATATGTTGTTAAAGGATACAGTCATATATCATTCTCACATTTCATTTATCGAACACTCGGTTTTTCAGAAGGACAAGTACCTTGACTGTCCGAAAACCTTAACAGGATACATATTATGAAAAATACAGGCCACCATTTTAGCCCAAGTTGACTGTCCATTTGTGGATTATTCACATCAACCATTTGTTTCACTGGTTGTTTTAAAGACGGATGTTGAGAAACTCTAGAGACGTTGATTGTGGTGCTGTTCATCTGATAGCCGCCAACGAGACCTTTTGACGATAAGTTGACATGTTATTAATCATTCCAAGGATAGAAATAATGTGTGGCGTCCGCTTTGGGGATACAATTTCAGAATCACGAATTCACGTTTGTGAAAGTGTCTATTCAGTGTACTTTTAAAGGGTCGTCTTGACCCGGAGTCAACTTGACAAAACTGGATGATATCAAATGGGGACCGGATATTTGTCAATGGATACTTCATTGAGATCCCAAAGAGAATAACATGGTTTATCAAATTTGATGTTTCCGCTCTCTGCTTTAACTGATTGTTACGCCAATGTATTTGCTTCCAGCTTGTCGGTGCTCTTTCCTTCCCATGTCACAGTAATGGTGTTATTTTTGAAATTCAGTGGTTGCCTGTATGAACATGTTGTCATGTGAGCTCTAACCCAGCGTGTGTAAATAGAATTATTTTGAAATGCGCTTGATGAAAATTTAATTCAAAGACCAAATAGTTACACATTCCAAGTGATAAAAAATTCTCGAAACAAACTGAAGCACTATAAACAATCAACAATTTTACAATTTGTGTTTCAGAAGTCGCTACATTTGTTTTGGTAAACGAATCTATCTATGTCTATTAACTATGTCACTTCCTTCACGGGGCGGTCGGGTAGCCTAGTGGTCACGCCGAAGACCCGGGTTCGATTTCCGACTTGGGTACAATGTGTGAAGCCCATTTCTGGTGTCCCCCGACGTGATATTGCTGGAATATTGCTAAAAGCGGCGTAAAATCACACTCACCCACTCACTCACCTCCTTCACTTTCAGGAGAGACCATTGCTCTTGGCACAACCATGTGATATAGACAATGCAATGATATAGTGTTTGTATCTCGCTATCTTTCCGAACATAGGTTTCAATTACTGACTAAACTTAATATCATATGTCCGTACGCTGTGGTATTTGTATTTTTCAATTGCAAGAATGCAAAGACCAGTAACTAGCTGCACCTTTAAAATATTATAAAGCATCAATAGAAATTTGTCAAATTTAAATTTCCTATCTAAACACAAATGACAAATAGAAGAAAGGCAGGACCAGACAGAAGACAGATGTTCAAAGGTTGACAATACCCTTCAGTTTGAAGCCTACATGTATTAATCACCATGGCATATAGTTTGGGCATCACATTCGCTCAACAGCAGTTTTGTATTTCCATTTTCCAAATCAGTCTAATGTTTTTAAGGAAAAACCCCTTTCAAATTACGACACGGGGAAAGTTCAGTAATATAATTAGGGAGGATGCTGTTTGCCAACATGATGATGCTTGAAAAGAATTGACAAAAAATGGAATGAAGCACATGCAGCACGGTGAGCTCCACGGATAAACCACATCAGCCACTCTTTGCCAGTTTACATTGAGTTAGGCTGTATCCTGACTGTCATCGAATCACAAGACAAACTACGGCAACCACTTAGTTTAGTTGGTTTTAATATTATTTTGAAAAAACTATAAAAGCATTCACTGACCATAATACTGTTAGACGTTCTCATATTTATGTATGTAAAATACGGATTTCGTGGGTCAGAAAGGGTCCCAAGTACCTACGCTTGTAAGAGCCGATTCCATTAAAGATCGAGTGGTTCAGTACAATGTGTCGCGTGGTTGATGTGTGGTCGCAACCACTTCATTTTGTTGGTTTTAATTCAAACACTTATAAGGCATTTAGTGACCATAATACTGTTAGACGTTCTCATATTTATGTATGTTAACTTCTAAAATACGAATTCCGTGGGTCAGACAGGGTCACAAATACCCTACGCTTCCAGGAGCCGATTCCATAGAGGATCGAGTGGTTCAGTACAATGTTTCACGTGGTTGATTATGTTCAGTAGCGACCCATGTTATCAGCGTCTGGGCAAGAGTCACTTTTTGGGAACATGCCTAAAAGTAGGCGGCACAATATTAACCCCTTATTCCCACATAAAGTCGAGGATAAAGATATTGACATTTATCCAGGATTAGTTATGTATTTGTCTTTTAACGAGATTAAATTGTATCTAATTGATGAAAAAACGTTTCGACATTTGCAACATTTCAGCCTTTTTGATCATGAACAAATACCTTAAACGAGTAAACCAAAATGAATCACTATCAAATACACATTTATGAACTTATCTATGAACAATTTTATGAAGAAAGTTATGAACAAATTCATTACCTATTCCGCATGTCCAAAACATGTAAGGAAGTATGTTTTTTGCTGCTTTTAGCAATATAAAATCCCTATTACGACAGGGACACCGATAACAGTTTGCACAAACATTACCCAAATTGGTCCTTAGCACTCAGTTGTTTGATGTTCGTGGCAACTAAATGTGATACCGTTGTCAGGCTTAGTGACTTGGATGATTGCGTGTAATCGTTCCCCGGCAGGATTCCAGTGAGCAAGGACATTTGACAAAATGACTGCAACTCTGTTAATAACGGCCTTGATATCACTAACGTAAACGCAGTGCTTAAAAGTTTTAAAGGTTTCAAGCCTCTGTGGTTGAGGCTTCGTGAATGTTTCCCTGACCATGAGCAGGGGCTGCCTTAGTGGTTTTGTGTGACATTTCTGCAGCAAGGTCATATTCACACAGGTCAAAGTGGATTGTAAAGCATTAACAGTGACATTTTTATTGTGTAGTGTATTTCATTATGACTTCTATGGAGCTAGCACCGTCTTTTATTGTCTAATCACTGCACATTGGATCCATATCACAATGCTGAAAATAATCATTAATATATATGGAAACGCTAAAAGACGTAATTTGACATCTATTGTTTGCTAAGAATGACCCATTGTGATACCTTCTCGTTACATATGTTAATATCCTATTTACTAAATGAAATGCTGATTACAGGATATTGATTTTATAGCCAATTTGGTTACCCTATTCATGGTAAAAAGGACGCTATCCAGAAGTGCACCCCTAAACCGTTCCCATGCCCAATCAAAAACTAAATTAGTTCAAACATTACTTCCAAATTGGCTGTAGTTGGTTCGAAACACACATGTGCTCCGAATATCTCTCTTTTAATTGACAGCACCATGGCCAGGCTCGGGGTTCTTTAGAGTTCTACGAGAACGTTTCAGACCCAACTCGTATGATAATGGAAAGGGTTTTGTCGCTTTAATAAATACTGAACCGCAAAAGAAACGTCACCCAAGTAATATTGCATAAAAAGTTGTCATTTAAATATTTGGGTAATTTTTGTCAAAGTTTCTAAAATTTAACATTACCTTGTCCGGAAAAATCAAATTTGATGATAAAAAAACGAAGCAGATGACAATAAAACCGATCGCCCAAACGCATCACGGCAACGGCCATGGTAACCCGATGCACGTGAGTTCCGTGCAAATTGAAATGCACATGGTTTCCCCCATTTCTTGCCCTATAAAAATCCACCCAGATCGGATAACATTCTTTCTTTATTGAATTGCTACCACATGCCAAGATTGACAAGAAACATCGCGACACCAAGCTGGACAAACCGCCCGGCAAATAGCCAATGCATTTCAAGTCCACGTAAGGAACCAGACCACCAACACTAGAGATGACCGACCACGTAGTGGAAGGCAAAGGGTCACCACCCGACGTCAGGATCGTCAGATTGTGCGACAGCATCTTCAAGATCGCTTTGTCACTGCTGCGGAAACTGCTCGAGAGACCACGGGGAGACCACTGTCACAGGCCACACCGAGGACCCATTCTGACACCACGCCATCGCCGGAACCGTCTTCAGTGGGCAACACAGCACCTGCATTGGCGCCATCAGCAGTGGAGAAGAGTCCTATTCTCAGACGAGAGCAGTTACTGTATCTCAACAGCAGATGGCAGAGAGGGAGTATGGCGACGCCGTGGGGAACGTTATTCGGATGCTTGTGTTGTTGAGAGAGACTCGTGGGGTGGGCCGAGCATCATGGTGTGGGGTGGAATTGGTCGAGGGAGAGGCAAAGGTGTCACAGCAGCTCGGTACATTGATCAAGTCATGAGACCACACGCCATACCTCATTTGGCACGTCGCCGCAACCACGAGTTTCAGCATGATAACGCCCGTGCCCAAACTGCGAGAGAGCAACAAGAGACAGAATGGCACCAGAACCTGCCCTCAGTCCCGATTTAAATCCCATTTGACACCTGTGGGACGAGATTCAAAGACGGCTGAATGACGTCCGACCAAGGTCGACAACTGCATCTGAACTGCGTCAGGCGTTCCTCAGAGTGTGGGCTCAAGTGCCTATGACCTTCATCAACCGCCTCACCCATTCCATGTATCGACGTTGCACGGCAGTCATGAATGCACATGGCGGACACACGAGATACTGACTTGTGATGCCATTTTCTCAGAGACTAGTGTTGTGTTTCACTTTAGGAACATTTGACCCTTTAATTGCAACCTTGATGATTAATTTTGCCAAGTTTCATATTTTTAATATGTCTCAAAGTGTGTGTACAGTGTTTGGACAAATAAAGTTTCTCATATATCTATCCATGGTGACGTTTCTTTTGCGGTTCAGTATATTTTAGTTGGTGCTTCTATGTCACGTTAAAATAGCGCACCGTGATACAACTGAAATACTGTCCAGACCAACACTAAACAATAAAGTAACAAAACCCTTTCCGTATCCAATAGAAATATGCATAAAGCAGGGTCGATTCCGACTATATCTTGAGTTTGTATTTATGAATCACTATCAAATAGTGACGATACACCGGTGGCACTCGTCAAAAACACATAAAAAGGCAAGTTAATTGTTCAAAACACGAGAACATAAGGAATTGCATTGGACATAATGTTTGCCACTGATGCGTTAAATTTGGAATGTCCTCCAGAGCCATAAAATTGTTTGAAAGCTTTACTGAGTTCTTGAATGTTGTAACCTTGATCAAACAACTTTTGAGCAAGAGTCGCATGACGCTTTTTGAACTCTTGTTAGAAAAGGCATGCCATAACTCAAACTTACTAACTTTTACCAGGAGATTCAGTTGAGGCGATAGCAGGATCAAGGTAGTATTTGCTACAATGTTAGAAATATATCGCATTATCTGCAATGTCAACTTGAAACACAATTTTTAATTAATTTTTTTTATAAATGACTAGAATTTGTGAAAATCATTTGGGTTAGTGGTTTACTGTCTTCACTAGGTCTTAAATAGTCATCCCCTTCTACAGCAGCTTCTAGCTGTGTCCCCCACGACAGATATCTGTCTAGGGCATTACAATGTATCACTGATAGAACAATAAATTCTATTCTTTGCTCTTTATAAAGCAACATGTTCCTATTTTCCATTCCATAAGCTGCTTACATGAATAGCAGATATTTTACCGTAAACCAAGAATTAAAGACCTCATCCACTTCAGTATATCATTCTGATGAGATACTGTAACAATCGTCCATACCAGAGGCCGATCATTGTTGTACATCACTGCATACTAGGGATGTTTGCAGTTGCATCGCAATTTTCATTTTCTTCCTATGGTTTCATTAAGAATCTAATGTTCATGTGTGCAAGTTGCTAAGATTTTATTTTGAGGACATCATTCAGGTTTGAGGAATAAACAATTAACAATCATTAGGATCTTTAACTTTTTTTCAAAGTAGAAACATGACATTGATAAAATGAATACTTGGTGTAGAGGCACATGTACCAGAATCCGTAATCGTTGGTTTGAAACCCTGATTTGTCCTGATTACGATTCATAGTTGGTCAACAAAAATAGGGTTGCTCGTGGTTTTCATCAAAATGATAAACGTTTAATACCTGTATTATATAATTACGTCGAGGTTTCCTTCCACGTTAAACTGGCATGCCAGGTTATGTCTGAAAGACTTGTCAAATCGGTGGTAAACTCAATTCACTCGTTTAATGAACCAGTTTATATTGCTCTCAGTGCAAGGCTCAAAGTGAGCATATACTAATATCAGACCATTGAGTTCTAATCACACTAAATGCAATGAGCCATAAATATCTGGAACGAGACTCGTCATTAGAAATATATATTGCCCCACTGTAAACGGACAATAATGACGAATCTTCTACTTAGATTTGCTACTCTGGCCTTTAATCTAGACCTTCAGCTATCATATAGGTTTCTGTCTGACCTCAACGGAGGTCCCCTCGAGACCATTATGGAGATAAGTACCCTAATGGTTTCAATAAGAGTTTTTATGCCTGGGTTCTCCTGTACCTAGGAAAGAGTGTGGCTAGTTGTGGACTCCAGTGTGGTACAGGCCGTCTACCTGAGTTACTGAGACAATATATGACAATGGTTCTTTTTCCCCAACAGGATCTGTATAACGGAATCAAGGTGCAAAACGTTTTAAAAAGGTAAAAAAAGAAATTCCAAATAAAGTTAAAAAAAAAAAAAAAACGGCTACGGATTAGCTTCAAACATTAAGAATGAGCAAAATCTCAATAAAAATATGAGAAGAAACCGAATAGATTCATATTATTTTTAAAATCACGATTCTTTTCGCGTCTGCAGAGATGCCTATCATATATGCATCTGACATTTCTTTCGTTTGAATAGAATGAATTAGAATGAAATTGATTTCTCTTCATGCGCAAACCAGATACAAAGGGGAGTAACTCCCCTTTGTACAGAGGGCGCTTGTATGGAGTATATGAGTGACGTCATAGAGCGGGGAGTTCATTCTCGCCTGCGGTCTAGCCATAAAACAAGCAGCTTTAATTTCAGAAGTTGGAGACGGGCTGTTGCGGAAAAGGCTCTTCGCCAATAATCTTACAGTAAGATACATACATCACTGTGACGTCAGAGCAAGGGAGCTCAGATGGCTATCGGTTGAACCCACAGGGGTTTGTGGAAGAATACAATAGTCGATAAAATGTGTATGGTGTAGACAATTAAAGGCCTTCGGCTAGTACCGCAGGGGACGTACAGTGTTTGTTATTTGTGTCTGGTTTGTGGGTAGGATAAGAGAACACATATATTTCACACTCAGTTACGATACATATACATCCCGAAGTAGTCATGCCATTAACATTTAATTAACAAATTGTCTAAGTCACTAATACAAACGGCCCAAATGAAATCAAGCGAAATAATCGAGTGTGGAACCAAACCTGTACTCTGGAACCTACCAGTTGGCCTACTCGTTTGAAAATGTAAACAAATCAATCGTCTAGTTTAAATGTTAACATGATCTACTATTTCGAGAGATCATGCAAGTGGTCAATTTGTTGTGAACACCAGCTCCGATTATTGCAAATGTGCATGGTACGATTATCGTTTCAAGATACAATGATTTGGAAAAGTCAACAGAAATCGTCCCAGGTGACGTTGAATCACACTGACGACAGAATTCGTCTGCCTTTCCCGCATTCTCAAAGATAGAATGGAAATTATTCATAAAAACTAATAGAAACGTTGACTTCAGATTGATTCTGATTACTTAACCTACGTGTGTACATGACTCATTTATGTATATATGCGATTCCCGCATCAAGGGCGATAGTAAGTCCTACGTAGGAGATACTATGTCCTACGTAAGAGATAGTTAGTCCTACGTAGGAGATACTAAGTCCTACGTAGAAGATACTAAGTCCTGCGTAGAAGATACTAAGTCCTACGTAGGAGATACTTAGACAAAAAAAATTCACCGTGGCCCCACTACGCTTCCGTAGAATGCCGAGTTGTATACAAAGCTCGTAAATCTAATTGCATGCAACACATTGTATACAACTAGCTGCCCCGTGTGAATGCCCCTTAAGATGTTTATTTCAGTTTTAGGTAATCACTCCTTCGATAACTTCATTGACATTATATCCATTTCTGTGGTTATGTCTGTAAGAAAGGCAAAAGAGGTCTACATTTGTTTGGTTATTGAGGATTCGAGTGAGCACATTTGTCACGACCCTGATCCAATATCGTGTCGTGTGAATCAATAACTACAAAACCCAGTGACCCAATCTCGCATAAGAGTATCACTTAACTGTCAGACCCGAATGTAGTGATCACTGTGTGTCACCAAGACGCTGGTATCAATGTCAGTCCATCACTAGACGAGGATCAACCTGACAGTGTTCCTCTCACAAGTATAACTGGTTGTTCTTTGCAATGCCAGTCACAATCCCAGTCAACGGCAATGTCTGTGTGTCAAGTCTGGTTTAACACAAATATATCCCTCTGAGTATGTATATATAAGTACGTTATAAAATCGTTCTTAAAGAAATCAATTGACCCTCATCATTATGGACCGACAACGTTATATTTGGATGAGTGAGTTAACATTTAACGTCTTTTCGGCATTATTTCAGCCATATAGCGAGTAATATTTGGGGGATTGATAACATTTGCATCCTAGTCACATTTCCCCTCAATGGTCAAATGATCGATCCCTCATATCACAGTGTCGCAGAAAAAATATTTTCAATTAATAGACAGGCTGAGAGGACATTGTAGATGTAATTTAAATTCTCAGACACAATTAAGGCCCTCCTATTAAAACTAGCCATGCCTTTGATAGGCACATATCACAGCCAGATCTAGTCTGTCGTAAACCACAGTGATAAGACAAGGTACATGTTTCGGAGACAGTTGGTTAATTGGGTACTTTCTGGGGGCCTGTTGAAAATAGTTTATCATTTTAATACAAAATATTCCAGACGATGATGTTACATCTTCTATCGCCTGGAATTACTCCAGAGCTAAAATAATCCAGATTCGTCTGTATGATTTGTAGATTTCGAACAGAGGTTGGCCCTACAGAAAGTGAGAATATATTACAGCATTGATAGATAAGGCTAGGAGGAAGAAAGGCCTATAATCGGTAGTCCCATGTGGATGTACAATCATAACATAGTTCTCATATTTAACATATGATACAAGTGACACAAGTGTCGTTTATAATATATATCTAAAAGAAAAACTGTTATCCGGAAATATTGTCTGCAGAATGAAAAATGCATGGTCACTTTAAATAAAATCTTTTATGTCACAAATCTAAGACTAGAACAAGTTTAAATACTTACATAACCAATGGTTGGATGACGAATGAGTGCCGTTACAATTGTAACAACTATTTAGAGTGTACAACGCAAATCGGACCAGAAAGAATGTAGTCTTCACTACATTTACCAAGATGATAGCCTGGTAGAAGAACCTGATACATGTGTACCAATCATGACATAATGTTGGCTTCAGTAGTAACGTGAACCTTATCATGGCGCGGCTTGTTTCAAATATCGGACAAATACTTACACGTACATATTTAATCAAGTTGTAAAGGTCAATATTACCAACATTATAAAACGTCACAAAAGAGACTTACTCCTTACTACATAGAAGAATACACCTGCCCATTGGGACCGGCCGGTGACAATCTATGTGGAGAGAAGATAGATCTGCAATTTCTGCAACCGATCCTCTGCTGGAGACGAGTTTCACAATCTCTGAAGGTTTGAATCTCTCCTGCAACAAAAGTGATTGTATAGACCACACATAACAGTGGTCTAATATATCCGTACTTCAAAAAATGTTTACGCCCATAAAATATGAATGACACCTCTCTAATGTTTCTGTACATTGACCGAACCAAACTATACCTTTGACAAACAAAGCTTTGTAACAGCCATCTCTTTTTTCAATGTATATATTGCTCATGTTGCTCATTGCTACGTTAAAAATTACATAGCCCTGGTAAACTTATCTGGCTTTTAGTAATAGTCAAATAGTAACTAAGAAAGGATATTGTTATCAATTGATGGATTTGTATATACGGACCCTTAGAGCTGTGTTGTATATTTCACAATTAGAGACGGAGGCAGACATATGAACTGTAAGAGCTTCAAAAATGAGTGAATTGCAATATATATTTGTCATAATCACACGCAGTAAATACTAATCTTGGTCATGTCGACATTCTGTAAATGATTTTCAATGTCTGAAAAGATAAAAACAGAGCCACTGTTTATGCAGACAAAACATCAAAGATTACACAGTGGATAAAGTTCCAATTGCAATACCTCTTTACCAACTAAAATAGCGAACTGCGAAGATATTTACGATCAGCCTATAAACAACTGCTTGAAGTTGCATAAACAACTGCAAGAAGGCTGACACCCCGTATTTGGCAGTCGAAAACATGTACACCTTTTTCAAATCGTTCACACGTTAGTGTCAGGCGATGACAAGTTCGGTTACTTCTTTGTTGATACGTTGCTAAATATGTCATCGCATGAACAGGCGTCAGAGATCTGGTATTTAATGCATTTGTTTCACGCACCAAACTAAATCATCATGAGGTCTTTGTGTAGCGCTATTAATTATACTGTGGGCTGGAAATTTGTGTGTGAGTGAGTGTGGGTTGGTGGGTGTGGGATGTGTGTATGGGGAAGCACAAACGTAAGAATTTGTTAAGTGCGACTTTATCATTTTATCATGTCTCTTATATTGACTTGCTCCATGCCACTATTCAGAATGAGATTCCTGTCATTCTCATCTTCCGATCCCATCATATCTGACAAAGTTATAGACAGCTCGCAAAATGACTCAAAATGTCTTCAAGATATTGATGCCAACATCATTCATCGTGGTGTGTATGAAAGCCGAGTGATGACATCTTCCTTAATACCCTTCTGATGTGGCACCTTCACACTTGCATGATCCCATCTGCGGGAGATTGTAACGATCTCTACCCTTTTGTTAGACTGAACAACGTGATCAGACTGAAGACGTGGACACAGTGAGCTGCAGCGAACTGTATAGCTTAATAAATAGACCAAGAAGGATTCATTTGGTTCTCACATAAGATGAGCAATGTATTAAATTCATTAGTGTATTTCCGTAATGAAAAATCTTAGGGATAAAAACGTATTCAACAAAAAATATCTATGTTGCGAAAATCGAGGAATATGTCCTTATGCGTTCTGTATTCATTTTATTGATGGACATAAATATTTTTTTTCAATGATAGGATACAGGGAAATTCGAATTTTATATGTGTGTGTATGAAGATAGATATGTAACTGTGTCTATGACCACCACGTTTTGAAACAAAACCTCCATGGGTCAAGAAATGAGGATTTTCCTGAAGATTGTCATGTGGGATAGTGGTGTACAAAATTGAAAAATCATATGTTTTATCAGAAGTGAGCTTGGTTCTTTTCCGAGATTGTTAGAGATAGCAAATCCTTCGAGTTTCTGATAATCCACATGATATTAATTCCACACGTTTAAAATTCTTTCTGTGAATATAAAGAAAGTCCTTCCTTGGTTGTATAATGGACTATGGGTAATCTCTGAAACAGGGACTTGGTGGTACATTTGCTGGACCCAGCAGTATATGGATATTTGTAATCCAGAACAACATAGGGATGGAAACTGTATCTCAAGTCCTGATGCATGTTATGTGTGTTGACGTTTTACGAGGCATGCGACTTGATTGTCAACATGTTGTGTTCGCCACACTGGTCTCGCGAGTCAATAGATACATATCTTAAGTTCACGTGGCCTAAACCCTTTGGTGTATGTGACACCTAACTTTAAGAGTTGAACGTAGCGCTGGCTTGATGTCACCAAGGTGATTGTATCAATGTCAATATTTTAACTGATGGGATGAACCTGACCGTTTATAAAGGCAAGTTCGGCCACCATCCCAGTCTGCAGTGTCTATGAGACACGAGAAAATTTGTGGCACCATGCACTCGATTGGACCCTCTAAAACATTAAAAATAGCCACAGTGAGAAGTGGCTTAATTTTAATCTAGTCAGTTTTAAAATATAAACCTTTCTGTCATTAAACAAGTCTAAAAAACGCTTTCTTGAAAAAAAACTGATTTCTAAAGACAATAATATCAGTTCTTAAGTTTTCTGAGCTGTATCCGAATGCATCATATTAGCATAGGCATATTGTGTTCCCATAGGTTATCGCATAGGTTATTGATACAGATTGAAGTTCTAACCTCGATGAAGTTTAAAAACGTTTTCCTTCTCTGCACCCAGTCTTC
Organism: Haliotis rufescens; assembly: GCF_023055435.1. Classification (NCBI taxonomy): domain Eukaryota; kingdom Metazoa; phylum Mollusca; class Gastropoda; order Lepetellida; family Haliotidae; genus Haliotis; species Haliotis rufescens. The sequence goes on from NW_025963924.1 coordinate 8,095,503, forward strand.
CTGTATTTAATATGGTTAAAAAAAGGATAAATATATCTGAAATTATGAGGCTGGTCCGGCTCAAAAATGATTTCACACACTGGATGAGCCGAGCACTAGCGTAACAGGAACAGTTTACACTGCATTTAAACATTAAGGAATACTTTGAAACGTTGTTTTGAAAATGATCGGCTGTGTTAAAATAGTTGACAACTTGCCCAATTTTAGATCTCTCACTTGATGAATTGCTAAAAAGAGCGAAAAGGGTGTATTTTAACAACTACAAGATAAAAATCTAAATATGAGGAAGCCCGTGACCCTTGATGACCTTTTTACCACATGATCGTACTGCCTTTATCTACATCTCCTGAGAAAGTTAGTCAGACTTGCTCATGTTCAATTATTACCCCAAAAGGCTTCCTGGAATCATCCAAAGTCAAACTCAGCCTTTTGATTTAACTTTAAATTACCAAAATATTTAATGCTGTTATGTACACGCAGTAAGTTCAGTACATGGGAGTCTTGAAATTAACAAAGTCTAGCTCTCATTTATGTAATTATGCAGATCACGTGTGCCAATAAGGGCCCTCATCATATCTTGTCCGGATGTCTCTTCCACACTGAAGTCCACAACAAGCCACACACTTTATTGGAAGCAATGAAGCAAAGACGTGAGTACGCTGGTAACCCCGGCATTAATAGTCCTATTGAAACCACAAGGGTACCTTTCTCCATAATAGGAGACCACCGTTGAGTTCAAGCAGAAACCTTTCTGAAAGGTGTGGGTCCAGATTGGAAGCGGGAGTAGCTTTTCACCAATTATTCCATCATACACATCCATTTAGAAGCGTTTCGTTATTGTTCGTTTACAGTAGGGCAATATAAAGTTAAAATGACGAGTCTCGTTCCGGATATTTATGGCTCATTGCATTTGCTATGATTAGTTCTTAATTGTCTGGTATTAGTATATGCTCACTTTGATGTATGCAAGCAGAGCAATAGAAACTAGTTCATTATAGCGAGTGATTTGGGCTTAGGACCACTTTCGGTTATGTCCCCTTGTGTCAGCGTAAGGTGGGAGGAAAGCTGGAAGTGATACAGGTCTTAAACAATTTACTACTTTGGTGAAACCACGAGCAACCTATTTGTGCTGACCAACCATGAATCGTAATCAGGGCAAATCTTGGATTCAAACCAACGATCAGGGATTCTGGCACACATAAAGTACTCTATACTCAGTTCAGGAATGTCATGATTCGACTCTGATCATAAAGTTATTGTAACATCGCATTAACTGTCAGTCGATTATTCCTCAAACATAAAGAAGTCCTCAAGATATATCATCGTATATTTGCACAATTATACACATTTACATAAGATTCGCTTTAAAACCATATGAAGAAAAAGAAAATTGGGATGTAACAGCAAGCATCACTAGTATACAGTGACGTACAACAATGGTCGGCCTCTGATATGGACGATTGCTACAATATCTAATCAGCATGATATATAGATGTTGGAGAGGTCTTTAATTGTTGGTTTAGAGTATAATATCTGGTATTCATGTAAGAAGCTTATGGAATGGACAACAGGAACATGTTTTTTTCCAAAGAGCTGAGAATATAATTTATTTTCCCGTGATACATAGTAATGCTTTTGACTGTCGTGGGGGACACAGCTAAAAGCTTCTGTAGAAGAGGATGACGGCTTAAGACTAGGAAAAGACAGTTATCCAATAACCGAAATGATTGTCACAAATCCTCGTCATTTATCAAACAATACAAATTGTGTTTCAAGCTGACATTTCAGATAATAAGATTTATTTGTAACATTGTAACAGGTACTAACCTAGGTCCGGATCTGACCTTAAAGGGGCATCTGCGGTAGTGACAACCGCTCTCTAAGTGTTCGGAGCATATACGAGTGATCTGACAGGTCAATAAGAAATCATGACAACACACACATTTCATTGGTTAATGCGGACACGGGTGACGTCATGTAACCAGCCACCCACGTTGGCCGTTTGACAAGGACGTAAGTAAAAATTGTGATAAATATCCATCAAACGATTCAAAGACTTTTCAACAAACGCGTAGGTCTTGGGTTTCAAAACCTACCTGCCATGTCATTTTTACATCTTCATTAAATGATACTATGGAATGTCCATGATTTATCCAACACAGTCCAACAAAAAGATTATAGTTCTGCCCAATTCTGTGGACGAGAACGAAATATGTTTGTCGTGATGAATAAGGGCAGTGAAATTGATGAAAAACCCATAACATGTATCACGGCCCCAATCGTGATCCTGTGGTGTCCGTGAAACTTGGCGGGTCCCATTCAGTGACCCAGATTCTCTGTTGATTGGCATGCCAAGTGTCATTTGCATAAGGCCATCCATATTTTTGGAATGTTTCTCCCCTCAAGCCTTAACTAACTGGAGGGCGGGCGGACGAAATATAACATATTACTTGTCAACAAATGTCTTTCAATAATGAAAAAAAGTTTAAACACTTGTTACTAGAATCTAGTCTGTGAATAAATTTATGATGTAGATCGAGTCGGTATGCTTCAGAAACGAATTTTTAATAATCAACTGAAGAAAGATTAAGTTGACCTGGTTCTTTTGTGACGGAGCAATGGTAGATCTAGTAGCATTTCTTTTATTTGATTGGTGCAGCAATTTTCCACAGCGGGAGGAAAAATTGAGACACGAAATGAAATTTTATATCATTTCACGTCGAAATGGAGATAAATAAAATACGGACAGCCTCCCATACTTCGAAACGATATTCAGATGAATATTTGTTCACATTAATTCTGCCATGTGCGTGACCATGGATTTCAACATTATTTTCATCAAGCTTATTCAGGTCGCTGGCTACACAGATCATCCTCTGTGGGAAAGTATTTCGGCATGAACACATGTTTGGTCTCGAAGCTCTAAGCAGCAATGTTTCTCTCAGATGCATGTTTTCTCCATCCATTACAAGCATCTGTGATAATGTCAATGCATCGACAATCTTCCTGGTCAGTTGATTTCAACAATGTAATACACACAGCCTCATTAACGGCGTCATCACAAGATTCCATACCCATCCACGTGATCAGGGTCACGACTTTGGGATGAATTCATAAATTAATTTGCATTTTTAGAAATGAAATGTTTTTGTGAATACTATTTTTTTAAAAAGCATCGTGAACATTTTTTGATTGCACTGCGGATTTACGTTCTGAAACTTTTTGTTTTCCCCCTTTCTGACCACGCGATCTCCTAGCAACCACGCCCCTTGAGCGCATCCGAATTGGTATTGCTGCTTACATCTGTCAAGAACTATGCAAGTTCGCTAGTCTTCAATATGAGCGGGGCGGTCGGGTAGCCTAGTGGTTAAAGCGTTCGCTCGTCACGCCGAAGACCCAGGTTCGATTCCCGACATGGGTACAATGTGTGAAGCCCATTTCTGGTGTCCCCCGCCGTGATATTGCAGGAATATTGCTAAAAGCGACGTAAAACCATGCTCACTCACTCATTCAATATTAGCAACAAAACATTTTCATGTGAAGCTTAATATATATGACGGAGAGTTGTTCGAGATGATCAGGAAGCCTTTGGTCATTTCGATTATGACATTGGTGACTTTATGGTGGAGACAGTTCCAATTCAAGATGACATCATTCCGTTCGTCAACTCGAATCGACAAGATGGCGCCTCTCTTCCCGCCTTTGCAAGTGCAACAGAAACTTTGACAACTTCAGTGCCGATTCTTGGGATTAGTGAATCAGTGTCACAGCGATATTTTATTGTGGAACCAGGGGAAGCTGAATATGTATGTTCACACTTCTTTTGTCAACCATGCGTGACACAACACAGGCAATCGCACTTAGTCTGACACCATGTTGCAGAAATTCGTCGATTCGAAAACCGTGTTGCCAATACTTCTGGACTGAGCCAAATGGACGAAGTATTTGGAGAGATCGTAGATACTCGGACTTGAAGAAACGGATATTAAACGTTGAAGCAGATAAAGGATTGGGATCCTAGATTGTATTTTAAAATTTGTGCGCGATGTGTATCCAAATCCCCCGAAAAATCATACATTGGACAAGTGTGGATCTAACGTTTTGTGTGTGAAAATTCTATGAAAGAAAATGAAATCCATAATTAAAGTTGTCTTGGAATATGTGTGTATTGGAGTTTTCGTTTATCGTAAGTACAATATCATCTGGATACGCCCAATGTAAGTCAAAACATTTTTTTTATGTTTCGTTATTTTTTTTATCAGTTGCGTGCATTGTTATGTTGATACACGTGACACATTCATACATTGTAGTCAAACTAAGAAATATTCTGGTGCTTCAAATTAGGCCCCTTCCTAAACACTAGTTGAAAAATCTGTGTAATAATTTAAGTTTAATAAATATGATCTGATTATTGTGTGGTATAAGATCCAACTGTTGAATGCAAATGACCAAAACTAAACAAATATCTGTAATTTTCGGATTGACCTGAAAGAATCTTGTCGTCAATTTCGTATTTATGTATCGTTACTGTAACATTAACCGAAACTGTTGTTCTGATGCTGTTCTGCCGTAAAAATATACAACACAATACACTTTGACCACAAATGCATTGAATGTGTCACATGCTTTGCTATTTATAGCACAACCGTCAATAAGCTCCGCCCACTGTGATCGATGCAGACGCCAAACACGATCGATTCGATTTCTATTATGATAAAACTACAGAAAATATATTGACTTATATCTAGATATGAAGCCATTTGTGGTATACAGGGTTTGTCATTGAAGTTGATACGAAGTTTGATATTTCAACTAATTTAGCTTTTTTCGATGAAGCAGACCGGGTCCTGGCACGGTTAAGGGGTGCAATCTTTTACCATGAATAGTGTTCTATATTAGGTCAGAATGTACACAAAGTCATCGCTAAGGTTCAGCAGTGGGGAGAAACTCAAATCTAAAATCAATGATCTATGATTAACATTTCATTAGCTAATTGGACATCAACATCTGCCATGGGACCATATGACAATTAACAAACAATAGAGGGCAACATTTAGTCTCCGTGAAAATTAAATTGAATGGAGTACATTCCGCTGATAAAACATAACATTTGCTAAATTGGTAATTACTTGACTCGGAATCGTTGAAGGTCTTACTGCCAGAAACAAGGTTAAAGTGAACCATGTCTTGACGTCACAGCATGACGTTTGAGATGTTAGAGTGAGACTCATTTTTATTGACCCATGTTGACGTCATTATTCAACCTATCAATGAAACTTTGCTGACGGGGTTAAAGAACATTAAAATCAAACTAATAAAATTAGGTTCCTGATGAGCTGATAGGGTTAGAAGATACTAAAACGTCCCGATGAAGAGAAACACAACTATGCTCTGACTCATAGCAAATGTAATAGACCCTTTGAAGTAAAACGAGGCAATTCATAATAACACACACCTGATTTTCCCTCATAACGTTCAAGATTTGTGAGCATTCTATCATAGCTCGGTAGCTGTTGCAATAAAACGGCATCTTTTAGCGTCCCTATACATATCACAGGCGATGGTAACGATTGTTCTCAGCACTGCGATATGGATCCTCTGTGCCATATCATACCATAAAAGACGATGCTTGCTCCTTGGAAATCTCATGAAAATACACACATCTTAGCACCAATATTGCAATGGCCTGTGTCAAGACAAATGGAATCAAAATTAGATTATTGAGATGGCAATCAGCTTAATGTCTCGATTACTACACAATAAAAATGTCACTGTTAGCCCTTTATTGAATACAATCTGTTTCTGGGAAGATAGCTGTGCATTTGACCTATGTGAATTTCGCACACGGCCGCTAAGACAGCATCTGCTCATGGCAGTGACATATTCATGAAACAGCAATCACAGAGCCTTGAAACACTAAAACATGTAAGCACTGCGTTTATGTTAGTGATTTCAACGCAGTTATTATCAGTGTTAGGATAGTAATATTCAATTAAAAAATATTACCTTGTTCATCGGAGTGAGTGAGTGAGTATGGTTTAACGCTGCTTTGAATAATATTCCAGCAATATCACAGCGGGGGAAACCGAGAAATGGGCTTCACACATTGTACCCATGTGGGGAATGGAACCCGGGTCTTCGGCGTGACCATCCAGCGCTTTAACCACTAGGCTACGCCATTGCCCCCCATCGGGGAACGATTCGAACATGCGTTCGCAGCTTCATGACGTAAAATACTGTTTACATCTTATGGTTGTGTAAAGAGCTATAATATTTTGATCGCTCTTGAAGGTGAATGGAAGCATTGAAATGAATGAATGGACAAATGTGATACTTAACATGTGTTTCCTTCTTCATTACATATTAAAGTCAACGCATGACAGAATCTAGTCTCGATTATCCGACGATAACAGTTTCCATTGGGTGTACAAGGCAAGATAGCGGAGAAAAATGGGAATGAATCAGTGATGACACAAGGTCTTCGCTAAAGAGTTAACATCCTCTGCCCTTCCGGCATCTTCCGTCACTCACACAATTTGAATAAAGGGTATTGTTTGTTTCCGGACACCGCGCACTATATAGCTAGTACCATTGCCATGCGATGGCGGCTGTGATGAACAAGAAATCCTGTCACACCATTACTGATTTTGTTGAAACAAATAACGTACAAATGTAGAGATTTTAAAACACAAATTACGGTGTTAGCAGATTTCTAATGAAGTTTAATTTTGAAATAGAATTTCAGTTTCTATTAAGCATTTGTTATCACTTTTAAAAGTGCAACTACATTCTCAAAAACGAAGGTATTTGTCTTTGCATTACATGATCATCAAGAGAATTTCTATACAATATTTCAATTACACACGCTGGTTTAGAGCTGCCATGTTAACATACAGGCAACCACTGGGTAACAAACATAACATTAGTACTGTGACATGGGACGGAATGACCACCGACAGACTGGAAGAACACGTATTACCATAACAATCGAATAAAGCAGACAGCGGAAACACCGAATTTGATAAACCATCTAATTCTACTGGGAGCTAAATGAAGTATTCATTGAAACATATCCGGTCCCTTGTGGATACCAATTTATCTTCAGTCTGTCAAGTTGGAAAGTTCTCTGGGTCATCACGACCCTTTAACAGAACATCACATAGACAGCTTAACAAACGTAAAGTCGAGATTCTGAAATTTTACCCCCAAAGGGGACACGACGAATAAGTGCAATCCTTGGAATCTTATTTTATCCTTACTTATTACATTTTCCTAGCACCACAATCAACGCTTTTAGTGTGTTTCCACATGCGTCTTCAGTGTTAGTATAGTGTTCAGCCGCTTTCAGCAATATCCCAGCAACAGCAAGGCGTGGGACACCAGAAATGAGCTTCACACATTGTACCCATGTGGGGAATAGAAGCCGGTTATTCGGCATAACGAGCGAACGCTGATGAAGGGAAAACAAATAAGGCGTCTGGTGTAAGAAGCATATTATTTATTATTAGATTTCCTCTGTATGGATCTCACAAGGCACTGGTAATGAGAAACTATTTTCAAATACATTTAAACAAAGATTATTAGATATATTTCAGCAAACCGGGCACCAACAAGTTTCCACTTCACACTATCTCAAGCATTATGCTGGTATCAAATCATTGTTACAACCAGAAAAATATTTAGGTTTTTCACAAGATAAATCTCTATTGAGAGGTCTTTGTAAATTAAGAATATATAAATAATTTCCTTGCCAATAAATGTCGTAGAACCAAAGATAGTGATTTTGTAAATTGCATATGTGTATCAACCAGGAGATTGAAGACGAGTTTCGTGTTCTTTTTATATGTGAAAAATAAAAAACGTTGAGATCAAAGTTTCTATCCACTTTAGATATTACACACAAAGACAGTTAATTACTTAATGATCAATTTTGTTGAATTCGACCTATGAAGATGTAATCAAATCTTTAGCAATGCATTTGAAACATGTATTTAGACTCAGGTGAATATGTTATACAATGTTCAAGATCACGTTGATTTTTATGTATCTGTTAAAACTGAATTGTACTATGGGTCATATGGCCTTGCAGACTGAATAAACTGTCTGTCTGTCTGCGAACGCTTTATGAACTTGGCTCACCAGCCCCCGTATTTAAAAGGGGCTAAAATTGTGACCTGTGGTATCACAATACGTACATATCCCGTTGAGTGTTGCGGTCAGTCCAGCTACTTGTGGTTCTCAAAACGCTTTTGTGCGACTTATATATGATTATCCATGGTTCAGACTAAAATATTTGCGTCATACAGATGCAATGTTGCTGAGTAGGGCGTTACAGAACAACCCAGCAAACAAACTTTAATAATATTAATTTATTTGCTGAGCTTCTGTACTATTATTTAAGAAATAAACGACGAGTGGGAGTTGTTTATTTCTTATATGAGATATCATCATTATCTACAGCCTCTTTAAGGATGACGATAAATTTTACAAGCCTTAAACATGTTTACCCGTATTTAAATAATGATGGCTACCTCAATAGAATCCGACTTCGGTAATGTCGGACAAATCCATTTTATACACAGGTGGGTATTTCCCGCATATTCTCACAACCCTCCCTTCGATTACCTGAATCTTTTCTCCAAATACAGATTGTCATATCTCTCCCGCTTTGGGATGCTATCGTTCGGCCACCGCGTTTATCTGCGTAGCCCAGCTACTTGTGTTGGGAACAACTCACAAAACACTTCCCTCTCACAAATATCGTCGTCATATACGACGTCATCAAGTTGCGAGCGCGTGTTCGATTCTCCAGAAATGACGTCATGATAGAACAATCTTTTATTGTCAAATAAACAAAGCTTCGTTCTTCATAGTTCTCTGAGATTTATTGCGTAGCTATCTTATATATAGATATGTGCTAACAAACCCAGATTCGTGTCCTATAGCCATGCTGTCCTGGGTTCGAAACTTAAACTCGACCGGGTATAATCATTAGTTTGTCTGTACCCTTGGTTTCACTTGTCAATAACGTCCATAACGTCTTCGCAAGTGAAGCGCTCATGCTGTGCGTTAACTGAAATTCTTTTCAAAGTGGTATTGGTTGATCAGGCTTTGATGGTAAACATGAGGAAGGCATTCCCTATTTTGAGGCCCGTGAAGTTCCGGGGTCGAATAGGTCTTCAGCAACCCATGCTTGCCGTAAAAGGCGACTATGCTTGTCGTAAGAGGCGACTAACGGGATCGGGTGGTCAGGCTCGCTGATTTGGTTGATGCATATCATCGATCCCCATTGCGTGGATCGATGCTCATGATATCAATCACTGGATTGTCTGGTCCAGACTCGATTTTACAGACCACCGTCATATAGCTGGAATATTGCTGAGTGTGGCGTAAAACAAAAACCAACCCTATTTTGACTTGTACCATATATTCCCGTGTTTTCCTTAAGTTTAAATTGACTTGCCTTTGCATGTGTTTGTGACGTGTGCCCCTGATAAAGCCCACCTTTTCGCAAATACTTGGTATCATCACTATTTGATATTGACTCATAGGCACATGCCTATGATATAGTCGGAGTCGTACTAATGATTAAGGAATTGTTTTTTGTCACTTATTTACACCATCACATCAACTTCTTTGTATGATTGTCCCTGAAATAAATTTTGCACATTTAGTATATCCATTGCATAACATGGATAGGTATTATCCAGAAAGCAAAACCTTTACTGATGACCAGTCACAACTGGATCACCCCTTCAGGACTATTCGGTTCTTGACCATTAATCTTGCCTTTGATGTATAAATAAGCTTGGACACATTGTGGGTGTAATGATAAAATGATGTCTGACCAAACGCTTCAAATCTTGTTTATTAAATTGCAGAAAGCCAATCATATATTATTTAAACCATTCTAATTAGAGTGGTCCCCAAAAGAACGTTGCGTGGTATAATTGTATAGTCATATTAGAAAGACTCCCCAGCACAATATTGGTGACCTAAGTGCTAAAAGTGTGGCATCATAGCTGACAGTGTGGATCGGCATGCGCGTGCATGCGTGCGTGGGTGCGTGCGTGCGTGCGTGAGTGACTAGCCCATTCTCATGACGGTTTATGCTTACTCCGAGCACCAGAATGTGTGTGTGTGTGTGTGTGTGTGTGTGTGTATGTGTGTGTGTGTCCGAGCAAAAATTGTATGTTTTGAAATGGACACATACCACATTTCCCCTTACCCTTTCCACAGCCCAAGGGGACACGGGTGGCCCAGTCGTCTAGGGCGCCGCGATTCGCTGTGCAGAATTGCGTCCCTTGGGCACGCCAGAAACCTATGATTGTGGGTTCGAATCCCGGTTCGCCCCGATTAAGTTTCAAGGTTTGTCAGCACCATACCTGTGCTCGTAGGTTTCACCGAAGTGGTAAACGTCTGAGACCTGCATCACTTCGGGCTTTCCTCCCACAATAAGCTGACACGCCGTGATATAACTGGAATACTGTTAAAAGCGGCGTTAAACCAAACTCACTCACTCACTCACTCCACAGCCCAAACACCCCACAACATAAAACAGTCGGTGCCGAGTGCACCAAGTAACGGCGCGAGTACTTACATCATGGAACACTATCAACCACTCCCTCATCACTATATACAACAGCACGCGCCAGGCACGTATGTCCCACACATGATAAATTGAAAGATGTCATCAGTCGAAGTGAGAAGGTCACTCCATCAATAACAGCCCAAGCTTTGCCTTCGGGAAAGGGTTTAGCGGTCGTAATAGATTGTCCTCTTTGACATGGTCACTTATTTTAATTAAAGCAATATCCCCATTAATTGATTACCGCTTGTACGTCCAGTACCATCCATTACATGTTGGGCGCTGTTTTCCAGATTCACGTAGCTGTATCGTTTCTAATTGATGGTCGTGTGTTCGAAAGTAGACTTAAGAAAATATTGTTTAACGAAGCGGTATTGCGGGCTCAGGGGTTTGAATCAATACTAACAAGGGTGAACAAATCTTCAAAATACAATAAAAAGGACAAACGGTCTAACCTCAATTCCACGGACCGTGTCCCATGAAAAATGCTGTTGTACTCTCCAATCATGCCAGCCACAGTGCCTGTAGTCCTGTCGTCACCACCTTATCTGTGGGTTTCAACGCTGTTAACGGTTCATTATAAACTTCGGGCGGTCGGGTAGCCCCTAGTGGATTAAGCGTTCGCTCGTCACGCCGAAAACCCGGGTTCGATTGCCGACATGCATGGGTACAATGTGTGAAGCCCATTTCTGGTGCCCCTCCCGCCGTGATATTGCTGGAATATTGCTAAAAGCGCCGTAAAATCGTACTTACTCACTCACTATAAACGTGTGACTGTGCTCTAACACAACACAACAAGGCGTTAATAGGTACACTCAAGGTCACGAATAAATGCAGAACAGCTTGTCGTTCCGTTCGATTCTTTTGAAGTTAGGATTAAATGTGTGGGTTTTGTGGCGAAACAGAAGACTTCTGAATAGCCTCTTGTTTCATGAGGTCCACTCAATGGTTTTATAATTAAGGTGGGGCAAAGACTGACGTGTAACTGCCCATGTCTTGAAATGTTCTGAACCAAGAACATGTAGCAACACTGCCATGGGTTTTAAGTAAAACAAACCGTGGTGAAGTGGATAAGAGAGTGAAAGGTCGGTGGTTCGATCCCCGGTCGCGTACATACCAAAAAGACGTTAGGATATTGAACTTGTTGTTACTGTGCCTTGCGCTCGGTATTAATATCATCATAGAATGAATGGTCGGCTCCGAGACAGTATACTGTTGTGACTGAGTGAGGTGCCCATGTATGTACAACTGCAGCATGGTGTCTCAGTGGGCAAACACTATAAACCCGGCATAAGTCTGGACTGGTACAAGGAGCCATTCAAGTTGCTATCTAAGTGCTATAGTATAACAATTAACGCAACATTCAACCATTTCAACTCACCTTAAATGAAAGTCTAGGACTAAGGAAAATAATAAATACATTGTTGGTTGTGAAAAGAGCCTTACAATCGAACTAATCAACTTTTCCTGGCCATGCTGGCACATCGTGGAACACAGTTATTGATTCAAACCATTATGGGTTAGGTAAATATATGAAAACACACGAAGTCGCATCTGTAGCATTTGCAAATTGTACTAAAAACAACGATTCACGTTATATTTCTATTTTTAGGGTAAGTTTTGAGTAAATACAGCCAGAAGTAGACTTGATTAAACTCTTACGTACAAACAACACCTTGTGATGACAAACCACTTAAGTCGAAATAAGTCTTAGATTCGAACATGAAATTATTTAAACACACAGAATGGTTTTATCAACAGAAAGGACATGCTTGTCCATTTTTGCTATTAACAAATACAACGGTATCCTCTTGGCGGGGCTACAAGATTTACCAGATATGTTTTCTTCTTCAGACATTGCTTCAGTGAATCTTGGTATGCCCCATTTATCCTGGGCCGAGACACAGTTTGGAATAATGACTGATAACATCAAAGCAAGGTAACACACGTGTTTTCACACATATCGAATGGCCATGTGGTCCAAGATAAACTTGATTTAAGTTAATGGGAAACTAAATGAAGCATACGTGTTATGTGCGTTTCATTCGCCCAGCAACCTTTCTAACCCCATATGCAACATCAAAGACTATCACTGATGATGTATGTTGACAGTTGAAGTTCAGCAAATCCTATGTTATACGCTTCACGAATGAAGTGTATATCTCGATGCGTGAAGAATTAAGTTTTTTTCTGGTTGTTGGGGAAATACAAACCTTCTGATGCTCGGTTCATATACAGTAAACTACGGTTATTACGAACTCGAACGGACCACTAATTTTATTTCGTTGTAGCCGTGGTTCGTTATATGCATATATACAGCATAACCACAGCAAATAGTCGGGACAGAAAAGTAAGTTCGTTATATCCGTCAGTTCGTTATAAGCGTGTTCGTTATAGCCGTAGTTTACTGTAATCCGTGTGATACATGAAGTATGTTATAATTCATATATAGCATATAAGGCGGAGGACCCAGGTTAAAAAAAATGGCTCATCTTGGTACAAATCAGAACAGTCATGGAATTATTTGTGCATTTGCTGAACGACAAAACATCTCAAATGTGAAGTTGGAGCGAGATCGATGTGTTATAGATAACATTACCAGTGCTCGCGAACGTCGATTAAGCCCAATGTTACATCTCTGATTACACCTCTGATTACATTTTGGACACCATTTACAGCCACTTCGCTGACACTTTTACACTGATTGCCTGGATCAATCAGACACAGATTCAAGGAATTGGGCTGCACAAATTTGAATTTTACCCCTCATTCAACAAGCCTTCTGTACGCGACACACAAAATCAACTCCACATCAACACCGCGACTAAAGATACTCCTCGAGTAGTCTCTGTCTGAATTAAGTTTGTCCAAATGCCTCCTCGTTGAGACAGTGGCAGGGTCTTCTGGGTTCAACAGCCTTTCATTGTGACCTACTCTGACACTTTCATCATGTAAATGCCAAATGAAACACAGATGTTCAAAGTCAAAATGAAAACAGTCAACATAGAAACGGCATTGCATTACACATAAATCACGAATATGGTAGTAAGTGCGTTGTGCATTGTATATGATGCCTCTTTATTGTATGAATGAAAGGGACAATATCGACATGCATAAATAAATGTCATAAATGCAATTTATAAGCTGTATGAAGTAAATTATTGTTATTTTGCTGGTGAGTGAGATTTCAAAGTTTGTCAGTGTTCGAAAAATCAAGAGCCATTTAGTTCTAATTTTTAATTTAATAGATTATCACCTACAGCATTTAGTTTGTCAGGAACGTTTTTTGCGTGGATGGCATCTAAAAAAATATCCACTTTTTAACAATCATTTCTCCTGATTGGCTTTGTCTTAACGGCGCAAGGAAATAGATTACGATTGTTAAATTTGTTAAATGACATGGAAAGAAGACGCATTGCATTGTTGGGTGGTTTCAAAGAAGCTCACTCAGAATGTCCTTCACAGTTTAACAATTCCTCAGTGTATCGTGATCAAGTCTGCAGGGGGATGAGCAGTGTTTCACCCCAATTTTAGCCATATTCCAGGCCCAAAATGGCAGGGGCATCACGAAATGGGCTTCATACATACAGTGTACTCAGTTGGAGATTCGAATCCAGATCTCATTCATTGGTAATGAATTACCCTAACACCCCCTGATCAAATCAACCATGTGCCATCAGTCACGACATGACAGATTAACTATAGTAATATGAAAGAATCGGGTGTTCATTAACTTCTTTGAGTAGCATATATCGTGAAATGCTGACCGAAGGTTGTTGTTTTTTTATATCTCAAACAGACTCCTGTTCTATGACCGACATTAATGACCTGCAGTTATTTTTCAGTTACCACATTTTGTCACGTCACAGTGAGAGTCTGAATGTAATCGATCAATAATCTATTAGCCTTGACACTTGAGACCTACATTTAACACAAATGAAGTCGATGCACTGTCACTGAAGTGATTGCATTAGGTGTAAATCTGATATATGCTGTGCTTCCTTTCACTCCGCACCTATTAAATGAAATCATGTGGTGCCCAAGGGACATACAAAATTATATGAAAAACATTAAGCATGATTTGTTGTGTGAAAGGTAGTAATGAGATACCAACGAGGAGTCCAGGGCAACAGGTGGTGGTACTTAGTTTTTGATATTATTACACCATGAAAAACCTTATGACTTGTCACACTTAATGTCTCCAAGTGATTATTACTGTAAAGGGAGCTGTTTTCTTTTTTCTTCTTCTTGTCTTCTTCTTGTTTTTGTGTTATTGTTATTTTTTGGTTTGCATTTTTTTGTGGGGGTTTGTATGTTAAAAGTATTTTGATCCAAAACGTACTGGGGTAAATATCACACTCTTTGTATTCTATCCCCATGTGATATAGTCGTATGTGTATGGTACTAGACAATATACTCACATCTAGGAGGAGTTCAGGACAGGGTGCTTCTGTTGAATGAAACCACAGGTAAGTATTGCTGAGGAATTATGTATACAATTGTATGTATGTGTAATTATATATGCAGGTTTGCATTTGTATTTGTGCACTTGTATTTTTGTATTTATGTGTATATACAAGTAAAGTGTGTCCATATAGGCATTTGATGTATGTTTATGTTACCCTTGCAAACATTATGTTACAAAATATGTTTATGTTTTTCATGTAAATATATTTCTCTTTGTTACTTTAATATATTACTTTATCATCAATGTCTGTACATATACATGTAAGGGCCACCAAAGTTGGATAACTTTTGCCCAATCCCGTTGACAATATATGTCAATAAAATATGTTTAAAACAAACAAGTATTACGAGTTGGTATAACCCTTCTGAAATATACATGGATGACTACCAAGCGAGGGCTTGGGAAGCTCAGAGAACAATGCAATGCTTGCAATACGCCAAGGGCCTAATGATTGTAGCCCATTCTATGAATGATATAGCTAGAACAATGTTTAATAGTGATGAACAACTCCGTCAGGGACTACTGGAGTGAGATTCCCACTGTACTCAATGCAGATACGTTCAAACAGACTCATTGCATAAAGTTTTAAAATTTATTTTCAAGCCACCATCTGGGGATGAAGTTATCTTGACATTATTGTAGATTGACAAACTTGACAGGTTGAGCCATGCAATTTGACACTTTTTGGAAATGTCCATTACAATTAATGTGATGACCCCACTGAATATAATGTTACTGACACGATAAATCCCGCCATGATACCTTTATGAAGTGTTCTGCAATAAGCAGACAAAACCTTACGAGAAACGATAGTTTTCTTCCACAACAGCAAAAGAAAGTCGGATAAACGTAAAGATCAACATTTTTAATATTCAAACATAAAAACACTGAATCTGTATCATTAAATCTGGACCATAACCTAGGTGTGGAAGGAACGATTGTTTTTCTGATTGTGCTGTTCGTCGTTTTAAATTTCCTGCCTGCGGGGACTCTTTTGTTTTTTGCACAGCGAATCCAAGTTTACTGTAAGATCATATATATTTTTGTTTTCTCTCTCTCTCCAAAGTAACATTATTACTAATTTAAACATTAATAAAAACATTCATCCAAAAATGAGAAGGTGATAACTGTTAATGTTTATGAATAGTTCATGATATGAACATGCATATTTCTTGAACCTGGCCTTGTCCTTCATGCTTGACAATAAGGAAATAAAATGGCCGGGGTATTTCACTTATATGTAATATGTTGCTATTATGGCGGCTATCTTTATCCCGACACCAAGTAAACACAACTTCTTCAAACCTGACCTTATCAGTTACTTGTTCATAGGTTAGGGGTGGATGATGTTCATGTCGACATCATGGACGTCTGCAAGGTACATGTATTGCAATCAAGCATTAATCAGGGACATTAGCAGTGTATGATCAATCGACGCCGTCTGGGTACGATAGAATATATTCAGAGTGGTGTACACAGGTCTACTGGTTGCCACCCCGTAAATAATCATATACAGCAATTCTTAACTAACGATCTTCCAGTTCACAGAATGATTCAGTGTTGATCTTTAGAACAAACCCAGTGCATGTTGTGACAGTCTGATACTGCTTGTCAGACTTCTGAAACAAAGGGATGCCTGGATTTTACTTTAGACTAACAATGCATCTCACTTTCAGTGATCAGTGTGTTACCAACCAGTGTGTACCAACAAATATATCTTTTATACGTAAATGAAATTATTTTCTACTATAATCCCAGATATGTTGATAAGAAATCGAACCAAACACGGCACTGTCCCAACGTTGACAGAGTGTAGTTAATGGTATGGATTGTTAGGTTCCATGACCCTCAGATAGCGCACGCATCATTCACGATCAAGTCATCAAAACCAGTACGTCAGAAGTCTAGACACTGGTGGACAGATTATCAGACTAACGAATACCAGATCCTGAACTTGATTCTCTACATGCGTAATATGATCTTGATAAAGGTTGTTCCCCGTGGTCCTATTCGGAGAATCAAGTCTGAGCAGGAATAATGATGATTATAATAAATATAATTATAAAATGTGTGATTTTGCCTCCAAATGTAAATATGAAATGTAGAATATGCAATGATTTTAATGAGACTATCCAACACTTTGTCAGTTGATGTCTAGCTGTGGCACAAACACAGTATCTTAAGCGACATGATGGCGTGACGCGATCATCTTATAATTATTACCGTCTTCGCCATGTTTCTGGCTTTGACACAGAGGTCCATACATGGTACGACCCAGAATATGTAGACGGCGTCATGGAAAAGGACAAATACAATATTCTTTGGAATAGGTCCGTATACAGCCTTAAACTTATCCAGGCCAACAAACCTCATCTTGTCCTTTTTGATAAGTCCAATGAAATCATTTAAATCATTGCATTTTCTGTCCCTTTTGACACTAATGTGATTGAGAAGATTCAGGGAAAACATTGCAAATATGCATACCTCGTGTTCGAAACGTCACGCTTGCATCCTAAGTACCAAATTGTCCGACTCCCCATTGTTCTTGGTGCCTTAGGTTTGGTACCTCCCAATCTGACATTGGGAGAGTACCCGGGTTTGCTACCAGGAATACAGCCCTTCTGACAATCTGGGTAATGCAGAAGGTTGCAGTGTTGGGGAGTCTTCACATTCTCCGAAAAGGTATGGATGGGTTTGACTAGGCAGCCCTTCCTGGGAGAAGTCCCATTCGCTGTCTGGGCTGCGTGTAGAGGGGGCAAGGGCCCTGAGCTGATGATAAGCCTAACCTGCCTGACAGTGCCAGGATCACCCAAACCCTCTTTGCTGCATTTTTAAAATTTTTAATCTGCACGTACATAATGATAATAATAATAATAATAATAATAATAATAATAATAATAATAAAGCGCCACCTTACAAATGGGCCGTGCTCGTAGCTCATATGCTGATGTTTATTTGTTTGTTGATTAACGCCGCACTCAGCAGTATTCCAGCTTAATGACGGCGATATGTAAATAATCGAAACAGGACCAGACAATTCAGTGATTGCCATCATGAGCATCGGTCCACTCAATTAGGATACGATGACATGCATTAACCAAGTCAGCGAGCCTGACCACCCGATCCCATTAATCGCCTTTTACGACAAGACCTCTTCTACTAGGTGAGATGAGGTGGCACTCAAAATTATTACGCATATATAGTGACGTGCATGCACGTCCGTGTGTGTGCGAGCGTGCGCCTGCTTGTACTAGTCCGGACTAATTAATACCGGTTTTTATAAGTGCTAGCCCACTGATGTCGCAATGTAACAGGAATACCGCACTGAGAAACAATATACTGAAACCGATCCGACAACTCCTTGTTATCCTTTTATGCCTAGCACTAGACAGGGTAACAACAAGTACCATCTTTTAACGTATTTTCGGTTGACGCAGCCGTGGATCGTACCCCGAAATCCGGGCAGACGCTCTATACACAAGACCACGGATTCGGTTTTAATATATTAGAAGAAAATATAATGCAGCGATTCGTTCTCAGCGACGTCAGTGTCATTTATAGATTTCCTGTTCACATTTAACAAATAATCTTCCGTCATAAGTATAGATCATTGCTGATAACAGAAATAACCGTACTCATTGTACTGAAAAGAGTTATTTTACTAATCACATATATGATAAATGACAAACAAAACTGTTCAAAGACAAAATGTACTTACAATTTACTTTCAAAAGATTTCATTTATTTCTGTAACCATATATGTATGCATTTCTTTCCACTTCGTTCCCAACACAAGATCATATACCACGTTCCTTTTGAGACACTGAACATAATTATCCTTGAATTTGAGTAATCACGAAGGTTGTAGAGCATATATATGTACTCAACAACAAAAGTTCCTGTGAAACCAATATTTTAGTGTATTTTCAAACAAGTAAATTTTCAAACCAAAACGCAAGTGGTACAGAAAAAGCATGCATTCCTTGCAAAAGTTTACTTTTATGCAAGCCCCATGCAGTTCACTACCGAAGAATGGGTATAAAAGCATGTGCGTTAACGGGATTCCATATGCATTGTTTAGCATCTCGCTGACAACAACCACTCAGAAAAACAACAAAATTACGCAATTATTCCAGATTACGAAATGCCACGCCTGTCCGAAAATGAGCGTCTGCGAGCCATTGGTATGCTTGAAGCAGGATCGAGTCAAAGTGATGTTGCAAGACAATGTAACGTCCACAGAAACACCATTTGGACACCACCAGATGAAAGCAGTCAGAGACCATCCCCGGAGTGGCAAGCCATGCGTAACCAATAATCGACAAGGCAACTGGATTCGAACAACACACCTACGTAATCGATTCAAGCCAGCAACAGTTACTGCAAGAAGCATCCCTGGCCTTCGACGAATATCTTCACAAAGCGTACGTCGTCGCCTAAGATGTGCAGGGATTGTCGCCAGAAGACCCGACAGACGTCCCATTTTGACAGGAAACCACCGTCAAGCACGTCTACAGTGGTGCAGACAGCGTCTACGCTGGACGGCCATGCAGTGGGGACAAGTTCTATTCACTGACGAGTCTCGTTTTCACCTCAGCCACAGCGATGGACGGATTCGAGTGTACCGACGTCGAGGTGAACGTTACGTCAATCATTGTGTCATGGAAGAAGATCGGGTCGGGGGCGGCAGCGTTATGGTATGGGGTGGGATTACAGCAAGACAGAGGACCCGTTTGATAGTGGTAGAGGGAAATCTCAATGGACAGCGCTACTGCGACGAGATCATCGGCCCTGTTGTTCTACCGTTTTTGCGTCGTCATGGCCCAGGCATTACCTTTCAACATGACAACGCCCGACCTCATATGGCCCGATTGTTCAGGATTCTCTTCAACAAAACAACGTGAATGTCATCCCCTGGCCGGCTCGCTCCCCTGATCTCTCACCAATCGAGCACTTGTGGGATGAGATGGATCGGCGCCTTCGACGTCAACCAGGATTTCGAAATATGCCCCAGCAGATATGGAAAGATATCCCACAGGACTTTGTGCGACGCCTGGTCCATTCCATGAGACGAAGATGTGTTGCATGCATCGCAACCAGAGGTGGACACACACGCTATTGATTCGTAAATGGACATTTTGGCATGTTCATGTTTTTTTTATGAAATCACGCATTTTCTGAAGTCAGTATGGCAAATTAAACCATTTGAACACTAACGGGAGTCTTTTATCTGTTGCAAACCGAAATTGTTTCAGATTTGGTAAAAAACATAACTTTGCATTAAATCTTATTCAATGTCACAGGAACTTTTGTTGTTCAGTATAGTTGACAATAAACTTGATTATACTGGGATAGATTGATTTATTTCAGATCATATATATACATGTTTACATGCAATGGGTTACTTCCATCCAACACAACGTGCAGACATAGAGGCGCATGGAGTCAGAGAATGTCATTGGAACGGAAAAAGATGATTATCGCTGCTTCCAAAATGCATGATTCATTTGATTCTCCAGCATTAATAAAACTCATGGCCAGTGCTACTTGTTAGAAGATCAAATATACAATAATAAAGAACATCCCACGAAATATCCCGAATCTACGTATTTGTGACATATTAGAAATAAACTGATAAGGTGCAATAATTAATGAGCTTCCATTCAACAACTTGTCAAAAAGTAATAATTGGACATCCCTGGGTGAGTGGATTTACCGTCGCTTTAACAACATTGCAGACGTAACAAAATATCTATAGGATATTACACGAGATTCAATTTAATATCATATCTAAACCGGAGTAAAACAATTACAGTTTGCCCGAGGTTGTAAGAGGAACATAAACTTCTTATCAGCTTGAAGCGAGTGTAATATTTCACGTATTACCACAGACGCAATTTAAAGAGGAATCAACAAAAACGGACAGTTCCAGTTCGTCTATACATCAATTGAGAAAAGGTTTACGGTTGCAATATCTGTTAAGCAAACATACCATAGAGGAAGTTAGTGAAGTCATGGGGCTTCAAAAATAGTTTCCCGTTCATTTTGTTTCTGCAGTACAGGTACACGACAGAGTTATATGCTGTTGTCAAATTGAAAAGGCTGCATTAGTGTTTCAATAATACCGTAACGCATTATAATAACTTGGAAAACGCTAATTTAATTATTGGATCGTAGTTTCTTATTAATTTTGTTAAACTGAGCACAAGTTCGTAGAAGACAGATAACTGTACATGCGCAGTAGACAGCGCGTTCCAGTAACATTGCAGCTTGAGGTCACCGAATGCTCCTGCTGAATTTTTTTAAGTGAAGTCTGATTAAATACAGTGTTCTATTTTGAAACCAAATTCAAGAATCACTGAAAAGTGAAATGTACGCACTGTGCAAATACCTGAAATATCTGCTTTGAAATGTTTTTTACCCCTGGGGTAATGCTTATATGTATAAGTTATCAGGAATAAAAAATTGTCATTTGAATCCTTCGATAGAAATAACTGATACATTTTAAATACAGAAATTAACTCAACATAAACACAATATGGAAAATAGGAAAGTTTGGCAAAGGAACAATCTGTTTAATTAATCTCTCTCTTTTAAATGTGGTCACTTCCAACTACATGTACACTGGACCCATGATGATCAGGGGTAGAATAGATCTTCAGCAACCCATGCTTGCCGTAAAAGGCGACTATGCTTGTAGTCATCGATCCCCATTGCGCGGATCGATGCTCATGTTGTCAATCACTGGATTGTCTGGTCCAGACTCGATTATTTTACAGTCGCCGTCATATAGCTGGAATACTGCTAAGTGCGGCGTTAAACAACAAACAAACACACAAACAAACAACAACAACATGTACACTGTTGTGATGCAACATCCAATCAATGAAAACCAGAACAAACATGGCAAAATAGCCTGCTCCTATCACCGTCTGTTGTCTGCATTTGTGCACTTGTAAAAAAGCTTTAACAAGTTATTGCCTAAATGGTCGGGGACTTGAGGAATCAGAGAGACTAAACGTTGTTTGTAGCCACTGAGCTATCATGCAACA
This sequence comes from Haliotis rufescens, assembly GCF_023055435.1. NCBI lineage: Eukaryota > Metazoa > Mollusca > Gastropoda > Lepetellida > Haliotidae > Haliotis > Haliotis rufescens. The sequence continues at coordinate 8,117,611 of NW_025963924.1, forward strand.
GACGGACATTCTATATGTTGTTGCACAAGAATCAGAAGACCTTACGAATATTCCACGCGTTATAGAAATCTGATCTTATATGTACCTTATAAGCTATCAAATATGCATATTTAAACACTTTAACACGGTAAATATTCGAACAAAAGAAAATTATTCAGTTACGGATAATACTCGTTGACAAATATTACTACATACTAACTATGGTTGATGTGCAAAATAATGACATATTTCAGAGACTGAAACGTGTTTGTCTTGACGCGCTGACTAAAAAAATAATCTGTCTCAAACAAACCCCCACCCATCCCGAACATATAAGGGATGGACACAGGTCGAACGTCTTTTAAGGTAGACAATCCGGTTTATTGCACGTGTGGTGTGTCCCTATGGTCCTGTGCGCTGACAGTGATATATATTGATAATCTGGCCAGACTCTCCAACACGGCGTTCGAGTCCCTTTTATCAAAAGGGGACGCCCAGCTGCAAGTATCCACTGGCCTCTCGCTCAAATATCAGATGCCCAGGTATGAGACACTTGGTTTGTCAGAACCATATCCGTCTTTTGGATGCCTCCAAATTAGAAACACAATGCATCTCAGGCGAAATTTGGGTTTTGAAAAACACATTGTCTGTCGGATTTGAAGAATTAAAGATCATATTTGACTTGATGTGTGTCTGCGTATCTCAAGTTAGGCGTTGATGCCAGTTAGGCGTGTCAACCTTGGTTGAGAAATTGGTTAAGTGTTTGACGTGAAGATTAATCATGCCCGACTCATTCTTAAAGGTTGGTTTGGTTTGTTGTGTAACTCCGCACTCAGCAGTATTCCAGCTATATGCCGGCGGTCTGTAAATAATCGAGTCTGGACCAGACAATCCAGTGATTGATATCATGAGCATCGATCCACGCAATTGGGATCGATGACATGCATCAACCACCCGATCCCGTTAGTCGCCTTTTACGACAAGCATAGTCACCTTTTACGGCAAGCGGTTGCTGAACACCTATTCTACCCCGGAATCTTCACGGGTCCATTCTTAAAGGAAAATCAAACTCTACTTCCGCATCCCCGAAACCCCGCTAGACTTGAAATAAAAGCGACAATACTTTTTCCGTGAGCATAAAAACTCCGTAAAATAAAAGCGACAATTTAAATAATCATCAGAAATCTCTGCCAAATAAAAGCGACAAAAAACATTTCCATGAGCATAAAAACTCCCTACTAAATAAAAGCGACAATTTCAATAATCATAAGAAATCTCTGCTAAATTAAAGCGACAAAAACATTTCAATAATCATAAGAAATCTCTGCTAAATAAAATCAACAAAAACATTTCCATGGTCATAAGAAATCTCTGCTAAATAAAAGTGACAAAACAATTTCTATTGCAATACTATTGTGTTATCTTTGCACTATTATTCTCATTGTGAAAAGGACCTCGATAGTCACCCGAAGTACTGTTTCTCCAGCAAATGAAATGTCACACAGAACGGTCCGTCCGTGTTATTGGGGTTGCACTATACAATGTCCCCCTACATATCTACAGCAACTCTGACATGGTGATTTATACAAATTGTTACGAATCTGGGTAATGTCGGAAACGTGGAAACGTCAGCATTTTAGTAAACTTTAGACCCGCAGTCATTAAAATGGTCAAAATCGACTGACGGAATGTCAGCTAATCTGAAACAGTGTCTGGTTGGTGTGGAAAAATTGGAAACAATAGAAGCACATTACATTACTACCCAGACAGGAATCTACCTTCAATTGATTTATAGCATCACGAACACCAGCTTTGTCTGAGTCTAACCCAGCCAATATGTAATCATCCATCGTGTCTATACATTGCACTGGGATACCTACAACATTAGGTACTGTTACCTGGTCTACAATAAGAAGATTTTCCCAACGGCCTTGCTCATTACGTTTCGTAGCTAGGCTACTACAGTGTGGATGGGTTATTATCATTTCCCAGTCTACCGAGTATCGGGTTATTATTCCTGACTGGTAGTGTCACATGTGCCGGCAAATGAGAATATATCAAAACTTAACAAGAAGATGAGTTGAGGTGAAATGGGGTTTAACGTCGCGTCCAAGATTATTGCACTTATATAGCGACATGCATGCACGTGTGTGTGTGTGTGTGTGTGTGTGTGTGTGTGTGTGTCTGTGTCTGTGTGTGGCTGCTTGTGCTAGTCCGAACTGATGCCGATTTATAGTGCTAGCACACTGATATTCCCCACTCAGACACCGTATACTGACTCCGAGGCGACCAGTCCTTGTTTTAGCCCCTTAATGCCGTGAGCCAGGCAGGGTAACAACAAGTACCATATTTTAACGTATTTTGGTATGACGCGACCGGGCATCGAACCCCGGATCTTCTCTCTCTCTCTCTCTCTCTCTCTCTCTCTCTCTCTCTCCGAGCGGACGCTCTACCACTGGACCACGGAGGCGGTATTAAACAAGGAACCATGTTTATCCCATTATTTCATAGATAGCGCCATTGATTTTTTCAACTGACGGGATGGTCAGGTGGGACTGGAGAAGCTGTGACAACAACTCTGGACTATTTCTTATTTCTATGAGTAATGAGTATTTTCAAACACATGCAAAGCAAGTCATTTGTTCACCTGAAGAAACACGGGGATGTCATCCGCATTTAGGCAGAGGTTATTGTGACAATACGCAAAAAAATGGAGAATCAGTCAAAACATTTGCCTTTCCAGAGTGAGTGATGACATTTAGATACAAATTCACTTCTGTTCACGTCTGTAGCCAGTGTGTTCAACTTGTGCTTCGATGCAGGCCTGAAATATTGAGTGAGTCAGTGAATACGATTTTCCGCCGCTTTAAACAATATTCCCGCAATATCAAGCCGTTAAAGCAATCAAACGTTGCAGAAGTGTCTGTGGAATGGTATTCCATTTCGAAGGAGTGAGAAAGTGAATGAGTGAGAGTTGGGTTTAACGCCTTGAACAGTTTTACAGTTATATAACGTTATATATCACAGTGTGTCGTTATATATCACGCCAGGGTTCTTGGAGGATTTAGTAAACGTCTCAAACATCGTTCTAATGGTGACCGATCTGGAAATTTAGCAGGCCAGGGTAACACATCATCATTTGTCTGAATCAGATACCGCTGCAGAGCTCTATCAACATGTTGTCTGGCGTTATCGTGCTGGCAGCAGGGTCACTCCATGGCCAGGACCGTTCTGTTGCAGAAAGGGGCTGTGGGATAGGCTAGTGGGTTGAAGCTTTCGCTCGTCACGCCGAAAGCTTGGGTTCGATTCCCCACATGGGTTAATATGTTTGAAGCCAATTTCTGGTGTCCCCGACCGAGATATTGCTTGAATATTGCTACAAGTGGAGTAAAATCACACTCATTCATTCTGCTGCATAAAAATGGTAAAACAGCCTTTTTCAAAAGTCCGGTATCTCGCAGCCTTCAAATTCTTAGCAATCAAAATTATTTGAGTCCTTCTTGTAGCCATCATTCCTTATGCATCGCAGATCATAGCGCCATCCCTGGGAGTCATGCAACGTTCACCTCGACGCCTGTCGACTCGTGTCCTGCCAACGGATCGGTGAAGAAGGAAACGTGACTCATCAGTGAAGAGGACCCTCCTCAATGACCTTCTGTCTACCGTATACGTAGGTGTTGCCTGCACCACTGGAGACGTTGACGTTGACGTTGACGTTGATGGTCTGCCGTCATGATTGGCCTTCTGGCCGGACGCCAGGCACGGATGCCGTGTATGCGTAGCATGTTCTTACAGAATCGCCTCTGTTCCCAGGGATGATACAGGATGTGTGAGTTGCTGTCTCGAACCTGAGTCGAAGGTTTGTGGTTCGCACTATTTCCATCTTGACGAGGAGAAATCACGTGTGGTTGGTTTTTGACGTTGTTGGTAGCGTCGCCATAAGCGTCATACGGTGTTTCTGTTTATGTTGAATTGACGTGCGACACTACAAGGTACCGGATATGGCTTGATATGTCATTTCCTTTTTGCGTGGCATTGTGAAATATTTACGAATCGATCAAAAGTGATGTTTATCTGCACTTCCGAAGATTGCTTAGAGTGGCAACGGTATGGGATTGGCTATCTGGCATTTTATTGAAAAATATGCACTTTCTCCCATTCATTCGTTATTTCTTGCCAACAACATTCAATAACAGCGACATTTCAAAACGTATCTAACGAATGAACGAGCGTGTTCTTATAAAACTGGTATCTAACGGATGCAGTAATTTATTTATTATTCACAAACTTTGCACATAAATCTAAATTAACCATTGAAAAATATGATCGCTGGTGTTAGAAATGATACGATGCAGATTCTAAAAACATATTATAACATAAACACAAAGATGACTAAATTAGAAACATCTTTCATTGAACTGAAAAATCTAGTTTAAATTTATTAAATACAGTTTAGAGAAGGCGATGGGAGATCGAGAGACGCTCGTCTCATCGATTCATGTCGCGTTGGCCATGTGTTTTCACTCGAGTCAACAGGTGGTTTATGTGTTATGAAATATATTGTAATGACCCATAAGCAACACAAACTACCAACGATGATCGAGATTGCATCGGATGCCATGAGGATGACTTTTTGACTGGCCTCTTGGTCAAAGGGGGAACTCTCATTTGCAACACGATGTTCAAGGTCGGTTTGATGTGTTGTTTAACGCCACACTCAGCAATATTCCAGGTAGATAACGGCGGTCTGTAGTGAGTGAGTGAGGTGGGTTTTACGCCGCTTTTAACAGTATTCCAGTTATATCACGGCGTGTCAGCTTAATGTGTGAGGAAAGCCCGAAGTGATGCAGGTCTCAGACGTTTACCACTTCGGTGAAACCCACGAGCACGGGTATGGTGCTGACAAACCTAGAAACATAATCGGGGCGAACCGGGATTCGAACCCACAATCATAGGTTTCTGGCGTGCCCAAGGGACGCTACTCTGCACAGCGAATCGCGGCGCCTTATACGACTGGGCCACCCGTGCCCCCCAACGGCGGTCTGTAAATAATCGAGTTTGAACCAGACAATCCAGTCATTGACATCATGAGCATCAATCAACGCAATTGGGATACAATGACAAACATCAACCAAGTCAGCGAGCCTGACCACCCGATTCCGTTAGTCGCCTCTTACGACAAGCATACTCGCCTTTTACGGCAAGCATGGGTTGCTGCAGACTAAATACTCCCCGGATTTTCACGGGTCGATGAATGTTGTGATGATCATAATGCTTGATGTTTTTTTGAGTCTCTGAACCTTTATGACACCACAGTGCTTGTATTACTACGGTACAACATCGTGAATCTGTACACTCGCTCTATTCAAAGCTTTGTTCCAGTGATGTATCATAGGCTAACTGAAAATCTTCCGGACAAAGTCAAGTAAGGTATAAAAATCAAGCGGAAGTTGAGCTGCTTGCACATTGTGTTAATGTGAAATTTAGACAGTTTTATCTGCTGTAGATAACCTGTCTTGGAGCAAACTATATGTTGCAGAGTCAAGTTGCATAGTGCATCCGACGCCCCCATCCAAATGACCAGCTTGTCTGTAAACGCTGCTTAATAAAGGTGTCATTTTTTCGAAGCGTGATCTTTTCAGGGGTGAGTAATAAAACGTTTGTCTTCTGTACAATAATTCCAATATATGTAGTTCGGAATAGGTCAAGGTTTGCTTACATTAACAATGTTTTTAGACTTTTTTTCAGAGGACACGCCTAATGCCACTGAAACACACAGCTGCTAGAAATGGTATCATCTGTTCAATCACATCGGGAATTAGGCTGATCAATGATCATGAATGAATTGCTTGTGTTCGAAATCACAACTGTTACTTTGGTTAGCAACTGTCCTGATTGCTGTAGACTGAGACGACTACAGCTGTGTTTACCGCGGAAGGAGTTGGAGGCCCGTAGGTTAAAGTTTCAGCATTGTGTCTCTTTCACAGGGACAGAAGAGTAGGACTACTATCAACAGATGAGCATGAGAGGAAATGATGCGTCAATTAGAGTCTATCTGTCTGCATTATGAAGAACTTCATGTGGCAAATAGATCGAATCAAAGCACTATCCCTGATTGATAGCAGTGTAGAGAGGATTGAGTTTCTAAAAGATCCACGCCACTTCACAATAACAGGCAAGATAGGAAGGATGCTATCAAATAGACAGATTGGATTTTCTTTAGGATCCTTCCTGGAACAGTAACTGTCGCTCTTACAGCATAATCTACTTCCTGACTTGATGAGCAGGGGATCCGTTTGAAACAGTTTATTCAGAAGTAAACGATTGGTATTCATCTTAAACTATGAAGAAAATCTTGTTTATTGCTTGTTTGTTGTTTACCGCCACACCCAACAATATTCCAGCTATATGACGGCCATTTGTAAAATAATCGAGTCTGGACCAGACACTCAAGTGATTGACATCACGAGCATCGATCAACGCAATTTGCATCGATGACATGTATCAACCAAATCAGCGGGCCTGACCACCCGATCCCGCTGGTCGCCTTTTCCGGCAAGCATAGTCGCCTTCGTACGGCAAGTATGGATTACTGAAGACCTATTCTACCTCGGATTTTCACGGGCCCGTAGTTTAACTGAGTATAAATTTGGGCACATGTGATGGACCGTGGAACCATTATCCTTTTATTCCTACTATTGTCCACAAATATATCTCTTACATTATGTCTACCTCACTTAGCCACCTGCACCGATATCCAAACATGCTTACCACCTCTGATTACAGTTCCTGAAACACATAAATCTTTTACGTCAGGAATCAGGACCGCTGTTGGGTTTTCATTGAAATAAATGGATAATTTCCATGTTGGAAATTGCAACTGTTCTCACTTACATTGAAGTAGATAGCTAATGGAGACGACGCCATCTTCTCTCAGTTCTGTCGACTTTTCGCTACTTGTAAAGCTTGGAGGACTGATAGTATCTCGTTGTGTCACTTTAACCCAGACAGAAGAGGAGGAATACATGTACCATCAACAGACAAACAAGTGAGAAATCCTGAAGCCAATTAAAGACTATTTCCCAACACAGTGCCAAAATACATACATCATCAAAAGCCTCATGCACTTAGGAAGCCTTACATCGGATATTGTTTCTTATTCTACAATGTCTGCAACCTGTTACGAACACAAATGTTTGATGGTATAACCTGGATGTAATATGACGAGATGAATATTCACAAATTTCTTTTTGTAGAGCTGGTCATTAGAAACCATAATTATTGCACTAGAATCTGTTTCCTGGCTATGTAGAGGGAATCTCACACGAGCGTCCTTTGATTTCAAATATATGAACACGAATCGATAAAAGTTTAAAACTCTAGATGTGCAGTTCGCTCAAGTTATATACTTTTACAGACTGGAGTGTATATTTTTGTTTTTAAAAGACACGAACATTTTATTTTACTTCCAACTTTTATCAGTTCATAAACTGTAATAACTAGTGTCTTGAGTGTGAATCGTGATGCTATTTGATTGTGATGTCATCGGCTACCGTGTCTGCAGGGCACTAATGTTTATTGTAAAGACATTCTTGAGAAGACATCTTTGGATAATAAGACATGTTTGCTAGAACCTATGTTCATAAAAGAGAAACGAGAATGTGTATTTAATTGCAAAAAGTTGGTTGGTTGATTGGTTGGTTTGTTGTTTAACGCCGCACTCAGCAATATTCCAGCTATATGACGGCGGTTTGTAAATAATCGAGTCTGGACCAGACCATCCAGTGATTAATATCATGAGCAGCGACCCACGCAATTGGGATCGATGACATGCATCAAGCAAGTCAGCGAGCCTGACCACCCGATCCCGTTAGTCGCCTTTTACGACAAGCATAGTCACCTTTTACGGCAAGCATGGGTTGCTGAAGACCTATTCTACCCCGGAAGACAGTAAGCCGCTATTAACACTGCCTACCACCGAGAATGGACATGTTTCTCTTGTTGATATTAATAAGCATCATTCTATTGTCGAGTGCAGGAAGGAATAATTGCTGACCAAACTCTTTTCACTGTGAGAACTTGAGTCGGCTGAGCAGTACTCAACACTGTGATGTGCATTCCAGAAGGAGCTAATGAGATGTGTTGTGGTGAGAGAGGAGGTAAAACTCCTTACTCCTGGTAACACCAACCTTCACGAACAGAACTTCTGATATCTCTCACACGAAAGGGATCTTGACAACATTGAATTTCAAATAATTTGTCAAGTAATGACATGGAGACTGTCATCTGCAACTCCCTCTTGCTGATAGAACGAAGCGATTAAGATTTGGATGGACAAAGTAGCTGTATGAATTTCCTGTTAGGACAGGTGGATTGAGAAGATTTGCCACTTGTTCGTGGTTTTCTTTCTCTATACGTGTCATTATACTCTTAAAAGATTTTGCTTACAAGGAGCTATGCATCTTTTAAGAGGTGTTTTAACGTGCTAACTGTAGAACGATGCATTAAGACTCGACGTTGTTTGAGAAGGACTATTTTTGCAGTCTGCGATTGAAAACAATTTTCAATTGCCTTTCTCTGATAGTTAGATCCAAACACTTGCATACATAAAACACAGTATCTTTAGCATCCAACATGTCAAGTGAACGTTTTTTTTGTGGTATTACTTGAGGACCAATTATCCTTTTCTGGCACTTTGGGGAAACAGTTATTATATTTTAAACCCAGCAGCTCTAAGCCGCCACTATCAAATGCTAGACCCCTGATTTAATATGGTATTATATGTGATTTGGGAGCTCCAGCAGAGGGATTAGATGACCATCATATCCGTCAGGAAGGTATCCTTCTTATTTAAATGGTCACATGTAAATATCAATAACAGAAAAAAACATGTTTCATTGCTCAAGACACTCACGCGTAGGCTCTCATTTCCTGTTGCTTGACGTGAGGAATAGGGCCATTATAATAATCACTTGACAGCACTTTGTAGAATGATGCCAAATGCTCTCAGAAATATAGATATTTTAGGTGCACTGAAGACTGTTCAGGAACAAGCTCCAAAACTTTTCTTCCAAATGTATATCGTCAGTTGACGGTACACACTTTCTTACAGTCAGTACAATTATGTTTCACGCTGCGTTTTGCAATATTGCATCAGTATTAAGACATTATGAAATGACAATGAAAGACAACCATCATTGTAGGACCTGCCTTACTTCTTGATGAAGGCTTCAATTTGTACATGTATTCAACACACACACTCGCCTAATAATCTTTATACATTATTCTTATTTTCTTGATCATATCCTGCCTGACTTCTTTGAATGTTCGGTGTTATACACATCAAATGGAATGTTTCCAATCTAAATGTCCTCTGACATAAAATATTGGAATGTGATGTGAAGTGTGGCACAGCTGGGACTGGGAACACCTGGTATGATTCACTATTTGATAGTAATTCATAAACACACGCTCATGATATAGTCGGAATCGTACAAACGACTCTGCTTTTAGGAGAGATTTGTATTGAATAGGGAAAGGGTTTTGTCGCTTTCATAATGACATTACATTATGAAAACTGTAAACCTTTCCATGTAAATGAAAGCGACAACACCCTTTACATAATGTACAACGATTTTTTATAACACTATTTTTTTTACAATTAAAAAGTTCTATAAATTTGGCTTTTTAGCATATGAAATTGAGTAAGTGAGTTGAATGTTGCTTTTAGCCACATGAGCACAATTCCAGCTATTCGCGGCTAGAAAAATAAATCAGTTTCCTAGAAAAGGGATTTAAAGACATTATATAGAAATGATGACGACGAAAATCACTATGTGATGTTCTTCATTCAAGTGTGGAAGTTCGATGTGGAAGTGGAAGTTCGATGATCACATGCATTTATTTAACAAAGATTGATGTGTAAAAAAGGACAAAGAAACATATAATGGAATTCATCACCAACATCGCTCATGACGCAAAGTTTACACATTCCTTTGTTTTGTGCCACCTGCCTAATTGAATAGGCAAATGATGGCATGATGCAAAACAAAAGGAAGTTTACAGCCAAAGAGAAAGATATAAATAATAAATACTTTGCAAGGACGAGTTCTGTTTTAAATATGCGATATGTGATACCTTTACAAGAATTTTCAATCTCTGCATTCCATGTTTGAGTTGCTATATCAGATAATCTTAAAGAGAAGATAGATTTGAGGGCATAAGGAAGAACTGCTTGTTGGCTTAACCAATAAAAATTAGATCCTGTTTCATTAAAAAATACTTCCGAACATTTTATCCATTTATGACTATTGTTTGTACAAAATTCATATATAATATTCAATATAGGATTCTTGATATAGAACTTTTACTCTTTGCCAGGTAAGAGCTTATCCCCAAAAACATACCAATCAACATTTAATAGTTAATTAAAGGTACACTTCCAAGTTCCCCATGCATGTATAAAGATGTACTTTTCTTAATTGGGAGTAATTTACGTAAAACAATAACATGAACAGATTCAATTTAGAGATCTAATCGGTGAATAGATTAAATTTCTACTTTTGCGTAATACATGGTACATGGCCTTAGAGGCAGATTCACAATTTGCTTTTATAGAGGTTTTGAAAGTGTTATTGTTTGTAAAATGAATTCCAAGATGTTGATAATCGTTAACATATTCGATTGTTGAGAAATCAAATAATATACATGTTATACATATTATACATACATATTATGGTCAGGCAGCTTAGCAAAATGATGGAGTATTGCAGGATAAAAGCACAACATTTGTCTGGGTGCTCTCCATTACCATAGGTTTCAATTTTTGATGGGAACCACTTCATCAAGGTGGCGGATAGCGGCCATCTTGGATTTCCGTGAGGTGAAATGGGGTTTAACGTCGACCAGTTTTAGCCCCTTAAGGACGAGCGCCAGTGTAACAACAAGTATCTTTTAACGTCTTTTGGTATGACGAGGTCAGGGAGCTCTCCAGGCGGACGCTCTACCCCTAGACCACGGAATCAAGCACATCTTCTAGTAAGAAGGATCTCATTAGTCTGTTTAGAATGGGATGGTTTCCAAATGAAAGTCCGTCATGTTTAAGTACAGAGTGAAGGGCTGATCTGCAATCTTCTATCGTCCCCTGTCGGAACTTATTGTCCTGACGTAGATGTAGTAGAAAGTCAGCTACCAAAGGGATGGATATTGTATTAGATATAATCCCTTGTCGTCTTCTCCATGATCTTGCCACAGCTTCCGAGTACCCGGATGTCTGAATCTTCCAGGCAGTTAGATTTTGGCGGGGAGGTTGTCGTGGAAAATGTTGGACTTGGGCTGTCATAACAGATCTCGACGGAGAGGTAACTGTAGAGGTTCTTCTGGGCCAGATTGGTGCTATCAAAACTATCATGTGGATGACCATGCCTAGGAGAGATAATTGTGGGAATGCATATGCAAATAGACCCGTCCAATTCACCGATAGCGCATCAACCTGGTGAGCCCTTTAGTCGGGAACTGGACTGACATGAACCGAAAGTTGATGTTTCCGGCAGGTGGAAAAGAGATCTAGGTGCGGTGTGTCCCATAACATGGTTATTCAAGCAAAGATCTGGTGTTGTAAGGTCCATTCAGTTACCGTTATTCTTCCCTGGCGGGAAAGGCTGTCGGCAAGGATGTTCAGCCACCCGGGAATATGTCTCGCTTCCATCCGGCAACTGATGGAGTCTGCCAAGGCAAACAATCATGTAGTCTCCATCATCAGAGAACTGGATCTGTTCCTCCTTATTTCTGGATGTATGCCACTACTGTGGTGTTGTCCGTGGCTTTGAGGATGGATGATTTGGAGAGACGTATCCTCCATTCTAGGGTGTCGTAATAGATTTCCTTGCAGTTGATATGAAGGATCCTCTCTCCGGTGCTTCAAGATCCCTGTACCGTGAGATCGTCCATATGGGCTCCCCATCCCGAATCTGACACGTCTGTGAATAGATGGTGTTCGGGCGTCGGAGAAACAGAGGAATGCCGCTCATCATATGCTCTTTGTGAGTCCACCACTGCAGGTCTTGTAATAAGTTGGAAGATAACTGAGTCTTGAACTCTAGGGTGTGGAATCGAAGTGAGTCGATCCATGTCTGTAGAGGACGTAACATCAACCTTCCACTGAAGGTCATATCCTGTAGAGACGTTAGTATGCCTCGAAGAGACATCCACCACCTTAGAGACCTGCTGGGTTGACTTGATAGGGATTGAATCATCGTAATGGTCTAGATGAATCGATCTTCTGGAGGCCATTTCTTGAAATGCAGTTTGTATCCGTGAGCCACAACGTCTAGAATCCATCGGTCGGGCGTTATCTGCTTCCAATTTTAAGCGTATGACAGAAGACGCCCTCCCACTGGCCCCAGAGTTGGCATCATGTTGAAAGACTGTAGTCGTAAATTGCAGTCCATAGACATAACCAGGTCGAAACGGCGGAGTGGGCGGCAAGGAAGTCAGAATCTGCGTTCACTTCTGCCACCAGATCTTCCCCGGCGATAGGATCCTTGATTCTTGTAGTCGGACTGACGAAAAGAATCCTGAGAAGGTTGACGCTTGGCTTCCCCACGACCCAGTTGGAAGGAATGTTCCCCAGAGGGGACAAACTTCTTCTTAAGAGGTTGTTTATATGACGAGTCCTTCTTATCCCAGGAACGCTTCTGGGAATGGGAAGATCCATGTGCCTTGGCAGCTAGGTTGATAGTTGATATTTGAAAACATTCCGTTTTATCTTGTCTGACCTGGTCTATGACATGACGATTGGCTGGGTTACTATGGAGTCCGTGCGGTGGCCGTATGGTGGCTAAGCTCGGGACTATGGCCTGGCGGGACCCAAGCGGACATCTAGATACCCGTGACTTGGCCGGCTGGTCGGTACGGTCGGTACGGTTGGCTGGGGTAGACCGTACGGCCGACCCCGTCGGCAAGGGTAAAAGTAAAGATCCATTAATACAGCATGACTTCAAATAAAACTTTTGTGTAGTCGGATTGGACATATGACTTCTTGATTTAGCTATAAGCATTAAAAAAATTGTGAGACGTATCTGGACGCGAGAATCAACACATGATTCCAGAATACATTTGCTCATTGCATCCAACGGCCCCTTTGAATGACGAGGTAATATAGCTATTAATAAAGGTGTATTATCATTAAATGGGTTATCTTTTCACAGGTGAGAAATACAACATTTTCCTGTATAGACTAATTTCCATATTAGTATTCTTGAAGAGATTGAGTTTTGCGAACGTCAACAATTTGTTTTAGATTTTTCTTCAGAGGACACACATCATGGCACTACAACACACTGCTGCAAAACACTGCATTAAATCCATCTACTCAATCACATCGGGTATTAGGCTGATCAAAGATCATGAATGAATGACTTGTTTCCGTGTAAGACATGGCAACTGTTTACTTTGGCTTGCAACGATTCTGATTATCATAGATCCGAGACCTCATTGAGACGACTGCAGCTGTGCATATCGCGGAAGGAGTAGGTGGCCCGTAGGTTAAAGTTTCAGCATTGTGTCTCACTCACAAGGGCAGAAGAGTAGGACTACCATCAACAGATGAGCATGTGAGGAAACGAGGTGTCAAATAGAGTTTATCTCGCTCCATCATGAAGAACTTCGTGAAGCAAAAAGATCAAATCAAAGCACTATCCCTGATTGATAGCAGTGTAGAGAGGATTGGGTTTCTTATAAGATCTACGCCACTTTACAATAACAAGCAAGATAGGATTTCCGTCAGGATATTGCATAGAACAGACATCGTCGCCCTTACAGTATAGGAACAGTTTGGAACAGTTTATTTAGAAGAAAACGATTGGTATTTATCAAAATATATTTACAGTCTGTCTACTTGTCAAACACATTGTCGTCTCCGGTTTTTGTTGTTGTTTTGTTTGTTTGTTGTGTAACGCCTCACTCAGCAATATTCCAGCTATATGACGGCGGTCTGTAAAATAATCAAGTCTGGACCAGACAATCCAGTGATTACTATCATGAGCATCGAACCTAGTAATTGGGATCGATGACATGTATTTAACCAAGTCAGCGAACCTGACCACCTGATCCCGTTAGTCGCCTTTAACGACAAGCATAGTCGCCTTTTAAGGCAAGCATGGGTTCCTGAAGACATATTCTATCCCGGATCATCACGGGTCTCAGATTAAAGGCAGACCGGAGTTTCACTGCATATCCTGAGGACATGGCTGCCTTTAAACACAAATGTAACTGAATAATAATTCAATCAACAAATTCGAGATTGTTCTAACTTATTGAACATTGGCAATGCTAGAATCGTACTCGAGCGACATGCACAGATCACTGATATTGAAGCACCTAAATACAATACGTACATATTTTGTGCAAAGTGTCACTTCTACTTCATTTGAACACGGTTCCATGACAGGAATTCAATTATGTAGTACTGCTGAGACATTTACTGGCTTCGCACCAGCTGCACCGAGATCCCAACATGCTTACCATTTCTGATTACAGTGCCTGAACACTATGTCTTGTACGCCAGGAGTCACGAGTACCGTTGGGTTTTCATTGAAATAAATAGACATTTTCCGTGTTGGAAATTGCAACTGTTCTCACTTACATTGAAGTAGATAGCTCATTGAGACGACTCCATCTACTCGCTACTCGTGAGGTGTGGGGGACTGATAGTATCTTTTTACAGCATTGTGTCACTTCAATCTGGACAGAAGAGAAGAGAATACATGTACCAGCAACAGACAGACATGAAAGAAGTCCTGGAGCCAATTAAAGACTATTTCCCAACACAATGCCAAAAAACATACATCATCAAAATGTCATGCACTTAAGAGGCCTTACTCCGGATATTGTTTCTAATTCTACTATGTCTGCAGCCTGTTGACGGACGTACATGTTTGAGGGAACGCAAAAGGCCGGGGTTACCAGGAAGTAATATTAAGTGGCAGATATTCTCGGAACTCTTTATATAAAGCCAGTCAATAGAAACAATTGGTATTGTACTACAATCTGCTTCCTGGTTTTGTAATATATATATATTTAATCATTATTAATTAATGACTAATAAAAAAGTACCACTTGCGTTTACACATTGTGCCAAAGCTACTTTTTTCCTTTCATAATAAAAGACATGTTAGGCCCAATTACAACTCTCCATATTACTTTGTCCGCACACGACATGTATGACGAACTGTTGCAGTTTGATAGTTTGAAAACAATATTTGACAAAGACCGGAGCAGATCTTGAAAACCGTATTTCTTCACCAAACTTGGCACAAAGATAGGTCTAGTGGTGAACTGGTGCCTTTTGATAGTTTGGGATTTTGAAAAAAATTATCTTTCAAGTTTCCATAGCAACGACTTTGACATGGACTGAAAATGGCGACAGTGCTCCTTTCCGGAAGGAAACATAACCGGAAATGTAAACGGCGGGTGATATGAGTATTTCATGCCATAGATCAGTTTCTACATAACGAACTGAGAACGGGCCCAAGCTTCAGTGGTGAGTGATTAATTATGTCATTTGATTGTGTCGCCATGGTAGCCGAGGACGTCACAATGGTCTGTTCATTGTTCATTGCAGAGATATCTCCTGTGGAAGACAGCTTTGCATGGTAAGTAACATTGCTGGAACCTATGTTAATAAAAACCTTAATGTAATGACAATGTGTATTTCCATGCGGAAAGAAAGTTTCTTTAATAAGATTAAATGTGATATGATAATCAAGACATGTTTGGAAGATGAATACTTTTTACAAAAAGGATGCAATTAACTCACTTAAGATTCCAGAAATGTCATTAAATTCCGCATTGCTTTGACCCAATATCTGCGGGCAATATTAATGCCAGGATATGACAAGCTGTGAGAATATTATATGCATGCAACTATGTTCAATGAATAATGTTGATCTTGAAAAGTTGTGCTGTGTTAATGATTGCAAAACAGTCACAGTCACCCTTTTCAAGTTTCATTGAGAACTCATCAAAACTGAATTGAAACGAAAGAGTTATGCCAGACAGACAACCTTTTTTCCCTCATCTAAGAAATAAATCAAAAGTTGTTCAAGGGTCAACAAAGTCGGGTGTATAGCATTCAATGTGCCACTCAATATGATTAAGTACCACGGGGGCACCAAATCTGTATTGACTGACCAGACAACGACACAGATTGCTCCACACCAAGACAGTAAGCCAGTATGATCACTGCTTGCCACCGAGAATGGACATGTTCCTTTGTTGATATGTTTAGCATCATTCTATTGTCGAGTGCGGGAAGCAATAATTGCTGACCAAACGCTTTTCACTGTGAGAACTTAAGTCGGCTGAGCAGACCAAAACACTGCTGTGCATTCCCAGATCGAAGAGCTATTGCGATGCGTTATTTTGTGATAGAGGAGGCAAAACTCCTTACTCCTGATAACGACAATCTTCGGACGCAGAACTTCTGACACCTCCAAAACGAAATGGAGCATGACAACATTGAATTTAAAATAATGAGTCAAGTAATGACATGGAGGCAATCATCTTCCAAACCCTCTTGCTTATTGAATGAAGCGATTAAGACTTGCATAGACAAAGTAGCTGTATGAATTCCCCTTTGGATAGGTGGCTTAAGAGGACTGGCTACTTGTTCTTGAAATTCCCTTTCACTAACATTATACCAAAAAAAGAGCTATACATCGTTTAATATGTGTTCAATGTGATAACTAGAATGGTCTAGTAGGACTGGACGCTGTTTGAGACGGACTATTTTTGCACTCTGCGATTGAAAACACTTTCAATTGTCTTTCTCTGAAAGTTGGAACCAACCCGTTTCTTATATAACCTATGACAAATTGTCTTTCAGACCGTCCAGCATGATAAATGAACGACTTTTTGTTGTAAATGGCCTTTACTCTACAGAATAACTAATCTGGCCTTCAATGAAGGACATGGACATCAGCGCTATAAGATATGTTGTCATTTAGCAGAAGAAAAACCTGTCTGGTAGCGATATTTGACCAGGGGAATACTTCAAATGAAACTGTTACGGTTTTCTTCTATTGTTGGCATTGCGTTCATGTCATGAGTCTGTACCAGAAATCTACCAATCTCATTAAAATCAGATCTTAGTTCTCGCTTCCGCTAAACAAAGATCTGAGGACATCCCGTTATGGGTCACGTCAGAACGACCTTTCATCCGACCACTCAGAGCGTCGCTTACCAGATAAAGAAAAGTGACAGTCGGATAGTGATTGCTGATCATGCAACCTCGAAAACGTTAACACGGGGTATTCCGAACTAGGTTAAGGGCTTAACGACTGAATCCATACAATCTAGACCAGCTATTAGCCATTCCAGAATGTTCTTTTGTTCAGGTTTCTAAAGTTTAATCGCGAATTTGTCAAATATGTTTCGAAGCGCAGTCGCCAATTTGAAATTAGTGCCGTAATAGCACGAGTAAGCTACCTTCTGATTGGCTACTGTCGAGTTTTTGTCAGTCATTCGATCAGTCGGTCAAAGTTCGCGCAAGGTCGGTCTGACGTAACCCGTAATGGGGTGTTCTCAGATCTTTGATTAGCGGTAAATCTACAAGACAAATAGGCATTAGTACATCGTTCATAGGCAAGTCATTAACAATGGATCTGTGATATATATGTCCCCAAATATTATCATAATCTTCCATTTCGCTTCATGCATGTCAAAGAATGATAGAAACGAAAGGACAATGTGTAAATCATTTGTTGTATATTGTCCTGTCATGAAAGGATATTCGTGTGTCTCCAATGCCGTCTGAGCTGTGCAAGAAAAGCGATATAGTCTTTTATAACAACCCTCAACACTGACATCCTACAGACAATATTATCAGTACTTGGTCAGTTCAAGACGCTGCCGTTTGTCAAAACACACAAGAGCTCGCCTGTGAGTAAGGCGGTGCGAACAATCCCTTGAAAAATCATGGTATTGGATGGCGTGTCATATTCAAAACATTCCTCTACATGTCTCCCCTAAAATTTGATGCTGAAAAAACCTTGACTGCTAATCTCCACGGAATTGAAATAAAATATACATGCACTTAGGTACCTCTTCAACTGAGGGATGTAGGCGCCATTGGCTAGAACTGATGATGCATTGCTTGACATGAAGGGGAAATTCATGATTTCGAACATTGACGTCTTTTGTTATACAGCTTGGTACAAAGGTTGCCATCATTTTGAAGTTCTATGCATTGATCCAGATGACTCTAGATACTGTTTCTAGGCTGTTTCCTTGATTTCCAATTTGATCAACGTAATAATAACTTGATAGATAAGATGAGTCTTTCTCATTTATCGAGGCATTGTCGAAAGAAATGAGATCATGCATATGTCTGAAACTGAGGTTGGAAATTAATTCTCAGCAATGTTATGTTGTCAAAACATCCGAGCCATATGCCAAGAAAAACAGGCCAGCCTGGAGAGGGGTTCAATTAGTCCCCATGGGGATACCTACTACTTGTCTAAATGTTTTATCCCTAAATGTCACTAAGATGGTAAATCAGGAAAATCCAGCAACTCACATATTTGTGCATCTGAATATTTCTGAGTAGAGTTACTTTTAGTTTTAACAAATTGGCCACACCGACATGAGGAATAGACATATAACACTATGGGTTCATTTGTTTGGCAGATTTCTTCCTCAGTTAACATAGTGGCTTTATATGTGGCATTATTTGATATGTCGCTTATACCAAGATCTTTGTTTAAACAATGAATGTAGTGATGCTTAAGTGTAATGGTTATGCTATTTGAGGCCTTGTCAGTGGGAACAACTACGCATGTTTCATGTAGGGCAGCCAGACTGTGGATGTCAACTGGCTTCGAAAGAATGGGTTTATTCCAATTCCTCTTTTTTCAATTTGTGAATTCTACCAATGACAACGTTACGCACTGACTTAACCCACTCAGAAATACGTTCAACTGGTACATCTTATTTTGGGGCCCATTTTGGGCATTCGCTTCGACAGCATCAATAATGATTTTAAAGTCCTGGTCCCAATTGGTAGCTGTTCACGATATTTTGGACCATATATGAATAACTGGCGAGGTTTGTTAATGTTATCAATGGAGAACCTGCTTGTGATTATTTGATGAACAGGTTGGTAGCAGTATAATCAGTCTTGGCAGCCAAGAGTAGTAGGGCCAGGTCTACGTTCTGAAACACGTTCCTATCATTGAACAACTTTTGTTACTTATAGGTTTAAAGCATCAATTCCCTTGTTCGCACACGCGGTCTTTTTCTAAATTTCGTGGAGTGTTTCTTGTTTGGGCAAACGTTGCAAAGAAATATCAAGAACTATTTCTGTGTGGACCCATTCATCAGCAAAAGCTGCTGATACGTTTGATTTCTTTCATCACATTATTGTCTTGTTCAAGGACGGGCAGGTCATCTTCCAAATCAATGACATCATTTAGCCTTCGTCATTTCTTGAGGGCATGGCCGGGGATGCGTCTCTGGGGGATGCACGACACATCTGTTCTGTGAATATTTTTGGGTATAAAATTGAGACTGGTTGTTCTCTGGCCTTCTTTCTTATAAATGAGATGACGACCATATATGATCTAAAGGTTGTTGATGTGAATGTAAACATAAGGAAAGCATTGTGAAAGTATAATGACAGGGCATTCTGATCCATGAAACCATCTCTATATTGAAAATGGAATAACATACATGCCACAAGAAACGCCTACATTATTTAACAATTCAAAACGTACAAGTGCCATAGCGACTGATTTACGACACCCATTGTCTGAAGAACATTTAATTGCAAAGGCTCATTACCCTGGAGCCATGACATCTATATGCCTTGAAACACTTAATTGCTGTTATTTATAAGATGCTAATCCTAATTGTTAATCCCCATTTTTGTGTACATCGATCGTCTGCCATCCTGAGCGAGATGTGCAAGTATGTCACTGATGAATTACTGTTTACATTTATATTTATTACTTACTAAATGTCAGGTGACCTTGGCTATATAGCCTTGGTCCCGAGAGATTGAGAGGAAGGAGAAAAAGAAAGGTCTTACCCTTAGCCTAGCTAGGGTTAGGCTGGGTGCTCCGGGGCACCAAGACAACAACCACAGCCACTATGTGCTGACCTGGCACATAGTGTCTTTTGTATGTATATATCTACATGTATAAAGTAAAACTGTATATACCGCAAGCCATCGTCTCCAAGTTGTCACTTCCTACAGGAACCATACGTCAGAAAACACGCGTTGTTACAAGCAACACATCTAGAAACATAGTTTCACAGTTCAATGAAACTCAATATTTATGGACGGTGTTCTTCTTTTCTTCAATAACACCATGTTTATTCGCGTTCCTTTCGATCAACTAACCATATAGTTGCTCTTTTGGCATAAGGATGAAAAACGGGATCATTCAATTTCCTTTTTACCATTTTGAAAGAGTGTCATTGTCTGCAACGGAAGAGATGGAAATAGGTTTAGTGCGTGGCCGGTTACTTCTGTAGACAAAAGTCAATATGTACTCTCTAAACATTAAGACCTTTGACCAAAGTTCCCGTAGCTTGTAAATGTGTGATAATTTAAAATTCTCCAATTCACGAACGCGTAGAATTAACATTTATGTGGGGTCTCACTTTCCAGATCTGTAAAAGTGTCTGTCACAATAAATAATGCTTACATTTCAAGATTCATGTATTTTTTATAAATAGGAAAATAATTTATAAGGGCCATGAAAATGCAAATATGCTGAACATTAAGCAGCTCAGTGTTTTAGTTTGGATGTAACGGTTCTTTTCCGCTGTCACATTGTTGAAGACATACGTTTTACGTCAGCAATATTCAAGCTATATGGCAGTGGTCGTTACATAATTCCCATTCGGTAGCCAAATCGGTGTCCGGCAGTGTTAAGAACAAACAACACAGTCAGTGTGGGATAGCACAGAGTGAGCCAGGGGCGGTCAGGTAGCCTAGTGGTTAAAGCGTTCGCTCGTCACGCCGAAGACCCGGGTTCGATTCCCGACATGGGTAAAATGTGTGTAGCCCATTGCTGGTGTCCCCCGCCGTGATATTGCTGGAATATTGCTAAAAGCGGCGTAAAACCAAACCCACTCACTCATTCACAGAGTGAGCCAGGATTGACATGATCTGGTCGTCAATTCTTACGACAGCCTTGGGTTATTGCGATCAACTCTGCTCCGGAATTCCAAGGGACATCCATAAAGGAGAATTTGTTGAAGTTATTGTATCATCAAAGGTAAAAGTGATTCAATGCAAGTTTTACACAAACTGCAAAAACTCCTTTCAACATTGATGGGTCTCACCGTCAAAGCTGTGTTGGTGAGTTTAACAACATCTTAAAAATATATTTTAATCAATCAGTGGAAATATCATGGAAGAACGTGTTCTTAATCAATTTGTCATGACCGAAAGAGCCCCCTTTGCAGGCAAAAACCACAACACAAAGTCAAATTAACTCGGAAGTTCCCTTGGTGGAGTGTATTTAAATCCCAACTTTTGAGTTGGTATTGCGTTAACAACAGCGCTGTTTGTTGCTGAAAACCATGAGGTTATTAGTTTAATAAAAGTCTATGCCAGGGCACGCTGTTCATTTTGAAAAGGCGTTTTTCCATCAATGTATGGAATAAAGGCAGATGTTATCTCCTTTGCGTATGTTTTTGTCTGATACAATTTTTCACGAACCGTTTGATTAACGAAAACACAGCTTCCCTGAAACACTGGTGCTTCAGTTCTTAAATAACCGATTTTACTTCCATTTATAGTTCTGTGTGTAATCACTCAGTCCTGAATATCGCATGTATTGCGCATTTTCGAGAAAATGTCAGTGAGAAGGTCATGATTTACCCTTATTTGATCCCATGTAGGCTTCATAAGATCATTTACTGAGACATGCATTTGTAGTCAGGGCAGTTTATTTAATGCCAACAGAGCATTAATGTCATATATTAATATAGATAAATACTACATGTATACTTTGAGACGTACTATCCTACAGAGAGGATACCAAGTACCTGCACCAATGTTGGCACCCATCACAATTATAATAATCCATTCCTGACAGGCACATGGATATTTCCTTTTCAAATGAATGATCTCACGGAGACTAATCAGTAAGAATCTTGCCCCTAATAACCATATGTCGTCCGGTACGTGTATTCATGATTGTTAACTGAATGAGTGAGGTAATATTTAAAGTCACATCGGCAATATTTCGTGACTATATGATTCTCAAGAGTGAACAACGTCAATAAACACCGTTGTTGTACAGTGTCTATGTCAGGTAATATGTCAAGCAATATAAGGAATTAAGAAAACGTACCTATGATTGAAAACATACACAGACATGTTAATGCTATTACACTATTATTTACATCGATACCTGTGTTGGAAATAAAGCAAAAATTGAATTCAAACCATGCATCGCCTACATCCCCTAGTATCACGTTAAAAGAGCACTTTGCTTTGGCTTCTACCCCACTGTCTTGACACTGCCTTATACCCTGGCTAACACAGTTGAGCATGACAAGAGACTGAGGAAGCGTCTGTAAGTATAACAGTATTTACTTTAAAGCAATATCTGTAAGCATTTCTGTACACTAAATGGTTACCCCTAACCAATGTAGATTTTGATATTTCAGCGCGTATGTTATTTTTTTCTTCAACATAAACATACAGAATAAAAGTGGAGAAAAACGTGTAGAATCTAATGGGATGCCGTTGTTAGGCAATGTCCCTGATGGCTATAGTTTGATGAGAAAACGTGTCCAAGCATTGAAAAGCTGTGCAACATGTTCTGATTTGTGATTTTGTGGATGATAAGATGACTGTGATTAATTTGGTTCCCATATCCGTATATATTAGCTTGATTTACAAACATTATACTCTTTAGTCTACAAGTGTGTATAAGTTTGCAAACATTAAGTCCAGTTCATATACCAAAAAGACAAACCATTCTTATTTTGCATGCAACTACGTTGCGCATTGTACACTAACCAGTTCGCCGTTGTCATCCGTGATTCATGGTATAACCGCCCACCTGTGGATCGTCATTTACTTGCTGCTCGGTTAATTAAAATGACTTTATTGCAGGTATAAATTGATGACAGCATTACTCAGTCTTTCCGATTACCTGACAAAGACTATGCACAATAACTCAGTAAGCACATGTCAAATGTCCCTCCCAAGATGTGCGTGTTTGTTAGGATGATGTTATTTATGATATATATCTATTAGTGGTTGCTATTTGACATTTGCCGTGTCTGGGGTAATTATGAAATCTAAGATTTGGTCTAATCCAGGTCTGATCTTTAGGGTGTATTTCATGTTATGTAATATGCTCGTAGCAGCGCAGAACGAGAAGATAAAGTTGATCAGTGATCAAAGGATTAGCCAAATGTACGTTGATTAATCACTGTTATCAGATGCACTCTTTTAGTGCTAGCACCATACCCGTGCTCGTGGGTTTCACCGAAGTGGTAAACGTCTGAGACTTGCATCACTTCGGGCTTTCCTCCCACATTAAGCTGACACGCCGTGATATAACTGGAATACTGTTAAAAGCGGCGTAAAACCCAACTCACTCACTCACTTTTAGTGCTGGCAATAAGGCCATTTACAAATTTCCATTTACAAGGGTCGAGTGAACATAGTTCACAGGACGCTAATGGTTTTCGCCCTGCGTAGATTCGGTTTCTTGTCAAAGAAACATTCTGAAAAAATCCCAAACTGCCAATTGGCACCAGTTGACTTCTAGACCTAATTCTGTGCCAAGTCTGTGTAAGAAATATTGTACGGTTTTCAAGATCTGCTACGGAAACGAGCACTACATGTACGGCCATTTTCAGTCAAATAAAAGTTATTGCTATGGAAACTCGAAAAATATTTTTTGAAAAATAACCCAATATATCAAAAGGCACCAGTTCACCACGAGACCAATCTATGTGCCAAGTTTGGTGAAGAAATAGTTACGGTTTTCAAGATCTGCTCTGGAAATGACTACTACAGCCATTTTCAGTCAAAGTCAAAGTCGTTGCCAGGTAAACCTGAAAAATATTGTTTTCCAAAATCCCAATCCACCAAAAGGCACCAGTTTACCACAAGACCTACTCATGTGCCAAGCTTTGGGAAGAAATAGTGTTTTAATAGTTTTTCAAGATCTGCTCCGGAAACGAGCACTACTGTCATTTTCTGCCAAAGTCGTTGCCAGGGAAACTCGAACTTTTTTTTAAAAGGACGGACAGCACCCATTCACTTCATGGAGGGGATAATAAACAACTTATGGGATCAGTTGAGAAAAGAACACGAGTCATATACTAATAAAAATATAATAATGTTACAAAGACATATGACATCAACAAATGTATTGTTTATAGCTGCATTATTATGTGGTGTCGCTCGTTCATGTCAATATTTACGGATGCATTCCTCTAACAATGTTGGTGCCAAATATTACACGCATAACAATTATCGGTTGTATTTATTTTCGTTCATTTGCTGAACGGCTTATATTGGTCGTCAACAATAACGATGCGACCCCGCGAATATGCCTTCGTTTCGTTATTATTTCCACGAGAAAGTATATTTCATTTTTGCTGATCAATGTTCCCAAATTACCTCGCCATATGTTTCTTCTTATTCGTCCCCCTCAACTAGTTCACAATTAGTTTTAAATAGACTCTGTGATATTCTAGTTGTTGCACTGTCCATCGTTGACAGCTTTTTATATTGTCTAAATACATGTATTATTAATGTACTTCTCGTCACAATATGGTTGAAATACTGCCGATGTTACGTAAAATCTTAACTCACTCACTCTTAATCGTCCCGACATGGCGTGAAAACAAACACCGGTAGTAGTGGCCATGCAATACCAAGTTTATTATACTACGTGCGCAACGCTTAACACGAAAAACGACTTAGCAAAATGAGAACTTCCGGCAGTCGTCTCTACTCAAAGCAAACAAACAAAAAAGCTTGTCCATCCTGGAAGCTTGAGCCAAATGATCCTCTAAACAGACACACATCCAATATCTCTCCGACAAAAATCGGATACCCGTGGTTGGTATGCTGCTCAGTCGCTAAATTTAGCATGTGCTTGTAAGCAGCTTAGACATGGAAGGCAGGCTGTATTTGGTCCACAAGCCGGTTTTGTTCCACACTTTTTGCCCTACGAGTACTGCGCATCACTATGCAATGAGGGGCACGGGTGACCCGACGGGCTTAGACTTAGACGTAAGGTGAGAACGTATCGAGGTAGGAGTTGGTCCATCCGGACAATCTGTTGCACGTCGAGAGTCTCGTTATGTCATGATGAGTACTTCATTAGAGGGAAACAGAGGAGCTGCCTCCTTCAGTTGTCAGGATCCGACGGGTTTGGTTGCTATATAGATTCACCGATTACTGTCCGTTATTTGTCAGCTCCATAACATCTGTAGTTTCACCAAACTGACGTGCCGCAGAATAATTGAAATGACACTGGGAATGACATAACCTCATGCAGTTGTTCAAACGTGTCTCAGATCACTAATGCCACGAGGTGGGTGGAAAAGTTGTTGGTTTATTTCAAAAAGACCTTGAGACTGCGGGCTTAAATATACGCAGCGCCCTCTCGACATGAGAGGGGAGATAATTCCAAATGCAGAATGCAAGAAAACTCAAACAATGCAGGGAAAATAACTCCCATCGTCTTAAAATAAATTTTATGGGTAAAATAATACTTTAATAATCATTTAAGTAACAGCTTTGACGTCGTCATATTCTGACATTAAGGAGATGTAACTAGTTCTTACAGCCACATTGGGGCTGATTACATTCTTCAAGGGCAATACGATATAATCTGATGGTATCAGTTTGTCACGATGCTTCTCTGATGAAACCTTTGGCTTTGAAAATCTTTTTTCTACCGGATTTGAAGCCTCCAAGGAAGAATTAAGCAGTTCCTTTGCGAGTGTGGTGGCGTAAATGGATACTTTGACTTCCTCCTATGGGAGACTCGAATACTTTTAAGTATATAAGGTTTTGTTGGAAGCAGGTTAAATTAACTGTTCATGGTCGAAGACAGTGCAGTGGCCATACTTTGATTATTTACTAACTTGGGATCAGAATTCAGGTGTAACTATAGTTGTTTCAGTATGACGTCATTTCCGTGACCGGTGATTTATTCTAGTTGATACTGAACCATCTGCTCTAGATCAAATTGCACATGTTACACGCACTGTAAATATTAAATGAAACACTCGATTGTATATTTTCCCCTTAAGAGTCAAGGCATCTAATCAAGACAGGTGTTTTTGTTCCAATCTCATTTTGGTGGCCCTAGAATCATCAATGATCATTTAACATAATAAATGATGTTTGCGCTAATAATCATTCTTATTGCAGGTAGGGACCCGTGAAGATCTGGGGTAGAATAGGTCTTCAGCAACCCATGCATGCCGAAAAATGCGACTATGCTTGTCGTAAGAGGCGTCTAACGGGATCGGGTGGTCGGGCTCGCTGGCTTGGTTAATGCATGTCATCGTAGCCCAATTGCGTGGATAAAGTTCCTTAATAGATGATGATTTGAAATAATTATCCCTTGTAATGGAAAAATCAACACAGTCAAAAGGACATACTTGACTGTGATTCTCTCATCACAAGGGATGCAGAACGGGGGATCCTCACCTTTCAATAATTATTCATGAGCATAACGAGAATGGCCCAGACGACAACAACGTCGTAAAATGACCTCTTCACATGTGGACTGACAACCCAAGTAGGTGTAACCGATATTTGGTTAATTTCGTGTTATTTGTTGATACCTACTTGGGTGTCCCACTTCTTGTGCATTAGATCACGGATGTAAGATCTAACCAGGGTGTGGGTGTGTGTGGGGGTGTTGGGGGGGGGGTGTGGGGGGGGGGGGGGGGGGGGGGGGGGGTGTGTGTGTGTGTTACAATCAGTGTATGGAATCAGAAGTGGTGTGTTACAATCAGTGTATGGAATCAGAAGTGGTGTTACAGATTTGTTGAGTGCTGCTTCAGCTGCAGCATCAGCCAGTGTTACCAGTGATTCCAACATGGCTGGGTAATCAACAAAAGACAATGTCGTACTAGCCAGTCGCAAGATCATCATGTAGTTCTATGATGTCACGTACAAGTGGATGTTGACAGGAAATATGGCCTGAAGCCAGGAAGGGTAATCAGAAAATATGATGACCTGTTTATGTTTATACTGAATATTTATATATTTGAGAGCTGTTAATATTGCCTGTGATTCTTCTGTAAAAATTGAACTGTCATTTGGTTAGCTTGATGATATGGTTCTGGATCCAATGAAATTGGCGCTAGCAACTGCGTCACCATCTTTGGATCCATTGGTAAATATTGACTTGTAAGTACTGCAAGTGCTTCTTAGTTGAATATATTCTTGCTGATACTTTAGTTTTATGTGTGTCCGATTTCTTGACTTTAGTGAATGAGTGAGTGAGTATGGTTTTACGCCGCTTTTAGCAATATTCCAGCAATATCACGGCAGGGGACACCACAAATGGGCTTCACACATTGTACCCATGTCGGGATTCGAACCCGGATTTTCGGCGTGACGAGCGAACGCTTTAACCACTGGGCTACCTGACCGCCCCTTTAGTGAATGAACAGTCTACCTGAGGTGACGACAGAATTTGGATGGTAGACATGTTATTGAGTTTTATTTTGGCAGCAGAAATGTCAGGTTTGATTCTTATTCCAGGGCGGTGGAATAAGGCATTGTTTGTTATGATACTGGTCCTCATACAGAGGATTAAAACGCACTCATAAGCTGGGTTAGATTGATCAGAATAAAAGTTTTGATATGTATTGTAATTCTAGGTTTATCCGGCGTTGTTTCAGGGATGGCTCATCAGCCTCCACGTACAGACTATTAATGGGGGAAGTTAAAAAGACCCACCAAGGTAAAGCCTCAGACCTTGATGGTGAATTGTATCCAATGATTTTAAATTACTTTTTACAGGCTCCGCCATAAACGATGGACCATAATCACGTTTTGAGCGGATCAATGTTCTGTATAGTTGAATGAGAGTTTTCTGATCTCCTCCCCACTTGGAATTTGAGACAACTTTTAATAAATAAAGGGCCTTCAGACATATATTCTTCCCGTATTTAAAGTGGGACAGAAAGGTCATTGTAAGGATCAGAGTTGACTGCACTCTATAGAATGATGGAATGAACAAAATCTACCCCAGAAAATGTTATACCTGAATTCAAGGCTACTGATTTCAACAAATATAAATTATAACACAAGAAGCACGTTACAGCCATTGGGATCGGGCAGACGGAAATATCTGTCTTCAATGGATTTATCACATCACAAAAAAGCTTTGTCTCAGTGTTACCTAGCCAGTATTTCTTCATGCGGGATGTCTATTTAAGCTTTAAGACACCTATATCTCTTGTAACAACTTGTATGTTCGTACTTGCCAAGACATAGTGTATGCTTATCACAAGCCAAGATAATCCTGGTCTCAAGAGTCAGTCGATGCTGAAGAAAGTGTACGGATGATCTCTGGACTGGCTCCATCGTAAAAAAGTCATACCATGCAATATTGCACTATGTGCCATTTGCAGTTGGTGGACGTTCACACCGTTGAAAGCAGTATTAAACCCACTCAATAAAACCAGGAATTAAGCTGATCACTGAGGAAGGCAGAATATTCAAGCAAATGAATAGCTAGGATCTGTGGTTCAATTTCCTAATGTTTACTCAGGATTGCAGATGTACTATCCAGGACAACTATCAACTGACTAACATTTTAGAAAACGCGAAGTAAATTAGAGACTATCAACCTGCCTCATGTAGAACATGAAGCAGCAAAAAGATCAAATCAAAGCATTATCCCTGATTGATTTAGGTGCAGAGTCAATGCACTTTCTCCTTAGATTTACGACACGCCCAGCACAATAACAGAGAAGGTAGGAAGGGTACTATCAAATAGACACTTAGATCTCTGAGAGGAGATTGCACAGGGGTTTGAGAACTGACATTGCCACCCTTACAGTATAATGTGCGACTTTAATAGGTGAAACGAGGGAAAGGAAGACCTCATCTTGAAGTTGAAGTTGACGATTGTCATGTAAAAATTCTATGGACTGTTTCAAAACATTGCTAACATTCGACCCCGTTTTAAGTTCATGTTATGTGAAACAACAAATTATTCCAAAACAACACCATCGACTTATAATAATTGGTGCTTCAGTTACCTGATTTAATTACGTTTAAGTTGTTGTCAAAACTTACATTAAGATATGTAGGTGTAAGAATTAGAATTACTTTTGCCAAACTTTGGGTCTTCGCGTATGCCTGATACAACATTCCTGCTTACATACAAAATCTTTAATGGGGATCGACTGAATATGCGAGTGAATGAATGACTTGTGTTCGTGCAGGAATGTTCAACTGTCTGCTTTGGATTGAAACTGTTTCTATTTCCATAGATAAGACCTCATTGAGACGACTACAACTGTGTAAGTATGCTACGGAAGGCGTGTGTCTCTAGAAGGTTACTCTCTGGAGTAACACCACCACTTCATCAATGACAGTGTCGAAATACTGTGAACAGATTACATGTAAGTCAATCAGGAGTTTTTGTCCTGCTGCATGCAGAACTTCATGGCAAAAGATCAACTCAAGACACTATCCTGACTGATTGACAGAAGTGAAGAGAGGACGTAGATTCCAATGAGATTAACGACACTCCATTCATAATAACAGGGAGGAAATAACTTAAGACAAAAGAGAAAAGGGCAATATATCGCCAGCAACCAAAGTCAGACCACCAAACTATGGACCATGGGGACCTACGGTACCTCTGCTACATGCATATACATGGTACCCAAACAGGATTCATATCATTTCTTCTAGCAGCTGGCGATAAATTAAACTATTACACTGTTTAATACAGTGGTTGATAAAGCAACCAATGAATGGCAGGGGACAATAGTTTTACACTTCTTCAACCCCCATCTTGGGCACAGCCAATAACAACCTCAGTTAATAATCATACACAACAAATTTATGAGATAACAAACTTTGTACATCAAAAGATATCAATTCATTCTATTTCGTTTAAAAACAACATTTTAAAATTGAGAACTAATATTATTAAAAAGATCCTTTATGGATGAAACGCTGAAATGTTTATCCCATGTGACGAAAAATCCAACACAGTCAAAGAAGACATGCTTGACTGATTCTCTCATCACAAGCGATTACACAGATAGATCTCCATGAGGATATTGCATAGGAGCTGGTACAATCATCACCTTTACAGCAGGAATCCCATTACTGTTCGATGAAAAGAGTGAAAGGAATGGTCTGATTTTGTTAAGCTAAAAATTGTTTTTGATGAGTGGGACACAGTTTGGCAAGTCGTCAATGGCGCTGCAATTAGCGGTGCAGAGTTGCGTCTTCCAGGCGCACCAGAGACCTGTGATTGTCGGTTCGAATCTCTGTTCGATTATTTTACCAGGCTGCTAAGCACCATACCCATGCTCGTGCGCTTCACCAAAGTCGTTAACGTCTGAGAACGGCATATAATGTCGTGATGTAACTGAAATGAGGAGCGGTGGTAAACCCAGCTCACTCAATCACTCATTCTTTGCTACGTGTCGTGCCATGTTCAAATATATAACACTACGTCCACATTATGATGTACGAGGATTGATTGATAAGCTCTCAGCCTCACATGGAAAGAATTGCGTAACAGTGAAGTGATCTGCTCTGGACATGACATGAAGTATATCCACAAATGTACGAGTCAGTTGAGACTTGTTTCATTGAGTAAAGTCCTCAAACATAGGCAGGGATTTGTGACCTTTGCAAAATTGACAAACTTGAGAAACGTACTCAAGTTTTTTGTTACCTCCGGTTAGAATACAGCATCGTACAATGGACGCTGCGTTTATTACACATTTCTTATGATGATGGAGATGATCTTTGTGTCTTTTATACTGAAAATCACATGCACGATACATTATTTCTTTATTTTACCTAAGTTAGTTTTTTAAGTGTAAGGAAAGAGCTCTGACTGAAGAATAAGCTGATGTGAGGCAATGGTGGGCTATTCCGTCAAAAGGGGGCCCAGTCGTCTAAGGCGCCTCGATTCGCTGTGCAGAGTTGCGTCCCTTGGGCACGACAAAAACCAATGATTGTGGGTTCGAATCCCGGTTCGCCCCGATTATGTTTCTAAGTTTGTCAGCACCATACCCGTGCTCGTGGGTTTCACCGAAGTGGTAAACGTCTGAGACTTGCATCACTTCGGGCTTTCCTCCCACATTAAGCTGACACGCCGCGATATAACTGGAATAATGTTAAAAGCGGCGTTAAACCCAACTCACTCACTCGTCAAAGGACTATGAGGAAACCTTGTGCATCCTGGGGTAGAATCATTGGTACTTAGTGGTGTCACCATACTAATATACGATATTTCAGCGTATGTGCTATTTAAACCACTTGCTTTGAACAAGAATGGGAATGACTAATAATCATCTCACTTTCTAGATTTTGACTGTTAGATTATTCCAAGGGCGTTGACTTTGACCTTCACACAACACGTGTTATCGGTAGAGAGGGGATGGTAACACATTTTGTAAACACCTTTTGTTGCAATTCTTGAGTATATGTCTTCCGGTCGCTGTGACGGGTACTCGAATAATCGGTTATAATTATTCCTGAGATTTGATAATATTTGAGAACTTTGTTACGCTTAACAACGGTCTTTAATCTATGGCGTTTCGCTTCACTGTCGTATTGATAAGTCCACCATACCCTATGTACTGTGTTGCCTGAGCTGACAACATTGAAGATCAAGCATACTGAGTTAGTGTTGTTTCAATATCATTACACTCTAAATTTTGCATCGACTAAATCAGAACGTTTTAAGGTGTGCAAGAATCCTTTGATTGTGAGTTCGAATTTCAGGTCGCCTCGATAATGATTCTTTGTTTCTCATCGCCATACCTGTGCTCGTGGGTTTCGCCAATGTTGTGAACCTCATAAACTGCCTCAACATAAATAGTGCTTAAAGTGGTTAACTCAACTCACTCGTAGACTGCTGCTAATTAGTGCTGATTGGGGATTAAATCAGCATTCAGTCATGGTTAAAGTATTGAAGCCCGAGCAGGAACAGAGTTTTGGAATAAAACATCACATCTAGACGTTGTTTGAAGGAGTACAAAATTGATCACAAGTTATGATCAGTCAGTCACGTTTTGTGGTGCCTACTCTTGCCCAATGTTGTTAAAAAATAACTGTTCAAAATAACTCTGGCTTAATTTAACCAGTTGTAACCGATATTCGAAACAAGATTACGAATCACGATTAAAATATATGGATTTAGTCCGACTTTGAAATTGTAACAGTTCCAACTGACATTGAAGAATATAGCTAACATGTCGACTGTTCGCTATCAAATGGTGTGGATGACTGATAGTATCTCGTTACAGTATTGTGTCACGACAACCCAGACAGAGAAGGAGGAACACAAGTATCTTCAACAGATAAACATGTGCAAAATGTAAGTGCCAATCCGTTTTTATGAGCAAAAATACATATAGCAACAAACTTCAGGATACTTTCATGCACAAATCGTGATTGCATAATTGGTCAGACGTGTAATAAATAATTCTGCTATATCTGCAACCTAAATCTTAGATATATGTTTAATTTTACCCCAAAGAGCAGAGAAACCAGTAAATAAGCAGACAGATCCTCTTCATGGATTTGGGGGCACGGCCGGCCCAGTCGTCTAAGGCGCCGCGATTCGCTGTGCAGAGTTGCGTCCCTTGGGCACGCCAGAAACCTATGATTGTGGGTTGGAATCCCGGTTCGCCCCTATTATGATCCTAGGTTTGTCAGCACCATATCCGTGCTAATTGGTTTATAGTGACAGTCCACAGATAACATGCCGCAATTTAACATGGATATCCTAGTCAGACACACCATATTGACTTCGAGCCGAGGAATCCGTATCCCCTTAATGCCGAGACCAGGCAGGGTAACAAGTAACATCTTTTAACGTCATTTGGTAAGACGCGACCAGGGTATCGAACCACCGACTTTCCGCTCTCTGGAAAACTCTCAATCTCACTGGACCACAATCTCATTAAAATCAGATCTTAGTTCTCGCTACCACTAAAGAAAGATCTGAGGTCATCACATTACGGGTCACGTCAGACCAGCCTTGCGCGAACTGTGATCGATCAATGGAATAACCAATCAGAAGGCAGCTTTCTCGTGCTTTACGGCACTATTTTCAAATTGGCGACAACGCTTCTAAACATATTTTGACAAATTCTTGATTAAACCTGAACAAACGAACATTCTGGAATCGCTAATAAATGGTCTAGATTGTATTGATTCAATCGGTAAACCCGTAAGTAACGTTCGGAACACCCCGTGTGAAAGTTTTCGAGGATGCATGATCAGAAATCACATTCCGACTGTCACTATCATGATCTGGTAAGCGACGCTCTGATTGGTCGGATGAAAACACCAGTTCTCTAGAAATAACATTTCAATACATAACCAACATTTATGGTCTATTTATGCCACCCTTTCCCTTGCACATCAGGCAGCACATTAGTGCAATACTCCGTTTTACCGGGTTCGCCTCTGTGGTCTAGTCAATCTCATTAAAATCAGACCTTAGTTCTCACTACCGCTAAACAAAGATCTGAGGACATCCCAGTAGAGATCACGCCAGAACGTCATTTCAGGGCACATCTGATATTTGCGATTTATTAGATAAAAATCCTGGCATAAAATAGTATATCCTCAGGTCTTTTCAAGAACAAAATTGTTTGCTGTATATGCCGATTGACGAAATGTGGTATTGAAAAGAACTATATTGTTTGACTTCTCTTTGCACAGAAATATACAGAGTGTTAAACTAAATGGCATGTTTAACGTCGACAGTTGGCTAGATGGACACCATCTTCAAGGTATACGTAACGGCGGCTCCGTAATTCGCTGAGTGACGTTCCTTTTGCATTCCACGATACGCTGATGGTGGGATCTTTGGCATCATAACACCAAATCCGTATCAATGAACACACAAAAGTGGTAACGCCTACGAACTGAAATACCTTGGGATTTCTACCTTTATTAATCCATAGTGAGCGAGTATGGTTTTACGCCGCTTTTAGTAATATTCCAGCAATATCACGGCGGGGGACACCAAAAATGGGCTTCACACATTGTAACCATGTCGGGAATCGAACCCGGGTCTTCGGCGTGACGAGCGAACGCTTAAACCCTAGGCTACCCGACCGCCCCTATTAATCCATACGTCGTCATAAAACTGAAACACTGTTAAAAGCGTACTCACTCACAAACCCATCATTCACTCATTATATACCCAGTGTAGATACATGAGGGAATCAAACAATCATTTTAAATCCGGATACATCTGACTGGCGAAAATTTGATGCGACTGAATTTCCCGAAAGGACTTTGTAGCTGCAGTATATTTTCAGCTTCATAATTGCGTTAACTCTCCGCCTAAGGATATATTTATTTTCTGCATGTCTAACAACTGACACTCCGACATGCAATTTTGGACAGTCTGAAATCTCTTATTCAAAGTATTTTCCGAAGCAACATTTGCAATCAACGTCAAGCTCTTGTAATGTAACAGACGCTGAAAGCAAAATCGCCTCTGTGGACGCTTTAATGAACTTTTGTGCTTTGCAAATTGAAGAAAACTTTCCTTAGCCCATATGCATGAGTGCCTTCACGTACGGAGAGAATGTAATTTTGTGCGGAAAAAAGTTTCTGTTATCGAATTCCTAAAACTTCGCGAAGCTGGCATGCTATTCAAGTCGAAATTGTGAAAATGAACACGTTTTGGGATAGAAAATACTTTTGAAGACGTTATGCAAATGCCCCCTTTATATAACGTACCCTACGGGATCCTCTCTGACACATGCAAACAGATTCAAATGGGTTTTCCAGAGCTTGAAATAACACACGCTTTAAGCGGTACACCATATGCAGGTTCTTTTGTCCAAGGGATCATTCTGGTCAGAACAGTTCTGCCTAAACCTGCACTATTGGCCTTCTTGTGCATTACTTTGTTTAAAGGGCAAGTTCACACGGAAATGAACCTATTTTTCTTGTACTTTTTCCACATTAAAAGAGTTAACCTAGAAGTGTCATAGACAAAAATAAAAAAATATCACAATTAATCAACTTATTTTTCGCATTAAAACGATTTATATTTTTCACATTTACCAAGTGTTCTATTTCCACAACAAAAACACCATGGCTTATGCCCCTTGCAATATGACGTCATTGGTGCCAATTGATAAACATTATGACGTCATCATGCTTTGTTAGAGCCGCTTCACGTGGTGTAGGTACAGGTGTGTGATTCTAGCGTCTCAGATGCCAGCCAGCATGGTGTTATGCAGAGTCACCACTGCGCCGGAGTGTGTCGTAGGCCATGTTGTTTTACCGCAAACTGGTACTTGATATCTTTTGCGTTGAGAATAGACAGGGACCCAGTTGAAATGGCACCAATTACGTCATAATCTAAGGGGGATAACTCAGGCCTGTTTAGCTCGAAAAACGAAGGCCTTATAACGGCATATCATTTTCACACTATTGTGAGCTTCCTACTTTCACTGTGAAAAAAATGAGTGTATATTTTCAAACACAGATACTAATTAATTCTAAAATTGCGTTTTGTTTAGAAAAAGAAAGAAAGTGATTTTTGCGTGTACACTTCCCCTTTAAGTGATATATTTCTCAAAACCTTGGTTCGGTTATCCATTAGAAATAAAATTAAAAGTAGACACTTCAAGTTTACTACCCAAAATATTTAAGAGACAAAATGAAAAGGATGAACTGTGTCCAATTCTTTATGTTTCATTTGGCTTTTGTGTGACCTCAACATTTGAAACATGAGATAACAAAGTCACACATTGCTTGGAGTAGCAATAACAGTTGTTGTTTTAACATTCCCGAGTTATCATGTCTACAGATTGGTAAAAGGTATATATGTAAATAGCAAATAAACACGCTATTTTGACTGATAACTAAGGACAACAAAAGTGGGATTTACATTTGAAACGTCATGGATTATAGCGAATGTGTTATAAAAACACCTAAACCCCAACTCATCCAACGATAGCATCCCCATCGTTTGTGTCAAGGTGAGGTGAGATTGGGTTTAACGTCGCGTCCAAGATTATTGCATTTATATAGCGACGTGCATGCACGTGTGTGTGTGGCTGCTTGTACTAGTCGGAACTGATGCCGATTTATAGTGCTAGCTCACTGAGATTTCATGCCGCAGTTTAACATGAATACCCCACTCAGACTCCGAGCCGACCAGTCCTTGTTTTAGCAACAAGTACCATCTTTTAACGTATTTTGGTATGACGCGGCCGGGGATCGAACTCCGGACCTTCCGCGCTCCGGGCGGACGCTCTACCACAAGACCACGGAGGCGGTCTGTTTGTGTCAAGATTCAATTAGACCTGAGTACCTCGGGAGTAACATCATCTGAATCGACTAAACAATACGATGACACAGATTGCCCACTACTCTACTTGTCGTAAGAGGGGACTAACGGGATCGGGTGATCAGGCTCGCTGACTTGGTTGATGCATGTCATCGATCCCAATGGCGTGGATCGATGCTCATGATGTCAAGCACTGGATTGTCTGGTGCAGACTCGATTATTTACAGACCTCGGTCATACAGCTGGAATATTGCTGAGTGCGGCGTTAAACAACAAATAAACAAACAAACACTACATGACAGTACGCAACTGTAAACACGTATTATTGAGACCGGACATGTTTTATATCGAGACATGTGTAAATATATGTGACCAAACCATTTCATAATCATAAACATTCTTGCTCGATATAAAGATAATGTTGACTTTTGGAAGGTTGAAGTAATCCCTCCTATCATACAGTTTTGTGGAGAATAAATTGTTTGACAGGCATTTCTTAGAAGCTGACGGATGGCAAAGTAGACACAATTTATGGATAACTTCTATATTTCACTATAAAGGAGACATTTGGGTATAGAGCCTTGCTTGACAACGTTATACGGATCCATATCGAAATGTTGCCTTTACGGTAACATGAAGAAGCTGTTATCCATAACGTTAGATGACATGTGCTTTATTATTGACAAATTGTCCTGATAATCCGAAGATTGAGATGCAACTATACCTATGACCATCACGTTTAATGAGATATTGTCAATGGGGAAAGGAATGTATATTTTTCTGAGTTTGTGGTGAGGGAATGTGAGGTAAAAAGTTGAAAAATCAAATATTTTGGCAAAACTGAACTTGGCTCTTTTCTGAGATTGCAAACATAAATGAAGCAAATCCTTGGAGCATGGCTACTATTTTCGACAAAGAAATGGGACGACATTGGTAACCTTTTACATTTTCCTTAAATAAAATACTACTCAGTGGAGCCTTGGGATGATAAACTTGATTTGTCACCCAGCTGGCTCCTTGCAATGACAATCATGGATGCAGCGAATTTACAACGCTACGTGGCCAATTTTGAGTCACAAAAGCTCTTTTGAGAAAAATGTGGGATTGAAATGATAAAGTTGCCATAGGAGTTGGTACTTATCATTGTTTCTATCTCTATTAATGTGATATTATAACAAAATTACATTGAGCTCAATATCAGTAAAGCGGAGCTTAATTGTGCCTTCTTCAGAATACTGAATGATGTGCAAATCCACTGCTCTATCTGGCAATGTCTTCACAGAGGCTATTCATAACATAATGTCACACCTGGGAACACGGCTGGCCCAGGGACTAAATGTGTACAGCTACCTGCCTTGGGCAAGTCAAAAACCTGCGAAACCTGGGTTGGAATCACGTTCGCCCCGATCATGTTTCTAGGTTCCAGGGTTAAGTTCTAAGTTCTTTCACCGTACCGTGTCTGTGGGCTCCACCAAAGGAACATCTCTTCTGGCTTCCTCCCACATTAAGCCGACTCGCCGTGATATCACTGGAATACTGTTCAAAGCTCACTCACTTACCTAATGCGAAAAAGAGAATTCCAGATAATTTATTAATCCACTTGCATTGCATGCAATAGACCCATAATGCAAGGTAAATATCATTTCGAGACTCACTTCGTCTGGAATTATAGCTTCAGCAATGTCCAAACCTGAATGCTTTACTGTGAATACATATGTAGATGTCAGTAAAGCATTGGATTGCTGCCTTGTTGAAAACTCATACTATTCCCATGCTTGTCTTTCAGACCTCAAAAACTGGTAACATTCACAGACATTCTCGGCATGAAAATAATCATGCTAATAAAAGCGATAAAATTAAACCCTTTCTATATTTATAAGAAATTTCACCAAAAGCCGAGTCGATTGTAGCATATCATGAGCATGTGTCCATGATGATTCCAGCTGTTTGCGAAAGGTGAGCGTATTCTATACCTGACACAACCTCCACGTAGTTAGACCTAGAACGGCGGAGACGTAACAAAGCACTTGATCACATGATACAGTAGTTCTGTCAGTTGGAACTTTCATGGTGAATGCATGCCAGTCCTGTTCATAAGATCAATGTACATGTAGTCTCGTGAGACTTCCCTTGATTAACCTTGGAGAAAGAGATCGATATATACCTTTGTGGTGTCGAGTTACACAATTCTGTATTCACTTCATATACAAAGTGAATAAGAGACAAATAAGAGGCATTTGATTCTTCAGTGCTTCGTGTAAATACGCTGCATATGTTTTCATTCTCAGAAATTATTAAAGTACAAATTACATTGAGGTGAATATATAGAGGTTATCAAGAGAGTGTGTTTTGAGATGGTAAATATTCTGTATGCGAAATATACAGTTGTCCTTAAATTTATATTTACCATCCCAAATCATACAAGCCTGATAACATTTTTATCATATAGTGTAATTCTCATATTCTATCTTCGAATAAATTTTAATGATTCCTAAACATTGCAAGTGTTCCTGCAATTTGCGTATTAATATATTAAGTCACATGTTAGTGACTTGTCAGCCAGTTACGACAGGTAATATATAGCTCGAACTGAAACTGGTGTTTTTGTTAAAAAGATAATAATCTTTTCAGGTATGTTTTAGGAACAAAAATACGTTTTTCAATGATCGTCTTTCGTGGCCATTCACAGGAACGTCCGCCATAGTAATTGCCCTTTATCGAAGGAAAGTTACTCTCGTCCATGCGAAATCTGGACTGATACCATGTCCTAGTTGCTACTTTACATAAAGGGGAGGTCAGGGCTATTTAACAGGTTGATTTCATTAGCCCGTCAAAAGTACCCGTTCTGAAACTGTTTTGCCTTTCTCGATGTGGACGCTATATGGCTGTTTGTTAGAACCTTTTCTCGGCGTTATTTTCGTGCTAAGCGATCGAAACTTATATCGCTACCGTCCTGGCTAAATTGCTTCCCAATGTATAACTCCAATATTGACCTCATTTTTTTATAGCCTCAGCTACGCCCCTGCTCGACGCAGATTTTCGCTATCTCAGACTATTGTTTGTATAATGATAACACTCACCGCAGTAATTTATCTAGATCTCCTATGGTCAATTCTGACTCGATCGCCAATGGACAGGGGCGACTCCATGTTTGTTGTTTAACACTAAAAGTAATACCAAACAATCTGCATAATTATCTGTACATGACACTGACGGGTACTGTTTTTATCCGTTGTCTTTACACATTCCCATTACATTATAAAGTAGTTTTTTGCTGTATACATTTATTGTATTATTATACGTGCCATTCATAGACAGAAGTGTCATTCTCTATTTATACATGATATAATCAAATTTGGTTGATCGTAACACACCCTTTTTTAATATCTATTAATTATATCCTTTTTGACAACTGACTGTCTGATCAAATAATCACGTTACTAAATAGCTGAAACGTTTCTGATACGACGTAAACTGTAAAGCCGTTCACTCGATAAATTATTCAAGGGGCGTGTTAATTTCCGCGATTAATTCAAACCTTTAAGACACCCATACCTTACCTGCAAACAGACGTACCGTATTCGACGTAATAAGCGCCCACGGCGATATTTACTAATATATTGGCTAGTCAACAATCCCAATTAGCACCCCTTCCGATTGATCAATGTACAAAAGACTTATTTATTCGCGTATAATACGCACTCGTGTGATATATGCACCCTTAATTATGGACAATTAAATTCTGGAAAAATATATCTGTCGTATATAAACATTTCAGGCTGTCAGCATAAACCACGAAATTTATCTTTCAACTTTGGTGGGTTTTTTTCACCAAAATAATATTCTAATAAGAATTCCCTATTTCTAATTTTGAGAACGCTCTGGGCGCTTATTACGTCAAATACGGTATCGGATCAGATATCTATTTACTGCATTTGGTATTAAATCACCCAGTAGAGAGTTAAGCTGACCTTCAATACTCGACAGGAAGTTTCCCTCCTGGATTATTCTGATGGTCACACGTACAAATCAATAACATAACAAGCAGGTTTCATTACTCGAGACACTCCTGTTTCCGTTAAATGTTATAATCGTCTTCCTCTCACACGCAGGCTGTCATTTCCTGTTTCCTGATACGAAAATTGAGACATAATCAGGGTCACCAGAAAAGCCACACCATCGTACTATTAACCTTTAGAAATATAGCTGAAAAGCCACACCATCGTACTATTAACATTGAGAAATATAGCTGAAAAGCCACACCATCGTACTATTAACCTTGAGAAATATAGCTGAAAAGCCACACCATCGTACTATTAACCTTGAGAAATATAGCTGAAAAGCCACACCATCGTACTATTAACCTTAAGAAATATAGCTGAAAAGCCACACCATCGTACTATTAACCTTGAGAAATATAGCTGAAAAGCCACACCATCGTACTATTAACCTTGAGAAATATAGCTGAAAAGGCTCACCATCGTACTATTAATCTTGAGAAATATAGATGAAAAGGCTCACCATCGTACTATTAACCTTGAGAAATATAGCTGAAAAGCAACACGCGTGGTGGACTGATAGCTTTTCAAAAACACCGTTGTATATTTGACACTGACAGAAGGTATGTTATTTCCAGTGTGTACCTAAAATAATGTTTGGACATATGTCTATAATACTGTCAATTGGCAAGTTCATTATTACCTACACTTCTGTTTTCTGAAATCACAAGTAACATTTTATGTACAAACATTTGTGAATAATGAGGTTACATCTCGTGAGTAAGCTTTAGAATAAGTGTAACCACAACAGGAACTAATACTGTAAAGTCCATGCGAAGTAAATAATGACGGTGAAAAATCTTTCTTTAGCGAGTTCATTTGCGTAGGTCTTTCTCGGTGATGATTGAGTCCTGAGTGTGGTAGGTTTTGCATTCATTATAATTACGAAAACCAAACTGATCAGCACTCTCTGAAACTATTGGTGTTTTCATAACCAAGGGCTGCCGTCGGTTAGAAGCACACTCAAGCCAATAATAGACAATGTTTTCACCAAATTTACACTGAACATTAGCGCGGACCAAGAGATGGACTTCAACCAATTGAGGCAAACGTAAAAATAATTACGGACTATGGAGTTGTACACATAACACTGCACAGGAATTTAACGCCGAATATAGTTTTCATTGGTGTCCCATTCAGAAAACATCCCGCGCCGAACGATCATAATTTCATATAATAAGGCAATTACGTTGTTGAACGTTAGACGCATTACCGTTTAAAATATATGCGAACAAAAGGCAAACTTGAATCTTGTAGAAAGGTTTCATTCGTTTTCGACACATTACAACAATAAATAGACATAAGTTGATTCACTACCATCACAAACCAGACACATCTAAACATTTCTTGACAAACACGAAACTGTTATATGTTTGTGTTAATCGTGCAAAGATGAGAAGACGTTAATGATGAAGAAAGGGGCAAATACATGAATGAAAATCAATGAATGGGAATTACACAGGGGATCATCGCATAACGCAGTGGCCAACAGAGTGCCAAATCAGGCCTTGAAATCGTTAACTGTTGATCGTAGTTGATTGATTGAATTTACAGGTGGTTAACAATCTGAGTAGAAGTAACGATCAACTGTCCGTTGATGATAACCTTGTAAAAAAGTAGAAATAAATACATTTTATTAATATCCGTTGGAACCTCGCTGACTCGAACGTCTTTAATCGATATACAATTTATGGTGATGTAACGGAACTCAGCGGTTATATCTTGACAGTCGTCTAAAACGTTGCAAATCATTGTTAAAACACTCCCACTGACTATAAGTGTCATTGTAGTGCACAGAGCACTTATGCACAGTGAAAGCTGCGTTATACAAATGCATAAGTTATTATTATTATTAAAATTATTATTCTTATAATTATTATTATTGTGCAGAGTTACGTCGCTTAGGCGTGTTAGACAACTTTGATCATGCGTTCGAACCCCATGGCCAGTTCGCACTGATTATGTTTCTGGGAATGACATCGCAATATCCATTCTCCTGGGTTTCATAAATTGATAAATGTCTTTGACCTGTCTCACTTCGGTATCAAGCTGACTCGCCGTGATATAAATCTCTTTCGGCCGAAAATCTAAGCTGGTTGACAGCCTGTGTCATCACTGATTTTCTGTGGCCCATTCACTTAATTCCCACAGGTATTTGCCCTTTACGCCAGGTGGAATCTGTTTCGGCAGACAATCTAGCTATAGACTGGTTATTCTCTTGCATTGACAATTTATGTTCACTTGAACTGGGTCAATGTTTGTACTAATGTTCCCCGCGTTTCATCATAAGCTGACTCAACAACAAAAGAAATGTTTGGGCCGAGACTTTAAAACCTCGCCCCACTGTGTTGCATAACGAATATATTTCTTTACGCTTTTTTTTACATAAAAGCTGTTAAATCTCTTCACATTTACCCAGCAGGTGTAATACAAAATCAACATAACGTTTTTATTAGTAATCATTAATCATTTTATTAGTAAAGTCTCGTGTCACTGCATTTTCTGGTTCATGGATCACTGATATGTCTGGTTTGTTTACAGGCTGACGTCGCATGGCAGGAATACTGCTGTGCTGCGTCAGGCAATAGATACTTACATTTTTATGCATATTGTATGAATGGCGGTTGCTACCGGTAGGGCAGGACATGGTTACCTTTTTCGCGAACACCTGGTGTCATCACTGATTTCAGTGGTCCATTCATATAATTTCCACAGCTATTTACCCTATACGTCAAGTGGAATCTGTTTCGGGAGAAAATCAAGGCTGGTTAATTATTCTCCTGCATTGACAGTTTTATTTGTATAACTGGAATGTTGTTCAAAGCGGCATTAAACCAAACTCTCTTTCACAATGTGCAACCGCAACACCAGCGGCGTTAGGGTGAGTAGGTGATGTACACATCATTGCTTGTTTGATGTCTAACATAGAAATAGTCAAGTAAGTCTGTAAATAAATTTCAAAATATTTATGAGGACAAAATTGACGCATGAGTGACAAAAGCGATGTCCATTGAAGTTCCCTTCTTTGACTTGTCTTTGCATGTGTTTGTGAAGGCGTTACTTGTGGGATAGGAGACGCTAATCTTATCGCGAACACCTGGTGTCATCACTAATTGTAGTAGTCGGAATCGTACAACGGAGAGATTTCTTATGAATATGGAACGTTTTTGTCGCACGTGTATACAAGAAATGAGACATATGTTGTCAATATGTGTTAACTCTTACGAAACGTATGGACAACTGGGGATCAAGTAGTCCACGAAACCGGAAGGTACCAGTAATAGGAGATACCATGATATTTTTCAACCACAGTAATATTTGAGACCATGTCAATATGTGATTACAATGACCACACTTAGCGATCGGATAACGATGACGTAATGGAATTGAACTCACACAGCTCGATCTGATTTCATAGCAGGACGTTGAGTGAATGCTGACCTCTTAATCTGACATTTCCCCACGCGATAGTATTGACCTCACTCAGATACATGAAATGCACTTAATCGAAAGGATCGCATCACCAAGATGTTTTGATAATCAGAAAAGAGAAGCTGGAAAGCGAAACAAAAGCAATCACAAGTGTTACTGGATGTCCAATAAGATGTTAATTCTATTAATAAATCGAAAAATACCCTTTATTCACCAGTGACTACAATGACTGGAGATAAACA
Organism: Haliotis rufescens; assembly: GCF_023055435.1. Lineage (NCBI taxonomy): Eukaryota > Metazoa > Mollusca > Gastropoda > Lepetellida > Haliotidae > Haliotis > Haliotis rufescens. Next base: position 8,161,870 of record NW_025963924.1, read on the forward strand.
CAGGCAGTATAAGTATGGTAACTGTCAGTGATGACATTGACAGATCAACACGTATTTGTAAGTAATATTGTACCCATGTCACAGTTAAATGATCGACAGTGTAAGTCAGTAGTCTTCATGCTCAAAACCAGACGCCTGATCCTCAAATGAGGGATGTGCTGCCATTTCTGATGCAATGCCTGTGTCAATTCTAGGATTCTGTACTGGAGGGCCCTAGCCCTAACCCTATGTCGCAACTACGTAGATGCTTGATGGAATTCAGGTCTTGGCTTCGAGAAGGCCAAGGCAGAGTCACAATGGCGTTGTTCTGGAGATGGTCAGTCACAGCTCGTGCTCGTTGGGGTCGGACATTGTCGTCCATGAAGACATGGCATGTGGCAAGTGCATGGTTAAAGTCAAAGTGAGGCACACAAAAAACACCGGCCCAATATGGTATCTGAGGACCTTTGTCCATTTAATGTCCCCTGAACTGTGGATGTTGCGCTGATGATAAAATGTTCCTCTTTGCTTCCAGACACGAGTCCTACCATCAGTGTGGTGCAATAAGTGATCAATGAATCATCCTGAAGTTCCAATGTGCTAAACGGTCCCGCATGTATTGGGGTGAGCGGAGTGGACGTCTGATTGGTCTTCTGGCCCTTAATCCTGCAGCATTTAATCGACACATGACGGTGCAAATGGACACTCAGTTGTGAGTATGAGTATGGTTTTACGCCGCTTTTAGCAATATTACGGCGAGGGACACCAGAAATGGCCTTCACACCCGAGAATCAACCGTGAATGGAACCTGGGCTCTCGGCGTGACAAGCGAACGCTTTAACCACTAGGCTACCCAAAAGTGATGACGAAAAACAGTGCAAGTTGAAGTTGACAGCCGTTTTGCATGGCGTACAAGGACGCTGTATTCTGGCACTGGTCTTCCATAGACGTCCTGATCTCAGCAAGTCCCTCACACGTGGAGTCAATGGTGTTTTCTCAAGAGTCGACTGATTACAGTATGATTAATGTTTTAAAAAATGTGGCAAAATGTGTCAATAGCCCGACATGACTGGCCAGTTTTCTGCCTGCTAATGATTTGCCTAGGATAGTACTCTAATGTATGTCAGTTACAACCGACAGACTTTAAAATCGGTAGAACTTTCATTCAAAAGTAATAGCATTAAAGACGCATCAACTTTCTGTAATCGAACATTAATTTCTCTGTAGAGACCCCTTAGTTGCGCATACGGCTCTGATAAACGCACCCACAAAGTTGGGCAGTTAATGTGGCTACCATTCTACAGGCAGATGATGTGTCAAGACACAGTGTACCATTTGAACATCTCTACATTGATTTGGTGGCGCGATACTTTTGACGCGGTGTAGAGTTACTCTTGCGGCCAGTTTCATAGTGGCAATGGGTTAGAGTGTCCACAACGCTGGTCGAACATGAAACGTGACGAACAAGATGGAATATGATTGATGCAACGGATGAAACAGAATTGTCTTAAATATGATCGTTTGTTGAAATTACTAAAACGATACTCTTCAGTCGAAGCGTATTCAATCAACATTATTTGCAAATGTGTACATGTGTGTAAACAAGATTATCATCCTCGCCACGAAAGGGGACGTGTATATATTTAGACCTGAACGTATAAGTATGTAAATATCGATTATCCGGCCAACGGTTCAGGTGGAAATGCCAGAATACCTCACAGGTAGTACCAGTTACATAGACAACATAGAATGTCACATATTAAAAACAAAGGGCTATTGTATCCGAATATATATTTATCAAATAAGACGTGTGGAGAAAGAAATTATTTTCGACGTTGCCCAAAAGATAAAACATCATTTCTTATTTTCCAAATAATCAGTGGGTAAACCCCATTATACAAGGCTTTTGGGAATCTTCAAAGTTAATTGTGAATATTAGGAGGATATGACATTTCCACCTGACTTGCGTTATCGCTTCAGTTAACAATCACCGTAGGATATCATCCACATCCACATCAGGCTTGTTTCATCTGGTATTACAAAATCAGCCTGCCTGACAACGATCGGACAATGATTCACCGGTAAGCCTGGCGATGTTTTATGTTCCCATGACCAAACGGTTACGTGTGTAAATGTCTACCAGATATCTTGGGATCTTCAATAATGTAGACGTGGGTGTATGGTCCTAAACAAGTACTGTGTCTTATAATTATATCATTCCAAAAGAAAAATATGTATGCCAAGGAACCAACAGAAATGATTAGTAAAATTACAATTTAAGTAATCAGGTGTATCTATTGTCATGCCTGAACACGATATTAATTTTGACGTAAAAGCTTTAGAGCTGTGGTAAATGAACGACATATGCATGGTGCTGCAGGCAATGAATGCAGCACTAGGCTGGATAAATCCTGAGCGATTTTGTCATGCATAGGTTTAGTAATCTTTAAAACCTTTAAAATCGTGACTAGAGTTTATATATAAAAGTCTTTTGTTTAATCAATGACCGGTTACTTTCATAACATTAAAATATTGTGTCACGGTCAAAGAAAATTCTAAACTGGTGCTTTTCATGATCTTCGTGTTTTCCTATTTCTAAAATTCAAATTTACCAGGTTTGTTAGGATTAAGTCCAAATAAAGGCAGGGCTTGTTTCCAGACAGTTCAATACCTCTTTGTGAAACTATGGCACATCATCTGTCCTGCATCAAGGAAAGGATTTGGTAGCTTCTATTCTGATCAGTTTTGGTTTATAGACACATCATTATTTGGGGCTTCAAATATAAAGTTGTGTCAACTGAAAAAAACACCTTGTCTGTTGAAATGAACTACCGAACTTGGGTACTTGGATGGGGGAAATATTAATGTTAAACGTTAAACCAGAAATAGGAGATTAAAAATTATCCGTTTTTGTCTAAAACACTACATATACCAATCCTATATCTTCTATAAAATAGTTTTCCCACTTCCCTCGATCGTGAAATGTAGCCCATATCTTGGATTGTCTACTTTTAACGTGATACTGGTTAACCACATTGGCATCATGTCTTAAAGGTTAGCTTTATCTGAGTGCCTCTCTCCTTTAAGCCACGAACAGTTGCACGATTTGTGATGCGGCGTTAAGCACATCTCCTTTCCATTGGACGGTGGAGTGTCCGGACACTGTGGATTATTTCGATGCATACCATGTCGTTACATCATTTGAGAGTACCAACTTAGTTGATAAATAATTTTCCAATTTGTGTTTTATAATTATTTTACATGTAAGGACATTGCTCACAATCTTGTATATGAACCCGGCATGCACCCCATTTTGTGATTAATAACGCGAGAAAGATGTTGTGGTAACTTACAGACAGCTTGTCTCACAATCTCACAATCCCGACGTGATCATGGTATCTATAAAAAACCATGAAGACATTTCCGAAAAGGTCCAGCAACACTTCTTTGACAAGCGTCTCATACTTGAACCTCATTGGATGTTGTTTGGCAGGTCTGAAATTATACCACGTTTATCAAGTACCCTCAGATATAATGGTTGTAGTTGTTGGCGGCTAAAGGACGAAAAACAGGATGTTTCATTAAATGTTTTTCCATCATGAAAGGGAAATAACACTCATTTACTGCAACGGAAGAGAAGGAAATCACTTTAGTGTGTGAAAAGTTACATGAAAGTAGCGTTGTTGTCCAGATTCCTTCTTGAGGGTTTGTGAACATGTCTCTGTGATCATACTGCCAATTACCATTAACGGGCTCGTCTCTGGCGTTGCAATTCGCCGGACGAGATGCGTCCCAAAGGCGTGCCAGAAACCTGATCGCGAGTTCGAATCCCGTTTCGCCCTTATGCTCCTAGGTTTGTCGGTTTCAGCTATCCCCAAACATCTCAATATATTATGATCACATTTCGAAACTTCCCGATTTTGTACCACAAATACGTCTCAACCATTACGTCGACCTAAGAACACGCTCATTCACTCCTACGATATAATGCGCCGAGCAGAAGAAAGCATACACCGGTGTCAATGTTTGGTGGTGGCTAAAATGAAACAAACATGAAATTGGTATTCGAAGGTGACGTATTTGATATGGGTATCAAACTTGTGTTTTGGACGACCTTAAGTTTGCAGTTTCGGCGACTTATTTCAATCTGGTAACGTTTTGATGACGTTTGTAGTTTGTGGGTCACAGACAAGGTTCAAGTGTGTCCTTTCTTTTTTAACTGAACCGAATAACAACGTGAACAGCATAAGTGCATGTTGCAGAAAAACTGAAACAGTAACTCAATCGGTTCAGTTTGCTACAATTTAATCACTATAATATGTATTCAAGGTTATATTCTCACACGTAAGGTTTTTAAAGCAAATTGGCTATAAATTTGAAACATATACCGCATCCTTCCAGCACCAATCAGATTAAGACTTATTTCCACACTCATAAAGGCGTTTTTCAACCTATTAATATCTTTCAGTGAACATATGCCGGAGAACGTGGTCAATTTGACATGACCAACAGAAAACCCTTTCCGTAGTGCAGCGCTATCTTCCCGTGAAGGGAGCCATTAGCTTCATCAGTGAAGATGATCGACAGAAATCCCTTGGCGAATAGAAAGGAAATATATTCATTTACAAGTTACCTTGTAGGCGTGTAGATTAGTCCCCACGTTATCAGTCGGTAACGTATGCGCTTGCTAGCTGTTATATAATATTGATGTAACTCATGCATGTCTCAGATCTGATTTGCTACATTTATTCCATATGATAGCTAACTTTTAGAACCAAGCCCTAAAGTATCAGTGGTGGATTGTCCTCTATTCAAAGAGGCATTTTGACGCTATAAGACTTTTTCATAACGCGAATGATAATGCGTATACAACTTTCATAAAAGACGTTTGTAACATTAATAAAACGTCAACGGCAGAGGATAACCAGTCTCTATTATAAATTATCCGCCGAAACAGATTCCATTGGGCGTAAAAGGCAAAGAAGCGGTGAGCATTATGATTTCAAAAATATAGATACAAATATACATTCAATCCTGCCCATAAAATAGATATCATTCATTTGCACTGACTCTGATTTCGTGTGATGTCAGGGGCGGTCGGGTAGCCTAGTGGTTAAAGCGTTCGCTCGTCACGCCGAAGACCCGGGTTCGATTCCCGACATGGGTACAATGTGTGAAGCCCATTTCTGGTGTCCCCCGCCGTGATATTGCTGGAATATTGCTAAAAGCGGCGTAAAACCATATTCACTCACTCACTCACTCACTCACTCGTGTGCTGTCAAGAAATTGCTAATATCTCATATAATAGATAGAGGTTATTTAATGGTGGCTGACAAAAAAAGGTCCCTATCTCATTGAGTGGCGAATTCTTCAACTTTTGAGACCAACGGAAAATTGCTTAAAAGCTTAAAACATTATTTGATACAACGAAACTTTGGACGAACATATTCTTAATGTATTGGAAAGGTACGTCATGAATTACAACATCAAATCAATAACAATGGACGGCAGATTTGGCGTGGAGGAATCCAACAGTGACACGCATTCATCCAAATCACCGAGCCTGGACCAATTTACTGGAATATTAAGATAACCTTTGCTATAATGTGCTAGGGAGACATAAAAATAGCAGGCAATTATCAAGTGACAAAGGTTCTGAAACTCTCGCGAGTGACGATATCGTCACTCGTCAGTGACAGGGGATGTATTTCAGTGATAAACTTGACTGTCTCCGTACCAATTATATACTAATAATCCGTATTACTTTAACTCAGTTAATGACGTTTATCCTATGATAAAGAAGAAAATGACTAAGTTCATATTGAGAATAATACTATACGTATTGCCCATATCAATTTGCAATATAATTTTAGCACACCAATTATTGATAACCTTTGAAATGTGTCTAATATTCTGTCCCATGACGCTCTTGTGTACGAGTGAGTGGCGCTTTGAACGGTATTGCAGTTATATCACGGCATGACAGCTCACTGTGGGGGGAAAGCCCGAAGTGATGCAGGTCTAAGACATTATCATTTTGATGAAACCCATGAGCACAGGTATGGTGCTGACAAACCTAAACCTAAAATTATCAAGGCGAACCGGGAGTCGAACCATCTGGAATAAGACCTTGTGACAGTGATTCCTGATATCATTTTTTATACCTAGTTGTTGAATTGAGGTTTATCGTATCATTCAAGATGATTGCAATCTGATAGCCCGGAATCATGGTTGAACAGTGGTTTGTAGTCACTCCACTGTACTGCTTCGAACCAGACAGTAAAGAAGAAACGCCATCAACAGATTACTAGGGACTTTTTGTCTGCAGCAAGAGTACATATATGAAAAGATCAAATCAGAGCATTATCCCTAATATGGGGTGATTTGGTTTCTTATCCGCTTGATGTTGCAACGTGTTTAGAACATGTATGTTAAGCACTTCCCCAGACGGCACCCTTCAAATGACATTTAGATATCCGCGAGGGTGTCCTAACAACTAGAATACAATGATTACATCATAATCCTCTTCTGATGTGGAAGAGCATATTCAAGGGGAACATGAGCTGTGTTTTAAGCGTAAACCCCTTTCGATCAAACTAAATTGGTTACTTTTATCTAAACTTTTTCCACGAAGATAAAAAAAAGTATTTCCAACCGATTTGTCGGTAGGAATTTGATAATCATGGAAATATGATCTGGCATAATTATCAGACATTTTCAAATGAATATTATTACTGTAGGGCATAAAATATGCATTTCGCTTCGTGAGTAGCATACCAGTCTCTTGATGATATGCCTTAAATATTCTTCATCAAATATACCAAATGGAGACACTGAACTAATCTGAACGTTAATAAACACTTTCATACATGTACAATACCACATACCATGACTGCAATACTGACACAACAGGCACTGTCTTAACACATCACTCGTCACTACTCATTGGTGTATGTAATTATTCCAGTTCTCTAGTTCTGTATAAGATCTTTTATCATTGTGCTGGAGACACGTATATAAGCATACGCATAAGCACTGTTCTCGGGGTGATAGCTATAGTACAAATCGCAGATTTGTTACATCTACATGTACTATCACATACACCTGTAAATGTCAGTCAGTAACCATTATTATCTTCATTGTATCTCAACCAAGCATGGTACACTACAAATGACGATGTGCATCTTCTAAAATCTTGTAGATGATACAGAAGAAGTACTGAGTGAGTGAGTATGGTTTTACGCCGCTTTTAGCAATATTCCAGCAATATCACGGCGGAGGACACCAGAAATGGGCTTCACACATAGAAGAAGTACTGACAGGACAGGGCTTTTATTGATCCGTTTCAATAAATTAAATTTTCACTGCTATTTTGCCTTTTTTCGTCCAATGGAATCTGTCTTGGAAGATCATCGAGACAGATTATTCTCTGGCAATTAAGTTTTATATCTACCACCCTTGAGTCCCTTTCTGCTGCTTACAAAGAGATGGTTTTAAGCTTGAGAACTGTCGGCTATTTTGAGCCACATAAATCTTGTAGTAACTCATTATTATTACCAAAGTACCCCGAGCTGAATGTCCTTGAATGCTTGTTATTCAGAGGCACCGTAGATTGTAGATGTCTGCCATTTCATTTGCTAAATGGCCAGTTTAAAAGGTAAAGAATGATACAACGATGTTTATATGGTGCAATATCTAAAGGTAAGGTGAAACGATGTTTAACGTCGTGTTCAAGATAATGGCACTTTTATCATAGCAACGCCTATGCACGTGTGTGTGTGTGTGTGTGTGTGCGTGCGTGCGTGCGTGCGTGTGCGTGTGTGCTTAAATCGCTAATCCGCTGAGATACCATGGTGTAATTTTACTTGGATACCCTCACTTCGAACCGACCAGTCCTTGTTTGTACCCCTTATTCACACCGCTTGGTACGTTGGCGACATGTACCATCATTTAATGTATTTTGTTATGGTGCAGCCAGGGATCCAACCACCTACCTTCCACTCTAATGAGATGGAATTCAAGTAATTCTTCCATTTTTCTTATACAGCATACATGTAGAACACAATAACATGTATAACATATGGTGTTTTTCATTGTTCAATGATAACTATTTGCAAAATGATAAATAGATTAATTTCACATAATATGGAATCACAGCACAAGTAGTTGCAACTTAAGTGACATGATGTAACGTGGGTATTAGCCATTGATCCAGGAAGTTGTTTGTGTCATTTCTAATATACTATAAACATAACGCGAAACTGAGGTTGAGATGTATGTACACATCTGTAATAACATAGAAACGCTTTCGCAGTAAATCTTACTTAATCATATATAATCTAAACATGATGTAATACTATGATATATCTTGGGCTAAACGGGGATCCATAAGAGATAATCATTGTGAACACAAATGATATTCAATCGATGATATCTTGTCCTTTTCAAAAACGTCAGGGTGGTCTTCAAGTTCAGAACTGAAGATTTCAGATCATAGGCTATATTGTGGTTTGTTGTTTAACGAAATTCCAAAAATCCGCACACATGCCAGCTACTTGTACATGGTGGAGGCTTTTAAATAAGCGAGCGACCACAAGACTATCAAGTGATTGATACCACGAAGGGCGTCCATCCGTCGGGGTACGGTGACATACAATCATCCTTGCACTGAGCCTATGCACGCAATCCATTTCTTCGCCTCTTAACACAAGAAAAGGTTGCTGGGAATCAATTCTAACCCGGAGTTTTCTTCGAGGAGTGATAGGATAACAACGTAGAGATTGGCTTTTCAGGTGGCTACCTGTTATGGCAATACCAACAGCAGCTGTCTGATATAAATTGATTTTACGAATATGAAAGAACCAGGTGGGACCTGCAGTTTCCTAGAATAAACCATATTTCTTGGAGCGTGGAGCCACGCTTCGGATCAAAGTGGTATGATGACATCTCGTGAGAAATAGGCAACCGTCGAGACGATGCTGCTCCATCTGTTTGTCCAACCGTCATGAAGATTTATTGTAGTTGCTGGTGATGAAGGTTTCCATGAAACAACTTTAATGCATCGATTCAAAACAGCGCATCCTAGTATGGTGCCGAGGGAAATACTCATGACCAAAAGGACTATTAGCAGGTCAGGGCACATAAATCAAAATCGTTGATTTGATTCGGAACAGTGTTAGATTGTCGTTTGTTTAGCATTAATATCTCAGGCGTGTGACATGTGGTATTAACACATGTCTGTATTTGCAGTATTTTATGTTGATATACATGAACTATTAAGCACAATATTTGCTTGGCAGATTAATGTCTGTACCCTCGTAAGTGGTTGCACAGTAACCAGGTTTGGACGTATGTAACTACAAAGAATGTTTGTTTCTTCAGACAATATTCTCAGCCTTAATGATCCTTCACGATATTTGCTCTGAAACTCAATTATTCACATAATCAAGTCTCATTTTTCTGCAATGATATTTACCAAACTAAAAACATACTGGGCATGTTGCATATGTCGCATTCTACAATCAATACAATCTGTATTTTTCTGACTTCCGTGAGTGTAACGTTGGACCGCCCTTGACGTTTTTAGACGTGTATGACAATTCCCTAACAGATCTAACTGACAGCATGTTCTGATATATGATATGCAGGATTTACTGATTTCCGTGAGTGTAACGTTGAACCGCCCTTGACGTTTTTAGACGATTATGACAATTCCCAGACAGATCTAACTGACAGCATGTGCTGGTTTATGATAACAATGAACTCTTTCCGATGAGTCTGATATCATTGTCAGCTATGCGACTGAGTTGTTTAACAAATAGCTATGCAGTGTCAGCCACAAAGTGTATGTAGCAATACAAGAGTCTCTATAGTTATGATAGTCGTTGCGCTGCAAAAGCTTTGTGGATGATCAAAGGACGATCAAAGGTTCCACGCGTAACTGACCAAACTTCAAATGTATACACTCGAATACACAGAACGAAGTTGGCAAGCTGTATTTTAAACAGGCCCTATCTGGATGACAATATCGTAACTTTCCTAAAACATTCCCATATTAGAACGTGTCTCCCAAGCTGGTGCGTGTTGTGTCGACGTCGTGGTTTGAAGTCAACCATGATTTGTTCTGTTTATAGTATCATATTTATGTGGTTGTGCATCGTACAAATGCAATTTTGCGTGGATCATTAACAAATGATAGATGTTCATGTCACAAGCACGTAATGTAGCGAATCAAATGACGTGCACTTGGAGGCACATTGCTCTGAATATAAAATGCAGCTTCATCAACAAAGTGGTGATGTAAATTATAACGTTTAATCAACATACATGCGTCTTCAATGGCCCCAGGGGTCGGATAACGTCTATTTGAAGTGTACTCATTATCGTTTGATAAAACCTAGTTAATTGATATTTCAAAGCTACGTTGTAAATGCAACGTTTTATTGGTTGTTAATTAAATTGAATACGAAAAGGTTTATTCGATTCTGCCTCGATGTTGGACATTCTTACATGTTTCTCGTGTATGTGTACATGTGTAGCGCCAGATTAGGTTCCGAACTTTTCCTGTGGTTTGTTTGCACATTGAACCTAGTCAGGGATCAGAGATGCCCAATGTTAAGTAACGCAATCACTCTTCTGAAGATTCGTAATCAAGCTTTACAGATTCATTATTTACACACATTGATGAAGAGTGACATCTTCAAAGGCCTGATCAAATTTGATCAGCACTAATCAAAATTTCCCATTTGCAATTTTATATTTCGCATTTATGAGTCTCATTTTGAAGTGTTGGTAGCTAAAGCAAGTCAGAGGGGTTGGGGAAATTAAGGAAAAGACATAAGTAGCTCCGATTTTTATAAATGACGGTACATTTACATGTGCAATGACCCAGAAATAATCCAGTGCATCCAAATTGTATTTTAAACATGTGTGTCTGATGTTTTAAATGGCACATATTCTATCATTAGTGATACCAGATTCAAGCAAGTTGAGCTTTTGAGCCAAAACCTCTTAAACGTGCCAAAGCACTGTAGCTGACCTGGATATGTAGTCAATTTTTAATGTCAACAAAGACAACCACTTTATACAACTGGCATTTATATGCAAATAGTTTCTGCATTCAAACACTCAGCACTCGAAACTAACAATAGCTAGCTGAACAATATATGAATATATGATGTCATTGAAAGAAACACATTTCAGAGGAGAAAAAGTTGACAGAGCAATTATACATTCTTACAGAATTCAGAAGCAAATAAACAAGTTAGAAATCTAAAATACAGTTTAATAAATTATTTCATAAATGACAAGTTACTTTGTGAGTGAGTGAGTTAATGCTTTACGTCACATCAGCAATATCAAGTTACTTTGTTTTTTTAACCACTATTATATTTCCCGCCATAGTAAGATGTTATTATTTTTACATTTTACTTGACATCCTCGGCCATTTGAGCAGAAGCTTATCTTATTTGTTTGTCATATAGAGACATCTTCGCATCTCAGCAGTATGTCCTTTCTTCACACTACACAAAATTGAGACAGATGTTCTTAGTGCATAACGGAGCAACGTCATACATCATTGGGAACATTGCTTCAGTATAAATCCTACTGGTTATGGTTTGAGAAAAGAATAACTAACTAATGCGTTTTTCGTTATTCTTTCACACAAATGAACAAGATAACTTCGAACCAGATCTAGAGGATCAACACGGCGAAACGAAATTATGTAACTGACCAACATATTGATGAAAGTTCCTATACTGTCATTAATTGCATTTGGTAATTTGCATGTGGTACCTTCGGAATCAGGAATGACAATATGGCACATTTTAGTTTAAATATTTATGCAATAAAAAATAAAAATAGACATATTATGAAAACAAAACTAGTAATATGTTTTCACAACAATGACTTCCAGAAACATTTGTTATTGTTTTCAAGAAACAAGGGTTATTATGTTGACACAACCGTAATGGTATACATGATACTACTGACATTGATATATCTAGAGCGGAAAAGTTAATATGTTTGCATATAATCTTTTCAAAGTGAAAGCTACATTGGTGGAATATTATTTTATCGTAAAGTAGATCAGTGGAGACCCATACGGTTGTTAGTGCGTTTGTTATTTATAACCATGAACCCTACTTCTCCATACTTATTAGCGTTACCTCCCTCATGGTAATATGTTTAATCCTGTATCCTCACACGTCAATTATTCACACTGTCCAAAAGTACTAAGATCTCGCTACACGGAAACTGGATCAACGTTCCCCGCATAGCGATATGCTACACGCCTGTCCCCTCCCCTCACGACAAGCAGATCTCGATACACGGAAATTGGTGAACGTTCCCGAAGCGAAATGCTGTATAGGGAAATAGGTCGGATAGAGCTAGACTGGTACCCTGCTCTTCGCCTCCAAGTGGTTGCAGTGGATGAGAGCAAGCGCCCTAGGGCAGGTAAACAAGTCTAAGACACAGCATGCCGCCTTCTTATGATTGTTGCCGAACAACATAACCATGTTTTGTGTAATAATTTATATATCTATAATTTTTCGCCCGAGTGCCAATTTCAATTTACAGACAGATTTATTTCGTATATGTGGCCATGAGGCCAATAGAACATAGACATTTTGTTGTAAGAAAACTCGTCGTGGAACACCACTTATTGTAGCTGAATAGATGTACACAGTTTTATTAATATTCAATGGATCATCCTTCTTCAAATATTTTACAGGGGCGGTCGGGTAGCCTAGTGGTTAAAGCGTTCTGTCGTCACGCCGAGGACCCGGGTACGATTCCCGACATGGGTACAATGTGTGAAGCCCATTTTCCGCCGTGATATTGCTGGAATATTGCTAAAAGCGGTGTAAAACCATACTCACTCACTCAAATATCTTATAAACAATAACTTCAAGTCTCATCTCAGAAGAATGTGGTTGTTGTTGTTCATTAACTGTACAAGTTTTCTTTGTGATGGATACGTATAATAATAGTTAGGCAGGTATTTGATTCTTATATCTTCTTATGCTGGACATATGGTATTCATCTTCTTGATAATATTTGCAAGGACACAACGATGTTAAAACATCATTATCTTTGAAATGTCTGTATTATTGAGGGTATGCATACCACACCTGAACTTCGTTAAACATCTGCGTAAAGATAGTGATCGAATAGTTGTTCAATACATTTCTGGTATTATTTCCATCTTGAAAATTGACTAGGCATGTGGCCATTTTGAACATCTGAGCTTAACAGTACATGTCTTTACATCGTTGTTGAAACATTGTTTAGAACATAATTTAATTTCCAACATCCTGGGATATCCACGCGAAAAAAGAATTTCTCTAACAGCTGAGGCCCAGTTTATATCCCCAGAGTCATCAAGGCGCTTAAGCATGTCATAGCATCGTCTAGAGTATCGTGTATCTGGTTGATTGAGCAAACGTATTCAGTATGAGATAACTCTACATTGATAGTTAACAAATATCGGGTGCCTTCCGCACTCTGCTAAAATTGCCATATTTGGTGCCCGGTAGCCGACATTATATCAGTCGTAGAGTAATCTTCTTTAAACCCTGCTTGGCATTCTGACAGTACGGATATCTGTTGGGTGGAAACCCAAAAACTTATTTGAGATTCAATAATTGATGTGAATATTTTACTAATAATGTCTAACATGACAATGCCTTTGTAGCTATTTGCGTTATCCTTCTAGCCGGATTTTATGTAATGGGACAATAAGCCCAAGATTCCATGATTCCGGGAATTGAACTGTCTCGAGAATACGGTTAAAAGACGCTTATAGAATGGTAATAACAAAGAACAGGTTTCCTTCACAGCTTTTGTTGGGATCCCGTCATGTCCCAGTGATTTCCCGTTTTCAAATGCCGTAAAGCATTTATTATTTCACGGTCTGATATTTCCCCACTGACCAGTTCATCGCAGTTTCTACAGTCTTCACAGTCTGCAGTAGAATGGTTTTCTAGAAATCTACGACTTCTATATCAAATGGGTGATTTAATCTTACTTGCGGATTTTAACGTTTCTGAAAAAGACACACCAATTGCAAGTGAATCATCAGCAGTGATGGGTGAGGATTCCAACTCACGTCAATAGCAATATTTCTTAATTGTTTTCCAAAATAATTTACAATCTTTAGCTTTTGCAGCTTTTACAACTTCTTCAGAGACAGACATTTCATATTAATCTTTTTTCTTTTACAAGTTTCGTTAAAAAGCTTTTTGGCGTTTAAATACTCACTCCAATGTTCACTTTCATTCGTAATCCTAAACCTATCAAGAAGAACATATTTGGTACGTTTCAGTGTCTCGCATTCCCTGTGAAACAACTGTGGCTGGTGTTGGTGTAGTGTGTTTACATGAGGTCGTCGTACTCATTGGTGTCCCATAATGGATATAAAGCTATTTTAAAAAGGTCTTGTAACATCTCCACAGCAGAGTCTAAATTTGTGTTTTATCTATTATCAAATAATGTTGAAAAACGGTCAATGCAACTATTCATAAAGTTTGCAAACTCCCACGTGCTTGGTCCCACAGAAAACCATCTGTGCTGTGAGATGCGCATGCAGCACGAGCGCCTGTGGGGTTCACGTGATGCATCATATGATAAGGCTAAGTCGACTGTCAAGGGAAGATGATCAGATTCTGTTCTTGCTACTTTTTAAAAGTTTTTAAAGCATTCATACATAAAAGAGGGTACAATTCAATAATCTACAACACCATTACCTTGACAGCCAATAAACGTAAAATCCACCTCTACGTCTGATCCTGATCTACCATTCAGTACATGCATGTTCATGTTTACACACAGACCGAGTAACTGTTTACCTTCGGAATTAATATTACTGTCTTTGGGATTCTGGGAATAGCAAAGTCATCATATTCATAGTGTAACTCATCAATTTGGAGATAATCGACGGTGTCATCTTCTATACAACCTTGTTCTGCTCCTACCCGAGCATTCATATCACCAAAAATAGTTACTATAGTACCTGGATATTCATTACACAGTGTATTTAGTTTTGTCTCTTAGAGTTCTATACCAGTGCAGTCTCGCATAATAGCTGCTATTGTTGTAGCATCAGTCACATATACACATCCCTGTGTAATCGGAGGCTTTACGTTTGTAAGGAAGAAAACACAATCTCTCCATTCACTGTGTAGTCTGGTGAACAGCTTGTCGACAGACTTCCTTATATGTACGACGATTCCACCGCTATATCTGCCCACACTACATTGTGCGTTTTCGAACACACTGGTGACAGTGATGATCTGGGAAAATCTGTTCAAAATTTGTGGTATTTTTAGCCCAAATTTCTATGAAGGTAATGATATCGAAGGTTTTACCAAAAAAATTAAAAACCCATTTACATCAAATGTTATGAAGGATAATTGTATTTCCGGTGTATATCTATCATCATGTTTGGATTAAGTCGTGGACCTCCACGTATATGTACTGTGACTCTGGCCTCGACCATATGCCTATCTGGATTGCCCCGTGCTAATGCTACGCTCGCAAGATTGTCTCTTGGGTTGGCTGTCACAACGTCGTCTGCTTGCTCCGGGGTCCCGGATGTGACCATTTCGCTGCAGTGTATTTCTGCACTCACGCACATTTTCTTTTTCTTTGTAAGAGGAGAACTTTACAATAATCGGACGTGGACTCCGATTAGTGGGTAATCTATGTGCTCTTTTAATATGTATCTCCGCCGCCATTTCTTCAGGCATTTTCAGCTCATTTTCCATAAATAGTTTTCACTTTTTCCTCACTTTCATTCCAGCTTCCCTTTCTACCGTCGTCCTCTATTCAAAAGAAGACTAAAGTTTCCCTACGTGATTGGGATTCTAGTTGTTCGAGTCTGTTCATTAGCATGTTATTTCCTTCTTCAAGTTTATCGACTATTGTCCACGTGTTATCCGGTTCTGAATTCAACGTGTTTAGAGTTTTTTCTAAGTTGTCGAACTTACTGTGCAAACACCTCAGGTCTCTTTGTGTATTCTGCAGTATTACACCAACTTGTATAGTGTCTTCATCTTCATGCTGCATGTCCTCTTGTGTGTCTACCTAGACTCCTGATGTGGAGAGAGATAGTCGACTCTGTCGTGTGTGGGGAACCTGAATTTCGCTCAACATTTCCACTCAAGAGTAGCAAAACTCCAATTATCAGCAACATCTGCAGCTGTTCTGAACACAAACCACCACATATCTTGAATCCGTGTTGTAGTTCTGTTCCTGACCCTACAGCCTTGGCATGTAAGCATTCTATAAACTTCAATATTTACTCTCATAACTGCCGACACGTCTTGCTGTCGCCATTACAGGTGGCGCTCCATTTACAGTTAGATGAAGAAATAGAAACAGTTGAGTATTCTACATGGGACATCACACTTAGTCGCATCAGCATGTCTTCATTATAATGCTTTCACGCCCAATGGAATCTTTATCGAGGGATAATCCAGACTGATCACTTGCGTCGACGTTTTATGGTAGCGTTCGACCAGGGAAGGACATCAGTTATAATTAGTTTGATTGAGTTGCTCATTGGTTGATCTCTTCAACGTTTAAATGCTGCTGCCGGAATATATAATATAGACTATATAGTGAAATGTTCCATCAAAAAGGATATCTATTTGCAGTATATTCCTTGAAAAAGTTAAACAGTCTCCCATTTCATTTCATGTTGCCCCAAAATACGATAGAGGGGATGATGAACATGTGTTATTCCTGTTTGACCTTTAACATGCCTGAATAGGATATACGGTGTGTCTGAAGTACCGTCTAAGCTGTGCAAGAAGAAAGACGGACTTCTTTACACCAACGTTCGCGAACATCGTATATCGTACGCAACAGTACTTAGAGAAGCTCTATGACGCTCTAGTCAATATAGATTGGTGGCTTCAAGAATGGATTTCAATGTCCATTAACTTCTTTACATCCTGAGACTGACACTTGATTTTACTAACGTAATGGACTGAATAACATTTAGGTCCATTTCGGTAATATAACGTTCTTTATTATTAAAGGCATGACATTGATCATCCGTCAGGAATTGTCCCCGCATTTCGATAAAAGGGTTCCGATTATGATATGATGAATGATAGAAGTAAAGATAGGACTAATGATATGATGAATGATAGAAGTAATGATAGAACTAATGATAGAACTAATGATATGATGAATGATAGAACGAATGATATGATGAATGAAAGAAGTAATGATATGATGAATGATAGAAGTAATGATAGAACCAATGATATGATGAAGGATAGAACTAATGATATGATAAATGATCGAAGTATTGATAGAACTAATGATATGATGAATGATAGAACTAATGATAGATGAATGATAGAAGTAATGATAGAACTAATGATATGATGAATGATAGAAGTAATGATAGAACTAATGATATGATGAATGATATGATGAATGATAGAAGTTATGATATGGCAAATGAAAGAACTAATGATAGAAGTTATGATATGATGAATAATAGAAGTAATGAAAGAACTAATGATAGCAGTAATGATAGAAGTAATGATAGACGTAATGATATGATGAATGATAGAAGTAATGATATGATAAATGGTAGAAGTAATGACAGAAGTAATGATATGATGAATGATAGAAGTAATGATAGAAGTAATGATATGATGAATGATGATGAACATGTGTTATTCCTGTTTGACCTTCAACATGCCTGAATAGGATATTCAGGGTGTCTGAAGTACCGTCTGTGCAAGAGGAAAGACGAATTTCTTTACACCAACGTTCACGAACATCGTGTATCGTACGTAACAGTACTACGTGAAGCTCTGTGACGCAGTCGTCAATACAAATTGCTTTTCTGGCAACAAGAATGTCCATTAACTTCTTAATTTTATTAATGTGATAGACTGAATAGAATTGAGGTCCATTTCGCTAATATGATGTTCTTTATAACAAAAGGCTTAAACTTAATCGCATCTGTCAGGAAATGGCCCCGCATGTCGATAACATTATTTCTGATTAATTAAAAATTAATGATAGGATTAATGATAGAATAAATGACATGATTAATTTTTCGGATGTATAACTATGTAATTAGTAATTATATTTAGACGAGGTTACATATGTGAAGTTTATGAGAAAATCCATTTTAGTTTTTCATGGAAATATTACAATAAACATTTTGATTATGGAAAAATTCCTTAGTCATGATTTTGAAATATTGCTCTTATGAATATGTAAATATAAAGCACCAAGGCTGAACAACCAGTCTCCGAAACAGACTCCATCGGGCGCAATGGAGCAAATAGCGGTGAAAACCACATGAATTGATTACTGAAAAACCGTAAGGTTTTCAGCCAATGCTTGCCGTAAAAGGCCCCTATGCTTGTCGTGAGAGGCGACTAACGGGATTGGATGGTCAGGCTCATGAACTATTATATAGTCACATTTCCGCAACTGATGCAACTGACAACCCATGAAACATTCGTGCATATTTTTGGATTATCATAAAGACATCCTAGGATATTTCACAAACATATTTAGAGACAAGTTTACAGTTGTTTAAAAGTGCATACAATTTTGTGGGTGAGCAGGTATGGTATTAGGCCGTTTTTAGCAATATTCCAGCAATATCACTGCGGGAGACGCCAGATATTGGCTTCGCACATGTGAGGCATAAATTATGACAGGACACACATTTTACAGTCAACAACATCTGCATATACCTTATTTACTGTGTACGCTGACCGACGTTCGTTTTGATTAATTGTGTCGTTAACTGTTGAGCTGTCGTGATCAATTGAGCATTAATAAACAATCAATTTGTACAAACAGCAGTATGCACATGACTTTGTTATCACTCTTGCCTTTGACGTTGGGCCTAACGGATTACCTATGGCTACCAACGCGATTAGAGTGATCGCTCAAATACGTCTGATCTAAGCCTTTATTGATGGATTGATACGTCAAACTATCACGTAATCATTCATGACAATACTTTGTTCACGCATTAGCAAGACGAATTTCGTTCGAGGAGCTCTTCAGTTGGATGACATCTTAACAAAGAAACCTTAAAGGAACTTTCCTGTTTTTGATCAGGTGAACACTTGCCTTGCATTTGGTGAAGAAACTGATGGCAGATGCAATTCCCTAATTGACCGATACCACATGTTCCCATGTTTGTTCACGGTAACACTTGACTTGCCTTTTCATACGTTTGTTTGGGTGCCACTAAACAGTAATAATAGGGCAACACTAAAATGATTAAATTTCTAGCAAGGGAAGACAAATGATTAGTAAATTAAGTTATGATTTATCCAGAACCAAGAAAGTGTAGCTGTGGTGAACCACGTAAAACCTCAATTCTTTCCTTTTTTTAACGTTAAATGTAAAGTAGTGAGTAACAAACTTCCGTTAGATATCAATTTGTTCATGGTGAAGCAAACTCTCGGTGACTGTGAGGGATTTAGATAAGGCAATGCTGTTCAGTTGTTTAACTTTCTTACAGAGAGATTTGATTCTTTTCCATAACTTATATATGTCTACACGGGGCACAGGTAGCCCAGTCGTCTAAAGCACCGCAATTAACTGTGCAGAATTGCGAACTTTTGACACGCCAAAAACCTATGATCGAGAGTTCGAATCCCGGTTCGCCCCGATTTTTGTTTTGTTTTTCAGGACGATAACCGTGCTCGTGGGTTTCATCAGAGAGGTACACGTCTGAGACCTGCATCACCAGCGGCTGTTCTCCCACATCAAACTGACACGCCGTGATTTAACTGAAATACTGTTCAAAGCGGCGTTAAACCCATCTCACTCACACGCATGTCTACTGTTAATTCATTTTTGATAAATATCGCTATACAGGCTTGACCAGTATACTGATATTTGTATTATATTTGACACTGTTGAACAACCGTTGATGCCATTAGTAGATAAAATAAGCAGGAAAACTCTTTTCATGATCAAATCATAGGCATACTAAACACTATGTTTACTTCAAAAGAAGTTATTACAGAAATAGTACTTTTAAGCAAATTTACAGCAGTGTTAAACACCAACTGTATCCTTCCTAATTTGTGAGATGTAAGTACTTTAGTTTTCACCTACACAAAGAAAGCTTTACAACATTCCTTACGTCTCGTCTGAAGAAGACTCATTGATAGTTATTTCTCAGAGGAACGTGGCTATAATCAAGGCAGGATGATTAAACGAAAACCCTTTGCAGACAAAAACAACAACCAGCACGGTCTATTCATTTGTAGGTTCCCTTGGAGAGTAGTTTTTGCCCCCATGTTATGTATTGGTAACCCGATAACAACAGCGTTGTCTGTCGTCGCAGTGGTAAGCTGTGTTCCAGTGTTGGAGCCAATTAGTTTCATAAAGGCTCGCTCTTGTAGTATATTGATGTAACGAATGCTTGTGCCAAACAGGGTTTGCTACGTTTATTTCTTGGTAAAGTGGCGACGTTATTTTATTCCTGTCGTGTAATGGTTCCCTTGGGCAGGAAGTGAATGTTTGTGCTTTGTATGTATGTCTATGCTGTAAATGTTTATATCCACATGCCTGTATTAACTTTAGATATTTATCCGAGAGGTGTCCGTGCTAAAATATTTTATGCATAGTCTTCAATGCCACAAATTCGCCATGGGAAACGTGCTTAATTCCTGTAAATGTCATGTCCCTAAAAAATAGATATAATCCCATACAGAATGCATGCGAAATCCTTCAGTGGTACTGGTTCTATATCGATACATATTTACTCGTATATATCAGGCTTCATTGCTCACAACACATCACGTTTATTGGCAATAGTGCGTGTTATGCGATACGTGCACATTAATATATATGGCTAATAATGGTAACTCCTAAAGCCTTTTACTGCGGTCCGTCCCTACATTGTGTTATATATAGCCAGTGATTTACCCTAATACATGTTCAATACGAGCTGAAGTCTCATCCGGAAAGATGCATCAGGTTTACGATATCTAGATCGCTGAGCTATGAACCACCAGATAAGGGATTCACTTGAAACTGAACTAAGTATTTCTAACAATATGAAAATGATGTGATCTATCTTTTATAGCATTGCTGGTTCGTGTATTGGCTACAAATAGTCACCTTAAGCCACCATTTGCCCTGTTTGGTCATGATGCAAATGTTAAGGGAAGGGACCTGTATGTATATGTTGCTAAGGCTATCCTACAACTCTATCGTGATTTAATTGCACGCCAATACTAGTTGTTGCATGTTGTTGTTTTACAATACAGGCAGCAATATTCCAATTATACCATGAAGGCCTGAAAATAATGGCGTAACGACCGACAAAACAGTCAATTATATTATGTGCAACGCCGTAGGCCATAGAGCCTGACCTCCCGATTCTCGTACGACAAAGATATACTGCTGGTGACCCATTCTTACCTGGAATCCCCACACGGTTGCCAATGTTAGTACCAAAGGTGTAATGTCATACTGTAGGTCATGTGCGGTCAGCGAATTATAATGTACTGTTGGAATTTGAATAAGTATGCGAATAGCTAAGAGGGTCCTTTCCGCTACGTAAGTTAACCAATAGAACACACTTAGATATAACTGTCATCTAATGTTCACAAAAACTGCTTACATGTCATTAGTGACTCACAACCCCTTTCAATGTCTAATATATCCTGAGCTTTGGCACATGGCAAATGGCGATGTAACTGTAACGGAGTAACTGTTCGGAAGATTCGTCATCAAGCTTCACATGTTCATTTTATACTCACATTGATGAACAGTAACATCTTTCGTCTTGCAAATGCACCACTTCAAAGGTCTGAGTACATTCAATTAGTTCTAAGTGTAATCAAAGCTTAGTAAAATTCCCATTTGCAATTATACATTGCGCATTTATAATTATCAGTCTCAGTTTGAGGTGTTTGTAGATTATGTATAAAGAAAGTCTGAAAGGAATTGAGGATGGTTATCACTCACGGTTCAATTACATTTTCAGTGTCCAAGTAGTATTCCAGTGCATCAAAAATGTCTTATAAACAAGTGTTTCTGATGTTTCGAGTGACATATCTACTATCAATAGTGCAACGCAGATTCAAGCAATTTGGGCTTTTGAGCCAAACAAATCAAAAGCGTGCCAAAAAAACTGTAGCTAACTTGGACATGTAATTAAGTTTTAATGTCAACAAGACAACCATTTTACAACGAACTGCCAGCATTCTGACTACAAACTTTGGGCTCAAAACCAACAATTAAATCCTAATAAACTGAACAAAATATCATGTCATCTAAAGAAGAAACATACATTTCCGAGAAGACGTTTTCAGATAAAATATACATTTCAATTGAATTTAGAAGCGTCTTAACAAGTTCAAAGTTTTAAAAAAATTGCTTAATGGAGCATTTTATAAATGACAAATTACTCCGGTTTTTTTACCACCAATATATTTCTCACAATTGTAAGATGTGATTATTTTTACATTTCACTGAACATCATCGGCCATTGAAGCAGACGCTTATTTGTTTGCCCCATGACGCCATCTTCACATCTCAGCAGTGTGTCTCTTCTTCGCTCAACTCAATACTGAGAAAGAATTAGAGCAACGTCAGACAGGATAAACCATACTGGTAATGGTTTGACAGACAAATAACGAACCATTTCGTATTTTTCGTTATTCTGTCATACAGCTGAATGATGAACTATGAAATATAGTCGTTATCTGTCTATCAGACAGCTCTTGTGAGTGACGAATTACTTTTTCCAACATACATATGGCATTTTCACCAATTTTGTGAGAAGATTTGTGTATAAACTTCTGGTCAACTTTTAAAAAGGTTTATTCTAAATGCAAGTGCAAATTACCCAGTGTACGTGGGCCGAAGCAAAATTAATAAACATGTCAATTATCAAGTTCATCGTAACCATTACCAGAACACATGTATGATAACAATATATTTTCTTCCGAGTGCCCCTATCCATTTACAGTTACAAATAGAGACAGTACTAGTTTAGGTTTCTGTATGGGACTTCACACTTCGTCGAATCAGACATGTCTTCACTATAATGCCTTTGACGCCCAATGGAACCTTTTTCGGCAGATAATCGGGACTGGATAATACCCGGCCATTTTATGGTAGCGATTGACCAGGGAAATACATCAGTTAGCTTGATGGTGTTACTCATTGGATGAGCACTTTAACTTTTAAATATTGCTACCGCAAAACCGACTTTATAGTGAAATGTTCCATGAACAAAGTTATCAGCGTCTGTGGTATATTCCTTGAAGGGATAAACAGCCTCCCATTTCATTTCATGTCGCCCCAAAATACGATAGAGGGGATGATGAAAATGTGTTATTCCTGTTTGACCTTTAACATGCCTGAATAGGATATACGGTGTGTCTGAAGTACCGTCTAAGCTGTGCAAGAAGAAAGACGGACTTCTTTACACCAACGTTCGCGAACATCGTATATCGTACGCAACAGTACTTAGAGAAGCTCTATGACGCTCTAGTCAATATAGATTGGTGGCTTCAAGAATGGATTCAATGTCCATTAACTTCTTTACATCCTGAGACTGACACTTGATTTTACTAAAGTAATGGACTGAATAACATTTAGGTCCATTTCGGTAATATAACGTTTTTTATTATTAAAGGCATGACATTGATCGCATCTGTCAGGAATTGTCCCCGCATTTCGATAAAAGGGTTCCGATTATGATATGATGAATGATAGAAGTAAAGATAGAACTAATGATATGATGAATAATAGAAGTAATGATAGAACTAATGATATGATGAATGAAAGAAGTAATGATATGATGAATGATAGAAGTAATGATAGAACCAATCATATGATGAATGATAGAACTAAAGATATGATGAATGATAGAACTAATGGTATGATGAATGATAGAACTAGTGATATGATAAATGATAGAAGTATTGATAGAAGTAATGATATGATGAATGATAGAAGTAATGATAGAACTAATGATATGATGAATGATAGAACTAATGATGGATGAATGATAGAAGTAATGATAGAACAAATGATATGATGAATGATAGAAGTTATGATAGAACTAATGATATGATGAATGATAGAACTAAAGATATGATGAATGATAGAACTAATGGTATGATGAATGATAGAACTGGTGATATGATAAATGATAGAAGTATTGATAGAAGTAATGATATGATGAATGATAGAAGTAATGATAGAACTAATGATATGATGAATGATAGAACTAATGATGGATGAATGATAGAAGTAATGATAGAACTAATGATATGATGAATGATAGAAGTTATGATAGAACTAATGATATGATGAATGATAGAAGTAATGATATGACAAATGAAAGAACTAATGATAGAAGTAATGATATGATAAATAATAGAAGTAATGATAGAAGTAATGATAGCAGTAATGATAGCAGTAATGATAGAAGTAATGATAGAAGTAATGATATAATGAATGGTAGAAGTAATGATACAACTAATGATATGATGAATGATAGACGTAATAATATAACTAATTATATGGTGAATGATAGAAGTAATGATAGAACAAATGATATGATGAATGATGGAAGTAATGATAGAACTAATGATATGATGAATGATAGAACTAATGATAGAACTAATGATATGATGAATGATAGAACTAATGATATGATGAATGATGGAAGTAATGATAGAACTAATGATATAATGAATGATAGAAGTAATGATAGAACTAATGATATGATGAATGATAGAAATAATGATAGAACTAATGATATGATGAATAAAAGAACTGATGATATGATGAATGATAGAAGTAATGATAGAAGTAATGATATGATAAATAATAGAAGTAATGATAGAAGTAATGATAGCAGTAATGATAGCAGTAATGATAGAAGTAATGATAGAAGTAATTATATGATGAATGGTAGAAGTCATGATACAACTAATGATATGATGAATGATAGACGTAATAATATAACTAATTATATGGTGAATGATAGAAGTAATGATAGAACAAATGGTATGATGAATGATGGAAGTAATGATAGAACTAATGCTATTATGAATGATAGAAGTAATGATAGAACTAATGATATGATGAATGATAGAACTAATGATAGAACTAATGATATGATGAATGATGGAAGTAATGATAGAACTAATGATATGATGAATGATAGAAGTAATGATAGAACTAATGATATGATGAATAAAAGAACTGATGATATGATGAATGATAGAAGTAATGATAGAAGTAATGATATGATGAATGATAGAAGTAATGATAGAGCTAATGTTATGATGAATGATAGAAGTAAATATACGATTTTAGATAAGGATGTATAAATATGTAATTTATATATATAAATCAAAGCGCCCACGCTTGAGAACAACCAATCTCCTAAACAGACTCCATCGGGGGAAATTGGCAAAATAGCGGCGAACCACATGAATGGATAACCGAAAACAAGTGATAAAAACCTATAAACAAACCAGGCAATCAAGTGTTCGATGTACCAGAAAATCCAGTGGTACAAAGTGGTACAGATGTCCATCTTAGGAGCAAGTAATATTAAAACCTAGGAACCTAGGAACTTGTCAATTATTATATTCCTGTCCCCGCATATGATGCCCCTGTCACAATGACATACAACCCATGAAACATCAGTCAGTCATATTTGACAAACCAATTAAGAGACAAGTTAACAGTTGTTTGAAGTACATGTATTATGGGTGATTGAATGAGTGTGGTTTTATGCTGCTTTTAGCATGTCCCAGGAATATCACGGCGGAAGACACCAGCAATTGGCTTAAATGATTGTACCCATGCGGGGCATATACTGCATTACGAAGGGACAAATATTAAACAGTTTTGCTATTTACTGTTTACATTGGCTGACGTTCGTTTTGATTAATTGTGTCGTTTACTGTTGAGCAGTCAACAACCATTTAGCGTTAATTGATTTGTACGCTATTCGTCAGCATTAATAAAGTATTAATTTATACAAACAGCAGTGAGCACATGGTTTGGAAATCACTCTTGCCTTGGCGTTGGGTCTAGCGAACTAGCAATGGCTACGTGACAGACCGAAAAGATTGAAGGAATCGCCTCATCGTGCCATTGATTGGTGGATTTATACGTCAAACTATAACGTAATCATTCATAACAATTCTTTGTTCACGCATAAGCAAGACGAATTTCGTTTGAGGCACTCTTCAGTTGGATGACTTCTTAACAAAGAAAACGAAAAGGATTTTTTTTGATCAGGTGAACTGCCTTGTGTTCAGTGACCAAATTGATGGCCGATGCAATTCCTTAATTGACATATACCACATGTGCCAATGTTTGTTCAGGGCAACACTTGACTTGTCTTTTCATGAGTTTGTTAACACTAATTACAGGATGACATTAAAATCTAATGATAGTATAATAGTATAATAAAGTATCATATTGCGGAGACATATTCATGCCACTATTCAAATCCTTTAGTAAGAGGAGATGAAGTTTTAATAACAATTTTCAATTTTGAGAGATTATGAGATCGTATTCATGACAAGGTTGAAATTAAAACTGTTGAGTTCCACAATGACCTATCAAATACAAACTGATTACATTTTGTCATTGCTATGTAATGGTAATGTATATATTTTCATAAGGTTTCAGCTTCATTTTTCCAGTGGATTCTGAGAAGCTGTTTACGATGCAAGACGCACAATGCACAACGTACGCCAGGCCATTACGAACAGGCCATTACAGAAAAGGTTTTATTCTCATTGGACAAAAGACCAAATATATTAAATATAATTTATAGCAAGGCAAGACAAATGATAAGTCGATTAAGTTATGATTCACCAAGTAACAAAAAAATGTAAATGTGGTCAACCATGTGACTCAATTCAACTTGAATTATGAAGTGGAGATCGTACTGAGTTGTTGACAACTTTGAATGATGTAGCTGGAAACAAACTTCCGTTAGATATCAATTTGTGTGGGGCACTGCATACCTCTCGGTGACTACAACAATTTTTCTTTAGGCAATGCCGTTCATATCTTTAATTTTCCTACAAATAGACGTGATGGGTTTTTTCCAGAACCTACATATTTCTGCTTGGGACACGGATGGCAGACTCGTCTTGGGCACGCCAGAAACCAATGATCGTGGGTTCGAATCCCCGTTCGCCCGATGGTGTTTTTAACTTTTCAGGACCATGATCATAATAATCAAAATCATGTTAATGACCAAAGACGTTAATACCTAAATAGTACTTTTAAGCAAACTGAGGCAGTGTTAAACACCAACTGTACATCCTGTCTTGTCAGAAGCTACTCCTGTTTCCAACTATACAATGTAAGCTATACAACCTTCCGCTCGTCTGAAGAAGACTATTTGATAGTTATTTCTGCGAGGAACGTGGCTATAATCAACGAAAACCCTTTGCAGACAAAATCAACCAGCAAGAAGTCTATTCATTTGTAGTTTCCCTTATTGGAGAGTATTTTTGTCCCCACGTTATCTGTTGGTAACTCGATAACAACAGCGTTGTCTGTCGTCGCAGTGGTAGGCTATGTTCCAGTGTGGGAGGCAGTTAGTTTCATTAAGGCTCGCTCTTGTAGTATATTGATGTACGAATGCTTGTGCCAAACCTGGTTTGCTACGTTTATTTCTTGGTAAAGTGGCGACGTTATTTCATTCCTGCCATGTAATGGTTCTCTTTGGGAGGAAGTGAGTGTTTGGGTTAGCCTTTGTATGTTTTTCTGTGCTGTAACAAACGTTGAAATCTCCACATGTCTGGTATTAACTCTAGATTGTTTTGTAGGGGTGTCTGAGCATAAACTGAGAATATTTTGTGCAGTGCCACAAAAGTGCTTAATTCATGTAAATGCCATGTCGCTAAAATAGATATAATCCAATACAGAATGCATGGGAAATCCTCTAGCGGTACTGGTATTATATAGATACATATTTATTCGTATATATCAGGCTTCTTTGCTCACAAAACATCACGTTTATTGGCAATAGTGCGTGTAATGTGATACGTGCACAGGAATATATATTGCTTCTAATGGTAACTCCTTATTCTTTTTACTCTGTCCATACATATCGTTATAGATATTCATTGATTTACCTTAATACATGGTCAATACAAGCCGTTTGACAAGCCTCATCCTGAAAGGTTTGCGATATCTAGATCTCTGAGCTATGAATCACCAGATAAGGGATTCAATTGCAACTAACTAAATATTACTAAGCAGATGAATCTAATGTGGTCTTTTTATAGCATTGCTTGTTCCTGTGTTTGCTACAAGTAGTCACCTGAAGCCACCCTTTGCCCTGTTTGAAGCCAGAAGAAGCTGCTCCAATCAACCATGATTCAAATGCTGAGAGAAAGTGAGTGAGTGAGTATGGTTTTACGCCTCTTTAAGCAATATTCAAGCAATATCACGTCGGGGGACACCAGAAATGGGCTTCACACATTGTGCCCATGTCGGGAATCGCACCCGGGTCTTCGGCGTGACGAACTAACGCTTTAGCCACAAGGCTACCCGACCGCCCCGCTGAGAGAAAGGATCTGTATGAACATGTGTATATTTGATTTGGCGATCTCAGCTATTTCAGCTATTTCAGTACTGTCCGCGACCAACGTTGTTTTTTTTACCTCTGTAACCTGTGTGCCGTACACTGGACGACGTACCACCACTGTGTGTGTGGTTGAGGAGACGACGGGCATGTAAGATGAACGTTCATCTGTACAACTAGGAGACGTCGATAGTTCCTCTAATAGTTACAGGCTGCTGTTATATATCTGGAATATTGCTGAGGAAGACGTTAAACAACAAACAAAGTTAAATAACTATACACAATGTTCATTACATTCTATATCAGCAAAATTTGTATTCAATAAATCTAAATCAAGCAATAATACTTATCGATCCTTTAACTAAATGAACAACATAAGTGTATACAACGTTCATTCCACTTCGTAAACCAATGGGAGGGTAGGAAAACACATACACAGAGAGCGTATCTACAAACACAATCAGGAGCATGAACTACTGCAGAACTCCTTTGATCTGAGAGTGAGTGAGTGAGTGAGTTGGGTTTAATGCCGCTTTTAACATTATTCCAGTTATATCACGGCGTGTCAGCTTAATGTGGGAGGAAAGCCCGAAGTGATGCAGGTCTCAGACGTTTACCACTTCGGTGAAACCCATGAGCACGGGTATGGTGCTGACAAACCTAGAAACATAATTGGGGCGAACCGGGATTCGAACCCACAATCATAGGTTTCTGGCGTGCCCAAGGGGCTCAACTCTGCACAGCGAATCGCGGCGCCTTAGACGACTGGGCCACCCGTGCCCCCCTTTGATCTGAGAAATTAAACTAAAGCAACCTTAGGGCTGTATTCATGGAAAACAAATTAAGCAAAAAACAGCTTAGTTTATATGTGTAGATGGAAGACTAGACTAACATGTAGTCTCTGAAATCTTATATTACACAATATCCTTCTTGACTCTAAAAATAAAAAAAATTCCCTATGCTGAGCTAGCTTGAGCTGGCTAGACTTGCTTTTGTATGCATTTCTAGATTATTATTTTTTCATAAAATAAATATATTCCACGGTCATGGTGCAGGACTAATGGAAGACTTGCATTCTAAAGATAAGAAGAAGCATTCATGAAAACACCTTAAAGCTGAAGATTAACCTGTTCCACGTTTCAAACGACTTTGGGTAAAAGGCAGACAAGGATCATATTGTTCGAAACGATAAAGTTGTCTTCATATTATGTTAGTTATGATTGTCCCGTGAGCTATTGGCATAGTGAAGAACATCGGCCCGGAGAGCGGAAATTGGTGGTTCACTCCCCGGTCGCGTCATACCAAAAGGCGTTAAAAGATGGCACTAGTTGTTACCCTGCCTGACGCTGGGCATTAAGGTGCTAAAACAAGGACTGATTGGCTCTGAGTCAGTATAATGTGGGGTATTCATATTAAACTGCAGTATGGTATCTCAGCGTGCTAGCACTATAAAATCGGCATTAGTACAAGCAGACACACACACACATACACGCGCGCGCACACACACACACACACACACACCCCTTTTTTATCCTTCATGATATTTGCTCTTAGACTTCATTATTAAATTATTATAGTCTCATTTTTTTAAATGATATTTAGCAAATTGAAAACATACTCGACATGTTGCAGTTGTCGCATTCTTCAATCAATTAAACGCAACCTAATACTAAGAACCAAAGTGAAATCTGTGTTTTTATGATTTCCGTGAATGCAACGTTGGACTTTCCTTGACGTTTGTAGACGTTTGTGACAACTCCCCCACATATCTCACTGACAGCATGTGCTGATTTTTGATAACAATGAACTCTTTCCGATCAGTATGATATCATAGTCAGCTATGGCGAGTCAGGACTTCAATATATAGCTATGCAGTGCCGTCCACAGTAGCACTACGACAGTCTCTATATGTTAAACTCTATAGTTATGATAGTCGTTGCGCTTCGAATGTTTGTGGATAGCGTTGCACAGTCACCACTTAGTAACCAAAGTCATGTATGGATACAAATACGACAATATAATCACAGTAGAAACACTGTGTTAAATATTCCAATCAGACCTTGTCTCCTAAGCTGGTGTCAACCATGATTTAGAACGTTTAAAATTTCACATTTATGTGACTTTGGTTGTCCATATTACAACGCAATTTGCGTCTTAGTACCACATGACGAAAGTTTATATCACCAGTACGTTAATGAAGCAGATGAAATTACGTGTACTTATGTGGGACAATATTATAAATTTGAAATGAAGCTTCATCGACAAAGTGGTGATGTAAAGGATAACTTTTTATCACTATACATCGTCTTTATTGGTCCCAGGAGGCGGATAACATCTATTTGAAAAGTAATCATTTTCGTTTGCTTAAACCTACTGTAGTTAACTAATATTTCAAAGCTACGGTGTACACGTCGCGTATCATTGGTAGTTAATGAAATTGTGTACGAAAACGACTATTCTCGATGGTAGAAATTATCACATTTTCTTGTGGAGTATTTGCACATTGAACATCGTTCAAGATCAGACAAGCCCAATGTTCAGTAACGTAATATTTCTTTTTGAAGATTCGTAATGAAGCCTGACATATACATAATACACTCAAATTGATTAAAAGTGACATTTTTGGTCCTGCCAATGCACCGCAGCACTAAGTTTTATCTAAGTTCCATTTGCATTTCGCATTTATGAGTCTCAGTTCGAGGTATTGGTAGGTTATAAATAAAGCAAGTCAGAAGAATTGAAGAAAATACAAAATGGCGGTTCGTTTACATTAACAATGTCCAAGTAGTGACATATCAACACTCTTTAGTGCTACGCAGGTTCCAGCAATTTCAACTAAAATATGTAATCTAAAGAAGAATCATACATTTCGGAGAAAAAGTTTACAGAGCAAATGTACATCTTAAGAGAATTAAGAAGCATTGTCTATACAAGTTCAAAATTCAAAATATTGTTTGATGAACCATTTGATAAATGACAAGTTACTTCATTTTTTTACCAGCAACATAATTCTCTCCATAGTAAGATGTGATTATTTTTACATTTCAATGAAAGTCATCGGCCGAACGGAAGCAGAAACTTATCATTTTTGTTTTTCCTATAGAGTCATCTTCGCATCTCAGCAGTGTGTCCTTTCTTCATTCTATTCGATATTGTGAAAGATTGTTCTTAGTGCAAATCGGAGCAGCGTCAGAGAGTATAAACCATACGTGTCGTGGTATGAGAGACGAATAACGAACAATTTCGTTTTCGTTATTCTTTCGCACACCTGAGTGATGAACAATGAACTGTAGTCGTTATCCGATTTTCAAATAGCATTGGTGAGTGTCGAAATACTCTTTCCAACATACATTTTCACCAATACCGTGAGAAAAAGTCTTGTGTACAAACCTTTTGATCGAGTTTTTTTCTAAATGCATGTACAAATTACCAAGTGTACGTGGACCGAAACTACCTTACATAAACCTGCCAACCCAAGTTAAACCCAACAATTACCAAAATACATGCATGATAACGATATATTTTCTGTCGAGTGCCCCCATCCATTTCCAGTTACAAATAGAGACAGTTTAGGATCTATATGGTACTTCACACTTCGTCGCATCAGACATGTCTCCACTATAATGCCTTTCACTCCCAATGGATTCTTTTTCGGCAG
The DNA here is from genome assembly GCF_023055435.1 of Haliotis rufescens. Classification (NCBI taxonomy): domain Eukaryota; kingdom Metazoa; phylum Mollusca; class Gastropoda; order Lepetellida; family Haliotidae; genus Haliotis; species Haliotis rufescens. The sequence continues at coordinate 8,194,113 of NW_025963924.1, forward strand.
ATAATCGAGACTGATTATTCACTGGCGTTGACGTTTTTTTGGAACGATCGACAAGGGAAATACAGTTAGTTTCACGGTGTTAGTCATTGGATGAGCACTTTAACGTCTAAATACTGCTACCGGAATAACGAATATAACATATAGACTATACAGTGAGATCTTCTATAAAACAATATATCGTCAGGGGGAAGGATCGATGAAGAGATAAACAGCCTCCCATTTCATGTCATGTAGCCATAAAAATACTACAGAGGGGATGATGAAAATGTGTTATTCCTGTTTGACCTTTAACATTGCTGAATACGATATTAAGTTTGTCTTTCGTACCCTCTGAGCTGTGCAAGTAGAACGACGAATTTCTTTACACCAACGTCAAAGAACATCGTACGTTGTACGTTGGAGTATTAAAAGAAGCTCTGTGATGCTGTCGTCAATATTAATTGCTTTGCTGGCTGCAAGAATGAACTCGATGTCCATTATTAACTTTTCTACATCCGAAGACTGACATATGATTTTATTATAGTAATAGACAGTATAACATTTAGGTCCATTTTGCTAATATAACGTTCTTTATAATAAAAGGCTTAAAATCTATCTCATCTGTAAGGAAATATCCCTGCATTTCGATAAGATGGTTCCGATACCTTGAAGAATTAATGATATGATTAATGCTAGCTATAGAATTAATGCCATTGGTATTATTAATTCTAGAATTAATGGAATTATTAATTCTAATATTAATGACATTATTAATTCTAAAATTAATGATACGATTAAAGATAAGGATATATAAATATACAGCTGGAATACGGCAGTTATTGTACCATTCTTTAAGGAGGTGATTCTAAAGACCCCAACAACTATAGAGGAATATCTCTTCACAGCACATTTAGTAAATTTCATACATCTATACTCATTAACATATTGACATTCTGGGCTGATTCTTATGAAAAGATTCTTAAGTCACAAGATGCTTTTAGGCAAGGGTATAGGACTATTGGTAACATGTTCATCGTCCAAGCTATTTATTTAGAAAGGAAGGTAAGCTTCATGCAATATTCGTTGATATCAGAAAGGCTCCTGATATTGTTGATAGATCCAAGCTATGGTTTGTTCTGAAATATAGAGGCGTTTCGCCGAAAATGCTTAATGCTCTCACATCCATCTATAAGTGTGTAAAAGGCCGAGTACGCGAATACAATAACCTATCACAAGATTTTGATTGTCCATTGGGTGTAAGACAAAGACGTGCCCACTTTAGTTTCCTTGTTTATAAATTATTAATCAGTTAGCTTTAGAAACCGAATCGAACTGTGAACATGGGATACAAATGCATCCGGATATTAAACAACTATTTTTATTATTACTTGCAGCTTCTCGCAGATTCTGTATATGGTTTACAAAAACGTTTTAACTTTTTGGAATGTTTCTGTGAAAGTCACCAGTTATCAGTGAGCTGAGAAAAAAACGAAAATTGCTGTTTTTAAAAATGGTGGTATGCTATTCAGACATAAAAAATGGTATTTGTATGGCACGCAGCTTGAAATTGTTCCATTCTATAAAGGTGTTGTTTTTGCAAGATCCTTATCATGGTCTCAACACGTTGGTAATGCTGCTGTACAAGCGAACAAGATTCTTTGTGGTGTATTCAAATCCTTGTATATAATTAAGCCGTACCCATATGATCTATGTTTTAAAATGTTTGATACCAAAGTTTGTCCCATTTTACTTTATGGTTCAGAAATATGGGGACTGGATATTCACTAAGGAATCGAAACAATACTCATGGTTGCTTGTAAAAGCGTCCAATATGTTCAAACATCGTCCTCAAACCATGTATACTGAACCGCAAAAGAAACCTCACCCCAAGTAACATTGCATGAAAAGTTGTCATTTAAATATCTGGGTAACTTTTGTCAAAGTTTCTAAAATTTCACAATACCTTGTCCGGAAAAATGAAATTTGATGATGAAAAAACAAAGCAGATGACAATAACACCTATCGCCCAAACGCATCACGGCAACGGCCATGGTAACCCGATGCACGTGAGTTCCGTGCAATTGAAATGCACCTGCGTTCCCCCATTTCTTGCCCTATAAAAGTCAACCGAGATCGGATAAAATTCATTCGTTATTGAATTGCTACCACATGCCAAGATTGACAAGAAATCAGCGACACCAAGCCCTTGGACGATTGCAAGCTGGACAAACCGCCCGGCAAGAAGCCAATGCATTTCAAGTCCACGTAAGGACAATATACAGGCTCCAGCAAAGGTACCAGATCACAAACACTACAAATGACCGACCACGTAATGGAAGATCAAGGGTCACCAACCGACGTCAGGATCGTCAGATTGTGCATCTTCAAGATCGCTTTGTTACTGCTGCGGAAACTGCTCGACAGACCATGGGGACACACCAGCGACACATTATTGCGAACACCGTGCGTCTACGATTCACGAGCAGACACGTCCACTGTGACAGGCCAGACCGAGGACCCATTGAGACACCGCGTCATCGCCGGGACCGTCTTCAGTGGGAAACACAGCACCAGCATTGGCGCCACCAGCAGTGGAGAAGAGTCCTCTTCTCAGATGAGAGCCGTCACTGTATCTTAACAGCAGATGGCAAAGAAAGAGAGTCTGGCGACGCCGTGCTTGTGTTGTTGAGGGAGACTCGTGGGGTGGTCCGTGCATCATGGTGTGGGATGACATTGGTCTTGCACAGAGGGTCGGCCCTATGGTCTTCCAGAACATCGGTCCAGGGAAAGGCAATGGTGTCACAGCAGCTCGGTACATTGATCAAATCTTGAGGACACACGCCATACCTCATTTGGCACGTCGCCGCAACCATGAGTTTCAGCATCATAACGCCCGTGCCCACATTTCGAGAGCAACAAGAGACTTCCCCAAGCAAAATGGCATCAGAACCATGCAGTGGCATGCCCTCAGTCCCGAATTAAATCCCATTGAGCAGCTGTGGGACGAGTTTCAAAGACGGCTGAGTGCCGTCCGACCTAGGCCGACAACTGCAGCTGAACTGCGTCAGGCGTTCCTCAGAGTGTGGGCTCAAGTGCCTATGGCCTTCATCAACCGCCTCATCCATTCCATGTATCGACGTTGCATGGCAGTTATCAATGTACGTGGCGGACACACGATATACTGTTTGGATAAATAAGATTTCTCATATATCTATCCATGGTGACGTTTCTTTTGCGGTTCAGTATAGTTAGGGGTGAATGTGGACGATTTCCTGTGTAGATATTGACATATGAACGGCAGTTAAATACTGGTGTAAAATACTAAATATGCCTGACACCTGATATTAGAAGAAATGTTACAACTTATCAGTTTTAGATTGTGTGAATGGAAAGACTAACTGGGCTATAGATCTTTTTTTTCAGGTTTGGCTTTGGATATGTCTGGCAACAAGAACGTGTATATAATGTATCTAGTTTTATATAGACTGATATCATCCTACGAGCAAGATCGGCATGAAGCACTTTTTTCCAGTTCTAAATTGGTTTTGTATGTTTGTTTAACGCCGCACTCAGCAATAGTCCAGCTATATGACGGCGGTCTGTAAATAATCGAGTCTGGACCAGACTGTCCTGTGATTGATATCATGAGCATCGATCCAAGCAATTGGGATCGATGACATCAACTAAGTCAGCGAGCCTGATCACCCGATCCCGTTAGTCGCCTCTTACGACAAGCATAGTCCCCTTTTACGGCAAGCATGGGTTGCTGAAGACCTATTCTACCCCGGATCTACCCCGGATCTACCCCGGAATTCCATCGGGGGCAATGGGCAAAATGGGCGGTAAAAAAACACGTGAATGGATCACGGAAAACTAGTGATAAGAACCTGTAAACAAACCAGACAATCAAATAATCGATGTACCAGAAAATCCAGTTGTACAAAGTTTAATTTAAACGTTCATGTCCATCTCAGGACCAAGTAATATTAGAACCTATAATGGAAGTTATCAGTTGTTATATTCCTGTTCCCGCAACTGATACCCCTGTTACAATGACATACAGCCCATGAAACATCCGTCTGTCACCAGTTCATATTTTGATTTATAATAAAGACATCCTACTTTATTATACATTTCAGTGTGGAAGACTTAGTTTTCTGAAGTTGGGAAAAGTGATATTTTCATTGCAGTGACCATAACACTTGATATTTCACTGCAGTGTGAACATAACACTTTGACGGAACATTTGTCATTCAAGAGCTACCTCTCCGTAAAATAGCTCCCTTATCGCAAGTGTCTGGTCCGAACACAAACTGTTGCCTTCCTGTTCATGTTAGTTCCACATTGACAAGGCGAATTAACGACAGATTGTCATTTATGGAGTTAATGCCGCTTCTTGCTGTATGTTATTCTCTTGAAAATGTTTCGTTATAAACTGTATAAATTTCTCATGTAATTCGTCAATCGAGACTGTTCGTTTCTAAAAGCGCCATTTTTGTCACTTGACCGGTGTGTATTCCTTCGCTCGTCTCGTAGCTTTCAAGACTAAATTTTTGAAGTTGGTTTTGTATATGATCATATCCAAATGTATGACAAAGAATTTTAGTGGCTTCAAATATTTTTTAATACTGGTTATATTTTAAATGATATTTCAAACTCGGAACTCTAAGTCGCAATCAGGTCGGTGGGGAGAATTGACGTTTCAAGCTTAGGGTTTTACATTTGTCATGAAAAAAAAAAAAATTCCTGAAGACAATTTCACAAGCAGTATATAATAAATAGGATATTTCATGTGTCTCGTGAAAGATGATGTTTCTCGTATCTCTTGACGGTGAAAGGAGATATTTTTACTCGTGACAAACAAGTTAGAGACAGGGTTACAGCTGTTTGAAGTACATGCATTATGGGCGATTGAATGAGTGTGCTTTTATGCTGCTTTTAGCCATATTCCAGCAATATCGGATGTAGGAGAAAACATAAGACTGTACCAGTGTGGGGCATATATTACGACAGGACATACATTTAATAGTCAACAAAGTCTACATATACCATATTTACTGTTTACACTGGCTGACGTTCATTTTGATTAATTGCGTCGTTTACTGTTGAGCTGTCAATAACAATTTAACATTTATCAATTTTTCCGCGAGCCGTTAGCGTTAATAAAGTATCATTTAATGCAAACAGAAGTAAGCACATGATTTGGATATCACTCTTGGCTTGGCGTTGGACCAAGAGAGCTAGCAAAGGCTACGTGACAGACCGAAAAGATTGAAGGAATCGCCTCATCGTGACATTAATTGGTGGATTTATAGTCAAACTATAACGTAATCATTCATAACAATTCTTTGTTCACGCATAAGCAAGACGAATGTCGTTTGAGTCCCTCTTCAGTCGGATGGCATCTTAACAAAGGAACCTAAAAGCATCTTTCCTGTGTTTGATCAGGTGAACACCTGCCTTGTATAGATGTCCGATGCAGTTCCCTAATTGACATGTACCATATGTTCCCATTTATGTTTAGGGAAACACTTAACTTGCCTTTTCATGAGTTTGTGACGGGTGCCGCTTGATACTAATAACAGGAAAATACAAAAATACAAACCAAGGAATTGAATAAAGTAAGATGTCATCATATGGTGACATGTACCTGTCAAAATTCAGATCCTCCAGTATGGCAATATTAGAGGAGGTAAAGTTTACAGAGCCATATTTTTAATTATGATTTTCAATTTTGAGAGAATACAAGATCATGGTCATAACAAAATTGAAATTTAAAATATTGAGTTCAACAATTAACTTATAAATACGAACTTTAATTACATTTTGTAAAGAAATTGCTATGTAATGGTTATGAGATGTTTATGAGGCAAGACGGATAACGAACAACGCATGCCCGACAAACAGGCCCTGAGTGAAAAAGGTTTCACTTATATATTATTTTTCATTTGACAAAAGAAAATTAAATGCAAAATTTTTCCAAAAAAAAATTATGGGAAAAAACCCAGTTGCGCTTCATGTGCGCTGCCCGGTTACACCTCATGGCGGGAATCAATACATCACTTAAAAGGATATGACGTAAACGGTGAGGTCATCCACGTTAGCTTTCTGATTAACGCGCATCTCCGCTCCAGACGTGTTTTGCCCTGTCTCATTTTAACAACTTAAAACCACCTCCTCCCAAGCCTCCTCATCTCTATCTCTCTAGTTATGTTCCTTTTTTTTCTTAGTCATGTGCGTGTATGCGTCGATTCCCCCACCTTTGTGGCTTATTCATACAATTTCGGATTGGCGAATTGTAACGCTTAGGCGTTTATATATACCTTGTAATAAATTTGTCCGCCTTTTGTGCGGGCCTAAACAACAATTTTCATTGTCTGTAATTTTTGCCACAAATGAACTGGACGTTCTCGGGTCAAAGGGTTTTTGAGTATAAAGATAATTTATAGCAAGGTAAGACAAATGATCAGTCAACTTAGTTATGATTTATCAAGAAACAAGAAAGTGTAACTGTGGTGAAAAATGTAAAACCTCAATTCATTCCCATGTTTAACGTGAATGATAAATCATTTTATTACATCTTCAGTATAATAATAAAATTCAATTATCAACTGCCGGTTTCATTTTATAGGGAAAGGGAGGTTACTCAAGATCTGTCTGATTCACGTGCAGTTGTCACGTGTTAATCCTTTCCGCTCACGTTGCGCTATAGACAGCAACAACAATTTTTGTTCGCTCTGCACAAGACGTATTCACTCAAGAGTAACCGCCTTCCAGCTCGCTATGCCACGCAAAAAGGATGTTTCAAGATCCTTAGGGTCGACAGGCAGGGCGTTTGTTAAGTCCAGAGGGGCTGGAAGAAAGAGGAAAGTTGTTCAGCGAGCGGACAGCGAGGTAGCGACGTCGGCCAAGCAGACAAGGATTGCGCCCGCCAGTTTCGTCTCAACTACAGGTGAGTTATCCCCCTTAGTTGATGATTCGTGTAGCAGGTCTGACGGCAGCATACATATTACAAGTGGTAGGTCTAGTAATACTGATAGTAGTACAGCTACAGTTAGATTCCAACCAGTAGGCGATAGACCTATTGAGCTTGATAGCAGCGACAGCGGTTCGCTTGCTATGGCAACCGGCATTAGTCAGTCACAGGGGCTTGGCGTGCATGATTTCTCACAGTTTATTGCTCCTCAGCCTATCGTTCTATCCCAAGATAACTTAGGTTCCAATATACCTCAAAATATCAAGGCGAAAATTTGGAAAAATGAGTATGTGGAATTAGGGATCTTAACTAAAGGGCTAAGACAGGAGACCTATGACAACAAACCAGTAGGACTCATGGGCCTCAATGCACAAGGGGGTATTGAGGTTATAAGGCGCAATTATCCCAGAATCAACACAATCGAGGAATGGACAGATGCATTCTTGATATTTGTCAGCATTTATCTGGAGAAATTTGGGGATAAAACACAGCACATGCTCAAATACATGAATATTGTACGCATGGCAGCTACGAGGATGAAGGGTTATGGTTGGCGTCCCTATGACCAGCAGTTTCGACTTCGCCATGCTCACAATCCTCACGAACCATGGTCTGTCATCAATAATGAACTCTGGCTTATGTTTGCAACCCCATCATCAAGTGTTAGTATCAATCCAATGAATCCATACTACAGGCAAGGTCAAGGCCAAGGCCAAGGTGTTAAGCCCAACATGCGGGGAAAACGCCAGCTTCCATGCTATGACTTCAATCTGACGAAATGTAGCCGCAGTGTGTGCAGATATGCACATGTGTGTACCAATTGCAGTAAGCCTCACCCTTCCCGCCTTTGTAAGAATATGTCAAAGTTGGCACATGTAAACTCCCCAAATGGGAAAGCAACCTAGTTTAGCCTGATAAAGGTAAATCACCTGTCAATCTGGAATTTTTTTTGTGTTTTTGTTTTAGTTTGAATTATACAGGTCCAAGGGAATCATGTTATTCCCATAACTTGAAATCATGTACAGAACTACCAGAAGTAGTCAGGCAGAAATTACAGAAAGAAATTACATCAGGTAGGATGGCAGGACCATTTAGTTTCCCACCACTTCCAAAATTAAGGCTGTCGCCAATTGGGCTTGTCCCAAAGAAAGAACCAGGAGAATATCGGTTAATTCACCATTTGTCATACCCAGAGGGTACATCAGTCAATGATTATATTGATGATAAGTATGCCTCAGTTTCTTACACAAGTTTTGACGAAGCAGTGGACTTAGTCCACCAATTTGGCAAAGGGGCAATGTTAGCAAAAGCAGACATTAAAAGTGCATTTCGATTATGTCCAATCAATAAGCAAGATTTTGATCTCCTAGGTATATATTTTCAGGATAACTATTATGTAGATATGTGCCTCCCAATGGGATACCGCACCAGCTGTGCAGTTTTTGAAAAAGTAGCAAGTTTTATACACTTTGCTACTCAATGCAGGTTGAAACAAGGGGCATTACTTCACTATTTGGATGACTTTCTTTTTGGTAGCTCACCTAACCCTAATCATTGCCAAGACGCACTTGACACCTTTTTGTTGCTATGTAAGAAGTTGGGAGTTCCTATTGCTAGTGAGAAGACAGTACTTCCATGTACTTGTTTGACATTCCTTGGAATTGAAATTGATACAGTAACAATGGAATTGAGAATACCGACAGACAAAATCAATCAATGTAAAAACTTACTTCACGGGTTTGCAGATCGTAATAAAGTGAAATTGAGGGAAATGCAGTCACTTATAGGTTTGTTAAACTTTATCTCCCGAGCAATCCCCATGGGACGCCCATTTTCAAGACGATTTATAGATTCAACAAGAAATATAAAGAGAGCATATCATCATATCAGGCTGTCAAGAGGGATGAAGGAAGACATTAATACATGGCTTGAATTTTTAAGCTGTCACAATGGTATTACAGTGTTCCCAGACCAATACTGGATGTCAAGCTACACTCTACAGTTATTTACATATAGTGCGGGTGGAGAGCATTGTGGATTCGGTTTGTACTTCAAAGGCAGGTGGGCAGCTGGATTATGGCCCAGGGAATGGAGACTCCAAGGTTACACTTCCGACATCACATTCATGGAGTTTTTCCCAATATTTGTGGCAGTTCATATTTGGGGGGAACATCTCACAAACAAGAAAGTGATATTTAATTCTGATAACAAGGCAGTAGTTCATATACTGAATAGGTTAACATCGTCATCACCGAGAGTAATGGTTTTAGTCCGTTTGTTTACTCTCAAATGCTTGAAGCTTAACATAATCATGAAATCTCAATATATTCCAGGGTGCTACAACAGCATACCATATCTTTATCCCGATTTCAGTTGCAGCAGTTTCGGATTATAGCACCCCAGGCTTGTCCGCAGCCAACCCCAATACCAGATTCTCTATGGCAGATATGGAAGACGAAGCTAACAGGCTATTAAGTATGTCAGTATCTCAAAACACCAATAAGGCATACAGGTATGCGTTGCATGGATTTCAACAGTTTCGTTTCAGCAATAACCTAGATCAGACCTGGCCGGTTCCAGTTTCGCAGATTGCTCATTACATAGCCAACCTATCATTGGAGGGTAAGTCTCCAGCAACAGCTTATCAACATATCTCAGCTATCAGTAGATATCATAAATTAGCCTCATTATCAGACCCTACAGAGAATTTTGTCATCAAGAAGTTGTTACAAGGAATAAGAAGAGATGCTCAGAAGCCAGATACAAGAGCTCCTATCACCTTACCATTGTTAAACCAGTTAACGGAAGCCTTGCAATCTGTTTCAAAGTCGGTGTACGAGACTATTCTGTTTCAGAGTATGTTCTCCTTGGCATTCTTTGGATTATTGCGTGTAGGTGAACTAGTGAGTAACAGAGGCCCAGCGTATCAGGGACTGCTGCTATCTGATGTCATATTAAATACATCAAGTATTGTTATGACAATTCGCATGTCCAAAACCGATTTGAGAGCAGCTGAACTGCACATTGGAGCCCATGCTGATGTTTCAATTTGCCCAGTGGCATTGCTGAGATTGTATTTGGATATCAGACCCCATTCATCATCCTAAGAGAGTTTTTTCATACATATTGATGGTCTTCCAGTTACAAGATACCAGGTTTCTTCAATGTTATCAAAAGCGTTAGGGTTGTTGGTCTGGAGCACAATAAATACAAGTCTAACTCTTTTCGCATTGGTGCAGCTACCTCTGCAGCTATGCAGGGTATCCCGACTGACGTCATCAAGTGTTGGGGAAGGTAGCGGGACCCTGGGGGACATGAATATGATTCAGGTAATTGTTAGGTTAGCAATCATAAGTATAGTGCTTTCACACCTGTCTATGCGATACCCTAGCAGGCCTAAAGGACTATTGTTATGATCTGAATTGGAGAATGGATTTGTTGATGTGATGTCCCTCACAGATAACATTCTCCAATAAGGTAGGTTGGTGGTAGCCAGCGGCTGGCTGGGTGTGGCTTTACCGGCGGCTGGCCGGAGGGGTCTGTTACTGGCGGCTGGCCAGAAGTGGTGGTTACCGGCGGCTGGCCGGGTTGTGCATATTTACCAGATTGGAGTCGGCGGCTTGTCGACTCTAGCTCGGGGGGGGGGGGGGGGGGGGGTGTTACTCATCTGTGGTCACCCCAGTGAGACAAGCCCCTTCTGTTTAAGCTCTGAGCTGCTCACGTCTGATATATCGGCGCTCAGTTATTATTTTATTATTAGTCTTAAACCTCTCCCCCCAGGGTTTCGTCACAAATGTTGTAATAAACTGCGCCCATATTCTATTCCACACAAATATAGCGTTTGTTGTTTTTACTGTTTAAAGTGAAGCTTCACAAAGGACCATATGTTGCTCAAGGTTCAATATTTGTTAAGTTTAGCATATTACCTTGTCAGGATGATAAAGTGGAGATCGTACTGAGTTGTTAACAAGTTTGAATGATGTAGCTAGACAAACATCCGTTAGATATCAATTTGTTCTTGGCAATGCATACCTCTCGGTGACTGTAATCAAATTTCACAAGGCAATGCTGTTCAAATGTTTAATTTTCCTACAAAATGATTTGATACGTTTTCCAGAACTTCCATCTGTCTGCTCGGGGAATGGATGGCACAGTCGTCTCTTTGCACTGCATTTTGCTGTGCAGAATTGCGTCCTTTGGGCACGTGGATTCGATACGCGTTAGCCTGATGATGTTTCATGATTTGGAGGACCATATAATCATAATAATCAAATCAAGTTGATTTCAAAAGAATTTAATACATGAATAGTACTTTATGGCAAATTGACAGCAGAGGTAAACACCAACTGTACATATATTTGCGAGATGTAAGTACTTCAGTTTCAACTGTAATAATGTAAGCTTTACAACCTTTCGCTCGTTTGAAGAAGACTCATTGACAGTAATTTCCCCGAGAAACGTGGCTGTAATCAAGGCAGGGTGATTAAACGAGAACTCTTGCAGACAAAACAACCAGCATCAAGTCTATTCATTTGTAGGTGTCTCCAATAAGGGGAGAGTGTTTTAGCCCAACTGTTGATAATCCGATAACAACAGCGCTTCTGTCATTGTAGTGAAGAGCTATGTTCCAGTGTTGGAGGCTATTAGTTTCATAAAGGCCCATGCACCGGCTCGCTCTTGTAGTATGCTGATGTAATAAATACTTGTGCCAGACAAGGTTTGCTACGTTTATTTCTTGGTTAAGCGGCAACGTTATTTCATTCATTCCAAGTAATGGTTCACATGGGGAGGAAGTGAGTGTTCTGGCTAAGTCTTCGTATGAGTTTATGTGCTGTAACAAACGTTGAAATCTCCATCTGTAACAAACGTCTCCATATGTCTGGTATTAACTCTAGATTTTTATCTGAGGGGTGTCTGAGCATAAATTAAGAATATTTTATACATAGTCCTCAAAACCACAAAGTCGTCATTGGAAAATTACTTAATTCCTGTAAATGTCACGCCCCTAAAATAGATACAATCCAAAACAGAATGCATTGGAAATCCTTAGGTGGTACTGGTATTATATAGATACACCTTTATTCATGTATATAAGGCTTCTATGCTCACAATACATCACGTTTATTGGCAATTGTGCATGTAATGTGATACGTGCACAGGAATATATATGGCTTATCATGGTAACTCCAAATTCCCTTTACTCTGTCCATACATTGGGTTATAGATATCCATTGATTTACCTCAATACAAGCCGATTGATAAGCCTTATCCATCACGTTTACGATATCTTGATCTCTGAGCTATGAATAACACGATAAGGGATTCAATAGCACCTAAATATTTCTTTGAGGTATGAATCTAATTTTTCTTATTGCATTGCTGGTTCGTGTGTTGGCTACAAGTAGTCACCTGAAGCCACCATTTGCCCTGCCTGAAGCCAGAAGAAGCTGCTCCAATGAATCATGATTCAAACGAGAGAATCTTTATTTATATGTTGTTGAGGCGATCTTAACCATTACAGCTCTATCGTAATATTGTAACTGGCCAATGTTAAATGTTGCTGTTGTTGTTTTTCTTGTTGTATGTTATTGTTTTACAACAAACGCAGCAATATTCCAATAATATCACGAATGTCTGAATATTATGGCGTGTGAGCGACGAAACCAATGATTTAATTTATGTGCAATGTCGCACGCCGCAGAGTCTGATCACCGAGCCTCGTATGACAAACATATACCGCTGGTGACCCATTCTCACCTGGAAACCCCACACGGATTCCAATCTTGGTACCAACACGTGTAATGTCACACTGTAGGTTATGTGTAGTTAGCTGATTATTATGCACTGGTGGAATTTGTATGCGAATAGCCTGTCCTATCAGCTACGTAAGTTAACCAATCGAACACACTTGCATGTTACTGTCATTCAATGTTCACACAAACTGCTTACATGTAATTAGTGACTCATTACCTCTTTCAATGTCTAATAGTTCCTGAACTTTGGCACATGGCAAATGGCGATTTACCTGTAACGGAAGATTCATCATCAGGCTTCACATGTTCATTTTATACTCACATCTTTCGTCTTGCAAATGCACCTCTTCAAAGGTGCCTAATATTTGGCACATGTCAAATGACGATAAAAGTACTTGACGACCTGCTATATTTTGATTGTCTTAGAAGGAAACATCCTATGGTGATCCATTTTGGACATTTTCTTTTTTCTACACAAGTGGTTGTGTCACCGCTTTCTCTGCTGATAACGTAAGAGTGTTGACAACTGAAGGTATGTCCTATGTATCATTTCTTCCTCGTGTGGTTGATCGGTGTATCGTTGGTACATGAATCGTTGCCAATATTGGTACCAACACGTGTATTGTCATACTGTAGGTCATGTACATGTACGGTCAGTGAATTTTCATGTACTGATGGAATTTGAATAAGTATGCGAATAGCAAAGAGGGTCCTTTCAGCTACGTAAATTAACCAATAGAACACACTTAGATATAACTGTGATTCGATGTTCACACAAACTGCTTACATGTAATTAGTGACTCATTACCTCTTTCGGTTTCTAATATTTCCTGAGCTTTGGCACATGGCAAATGACAATAGAAATACTGGACGACCTGATGTTGTACCATATTGGAAATATTTCCCAACACAGGTGGTTGTGTCAGGACTTTATCCTCTGATAACGTAAGAGTGTTGACAATTAAAGGTATGTCCATAGTTCAAAGTAGCATTATCTTCTTCGTGTGGTTGATCGGTGTCGCGTTGGTATATGAAGTGTTTTCACACCTCATAACTCAATGGCATCTACTTTAATGGATCTGATAGTAACACTTGCTGATTTGGTTGAGTCGTGACAGCGTGACGTATGTACCAGAAAGCCCCACAAACCATTTGTCCCCATGCTGGGCAGGACCTGAGCCCTAGCTTGCCAACACGGTCACCCATCCAACTACTGTCCTTGACCAACGTTGCTTTTGTGACCTGTGTGCAGTACGCATGACGACATACAACCACTGCTTCTGCGGTTAAGTAGACGACGGACGTTTAAGATAAACCGTAATATGCATGACTAGAAGATAGTTCCTCGAATAGTTACAGTGTGCTGTCATAAATCTGGACTAATGCTGAGGAAGGCGTTAAACAACAAACAAACGCCATTGTACAGTATGTTCATTACACTCTGTGTATCAGCAAAATGTGCATTCGAGAAATCTATATCAAGCAACTACTTATCGATCATGCAACTAAATGAACCACAGTAGTGTACACAATGTTCATTTCACAAGGACCATATATATAAATGATAAAGCTGTCTTCATCTTCACTGGACCGCCTCCGAGGGTTCGATATCCGGCCGCGTCATAACAAAAGACGTTCAATGATGGTACTTGTTGTTCCCCTGTCTGGCGCTCGGCATTAAGGGGCTAAAACAAGGACTGGTCGGCTCGGAGTCAGTATACTGTGTGTGAGTGGGGTATTCATGTTAAACTGCGGCATGGTATCTCAGTGTGCTAGCAATATAAATCGGCATCAGTCAGGACTAGCACAAGCAGCCACACACACGTGCATGCACGTCGCTATATAAGTGCAATAATCTTGGACGCGACGTTAAACCCCATTTCACCTCACCTCACCTCACATCCATCTTCACTGTTAGTTATGACCGTCCCGTGAGCTAATGGTACAGCGTAGAGCATCGGCCCGAAGAGCGAAAGGTTTTGGCCGCGGCCAATTGCAAAATTGAACACGTACTAGACATGTTGCAGTTTTCGCATTCTACAATCAATGACACGCAAGCAAAAAACCTAAGAACCACAGAGAAATCCGGATGTTTATGATTTCTGTGAATGCAACGTTCGACTGCCCTTAACGTGTTTGGACGACTAGGACAATTCCCTCACAGATTGTCCTGAGTTTATGAAATTATTCCGATGAGTGTGATATCATAGTCATGTATGGCGACTACGGACTTCAATATATAGCTATACAGTGTCATCCACAGTGTTTGTAGCACCACGATATTCGTTATGTATTTAAATCTATAGTTATGATAGTCGTTGCGCTACGAACGCTTTGTGGATGGCGTTGCACTCATTAGTCACCAAAGCCGCCATGTCTGGATACAAATACGACAAAATATTCCAAGTAGAAAAACAAGTGTTAAAACGTCAAATCCGATAGATGATACCGACAACTGTACGCCGTATGGCACGATCATAGGTTGCACATATAACTTACAACTCAGTCGTATTCACAGACTGATCTTGGCAAGCTGTATCTTAAATAGGTCCCATGATGACGTCAGTGTTGTATCCTGAAACATCCCAATCAGACCTTGTCTCCAAGTGTTTATTGTGTCGACCTCGTGCTTTGATGTCAACCATGATTTAGACCGTCCAAAATTTCTTATTTATGTGAATGTGGTCGTCCATAATACAAATGTAATTTGCTTGTTATTAACACATGACTAAAGTTCATGTCACCAGTGATTTTATGAAGCAAATGAAAAACGTGTACTTATGAGGGACATTATTCTGAAGTTGAATTGCAGCTTCATCAACAAAATGGTGATGTAAAGGATGTTTAATCAAGATACATCCGTCTTCATTGATCCCAGGGGGCGGATAACATGTACATCTATTGGAAAAGTAATCATTTTCGTTTGATAAAACCTAATATTTCACAGCAACGATGTACATGTCTCGTTTTATTGGTTGTGAAATATATTGAGTACAGAATGGACTATCAGAATCCGTCTCGGTGGTAGAAATATTTATTTATTTTCTCGTTAATGTGTACATGTGTAGCGCCAACATACTATTAGGTTCCCAACTTTTCGTGGGGTTTATTTGTACAGTGACCCTCATCAGAGAAGCCCAATGTCCAGTTACAGAATAACTATTCTGAACCTTCGTAATCAAGCTTCACATGTACATTATTTATTCACATTGATAAAGAGCGACATCTTTCCACTTCACCACTTCAAAGGCCTGAGTAAGTTTCAATCAGCACTAATCAAAGCTAAGAAAATTTCCTATTTGTAATTATTCTTTGCACATTTATTAGCCTCAGTTTGAGTTGTTGGTAGGTCATGAGTAAAGCAAGTCAGAGGAATTGGGGAAATTACAAAATAATTAAACATTATTACTGACAGATCTGCTATCATTAGTGCTACGCAAGTTGGGCTTTTGAGCCCAAACATCAAAACCGTGTCAAAGCACTGTAGCTAACCTGTATATGTAGTCAATCTTTAAATAATAAAAAACAATCATTTCACAACGGGTTGCCAGCATTGATATTCAAATAGTTTGTGATTACACCTCATTGTTTAATGTACCATTTGAAAAAAACAACTTATTTCGTTTTTTTACAAATAATATATTTCTCGCCATAGTAAGATGTGATTATTCTTACATTTCAATGAACGCTTATCTTATTTGTTTTTCATATAGAGACATTTTCGCATCTCAGCAGTATGTCCTTTCTACACTCAACACCATATTGAGACAGGTGTTCTTTGTGCATATCGAAGCAACGTCATCACCTTCAATATAACCCTAATGGCTTGAGAGGCGAATGATGAACTATTTCGTGTTTTGTTATGCTTTCACACAACTGAATGATGAATACTGAACTATTGTCTTTACCTTTCTTTCAAATAGCACCGGTGAGTGACAAATTACTTTTTCAACATACATTGTCACCAATATTGTAAGTAAAAGTCTTCAGTATAAAAATCCTTCGGTCAACTTTTGAAAAGTTTTATTCAAAATGTAGTGCAAAGTATCCAGTGCATGTGGGCCGAAGCTGCTAAAAATAAACCTGCCAATTATCAAGTTCATCGCAGCCATTACCAGAATATGATAACTATGTATAATCCTCCAAGTGCCCCTGTCCTTGTACAATTAGAAATGGAGACAGTTCAGGATTCTACATGAGACATCACACTTTGGCACATGAGAAATTTCTTCTTTATAATGCCTTTCACGTCCAGTGGAATATTTTTCGGCAGCTAATCGAGACTGATTATACACTGGCGTTGACTTCTTGTGGTAGCGATCGACCAAGGAAATACATCACTTAGTTTGATGGTGTTACTGATGGGATGATCACTTTATCTTTGTCTATAACTTATAACGAATATACAAACTAGGCTATAATGAATTATTCTATCTCTGTAGATACCAGCGTCTGCAGTATATTCCCTGAAGGGTTAAACACCTTCCCTTTTCATTCCATGAAGCCCCAACAAACGATAGAGGGGATGGAAATGCATATTCCTGTCTGACCTTTAACGTGTCTGAATAGGATATTCAATTTGTCTAAACTACCGTTTGAGCTGTGAGCGTAGAGCGACGTCTTTACACCAACGTTTACGAACATCGTACATCGTACGTAACAGTACTACGCGAAGCTCTGTGATGCTATCGTCAATACACATTTCTTTGCTGGCTACAAGAATGGAATCAATGTCCATTAACATCTGTACATCCTAAGACTTGATTTTATTAATGTGATAGACTGAATAACATTCAGGTACATTTTGCTAATATAATTTATAAAGTTCACAAATCGCATCTGTATGGAATTGTCCCCGCATTTCAATAAAAGGGTTCCGATACCTTCAAGAATTAATAACATGATTAATAATAGAAATTATAATAAAATTAATGATAGAAATAATGATATGATTTATGACAGAATTAATGATATGATCAATGATAGAATGCAATATACCAAAAAAGTAAGGATGTATAAATATGTAATTGATGCACACCAGAAGTTGATGAGAAAACCCATAGAAATGAGTACTGGCATTTAAGAATATTGCACCTATCAATATGTAAATATAAAACGCCATGGGACAACCAGTCTCCGGAACAGACTTCATCGGGCAGAATGGGCAAAATAGCGTTGAAATCACATGAATGGATCACGGAAAACCAATGATGAAAACCTGTAAACAAACCTGATAATAAAGTGATCGATGTACCAGAAAATCAAGATACTCAAAGTTTAATTTAAATGTTCATGACCACCTTTGCAGCAAGTAATATAAGAACCTGTTATGGAACCTATCATTTATTATATTCCTGTTCCCGCAACTGATACCCCTGTTACAATGACATACAATTCATGAAACATCCGTCAGTCACCAGTTCATATTTTCGATTATAATAAAGACCTTCTATATTTGACAAAATAATTCAGAGACAAGTTTACAGTTCCTTGAAGTACATGTACATGTACAATGAGTGTTTTGGGTTTCACGCCAATTTTAGCAATATTCGAGCAATATCACAACGGAGACACCAGAAATTGACTTAAAACATTGTACCCATGTGGGGCATATATTACGACAGGACACACATTTAACATTTAACAAAGACTACATACACCATATTTACTGTTTACACTGGCTGACGTTCGTTTGGATTAATTGTGTCGTCTACTGTTTAGCTGTCAAGAACGATTTAGCATTAATCAATTTTTACGCTATTCGTTGAAATGTGTTATTTCAGCAGTCTGTACAAGAGTAATCAAGTTGTAGGCCAAGGGAGGTACCTTCACAATGTGGGTTCGAGGTCCAACTATCATTACTCAGGTCAAGGTGTCAAAGGGGGATAACTCTCATATACTCTTGAGTTCAGCCTCATCCTAAGTTTGAATCTAATAACTGTCGGCAACCGCAAACTAATGTAGGGTCCAACAGGGTGAACAATTTCCATCCGCATGTGTATCGTAACGCTGCGACCATGTTACACAACCTGTTCCACATGTTAAGTGCAATCATACATCATATTCACAAATAGATAGGCAACATGGTTTTGCAAATACACTTGACAATTCTCAACACTTAAATTCTCCATTTATTTCTCTCCCCTCATCTCAAGTTCCAGATATGACACAAGGGTTTAATGTTGACTTAGGTGCCAGAACTTGGTATGTCCCGATATGTACAGATATGATGGTGTTCATCTTTCTGATGTAGGAAACGCATTGTTTGTCAACATATTACAGGAGGCATTGGAATATTTCGTCATGGATCTCGAGGCACAAAGCAGGGTTTTCAAAGCTCAGAAAGCTGGTTGCACCAGAAAATGTTAATTAACATGAGACTTGTCAATGACATGTCTAGCTTAGTATAGAACGGGTTAACATTGTTAAGTAAGGTTAGAATTTTGCATTTTGTTACAGAACAAAAGGTTACTTTTTTTACAGTTCAGTCTTGTTTTGGTTTTATCAGTTGCATAGTATCACTGGCACAAGTATTGGAGGGTATGTGTCTTGACTGGTAATACTACTTGGCTCCTCACGCGTGTACCTTGGGTAGTCGTTTCATTTGTGTCCGCATTGGTACCCCCGGAGTCGCGTGGGCTGCACTATCCGGGCACCTTCGGTTTGGCAGGCAGCAGTGTCGGTCACCCCTTGCCAACTTGCGTAGAACCTGCCATGACATTTTAACTAAACGCAGAGGCCTTTTATACTGTTAAACTTTGCTGACTTTTATATCTGTATATATGTAATTTTTAGCACATTTTGTATTTTACCATTTATGTCTCTCATGAATCGCGGAGCGATTGGTTGTTTTATATGTTACATAACGAGTATGCATACACTGTGGCATATGTCCATGTAAGACAAGTGAGAGAGAAATAAAACTTTCTTCTCCTTCTGCGTTCAGATCCTCAATTACATCGTATTTGTGGCCTATTTTCTCCATGTCAATGTTTTGTTTTATTCATGTTATAAAAGTATACCTTAACTGGGTAAAATTGCATCAGAACAGCTTGAAAAAATGAACTATCATTGTGTACAAACAGCAGTAAGCCCATCAGTTTAGTATCACTCTTTTGGCTTGGCGTTGGACCAAACTTGGACCAATGGCTACGTGACAGACGGAAAAGATTGAAGTAATCACTCATATACGCCTCATCTAGGCATTGATCGGTGGAGTTATACGTCAAACTATAACGTAATCATTCTTTTAATACATTGTCCACGCATCATCAAGACGCATTTCGCTTGAGTGTTTCTTCAGTTGGATGACGTCTTTACAACGAAACCTGTGTTTGATCAGGTGAACACTTGCCTTTTGTTGTTCAGTGACCAAATTGATGTCCGATACAGTGCCTTGATTGACATGTACCAAATGTCCCCGTGTATGTTGAGGGCAACACTTAACTTGCTTTTTCAAAACATTAATAACAGGATAACACTAAAATCTAATGATTTGAATAAAATAAGATGTCATCATAAGGAGACACATACATGCCAAAATTCAGTTCTTTTTGTGTGGCAATGTCGGAGGAGGTGAAGTTTACAGAGACATTTAAATTTTAAATTTTGAGAGAATACAATTATTATATCATTGTCATAACATATGCAATAAAGAAATTTAAAATATTGAGTCCCGCAATAAACTTACAAATACCAAATTGCTATATTATGGATATATTTTACATAAGGTTTCAGCTTCATTTGTCCAGTGGATTCTGAGGAGAAGCTGTTTACGAGGCACGACGCACGACGCACGTTGCATGACGCCTGACGCCCGATGTGAGAAACCTACATGTATACAATGGAAGCTTTTCATCAGGCTTCTTTGCTCACAACACATCACATTTATTGGCACATGATGGGTGCACATGAATATACCCCGTCCATATATTGTGTTATAGCTCTCGTAGTATGTTGATATAACAAATATTTTTGCCAGACCGGATTTGCTACGTTTATTTCGTGGTTATTTGGGGACGTTATGTCATTCATGTAATGGTTTCCTTGGGCAGGAAGTGAGTGTTTGGGTTTAGCCTTCGTATGTGTTTCTACACTGTTACAAACTTTGTAATCTCCACATGTCTGGTATTAACCTTAGATATTTATCTCAGGGGTGTCTGAGCATGAACTAAGATTATTTTATACATAGTCCTCATAGTCCTCAAGTCGTCATGGGAAAAGTGCTCATTTCCTGTAAGTGTCATGTCCCTAAATACAGTAGATATTATCCCATACAGAATGCATGAGAAATCCCCTAGTGGTACTGGTACTATATCGATATATATATTTATTCGTATATATCAGGCTTCTTTGCTCACAACACATCACGTCTATTGGCAATAGTGCGTATAATGTCATACGTGCACATAAATATTTAAGGGGTATAATGGTTACTCCTAATTCCTCCGTCCAATCATTGTGTCATAGATATCCACTGATATTAAGTACCTTAGTACAAGCCGATTGATGAGCCTCATCCTAAATGATGACTTATGATTTTTTTATGTGCAACGCCGCAGAGTCTGACCACCCGAGCCTCGCATGACAAAGATATACTGCCGGGGACCCGTTCTCACCTGGAATCCCCACGCGTTTGCCAATATTAGTACCAACGCGTGTAATGCCATGCTGTAGGTCATGTGCGGTCAATGAATAACTATGTACTGGAGAAAACCTTAATCGAATAATTACATGGATAGAGTGTCCTGTGAGCTCCCTACAATGTAATCTAGGCAAAAGCACATTTGGATATAACTATACATTTATGTTCGCACGTATAAATAGTAACTCATGACCTCTTTTGGTGTCTGACATTTCATGGATTTGAGCATATGACAAATGACGCGATCTGGAGATATTGATTGTCCTGAATGAAAGTATCCCATGGAGATCCATATCGATATCGGAAAGGTTTTTCGACACAATTGGTTGTTTCAGCACCTTCTCTGCTGAAAATGTAAGAGTGTTGACAATTAAAGGTATTTCATACGCTCAAAGTATCATTTTCTTTTTCGTTTGTTGATCGGTGTCTCGTTGGTATGTGGTATTGTCACACCTCATTACTCCGTGGCACTGAATTTAATACTTATATGGATCTGATGGTCAGGCTCCGTCATTTGGTTGACAGGGTGACGTAACGTACAAGCTGTGCAGAAAGCACCAGAAACCATATTATCCAGATGTTGGACAGGACCGAAGCCAGAGCTTGCGAACACGGTCATCCATCCAACTACTGTCCTCGACAGCTCTTGTGACCTTTGATACCCGTGTGCCGTACATAGGAGGACATACCACCACTGCATCCACGACGGGCGTGTAGTGAGTGAGTAAGTTTGAATTTACGCGGCTTTAAGTAATATTCCAGCAATATCACGGCAGTTAACATCAGAAATGGGCTTCACACATTGTACCCATGTCGGGAATCGAGCCCGGGTTTTCGTCGTGACGAGGGAACGCTTTAACCACTAGGCTACCCGACAGCCCCTCAACGGGCGTGTAAGATAAACGTTCATCTGTACAACTAGAAGACGTCGACAGTTCCTTCCTGTACACTACGAAGGGATTCCGGGTTGGTATAGATCTCCGGCAACCAGTTCTTGTAAAAAACGACCAAATGGATTGAAGGCGTAGAGATGGCAGTCATATATCTGGAATATTGCTTAGGCGTTAAACAAACAAACATAACTGTACAAAATGTTCATTCCACACTGTGAATCAGCAAAATTTGTAATCAAGAAATCTAAATCATGAAATATTACTTATCGGTCCTTCATCTAAAAGAAACCTCGGAAGTGTACACAATGTTCATTCCACTTCGTAAACAAATCAGGCAAAAAACACACATAAAAAAGAACGTATCAACAAACACAATCTAAATCAAGAAATACTCTTTATCTCCTTATTGATCTGACAAAAGAAGCTGAGGCAACCTAAGAATTTTATTCATGGAAAACAAATTAAACATCCAACAGCCGATCAATAATCTAGATGGAAGACTCGCATTCAACAAAAAAGAAGAAGCATTTATGAAAACACCTTAAAGCTGAAGGCTTAACCTGTTTCACGTTTCACGACTTAGGTAAAATGCAGGCATCGATCATATTGTTATAAATGATAAAGTCTTCACTGTTTGTAATAGGTGCTGTCACTTCCATTCCGTGTCTGGTAGTGACGGAAAGAAATTTGGTAAATGGTTTCTCATGTGTAATACAGTACATCAGCATATCCGTATTTGTAACTCTACAGTCTATCCAAGTCTCTACAGACCTTACACAACTCGCAAAACGAAAGGTCGATTGTTCGATCCTCAGAGCGACGTGGTACTTGTTGTTACCCTCTCCTACACTTGGCATTAATGGGATAAAACAAGGACTGACTAACCCAGAGTAGGTATAATGTGTGCGAGTAGGGCATCCATGTTAAACTGCAGCTTGGTGACTCTAAGTTCAAGCTCTATCAAACCAGCATAAATCCGGACTAGCACAATCAGCCACTCACACTCACCTGCATGCAGGTATAACGTAGCTATATAATTGAATTAATCTAATTATGTTAAACCCCATTTCACCTCACATATACACATACAGTGTCCGGACAGTAACAGTACATATGCATAAATGTACAGTATAAAGGTGTGTTTGCATACAAATGCACTTGCACAATAGGTCTGCACGCGGTGTGAGGTGCGAGGCATAGTATGGCCATCGGTTGCAAATGGAACATCAAATACACAATAACACCGGCAAATATGAAAACACAAGTTAAAATTATCCCTTAATTGTAGTTGCTGGTAGTAGACGTCCATAAAACATTTTATGTATCGTTCCAGAATAGTGCGTCCTTACAAGACCTTTATTATCATTCACAATATTTGTTCTCAAACCTTTTCATTCAATATATTTTAGTCTTGCTTAGCTCAATGATATTTGCCAAATTCAAAGCATACTCAACATGTGGAATTGGTCGCAGTCTACAGTCAATGCAAATGCAGAAGACAACTTTTACCCAAATAATTAAATGGAAATTGAAAAAAGAGTACTACGTGCTAATATAAGATTTTAATTTACTTATTTGAAGACACTCTGTCATTACTTCTATTAGTTACATAAATATAAGTGACAAAATTATAAGAAATCGATTGACATAACAGTCAAGTGTACTTTATCATGAGCATGTTTATAAATTACTATCAAATAGTGATGATACCAGTTTTGCGAGCGTTTCCTGTCCCACCTTTACAGAGATACATGCAAAGCCAAGTCAACTATTCATGAAGGTCGTAATATGGCATAGCATCAGATATCAAGTTAGTCATCGGTGCGTCAAATTTGAAATTCCCTTCAGATGGCCACCATAAAACATTTAGAAAGCTTTACTTAGGCCTTGAATGATGTAGCCCTGGTCAACCGCACACATTACATTCTACTTAGGTCATATTGGCCGTCAAACTCACATCTTAATTCGACAGGTCAACGTCAGAAAATAGTCAGTTTCGAATGTTAACCGCAACAGATTCAATTGGGTGTAAAAGACATATTAGTGACGAAATTCATATGAACGGATCACTGAAAATCAGTGATGACACCAGGTGTTTGTGAAAGGGTACGAATGTAAATTTGCATATTTCGGCACAAATTTACATTTCAAACATGGTATGGGTCTTGTGGTGGCAAATACATTTCTTATCCCAGTCGTCATTGAACCAATGTTGTTTTACAAAAAAATACCCAGCTACAGATTACTTTTTCAAACTGTTCCAAGAATGACTGAAAGTTCAATAAAAGTTTTTCAGTTACATAAAAAAACATCTCGGTATACATTCTTTTGCCCTTCAGCTTATTACCCAGGGCTTTGGAAGTCAAACGTTAATTTAAATTTTAAATTTACTTCGTTGTAAGCAAATTGGGTCTCCAATGAAATGTACATGCTCTGACGTGCCTACGCAAATAAATGATGTAGACGCCAAAAGGTGGAGCTGATTGTATATTGCTCAATATCAAGTGGAAAGTCCCGATTGGAAAGTCCGAGTTATCCATCTTGTCGTACAGCTTAATACAGAGGTTGCCATCATAAGTACATCAACAGAAGTA
The DNA here is from genome assembly GCF_023055435.1 of Haliotis rufescens. NCBI lineage: Eukaryota > Metazoa > Mollusca > Gastropoda > Lepetellida > Haliotidae > Haliotis > Haliotis rufescens. Next base: position 8,218,952 of record NW_025963924.1, read on the forward strand.
ATCTAGTCACATTGATATTTCTCTTGTCTGGGTGTTGGGTCTAACGGATTACCAATGGCTACGTGACTGACCACAAGGACTGAAGCAGCAACGCCTCATCTCTGCATTGATTGGTCGATTTATATGCCAAACTATAACATACTGAGTAATCCCTCATAACAACCGTTCACGCATTAGCAAGAAGAATAATCAGGTTTGGTTCTCTTTTCAATCATAATATTCAGCATCGTAACAAATATAATTAGAGCGACAAAACCCATTCCGTATTAATGATAAAATTCATATTCTATTGTACGATTCCGACTATATCGTTTTAAAGTGTTTATGAATCAACAGTCACAAGCACATGCAAAGGCAGGTAACATGTTTACCTGAAAAAAAACCTCGGGAACATATGGTACAAGTCCAAATAGGTAAGTGCTTCGGACATCTGATTCGTCAAAGTTGGAAATGTTCTCACATGACCACCATAAAAACGTTTGAAAGTTTTTCTAAAGGCCTTGATTGTTGTAATCTTAATCAAACAACTTTTGAGCAAATCTTCGTCTTCGATTGTACCTAAAATGTTGTGAAATGTAGACACCAAACTCAAAGGTAAATGTAGTAAACGGAACCGTAATATTGAGCAATAAAACGTCGTTCTATTGTATTCGGGAAAGGAACACATAGTTATATTATTATACCCCCTGAATCCACCCGACAACAACAAAATTGTTTCTTAAATGCTTATTCAATAAATGGTGAACGGAGATGAAACAGTTTGTAGATTGTATTCCATTATGCATAAAGGGTTTCTTATCGATCGGGGGTCCACTTAAACAATTGTGTAAGGAGACTGGATATTTTTTCAGGTACAGCTACAGCTGCAAAACCAGATATCTTGGAACAGTCAATTTCTGTTTTTTCCACATTCGGATGAATTGTGTTTTTCTAGCAAATGAGGGACAATTGGTTTTTTTCGATAAAACCCAAATCGAAAAATCGTACAGTGGTCTTTGCTTTCAGCGGAAATTTCTCATGATCATTGAAAAGGTTTTGTTGCTTTTATTTGCTGTGTCGATTTATGTGAAGATCAATCCATGTAACCTTCCTGGTAATATTTCAGATATGAATAGATATATTAGAAACTAAGACAATGTAGTGACTATAAGATGTCAAAAATTGTAACTTAAATTACGGAACTAGATCCATTGTTGCCTGAGGAAAGGCTGTAGTGATATAAATGAAGAATAATTAAGGTTTTTATTTCTGACAGTGCAGCTTGTTCTTAGGGCACCAATTTGAAGATGCAATGCTTTACTTTGTGTGTAATAGGTACATGGACATCAGATTCGAGGCAACTTATATACCAAAGTCTCCAATCTTAGAACCTTAGAAACTTGTTTATAGAGAGGATCACAACACCCAGGAAACATATATGACATATACACGACATTATATCCTTATCTAAAGATTTTACTGATGGATTTATCATCATAAATACACACGTGCTTCTCTGCAACACTCTTTTCTTTTTTATTCCAAATTCTTTTGGGTCACAACATACACATTTTCATACATAATTATTATATTATAATACATATGTAGTGGTACATGTAAAATTCTCTGCTTAATAAAATGGACAATAAGAAAGTAAATCCAGAAATAAGGTAAACCTACTTCTTAATCCAATAAGGTATGCAAGCAGAAATTGACAATTTCGATATTATCAAACGTTAAACAGAGGCTATTACTTTTGTTAGATTATAATCATCCCTGAACTCACCTCTGCTAAACATATTGAGAAGAGCATTTCCCGAATCTTACTTAAAGATAAGATGTGTAATAACCAAATGTTAAACATCTATACAAGAGCATAACATGTCTTGATTCCCCGCCGAAACGGATTCCTATGGGAATAAAGGGCTAAATAGCTGTGAAAACTACATGAAAGGACCACTAAAAATCAGTGATCAGTGAAGAGATTGCAATTAACGGAACGTTACTTGAAGTCAAATACCCTAATATTAAACTTACTTTCGTGAACGTAATTTGTAGAGAAGCTTCGGTGTTTGTCCAATGTTGAACTTCAGTCCAGAGAGAATTGACAGAAACACATTGCCAGACTCTATGATCAATATCACAAGGTTCATCTTTACACAAAGGACATAGCGGAGAATCAGTGTATCCTAGTGTAGAAAGATAAATCTGTACTATCTGGATATCTAAATGGAATTTCATGAATGTTGTTCGGCTTTAAGTCTCAAAATACTTTATTCAGAACCTACTCCTTTAAAATTATATTTTCTTTTGGGGGCTGGGGTGGAGGGAATCTAACAGAATATTGTAAATATACTTTGATCCTTTTAAACACATATAAAACCGAGTACTACTATAAGGTAAATAGTTATTTTAGGTTATGAGAGACTGTCAGTAGTATGTTTAATATTTACCCATGGTCTACTCTATGCCAGCTATATTCCCTATGCATTTGTGTTCTGTATACATGTTAACCTGAATTAATGTACTCTCATTTTGAGAGGCACTCACATCAGCCAGTATCGGCCTTGCCGGTCTAGTTTCGAAATAAGATTTGTTAGTTCCAATGTTTTACTTTTTAAATGTAAACTCAATACTCGCAAACGTAATTAGTTATTGGCAAGTTCGAATAAAAAAAGTTGTAATCGAATTTCCGTTGGATATCAAGTTAGTTTTGTGGAGCAATGCATACATCTCGGTGATAGAAATGAATATATATTCAATGATGTTCAATTGCTTTTTTATCCCACAAAGATATTCAATCATTTGTCATAACCGACATACTCTAGTTTTTAGGCTCCTCCTCCATCCCTTCGTTTCGCCTATTGTAATTTAATACTTTAAATATTACAGGATATGTTGGACTGCTTGTACTCACTTCGTTTCACTGTTGAGAATAAAATATGTTTAAAATACCAAAGCAACACCACATATATGCAGGTATTTTGATACGACAACTTAATACACTGGTATAATGCTTACCGACTCAGTTGAATACAAGATGTATCTCAAAGTAGGTAGACACAGTCGTTTTTACTAAGATCAGACAACGCTTAGCACATTTTATAAGAGGTTCATATACAAATAAACTTTAGTTAGCACCCTTTACTACACAGTTCCATATAAAAAAATGTTTTTCTTAAAATCGTTCTATTATTTTGTAACGAAATACATTTCTTATTGTTACGAAGTAACACTCAGAATGAAATACCAAAACCGACATCTTTATGAAATAACATAGTTTTCAATTATTCAATCGCAATAGTTATTTGCTTCCTGCTTTGCATAATACGCAGCTTTTCACCAGGTACCGCTGGTTTCTTGGGCATTTATCAAAATGAGGCCAGGTAGATATGTACTAAATAAAGCGACAAAACCTTTTCAATATTCAATAGAAATCTCTGCATAAAGTAGAGTCGATTGTACGATTCCGACTATACCAAGAGCATGTGTTTATGAAGCACTATCAAATAGTATTGGTACCAAGGGTTCGCGAAAAGGTGAACGTATTCTGCCCCACCGGTGGCATCCGTCACAAGCACATGCAAAGGCAAGTCAATTGTTTAGCTGACAAAACAGGGGAACATATGGTACAAATCCAAATAGGAATTGGATCGCGGACATCATTTTTGTTACTGATGCGTCAAATTTGGAAATGTCCTCCACATGTCTACCATAAAACATTTTAAAGCTGCACTGAAGCATTAAATTTTTCAACCTTGATCAAACAACTTCTGAGCAAGTGTCTTATGACGCTCTTGGAAATCGTGGTAGAAAGAACATGCTCGATTGTATCTCAAACGTTGTGAAATGTAAACACCAAAGGCTAGAGCTGCTGGAATATTGCTTGACAAGAAGAGAAAGTTGACAATTGGAAAGTTGAAGTCATCCCTCTTGACATATGGTCTTGAGGAGAGTGTTTATGAAACAGATACACGCACATTCGAAATATATGAAATTTCACAGCACAGGTGTGCCACGTGACAGTTGTGTTATATACCAATTTTATTTTCTCGTGTCTTCAGTTTCCAGCTATAGAGTAAAGCTTTTGACGAAGACGCATTATTGAATATTTCTGAGGAATGTGGCCATTATCGAGTCGGGATGATTAAACGAAAACCCTCTGCAGACAAAAACAACCAGCACTGTCTATTCATTTGTGAATTCGATTGTTGGAGAGTATTTTTGTCCCCATGTTATCTGTTGGTAACCCGATAACAACAGCGCTGTCTGTCACCGCAGTGAAGAGTTACGTTCCAGTGAAGGAGGCTATTAGTTTCACAAAGGCCTACGCAGCGGCTCGCTCTTGTAGTATATTGATGTAACGAATGCTTGTACCAGACCTGGTTTGCTGCGTTTATTTCTCGGTTTTGTGGCGACATTATTTCATTCATGCCATGTAATTGTTCTCTTGGGGAGGAAGTGAATGTTTGTGCGTGATTTATTGCTATGACGCGTCGTACCAAGAGACGCGAAAAGATCCCATAACAGAGTGCCTGGCCCTCGACATTAAGGGGCTAAAACAAGGAGTCAGCATACTGTGTCTGAGTGGGGTATACATGTTACACAGTGGCATGGCATCAAAGTAAAAAAGTCGGCATTAGATCGGACAAGTACAAGCAGAGACACACACACACACACACACACACACACACACACACACACACAGAGAGAGAGAGTATAAGAGCAATAATCTTGAACGCGACGTTAAACCTCATTTCATCTCACCTATATACTATATTTATAACAAATGTTGAAAATCCAATTTGATAAGGCGTCCACAAATATTCTTCAAATGCACGTAACTCCACATGGTATTATATCAGGCCTCTGCTCATTACGTTTGTTGGCAGCGATGTGATAGGTGCACATGAATATATATAATACTTATAATTCGTAATTCCTTTAACTCCATTCGTACATATTTTGATGGATACCCACTGATTTCCCGCAATAGATGTTCAATACGGGCCGAATGATAGGCCCCAGTCTTGAAAGATAAATCCACTTTATGATCTCTCTGAGCTATGAATCACCAGATAAAGGATTAAATTGCAACTGAACTAAACATTACCAAACGTTTGAATCTAATGCAATCTCTCTTATATCGGTGCTAGTTCGTGTGTCGGCTACAGATAGCTACTCTTCGTTTCTGAAGTCTGACAGAAGAAGTTCCAAGAAGCTCCAATGAATCAGGATACCAAAGCGTTGAGGGAAGGGTCTGTATGTATATGCTTTTGACGCGGTCTCAACCGTATCGCGATTTAATAAATGGCCAATATGCATTGTATGTTTGTTTTTGTTCTTGCTTAACACAACACTGCGATTTTGCAATTAGATCGCGGCGGCCTGTAAAAAGTCCTGTCTTGACTAACAAAATCTGTGATTGATATTATGTACAACGTCGCACCCGTCCGGAAACGACGACTCCTACGACAAACATAAGCTAGGGACCCATTCTCACCTGGAATCCTCACACGGTTGCCATTATTGGTACCAACAGGTGTAATGTCATACTGTAGGTCACGTGCAGTCAGTGAAGTATATTGTACTGGCAGAAAAAAAACTCATTTTGAAAAAGAAAACGAATAAGGTCTCCTTTCAGCTACGGACCCATGAAGGCGATTATGCTTGTCGTAAGGGGCAACTAACGGGATCGGGTGGTCAGACTCCATGACTTGGTTGATGCATGTCATCGATCCCAATTGCGTGGGGCGATGCTCATGATATTATCACTGGATTGTCTGGTCCAGACTCTATTATTTACAGACCGCCGTCATATAGCTGGAATATTGCTGAGTGCGGCGTAAAACAACCAACCAACCAACATTTCAGCTACGTGAGTTAACATAGAGACCACACTTGGATATAACCACTATAGAGCAGTGTTCACACGAAATGCTTTCCTGTAAGTAATTAATAACTCGTGTCCTCGGTGTTTAACATTTCCGTGACAGATCGTGATAATAGCACTGGCAACTTTATATTCCGATGGTTCTATATGCAAATATCATGAGTTCCATATCGGAAATGTTTTTCGAAACAAATGGCTTGTATCACTACGTTCTATGCAGAAAACGTAAACATACTGGATGTCGCGCAATGACACTTATGGTATGTCCTCAGTTGAAAGTATCAGATTCTACTTTCTATGCTGATAACTTAAACGTACTGAATTTTGCGCAATGACACTTATGGTATGTCCTCAGTTGAAAGTATCAGATTCTACTTTCTATGCTGATAACTTAAACGTACTGAATTTTGCGCAATGACACTTATGGTATGTCCTCAGTTGAAAGTATCAGTTTCTACTTTCTATGCTGATAACTTAAACGTACTGAATTTTGCGCAATGACACTTATGGTATGTCCTCAGTTGAAAGTATGAGTTTCTACTTTCTATGCAGAAAACTTAAACGTACTGAATGCCGCGCAATGACACTTATGGTATGTCCTCAGTTGAAAGTATCAGTTTCTACTTCCGTGTGGTTAATCGGTATATTGTTGATGTGTATTTGTATGAAGTGCTTATACAATGCTACCTGATACTGACATCGACTGTCACTGTCCATTAATTTGAAATACACCATACACCTTATAATATTAATACTGCTATTCCAGGATACTAAACAGAACCAACCATCAACAAATTTTATTTAATACATGTGTTATTCAACCCATAAAACCGACAAAACCCTTTCCATAATCAAAAAGGACGGTGGGGTAGCCTTGTGGTTAAAGCTTTCAGCAGTATCACGGCGGGGACACCAGAAATGGGCTTCACACATTGTACCCATGTCGGGAAACGAACCCGGGTCTTCGGCGTGACGAGCGAACGCTTTAACCACAAGGCTACCCGACCGCCCCACATGGATGACAATGTTTATCGGCATCTAATGTAGGTATCAAGAGAAATACTCTTTTTCAATATGACTTCGGGATTGAGCAAAATCCAGGACATTAAAAATAAAAGAGCTCAGGACAGATTATTCGAAGTCGTTAGATATCTTGTACGCCTTGATCATGTTCAATATGTTAGAATCACCATGGAGTCATGCACTCTTAAGCCTTAGTTGTTACAATCCCGGAAAATGATTCTTGCAATCCACGAAAGTATTTCTGTACACGTGGTCAGCTGTGATAGAAACACGTGGTCAGCTGTGATAGAATGTCATTGGTCCTAATACTCCCCTTTGGTAAGAAATACACAAGTATTCCCATTGTAAAGTGTTGATGGAAAGAAGTGTCAGATGTTCTTATACCTTTATCTGGACTTTTTCTGTGCAGAGGAAGTAACTTAGCACGGCAAACAATCCCCAATGACCTATCAGTTCCTATCGGAAAGAGATAGAAGAGTGTCTTATCAGCAGTCTTGTTTTGATTAACAGTCCTCATTGTTTTAATTCCCTTCCTAATACCACCTGAGCGCCTTTTCCGTTCAATAAACTTTTCGTTTTACTTAACAACAGTTGAACGGTTTTCTCTAAGTTTTTTTCTTAAGACATATATTTCTTAATGGTACGTCAAACAATTATCACTTGTCCAGTCAATACATCATGTGTCATTTGTGGCAGGTACTGTTTACCTGGGTTGAAGATTGTATTCCTTGTAACAGATTTATCGACAAATAAAATAACAGAATGCTGAAAAAGACGCATCTGATTAAAAAACGACTTAGGTAACCGTATAACCCTTCGTTAAAAAACATTAATCCCACGCAAAATAGGTTTTTCAACAAGCTGGAACGAGCGCCATCAACGCGACGAGGGAGTCATTGAGGAACAAACTTAAAACACAATTAACAGTATGTGTTAGAAGAAGAAGTCGGCTGGCCTGAAAAAAGAAACAGAGAAGACTTTCTGTTTGCTACTCAGGACCTGTCACGTCCCACTCAAAACCGTCAATGTGTGATATTGCATCAACATGTTAAAATGAAATGTGGATTATGCAATGAATTTAATGAGACTGTCCAACACATTGTGAGTGGATGCCCAGCTTTGGCGCAAACACAGTATCTTAAGCGACATGATCGAGTGGCTCGATTCTTTTATTACCGTCTTCGCCATGCTTGTGTTTTTGACACAGAAGTCCATCCATGGTACGACCCAGAATATGTAGAGGGCGTAGAGGGAAAATGATAAATACAAAATTCTTTGGAATAGGCATGTAAGCAGCCTCAGACCAATCCAGGCTAACAAACCTGATCTTGTCCTGTTTCATAAATCCAAAGAAATCATTCATATCAGTGCATTTTCTGTCCTTTTTGACACTAATGTGATTATCAAGATTCAGGAGAAACGTAACAGATATGCGGACCTCGTTTTTCAAATGTCCCGCTTGCATCCCAAGTATCAAGTTGTTCGACTCCCAATTGTTCTCGGTACCTTAGGTTTGGTACCTCCCAATCTGTTGACTGACATTGGGAGACAATATGTGTTATGCAGAAGGCTACAGTGTTGGGGAGTCTTCACTTCTCCGAAAGGTTCTGGCTGGGTTTGATTAGGCAGTCCTGGACGAAGTCCCATCCTTTATCTTGGCTGCGTGTAGAGGGCGCAAGAGCCCTGAGCTGATGATGAGCCTAACCAGCCTGACTATGCCAGGATCACCCAAACCCTCTTTGCTGAATTTTTTAAATTTTATTCTATATAATAATAAAAGAATGCGATTCGCCGAATGTACATACTGATACGTGCTCAAAGCTACTACATAAATATTACCCTGTAAATGGATCACTGTACACTCGATTTTCATTCTCGCATTGGTGGGGAGTATACGATCAAAGCACTACATTCACATCACCATCCCACCGAGTACCAATTGACTTCTGGGTGAACATAGGCATATTTCGAGCAAAGTCACTTGCCTAAACAGTGTTTCAGTTTGGGGACAGATTAAAGGCCCTAGAATGAGTGAGTTAGAATTGAAGTCACGTTGGTAATATTTCAGCCATATCGTGACTGGAACATATTTTACATCAATAATATCTAAAAATATGTCGACGATGGACAGTACAATAACTACAACATTATATAGTTATACAAAAACTAGTATTAGATAATGAAACAGGTTATAACTATTATAAGAAATTACAATCTACAAACGGGCCGAAGATTGCAAGCTCAACACGGTCACTCGTCCACCTTTTCTCCCCGACAAACGTTGCTGGAATAATAACTTTTTTTAACTGCACGATGTATTACACGTACCTGTGTGACATGTGAGCTGCACGCAGGATTAATATTATGTGGTTAAGTGTCACGACGGCGTGCAAGGATAACATTCATCTGTACAAGTTCAAGGCGTCGATAGTTCTTCAGTAATCTTCATTTTCCATTTTGTGAATCGATGTGTGGCAAGGTACAGGAAACCAATCTAAATCAACCACTACTGCAGACCTTCTTATTGATTTTTGCAAAATAAACATAAGGAATCTAGGAAATTCATTCTTGAAAATCAAATTAGACATGCCGAAAAATCACACAGCCGATCAATTATTAAGATAGAAGAATTGCATTCCATAGATGAGAAGAAGCATTCATGAAACAAAACATCTTGAAGCCGAATGATACACGTTTCAAAGGACTTTGGCAACAGGCAGACCAAGATCATGCTGCAATAAATGACATTGTTAGGCTGCTTTTTACGGGACGATTGCAAGAAGAAAGTTATATTGGGGCCGAACATTGATATTGGGGTTGAGTTTTTCCCTTTTTTAAATTGTTTATTTATTTGCGCGTGTGTGTGGTGGTGGGGGGTGGGGGTGGGGGGGGGGGGGGTGGGGGGGTGGGTGGGTGTGTGGTAATTCTGGGGTGTTTTTAATTGGGTTGTGACGAATGTAAATGTATATTTTCTGTCTCATGCAAATGTCCTACCCAGATTATGAATTGGTCGCTCTTATATTTCACCCAGGTCATCAAGACACTATACCCAGTGCAAAAACAGTACGTACAGTATTTACATACATCTTATACACCGTGAAGATCCGGGCTAGAATGGATCTTAAGGCAACCCATGCTTGTCCTGAAAGGCGACTATGCTTGTCATAAGAAGCGACTAAAGGGATCGGTTTGTCAGGCTCACTGGCTTGGTTGTTGCATGTCATCGTATCCCAATTGCGTAGACCGATGCTCTTGATGTCAATCAGTGGATTGTTTGGTCCTGATTCGATTATTTACTTGAATATTGCGTGTGGCCTTAAACAAACAAAAAAACAAACATAATTATTAGTTGTGACACAAAGAGTATGATTGCATACACCAACAGTGACATACATACGGTATTGGGTGTGACACTAACAGCGGGTTTACATACTGTATAGGGTGTGACAGTAATAATGGGTTTAATCTCAGAAAAGAACCATTTTCCATTGTGTCAAAACATTTCCTTTATCTAATAGGCTTTAGTTACAAAACGTGGTGACAACATAAACAGTTACGTATCTATATATATTCGGAGGTTCAGGACAATTTGTCAAAAATCTGAGGAAATACCATCTGAAGTTTACTGAGAATACTGTATGTGAAATGCTGGACTTCCTCATTGATGACATCAATGTAACAAATTGGCGCAAGACATTTAGGCAAGAAACAGGCTCCACTTCTTGCAGATCTGTTTCTTTATGCATATGAGTCGGAATTCCAGCTCGGATTGGCAAGGTAATTTGGCAAAGACGTTTAAGTTAAGCTTCAGATATATCGATGATCTGATATAGTACAATAACCACCAAATAGCCAGTTCCCTTCCACTGATAAACCCACCTGAACTAGAAATAAGGGAGAACAGCGAGACCGTCTGGTCTGTTTCAAATTTAGCTTCCTGCATAAAGATTTAGAGTGACAAAACACTCTCCACAAGACAAGAGGGATGATTTCAACTTTCCAATAGTCAACTTCCGTCCATGTCGAGCAATATTCCAGCAGCTCCAGTCTTTAATATTTTCATTTCACAACTTTTGAGATAAAATCGAACATGCTCTTTCTTTCAAGATTTCAAATAGCGTGTACAGCTCTTGCTCAGAAGTTTACAACATGCAAGGCCTCAGAGCTCTCAAAACATCAGTAACAAAACATGTCCGATACAATTCCCTATTTTGACTTGAACCATCAATACGTTCCCTTGTTTTTTCAGGTGAACAATTGACTTGCCTTTGCATGTGTTTGTGACGGGTACACCCGGTGGGACAGGATACGCTAACCTTTTCGCGAACACCTGGTATCATTACTACTTGGTAGTGGGGCGGTCGGGTAGCCTAGTGGTTAAAGCGTTCGTTCGTCACGCCGAAGACCCGGGTTCGATTCCTGTGTAAAGCTCATTTCTGGGGTTCCCCGCCGTGATATTGCTAGAATATACTAGTAGCTAAAAGCGGCTTAAGACCATACTCACTCACTCACTCACTATTGGGTAGTGATTCATAAACACCTGCTTATGATATAGTCGGAATCGTAAAATCGAGATTTTGTCGTTTTTTATTTACATACGCTTTTAGGATATATTCGGTTTATGGTGTGACAGTAACAGTGGGTTTACCTAAGGTATAGGGTCTGACACTGATAATACGCTTACATACGGTTTGAGGTATGACAGTATTAGTGGATTTACATACGGTATAGGGTGTGGCTCGAACAATGGGTTTGCGTACGGTATAGAGTATGGCTTTATATATGGTATGTGGTGTGACACTAACAGTGGGTTTACATATAGCTTGTGGTGTGACACTAACAGTGGGTTTACATATGGTGTAGTGTGTGACACTAACAGTGGGTTTACATATGGTGTAGTGTGTGACACTTACAGTTGGTTTACATATGGCATGTGGTGTGACACTAACAATAGCTTTACATATGGCATGTGGTGTGACACTAACAGTTGGTTTACATATGATGTAGTGTGTGACACTAAAAATAGCTTTACATATGGCATGTGGTGTGACACTAACAGTGGGTTTACATATGGTGTAGTGTGTGACACTAACAGTGGGTTTACATATAGCTTGTGGTGTGACACTAACAGTGGGTTTACATATGGCATGTGGTGTGACAATAACAGTGGGTTTACATATGGTGTAGTGTGTGACACTAACAGTGGGTTTACATATAGCATGTGGTGTGACACTAACAGTGGGTTTACATATGGTTGTGGTGTGACACTAACAAAGGCTTTACATATAGCATGTGGTGTGACACTAACAATGGGTTTACATATGGCATGTGGTGTGACACTAACAGTGGGTTTACATATGGCATGAGGTGTGACACTAACAGTGGGTTTACATATAGCATGTGGTGTGACACTAACAATGGGTTTACATATGGTTGTGGTGTGACACTAACAGTGGGTTTACATATGGTTGTGGTGTGACACTAACAGTGGGTTTACATATGGCATGATGGTGTGACACTAACAGTGGGTTTACATATGGTTGTGCTGTGACACTAACAAAGGCTTTACATATAGCATGTGGTGTGACACTAACAATGGGTTTACATATTGCATGTGGTGTGACACTAACAGTGGGTTTACATATGGCATGTGGTGTGACACTAACAGTGGGTTTACATATGGTTGTGGTGTTACACTAACAGTGGGTTTACATATGGCATGTGGTGTGACACTAACAATGGGTTTACATATGGCATGTGGTGTGACACTAACAATGGGTTTATATATGGTTGTGGTGTGACACTAACAGTGGGTTTACATACGGTATGTGGTGTGACACTAACAGTGGGTTTACATATGGTGTAATGTCTGACATTAACAGTGGGTTTACATATGGTATGTTGTGTGACACTAACAAAGGCTTTACATAAAGCTTGTGGTGTGACACTAACAGTGGGTTTACATATGGTTGTGGTGTGACACTAACAAAGGCTTTACATATAGCTTGTGGTGTGACACTAACAGTGGGTTTACATACGGTATAGGATGTGACACTAACAGTGGGTTTACATATAGCTTGTGGTGTGACACTAACAGTGGGTTTACATATGGCATGTGGTGTGACACTAACAATGGGTTTACATATGGCATGTGGTGTGACACTAACAGTGGGTTTACATATGGTTGTGGTGTGACACTAACAGTGGGTTTACATATGGTTGTGGTGTGACACTAACAGTGGGTTTACATATGATGTAGGGTGCGACACTAACAATGGGTAACTTACATATGGTATGTGGTGTTACGCTAACTGTGAGTTGTATATATGGTGTAGGGTGTGACACTAACAATGGCTTTACATATAGCATGTGGTGTGATTCTAACAATGGCTTTACATATAGCATGTGGTGTGACACTAACAATGGGTTTATATATGGTTGTGGTGTGACACTAACAGTGGGTTTACATACGGTATGTGGTGTGACACTAACAGTGGGTTTACATATGGTGTAATGTCTGACATTAACAGTGGGTTTACATATGGTATGTTGTGTGACACTAACAAAGGCTTTACATAAAGCTTGTGGTGTGACACTAACAGTGGGTTTACATATGGTTGTGGTGTGACACTAACAAAGGCTTTACATATAGCTTGTGGTGTGACACTAACAGTGGGTTTACATACGGTATAGGATGTGACACTAACAGTGGGTTTACATATAGCTTGTGGTGTGACACTAACAGTGGGTTTACATACGGTATAGGATGTGACACTAACAGTGGGTTTACATATGGTGTAATGTCTGACACTAACAGTGGTTTTACATATGGTATGTGGTGTGACACTAACAGTGGGTTTACATATAGTATGTGGTGTGACGCTAACAGTGGGTTTACATATGGCATGTGGTGTCACACTAACAATGGCTTTACATATGGTATGTGGTGTGACACTAACAGTGAGTTTACATATTGTATGTGGTGTTACACTAACAGTGGGTTTACATATTGTATGTGGTGTTACACTAACAGTGTGTTTAGATATGGCATGTGGTGTGACACTCACAGTTGGTTTACATATGGTATGTGGTGTGACACTAACAGTGGGTTTACATATAGCTTGTGGTGTGACACTAACAATGGGTTTACATATGGTTGTGGTGTGACACTAACAAAGGCTTTACATATAGCTTGTGGTGTGACACTAACAATGGGTTTACATATGGTTGTGGGGTGACACTAACAAAGGCTTTACATAATATAGCTTGTGGTGTGACACTAACAGTGGCTTTACATATTGTATGTGGTGTGACACTAACAGTGGGTTTACATATGGTGTAGTGTGTGACACTAACAGTGGCTTTACATATGGTATGTGGTGTGACACTAACAGTGGGTTTACATATGGCATGCGGTGTGACACTAAAAGTCGCTTTACATATGGTATGTGGCGTGACACTAAGAGTGGGTTTACATATGGTTATGGTGTGACACTAACAGTGGGTTTACATATTGTATGTGGTGTTACACTAACAGTGTGTTTAGATATGGCATGTGGTGTGACACTAACAGTGAGTTTTACATAAGGTACAGGCATGCTATGTCAAGCATGACAGTTCTTCCAAAGAGCGTTATGTAACATTAATATATATCAGCAATGCATCGGAATTTTACAGAACAGTCTTTTGGCTAACATACGTGTATAAGGACAGGACAATTTTGTTGCTGAAAATCCAACATATTAAATCACACAGAACTAAAGGACAATCAGTGGTAATTATGTTTATAATTCATGAGTTTTCAAAAGTGCTAATTTGTAATTTTCCGATGCTGCCATAGTGGAATACCGCCAACAAAAGTGTCGTTGTTTTCGTCATTTTGCCTTAGATATAAAGGTAATTGGAGATAACAGACAAAATATTAAAAATTGTATGACAAAACACAGGATAGAATAATAAGTGTGATAACAGTATTCGACGGAATAAAATGTACATAGACTGTACAACACATACATATATATTGCCCTGGAAACGATTAGAGATATCACTGATGTCTGGCTCAGATAAGAATTCGATTGCCCCTGCATTATTGTCTTAAGTCTCCATCCAATACATAATGGGCAGATCCACATCTTTATAGCATCAATGGCATAGCCATGAATGAAACACATTCACCTCGAAT
The DNA here is from genome assembly GCF_023055435.1 of Haliotis rufescens. NCBI lineage: Eukaryota > Metazoa > Mollusca > Gastropoda > Lepetellida > Haliotidae > Haliotis > Haliotis rufescens. Next base: position 8,234,029 of record NW_025963924.1, read on the forward strand.
ATTTTTCATTTTTTGTATGCTTGTTTCTTAAAGCCGCACTCAGCAACATTCCAGCGACAACTTTATGAACAATGGCCCACGTGAAGAATCAAACCCGGACGAAGACGAACGCTTTAACCTGTGGGCTGATCCACCGCTCCCATTTAAAAATGAAATGCCCATAGAGGCAGCTGGAATAGATTATCAAAGTAACAAACGGCTCGGGTCACAACAACTTAAACTATCCTCATGTAATAATAAATTAAGAGCTTATTTCATTTGGACAAATACGTGATGATCTTGCCATAGCATTCAAAGTTTTAAAAATAGTACATATGTAATCTTGAGGTGGAATAACCATCTAATTTTCTATTTTCTTTGTCAAGAAAGAATCCTGCTTGAGTGAGTGAGCTGGGATTAACTATGGAAAGTTGTCCAGTTATATACGGTTTGTCGGTTTGATGTTGAAATTCATTATTGCACAGATAACAACGAACGTTAACTTCTTTGCCAATCGGTGACACAGCAGTTCTGTTTACAACTCGTGACACAGGGTAAGGGTATTTTGCATCAGTGAACGTCTACACGAACAGCCCAAGAGAAGGGTTAAGAAGAGATGACCCGGAAACCCACATATTAAATAACAGTTACATGTGGTCAAACAGGTTTATGTCTTTGAGAGGCATTTAGAAGTTTGGAACAGTATTGCGTGTATGTGTATCTATTATCTAGCAAACACAAAACACGGTTAAGATAGGAAAAAAACTTATAAATAAAATTCATTGAGTAGAAGTGGCATTGGATTATATGTGTACTGGGCCATTTTGTTGTTTTAAACTGTAAATGTCGCAGACAAACAGATAGATAGTTTATTTAAGTCTAACCTTAGGTACACCTGTAATATAAACAGGTTAAAACATATACAAATATATACAGCCAGAGACAAGTATATACAGTATGAAGCAATACCTAATTTATTTACATGAAAGTTAATATATCTTTTTAATATATGCACGTATAAAATTCATAAAATCTATAAGGCACTAGAAATGTATTTCCATCAACTACATTAACACGCGACGGCAAGATAGCATATTGGCAACGTTGGAACATACTTTTTCGTTTAAAATTACAATCCTTATTTCTGTACATTAGTTAAAGGACATTTTTTGTAAAACAAGCAAAATATCCAAAATTTGAAGATGGCATTTAGAGCCTCGGTGAACGATAACAATGCTTGAATTATTTAACACCCTTGTCTGTGTCATTCCAACAGTGACATAGGCAATTGGTGCAAGCGACTGGAGCGTGTACGCGCCGGAAGTGATCATACGCCTACATATCTGCCGCTTAGAGCATGCGAATCAAGGGCAGATACTATGTTTCCAATAGACCCTATTAATACTTACTTTTTATGCAAATTGTGTGTATGGTGGGTGCTACTGGAAGGGCAGGTCATGCTTACCATTTTCGCCAACACCTGGTGTCATCACTGATTTTCAGGGATCCCTTCTCCGGGGTAGACTAGGTCCTCAGCAACCCATGCTTGCCGTAAAAGGTGACTATGCTTGTCGTAAAAGGCGACTAACGGGATCGGGTGGTCAGGCTCGCTGACTTGGTTGATGCATGTCATCGATCCCAATTGCGTGGATCGATGCTCATGATATCAATCACTGGATTGTCTGGTCCAGACTCGATTATTTACAGACCGCCGTCATGCAGCTGGAATATTGCTGAGTGCGGCGTTAAACAACAAACCAACAACAACAACAGTGATCCCTTCATATAATTGTCACATCTTATTTGATCTTTACTGTCAAGAAACGACACATGTTGCTTTATTTTATGATGTTTGCATGTCATATATAAAAGGGTTAAAAGGCGAACCATAAGAATAAAAATAATTGTAGCTCCATTAACAAAAGTTCATTTAACACATAATATAAATAGGCTCCAAGTGATACATCTTTCTTGCCTTTTGTTTAACATATTTGAGAGAATTCCTTTGAAAGCGATCCTTTATGATCACGTATTGTTGATCTAAATACAAAACAGCAACTTTTGTGTACTCGTTATGCTTTGTGACCTTTGTGATGCATACAGTGACAACCAATAGTTCATATGATCTTTACATGAGATAGCTGAAACTAGAAAAAAATAATCCATGTTGGGAAAAATAACTTGAACATTCTTTGTCTCAACGAAACGCATTTTGAAAAAGAAATGACCTTTGGCCTTTCCCCAAAAAGCTTGTGATGAGCATAACACATATTTTTATACAAAATTGTACGTTAGGGTTTAAGCATTTCACAAATACTTATATGACAAAAATCTTTCCATACTAACAAATGTTATTACGTTAAACACTCCGGTACAATATCACCTCAAGGGCCCCTACGCGATAGTCACGCAAGATAGTTGATGACAACCGGTCTTATCTCAAACCTAAATGATTCCTGATTATGAAAAATCACAGCCTACTCGATCGCCAGAACTGCGCCACATTTACGCCATCTTTGGGGTCTGGCGTCTGGACCAATATATTAAACTACCAAATATACTACGCTTGAAATACTGGCCTTCATAAATCACTTTGAATGACGTGGAACTTGCATACCCTCTTAGGGGGACAAATATATAATGCTACTTCCATGGTATAGCCACTAACAATCTTAGGTACTGATTAGGCACTATTATTTTTATAAACGAATCAACATTTTTCAAATAATTCAATTTCTTATGATCAAAAGGGAACCTTTTTTAAATGATCCATTATTGATGTTACTATGAAATATGTATCCCTATTTATAATGGGTTCATCTCTATATCTGAATCTGAAATCAAACGTTTTGGCCATGCGTCCCACTCTGTTCGAACTACAGCAGTCACAAACGCCGATTTTTATGCAATGAGAAACAGATCAGCGAAGAGAGGGTACAATTAGTTTCCATGGGGATACGTAATCGCACAAGGGTCGCTTGGAACTAGGCCCTGGAATATGTATTAAACCTGCTCTTATTTTATTTCATATCTTGCTTTGATGCTCACGTCTTGCGTGACAAACAGGTTTAAGAATAACATGAATTGTCTCAATTGTTTAAGTATGTTGTGACTCTATTACTTACATACATTTAAAAAACCTTTGTTTTCATGACAACAAGGACACTTTACGACTAAATCTGAAACTAGACGTCAAGTTTGCCTTTCAACAACCATTTGACTGCAGTCATTAACTTGTACTCAGGTTGCATTGATTATCATGTCATACAATGTTAAGAACATTTGGTCCGATTTGGAGCTCAATGTTTCGGTATTCCATGCACGCGTATACCGCCTCCGCGGTCTAGGGCTAGAGCGTCCGCCTGAAGAGCGGAAGGTCTGGGGTTCGATCCCCGACCGCGTCGTACCAAAATACGTTAAAAGATGGTAATTGTTGTTGCCCTGTCTGGCGCTCGTCATTATTGACCTAAAACAAGGACTGGTCGGCTCGGAGTCAGTATGGCAGTTGGCAAGCATTATAAATCGGCAACAGTCCGGACTTGTACAAGCAGCCATACACACACGTGCATGCTATACAAGTGCAATAATCTTGGACGCGACCTTAAACCCCATTTCATCTCACCTCACCTCACCCATGCACGTGTGATCTTAAAATATGCAGCCCAAGTTTTGTCCAACAAATAGTAACGTAGACATGAAATCATTAATCACATCGAGGGAGCACACTATATACATGAAAGACTGCAGGATGAGTTTATACAAATACTGCATCAATCAAATTTAAATGCACTCCACTCGTTGGTTGTAAATATGACGATATTATCGTAAATGTTTCTTTTGTCTCTATAATGACTGTACGTATTAAACAAAAAACTATTTTGGAGAAATTATTTATCATTGTATTTTCAATATTATCTATTTGAATATTATAATATTTATATCTCACTAACAAATATTTTACACGTTTCATCCATCAGTTATAGCAATTATTCCTCATATATTTCTGTCATTAAATCATTTGAAGCCCAACCCAGAGTCTATTCTCATCGCTCTTTCTTTATAAATGTGGCATCCTTCAAAGAAGCTATAAGTCTTAGCAATCAATAAGGGAAAATCAATCGAGGCTCGAAGATGTGTATAGAACCTTGTATGCAGCCTTCTTTCTATCCGTGGCAATATCAGTCAAAGATGATGACTAATTTGACGTTTGACATAGACTTACAGTATTTTTCTTCTTCTTGTTACGATGATAGACAGCTTGTGGCGTTCCATAATATACATGTATGTTTTGTCATTTTACTTTACATGTAGATGGTTTAAGTTTGTTACGCTGAATTTAATTATCTGGTGTTTTTTGTAATTTATGATGGGACGGATGGCATTTTTAATTATTTTATTTAGTTTGCGTTCCAGGTGAAATATGTACGTTTTCTGTGTCACTTTGAGCGTTTCGTGTCACCTTAATATTTTATTAATGTGATCGTGGGTTGGAATCCCCGGTTCGCCATGATGATGTTTTTAGGTTTATCAACACCAAACCCGTGCTCGTGGGTTTCATCCAAAGCGTCCCATCATCACTTGATACTGTGATATTAATCAGTGAGTGAGTATGGTTTTACGCCGCTTTTAGCAATATTCCAGCAACATCACGGCGGGGGACACCAGAAATGGGCTTCACACATTGTACCCATGTCGGGAATCGAACCCGGGTCTTCGGCGTGGCGTGATATTGATCAAATATTTGATAGCGGACTGAGCATAATCGAGTCTGGACCAGACCGACCATTGGTTAATATTTTGACAGGCTGAAAATATCCTACATTTACTATTTGCTTGTACACATGTAAAAATGTTGTGGCACAGCTGATGCAATGGATAGAGAATAGAACTGGTACTATACTGAATATTGATAAAAATCACATTATTGCTATATAATACGCAAAAATATGTCTCATACACGAAATGTGAGTACGATAAATTTATGACGTCGCCGGGGCGGGTAGCCTAGTGGTTAAATCGTTCGCTCGTCACGCCGAAGCTCCGGGTTCGATTCCCGACATGGGTGCAATGTGTGAAGCCCATTTCTGGTGCCCCCCGCCGTGATATTGCTGGAATATTGCTAAACGCGGCGGAAACCCATACTCACTCACTCACTATGACCTCGTCATGCCTCAACCTCTTTGCATAGCCATACTGTCCTGACCAATGTGCCTATCCAACATGTATTTGATATAATTACAATAGATTAATTAATAACCTTATACACTCATATTGGCCAATATAATGTAATATGCTATTGAAATAACATGTCCTATCTGTACCCAAGAAAAAAAGAAATTAAGTCATTAAAAATAATATTATGACAGGCATAATATTATTCTAGCCCCGCAGGGGTTAATCATAAACTGGTTCTATTATTATGAAACACCTCCGATACATATACTCAACGTCAACAGTAACTGCGATACAGTTCTAATTTATCATACTGTGATATTTATTTAGTCCTAACTAATTAGCCCCTTCCCCCTCAAGATTTAATAGAAAGTGTTTCATTTGACTGAAGATTGACCTTCATAGGGTTTTTTTTTTAAATATTGATTTCTGTTTCATTGCAAAATTTCATGAATTCGAAATTTGATATTCACATTCTTTCCTGGAAATCGTTGCATGTATACAATTTATGGTAAGATTATGGGACAGATAAACTGTGTAAAGCCAATTTGTTCTGTCTTGACATATAGTTTGTTTCGTATGCATTGCATACAACCGGAAAAATGCTAAGCATCACTCATTTGATGTACATGTAAATGTCTAAGATACCACCGATTCCTGATGAAAAAGGTGAGCTTAACGCCGCTTTTAACAGTATTCCAGTTATATCGCGGCGTGTCAGATTAAAGTGGGAGTTAAGCTCGAAGTGATGCAGGTCTCAGACGTTTACCACTTCGGTGAAACCCACGAGCACGGGTATGGTACTGACAAACCTAGAAACATAATCGGGGTGAACCGGGATTCGAACCCGCAATAATAGGTTTCTAGCGTGCCCAAGGGACGCAACTCTGCACAGCGCCTTAGACGACTGGGCCACCCGTGGCCCCCTGATGAAGAAGGAGAGTTTTCTCTTGACATTTATAGTTTCTATGTACATGTTCTATACCATACAATATTTGATTTAAGTAATTGTTAGTTTAGAAAATTTTGATATAATATCCTTGGAAAGAATTTTGTTTCTATTGTAGTTTTTCTTCTGAACCTCGTCATCAGCTAACGTCTAAATTGTTAGATAACGCTACAACGTTTACCCTGGTAAAAATGCTACATGTGTGTGCCAACAAAAAATGGAAATAAACTTTGATTGGTGAGCAAGTTTATCAGTAATGTGAATCTTGCCGCAACAAACAATGTTTGTTCTTCTTGATGGACACACGTACAGGTTGACCTCGTATCATTTAAAGAAGCACAGCAAGAAATTGAAAGGCTCTTCAAATAGCTTTTGTCATGGTATAGTTATAATAAAAGCGACAAAATCATTTCCATTATAATAAGGGGCCCGTGAAGATCCGGGGTAGAATAAGTCTTTAGCAACCCAGGCTTGCCGTAAAAGGCGACTATGCTTGTCGTAAGAGGCGACATGTTGTCAATAACTGGATTATCTGGTCCAGATTCGATTACTTACAGACCGCCGTCATATAGCTGGAATATTGCTGAGTGCGGCGTTAAACAAAAAAACAACAACAACAACAACATTATAATAAGGAAGCATGCTATTGGATAATAGATTTCGTTCGTTTTCTTTATTTCGATGTGAGTATTGTGACATATTGTGAATAATGTGTTGCGTGAGAAAATGAATACATGATTTGAACAACCCCCCCCCCCCCCCCCCCCCCCCCCCCTAGCCATATTGTATGGGAGTGAGTGAGTTAGTTGGGTTTAACGCCGCTTTTAACAGTATTCCGGTTATATTGCGGCGTGTCAGCTTAATGTGGGTGTTAAGCTCGAAGTGATGCAGGTCTCAGGCGTTTAACACTTCGGTGAAACCCACGAGCACGGGTATGGTGCTGACAAACCTAGAAACATAATCGGGGCGAACCGAGATTCGAACCCACAATCATATGTTTCTGGGGTGCCCAAGGGACGCAACTCCTCTGCACAGCGAATCGCGGCGCATTAGACGACTGGGCGACCCGTGCCCCCTAGGGGTTAGCTACTAACTTTGTGAACTAGTTTCAAAGTGTATGTATGATGACAGTAACTTTTGTCCAATGGTGCTATTAACGTTGTACAAGTACAGTTTCCAATAAAAGTAATGCTTTTTATACGGTAGAACCTCTGCTTTCGTAAGTGCCACGGTTGGGGCAGATTGGCATCAATATCCCCACAGGTGAAGTGAGCTCATGTACATGCATAGACGTGACTCTTTTATATCTGTGCTCATGAGGGCCATAGCCACCAATTCGCCACTAATGTTCAGTTCTGTTTAAAAGAGGTCGAATTGTGGACTGTCGGTAATCTTGATTACATTTGACTGAACTCATTGGCTTACACCCTATCTAAATCACTCCTTTGTCGACAATGGTTCGATGATTCGTTAACTTTTCTACCACGTCTTCTAACGTATAACATGGAGACAGTTGCTCAGACCATTTGGGACTTCCATGTTTTTAACCAAACTCAGATCACGCACTCTGTGTCAGACGCTTGTACGATAAAGTTATAGATTCCTTGCTTACCCAGACATAATTCCGACTGAGGAACGCGTATTTCTGTAATGATAAAGAGTCTTGATATAAATTTACTGATGACATGCCAGCCCCATACAATTGCCTTCGACCTTAATATTTCATTGTAACGATCAAATGTCGTCTTGGAGCCGGATTCCAACATTTGGCACACATTCATAATGTGACAGTGTCAGAACCTAGCCACGGTGACCGTGACCTTGGTACACGGTTCTTCATTCTTCGAAATGTGAGGGCGAGGTTAACATGGTACACCTGGAAATTAATCCACCAAAATCAATATGACACAGAATGAGCTGTTGTGAAAATGAATAGGTTGTATGTATATGTTAGATATTATGGCCCTTTTCTCACACCATACAGTTGCTAATACCATCAACGCGCTGCACTTGGAGCACAAGAACCATGAAATGTCTAAAAACATATTGGTCGTGAGACATCCTGGAGAAAAACGCATCATTATTAACGCTCGTTGGACGACGTCCATTTGACAACAGTACAGTTTTAAAGGCACAAACGCTACCAGGCAGAGCGATGTCAACCAGAACCATCAGCAATCGTCTGAAAACAGCTGGATACAGAGCCAGAAGACCTATCAAACGTCCCTTGTTAACTGAGGCTACAAAACGGCTCGTGTGGTATGGTCTAATCAACGTCTAAACTGGAATAACTGGACTCCATTTTTCGCATAAAAGTTTCTGTTATGCATGGTAGACGGTCGTACATGTATCTGCAGGCAGACAATTACTGCCATGGCCGCACACAACATTCTGGAGACCCATCCATTTTGGGGGGAATCAGTAATGCTATAGGGTGTTTCATTCAATTTCAAACTTAACTTGATCCATGTGCAAGGAAATCTGAACGGACCTCGGCATCAGCATGACATCCTGGAGACGGCAGTCGTTCCTCATTTTGACAGCCATGCATTGGCCACTTGACCTGTTTCTATGCAAGACCTCACAGATCACGTGCTGTTCTGAAATGGTTACGCCAGGATGCCATCAAGACTCTTCCTTGGCCAACAAGAAGTCCAGATCTTTATCATTCAGAACATCTATGTGACATTTTATGCCGTCCAGTTCGACAGAGTGACCCACCTGTCCACAATTTACGTGACCATTGGGCTTTGTATGAGGAATGAGGTAGAATACCTCAACGGTCAAGTGCAACGCCTGATTCATGGAATGAGGAGGCGTATGGCGGCAATCCTTCGTGTACAGGGTGGTTACACAAAGTATTGCTGAGAACCGTGTTTCTTGCATCTACTGACATCAGTTTAGGATTCCGTTGACTCAGACTGGTTTAAAGACGTTCGGTATTTGTTGTGCGACAGTCGTAATTACCACTTTGTCTATGGTGAATGTAAATAATTTATTTTAAATGTTGTTGTTCCAATTAAAACCCTTGTTTTCTTCATGATTGATGACTCAGATCGATATTGATGGTTTTATCACTTGCTTGTTCCAGCCTTGACCGCAGATATATATAACGAACATAACGAACAAAAAGTAGTGGCCCCTTTGAGTTCGTCATAACCGTAGTTTACTGTATATCATATTACCGGGGATATGAGTATTTCATACTTGTTCATATGATGGCATGGTATGTTCCACAGTTTGGTTTCCTGTTTATAAAATTACTAGCTTCAATGCCGCAACCGCCTCCGTGGCCTTGTGGGTGGAGTGTAAGCCCGGTGAGTGATTTTCACGGGACCTTACACTTTTCATGGAACTCAATTTCGATCACGCGTTTCCTTCGATTGCATCCCGTTTTCACAATCAGGCAGAAAAACATTCATGTAGTTATCCATTAACTCGAATCAAGTACGCGTTGGTTTTGGAGAGTAATAATTGTGTCACAGATGCTATTAAATGTCTGACTAATACTTCTGTTGACGTGGAAAAGTGCATCTAAAATTAGTTTTATACCACGCACCATCATGAAATCATTGATTGCTGTAGTGCTAAATAACCCTGAAACTACTGATGTATAAGCTGATGTCGTTGTGGCGTCAATAGCATTCATCACTGGCGCTGGAGTTTATTGGATCCATACCACAATATGGCGTCTCAAATTGAGAACTAAATTAAGGAAACGGTTGTTCTAATTGTATTGTCAACACCTACAAAATACTTGTATAAAGTAGGCAACAGTTGTTATAAAGAGTTGCAGACACACACAACTCTCGTAAATCAATGGTTTGGAATATTGTTATCGTTTTATCACTATTATCATTATCAAGTAAAAAAATCACTTACCATAACCTTTCGGAAATTTAATATATTTTCTTGGCTCATTTTTATTCATTTCAAAGTCTATTATTTTTGGCTCAGAATATTTCATTTTAGAGACGGAATGTTAAGGCAATAACTAATATACTAACATAATAGCTACACATGTGATAGCTCAAGTGGGTGAAGCAAGCATGTCTGCACTGGCTTATCCAAAGACATTTGTGTAAAAGCGACAGAACCATTTTAATTATAAAAAAGCAGAGGCTCCCCATATGCGTACAATTTGTGAAGCTCATTTTCCCCCGCCGTGCCATTGTTGGAATAGTGCTAAAATCGGCGTAAAACCATACTCTCTCACTCACTAAAAGGAGATTCTGTTGTACAATTCAGACTATATCAAAAGGATGTGTTAATGAATCACTATCAAATAGTGATGAGACTAGGTGTGCGCGAAAAGGTTACAAACACACGCGAAGGCAAGTCAATTATTCCCCTGAGAAAGCACGGGAATATATGGTACAAGTCAAAAGAAGGATCGAATAGCTACTAGTAGTATATTCCAGCTATATGACGGCGGTCTATACATAATCGAGTCTGGATCAGACAACCAGTGACTGGCATCATTAGGATCGATCTACGCAATTGGGTTGGTTGGTTGGTTGGTTTGTTTGTTGTTTAACGCCGCACTCAGCAATATTCCAGCTATATGACGGCGGTCTGTAAATAATCGAGTCTGGACCAGACAATCCAGTGATTGATGTCATGAGCATCGATCCACGCAATTGGAATCGATGACATGCATCAACCAAGTCAGCGAGCCTGATCTCCCGTTAGTCGCCTCTTACAACAAGCATAGTCACCTTTTACGGCAAGCATGGGTTGCTGAAGACCTTTTCTACCCCGGAAGCTACACGAGTCCTACGCAATTGGGATACGATGACATGCATCCACGAAGTCAACGACAACCATAGTCGCCTCTCACGACCAGCATGGGTTGCTGAAGAACAATTCTAACCCGGATCTTCACGGGCCAAATAATTAATGTAGTGTTGCCTAAATGCAGTGGTTTTGTTATTTGAGGCGTTGTCAGTGGGAACAATTACAAACTTCTCACACAGTGTGGTTAAATCAATATAGGGTAAACAAGGGTTATATGTGAGACTTGCGTCCCTTGGGCACGCCAGGAACCTATGATTGTGGGTTCGAATCCCGGTTCGCCCCGATTATGTTTCTAGGTTTGTCAGCACCATACCCGTGCACGTTGGTTTCACCGAAGTGGTAAACGTCTGAGATCTCCATCGCTTCGGGCTTTCCTCCCACATTAAGCTGCCACGCCGTGATATAACTGGAATACTGTTAAAAGCGGCGTTAAACCCAACTCACTCACTCACTCACTTATGTGTGAGACACAGTTATTTCACCAAATCAGAGTGTATGAGTGAGTATTGTTCAACGCTGTCCTTAACAGTATTACAGACAGAGTCATATCTAGACGCGTCAGCTTTATACAGTAGGAAACCCCGAAATGTCTCAAACGTTTACCGCTTTGGTAAAACGGGTATGGTGCTGACAAACATAGAAACATAATCGGGGCGGTCCCAACAACCTACGCTTATCTTGCGAGGCGGCTAAATGGAATGGGTTATCAGTGACTAGGCTGATGTCGCTAACCCGGTAGCGTCAAATGTTGCTTATAATATCAATCACTGATATGTCTGGAACGGACTCGATCATTTACAGGCAGTAGTCACATTGCTCCGACTCAAGGTTGAACGCATCAGACTTGGATAAACGCATTAAGAAATCAGAGAAGCAGGAGTTACGCCCCTTGGAAATATTGATGGCTTCCTCCCACTTGACATAATCCACTGGAGCATCCAAAGAGTGAGTGAGTGAGTGAGTTGGGTTTAACGCCGCTTTTAACAGTATTCCAGTTATATCGCGGCGTGCCAGCTTAATGTGGGAGGAAAGCCCGAAGTGATGCAGGTCTCAGTCGTTTACCACTTTGGTGAAACCCACGAGCACGGGTATGGTGCTAACAAACCTAGAAACATAATCGGGGCGAACCGGGATTCGAACCCACAATCATAGGTTTCTGGCGTGCCCAAGGGACGCAACTCTGCACAGCGAATGCGGCGCCTTAGACGACTGGGCCACCCGTAATTTATCTCAGAGCCCTAATGTTGCCAAATGAACCTAATGAACCTGTACAAAACATATTATTATACCTCCATGTCAGAATGATGAGTCTGATCATCCACTTGATCCTGACAAAATACTAAATAAAGCCTAAATGAAATTATTCTTCGTGGCCTAAATGGGAAACCAAATTAGGTATGCGTATAATTAGTGATCTATTTTAAATTCAAATTACTTATATCAGGCATAACAGTTTCATGTAACACTGTTATGTTAAGATTTTTCTATTCTTAGCTGGAATATTGCTGAGCGCGGCGTTAAACAACCAAATAAAAAAAACTAGCATCTACAGCATCTAGATTATCCCTAGCATTATTACATCATTGGTTATCATAAGCTGTCACGCTATTTCACAGAATCGAGTGATATATGCTGACTTAATAGCAACTGACAATTTTTTCTTATACACATTTCACTACATTGACACTAATTGAGATAAGATGAAGCTTCCATCAGGATGCGAGATTACACTTCTCTAACTGGTGGACTTACTGATATAGATTATTGAGGCAGAGGTATGGGTGTCAGGCCATCTAATTGCATGGCTACAAATTGGTACAATGTCTTTATCATTTATCAGTTGCAGTACTCAGTGCAGAAATGGCCACAAATCGTGTCGATATTTCAATTATTTCTGTCGCTAAGTCGTTGCTTTGAAGGTCTTGAGGAGGGTTTGTGGTTGTGAACTTTATCACATCGCCAGTGGCTGCTTTCCTGTCTAATCGAGCAAAGTATTGGCCCCACTTGTCCTGGGGAGAGCGGTCCTCGCGTTGGTGCCGCTAGCCAGAGGTGATGGCGAGAGACAGGATCAGCCTTGTTAACAACTCTCACACTGCGACACGACGTCAGGTGGGCGATGCTTGGTCTTCTCCATACCACAGACACGGTGTCAGCTGGTGGGCTATGCTTGGTCTTCTCCATACCACAGACACGGTGTCAGCTGGAGAGCGATAGAAGTCTTCATGATACAGACATTATGTTCTGACTGCATCGCTCTCCTGCTAATGGTCAATGCTTGGAAGTCTCGATACAGACGCGATATCAGGTGGGCGATGCTTGGCAGTCTCATACCATACACTTGGTATCTGCAGGAGAACGATGGAAGTCTTCATGATACAGACATGATGTTCTGACATCACGTCTGTATAATGAAGACTGCCATCGCTCTCCTGCTAATGGGCAATGCTTGGAAGTCACGATACAGACACGATTATCAGGTGGGCGATGCTTGGCAGTCTCATACCATAGACTCGGGGTCACCACGTGTGCGATGCTTGGATGTCTCCACGTCACCGAAATAGTGTCAGTACATGTAGATTGGGAGATGCTTTACAGTCTTCATGCTTTGTTTGACAGGCATTACTTAGAAGTTGACGAATGACAAAGTAGAGATAATTTATGGATAACAACTTCTTTAATTACTGTAATTTACTTTACCGTTATTAAATAAGTTGTAATCCATAAATTGTTATCCATAAATTGTCAGTCTTTATGCTACAGACACGACGTCAGCAGGTGGGCGATGCTTGGCAGTCTCCATATTTGACATTCTGTCAGATGAGATGAGCCTTGTGTAGATGACAATGCTGATAACTGACGTTTATGCACATTTGAGTTGACAGTCCTCTCACATCAACCAGACCACATTGCACAGCCACACATTTCTTATTTGATAGTTAATAATTTTACTACATACAACATTCTGCTCTCATTGAATGTAGCAGCTAGCAACAGTCTCTTTATACTATTTATAGAATATTTATGTATCATTGATTTACCATTGTATGAACTTTAGATGTGTACCAGAAGTGCATCAAATCATGTCGATAAAATATATCGAGTGTCTACGATGAGTTAGGAATTGTCCCCAGCCACATAGGCCTGTCGTAAGAGACGACATGAAAGATCATGTGGCCAGGTCCATTGACTTGGTTGATTTGCGTGGCGTCGTACCCAGTACGTCGACTACCAAATTTGGTACATTTGGAGTCAGTTGTGTATATGTTGTGTCTTTGCGATATTTTATATTTTTTACTCTTTTTTTTTACTTTTGCACTTATATTCTCTGAAAAAGAATTTCTCGCACTGTAAACCTAATCCCTTCAGATCAATGAAGCTGAAAGTTCACATGTTTGTTCACACCAATAATGTCATCTGAATTTGCTCAAGAGCTTAGAATCCAAATTTCAATATGGCCACTCCGACAAATTATTGAACATATTTCTTTTACAGGTCGATGTTAACTACTTCAAGCCCGTGCAGCCAGTTGAGTTCCAGGATGCTATATAGGTAAGCATCATTTAACGTGGGAAAGGTTCGTTTGTTTGCTTGTTTGTTGCTGAATACGGCACACAGCAACACCCTAACTAGATGGCGCACGTAAAAGTCTTTAAGACATGCTTATCGGATCTTTTGAAAGAATAAAAAAGTCAACTCTGTCTTCATTCAATTTATTACAACAGTTTCTAAAACATCACTCAAAGATATCAGAACCTATAGATGATTAACACTTCTGAAAATTGAAATTTCAAAATGAGGAAACACGTTAAGCATCAGGAACCAAAAGTTGAGAGATAGCTGATAAGTTTGTAGTATTTGTAGCTCCGCAATGAAGTAATATTTGTTTGTTTGTGTATTTGCTGGTTATCGCCGCACTCAGCAATATTCTAGCCATATTACGGCGGTCTGTGAATAATTGAGTCTGGACCAGCCAATCCAGTGATTAACATCATAAGCAACTATCTACACATTTGGGATATGATGACATGCATCAACCAAGTCAGCGAGCCTGACCAACCGATCCCGTTAGTTGCCTCTTATGACAAGCATAGTCACCTTTTCACAAGTACAGAAGAGCACAGAATAATGCAGCGTGTGCAAGATGGAGCTAATCGGCATTCCATTCCTGAAAACCACAAGCCAAAACATGACCTTAATGCCAAATTAACACTAAATTACTAATGTGAACTGTTCATGTGAACGATGTGAATCCATACGTTGTGTGCCGATGCCTAAGCATACAAATTACACTTGACCAAGTTGGTTGTCTTTCATGTTATTTTTTTTTTTATTTGACATTGAACGTAACAAACTATGATAAGTCTGGCAGGCCCAGTCGTCTAAGGCGACGCGATTCGCTGTGCATAGTTGCGTCCCTTTGGCACACCAGAAACCTATGATTGTTGGTTCGAATCCCGGTTCGCCCCGATTATGTTTCTAGGTTTGTCAGCACCATACCCGTGCTCGTGGGTTTCACCGAAGTGGTAAACGTCTGAGACCTGCATGGTTTCGGACTTTCCTCCCACATTAAGCTGGCATGCCGTGATATAACTGGAATACTGTTAAAAGCAGCGTTAAACCCAACTCACTCACTCTGGCACTCTAAACCATTCTGCCGGATCAGCGTGATGCCGGTTTATAGACACAATAAACTGTTGACTCAAATGTCATGACAGGCATTGTTATCCTGTAATCCATATGCCGTTACATGTACTGAAATTGGCTCCAAGTGAATTAAGCATGGACATTAAATACGCTTAGCTCTATACAATGTTGCAGATCATCTTAGAACGAATTGCCTCTGATTGAGTGAATGAGTTTGGCTTTACGCCGCATTTAGCAATATACAAGCAATATCACGGACGGGGACCCTAGCAACAGGCTTCACACATTGTACCCATGTGGTGAATCGAACCCGGGTCTTCGGCATGACGAGCGACGCTTTAACCACAAGGCTACCCAAGCGCCCCTCATCTGACTGAACTAGGATTGAACCTGTCAGTGCCGTGTCAAAAGCTCTTCTACATATACCTCTGAATTGTCATGAGAAACGATGTACCTGTTGTTATAGACAATATGTGAGAGATAATATGATATTACATTAGTAAAATGGTAACATATTCAATGTATCGAATGACCGCCTTCGCTAACTTTACGCCTCATAGACCGAATAGCCGACTCGTAATTGTCCAAAGGTGCTAATAGCGTACGCACAAGAACACGCACGTGGTAAGTCGAAAAACGAAAAACTAGACAGACCGATTGCAATAAGGCGCATTGACAAAGATACACCAAACTGAAGTTTAGAGATATAATATAATTACCAAAAGGCAATAAACCAAGCTAAACCATCAAGGCGTTCAATATGTAGTTACAAGTATAACGCATCGTGAGAATCGTCTAACAGGCGAATATTCACAAGCTAGCACTGATAATAAACCAGTCAGTACTAATTTACAAGTCCTACACGTTTTCACGTTCACACCACCTGTGACGTAGCCAGCTTCTATCTCCATAGATGGACAGCGACTCCGGCCTTTAATCTAGCGTCGGAAATCTCCGATCGTATGAACCATTCGTCAGAGTAAATACAGCATAAGCTACACACAACTCCAGCGCGGACATCTGATTAGGAAACCTCCGTTCGGAGGTCTTTTAATCCAAGCGGTCAGCTTAAGCATATTAAGTGTGTTTGTTAACAAATTTAAATCCGATGTTATGGATTAGCATTTAAACTAAAATGAGTAATAATACCATCATGGTGATGTGCAGTGTTTGCAATTTACGAACAAGTGTTATGTACAATAATGGCTCAAGTGGTTATTTAGTCACCGCCTAAAAGATAACTAAAAATCCAAGGGGATTGAACATTTAACATAAATAAGCTATAAAAATACACGGGGGCGGTCCCTCAATCTGGACCGGTCCTAATATTCATAAATTGATTGACTGGCAAATCTGTACATAGATCCTGACGACTATCGACAGTTCAAGGATGAAGAAAAGGTACAGAGAATGTAATCAATAAGAAGATGAAGACCAACTTCAGAGAATGTAATCAATTGAGCAATACGATACATAAAGCAATCGTTTGTGTTCTTTATAGATTACACACAAAAAAAGAGTACTAATCTTATCTAAAAACCGCGAAGTTGATTCATGGAAATGCCAGAAAATGTCTTCGATTCTATTTTAAACTGATAATGAATGTGGGTATGCAATTGCAAGGTTTTAGAAAGAAAAAACTGCGTTGATTACCAAGACCTCTTAAGTCAATCGTTAATGCTCCCATAGACAGGATCTTTTCTCAACAACTAATTTTAGCGAACAAGGCAGGGAAGTGTACATGTCCGTTTATTGATTATTTTATTTCTAGACAGTAGAAAGACACAAATCCTCTCGGAATTAGTAGGAATGTGTCACTGCATCTTTCCAAAACATTGAAACAACAAATTTAAAAAAAATTGAGTGAGTGAGTATGGTTTTACGCCGCTTTTAGCAATATTTCAGCACTACCACGGCGGGGGACACCAGAAATGGGCTTCACACATTGTACCCATGTCGGGAATCGAACCGGGTCTTCGGCGTGACGAGCGAACGCTTTAACCACTATAGGCTACCCGACCGCCCCAAACAAATTAAAGAACCCACAGTGATAGCAACAGATTCAATATACTGGCTTCAGCGTAATGGAATGGAATTAACGCCAGGGCGGAGTGAACCGCGCCGCCATCAACTAGGGGAGATAACTTTAAAAATGTTCGACAACTTCGTCTGAAAAAGGGCAGAAGATGCTATGCAGAGACGCTATGACACATTACTGGGGACTCTTCTTCAATGTATTTACTTCATGAACCAAACGTTACACAGAAACCGTTCTAAAAGTTCCTTTCTTCAGAACATATATGGATGGTTCGCTGTAGACATGACTGAAATTACGAAAAACACATGTAGATCTATGTTGCTGGCAGAAGACAAAGGGCCCACATACAGAAATGTTTCCATTTTGTTTGAAATTGCCTGCTGCTGTTGGAAAGTGAGTGCTTGAGTATAGTTTTACGCCGCCTTTAGCAATAATCCCGTAACATCACGGCGGGTGACAGAAATGGGCTCAACGCATTGTACTCATGTAGGGGAATCGAACCCGGGTCTTCGGTTGCCGTTGCAAGGTAAGGTAAATGGATTCTTGTGAGTGTAAAAGACAGCAAGATCAGATTCTAAGTCAGGATTGGAAGAGATCGAATATAGGTGACGTTCAGGTCGTGTTGAAGATCACTGCACTTATATTGCCAAATGGGTGCATGTGTGTGTATGTGTGTATGTGCGTGCGTGCGTGCGTGTGTATGTGCGTGCGTGCGTGTGTATGTGCGTGCGTGCGTGTGTATGTGCGTGTGTATGTGCGTGCGTGCGTGTGCAGACTCAGACACAGTATACTGACTCCGAGGCGACCAGTCCTTGTCGCCTTACCTAAATGTCGAGCGCCAGGCAGACAAACAACAAACTGGTACCACCTTTTGACGTCTTTTGGTATGACGCGTACGGTGATCCTGCCATCGTCCTCGGCCCTCTGGGCAGACGCTGTGTCCACTAGACCCGATCCCGGTCGAGTATACATGGTCTTGGGACTATGACTTTCTTTGATCTAGGTCTATGTGTAGTGTGTTGTATTCTTAGCCTGAGTTAGTTAGAACTCAGACACTGCAAAAGGAGCATGACATGACATATATATTCCCCAATCTGTGAATGTCTTTCAAGAGTAACTTTACATCCAAGCCAGCCTATTAATACTACTGATATCTGCGTCCTCCTGACAGTCATATTTACATACATGCGTCATAAAGTACATCCACATATACATGTATGTGATGAATACTGTGTAATATAAAATATATTTATGAAATCCAAGAACAGCTTTTTCCGCTGATCTGGACAGACCTGATGTATTCCCGTCGACTCCTTGTAAGAATTATAAAGTTATTCCGTTAGTACCATATCAATGTGGTTGCTCTTGGACTCAACTCCTATCGTTGGAGATTCTGCTAATGTTCATAACAATATGATGATAAAACACCCGAAATGTTTATTTCGTCTGAAGAAAAAAATGACAAACAGTTACAATTACAAAGAAACTCAACATGAAGTGTAGATCTCCATGGCCTCTCTTCACATGAATGGGGGAAGTGGGGTAGCCTGGTCGATAAAGCGTTCGCTTCTCACACTAAAGGACTGGGTTCTATTCTCCACATGGGGGTATGTGGGTCCATTTTCTGAGTGTCGCTGGCCGTGATATTGCTTGAATATTGGTAAGCCCCAACTCACACTATAAACAACCCTTGGGGGAGTCCACATAAGAATGTATGTCCCCTGCAACCTATGCTTGTCGTGAGATGCGACTGATCGGATCGGGTGGTCAGGCTCGGTAACTTGAGTCATTGCATGTCATTGTATCCGAACTGCGTTGATCGATACAAATGGTGGTTATCACTGTAATGTCTGATCCAGACGCCGTTGTGTTGTAGACAGGACGGCTGATTAATGAGGATAATTACAAACGAAGTTTTCTGGATATGTGGTGAATATTTGGCTAATATTGTCAGATGTCATTTCCACCTTTAGACTTTATATAGGAGATCTGTCGAAAGGGCGGTGCATGACGCCAGGACATGAACAACATCAGGTGCACAACATGAAGATGTTCATTTTCGGTATGAGAGAAGATGAAGCATGTTGTTTCGTCAACTTTTAACCTCAATTATTAGATAATGTGAACTTAAATATTGCAGAAAACGCTATAACTGGTGGCATTTCAGTGTGACGTTAAAAATAACGAAGTCATTCCTTGATACGAGAATAGCGTTTACACCTGCGGATCACACCCATCGATATTGATTGCATCCCGGCACATTGACGACAGTTTTATTGATCAACCATAAAACACCGTAGTTATCAGACGCTTACTGAAACTTTCCTTCTCGTTTTGTTTGGATTATTATTTCAGAAATGTTGGTGAAATGTATTTCAATTTCCTTCTTTATGTATGACCTTTCCTGCCCTTGCATTATCCGTGTCCTTCCACCAGTGCATTACCATTTCCGACTGTGAATATCAAACAATAACAACCTATAACTGCATATGTGAGACGCATGGTTTTGATACTTAAACCAGCTATTACATAACGTTATTATACTGAATGAGAAAGATTCAGAAGCCATTTCAGACGATTTCGGAGCACTTAAAAATGATATCTGTGCGAATGAATGCATTAACTGATATAGTAGACACTTAATTAGATCAAGGAGATAAAGAAATTGTATTTCAATGTAGGTCTAGGTTACCCGTTGGTTTAACCCTGCTGAAACTGGAGTCGAAAGCAAATGATAGATTAGTGACTGAAATTTGACTGCAAGAGACATGACCAAATTCATGTAACTGAAATCAGACTGCAAGACATTATCAAATTCATTCATGTACATCTTAAATATTAAGTCATCAAGACGCCTTTAAAAGTGATTTACAAATTGAAACATAAAACAGGAAAGCCAATATGTTTAATGGGGCTTTTAACTTTTTGTTTCCTTACACCTTTGAGAGATGCGCGATTGAAAAACTATTACCAATGAAATGCCAACAATAGTTTGTTTTATTTCCTTCACGGCAGGCGTCGACGTAACGCCAGGACTAATGACGTTCCACACTGATTGAAGATGAAAAGCAAAGCTGTACATCAAACAAATAATTACATGTCACACGTAGAGTGTAGGCTTCTTAATTCAGTATTTGATGTGTTCATTTTACACGAAACTTTGATCCATTGTGAGGGGAAACTACCTCCACAGACATTATACCCGGATGGAACAGACCGCTGCCGCAGCGGCATTACGATCCCAGTCTTAATTGAATTTCTTCTAGAATCCTGCACGTGGAAACACAGGCGTATTGTTCATGGGGATGGACAATTAGTAGTTGATTTTTATTTGAGGCAAATTGTATTTTGAAATTCTTTCAACACATTCAGATGTATTTATAGTATTCAAACTGTTTTTGTACTGCTGTGCGGCGTCAAGCCAAAAATACTTACTTTTTTATGCAAATTGTTTTGGTGGTGGGTGTAACCGGAAGGGCGGGACTTACGTACCCTTGTCGCGAACACCTGGTGTCATCACTGATTTTCGGTGGTCCATTTATATAATTGTCACAGCTATTTTACCCTTTACGCCGAAAGGAATCTATTTCCGCCAATAATCTAGACTGGTTATATCATCACTGACATTTTATATTTAGTGGGGATGTTGGGTATTTTATGATATATTAAATAAAGTATCCAATAATATGATATCCCAAAAATACATTCAAAGATTGGATCTAGATCTTGGCCTTGATATGACGGAAAATGATTGGCAAACGATTAATCGTAGCCCCCACAGATATAATGTGTCCTCAAAACATAAATGGTTCCAATACAGTATTATTCATAGAATTCTACCAACAAACGAGTTACTGTACAAAATGAGATATAAAGAATAATTTCTTTGCAATTTTTGTGAACGAGAAAAACAAACCTTAGTGCACATGTTCTTTGAGTGCAAAATTGTAAAACATATCTGGAACAACCTTACAAAATGGATCAAAGACAAAACTGGAATAGAGCTAGAATTTTCAAAATTGACAATTTTATTAGGATATCAACAAAAACGAAATGATGTATTAAATCATATTATAACTTAACACAGCAAAACATATTCAAATCAAACGTTTCCGACTCCATATTAAATTTCCCACACATCAACAAGAAATAACCGATTCATATTACATCGACCGAAATATATCATATTCACAATGTAAATACACACAGTTCATGACATTTTGGTCTCTCTGTCACCACCTATTCGTTTAAACCCACGAACTTGCACAATCCAACAATATGACACTGGAATAGTTTTTGTTTGTTATCATCTATAGATATACTTTGCAACTTGTATGTATGTAACTTATTGTTTGTGTACTCCAAAAAGAAAACAAATCATAAAAAAACGTCAGCGAGCCTGACCACCCCATCCCGTTAGTCGCCTCCTACGACAAGTATAGTCGCCTGTTACGGCAAGCATGGGTTGCTGAAGATCTATATATATTCTGCCCCGGATCTTCACGGGTCTATTCCCAAGTAAATTGTGCTTGTGGTAAGAGTCGACTAAAATGGATCGGGTGCACAGGCTTGGCGACAATTACATTTTATTGTGTCATACGGATGGATCCTTGTGCACTGGTGATCGGTGCGTCTGGTCGGGACTCGATTATTCGCAGGCCGTCGGGATGTACCTTGGGTTTAGTTGACTACGGCGTCAAGCAGTATTCACTCTCACATAGCATAAGCCTCAGAAATGTGTGTGAAATGTAATATTAAATTCCTTATTAATATTCATAACGTTTCCTTCCTCTTGTCAATGCATTGTAATTAGAATACCAGAATACAAGCGAGAGTGTAATCTTGAGCGTTTTAAGATCAAAACTTCCCTATAAGGTACACATCGTATCTCCAATATTTAGCACAATAATATTTGTCTATTCGGCTGCGCTGGCTAGCGTAATAACGATCGATCATCTATTTCGCATTCTAGCATGTACATAAGGGTAATCATGAAACATTCCGTAGGCACATCTGCAACTTATCAATAGTCCTAATATTGATAAAGCATGGTTGGATATGACAAAAGGTCGGATATAACTAACCAATTATTATCTCGCGAGGGTGTGGGTGTAAAGCAGGGTTAAATCTTGGTTACACTGTTATCTAAGTGTCACGAACTCATTGTTAATTTGAACCCTGACTAGGTTTCCATCAATGGTTTCTTGTCCAATACAATGCTGCTTCCTCTCAGTGTCGGTTGACAGGCGATATTGTCATGGTTACAATCAACATGTCATATCTACCACGAGTGGATAACATATAAGTGAGTGAGTGAGTGAGTTGGGTTTAACGCTGCTTTGAACAGTATTCTTGTTATATCACAGCATGTCAGCTTAATGTGGGAGGAAAGACCGAAGTAATGCAGGTCTTAGGCGTTTACCATTTTGGTGAAACCCACGAGCGTGGTATGGTGCTGTAATAGAAACATTATCTGGGCGAACTGGGATTCGAACCCATAATTATAGGTTTCCGGCGAGCCCAAGTGACGCAACACTGCACAGCGAATGGCGGCGTCTTTGTGGACTGGACCACTCGCACGTTTTCTACATTTGTGTCTCCGTGGCAAGTCATGTATAACCTGCATCTTTTTTCGACAGCCTCAGGGATTATCAGAATATGCCTGAAACTTTTTGCAGACATTTTGCATCGTTTCCCTTCTAGGATTCCATACCCAACCCCCGACCTATACTCTCATGGATAAAGTATCGCCGTATGATCAGACATATATCGTACATCAACAAATATTTATTGAAATGACGCAAACTTTCTGTTGACGTACGACAATGATGACCTGAGAAAAAAAAACATTATCAAGACTGTCTCTATATCTGAAGAAGATGGGGCGTGTTTGTGGGAGGGGACAGACGTGACGGAATGGCACCGTCGTGATTGGCTGCTACGCTCCTGACGTTTGGGTCTTTGCTGGCGAGAGTTAGGATCGGTCAGCTTCCGTGTTGTAGCCAGCTGCTTCAACTGGCCTAATCCACGGCAGTGAGAGGGAAACGAGATCGATCTGAAGTCGCTTGTTCACTCTGGCTCTTCCATGTGTAGTGAGGAATACATTCCCAGGTTATAGGATCTAAGGTATGTTTGGAACTTATCTGCCCACACAGTTACATATCATGTTTAAGAAACGAAAATAGACATTTTTGTTCATTCTTAATGACCTTTCAAGATGGTTAGGATTAATCAAGAAATTTTCAAATGTTAAGTTCGTTGATTTCTTTTTGGGGTTTGTTTTTGTCATGGATGAAAGCTTCTGTACACATGCCTGGCAATATAATCTGATAAACGGAAATTAGCTAAAATGTTTGATATTTACAAAATAAGATATGTCATAGAATGAAAATATGGACCGCCTCCGTGGTCTAGAGGTCGGAGTCAGTATACTGTATCTGAGTGGGGTATTCAAGTTAAACTGCGGATTGGTATCTCAGTGGGGTAGCACTATAAATCGGCATCAGTCCAGAGCAGTACAAGCAGCCACACACACACACACACACACACACACACACACACACACACACACACACACACGTGCATGCACGTCATGTACATGTAAGTTCAGTAATCTTGAATGCGACGTTAAATCCCATTTCATCTCACCTCATCAGTTTTAAGAAACTGTAGATTTATGTAGTTTTCATCGCAAATTTGATTCATCGTTTTGATGAGAAGTGTTCAAAATAGCACCACAGACATTTGTTATGGCAGTCACGAAAACAGTGGAGTTATTGTGGTATTGACAAAACTATTCACTCGGTAATTTGTCCGGAGACCAGTCAAATCAAGATCACGTGTACGATAACATGATTGTCTGGTTTGCCCACATGCCGCCGTCGCATGACGGGAGTACTGCTGGGCGGTGTCAGTCTACAAACCTACTTTTTAGTAAAAATTGTGTGAGTTGTGGGTGCTTCCGATAGGGCAGGACATGCTTACCCTTTTCGTGAACACCTGTTGTTATTACTGATCCGGCCCGTGAAGATCCGGGGTAGAATAGGTCTTCAGCAACCCATGCTTGCCGTAAAAGGCGACTATACTTGTCGTAAGAGGCGACTAACGGGATCGGGTTGTCAGGCTCGCTGACTTGGTTGATGCATGTCATCGTATCTCATCGTTCCTGAGATATCGGTATAGTCTGTTTAGGTATCAGAAAACCAGATCTTTGATCTACATCCGCGCATTTACGCCAAAGATATTTTTCCTTTTAAAGTAATTTGTGTTTACAGGAGTTGAATACACAATCTCAGTTTTGAAACTATTTGGGTCTGACAATACTAGTTTAACAAAATAAAGGTTTTCGTCAACACAAACTGATTCAACATATTGTTGGATGTGAAATTCGTCATCAGTGATTAAGACAAACTGAATAAATTATTTACAATCAGGAATTAGTGTGAAACCAAAACACAACCAACCAATGGTACAAAATTATATTACAAAATTACCTAGGTTTATAAATTAATTCATATTACCACACATCAACTACAGCGGTAGTACAAAATAGAGTGGTAGTACAATATTCAATGGCAGTATGAAATGTGAAAGCAATGAAAATGACAATGACAAAAATAATAATCACTGGGCCACAACAGTTGTCAAGCTTCCGACATATGCCAAGGCTGGAACTCTGGGTTGATAAGTTGGAGTTGACACAGTTCCAGACATCACAGAATATTCTACATGTTTCTATAACGCTTGACATCATCCATGCTTTTCCGGAAGAGATAATTCGAGCATCTAAATACAGTTACAACCATTGTTAAGCAATAGATTACACCGTGCCACAACGCGCTCCCCCTTTATAAGTGCTACCATCTGATACCATATCCACAGGAGAAACAGTGGCAAATACCGAGTAGGTACATTGTCATTTCTTTCATGATACTTTCTGATCATATTTACATGACAAAGCTATTGTCTTTTTACGATGGCCTGTTTTTTTTGTACAACATAGTCAATATCACGGACTTTTCGGTCAATAACATACCGACCATGGTAGCTAGCAAGTAATGGTTGACCAGGAATTGGCAAAACACTTAGACTTTATCGCAATGACTGAAATTTCTGTCTTGAGACTTTTTGTCAAAATGTACTTTCATTTTGTCCTGAAATTCCTTCAAGTGATCCTTACCAACATCACAAGCTTTTGAAAGCATCGACCGAAATGATGAGACTTACTCCAACAAAGTCATTTCAGACTTATCATATAGCCAACGCTCCTTCGAGTGTTTTAAGGGTCCATGAACAGTATGTATAAAGACAAGGTTCAAAAGAACCTCTTTTAAGTTCCCTTAAAGATTCAGGATGAAATGCACTAAAATTAATATCCAAGATGCCTAACTGTGGAAACACCCGACATGAAATTAGAGCCCTGATCTGACTGTTGAATAGTCCTGGGAAAACCAACCATGGTGAAACACTTTCCAAAAGCCATGATAATAACCTGATCTGTAATGTTTCGTAAAGGAGTAGCCTCTGGAAACCTTGTGGAAGCGCACGTGATAGTAAGCATGTACTGATTCCTGACTTAGTATTAGGCAAAGGACCAACCCAATCAATGAAAGGTTCTTCAAAATCCGAAATGGGTTTCAACGGTGCTGCTGGACTTTTCTGATGAGGTTTGCCAACCATTTGACACAATGGCATGTTTTGCAATAGTCAGCCACATCATGCCGCAAATTAGGCCAAATGAAATGGGACAGAATATTGTCACAGGGTTTGTGTACACCCAAATAACCTGCCAAAAGAGTTTCATGTGCCAAACTCAAAACATGCTTCCGACATGAATTTGGAAGAACGATTTGATGGAAGACCTTCCATTTGTTATCAGCAGGGTACATCTGGTAGCCTCCATTTCGTCATCAAAACGCTATAATTGAAATAATAGCAAACTGTAACCTTGTCAGCTTCTTCTAAAGAGAGTGCTCTGTTGGCGAGAACTTTGAGTTCTGGGTCTTCCCCCTTTAACTTAACTTACAGTTCCCTCCCCAGAACTTGTTCCTCAACAGCCAAACTGTCAGAAGTTTGAGTACTCTCTCTCTCAAACATTTAGACTGGTGAAGAGAATGATCCAGAAAAATGCCAGCCAAATCATAAGAGGAATTATTCTCAGAAGTACTTTGTTCAGCCGTAGCACGAGTATCAACACACAAAAGGAAAATACCTGAAATTATCTTTTTCAAGATTTTCAGTACTTACCGAAGTGCTGGGCTGAAGACAAGCAACAGGATTAGCTAAACATCTTCCCTCTGCGGATCATTCCCAGGGAGCAAGTCTACGCAGGTAGAGTTTCTACTCCCCCAACCTTGACTAACCAATACATCAAATCTGTCTTCATATTCACAGAATGGTGAGGTGCACTGGTAAAATCACATAAACCCTTGAACAAAACCTCAGAGTTGGCTGATGTCTCCTCAGAAGCTGGCAAACAGGTACTACTAATGAAGAGACCCTCAAACTGTAATCGCATTAACATTGGAACTATCACCTTTAGCGGACACAAAACCTTTACTAACAAACGGTAAATACTTCTATCCCACGGAAACAGACTTTAATGACTGGTCCACAATAGATCAAACTCCTCAATGGTCGAACCACAAAAAGGGTGTGACCTTACATTCACTAAAACATTCGGGAACGGATGACTGTTCTTGAAGCGAGTTTTCTACACTCAGAAATGACATGCCCTGGCTTGCGGCAATATCTACAAGTAGGACCTGACGAAAACCCAGAAGTACTTTTAGAACCAACTGGAGTAGAACTTGTCTTTTTGTCAACAAACTCAGAACCAGACGTGATAGAACCGAACCTGGGTGATCGTGAGGATGAACTATGCTTTACTGATTTGTAACCCTGCGACCTCCTGCCTGTAAACCCTCGCTGCTTAAACCTAACCGTGTGAGTAAGCGAATAATCATCGGATAATGTAGCAGCCTTGTGTAACTGAGCCACTTTCTGCTCTTCAAGATATGGTGGAATGTCCGTTGACACACACTGCTTAAAATACTCCAGCAGAACTAATTATAACTGCCTTAAACTATCAAAGTCAACATTGGCTTTCTTTGAATTACACCACCTACCAAACAAACTTTCCTTCTCCTTTCCAAACTCAACAAACGTAGGACCATCCCTCTTCTTAGCAGAACGTTTGCCTGTACGCTTCAGGAACCAATTCATAAGCCTTCAATACCTAATCCTCAACAACCTGATAGTCAGAACTCCTATCAATGGGTAGGCAGAATAAACTTCCTGAGCTTTTCCCCAAAACAAAATTTGTAAAAACGTCGTCCACTGATTTTGAGGCCATTTCAGAATGTTAGCCACTTTTTCAAAATGTAAGAAAATTTCTCAACATCATGTTCAGACAAGGATGGAACAAGTCTAATCTGCTTGGAAAGATAAAACGATCCATCACTTTTTCATGATCAGCTTTAATTATAAATTATCTTTATTGTACAGCTTTATTTTGTTTTAGCTGAAATTCTCTCATCTTTTTTTTTTATCTTCACGTCTTATTTTCTCTTTCTCTTTTTCAGTTTCCAATTCTTTAAGCCGATTTTCAATAGCCAATTTTTCTCTTTCGAGTTCTAATTTCCTCAAAGCAAAGGTATCATAAACTTTCTTTTATCCGCAGCTTATTATGAGCAATTGTTTTAATTCCAATAATTCAATGCGTGCAGTCTTATGAAGTACAAACTTAGATTCTTACTCTTGGTTAATACATGTAACTGTACATCTTCCGGATTTTCCAGCACAAGAAGACCACATGTACTTGTAACTCTGAAGTAGCTGACATCTTGACTACCTTTGTTGTACAAAATTAACTGGGCATATTTTACCCCAGTACATGGAAAGAGGATAATCCCATTGTTGTTCATTCTAATCTACAACAAAGAAGACACGAATGTAAATACTATATTTACTAAAGGCATACTAATGTATTAAATATCTATTTTGCGTTCAGGTTAATGCAGCCAGTACATATGACAAATACGTCAATTAGAAGAGATGTACTCTAACAGAATAAAACTTTTGTTAATGAAGATATGAGTTAACAATCTACGATATAGCGTCGTGGTAGCATGTGTTTGCGTGCGAGGCTGCTTGTACTATTCCGGACTGGTGCCTATTTACTAGCACCATACTGCTTTTTTACCGGGTACACCATTCAGACACAGTATTCTGACTCCTAGCCGACCAGTCCTTTTAAGACGAGCGCCAGGGTAGCAACATGTACCTTCGGTTAACGTCTTTTGACGTCTTTAAACGCGGACGGGGATCTAACCACTGACCGCCCACTCTATCCACCAGACCACGGAACGGACTAAGCAATTTCTATTCATAATTTCCTAGTCTTAAGGCCGAGACCGATTGGCACAAGTGAAACCTAGTTGTCTATTTGTATGGGGATAATTATCGTCAACCATTGAATAGCAATGACTCGGGTTGTCGCAGTTGGTAATTGGGAGCCCAGCTTTTGAGTGAATACATTGACTTAACTAAAGGTGAATGACCTGGAAAATATTATATAACACAATTAAATACAAACGTACGCTATGCTTCCCCATCATAACAAAGTGGGGACGCCGAGGTGAAATAGGTCCCCAGTAACTTATGCTTGTCGTAAGAGAATCGGATGGGAAGGCTCGGCTGATTGTGTGTCGTCGTGTCCCGATGGGGTGGAGCGTTGCCTCTCCTTTCACTGTGCCTTGCATTGAGTATTGCTGACTGCAGTATTAAACAACAGCCACATCTCTCACTTGTCCAAATTCCAAGTACATGTAAATTGGCGGTGACTAAGGGCTTCGAGAAGACTGGAATCGTTATCCCTTTCAAAAATTACATTTCAAATCTAAGCTCTATTTCAAATAACGTTACACATCAATGCATGTTTCAAACATTTAAAATTATAAATCTCAAATCTAAGTTCTGTTTCAAAATACTTAACACATCAATCTCAATGTTTCAAACATTTTAACAAATTAATTTTCAAATCCATCCTCTGTTTCAAATTACATTACACATCAATATGTTTCACATCAAACACATGAATATATGCCCAAAACAATTCAAATCTAAACTCAAAACTACTTTCGAATATACGTTTTAAAATTGTATTACATGTTTGTATACATGGTTTCAAGCGTTTTAATGATTGTCGTTGGCTGTTTCACTGTTTGACAATATGCCGTTTACATTTATTGCAATTGGTCAAGGTAACGAATCTGAATCTGTCTGGAATGATAAGACGCTTGTTTGACATTAAATTCCCTTCCACGTGTTCCAAGGACACACACACACACACACACACACACACACACACATAACAGTATTCGTAATAACGGTAATACAAACATAACAATTTATGTAACAGTTGTCTGGGTTAATTATTCGACTCTCATTCAGTTCATCTCACTGCAAATGACCTAACACGTACAATGTCTGGATAACATCATTACATACACCTGAGTGGAACCACATCTCCGTCGTATCACAAATATTCATAAGAAATGGCTCCACTGACCATGGCTGTCTGCTCGTGTAATGTTTAGAAGCAGGTTGCACGGCAACAGACAGGTGAAGGTCTCCTAAACAAGTTAGTTGGCCAAGAAATGTTGCCATTACTGTATCTGTTTATTGATCGGAGGTGATTTAAGTTAATTGAGAGTCATACAGTTGTATATACTATACATGCTGACAACCCCATCTACTTCACCACGGCTGGATTTGTGATTGTAGCTGGGTAAACATTTGTAGTTTGAGGAAGAACAGGTTTGATTCTCGGAACCAACGCAGTTTCAAGTATCTTCTTTTGTATATGTATTTGTGATTAGTTTGGGAGGTAATTGGTTCCACGAAATGAATAAGTTAAGCAACTTTGTGTGTTAAATTTGATTTCAACGTCAACGCATGGCATCGCAGGCTAAATGTGATAATATGTGTCAATGATGAACGTTAACTTGCATTATGTCTCGCTCTTCCTTTTCTCCATATCCACATTAGCCGTCAAGATTTGGGTTAGAATTGATCTTCATCAACCCATGCTTGTCGTAAGAGGCGACTAACGGGATAGGGTTGTCAGGCTTGGTTGATGCATGTTTTGAGAGATGAAATTGCAGGGTTTTTTTTTGCAAACATCTTTCAATTACTCCTTCCACATATGTATTTCCACATATTATACGGGGCGGTTTTGTATGGTTGGAGTACATTGTAGGGATGAAGTTACACGTGACCCAAATGGCGAACGCCCATGGGATCAGAGACTTGGCTGTGAATTAGGAAAACACATATTTCACCCGTTCTTGAGAACAGGTGTCACAAAGGCTTAATTCACTCCAGATCTAGGAACAGAATCGACCGCATTGTATCTTGTTTCATCACATAAATATTGTGTTTCCAAATCATTACTGATATAATTGGGAACTGTAAACTAATTGAGGAAGAGACTATACGGATGTCAACTTCTTTATTATGGGGAACACAACGTTTCGGAATATATGCTTACTCTCACTAAAGCTTCCTTTGTTAGTTTCCACCTTTTGTTATCTTATTAATTTTGTTGTCCTTACATGTACATATATATTCTCTCTGCCTCATGGCATTCATAACCTGATGAAGGAGTAAGCATATACTCCGAAACGTTGTGTTCCTCACAATAAAGAAGTTGACATCCATATATTCTCTTCCTTATGTGAATCACTTCTAAATGCCTTTCAAATACCTGTAAACTAATTGACCTATAACATCTGGTATACCACACAGCTCAAAATCCCTTCTAATTACCATGAATATTTATATCCAATTCAAGATGTTAAATTTATCAAACTAAACGCCACAATTCTTAGAGTGCCTGTCTGTATGGCATTCTCATCTACTTGTGTGGGTAATTGCTCTGCCATTGGGTTCCATAAGTTTGTCCTTTCGCGCAATTACAGATCAATCATGTGAGAACATTTTGTTTTAGTTTCGGATTTGACGTGATGGAAGTTCGAGTTTTCTGATGTCAATCGATAGTCGTTCTGCATTACGTTGAACAGTATTGTAGATAATCTGTGGTTGACTGTTACCTGTATGCATACCGTAAATAATTTGTTTCCCAAACATTTTCGTCGAACATATTGGATGTCTTGAAAAGTTTGTGTTACAAAAAATATGTGTTCGGCTCTTTTCCGAGAAGAAAAATAATGCAATGACCGATTCGCAAATATTCGCAATTATTTACAGACCGCCGTCACATAGCTGAAATATTGCGCCGTTAAACAAAAATCAAACACACAAAGAAACTATTTGATAGTGTTTCATCATCATATGCTTAAGGTAAAGTCTAACTAGTAAAATGGTCTTATGTCTTTAGATTATTAAGGGTTTGTTTTTAGTGAAAGGTTTTATCTCTTTTATTGAACTGTCACTGCGTTGTAACCTTGTTGCGTGATGTTGCGTTACAGTGTATCATGTCATCAGTGGAGAGAAATTGAGGGAACGTCCCTCAGTTTGTATTTATGTTATTAAATATATAAAGCTGTAAATTTTAAACGGATGTGGTATTCTTACTTATAACATGTTCGCGAATCCCCATTTATTTTGTGAATAAAATATGTTTAAACTTAAACACCTTGAAACATAAGCGTCGGCAATGACCTCTAGCTCGACGTTTGACTAAAGTATGCTGTCATTTGGTCAGTGACCAGACCACTGTTTACTTCTGTGTCATTCTACCACAGAATTCGCGATTGCCTGTGTTTGTTTATTATGGTCATACAAAAACATGATTGACTATTATGCTTTCAATCTGAGTAGTGTGCTAAAAGGGTCTATGAAAACATCCTGTAAATATGGGCGATTAGTTTACCGCGCTTTATCACCTGCCAATTGCATACTACGTCCATTAGACAGATCAGCAACACATCCGTGAAGATCCGGGGAAGAATAGGTCTTCACCAACCCATGCTTACCGTATAAGGCGACTATGCTTGTCGTAAGAGGCGACTAACGGGATCGGGTGGTCAGGCTCGCTGACTTGGTTGATGCATATCATTGATCCCAATTGCGTGGATCGATGCTCATGATATCAGTCACTGGATTGTCTGGTCCAGACTCGATTACAGACCGCCGTCATATAGCAGGAACATTGCTGAGTGCAGCGTTAAACAATAAACCAACCAAACCATCAGCCACAACCCCAGGACGAAGACCTGAGGCCTTACAGAAGTGCAAATGGTGTCATTAATTGTAAACATTTAGGTGTTGCCATTTTGTTGCTGTGAAAACTCATTGTCACATCGCGACCGTATTCCATTGAGTTTTGTCTATCGACCCTGCTGTCCCCCAGTACGATTGTTCTGCCTCTTCTAACACACAATCATATGCTGCTAATCTTCTAATCATGTACTGCTCTCGCCGTGCGTCATGCTTCCCAAGGCTATGATGTGACCTCTGATGATACATGTCCATAAACGACTGATCAATGTTGTAGTGTTTTGACTCTGAGATCGACCTTTATTCACATAAAAGTTTTCAGTTAGGTTTATTTAAAAGCGTGACTTCTAACGTTTATGACCAAATCAATCGGAACATAATCATAGAGCTGGGATATTAAAGACATTCAAGTGTGTTATTCAAGTGGTTTATAACGCTATACGTGTTCAAGCATTTCCGTCCTTCTCCGGATCGTTTGCTCCTCATGTTTTGCCAGATACCGCTACTATGTGCGTAAGGTCGTTCTTTCTTAAACGTCAATTGCAAGTCATCATCATTGCCTAGTATATTATATATCCATTCCGAATTGACACATATAACCTGTACCACCTCGCCACCATAGCTTCGTTCCAGCAGAGACGTCACTCTCTCCATCTCTACCATCTCCACACACATAATTTCTCTCGCTCGTGTTAGTAATTGGATTGGACGGCTCTTTGTAGAGGGTATAATACCAAAGGGGTCCATATATCATAGCAGAATGGAGAGATAACACAGAGACTGGATAATCGACTATGGTCACAGGTGTAAGCATCTGTAGGCAAGGAATATTAGATTGTCATCATTTAAACACTATCTAATATAATATATTCATGTATATCAGATATATTTAAATTCTAAATAGTCATTTCGCTTCGTGGTATGTGTTTCTGCATTTGCGAAGTATCATTTTTGAAGCGTCCGTATAAACACATTTTATAAACACATTTTTACAAGCAATTCACAAAATATGTTTTATTCTGATATGAACCATATTTTTGCATAGGACACTGCCAATTAAAGTTTCATCTCAATATGAAGCGTTATATTAATTACTGTTTTGCCTTTACGCACAATGGAATCATTTTCGACAGATGATTATTCAGAGACAGAGACCGGTTATTCTCTTATGTTGACGTTAAACATTTAATTATATTATGACAATATATAATTGAACAACATATTATTATTTTACAAAAAAAAGCGAAGACATTTTTATCAGCACGTCTGTCGAATCACATTTTTCAAATGAATCAATCCTCAAGTCCCTTCTGACTACGTTATAGTAAGAGTGAGTTGGGTTTAACGCCGCTTTTAACAATATTCCAGTTATATCGCGGCGTGTCAGCTAAATAGGGGAGGAAAGCCCGAAGTGATGCAGGTCTCAGACTTTTACCACTTCGGTGAAACCTACGAGCACGGGTATGGTGCTGACAAACCTAGAAACATAATCGGGGTGAACCGGGATTCGAACCCACAATCAGACGACTGGGCCACCCGTGCCCTCGTTATAGTGAGAGGTGATGGTGTGGCAGTGGTATAAATCGAATAACAGATCCACCATAATCATAACTGTTTTCATTGAGGAAGACTAGTGTTGGTTAAAAGTCATTATAAGTTTTCATATGACTTGGGGCTTTGTTTTGTCATGTTTTAGACGCATACAACATTATAATGAAGAATAAAACCAGATTTGAACCAGAGGAAGATTTAAACTGCTACTTAAGACAGTAGAGAGGTGTCTGTTACACTTATAAGAGCAATTATATTTGTTATATATTTTGTGGAGGACAGTTCTAAATTTGCCGCATCGGTGACCAAAATTATGTCCGCTGTAAATCCCTATTCTAAACGACATCATGATCAGGTGTTTTTGAATCACTGTCAGTGATGATACCAGGTGTTTGCAAAAAGGTAAACGTAGCCAACTCTACCGGTGGCACCTGTTTAGAAACATATGTAGAGACAATGCAGCTGTGAACATATGGTACAGAGCAAAATAAGGAATTGCATTGGACATCATGATTGTGACTGATGTCAGATGCAATTCCCTATTGGGTAGCACGTCCACTATACTATAATTTACAAGATTCAGGTAATCAGGCAACAATAGATGGATCTCAATTTTCATCAAGGAAGACCATATATACATGGAGACATTCCTCAGTTAAACACCGGCTGTCTTTGTAAAGAACTGAACTGTCATCCCTTGGCCAAAAATAACCGTTATGTAGGTCCGTGCCGCTCCTTATTTAACTATTGCATGTTGTCTGTTAAGAAAATTGCTCGCTTATGATATTGGGTGATAGACAACATGAACACACATCAACAAATGCTAAGTACGTGTATGAAGGCCATATCATTACGCTCCCTTATCCTCAGCTTATATTGTTGAATTATTTTTTATTCCAACGAAAATGTTCAAAGCGTGAATTTCTCATGAAGTAAAAACGCAGATTCTTACTCTAGGTAAATACATGTAGTTGTACATCTTCCGGATTTTCCAACAGAAAAAGATTACTTAAAACACTAAAGCATGTGACATCTTGACCTTATTTGTGGTACAAAAGAAACAGAGCATTTTATCCCAGTACATGAAAAGAGGATAATCTCATTGTTGTTTGTTCAGTTAAGAGAACTCTTACATGAGAATCATTTGCCAGACAATGTAATTTACAATAAAAAACATGAATGTAAATATTATGTGTACTAAACACATACTTATAATGTATGGAAATGTATTTTTTCCGTTGGGTTCACGTTAATGCAGCCAGTATGTATGACAAATGCGTCAATTGGAAGTAAGGCACTCTAAAAGAACAAAACTTTAATCAATGAAAATATGAGTTAACAATTTAGGTATTTTTTTATCAAATATAGGGCAAAAAACAAATGTTGGTATTCGTCACTGATGTCTTTTAAATGACATAAAGTGCATATATTATTATTATGTAGGAAACATTGTCATCAAACTACTCCAATTGGTATATCGGATCTGAAGACGATTACGCCCATGGTTTTCGTTCAATATTGATAAATAACATTCCAATTTAAAAAAATAATATTATGCCATTCTAGGTGACATCTTTAGAGGAATATATAGATAATGTTTACACATGTTTGTGCAGATCATGACGATGAAGTTGACTACGCTCCCGTAGACACAAGTGTTGCTCATAACACTATTAAGAGGTCTATGTGACAAGTCGATACCAGATTTCTCTGAAGGTCGTTCGATAGAATTTAATTACAAATAGAAAAAAAGGCTAGGTAAACATGGTCAAATCATACATTCGCAGGTGCGAGAATCGGCCCTTCATGTAAAAAATTACATGGAGAAAAAATGGGATCAATTGAGGAGTATGTCATTGAGTCAACATCACTACATTAATGTCTCAGCCTTCACAATCATGTGATAGATGACATGACAATATTCATTATTGCTCTTTGTGGTACAAAGTGTATTCGATTTTTACAGCAAATGAATTCCCTTCATTGTCACAATACTGCTCAATTGTTGTTATCTATGCAAATCTGTTGTCACCGTTTTCACAGTCATCGGGTACCTCACATCAGCACGTACTATTATGTGCTCTGGCAGTCGCCGCTAGAACTCGTTGTTAGCCGGGACAGGACACGCACATATCCATCGTACTACTTGTCGCGGACCGCCCGCTACCCCTTTGTTTATAAGGGTATGCGCCAGTGGGCGGAGCTCATACATAGTTTTTCGGGGTTAATTGTCAGGTCACAACTCAACTTATCCGGGCTTACCAGTGAAAAGCTAGGAGGTATCCAAACATCATTCATATTGTTCACAGTGTACTTAACACTGACCAGTGAATATGCTCTCAAATCTCTCCCAAATGTGATGCCTATCGTCGTTGAGCGGTCCCATCCTGCTGCTTCATTTCTTAAATATTTTTAGTTAATCTTTTACATAACCTTATTTCAGGTTTGCGGCAACCTACAATGTATGATTGACGTACGAATACACTTTATGGATCGGGTGTCTGGATCAGGCTCGGTGACTTGGTCGGTAACCTGTGTCAACGTACCCCGACGGCATGGATCGTTGCTCATAATGTTAATCACTGGTTTGTCTGATGCAGATTCGATCAACAGACTGTCATGTTGAAGGTTAAATATTGCTGACCGTGCCATAAATCGACAAATAAACAAACAAAAAGTTCCCGATCAAATTTCATTGATATTAATTGTGTCACTTTTCATTTCAGGACCATGGCCGACCCCACAAGTTACGACGAGGGCCCGGGAACGGGGTTCACGGACATGTTGGAAAATGTAACATACCTGTTGCACAACAACATGACACCGAGTGAAATACAGCGCCAGAATGCCTTCGTGAACGCTCTGACCATAACCCGCAACATATATGTCCCGACCATAGTTATGATCGGTTTGGCTGGAAACTTCCTGTCCCTTGTCGTGTTTACAGCTAGCCAGCTCCGCCATGTATCATCATCCGGGTATCTTGCGGCCTTGGCATGCGCAGACAACCTCTTCCTGTTATCGTTACTCGTGACGTGGCTGGACGGAATAACACCAATCATGTTTTCCAAAGAAGCATGTCGGTTTATTATCTTCATCACCTACATGTCAAGCTTCCTTTCAGTGTGGAACGTCGTGTGCTTCACGAGTGAACGCTACATCGCGATATGCCATCCTCTCCATGCCCCGATGATCTTCTCCAAGCTGCAGGAGAAGTATGTTGTCATAATCTTCCTCGTACTGTCAGCTCTTCTCTACAACTTTGCTCTCTGGACCATTGAGACCCAGCCCTACAAGAACCGCCTTCTTTGTTCCGGTAACCCTACGTTCTTTTTCCTCATGAATATCGTGACGTGGATCGACACAATTCTCACCATGATTCTTCCTTTCCTCCTCATCCTCTTCATGAACGTGCGGATCGTGTGGCGTGTCATCCGGTACCAACGGAAACGGGAAAGTGTCCTCCAGACCCACAAGACAGAAAAGACGCCCGCTCTGAGAAACAAGTCACAGATGAGGATAACCCGAACACTATTACTTGTATCCACCACCTTCCTCGTCCTCAACCTACCCAGTCATGTGATCCGACTGGAACAGCTGATTTCAGCTTCCAATAACTACAACCCCCTCCACCTGAAGTTAATACAAGAGATCGCGCAACTTATTTACTACTCGAACTTTAGTGTTAATTTCTTCCTGTATGCCATATACGGAAAACATTTTAAGAAATCATTGAAGATGTTGATCACTAACATGTGCCGCAGAAAGAAGACTTTTTCCCGTGACAGATGCCGTTCCGATTTTAACCGAACATCAACAACATCAATGCAGGCTTATTCCAGGTGACTAGTCGTAAAGGAAAGTCAGTTATGACGGTGTTTAAACTTATGGTGCTGCGGCAGGGGTGACAGGTGTGCTCGTTATTAGAAGCAAGGTGTTTTTGGTGACTTGGCTTTGTGATGATAATATTTTACAGTGCCCGACCATAAAGAATAGGTTCTTGTCGCTCTGGCCAGATGTAGTGGTGACCAGATGTGCAATATCCCAATCATAATGGGCATTTGTTTTCAACTATGACAATACCAAGTACCAGACTAAAGATTTTCAATTACGGAGTTGACTCAGAGTGACAATGTTCCTTTGTTGAGATGTGTATCGGTGACAATACTTGGTATAATATAGAGAGCCGATGTTCAGGTGCGGAGTAACATGTCTGTGACAATATCAAGCCCCAGTGTGACGATGTTCAGATGTGGAGTAACATGTCTGTGACAATATCAAGCCCCAGTGTGACGATGTTCAGATGTGGAGTAACATGTCTGTGACAATATCAAGCCCCAGTGTGACGATGTTCAGATGTGGAGTAACATGTCTGTGACAATATCAAGCCCCAGTGTGACGTTGTTCAGATGTGGAGTAACATGTCTGTGACAATATCAAGCCCCAGTGTGACGATGTTCAGATGTGGAGTAACATGTCTGTGACAATATCAAGCCCCAGTGTGACGATGTTCAGATGTGGAGTAACATGTCTGTGACAATATCAAGCCCCAGTGTGACGATGTTCAGATGTGGAGTAACATGTATGTGACAATATCAAGCCCCAGTGTGACGAGGTTCAGCTTTGGAGTAACATGTCTGTGACAATATCAAGCCCCAGTGTGACGATGTTCAGATGTGGAGTAACATGTCTGTGACAATATCAAGCCCCAGCGTGACGAGGTTCAGGTGTGGAGTAACGTGACTGTAACAATATCAAGCCCCAGCGTGACGATGTTCAGATGTGGAGTAACATGTCTGTGACAATATCAAGCCCCAGTGTGACGATGTTCAGATGTGGAGTAACATGTCTGTGACAATATCAAGCCCCAGCGTGACGAGGTTCAGGTGTGGAGTAACGTGACTGTAACAATATCAAGCCCACGATGAACGGTGTTCAGCTTTGGGGACAACTTATATGGGACAACATCAAGCCCGCAAGAGACGGTGTTCAGCTTTGGAGTAACTTATATGTGATAATATCAAGCCCGAGCGTGGCGATGTTCTTATACGGAGGAACTGATAAGTGACAATATCAAGCCCTAGAGTGACGATTTCAATTTGGTGATCGGCATGTCATATCTGGATCCTAGAGTAACGATGTCCATTTGTGAAAAAAAGCCTACCTGTGAAGGAGGATCATATATGTAAAGATGTCAATTTGCGGAGGTTCCTATATATGACTATATCCTGTCCAAAAGTGATGATGTCCAGTCGTGGATGCGCCTATATGTGACCATACCATTCCTTGGAAGTGTTTATCAATGATAGTTTTAAAATATTGCAGTAAATATCTACGTCACGGGCATTGCAGAGTTGCGTCCCTTCGTTGTGCCGTGATCCGCTGATCATGATTTCGAATAATAGTAATAATAATAATAATAATAATAATAATAATAATCGAATATATGATTATATATTGCGCATATTTCCACACCACTCGGGGGCATGCTCTAAACGCTATTATTTCCCCGGGCACTGGATTAGTGTGCATTCAAGAATCATTTTCAGCTCCTTGGGGAGCATGCAACCCAAGCTGTTATGTGCTAGAAGGTTGACAACCACATTGCCATCTCATCCTACCGGGTACCCATTCACTGCTGGGTGAACAGAGGCACATTTCGAACAAAGTCACTTGCCCAATGAGATGCCGCATGAGTTACATGTGCTTCAGTGGGAGGGAAGCATGCGTCTTTAACCTTCATTTAGCTCACACGCTGAAATAGAACTGAAATACTGTTCACGTCGGCGTTAAATCTGTCTGAAGATCCAGGGTAGAATAGGTCTTGAGCAACCCATGCTTGCCGTAAAAGGCGACTATGCTTGTCGTAAAAGGCGACTAACGGGATCGGGTGGTCAGGCTCGCTGACTTGGTTGGTGCATGTCATCATGTCTCAATTGCATGGATCGATGCTCATGATATAAATCACTGGATTGTCTGGTCCAGACTCGATTATTTAGAGACCGCCGTCATATAGCTGGAATATTGCTGAGTGCGGCGTTAACCAACGAACAAACAAACAAACAAAATCCATCTCACTGACGGATATGGGATCTAACACATTAAATAGACGGGAAATACAGCTCATAGTTAAGGACATCTGAAAGTACTGAAGACATGCACCGTAAATACAAACATATCTGCGACATTGGGGATATCATTATTATTACTATTAAGCCAAAATTAGTGTAGTGCTGACCAGTTTTGTATTTCGGGGACCGTTCAGGTTTTGTCAATACCTATTTTCGGTCGACGGCAGAGGTATTTTTCGATAAAAATCAGATTTCTATATTTGATTGATAATAATCTTTGTTATCTTGTAAGTTGCATCTGTGGCACTTGTGTTGTATTCTTTATGCATTGTTTATTCATGTCTTTCTGGTTAATAAATCTAAGCTTCATAATAGGAATCGTCTCTGTGAACAAACGAAATGGGCATCATTGACGATACTGTATCGATAGGAATGCTATTGGTATAAAGCAGCATTTCGTAATTTGATAAATTTACAGTCATAATGTCAAACCGGGATCGAGTGGTCAGGCTCGCTGACTTGGTTGATGCATGTCATCGCATCCCAATTGCGTGGACTGATGCTCATGTTGTCAACCACTGGATTGTCTGGTCCAGACTCGATTAGTTACAGACCGCCGTCATATAGCTGGAATATTGCTGAGTGCGGCGTTTAGCAACAAACAAACAAAACATAATGCCAGACGTCCTGCGATACGCCATATTTATGAAAATTAATCAAACATAACGCATTATACAAGATAATTATAAGTGGGAGAACTCGTCACGCCAGAAGTCGTTAAAAGATACTGCTTTGCATTAAGGAGATGTAGCAATGCTGGCCGGCTCGGGATCAGTATAATGTGACTGAGTGGGATATCTTTCTTAAACTTTGGCATGACATCTCAGTAGGCTTGTACGACTCAGTAGGCTTGTACGACTGAACCGGCGTAGGCCCGGACAAGTACAAGCAGCCACACACATACGAGCAAGTCGCTATATAAATGAAATACGCGACGTTAATCCTAATTTCACCTCGGCTATTCCGTTAGCCGGAAAACAAAAAAGGGCATCAATGGAGTAGTGATATTGCACGAATTCGCTGTAAACCGTGTAACGCGATACAGCATATATACACTACGTACGTACAAAGTTGAGGACACGTTATCTCTGTGCTGAGCAGAAACATGGTAACTATAGGCACTTCGTTAAGACAACATCAAACGGAAATACAGTTAGCAGTTATACTAGGTTCATGGCTACCATCAGGTTTTGTTGAGCCAAGTGATAGTCACGTGTAAGGTGAGGTGAAATGGACTTTAACGTCGCGTCCAAGATTATAGCGACGTGGATGCACGTGTATGTATGTGTGGCTGCTTGCACTAGTCCGGAATGATGCTAGCACACAGAGATACCATGCGGCAGTTTAACATGAATACCCCACACAGACACAGTATACTGACTCCGAGCCGACCAGTCCTTGTTTTAGCCCCTTCATGCCGAGCGCCAGACAGGATAACAACAACGTCTTTTGGTATGACGAGGCCGGGGATTGAACCCCGGACCATCGCTCTCCGGGCTGACCCTCTACCACTAGACCACGGAGGCGGTCAGTCACGTGTAAGAAATAGGGATTCCTACCAGTCCTTGTCGAGGTCATATTGAACTGAGACGAATCGAATACGATGATGTAACAAGAATTAACTATGCATTAAAACACTCGAAAACGATCATTCAGTCCCGAATATCTGCCGAAACAGATGGAGTGTAAAAGGTAAAACAGTGATGAAAACAATCAAATAAAAGCGTCAAAACCCTTTCCGACTATATCATGATCGATGAGCAAGTGTTTATGAATCAGAATCAAATAATGATGAAACCAGGTGTTCGCGAATAGGTGAGCGATTCCTGTCTCACCGACTTCACTCATTACAAATACATGCAAAGTCAAGTCCGTCAAATACGAGAACATAATGGTAAAAGTCAAAATAGGGAATCGCATCGTATATCATTGTTGTCACTAATGCGTCAAATTTGGAAATGGCCTCCACATGTCAACGATAAAACGTTTTGAAATCTTTGAATGTTGTAACCTTGATCAAGAATCTTACCTTGGTTCAAAGAGCATACTCAATTGCCCCTCAAAAGTTGTGAAATGTAGACACCAAGGGCTAGAGCCGCAAGGATATTGCTAGACATAAAGGGAAAGTTGACGATTGGGAAGTTGAAGTCATCCGTTTTGTCATACAGTCTTATTGAAAGTGTTTTGTCACTGTGAATCTTTGTGCATAGATCTAAATATGAAACAGATGAGGTTGTCTCACTTGTTTCCTTTGTATCTAGTCTAGGTCTATATATGGGTGGAAGGGAACGGGCTATTTGATGGTTATTGAACGATATCAGACATAGCTGAAGCTTAAGTTAAACTTTTTAGCCGAAATACCTTGATTGACTTAGCCAAACCGAGCAGGAATTGCGTGAACGTCCCTAAAGAAACAGATCCGCAAGAAGTGAAGCACAATTGGTGCCCATGGGGATGCCTACTCTTTGCCCAAATGTCTTACCCCCACATTTTACATAGATGTGATCAATGGAAGCATTTCCCATATTGTTTTCTCAGCAAACTTGTTTATGGAGTATCACATAAAACCAGCGGTGACCCCAGGTGTTCAAGATCAGAGAGTCTTGTAAAAAAGGACGTACAGAAAGGATGAACTCATTTATCATTGGATTATCAAATCGATAAGAAGGTGTCCTCGCAACTGGTTTCATTGCGTAAAGGGTAATAAATAAATAATTATTATTAATAGGATTATT
Organism: Haliotis rufescens; assembly: GCF_023055435.1. NCBI lineage: Eukaryota > Metazoa > Mollusca > Gastropoda > Lepetellida > Haliotidae > Haliotis > Haliotis rufescens. The sequence continues at coordinate 8,277,268 of NW_025963924.1, forward strand.
AATATTAGCATGTGTTTATGAATCACTATCAAATAATGATAACCGGCATTTGCGAAAAGGTGAGTTTATCCTGCCCCACTGGTGGCAAAAGCAAGCACATGTAAAAAGAAATCAAGCCGTCACCTAAAGAAACACGGAAACATATGGTTCATATCAAAGTAGGGAAGTTCGCAATTGGGGTCACTGATGCGTCAAATTTGAAACTTTCCTCCACGTATCTATCATAAAACGTCTTGAAAGCTTACTAAGGCCTTTTAGCAAGTCTGACCAAATATACATGACGCAAAATACAAAATCGTTTTTTATGCCTGACGGTGAACCTTTCAAGGGATACACTAAGGACGTTCGTCTTCATCTGCTTTAACCAGATATTTCTGGGTAAACCGGCTGTGGCCAATGCGGCCAATCGTCGCAATCAGATATTTGTACGTGTCATCGGTTTTATTGAAATTTTCTGATGCTTTTAAAAGAGCTACATGTCAACATTTAAGTAAACATAATTTTTTGCTTAATGCGACTAAGACGTCTGTTGATCTTTAAAGGAAATTAAAATTGGAATTGTGATGAAGTAATTGAAGTCGTTGAACAGATTGTTTGTAATCGGGAGAAGTTGATCAAGTAATTTCCTAGAGGCACGGTTTAATGTTACTGTTTCTAATTCAAGTTTGTCTCAGAGCAAGCTTCTTTTAAAAACGGAGCAATGATTTCGATTCAACTTACGTGAACTAATTAGAAAAAAATCAAATCTACAAAATTAGAAAAGCAGAAATCTACTGTCGACCATGACTCGTGTTGCTGTTTGTCGCTATTAAAGAACCGAAAATATCCGATGAAGATTGTTTCCTGATTTATGCTATGTTCCACGGGGTACGAGTGGCCCTGTCGCCTAAGGTGCCATAATTCGCTATGCGGAGCTGCGTCCCGTAGGCAAGCAAGAAACCTAAGATTGTGGGTTTAAGTCCCGGTTTTCCCCGATTATGTTTCTCGGTTTGTCAGAGCTATACCCGTGCTCGTGGGTTTCACCAAATTGGTAAACGTCTGAGATCTCTATGACTTGGGGAGTTCCTCCCACATTAAGCTAACACGCCGTAATATAACTGGAAGCCTGTTAAAAGCGGCGTTAAACCCATCTCCCCTACTCAATATTGTATGTTCCCGACGTATACTACGTGTACATATGCATATATGCACATCAAAAGTGAGTGAGTGTGTGAGTTAAAATTTACCGTCGCATCAGCAGTATTTCAGCCATATAGCGACGAGAACAAGTTGATATAGACACAATGCAAGTGAGTCATGAATATATTAAGTAATATTTAAAAACAAACATATTTGGGCACAACAATATTTTTTATACAGTTTAAAACACGGGCTATAGGCCACCTCGCTGGGGACCATGGGGACTTGATATACGGTACCTCAGCTTCCTGCACAATACATAGATCACTTTGATAATGTGAATCCAATATATGATTGACGGTGAATCTTTCATAACAAGGGATACACTTAGGAGGTTCGTCTTCATCTGTTTTAAGCAGATATCCGTGGGTAAACCGACTGTGGCCAATACGACATCGTCGCAAAACGACCTCATCATGTCTTGACTGACAACCCAGGGAGGTATGACCGATTGTTGGCTTCAATTCATGAAGTTTATTGATTCCTACAAACATCAGTTCTTTCCATCCGTATCATATTGACAACTGCCAACAGCTAACTGATCAAAGTGGGTTTGGGGTACACCAATTTGGCTTCACACATTGTACACAGATGGGAATCGAAACCCGGCTTCAGTGAGACGAGCCAACACTTTAGCTTCCCAACCACCCCAACTACCTGTAGGGCGTATCTTTCAATTTCCTTCACCATAACGTGTGCATGGTGACATCACAATCAAGATAATCATTAAATGCTTACATAGCCATGTAGGGAATATTAATATTGTGTGCACTGCTGCCACATTTACCCAACTGATACAACGTTAAAACGTCAAAGAGTGTAGTTCTCGATATTGCGTTATGTTACCTGGTATAATTACTATTTGATAGTGATACCGAAAGTAATTAACAACTTTGGAAATATCTCACGTCACGACGATCGTGTAGGCCATTTTGACACCCTTGATGTACATGAATCACGAGGCGCTGTCACTGTGACCGACTTAATGTAGTCCTTGACAGGCCATTCTCATCAAATGATGACATTATTTGGATATATCTTTGTAACCAAAATACGAAAGATATTATGGGAGAACAATTTGACAATACATACGCTCATGTCACCTCGCTTCTTGAGGAACTATTCTATTTCGCGATGCTGCTGGTTGTTGTATGGTTGTCAGTGTATTCCACACGTTTACACATCACACGTGTTATCCTTTGAGATATAAACTAATAATATAAATAATTATAAGAATTGACGTTCATTTTAAATTGAGACTGAGTTCATTACAGTGTGAACCTTCAAAGAGCGAGCTCCGTGAAGGTTCATACGCCAAAGTGAGTGTCAGTTCTCAATTACGACGTACTGAACACATATGGTTGGGCAGGACATGTTTACCCTTTTCGCGAACACCTGGTGGCATCACTGATTTTCAGAATCAGAATCAGTTTATTCTCAGAAACCACAAAAGGTGGTAAAAGAGCATATTACAATAAATAATTATGCATATGTACAAAAAGCAGACAAGATGGCAATTAATAACAACATGTGATTACCTAGCATTTTTAATACTAATGGACATTTTTACAATGAATCTCGATAATTTTTTTAGATCCTGTGTGTTTGTTGTTGATAAGAGTTTTACAAATTTTATAATATTTGGCCATTCAGTATAATATGGTGAGAGAAATGTTCGCCTCTCTCTTTTAAAATAATTACATCTGAATAAGTAGTGAAATTCATCAGCAATAGATGGGGAATTACATAATTTACAAGTTCTATTTTCCTTGGGAATATTTTTCCATCGACCAGTCTCATTAGGTAAATTATGATTACAGCTTCGAAATCGTAGTATTGGAATTGCTATTCGTTTTGGCAATAGAAGATATTTATCGAGAAACGGAGTGTCCTTTAAATGTTTATAGTATAAGCCTTTAGAACTAGAATTAACGTCACTTCTCCATTTCTGAAAAAAGTGATCTTTAAGTATTTGCTCTACTTCTGACACTAGCCACTTTGTTGTGCAGATTGACGGATTGTTAAATACATAAAATAATCCAATACTGTCTAATATATTCATAACACATCTAACCCAGGGATTTGTTGATGCAATAGTCTTGTTCCCGTTAATTGACAGATATTGATATAACAGCTGTGAAAGTTTATACACTCCAGTTTGGTATGTTAATTTGTGCCAGAAAGATATCATTCGTTTACAAATTATTATTCTTAATGGTAGCCTACCTAATTCGCCATATATCATATAACGAGGAGTTGAATTCCTTAATCCTGTGATAAGTCTGAGGAATTTGAGGTGTATTCTTTCTATAGTTTCTAAAGAAATTGGTCCACTCTGCTCTTTTGGCCCATTCGCCAAATGGAATCTGTTTCGGTGGAAAATCTAGAGTAGTTATTCTCTTGCATTGACATATTTATATGCATCAACACAGCTACACGATTTATGCCCATAATAGAATATGATAATTATACAATCATATAAGTGCCAACTACGTGCGTCATCGCGGGGGTTACATCCCCTTAGTAAGACATCCCATTAGTGAGACACCCATTGTAAGACAATGGAGTAGGTGGGATTAATTAAACAAACACAGCCAGTCTACCCACATAACAATGGTCACCGCCCATGATTAGCGGATTAATTAATAAGAGTAGGCCAGTAATTCTGTTTGAATATTCTCATGAAATAAATCAGTTAGGGGCTAGTAGGAGCTTACTCAAAAAGTTGAGATGCATGTTTTGTTAAAACTTACTTATTACACATATAAATTCCCCCTAGTCTGTGAACATTTCATGCACAATCCTGGCAGGTTTGCAGCAGGTTGAGTTCATTACCAGTCAAAGAGGTACTCTCCAGGTCCTCTTTCAGAGATATCTCCACTACAAGAACAAAGTAAGACAAACTGGCACTCACTGGCGATGTGCCGTTAAGACCTGCACTGGCACATGTACAACAGTTGGAAATTTTGTTAGGGTATTCACATTGACAACCGGGTTGTGTTTCTTGGAGAGAGTAACCATGCAAGATAACTATGAAAACAACATAACAGTAAAGTCCTTACGTCGAACCCACGAATCCGGAGAGGAACCCGTGTCTCAAGCAAAAGGAAATAACACGATAACCAATGCAATGGTTCGTATATGTATTGGTACCGCCTCCGTGGTCTAGTGGTAGAGCGTCCGCCCGGAGAGCGGAAGGTCCAGGGTTCGATCCCCGGCCGCGTCATACCAAAAGACGTTAAAAGATGGTACTTGTTGTTACCCTGTCTCGCGCTCGGCATTAAGGGGCTAAAACAAGGACTGGTCGGCTCGGAGTCAGTATACTGTGTCTGAGTGGGGTCTTCATGTTAAACTGCGGCATGGTATCTCGGTGAGCTAGCACTATAAATCGGCATCAGTACTAGTACAAGCAGCCACACAAACACAGACACGTACATGCACGTCGCTATATAAGTGCAATAATCTTGGACGCGACGTTAAACCCCATTTCACCTCACCTCGTATATGTATTGTATGTTATAATACAATTTAAGTTATAAATTAAAAAACCCAACTTGTATGTCACATTAAAACAAAGTCATAATCACGATGACATTTTTTCTATCATTTGAAATCATAGTTTTCACAAATTTTGATAACAAGAGAATGAAAAGTAGAACAGAGCCTGTCATGCCATAATTCTGACATAGCATTAACCCCAATCATTGACGGCCTGAGTGAGGCACACGTGAGCAGGTTACGTGAGCAGATATCTCGAGACATTGTTGATTTGTATACGACGCGTAGACATATAGCATGATCCCTTATACCTTGTTATTCGACGCAATTAAATCTCAGTATTATAAAACCTCGAATCCATCAGACAGAGGTTATCAGGTAATGCTAGATCAGATTGCGATGACGCACGTAGTTGGCACTTACAGGATTGTATAATTATCATATTCTATTATGGGCATAAATCGTGTAGCTGTGTTGTTGCATATAAATTGTCAATGCAAGACTTCTCTAGATTTCCACCGAAACAGGTTCCATTTGGCGAATGGGCCAAAAGAGCAGAGTGGACCACTGAAAATCAGTGATGCCACCAGGTGTTCGCGAAAAGGGTAAACATGTCCTGCCCAACCTGTTATTACAGAAGGAGCGTTAACCTGTTCAATATTAACATTCCGTATCTCACGAGTGATTTATTTTGTTGTCATTGGGACAAAAATTCCTTATCATACATTTGTATATGATTACCTACAAAATCAAGCTGCGAGAACGCTGTTCGAAGTGAAAGATTACACTCTGGTCAAGTAACAAGAATGGCGCTTTGCGAAACGAACAGTCTCGATTGAGGTAAATGAGACATGTACAGTTTATAACGAAACATTATCAAGCGAATAACAGACGTCAAGAAGCTATATTAACTCCATAAATGACCATCTTTCATTATTTTGCCTTGTCAATGTGGAATTAACGTAAAAAGGAAGTCAAGATAAATATACCAATACGTACTGTTTACAAATCATCATTGGCAACAAAAAAAAGCCAAATGTATGTATGGTGTCGTGCAGGTGCCAAAGGACACACACACACACACACACACACACACACACACACACACACACACACACACACACACACACACACACACACACACACACACACAGACAAACACATACACACACAGACACACACACAGACACACACACACAAACAGACGTTTCGAACTACACGGTACAAGTTATTTTATTTAATTTCGTGTTTTGAAAATTGATTAACACAAGAAAAACACTTCGCCTTTTAACAGTCCTGATCATGTAAACATTTATTAATGTTTTGGTTTTTTTCTCCTTGGAGAAACCTATAGAGAGTAAAAAGAAAATATTGAATTATTATACATTTTCCATTTGTTTGATAACATTGGAGATATGACCCACGTCCTCGCGTATTAACTATACCACTATTAAGGGGTAAACGCGTTCTCTATTAAGCAGTGTTCCTTTGGTGTTTTCTATTAATGGCACAACATATTTAACATTACAATGGCTATTATCTGTAATCTGGTTTCATAAACCACTGGGATGTAGAGGCCACGTGGTTAACTCGTCGCTCCGAATACCCCCGTGTGCGATTCTTCACTTGGGTATAATGCGTGAAGTCCATCTCTGTTGCTGGAATATTGCTAAAAGCGTAACAAGACCGTACTCCATTCGAGTACCAATACGGTTATCAAACTCACATTACATGTGTCATAAGACAGATGATAACTATTCCGATCATGACGTGCGTACATAAAACGTGTAAATGTGCCGTGATTATATGATCCTATATCAGGCATTGATCGTGAGGCTGGTTGATTTCACTGTGGTGATGGATGATACATGGAGGTGATTTGTTGATCAACACTGCTTGTACACTAGTTATCAAGCATAGGGAATCTATTAAAGCAACTATAAAACAATTATATAATGATTTATGGAAACATTTCCATTTTTGCGATTAACTGGTCACATGCATATGGTGTGTTTGAGTGGCGGGTGGTATGGGTAGGACACGCTTAACCATTTCGCGAGCACCTGGTGCATCACTGATTTTTAGTGATCAATTCATGTCATTTTTACGCTATTTTGCTTTTTACGCCCAGTTTTGAAGACACCTTATCGCTTTGACGATGCAATGATATGTGACCTCATCCTTTTTGCACGAACTTTTTTTCAAGAATCCCTTACATTTGTCGTGAACACATGGTGTCATCAATGGTTTTTATTGATCCATTCATATAATTGTCATCGCTGTTTTGCCTTGTACGCCAAATGGAATCTGTTTCGGTGGAAAATCGAGATTTGCTATCCTCTGGCGTTAACGTTATATATGTAAGGACACCTACGTGAGTATGTGAATTTGGGTTATCATTTTAAACTTTATCCCCAGAGAATAGTCCGCCTCGTAAATCTGCCAGCAAAGACCCACTGTTCAGTAATTTCATCGCGCCAGATTCATATACATGCTGGTGAAGGGTACATGGTGTCGCCTGTCGTTGATGGGTAGGGCGCTGAAGAACCAAGGATATTAATAGTGGCCTGCATTCGAATTCGCGATCACCGAAGCCTGCCAGACAAGGGCAGCGAATTGCTGTGTCTTGGACCATTGAACTACCCCTGTTCCCAATAGTAAACACGAATTGAAGACTGATACGTATAAAGAAACATAAAAACTTTACTCAATAAACGTAAATATGGTAAGGAAGAGAAAATATGGATGTCAACTTCTTTATTATGAGGAACACTTGTACAACGTTTCGGAGTATGTGCTTACTCCTTCATCAGGTGAATGAATGCCATGATGCAGAGAGCATCTATATGTACATGTAAGGACAACAAAATTAATAAGAAAATAACAAAGGGTAGAAGCTAACAAAGGAAGCCAACAGATGATTGGCGCTGATAGGTGATTTGCAATAGACAATAGCACCAAGGGACTTATTGCTTTGATCTTTGTCGGGGCTAATTACCCAGCTGGCTTCAATTTGCCCTTCGCTATGTCAATACTTAACTATGATAACTTAAGTGTTGGCTTCCATTGTCTATTGCTAATCACCTATCAGAGCCAATCATCTGTTAGCTTCCTGTGGTAGCTTCTTCCCTTTGTTATTTTCCAGCTTTTGTTATCTTATTAAGTTTGTTGTCCTGATGGAGGAGTAAACATATACTCCGAAACGTTGTGTTCCTCATAATAAAGAAGCTGACATCCATATATTCTCTTCCTTATGTGTATCACTTCTAAATGCCTTTCAAAGACCAGGGCCCACTTGCACAAAGCGATCTTAGCGCTAAGATGATCGTAACTCCCATACGTTAACATAGGCTTACAATAGTCGTAGCGCTAAGATCGCTTTGTGCAAGTGGGCCCTGGTAAACATGGTGGCCAGGAAGACCTGATACAATTATATGAATGTATTACAGAGAATGTAATGCTGTGAAAAGGGTCGTTACTTAATAATAAAATTCTTGCCTAAAATTTGAAATTTTGCATTCAAACATTTACAACTACTTTTTCAAAAGTGATCGATTGGTTAGATTAATTCACTCTCGTTTCCTGAGAGACACATATTCAATATGTCGTCATTGTCATCTCATGTAAACTGAAGGTCCTTCGACCCTTGTGAAAAAGTTACATCAAGAAATATTGAATTGAAGACACGCTGTTGATCGATAAGAAGTAGCTTGAGTTTACACAACCACTTGTACCATAACTAAATCCTCCCTTGGGTAACGTGGGATATTTAAATCCAATTAACTTGCGAGTTGCTAAGAGACAATGGTTGCACAGTGACACTATATTCACATTCTCAGTTTCGAGACGATTATATTAGATAAATTGCACGTGTGAAAGATTAAATATGATACCAGCTGGCGTTAGTTTGGTCATTTTTTCTTTTTCTTTTCAAAATTGATTACGTCACGAAGAAAATTGTTGATCCAAAAATATCATCTTTCATGAAATAATGAGAAGGGTCCATGCGAGAGTAACCCAGCACAGGCGAATCTGGACTAGCGCAATAATCTACGTCTCTAAAATGGCGTCAACAGTCTATCAGTACGCGATAATGAACTCTTAGTTTAGATCGCACAATTGATTTTGTTGTAAAATTAACCGAGCAGTGAGTGGGCGTCTTGATTTTCCAGTTAGGTGTTGATAGATGATAATACCGCTTTAAAAAAGAAATAACAGAACGTATATATTACTTAAATTTAGTCCATTGTGTTGTAATGTGTTAACTTCATTGTAGGATTGATTTGATTAATAGAGCGTCCGCTCTGAGAACAGAAAGTCGGTGGTTCGATCCTCGGCCGTGTCTTACCAAACGATGTTAAAAGATGGTACTTGTTAACCAGCTACGCTCTAGACATTAACTGGTCGACTCGGAGTCAGAAAACTGTGCCTGAGTGGGGTATCCAAACAGACAGACACACACAGAGACAGAAACACAGACACGCAAACAGAAACACACAGGCACACAGACACACACACACGCATATCGCTTTGAGTGAAATAATCTTGAAGGCGACGTAAAACCCACATTTCACCTCACTACCTGAGGCGATACATTTACTCCAATGTGATGGGTTGCTGAAGACCTATTTTATCCCGGAATCTTCACGGGTCTTCAATGTTATGTGATACGTTTACTTTAATGTAATGTGATACGTTTACTTCAATGTAATGTGATACGTTTACTTTAATGTAATGTGATACGTTTACTTCAATGTAATGCGATACGTTTACTTTAATGTAATTTGATACGTTTCCTTAAATGTAATGTGATACGTTTACTTCAATGTGATATGAGGGGCGGTCGGGTAGCCTAGTGGTTTAAGCGTTCGCTCGTCACGCCGAAGACCCGGGTTCGATTCCCGACATGGGTACAATGTGTGAAGCCCAGTTCTGGTGTCCCCCGCCGTGATATCACTGGAATATTGCTAATAGCGGCGTAGAACCATACTCACTCACTCACTCACTCAATGTGATAAGATACGTTTACATCAATGTGATGAGATGCGTTTCCTTCAATATGATGTGATACATCCACTTCAATATGATGTGATACGTTTACCTCAATGTGATGTGATAAGTTTGCTTTAATGTTATGTGATACATTTACTTAAGTGCGATGCGATACATTTACTTCAATGTAATGTGATACGTTTGCTTAAATGTCATGCGATACATTTACTTCAATGTAATGTGATACGTTTGCTTAAATATCATGTGATACATTTACTTCAATGTAATGTGATACGTTTGCTTATATGTAATTTGATACGTTTACTTTAATGTGATGTGATACGTTTACTTCAATGTGATGTGATACGTTTACTTCAATGTGATGTGATACGTTTATTTCATTGTGATGTGATACGTTTACTTCTATGTGATGTGATACGTTTACTTCTATGTGATGTGATACCTTTACTTCAATGTGACGTGATACCTTTACTTCAATGTGATGTGATACGTTTATTTCATTGTGATGTGTTACGTTTACTTCAATGTAACGTGATACCTTTACTTCAATGTAATGTGATACGTTTACTTCAATGTGATATAAAACGTTTACTTCATGCGATGGTTTCGCAATCATATGACAACGATCATTTACATGGTACTGGGAAAAGTCAAATCGCGTAATGGGAATGTCCATCTACGAAGTACTGTTTGCTAACCTCCTATTAGCAAAATATAGTTGGCATGGGGCAGTTAAACAAGATTTTGTTAACATGAGAATTCACCCACAACTTGTGCTTGTTTGATTAACGGAATTGTGGGGATATTTTAGGAGAACCGCCTAATTTATTGATACGTTAATGGGTATCTTACACCTAAAGTATCATTATTAGTGACAGTTTTATCACGGCTTGTTCAACCAATTTCTATGCTTCCATTAACTAATTAAACACAAAGAATTTGATCAACCCTTAGGCCTGTGGTTTAGTGAAGCTATTTGATAACGAAATTCGTATACAATCGGGCCCGGGTGGTGTTAAAATTTCATTCTATCAAATTTTACATCACATTTGTTAATGGATGTTGGACACTTTAATGTATCATTAACGTTTGATACAACTGGGTCCACTGCATTTTAAATGTTCAAAGAAAACGAAACTAGTTTTGAGTAAGTTGCTTGTAAAACAACACTAGGCGATAATTTCAATGATCGTTTGGTAGTTCCGTAAACAGTTAAGCATGTACATGTCACCATTGGTCATAATCTGGATAACTGTAATTTACGAAGAGAGGGAATTAACAGACATCCATTGAAGGTTATATACAGGATAGAAGGGGAGGTAGTTAGCTCTTTGACCGGATCTTCACCTCCAGGAACATTTATTTTTCAAATTGGCGTACCCATGACAATTGTACAAAAGGTGTCTTGAGGATTAGTGTTATTAACGCCGGAGTCGCCCTAGGATAAATGAACCAAGTAGCTTTGAGAATCGATCTGACAATCTGCATTATTTGTTTTCAATGTTTGCCACTGTACTCATGGGAACGCGTTAGACAGACAACTGTCAGCACTGTTGGTTTCGATAGTCATTGAAAAGGATAAGGTTTGATAAGAGTTCTTTTTGGACAAGTAGAGCTGTCTAAATTTGAGAATGACTTTAAAAGCACTAAATTTAAAAGTTATCAGAACTTTTCACATGGTTCGTAAAAGTAAACATTTCCTAAACACAAAATCCGAAATTTATAATGAGTTTCAAAATGTGCTTACAATAGTATACATTCTCCTTTCGACAGTGACTGTTAAATGTCTGTAATCTGTGTACTGTATCGCCTTGTTATGTTCTTATTATTTCAAAAACATCTTCTTGGCCTGGGCATAATGAAAGTAATAATAGGTAGGTGAATGTGTCAACTCATAATTATAAAAAAAAACCTGTACATTGTAAATAAAAGCCACAACCAAATATGTTCAAGTTGCATTTTTATTTCCCAATGTGATATAAATCAAGTTTCAATATTGCGATATATACTGAACCGCAAAAGAAACGTTACTTCATGAAATACTTCGGAGGTTTCCGGGCTGACGGGGTTTCCGGGCTGACGGGGTTTCACTGTCGCGTTGCAGATTATTGAATTATTGCTCTTCTACAGCGGCTGCATGTATGTGCGTGCGTGCGCGCGCGCGCGCGCGCGCGCGTGTGTGTATGTGTGTGTGTGTGTGTGTGTGTGTGTGTGTGTGTGTGTGTGTGTGTGTGTGTGTGTGTGTGTGTGTGTGTGTGTGTGTGTGTGTGTGTGTGTGTGTATGTAGGCTGCACCCCTACACGCTAAGGTCGGTGAGAAAGACAGGTCTCATCAAAGAAAACATACAGTCAAGACACTGACTTTTCTACGAGGACTCACCATACGTACTCATAATTATCAGTTTATTACATTGTTGAAGATGCATTTTGATTCAAACTAAATTAAATGAGCAAAACTATACGTTTGTGGACATTTGAGATCTGCCTAGATATGCACGATTCGTTTTATTATTCTGAAATCCATTTTTAGTATTACCTGAAGGCCCGGCCCGGTCCGACTTTTCTTGGCCCGACTTTTAGGCAATCCCACTGTAAAGTTCAACTAGCGACTGTGCTTGATGAACGTGCAGAAGCTGCAGAACCCATACTCTACATGCATCACACATCTCACATTATTTGAACACAGTCCACAAAGAATTCTGGTTTATTATTCTTATATGTGTCAAAAAAGAATGAAGGGTTCGGCGACTCTTACTCGTATGTTCCCCTACTAAGAAACCTCTTAATATTTTATTCATTTATAAAATGTACTTGACAGTTTTCAGTTAGACACTTGTTTTGTCCGTGAGACAGAGACAAATCGATGGTAACGTTGCCGCGAGAGATGACGTCCTAAGCATCGTTATTAACATCGTATTTCACGTTCTTGTTGCCCAGAAAACAACGTTGGTATTTCCAGTAGATAATTATAGCTGTTTACAGCTACTGGTTATCAAGTTAGAGTTATCGCTTATCGGGTTAGTTATAGAATAGGATCCCAGCAACCTATGCTGGTCGTAACAGGCGACTTAATGGAACGGTGACCTCTTACGACAGGAATTTGTTGCTGGGGACCTATTTCACCTCGGATTGCCCACGGGTGTGTATTTTTTCAGGAATATTGCAAAAGTGCGGAGATAAACAACATTATCTCTTGTTATCCACACTTATAATTACCTGTGTGGTAACCTCCCAAAACCCCTACATCCCATTTCCCCTACAGCTTAAGACAACAAAGTTCACGGTCCATGGCACTGCTAATCCCTAGTCTGTTATCTATTTCATACAATGGAACAACCCAAGAAACTCGAATAGATTGAGATAAATATTTAATTACGATTACGATATTATTCAAAATTCATAATACATTATAACAAAATGTTCATTTTTCATCAACTGTAAATCGTCTCATCTCAGTTTCTCAGTGTAATAATTGTTTCTTCCTATTGTTATTTTTGTAATTTCTAAAAATTGTCTTCTCATCATACAGGCATCTTTCATTACACTTACATTAATTAATTTTTTTTTAACTTTCCTTTAAGTCCCCTAATCCCCTAAAGCTCTACCCCTTTCATTTCTACTAATTCTACTCCAGACCTTAATCTCTCCTTTAGGTGAGTTCATAATGCCAGACAGGTAAATGCCGCGTGTTGTTTTAACTAATTGTAGGGGAACTGGGATGTAGGGGAAATGGGATGTAGGGGTTTTGGGAGATAACCACCTGTGTCGTCCATATTGTAAAGGACACGCCAGAAACCTATCAATGTGGGTTCTGTTTGTCTGTACTAAAGCACCGTAAATATCCAATGAAGAAATAGTCCGCCAACCATAATTTTGATTGGATCATTACACAGATGCAGTTTGCTGATTATGCAGGTGGCATGTATTTTATGTTCTTTTAATAGAATATGTTCTTTTCTCCTTGTATAGTTGTAAGCCTATTTGTTGTGATTTCAGTGGTAGCAAATGACTGAAACCATAGCAAAATGTCGAAATCTTGAGTGGTCATATTGTAACAGGAAGTAATTAGAGTTACCTCCCTTGGTAGTTGACAAACACGGTAGTCCTGGTCGTTCCTGAACTTTCGAGATGATTTTGATTCTAGAAGGCTGGCTGCATATTTTTTACCGCTATGTTGCATTGACGCCCGCGGAATGTTTCGACAGATAATCGAGATTGATTATTCGCTTGCTTAGACGTTTTATGTTTATAGTTTTTGAAGATGTTTTTTTGTGCCTTATATTTACCTATGTCAAAGGGACATGAAGGGACGTGACTCTTATCGACCCACGTGCTATCTACTTGGCCAGTATGGATGGGATATCAATCTGAAATAATTCGTGCCAACTTCCAACATTATCCCGGATTCAAGAACAGAGGCAGGCATGTTTCAAGACATGTGAGTGCACTGAAATATACTGTAGGGCTTGTAACTTAATGCTGCCGTCACTTTCTTGACATTGCATTGCATTGCATTGCATTTTGTGATTATAAACCTAAAACTACGTGTTTTTATATAATTTGATAATTGCTATTTGATTTTTATTACAGGCAAGAAATCAAACTATTTATTTTGGTTACATCCCATTAGTAAGACATCCCATTAGTGAGACACCCATTGTAAGACAGTGGAGTAGGTTGGATTTAATTAAACAAACACAGCCAGTCTACCCACTTAACAATGGTCACAGCCCATGATTAGCGGATTAATTAAAAGAGTAGGCCAGCAAAGGAAAGGATCCGGAAGCATTACCTATCCCCTAGTCTACACATTGATGCCTGCTCGTCGGACTACAACTTACCAACGCCTCTTTGCTCAGTTGAAGCTCCACATCCAACAACTACTGAATCAACCATTCAACCCAGAGACATTCCAGGTGGACTTTGAAGTTGCTGCCATTAGAGCCCTCCGGACAGAGTTTCAAGGTTCAGACATCAAGGGGTGTTTCTTCCACTTTACCCAGGCGATTTGGCGGAAAACACAGGAGCTTGGTCTTGCTAATGGGAGGAGACCTTTATTTTTATAAACGTCAAAGAATTTAAAATTTAATTATTCATATAATTAAAGGCGATATATAACTACGATAAGGTTTTGGTAACATAGGAAGTAGGAATACAGTTTTCTGAGGGAAATGGTCGGGGACACATGAAAGTAGATGAGTACGACAGTAACTTGGGCATACAGGAGTATCACATTGCATTGTGAGAGTATTAATGTTTAGAATAGCATCCGAACTGTCAGAAATACGTTACTTCTAGCCTTGTACCTTTCGACTTATCGGTCAAAGACAGTTCGGGATTTGCGCCTCCAATTCCGGGAAATCACGGAAATGACCATCCGATGGCCCCAATAGTTAAATATAATCCAGAATGACTAGATGAGTGAGAAGGGTAAAGGTTGGTGACCAATGCATAGTCTGGGGTAGGAAGGTTGTGAAGTGGGTACCCGGGTATTTAACCTGAGCACAAACCGCTGGTGAGTGAGTCTTTTTGAGCTCTTGTCTTGTTGTCACTATCTTCGAACCAGAACCTAATCTTAGGTACCAGCATTTGGCTTGTGACTGAAGCTTTGCGGCCAAAGACTCTTTACTGGAGCAGGCTGGACCAGCAATACAAGATGTGAATACACGATGATGAACGAAGAACATTGTCTTGTGAACATGTCCCTCAGCACCAGGAACCTATTATTGTTGGTTCCAATCCCGGTTCGCCCCGATTATGTTTCTAGGTTTGTCAGCACCATACCCGTGCGCGTGGGTTTCACCGAAGTGGTAAACATCTGAGACCTGCATCACTTCGGGCTTTCCTCCCACATTAAGCTGACACGCCATGATATAATTGGAATAATGTTGAAAGCGGCCTTAAACCCAACTCACTCACTTACTCTTGTGAACACTGGAGGAACTACGGCTAAAGATCCAAGGGCGATCAGCTTCTGGCACTGGACCTCTCGCACATCTCAGATCGGCACTACCGCAGAACGAGGGTATACCGTAGTTCAGGAACAACGACTGTCAGAAAGCCTTTTGAGCCCAAATGTCTATGAGTATTATTTCGTTTCGTTGTTTAATTCCACTTTTGTTATATTTGATTTCGTTTCCTTTACCATTTTCCAATTTCCATATGTACCAAAATGGCAGCCTCCAGCCAGGAGTGTTGACCATGTGCTTGACCAACAGAAATACAGTCTTTTGTGTCTAAAACAGCCTTAGCGTCCTATATCCATCACGAACCGCCCAGCCCTCGCCCGTGCATCCAAGCACCGTGTTTTCAACGACGACAGTTAATCCAGGTGCCTAAGAAACAATACAAACGAGTCGGCTACGTCTAAGCCAGAACGCAAACGACGGCCAACTAAATTCACTCTTGTGTGATCCTTTACTTATTTTCAGTTGAGTTCTGTTTGAACCAATTATTAGGTTAACCTTTGCCTTTCAATTTGAAACTCACTTCGTAACACATTCACTTCAATTCACATCGTATAGACTCCCCGTAAGGCTGGACCCCGCTGGACCCTGGACCGAAACGTGGGGATCCGATCCCATTAGTCGCCTCTTACGCTAAGCATGGGTTGCTGAAGACCTATTCTAACCCGAATCTTCACGGGTCCCGTCTAATGTGTACATTTAAACCATGATTCATTAAGCGGGAATGTGTTACTTCGATCAATTTCACACTGAACTGTGGTGTGTGGATAATCGAGCTCAACTGTATATGAATTAGTGTATGTTGTTGTAAGTTAGCTAGGAGATGAACATTATACATATTTGACGGTTTTATTCGATGCCCGGAAATTCCGTTTGGTTTGAGGTTCAATTGCGAAATCGTCGATTGAGAAAATATGTCAATTATTATAAATGTGCGTGTCTCTACGGTGCCTATAAATTCGTTAAGGCTACACCGTTATCATTTGACTTTCTTGTCGGAAATGCATTCCTTAATGAATTACTGATTATGATAAATGAATCAAATCATAAACTTGAAATGTGTGATGATTGAGCGAGTGGGGTTTAACGCCGCTTTGAACAGTATTCCAGTCACGGCGTGTCAGCTTAATGTAGGAGGAAAGCCTGAAGTAATGCAGTTCTTAATTATAAATGTTTACCACCTTATTGTCATAAAATATTATGTATCGAGTCCATTTTAACATGGCTCAAACAAAGGCATGTTTTTAAATAATATTTAGCACACGTATGCGATAAAGATAAAGATTAAAAGTGATTCAACATTGAGTCTTTCTTCATCCGTAAATATTCAACATATTCAACAAGTGTAAGCTGATATTGAAAAATGCAACCTAATATTTATCGTTACATGACACATTTGTGACTGACTTTAAAGAAAATTTTCTATCAATCTTTAAATTTAATACACTATATGTACCATACTGCCCGCCAGTTAAATGTGTGATCTGACATTTTCCTTTGGGGTCGACGTCATCAAATGAGTCTTATCAGGTCAATCATAGATAATGCCAAAAAAAGCAACAGAACGCATGGATTAAAAGTGATTCTATTCAAAGCGATCATGTCAATGAACTGACAATTTGAGAAATTAACGCCACTGATCTCGGAGATTATGTTTTTATTATTACATACATCTATAGTTGATATGTTCCGTTATGAGCGCAACTTGGTTTACTCATGTGCAAGAAGGTTGTGATGACAATATGCACCAGGGGTAGAATAGGTCTTCAGCAAGCCCTTCTTGCCGTAAAAGGCGACTCTGCTTGTCGTAAGAGGCGACTAACGGGATCCGGTGGTCAGGCTCGCTGACTTCGTTGATGCATGTCATCGATCCCTATTGCGTTGATCGATGCTCATGTTGTCAATCACTGGATTGTCTGGTCCAGGCTCGATTATTTACAGAGCACCGTCATATAGCTGGAATATTGCTGAGTGCGGTGTTAAACAACAAACAAACAAACATAGAACCATACACAACAGGTGAGGTGAAATGGGGTTTAACGTCGCGTCCAAGATTATTGCACTTATATAGCAATATGAATGCGCGTCGATCTGTGAGTGTGGGGCTGCTTGTACTAGTCCGGACTGATGCCGATTTATAGTGCTAGCTCAATGACATACCATGTCGCAGTTTAACATGAAAACCCCACTCAGACACAGTATACTGACTCCGAGCCGACCTTGTTTTAGCCCCTTAATGCCAAGAGCCAGGCAGGGTAACAACAAGTACCATATTTTAACATCTTTTGTACGACGCGGCCAGGCATCGAACCTCGGATCTTCCGCTCTCCGGGCGGACGCTCTACCACTAGACAACGCATCCATACACAACAAAGAGTCGCCCTGACGAAGTATCTGCAACACGGGGAAGGGCACTGATACATCCCCCGTGTGTGGTCGGTGCGCTTCAGAAGCTGGGCAGACATTAGATCAATTAAAGAGTTTCTGCCGGCCACAACTGAACATCTGAAGTGTGACTGAGAGTCGTATGGAACACAAGCTGAGAATCGCCCTAAGTCTTGTGATCTACTCACGACTGAAGATCATAAGATATACTATCGATTACCGAAGGATCTAAGGCCGATCTGTTCACATACTTTTCTAAATCCCGCTAACGATGTGGATTTGTCATAGCAAAGGCACACGCTTATATCCTGTCTCATGGGAACTGTGAGCGAGAGAGAGAGAGAGAGAGAGAGAGAGAGAAAGAGAGAGCTGGGGAGAGTGAGAGAGGGAGAGACAGAGCTTGGGAGAGTGAGAGAGAGAGTGAGAGAGAGAGACCTGGGGAGAGTGAGAGAGAGACAGAGAGAGCTGAGGAGAGTGAGAGAGAGAGAGAGCTGGGGAGAGTGAGAGAGACAGAGAGAGCTGAGGAGAGTGAGAGAGAGAGAGCTGGGGAGAGTGAGAGAGAGAGAGCTGGGGAGAGTGAGAGAGAGAGAGAGCTGGGGAGAGAGAGAGAGAGAGTTGGGAAGAGTGAGAGAGAGAGAGCTGAGGAGAGAGAGAGAGCTGGGGAAAGAGAGAGAGAGAGAGCTGGGGAGAGAGAGAGAGAGAGCTGGGGAGAGAGAGACAGAGAGAGCTGAGGAGAGTGAGAGAGAGCTGGGGAGAGTGAGAGAGAGACAGAGAGAGCTGAGGAGAGAGAGAGCTGGGGAGAGAGAGAGAGAGAGCTGGGGAGAGTGAGAGAGAGACGCAGAGAGACCTGGGGAGAGTGAGAGAGAGAGAGCTGTGGAGAGTGAGACTGTAGGGAGAGAGGGAGGGGAGAGAGAGAGAGAGTGTGTGTGTGAGAGAGAGAGAGAGCTGGGGAGAGTGAGACTGTAGGGAGAGAGGGAGGGGAGAGAGAGTGTGTGTATGAGAGAGAGAGAGTTGGGAAGAGTGAGACTGTAGGGAGAGAGGGAGGGGAGAGAGAGAGAGAGAGAGTGTGTATGAGAGAGAGAGAGAGAGAGAGCCGGGGAGAGTGTGACTGTAGGGAGGGAGGGAGGGGAGAGAGAGAGAGAGAGAGTGTGTGTGTGATAGAGAGAGAGAGCTGGGGAGAGTGTGACTGTAGGGAGGGAGGGATGGGAGAGAGAAGAGGGGGGCGATAGAGGGGAGACAACGGGGTAAAGAACGGTGAAAACTACTGGAGCACATTCTATGACCAACGCCTTTACTGCACCCAAATTTCCGAACGATTCCTGTCAAGAAATTTTTACATACAATGGAAGCCCGTTAGTCTGGAAACCCCGCAATTCAGATAGGATCGTCTTCATAGATGCTCACATTTCTCTGTTACAGTGATTCGTTAATCTGGGATTACGCTACAGTACATCACGCTATTATATCGATTCGTGTCTCTAGACATGTTTTAGACCGTGTACTTTATTGGAAACTGCATTGGATAAACGAGATGTTATTGTACTCGGTACTGACAGCCCTTTTCTTCCGGGTACCCATATATGATATGTGATCATAAGTATTTGCTTCAACGAATTAGAAGTTAAAAATACATTTGTACAAAATAGGTCATAGCTAGCAAAGTCCTCTAGGGAACTGTCTATAAATGTCCCTCCGTTGCCAGGATCCGCTGATTTTGAACAGGGCAGGATACGCTCACTTTTTCGCGAATACCTTGTGTGTCACTGTTTGACAGTGATTCATAAACAAACACGGTTGTAATATGGTCGTAATCGTACAATGAACTCAGATTTTGTATGCAAAGTCGTTGATAATTTAAATGTAAAATCAGACATGCATTTGCATTTCGTCTTACCCTTTCTTACATCTCGGAAGGAATATCATCAATATTTCAAAGGAATTCTCAGTAGTTAAAGTTAAATTCCCTGAATTGAAAAATAAAGTTGTGAATGTACGGACGGAGATCAGTAAATAATCAATAAAACCATGATAAATGGCTGACTAATCATTCTTGCTGGACCCCGTGAAGATCCGGGGTAGAATAGGTCTTCAGCAACCCATGCTTTCCGTAAAAGGCGACTATGTTTGTTGTAAGAAGCGACTAACGGGATCGGGTGGTCAGTCTCGCTAACTTGGTTGATTCATGGTCCAGACTCGAATATTTACAGACCGCCTTCATATAACTGGAATATTGCTGAGTGTAGCGTTAAACAACAAACAAACAAACAAACACTCCTGATGGGACAAGTTGTAAAAGTGACTTGTAGCGCCTCCTTGCCACCGACTACTGCTACACTCCTCCTGTCATTCATACACAGACCTCACTGGCATCATGTGATCGGGGGAGTCAGGAAGTCCGAACTCGGGGCTTGATCGTGGCCTCTTTTCCTTCATGCCGATCTGAATACACATACATCGACCGAATCGGCTGTAAAATGTCTCCTTTTTCAAGCGGCGATCGTCGAGTTAATCGCAGTTGAAAGGGAGGATGAGTATGAATCTAGTCGAAGTGGCGTTGTTTGTGCGTGTGTGTGTGTGTGTGTGTGTGTGTGTGTGTGTGTATGTTGTTGTTGTTGTTGGTGTTGTGTGTTGTGTTTGTTGTTGGTGGTGGTTTGTGAGTGTGTGTGTATGTGTGTGTATGTGTGTGTCTCTGTGTGTGTGTGTGTGTCTCTGTGTGTGTGTGTGTGTCTCTGTATGTGTGTGTCTCTGTGTTCGTGTGTCTCTGTGTGTGTGTCTGTGTGGGTGTGGGTGTGTGTCTGTGTCTGTGTGTTCGGATCGTGGGATGGTGTGTGTGTCTGTGTGTGTCTGTGTATGTGTGCTGGGGTGGTGTGGGGGGGTCTGTGTGTGTGTGCATGGGTATTTGTGTGTGGTGAGGTGGGGGTGGTGATGTGCTGGGCTGTGGCCTGTGGGTTATGTGGGTGTCGGGGTGTTGGAGGTGAGAATAGTTACAGAAAGTTTACCTTTCACTGGCGGGATTGTGTGTTGGGGTTGTGGATGTATTTGTGCTAATGTAAAAGATGGCGTCAAGGTGTTGAAGTTAAATGTCGACGGGTGCTCATGTACTGGTTATTTTTTAGACTAACGATCGAAACTATCATTGCAGACCTGTATGTTTACAGCTAATGCATTGACTTCCGAATTGGGATCTTAAATGCAAGATCACATCAAGTACACATCACTATCCAAATATGTCATGCACTTGTTTCGGCAAGAAGTCGATTCATCGAGAAAAAGTGAAATGGAATCCTTAACTTCTAATAATGCGTGAGTTGGAGACAAGTCTGCGCCAGATGCCGCACGTTCTGTAAGCTCTTGATAGGAAACGAGACGTCGCTGTAAGGAGCTTGAGGGAATGCATTTACGCACAAAATTATGCTGTCACGAGAATTTAATCATGGAGAGTGAATAGAAGTTTTTTTTCACAATTAGAATTAAATACTTTTCGATCGTAAAATAATCCCAAAAGATAGATTGTACAGGCGAAATAGTTCTTACAGTCAATAGAAATGTAGGCATTGAGCGCTTATTCCTAGTGACGTATGTTCAAACGAGGTGTTGAAGCAGTACTCACTGCAATGGTATTGTGTACAAACAAGACATTCCATTGTGATGTATATATGCCACGTGGTACTTTAGGTCTTCCAGCCTCAGACTACCGCTCGATTGGACCATCGAAAACACATAATTAATGCTGACAGCGCCTTGCGGGAGCGATGGTGAACAGGAAAGCTGCTGTGGGATTCTCCCTGTACATGAACACATCGCCATTCAGACCCTGAAACAAAAATATCCAATAAAGCCCATGCAAGTCTATAATAGTTGGCAGGTCTTGATCACTGCAGTTTCAGAAAAAAAAACTAAGAGAGGTTCTGACCTCCTTTTCATCATATTATTAGTAAGTTAATTTAACAAGTCGAGATGTTTTGTCTATTTAAGACCGCATACGTTGTCTTGTATTAAGTGACCATCTTTTAAACGCTGCACATTGGCAAGCCATTTGTATGATCACCTACATTTCGCAATGTCGCAGTTTCCACTAGAAGAAATCTTGTACAGTTACTAAGTTGAAAATGTTTAAAATAATCGACTTTATAAGTTTAAGCATTTGTTGTAAATATGACATATTTATAGGCATAAACATATCTATGATATGATATGTCATATTTACAAGCTTAAATACATTTTGTAAATATGACATAATTTCAAAAACAAAGAATTGTTGTTAATATGCCCTATAGACAAGCCATGGTAATTTAATGTGATTATGTCTGATTTATGATATCAAGACCGCATTAAGAGAGAGTACATCAAGGATGGATCGATGGATCGACTCGGATCCCGCTAAATGTGTCCGTGTGGGGTATCCATGTTTGACTGCGGCAAGGTATCTTGATGGGTTGGCACCATATACCAGTCGGCAGCACCCCCCGACCCCGACACGCACGCACGCACGCACGCACGCACGCACGCACGCACGCACGCACGCACGCACGCACGCACGCACGCACACACACACACACACACACACACACACACACACACACACACACGCATACACACACGTACACACACATGTACACACACGCGTACACACACACGTACACTACTGCCTAGAAGTTCATTCCCCTTACACGCATGGGCACCGCGTTACGCAACCCGTGTGCAATCCGTTGGTGACTGGTGTGGAACCCGTCCGCCACGCTTGTGATACCCGTGTGCAACAGGGGGAACAAACTTTTGACCAAAGGAGGACCCATGTCTAGCTGACCTTGGAGGTGGTAACAAGGAGAGAAATTTCTGTTATCCTGACGAAAAATGATAAAACACATGTATTTGCTAATGTCTCCTTTTTAGATGTGGGAATAACATGAGGACTGTTGTGATTAAATAGATATGTCTTGTTTTATAAGACCATTGCTTCTAAATGCGATGGTGTTAAGAGAATACATGGTCCTGGAAAATGTTATTGCCATTGAAATGCTTTTATTGGGATTTGATATTAACCGTCTGTAGTACGACTTTCAGTGATGAGGTTTGGCGGAGCATTGTTTATATTGGACCCTAATTACTTTATGATGGCTGGGACTCTTTGTCTCAGGTCCATAGCCGTGACGCTGGAAAAGAGCAGCATTTAATTACTGAGAATGGGTTATATCATTGAGGATACACTTGAGGGAGAGAATACTAATTACCGTACTACAGGAAGAGACCTGTAGACGTAAGCGCTTGGTTGTGTTTTAGCTGGCCGTTCCATAATGGCCGCCAGGAGAAGTAAACAGTGAGCTTTGACTGCGTCATCTAAAATAAATAATAAGATACAGCAGTGTTATTTTCAGGGGTCTGTTGAAAAAACTCCCAGCGCTACTGTCAATGTTTCTTCTACTTGATCCTTGATACATCATTTTGGCATTCACAATATATAGTATTTCAACGTACAAAGGAGCACTGGTCTAAAGCAATTCCGCGGGAGTGGTTGTTACCTGTGCATTACTGTATTTTCCCAGTGAGTACCCGGATGATATAGCAGAAACTTGTTCGCGACCTGTGCTCGCCATTCGTAAGCGCATTTGTATTGAAAGTAGAAGGACGTATGGTCACATTGATCAACAAAAATGAAATATAGTTTGGGAAATGTAGGTATATTTGTTGGGAGCATCGGTAATGGTGATGAAGTTTTGATAGGTCACTTGCTTGGTAATTGTGCGATCTTCGTGTACACTATTTTGATTTGCAACACAAAGTAAATATTTCATCAGAGCATTGCTTATTTTACAGTGTGTATATGTTAAAACTCAAACTGTAAACATATTTCACTAAGGAAATTTATTAAACGCCTAAATATTCAGTTATTTTACAAATTGACTGAAAAATATGTCCATCTGTATTAATGTGATAACGAATTCCAAATAATTGTTTATGTTTAATATCATCACCAAGTACAGTTCTGTATTGTTTTGCTTCTTTTCTTAGCATTATTAATATATTGTGATGTGTTAAAGCCCTTTTGGTCGTCTTAATCGTTTTTAGTCAGTCTGTTAAATAAATGGACAGATTATTCAGTCAATTTGTAAATTGTCTGAGTGAATCATATTTTACACATTGACTGTAACATATACACGCTTACAAAAGAAAATATTTGTGAAAACAACGTCTCTCGCGCATCTAAGATCTTCCCAACCAACACGGAAAGGAACAGGAATGATTCTGTTCAAAGCTGCAGCGAATGAATGAAAACAAAATGCAAATATCATTATTACAACCTACCAAAGTTATAATGTATCCGTGAATATCAACATAAAGGGACAATATCCATCGCGTCTGCAGCTGTACAAAAATACTTATTCGATGTCAAATGTCTCTGTAAGAATCAAATACTTTAATAATAATTATTTGGAAACAATATTTGGAATATATATTAAATATATTAAAATAGTTTTATATTATTCGTTCCGGGATATTATAACCCGTGTTCGTTTCTCAACTAATCACTTAGTTTGTTTCAATTGTTTCACATAGGTGCCAAGTCAGCCCACGTGACAACAATTTTCATAATGTCCACGGTTCTTAAAACATCCATTGAGTTAGATAACAATTAACAATCAGTCAGTGTATTATCGGTTACCCTTTCAACAAAATATGTTGTTTTTCCATCTGCACTTCACGCCATGATATGAGTGTATTCCCTAGGTTTAGTAAACCTACCTTCACATGTAAACACTCACTTTTGACATATCCACTGTGCAAGATAACAGTAATTAATCAATCAACGTATTTCCTGTTGATCCTTTGATGGCTGGGAATGATCCGTTGATTTACAAAAAAGTAAAGCAACTGATCATACATCTCTTGCTGGGCTGCCACGTGCATATTGCATAACTCACATTCCACCTCACTTCAAACCTGGATTGAATAATTACCCCAGGTACAAGAAATACCAAATTGGAACCTTTATCGGGTAATCTGAGTGATGCTACAACTAAGTATACATGTTATAAATTCATTAACTGAGCAGAAAGTGAATTACGACAAATACACAAGTGTAGGGTTATACCAGAAAACGTGGATGACAACAAGGGAGTAGTAATTGTATCTTCCACTCAATCTGAAATCCGAAAATGCTTTCACTGCTGGGATACTTTTTTTATTATTAAACTGTAACCATCAGGGGTATTTCCAAATAACGACATCCGATGAGCTTTCGCCGTTATTTGTCTGTTTGTTTAGGCTGAAGAAATTAATTACCATGCGCCCTTTGTCGAAATCTTCATAGATCACGGGTAACCAATCAGTTTTCAAAAATGCGTAAGTTTATTTAGCTGTCCTTTCAGACTTGTAGCCCAGTCTCTTGTCACGCTCGGTTGCGTTAGCGAGCGAATCGACTCACGGCAGCTGGTGGGCCCAAGCGGAAATCCGAAGGTCG
Organism: Haliotis rufescens; assembly: GCF_023055435.1. Classification (NCBI taxonomy): domain Eukaryota; kingdom Metazoa; phylum Mollusca; class Gastropoda; order Lepetellida; family Haliotidae; genus Haliotis; species Haliotis rufescens. The sequence goes on from NW_025963924.1 coordinate 8,302,767, forward strand.
TATTAACTGAAGAATCAACCTTCATTTGAGAAATATCTACTGCTCTCAAAATCAATATTTCTCCCAATATTAAAAATCAGAACTTCTAACCAGAGATTACCCGTTGAAACTGGTCGATGGCTGAACATTCCCAGGGAAAACAGCCAGTGTCCACTCTGTGATTCTATCGCTATGGGAGATGAATTGCATTCCGATGTGAAGTTTTTCACCAACGGCGATATGAACTCTTAAAAAAGCAATATCTTAAGTTTCCAAACATTTAAGAAAATTATGACCACTAACAGTGTAAGAGATCTAACCTCTTACACACAACAGATGCATACTGGACATAGTGTCTTTCAGTTCCATAGCCTGTGCTGGCTGCAAAAATGTCATAGAAGATGAGAAGCATGCATGTCCTTTTATTCTGTCCCCTTTACGACGAAATACGTTTTAGCCTCATCAACAAGTGCAATAGTTTATGGATAGATTTTACTTCCTTAACAGAGCAAGATAAATATATTAGGATTCTATCAACTGATGACCTCACCTTTTACTGTGCCAGAACCTGCCATGACATTTTATTTACCCGGAGGAATATTTTATATCATTGAGTCTTAAACATTGTATTGTATATTAATGTATGTATATTTTAATATTTAGCTTTTGCTAAAAAAAACATTTATTATGTGCCTGTTTACAATGTACCGTCTCTCATAAATCGCTGTGCGATTGGTTGTATACAACTTTAATGTAACTATATTTTTAATTTGTTTTAACAAGAATGTGGTATACAAGTGAGACGTTAATAAAATCTTCTTCTTCTTCTGTGCTGGCTTAACCTTGACTTTTTTAGTCTTCGAATGGTACATCTAGTACAAACACAAGCAAACTTTGCTTATATAAAGAATGTAGCAGTCAGTGGATCTTCCAGTCAGCTGACTTATTGTTGGTAAAATCCGTTTTCTTTAAGCAAATAGGAGGAATGTTAGTAACAAAATATATACGATATACAACGAATGTCTTCATAACTATCACAAAGTCGTTCGACACTGACACCGCAGCAAACCCCGTAGTGGACAGGGTGGGGTGGATGTTCAAAGCGAAACGGACAAACCCGTTTGTTGTCTTATAAATGCTGTGCGGCGCCTTTCATCTTGCCTCCAACCATGCACCAAATAGCAGTAAACGATTATCAGGATGGCCTGGAAATAAACACAATTCTGTCTTGCTGACAAGGCACCAAATCACCTGTCTTGCATTTGTGTTATGTATGTGTGCCAAGTGTATCCACAATTAACTAGAATGCTTCATATCTACAAATATATATACAAAATAGATATTTGCCCGCAGCAAATATTCATTTGCTTAATTGCATCAGTGTGGTTTATCAACACATGTACAATGCTTTATATTTCTTACGCATGGTGGGGCAGACAGAAATTGAACATTAGGATAAAGTCAGCAGGGATAAAAGAGGTCATACAAAAGAACTTTATTTGCTGTTGTGGTCATACATAAATATGTGTAAGTTACATGGGGAGCAGGCTAGATTATTTACAGCTTTCAGCAATAAAGTGCAAATATTATGTTCAATTAAAGAAAACGTTGACAGATCTATAACACACGTTTTGTACTATTAAACAAACTGTGGACTTTTAAGACATTTTCGCTTATTGTAATAACATCTAGGTAACAAATCATGTCTATCTCTGAAATCTACAAGCATAGTTGCTGTCAAACCTAAAAAAACATATTCGGGGCGGTCAGTTTTGACTTGCCAAGTACCTTAAAGTGAGTTTATTCTTAAACTGTCAAAAGCGATTGACCCTTCAATACTAGTATATAGCTGGAAGCTGTCTTTCGGACTGTTATGAGTTATGTTCAAATCAGTTACTGTCATTTAATCCAACGTTCTAACTGTCAACTGTCTCAACAGGACCATAGGTTTAGTTATATATCTCCTCCCTGTCTCTATGTCTTAAGTTGTTAATCGGTAACTGCGGTCCAAATGTATCAACTTATTCATCTATTGTTGCAAACTTGACTGATTTAAAAATATCTTATTGATCATGAACTATTCGGTCAGTCAAGCACCTGTACATGTATCAGAAATGTAAAACCAGCCATGTTTCATGTAGTCCCAAAATCTGGTAATTATTTCTTCGCTTAGTCACTGTGACATATAAACTTACTCACAGACAAAATATTTTTCGCGAAAGTGAAGCACAATTTTATTAAAGTTTTATTAACAATTTCATAAACTATATTATATTAATATTAAAATTCATCATCACTTGCCAAGTTTATGTAAATGTCACCAGTTGGGAGATGTCACAGATAAACAAGGATTCAACCTAAGTTTGATCGTCTTTGACACTGAGGTTTATCCACACTTTGCCAGCAAACTGCAGAGGTTTAACAGTGAGTGAGCATCGTCACTATGTTTATACAAGAAAAGATGTCATGCCAAAAACGCTCACAGTAGTTAGTGAGTAAAATCAACGGAGGATTTTACAAGTATCCGTCACTACCTATGAAAGCTAACATGTGTATAAACTCAGTTCATTGAAATTTAAATAATAAAGGAACTTGCATATATATATATATATAATGGGATCGCCAAACAACTTCATTGTAAATAGACAAATGCACCTGTGACTTGCGTAGCCTTGTGGTGGCCGTACCTTTGCATATCAGGGTTTTAAGTACCGATTTAAACACAGACGAGGTTCCCGTTCCCACATACACAGGAAGGAGCTTTTAACAAAATGTATTGATGTGTGTCATGATTTTAATCTTCAAAATGATTATGTTAAATTGTGTTTTATTCTCGTCAGCCCTATTGTTGTGCATGTTGCTGCCACAACCTGCAAGGCTATTTTAAACATACGGAAAGATATTTGATATACTGTATAGTGTGTTTAACTTTTGTGTGTACATTTACCTTTTATTTATTTGTATTTTAGTAATCTGTATTTGTATATTTTAACGTTTTCGTCTCTCATAACTCCAATAGGAGTGGCTCATTTAAATATTATATATATATATGAGTTATTTATATTTTATTTATATTTTTATGTAATATTTGAGGTGAGACGTAAATAAAATATCTGTCTGTCTGGCTGTCAGGAAATACTGCATGTCCAGCCTCCATCAACACCTCTAGTGACCTTTTCGCGATCCCGAGCCTTGCGCATAACCATTGTCATGACCTGGTTGAGTGACTTCATCCCAACAACGTGAAAGGATTACCCACTGAGAAAGAAAGGATTAAAATCTCCCATAAATCTTATCATAACGTAGCACTCCAACTTCTAAATGCCTCTCAAAGAAGGATTAAAATCCTTAAGACATTCTATCTACATGGTATAGATACTCACAACCTCTGATAATAAACTGTTACGTTTGGTCATCGGGCAAATGTAAAAATCACAAACACTAACGAGATTCTGTCTACATGGTCACACCCGGTGATTGTGAAGATCTCAAATTCTTTCAACAGTCAGACAACACAGCCGTTCATATTCATTTCCAACATCCTCTTAGAATTAGTGTAAAATTGTCCCACACAAAACTTTCTTTTATTAATTCTTTCAAAATACAAATCAGAAAGTGGGGTGTGGGGAAATGGGACATATTTCTACGTGAAATAATAAGACATTAGTAGTGGTGACGGCTATATCATAATTGTACTGTCTAAAGGATAAATTTGGCGAACGAAAAACGTTATATTTGCAATCAAGTGGAATGACTCATGTGGGCAAAATGAATATGTTCGCAATCCACAAACAATCATTTTATTAATGGCAAACATTTACCAACCCGCGACAATCGTGTCAACACGGTGGTTCCCCTAGCAATAAACTCGCATCTAAATTCACTACTGTTCTACTGTCGGCTAGCCACAATGGCTAGACTGGACCCTCGTGGAATGGTTCATGCCATAAAAGTCTAGCAATCGAACACTAATTGAGACGGCCGACCTTGTATTTATGGTCTGGTGAACACAGCTCAATGGCCGCTCATTAACTCAAAATTCACATCTCACTGTTTTGTTTAATCTCACTATTTATTTGATAAATTTGTCATCTACAACTGGAACCCGGTCCCGTGTTACACGCGTGACACACGCGTGTGCAACGAGTGACCCACGCGTGCTAAACGGGTTGCACACGCGCTGCACACCCGTTGCACACCCGTGTCCAACGGGTGCTCAACCCGTGTGCAACCCGTTGAGCACCCGTGTCACATGCGTGCTACACGCGTTCTCAACGCGTGTTAGGGGAATGAACTTCTAGGCAATAGTGTACGTACACACACATACACACACGCACACACACATACGCACACACGTACATACACACATACTCACCAAACGTACGTACATACACGCATACACACACACACACACACACATATACACACACATACTAGTCGCTTCTTAAGTGCAATAATCTGTAACCCTACGTTAAACCCCTCACGCACACACACACAAACACGCACGCACATTTCTACACACAAACACACACGTACACACACAGGCACACACACACACGCACGCACACATATACACACACGCGTACACACACGTACACACACACACGCACGCACATATACACACACACGTACACACACACGTACGTACACACATACACACACACGTACGTACACACACGCATACACACACACAAACACGCACGCACACATACACACACGCACACACACACGTACACACACACACGTACACACACATACACACGTACACACACATATACACACGCGTACATACGTACGTACACACACATACACACACATATACACACACGCGTACACACACACGTACGTACACACACATACACACACGCAAACACATATACACACACACGTACACGCACACACACACATACACACACACACGTACGTACACACATATACACACACACGTACGTACACACAAGCATACACACACACACACACACACACACACACACACACACACATATATACACACACATACTAGTCGCTTCTTAAGTGCAATAATCTGTAACGCTTTGTTAAACCCCTCTGTGACATCAATTGACACATGACACTAATTACAATGTCTCGACATTGGCTGGAAACTGGCGCCAAACCTTGAACTTAAGGTCCTCTTTAACGAGTTCACACCAGGCCTCATATGCTTGGTTATCCACAGACATTTGTCTGAACCAGACCCTTAACCTTTCTCCTGATTGATCATCAAAAGTAGCACTGTAGAAATACTTGCATTCCACGTCCACACTGCGAGCCTTTGTCAATTATAGGATCACTACCTTTTACCGATAAGTAGAACATTACGTGAATGTCATTTTCACGTTTAAGGAAATGTAAAGGGTGTTTAATAAATAAAAAAATGTTAACGCCAGAAAATATCTCGAAAATATCTGCCGAAACAAAATCTAATTTGTGATGAAAATCATTATATTATGAATGGATCATTTAAAATTAGTGATGACATAGGTGTGCGCGAAATGGTTATTAGTAAGCTTCACCTCACACAAGTGTTATTAATATATATATATATATATATATATTAATAACACTTGTATATATATATGACGGCGGTCTGTAAATAATCGAGGTTTGACCAGACAATCCAGTCATTGACACCATCCGCTATAGGGATACGACCAAGTCAGCGAGTCTGACCACCCGATCCCGTTAGTCGCCTCTTACGACAAGAATAGTCGTCTGTTACGGCAAGCATGGGTTGCTGAAAACCTATTCTACCCCGAATCTCCACGGGTCAGATGCTCACGATAAAGTCGGAATCGTACAATCGACTGAATATTAAAACCGTTTTTGTCGCTTTTATTATTATGTAAGTATGTGTAAATCTGTAGTGAAAACATACCATTCTTTACAAGAACTAACATCATATCTGTCTTGCGAACAATCTTGAAGTGATTTAAAACAAGAAGGTTTCATTTGACTGTTAACAAAGACGTTGTGAAAGAAGTTTTTACATACTAATCAATGGGAATCTTGATAATGATCTCGTCTTATGTGACCGACTTTCTACATATCGTGCTGTCTGATTACTGACTCAGGTCTTACTGAGTGGAAGAAAAAGCAGTTTCCACTGCATCAACAAACAGGATCAAATTAATAAGGAGAGGACAAACCAGGGAGGGACAAACATGTAAGGGACTGACATATCGCAATTCCAATCACAGCCCCGCCACCCCCCACATAAACATACTTCCCCACCATTCCGGCCCACAACTACACCCCTTACCCCTACCGTCCCCAACCACCCACCACTCCTGCCCATGAACCACCCCTTTCCCTCCACCATCTCCAGCCATCCACTTCACTCACCCCCACAACTACGCCCAGCGGCAGCTACCTAGAAAAAACCCTTTCTCTTCCCCTTCTCCCACCCGCCCAACTTCCCCGACCCACAACCATCCAAATTTCCACCACCGTCCCCAGCCACCAACCTCCCCTGAACCAATCCCAAGCGTCTTCACTGCCCAAATGCACGACGACGAGGCAAGGGCTGATCGCAAACCCACGATGCATTAACCCTGCATTATGTCATCACGTTCAAACTGCAGAAGGACTCGAGAGGCTTCTCAAATAAAGCGATCCGATAGTAATATGTTTCGCCTGCATAAACACACAGACTAGGGCCGCATCAGATCGATCACTGTTCTCCTAAATTGTCAACAACATGACATGAGTGTAGTGTTTTCCCATAAGCATGTGGGCATGCGCTGCATGAGGTATTCACATTAAACGCCTCACGATGTTGGCGTAACACATTGTGAACTGTCTGTCAACTTTCGTTTGTACATTTACCTAAATTGTGAATTGATATGTTATGAATAATACAGTTTATCTCACTATTATTATAAAGCCTTTAGTGTCAATAGAACCCACTTTATAGCTTGCCTGGGTATGCGTGTAAAAGCGGTATCTCAACACGTTAACCCGGGCCAAGTCCTAACGGCGCAATCAACGTTATCGTGACATCTAGTATATCTAGTTTGTTTGTTTGTTTGTTGTTTAACGCCACACTCAGCAATATTCCAGCTATATGACGGCGGTCTGTAAATAATCGAGTCTGGACCAGAAAATCCAGTGATTGACATCATGAGCATCGATCCGCGCAATTTGGATACGATGACCCGCATCAACGAAGTCAGCGAGCCCAACCACCCGAACAAAAAGATATTCAAGCGATCAGCTAACTTGATCGAAGTGATGTACATCTTGACAAATACGTCGCACTAAAACAACGAGAAGACGAAGTAATCTATTTCCCCCGCCCATTGTCTGATCTTAAAGACAATGATTTATGTTCTATCGAATGTGACAATGTAAATTATCAGTTTGTCCACCTGCTTGTGGAAGAGGTGAGGGAAAGGGGTATCGTTACTGCATAACATCTCCATAAAACTTTGTACAGATATATTTCGAAAGACTGTAATGATCAACAAAGGTGATAATCATTTTCCAGTACGTGAAGGCTAAGAATATTTTGATATCCTTGAGCACTGCACAATTCACTCATTTAGATAACATGAATTGTATTATAGATCGTTGTTATGCAGGCTGGTATTGTTGCAGCCCTACCCTTTATGGGACGTCACCAGAGTAAGGTCCACGGTACAGATAAGGTACAAAGTTGTGAGTATGCTGACCCCTCATCTACTATGAATCCTGTTATAGCTTATTTGTTGCAGTGTCTACTGGTGTGCCATTTTATTAAAATAACTGAATAAAACACAATTTTAAAATCTTTCGAGAACAAAGACCTTAGACTGGTATTGCAGAGAATTTCATGGAGAAGTACACATGAGAACTGGGGTACAACTGTGAAGATTAATTTGTTTCCATTAAAGTCTTACTTTTTAAAATTTATATAAAAACAAAATAATTTGCGGAATGATAAATAGCAAAAGGCACATCTACACCATATGGTGAATGTGTTTACCAAGTTTCTTGAACATATCTCTAAAATAATTTGCCAGTTCTGCTCCGGAAAAGAAACCACTCCTTTCATTCAGTTCAGGGACTGAGTCCAACCTTACAAAATTAATATAAAATATATTAAACATGCAGGGGATACCTAAACAGGACAAGGCACATTAACACCATATGGCGGATATGTGTACCTAGTTTTGTAAAGTTATCTCTTATCGTTTCCGAGATACGTGAAGGGCGAAACCCGTTTCTTTTTCCCCCGCCAAATTCAATGGGGCGGGGCATAATAAAGAAGATTACACCCGGAAGTCAGTGCTGTCGTCATTTACTCTGGTTCCAGTGAAATAAAAAATAATCTGTTCCCGAAAAATCTTGAAAATAATTTGTCTCTTTTTTCTTTTATAGAAAGACAATGTATGTCTTTAAACGTTGGCTAAAAAATAATCTGTCTCAAACAAAAAATCCAATCCGCCAGAACATTTAAACGGTTGCGCTCAAGTACATCGTGTGCAGATCGGACCTATCCATATTACAGCATTCGTGTTTCCTCAATTGAAAGTCATCTAAATTGAAATCTCGTGTTTGCCAGCTGAGCCAGGTAAATGTGCCAGCACCTGCGATGCACCTTCTCTTGGTCATGTTCCGCAAAGTTAAATGTTGACGTCTGGGAGTTACACAAGCTACCCCACGATTTCTTGTGGACCTGATCATTTGGATGGCTTGCTCCACTTCCGGAAACAATAAAAGGAATATCTTCAAGTGCATCCATATGATCTTGTTAGTTTCATCATGCTCAACTTCAGAGGAAGCGTACACACACACACACACACACACACACACGAACGCACGCACAGCTCTTTTCTGATTTAAACCTGTTTCTTCGGATTGACATAATCACGAACTGTAACTTATTGTTCAGGTATATCGATGATCTTGTATCGTTGAATAATTTTCAAATAACTGCATTACCCATTTGAAGTAGAAATAAAAGAGTGAAACCGCCTCATCTCTTTCATATTATATTCAGACCTATAAGTGATCATTCAGAGTAACACTAAACTGTCTTCGAGTCCATGTGACTCCCAAGAGGGATGGCTCTAACAGTCAACTTTACCTTCATGTTGAGCAATATTACAGCAGCTCCAGCCTTTGGTGCCTTTATTTTACACTTGATGTACAATGGTACAGGCTCTTTGTACGAAGATTTTATAAAACTCTTGCCCAAAAGGTGTTTGATGAGGTTACGTAATTCAAGGCTTTGTTATTGAGCATAAAATGTTTTATGGCGGACATTTACAACTTTGATGCCAAACTGATGTCCGTTGCAAATACGACCGCCTCCGTGGCCTAGTGGTAGAGCGTCCGCCCGGAGAGCGGAAGGTCCGGGGTTCGATCCCCGGTTGCGTCATACCAAAAGACGTTAAAAGATGGTACTTGCTGTTACCCTGTCTGGCGCTCGGCATTAAGGGGCTAAAACAAGGACTGGTCGGCTCTGAGTCAGTATACTGTGTCTGCGTGGGGTATTCATATTAAATTCCCAATTTGGACTTTTATTATGTTCCCGTGTTTGTTCATATGAAGATTTGAATTGCCTTTGCGTGTGTTTTCGACGGATCCGACTGATGGGGCAGGATACGCACATCTTTTCGCGAACACCCGGTATCATCGCTATTTGATAGAGATTCATAAACTCATACAATCAATTTGAACATTTGAACCCGAAACCAAATGTAAATAACAAATAACACGCGCACAAATGAAAGCACAAATTAATGGGGGGCACAGCTGGCCCAGTCCTCTAAGGTGCCTCGATTCGCTGTGCAGATTTGCGGCCCTTGGCACGCCAGAAATCTGGGTTCGAATCCCAATTCGCCCCCATTATGTTTCTAGGTTTGTCAGCACTATACCCGTGCTCGTGGGTTTCACCAAAGTGGTAAACGTCTGAGACCTGCATCACTTCGGGCTTTCCTCCCACATTAAACTGACACGCCGTGGTATAACTGGAATACTGTTAAAAACGGCGTTAAACCCAACTCACTCACTCACAAATTAATGTTTAATTAGAAGCGACAAAACCCCGTTCCATAATCATTAGAAATCTCTACACCAGAGCTCACTCTAACATTCCGACTGTATCATTAGCATGTGTTAATGAATCACGATCAAATAGTGACGAAACTAAATCAGTTGAAAGAAATTGGCTACTTGGTGGTTATTGAACAATATCAAGTAACTATATTTTAGGTCACTCAAAAAGAAACAACCTTTTATTGACTTTAATAAGGCGTTTGACAATTTAGGAATTAAACTATAATATAACGCTACAATATAAATGGTAAATCAGGTGAATGATGGAGGAGTAAGCGGACACTCTAAAAGGTTGTGTTTCTCATAATAAAGAAGCTGACAACCATAAATTCTCTCTCTCGACTGACTTCTGAATGCCATTCAAAGACTTGATACGTTTTAATGTGATTGTTAATATTGCATTTGTACAATGGTATTATGTGTATCTATTGATGCATGATATTGTTTGGTCTGCTTCCCTTGCTGTATTGGAGAACGACAAAGAGAAAATTTGTCACCCTTACATTTTTCTCTATTTTCAAATGATCCAGAAGATTATCTGTCGAAAAAGGTGTGCAGGTGTAAGATCTATGGACAATGAAATCCCCATAAATGCACACAGTAAATTTATGTTACTTTTATATGAAAATGGCATTGTACTTATGCCTGTCAATGCGACAGAGCTGCAGTTTACTCTCGATAGCTTCGAGGAATAGTGTTCCTGTCATAAACCCAGTTAAACCAAAGGTACTTATTTCTAAACGCGCCAAGAAGTATTATAAACGTTATTTAAAGTATGTGATAAAATGGTATATATTGTTGACAGAACACCTTAAATAGTTTGAACATACTAATCCCCACCTCTAGTAAATACCAGACCATAGGTGTCAAAAGATGCTAAACGTACAATCACCATCCTTCAGTAAATACTTTACCATTTCATAACACATGTACATCTGTCATACCAATAACCACCGCCTCTAGTTATTATCTTGTCACATATCCGTATGCTTAGACATACGTTTAATCATCACCTTCAGCAAATACGTGTAACTTTGGTGTCAGAACATAATCATATGTTTTAACATAATTATTAACACCACGTCTAATAAATACTTAACCATTCGCTTCAGAGTATATAGGTTTAAACATACTGCTGATATTCTTTGTTCGAAATGCGTCCCCGTTCACCCAGCAGTGTGTGTGTGTGTGTAGGGGGGCACGGGTGGCCCAGTTGTCTAAGGCGCCACAATTCGATGTGCAGTTTGCGTCCCTTGGGCACGTCAGAAACCTATGATTGTGGGTTCGAATATCCCGGTTCGCCTCGATTATGTTTCTAGGTTTGTCAGCACCATACCCGTGCTCGTGGGTTTCACCGAAGTGGTAAACGTCTGAGACCTGCATCAGTTCGGGCTTTCCTCCCACATTAAGCTGACACGCCGCGATATAACTGGAAAACTGTTAAAAGCGGCGTTAATCCCAACTCTCTCACTCACCCAGCAGTGAATTGGTTAAAGTTAGGATGAGATGACAATGTGCTTGTTAACTTTCTCGCGCCTCACAGGCAGCTTGGGTTAAGCCTTCTCAGGGAGCTGAGAGTGATTGTTGAGTGCACACTGATCCATTGATCAGTAATAATAGTGCCTTGTGCATGCCTACGCGTGGTGTGGAAATATGCGCAATATAAATGGCCAATTATTATTTATTATTAATCACCACCTCCAGCTATGACTTTAATCACCGCTATTCCTCTTGGAAATGGCGGGCAAGACGTCTTTATGGTATCGACCTGCTTCGTCTAATTTTAAAAACAGATTAACAGTACCAGTAAACAGTAATTAGACAACCCAGGCGTTGTCAGTGATGAGTGACGTTGCTGGTTAGACAAAGTAAGAATGTTGATTTACCCCCGTAAAAAAATAAAACGAAAAGACATTTTTATTGCATCCTTTGTTTATCTATCGCTCTAACACAGAGACCTTCATTATTCACGACAAGCGTAAGATTAAAGCCGAGCATACTATCCTAGAAGATGTGCAACTGTATAAGTGTAGTCCAAAGTTTCTCCTTCTCGTGTCCAAGAACCTGATTCCATTAATCTCTGTCTTGTCAATCTATCTTAGTTAACTTACATTTCTTAATTGAAAAAAAAACCCTTATTTTTTTTATATCCCATTACTGAGAACTTGAATAAATACACTCTATATTTATCTCTATACCTGTCCCAATCCAAACATCCCTTTACCCATTGATAGTCTCTCCCAAACATATTTACGGGTCAGTGAATACACGGATTACACTGAGCCGTGGAGAAACCACTCAAGCCTGGTCAGACAACCCAGACATGGCCAAGCTCTTAAAAATAGACGACCCGGGTTGTAATCGTCTTGAGTGAGTGAGTGAGTGAGTATGGTTTTACGCCGCTTTTTGCAATATTGCAGCAATATCACGGCGGGGGACACCAGAAAAGGGCTTCACACATTGTACCCATGTCGGGAATCGAACCCGGGTCTTCGGCGTGACGAGCGAACGCTTTAACCACTAGGCTACCTGACCGCCCGTAATCGTCTTGAGTCTCGGTATACCATTACAATAATATACTTGCCTAGCGTCTGCAGCATCGCATTGTGGTTTTACTTACCCAGGTGACAACACTTGTAAGTATACAGGTGCACTCAGTCACCCCGGTAAGTACAAGTACTGTGCTAGACATCTCGACGAACACTAATGACCAAAACGTCAGATAGGATACGCTGGACAAACAATTTCCTGTTTATGACTAGCGTCATGGTTGTGACGCCAGACAATGATTGCACCCAGACGCCAAGGAGGACGTTCAAGTCTCTGATAAGTCTAATTTCCTTCTTGTGTCCTGTACTTAAACACGCCAAGCTCGACGACTCATTTGTCACTTACAAGACGGGAGAGGTCAATAATTGCTACCAAACACAGATATGGGACTACATCTATATTGGAGGGCCATAGATACGTCTGCTGGATTGATAGAGGCAATCGGCACTGGTAACTATAAACTGGCATTAATCCGACCCTGTTAATCCAGACACGTCTGAATCCTGGATCATGTTGCAGATCCGATTGATCTGGTATGCGAAATCATGACTCGGAATTTTAGTGGAAGACAACAATCATACAACATCTCCATTAAAGCAGAATCGATTGACGATTCCAACTTAACCATTAGCATGTGCTTATGGATCACTATCGAATAGTGATGATACCAGATGTTCCAAAGGTGATACCAAAGGTGGAAGCACCCTACGCCACCGTGGCCACCCGTCACGCTGATGACACACCGATGACACACATGCAGAGTCAACCGTTAGCTCACATGCAAAGTGGGGGCACGGGTGGCCCAGTCGTCTAAGGCGCCACAATTCGCTGTGCAGAGTTGTGTCCCTTGGGCACGCCAGAAACCTATGATTGTGGGTTCGAATCCCGGTTCGCCCCGATTATGTTTCTAGGTTTGTCAGCACCATACCCGTGCTCGTGGGTTTCATCGAAGTGGTTAACATCTGAGACCTGCATCACTTCGGACTTTCCTGCCACGCGATATAACTGGAATATTGTTAAAAGCGGCGTTAAACCCAACTCACTCACTCACTCACATGCAGAGTCAAGCGTTTGCCTGAAAAGATACGGGAACATAAACCTACAGTTCTGTTAAATTGCACGAATAGGTTGTTAGTATGAATCTTGTTAATGCGATGTTGCTGTAAATATATATCGCATAGTTGTGATGGTCATTGTGTGTGAGGGTTTTTCTGCATGGATCAGTACAAGAGATTTCTGGCATTATCTCTAATGTAATGCAACACGAACATAGTCACTATCGAAAACACAGGAAGGATTAAACACCATTGAAAACACAGAGAGGATTAATGTGAATGTTTTGAAACATACCTTTTTTTATTTTAGTTACGTTTTGAAATCAGTTGGTTGTTAATACAGTGTGTCATCAAAGTCGTCAGTCGATGAGGGGCCGTGGGGTAGCCAAGGCCCCGCGATTCACTGTGCAGAATTGCGTCCCTTTGGTACGCCAGAAACCTATGATTGTGGGTTCGAATCCCGGTTCGCCTCGATTATGTTTCTTGGTTTGACAGCACCAAACCCGTGCTCGTGGGTTTTGCTGAAGTGGTAAACGTCTGAGACCTCAATCACTTGGCTTTCCTCCAACATTAAACTGACACGCCGTGATATAACTGCAATACTGTAAAAAAGCGGCTTCAAACCCAACTCAGTCACTCTTGTAATGACAGATGATACAAAATATGTAGAAACATACACACACTATCTTTTGCAATCAGGTCTGGGTTCAACAAACCTCCAAATATTTTGAAATTGTACTGACTTTCTAGCCTGTCCGCTCGGAAATCCACTGTACTTGATAGAAACGACAGTTGCAACTCACAACGGTTTGGGCAGTACAAGTGTCCCCCTACAGAGATAGTGTACCCATTTTCGGAATCGAACCTGGGCATACAGCGTTACGAGCAAACCCTTTAACCACTTGGCTACCCAACCGCCACTCAACAATAAGAAGAAACATGACACTGTAACAATACGAACTCTAGCGTCGAATAACGGTAATTTGTATCTCAAACGAAAAGCTTTATAAAGATTATAATATATAACCAGAGATTCTATTTGATAAGTAATCTGATTTACCACTCTGAAGTACACAATCCTGTTTCCGCTAGACATCACCGCTACACGTGAAGCTGAACGTGAATAGACATGAGTGAATTTGTAATACCAGCTCCTAAATTATTGTTATTGTCAACATCAAAAATATGTTGGATCTCAGTTGGGATCTTGTGAATTATACACAGCTGAGCGATATAGTTTTGAATAGCCCTGAATGATGTGCCTGGTAATGGATGGCGGGCATGAGGTACATACCTAAAATACAAAAAGCTGTTCTCACAATTGACGTCTTTGATATCTTAATTAAGTTGAGTACACAGTGAGCTCAAAGCATCGGGCGGGTATTTCTGTGTCAATGATGAATGGATGAAAGATTGGATGTCCGACTGATGATGAATGATCCACATGATATAGTGCTCGATCAATGTTTCGTACAAAAAACGATGTATTTTAGATCATGTTATTTACAAAATTTCGGAGTTGGAAACTTCAAGGGTTTTCACAAGGACGAATTTGTTTACTCAAATTTAATGTTTTTTGTCAGGGACCGACCATTTATTGTTTCCATAAAAACAAAATTGTGCCAGGTTTTAAAAAATATGCCGTTGTTCGCTGGAGACGCTTGTCTCTTGATATAAGTGTAGTTTAAAAGCGAAATGTTCATGCTCCTACTTCCAGAGAAGAAATTGTATGATCGAAAACATTAAATTACAGGTCCCTAGTTCTACATTAGCAATGACATAATGTGATATTTAAATTTACCATACCAAGAAGTAATTTGTTTAACTTGTTACTTGAGATACCACTCACTGAGTAATGAGTGAGTGAGTGAGTGAGTGAGTGAGTGAGTGAGTGAGTGAGTGAGTGAGTGAGTGAGTGAGTGAGTTGGGTTTTTACGCCGCTTTTAACATTATTCCAGTTATATCAAGGCGTGTCAGCCTAATGTGGGAGGAAAGCCCGATGCAGGTCTCAGACGTTTACCACTTTGGTGGTACTGGATTGATTGGGTGAGTGGTTGAATTGACTAGTATTTCAGTTGTATCACGGCGTGTCAGCATTATATGGAAGACCAAAGTGACTGAAACTTTGGTGAGACCACCAAAGATCATAATCGGGCGTATCAAGGATTCGAACGATCTTTGTATCCTGTACGACTTAGGGAAGCAGCTCTACACAGAGACTTCGCGAACCTGAGACCACACAGCCGTCAGTGAATTCCAATGCATTCGAGACATCTGTTTTTGTTTGTTTTTGTGTTATGAAACGCCGCAATATTCCAACTGTATGTAAATATAATTAAGTCTGAACCAAACACACCAACTTATTTTATACATATTATAAGCAACGTCCCAACCCCGTCCATCATCGCCTCCCCATTGAGGTTGGACGATGAAACTGAACCCCACCAATAGAAAGCAACTGCAATTCATATCCCCTTCATGAAATAGCAAATGAATATCATACCGTCTTAGATTCTACCCATTTAAATAACCACAGGCTAAAGTGTACATATCAAGTCAGTATGGCGACAAGCCAAATATAATAATAACAATAATAATCATCATCACCATTTGTTCAAAAGAAAAGCCAGCATTTAAGAAAGCTTAGTGTTATCTGTTCAATTATAATGAAAGCCAAAAGTGAGTTTGGTTTAACGCCGCTTTTAACAGTATTCCAGCTATATCGCGGCGTGTCAGCTTAATGTGGGAGGAAAGCCCGAAGTCGTACAGGTCTCAGACGTTTACCACTTCGGAGAAACCCACGAGTACGAGTATGGTGCTGACAAACCTAGAAACATAATCGGGGCGAACCGGGATTCGAACCCACCACAATCATAGGTTTCTGGCGTGCCCAAGGGACGCAACTCTGCACAACGAATCGCCTGAGACGACTGGGCCATCCGTGCCCCCTGAAAGCCAATAAGCCCTTTGTAAAAACGTAAACTGTTAAACTCTGTCTGTCTGTCTGTCTGTCTGACTGTCTGTCTGACTCTCTCTCTCTCTCTCTCTCTCTCTCTCTCTCTCTCTCTCTCGATGTATATATATGTACGCGCCATCATGTTCTATTCAGTCATGTTGTACTTCATATGCCGTTACACGCGTCCTGAAATGCAATAGATTTCAGTCTGTTCAGTCGGCTGACACGCAATCAATCAATTCTAACCCGGAATCCAACAGGGAAGACATAATCAGTCACGAACAGAGATTATCGTCACTGCATGCCTCAACATTTGTCAGTCACAGCTGCTTCCTGTTTTCATCATGGTTTGCTGGGCTTGGTTTTTTTTATACACGCCACATGTTTTACAATCGCGACGCAAGAATCACCAGAATCAACAAATCAAACAACAGTATAAATAAGTAGGGGTAAAATCGTTTAAATGACAAAAAAAATAGCATTTCTGTTCTTCTGTAATGCATTTGTGAACGACCACCGGTAATGCTGGATCCTGGCTGTAGACGTGTTTACAACGTAACGTTTAACGGGGATGGTTGCAGTATCCCAACGTGTGGAGAACTTGGGATACGTTTGGTAGGAACCAAAATAGATTCAATTTGTCTGGTAGCAGATAAAATCATGTCAATAATGTTTTAAACATGTGATTGGATACTGAGCTATTGCTGTTCAACCGGAGAGCGGCACATTGTATGTTGAAACATAAAGCTGACTCATTAACCCCAAAGTGAGTGAGTTGGGGTTAACGCCGCTTTCAACAGTTTTCCAGTCATATCACGGCGGGTCAGCTTAATGTTGGAGGAAAGCCCGAAGTGATGCAGGTCTCAGACGTTTACCACTTCAGTGAAACCCACGAGCACGGGTATGGTGCTGACAAACCTAGAAACATAATCGGGGCGAACCGGGATTCGAACCCACAATCATTGGTTTCTGGCGTGCCCAAGGGACGCAACTCTGCACAGCGAATCGCGGCGCCTTAGACCACTGGGCCACCCGTGCCCCCTTAACCCCAAAGAGACATATTAATACGTTTTACTATTTTAAGCGGGACAAAAGAATATGATATTTTGTCCAATATCCTTAAAGAAGTGCGAAATAAATAGCTACTTAAAAACACACAAAATGCAGACCATGGGTATTAACCCTTATTTGTCGTATACACTGTTTAAATGTGGAAATGATTAAGATAGCTTGTCTGGCATCTGCAGGTACATTTTTACAGCGCATTCGAAACATACGATGTGCAATTTAAGCTATTAAAACTGTCTTCCAAACAATCAAAGTCTGCCGCACTGAATGAAAAGTTCTCATTCCCAATCATTCTAATCTAATGGAAGCTTGGTGTTACCTTTCCCATAACAAAATTAGATTGTTTCCAAAAATGTGTTACATATTAATAGAGAGAGCCCAAACTCAATATTACCAATTTAATACAAGCAATGTTTGGAAATGGTGGACTCCCACGCATTGACAGTTGGAGTGCATGTACATTAATGTTCTTTCCCAGCTTGGAACGAAAGCCTTTGCGGTTTAATCAGACGCAAAATATTGCGTCTTTAGCGCATACAAATTGAAACTTGGCCACATAAAGTTACTTTGCGAGTCCCGGCAGATGCAGTTAAAACTAATTTAAGTTGTTTGTTGAATGTTACATATAAATGACATTTATATTCTTTACGAACTGTAGTGTCAGTAGTTGATTTACCACAATCTAACAATGACATTCTCATTAATAATACATGTTGAGGTTTTCATGTTCAGTTATTATGACATCATCAATACATTTCCTGGAAATCATGAAGCATACTACATGCAGCCAGTCTCCGACTCCTATGACCACACCTCCAATTATTAGTGAGAGACTCTGGACTCGAAATATAAACAGATGTCCACACTTTAATGTTATAACGGTGACAGGAAATTTTGAAAGACACTGAGACTGTTATGTTCTCTTATATATTGCATTTAATGATCACAAGACAGCACTATCTATTTCTGTTCCAATAAACCGTCATAAATTCTCCCAATAACCTCAAGGAAGAAAACAAAATCAACAGACCGCAAATTGAGTGTACGTTTCAAGGTTTATATGCAATTGGAACTTATCATCATGATTAAACGTGACTCGGAAATAAGGACTACGTGTGGTCTTGCAGTCCCTTTGCTAGCAGACACGCCGAGCATCTGAACACGTCTTCTAATTACTTGATGGAATCGGCTATCGGTTCCAACACGTATGTACTCTGTAATGATACTGCAACGCGGCACCGGCATGTTATTTTCAGTTAGTGGGCAGATTAATCAATACTGAAAGTAAACAGAGAATATTAGCTAGGATTTACACTTCTACTTCTTCCCTCTCTACACCAACATGTCTGACATCACCTCCTTCACACTGATTTACTTTGCAGGATCGAATCGATCACAGGATTACACGTTAATGAATGGAGTGAACGTCTATGTTAAATATCCCTAATATATTGGACTAAATGTATTCCCCTGTGTGGAACTTGTTCAAGATGACCGAGTAGATCCTGTGAGAGACGAAACTAAATATAACATTACTCCACTAGATGGAATGAAAACAACACCTGTGAAAGCAGGCTTTTGAAATAATTATTGAAATATATATAGCTTTTGAAATAAATTATTGAACGAACATTTTTGCCCTATAACAGTCAAGATATTTTGTTTATTGATTAATCGTGAGAGGGGTGATTGGAATAATTATTGCATAGGCACATTTGAAGCATTGTGTGAAGGCTAGGAGGAATTGTATGCAACAGAGATTTGACTGAGTATATATGTTTTGTCACACAATAGTAAGGGTGCAAAAAGAAATGATCCTCTGGTGTATTTTTTTCAAAATGAGGTGCGAGGTCGGTCTTTTCATATATTCTTTTATTATATACTTCAGTGTGAAAGACTGAGTTTTCTGAAGTTGAGAAAAGTGATATTTTCATTGCAGTTAGCATAACACTTGATATTTCACTGCAGTGAATATAACACTTTGACGGAACTATTGTCATACAAGAGTTTCCTCGCCTCAAATTGTCTCCCTTTATCGTAAGTGTCTAGCCCGTACACAAACTGTTGACGTCCTTTTTAAGTTAGTTTTACACTGATAAGGCAAAATAATGACTGATGATCATTTATGGAGTTAACATCTTTTCTTGTCGTTTGCTATTCCCTCGAAAATGTCACGTCGTAAACTGTAAATTTCTCATTTAACTCGTCAATAGAGACTGTTCGTTTCGCAAAGCGTCATTTTTGTTACTTGAACAGCGTGTATTCCTTCGCTTCCAACAGCGGTTTCGTAGCTTTCAAGAATATTATTTTTAATTTGATTTCTATGTAATTATATAAAATTGGAAGATAAATAATTTTCGTGACCCTAAATATTTTTGGAGACATATTTTTTAAAGATTTTGCAAACTCGGAACTACTTTTTAAGTCGCAATTAAAAGAGGTGATGGAGGTAGGAGAGTTTACGTTTCAATGTTTTGCATTTGTAATGAAACAAAAAGAAATTCCGGCAGAAAACAAAACAAAAAGTATATAATAAATAGGATATTGCATGTGTCGAATGGGGAAAGGAGATATTTATTGAAAACGAATGAGATGAGGGAGGAACACTTTTTATTGTTTTATGACCAAGAATGCCAATAAACACAAATGTTTTTTTTAATACGATGTCTTGTCAAGTATGTCATTTAATGAATAATAGAGCATGCTTTGGGATTCGTTAGGAAGCGAGTGAGTGTTGGAGTAATATTACGAGCAGAAGACTAGTACTCATTGTCCATTTTATTACAAGCAGACTCACTCTCTCTCTCTCTCTAACTACCCCCCCCCCCCCCTCTCTCTCTCTCTCTCTCTCTCTCTCTAACTCTCTCAATCGTCTTCAACCTACCCTGCATCCTCAACATCCCCTTCATTCTCAACAATCCTCTCATCCCGAATATACATATACACATCTCTCATCTGATCCGCTGGTAAATTCAGATTCCTGTGCATCCTGTTAGTTTGCAATACCGTCTAATTGGTGAGAGAATTGTCGGTCAGCCAATGCAATACAGTTGTATACCTAAAATGAATATTGATCAAAGAATTGAATGAAATTATATTTTTATTCACATAACAATCAACAAGCTGATACAAAGTAGTCGACGAACACTACAAAACAATAAAATAAATCTATATCAAGATAAACAATTAATCAAACATTATATTCGTATATGAATCATGTAAGACCATATGTAAACATACGAACATTGACAGAGGCAATTAGGCTTGAGTTACCTGTGTTACTTATCAATTAGTATTCATCGAAGTCCTTGTTAGTCTGCAAATTCCAATCGATGATCTTCAAGCTTCCGGCAATGGCTTATTTGATGACAATACAACGCGACAACACATAATGGAACCTGTTCCACTAATTATCGTCGAGATATGACGGTATATGGGAAGTATTGGATTGCGAGAGTACTTGGGATAACATTCAATGTTGTTGTTTTTTAACCTCGCCCATTACCCTGCTACTTTAAAGGAAGCTATCAACCGATACTTGAAGACTCGACGCCCTAGAGTAACTTGTGACTTTAATACGTCACGAAGGAACTTATTACCGCACAGGAAACAAGCCAATTCACCATAAATACAGGACATATAAGTTCATTTAACTCGCAAAGAAACTCTCATTTGCCTAAAAAGCCTCCCTGAAACGGATCGTTTTGACCCATTTCGAAATTAGCACATACATGTAGGCTTCGTTTGGGGGTTTTGGGGTAGCAGCGCTTACAATGAGTGGTCAATGGCTACCTATTACATATGTATAACAACCGTAGGTCCAATATCGCTTTGTGGAATGATACCTTTCATAAAGCGCCTTACGCTACGACAAGCATGACTCTAAATAAGGCATTTAAGACAGGAGTAGCGCAGAACTTACCACTGACAGATTACCATCGCGTTGCCAAGAGTATAATGTTAAACATACAATTCTATTCTATTATCTAAAAGATTCATTATCCTACGTAATTTGCTGCTTACATTTGGTGAAACATCATTACTTCAACGCATAAACGTTTCATTACTTAAGAAGAGTCGGTAAACTTGGGGAAGAGAATTTATTAAGTGTTGGCTTCCATTGTCTATTGCGAATCATCTATCAGCGCCAATTATCTGTTGGCTTCCCTTGTTAAGTTTCCAGCTTTGTTATCTTATTACTTTGGTTGGTCTTACCTGTACACATGTGAGACCTCTGCCTCATAGCATTCATTCATCCGATAGAGGAGTAAGTACATACTCCGAAAAGTTGTGTTCCTCAAAATGAAGAAGTTGACATCCATAAATTCTCTTCCTTATGTGTGTCATTTCTAAATGCCTTTCAAAGACTTGGGTCGGTATACGTCTCTAAGTGTGGCATCAATGTCAAACTACGGCATTGGGCTAGCTATAACACATTATATACAGCATTTGTCTTGACTGGTACAAGCACGCTACCACAAACACTTACATGTGCATGCACGTCGCTAAGTGTATAGTAGGGCAATACTCTTGAACGCGACTTTTAAACCCATTTCACCGTGATCTCACGTCATAGTAAAGGTATCTCATCACGTTTTATTGCATTTAAAATGTCAGTATTCTACCTATTTCATACAAGGAGATTTGATTTGCGCTTCGAGTAAACGAGGTTTCCCTATGTAACAGACAGTGAGTGTGTGAGTTTTAGCAATATTCCAAATACATTTCGGAGGCCCTGAATAAACAAGTGAGGTCAAGTCAACAACGTGACTGAAAGCGTAAACGGTGTGGATTATCCACGCAATCGGGGATTGATGATACGGAATCGGGGTGCGATGAATGACAAGACACAATTGGGATACGGGGAATGACAAGACACAATTGGGATACGGGGAATGACAAGACACAATTGGGATACGATGACATGCAATGGGGGGATGGTGACACGCAATCACACGCAATCGGCGAATAATGACACGCAATCGGGGAATGACAAGACACAATTGGGATACGATGGTATGCAATGGGGGATGGTGACACGCAATCGGGGAATGGTAACACACAATTGGGATACGATGATATGCAATGGGGGATGGTGACACGCAATCGGGGAATGGTAACACACAATTGGGATACGATGATATGCAATGGGGGATGGTGACACGCAATCGGGGAATGGTAACACACAATTGGGATACGATGATATGCAATGGGGGATGGTGACACGCAATCGGGGAATGGTAACACACAATTGGGATACGAAGACATGCAATGGGGGATTGTGACACGCAATCGGGGAATGATGACACACAATCGGGGAATGGTAACACAATTGAGATACGATGACATGCAATGGGGAATGATGACACACAATCGGGTTACGATCACACGCAATCGGGGTACTGTGATACACAATCTATTCTATTCTAATCTGGAGCAACTAAGGGTAATATTACTTGGCAGATATGACATCTTAGACATCATTCACAGAGGTGCTACAAGACACTAACAAGAGCACCAAAAAGCCCCATTCGAAAACATATAGCACTGGGTTTATCGTTTAGTAAGACCTTACACAACATGGCATGGTGCAGTATACAGAAATACAGAGGACGTTTAAAAGCCTGTTGGTAAGGATGTCTGCTGTTGTAATTTTGTGTTCACTGCGCCACCATATATATTTTACTATCTGTCAGCATTACTTGCAGTACTTAACATGTTATGACCAAATGTCAGGAATTTGACAGATGTTATTTGTATTATTTTAAACACTTTTCCATATCTCAGACAGACTGTCTTTGTGTCGTTGGTTTACATTGGCGTGAACAGATTACATCAGTGTCCACTGTCCTGTACTTACAACAGATAAAGGTCTTTACAATACTGTAAATACGCCTGTGTGAACAATTGTTTCAATCTCCATGTATAGACAAACGATCAACAGCTTCACAATTGTTTCCATTGTCCTGCATTGACAAACGATCAATAGCTTCACAATTGTTTCCATCTCCCTGTATAGACAAACGATCAACAGCTTCACAATTGTTTCCATTGTCCTGCATTGACAAACGATCAATAGCTTAACAATTGTTTCCATCCTCTTGTTTGGACAAACGATTACAGCTGTTTCCATCTTTCCGTAGGGATACAAGATTAACAGCTTCACAATTGTTTCCATCGTCCTGCATGGACAAACGTTCAATAGTTTTACAATTGTTTCCATACTCCTGTAGGGACACAAGATAAACAGCTTCACAATTGTTTCCATCGTCCTGCATGGACAAACAATTACAGCTGTTTCCATCTTTCCGTAGGGATACAAGATTAACAGCTTCACAATTGTTTCCATCGTCCTCCATGGAAAAACGTTCAATAGTTTTACAATTGTTTCCATACTCCTGTATGGACAAACGATCACAGCTGTTACCATCTTTCTGTAGGGACACAAGATTAACAGCTTCACAATTGTTTCCATCCTCCTGCATGGACAAATGGTGACCATATGTCGATATTAGACAAATACGAAACATGTCACACTATCGTGTTCTCTTTGCTAATCCTTTGGTAAAATGTTTATATCTACAAGTCACAATATTTCCAAAGAATGTTCTGCACATATGTCACTGTGATTAATTGATGAACCCCCATATTATAGAGCCTGCACATACGTTTTATATCCTCCAAACACTTACGTGCCAACACATCAGATATATATTCTTGATATACCCATTCGCTTGTTCAAAGCTGGTGTCAGAACTCAAAGTGAATTAATCCATGAATCGTTGCTTTTCTTTTCCTTTTTACCCTTTTTACATTTACGTTTGGTAGTTAAAAGTTGGCATTCCACGATGCAAGAAATAATTACTTTTGATGTTGTTGGCCCAGGAAGCTTTCCTTATATCACTATTCCTGTCAAAGGATGACTGAACTTAAGTCATGCTCATAGATGTGTTTCATCTCACTCGTCCGTCGCTAGACACATGAAATCCAACGAATCGTGAAAGTTCATTGACGTTTAGTCATCATCGCACATACTTCAGAACAGTTTGACAACATGGTTCGTGGTTGAGTAGTAGTTGTGTTGCTTCTCAGTTGTCTTGGGAGTCAAGTTGACTCGCCCATAGTGAAACGTTAACACGATGTTTAGTCATCATCACACATCCTTCTGAACAGCTTGACACCATTCTTCCTGAAGTTCTTACTTGTGATACTATAGACGAGGAAGTCAACGGCGAAGTTGATGAAGTAAGGAAACTGGCAGATCTGTTGTGCGAGGACGGTCGTGTGGTCATACATCCAGTGGTCTTTCATGACCAACACTCTCACAAGCAGGTACATTCTGATGGCGTGGCTGGGAAGATAGAGAACGACGAAAATACTGGACACAATTATAAGCATTTTCGTTGACCGTACTTGGGCCTGTGTCAGAACCCCTGGCTCCGACTGATGCATGCAGTACATGTGTAAAGGATGATGCTTAAGACGGAAATTCCGGACTGTTAAGATGATCCTGATGTTGAGGATAAGTATTGCTGTGAAAGGCACCACAAATGTTACTAGTGAGTCTATGTAAGTGAATATAGCGTTGAATTTCATGTACTGTTCTCTCGCTGAGCAGGATGGCCCGTACACGGTTACATTAACGTATGTGGATAGGAAACTGTGCACGTATAGACCAAGGGCAAAGCATGTGACCACACCCACGGCCATTCTAGACCTCTTCTTTGTTACATACCGTGGAGCTTTCAGGGGATGACAGACAACGACGAACCGCTCCACCATCATGAGCACGACATACCAGGCGGACAAGAAACTACACACATAGGTAATGTACACCATTGTGAGACAGAGACCCGGTGCCATAGCAACCCAGGGCATGAGACTGGTAAGCCAGGCCATGAACAGAGCTGCCAGGAAGCCAGTGTCTGAGATTGCCAGAGCGGCAAGGTAGAGTGAACAGGGCAGGAACCGGAACGTTGATAACGTGAAGACGAAGAAGGAACACACATTGCCGACGATTCCAAGGAAGCAGATTGTGGGGATAAGATATAAACTGATGGCATGGGCGATCTCTACAAGATGGTCTGTTCCGTTGTTGCCATATAAAGGGAACTGGAATTCTTGGGAAAAGTTGGTTTCCCCATGGTATTCGAGGATAGCGCCCAGAGACATTGTCCTGTTTGATTCGTCAGGTGTTGAAGGTTTCTTTCGTTATGATCCGTTCAAACATACAATAGTACAATACAATAGTAACTAAGCTGTGTCAGTGTAATGTCATATCAAGTTTATAGGATCCTAAGTCGTGAACCTTCTGATGCATGATACAGAGGTTGACTCTGTTTAAACACAAACAAACTGTCTCAAAATATGTTCTGACGAAACACAAACAAGGATTTGAACTAAATTCCTGGTATTTTGAACTGTTGATGTTACAAAATGACTTTTACAGGGCTATAAGCACCGAATGTTGTTCGCACGAAAAGGTTGTCTGGAGGTCAAAGGGGCGATTTGCTCTTCTGTGTCAGCACACTGGCTAAGGGGACTCAGAGAAGACGAAACTAACTTGAAGGCATGTTTCCATCAAAGGTCATCCCCGTGCTGTCGAGATAGGGCTTGATGTATGTGCATCGTCTTAACACGTGGCGTCTAATGCAGTAAACAACAGAAAAGGCCAATTTCTTGATCAAACCATTAGGGCGCTGTCATCTCTACTATGCAATCTCCATAATATATCATGGCACAGGGGACAAGTTTGTCGGGTCTTGTAGGAATATTAATTAAACCCAAGGGTTCATGGGAACATTAATTCAGTCACTGCCCCGTGTGTTTCTCTACATGGAGTGAAATTTTGTATAAATAGTCATATGTTACCATGCATGGGGTCGTCACTGTTGTGGTCAATAATTGTTGCATATGCTCACCACAAGTAATAATTTGTTAACACATTGGTTTGTTAATGCAATATGGATTGAAATTGCCACTGATGAAGGAAACCGTAAGCCAAGTATATTCTTGACTTTATCTTTATACAATAATGTTGGTTCCTCACTGTTGAAGTTAAGTAGTTACTCGGTGTCTGTTGCCATGGTCACTAATTACTGGATGTCTGTTGACCTTGTCGTATGTAAGCCGTGGAACTGTAATATGTAGAATATTGTCTAACCCCTTGAAAAAGTATCCGGGAAACATGGCATGAGCTAACTCAAGCAGGAAAATGTACCTCATTTACAAAAACGATTTCTGTTGGTTTGCCACATTGGTTACCATCCTCATAATTGTCAGTGTGTTGGGTGAGCTGTCAGACGTTGTCCACTTAAACAGCCCCAGAGTTAGAAACACAGACACTGGATAAGTATGACAAGAAAGTCAATCCACTTTGTGGAAGAAGCTAGTTTGGTGCCCCCATGTTCCACCAATATCGTCCATAAAGCTGAGTCAGATCTGCTCCAAGGTCCTGTAATGATATCAAAATACTTTAAATTAGACAGATAGAAAAGGCCTATGATTGCATTGACAACGACGGACTGTGTTACAACAGCACAGACGCTTGTAACTAAATTATCCAATTACAGTGGGAGACGGATATTATTCGAAAGGATTTCTTCGCAGGAAAACTAATTTCTGAAGCTTTAGCAAATCCTAGAAGAATCCAGATGCATCAAGATAGAGAAACTAAATAAAGATGACACGGAGTATTATTTCGATATATCTTCATTTGATATCTAGAGTGGATTATGTGCAAACATACATGACGAAAGCCGTTTAAATATGCATTGCTATACGCCAGCATGTATGGGTCTAATGTCAATATGGTTACGATTCATGATCATCAATCCGTCTTGTCTCGGAATCAATTAAAGAAAAACACGATTTTATTGATCTTGTATTTCCAACGAGTGTACGACGAATATATTGCAAGCCTGATGCTAACGGACATTTTATCAATAAGATGGTCAGGGATAGCCGGGTTCGTTACACTGACATATGCGTACACGATTTCCTGATTGTACTCAACACAAACGCAAATTTGAAGAACTCGTTCACCAGACATGGCCAATAATGTAGACATATTACACAGGCGTGAGTGTGTACTTTGACGTATCTTGCAACCATGTTGATTAAATCCCAGCACGAAACTTCCAACGTTTCCAAACATAAATGTTAAAAAAACTTATGCAAACATTACATTGTGCAAAAAGAAACAAATTATGTATCCGAGATGTCGCAACAAATTGAGTAGCAATATTTCAATGAAAATATTTATATATGTCTTTTGAAGTATGTAAATGTCAAATAAAGACGAAGTTGTATTGCTTTGAAACTGCCTGACTTAATCAGTTTGATAAATGTAATCAGCAGTCGTGCTTTGCTTCATTCGAAAAGTCAATATATTCAATTCATCTTTCCATTTTCAATTCAGATTTATCTCAGAATAATTCATGTACATGCATCCGCATCGGCTTTCCTAATTAACTGCCAATCATATTAGAGTATTCAAGACCAGGAAAACATTAAGTCCATATTTTCATGCATCTTAATCATCCATTTGACGCTGTAAATGGCTTAACCACATGATCAACGTGTAAGTGAATCAATATATCACAATCACCCAAATATGCCATTTGAAGCACATACACGATTACCTTCTGGCAAATGAGACAATTGTTGTATCTTTTATGCAATACGCTCTAAAATAATACACAAAATGCAAGTAAAATTACATTATACGAATACAGAAGTTGAGTACTTCTGTCAGATTCATATCTAAAGGAAATTCACTCGAATTATCTTTATGTCCAGTGCTACGACTTCCAGGAAATAGAATCTTTGTTTCAATAACGGTGCACGTTTGGTTACAGGTTGACAATGAAATGCATTGGGCGAATGACAAAACAATTTACTCGAATCATTTCTCATCATTATCCTTCATCTTTACACGATGGCCCCATGGCCTCTTAGAATATAGTGTTTCAATAATGGAGCACGTCTTGTTAAAGGTTGACATTGAAATGTCGAGGCAATAGACAATATAATATCAAACGTCAAACAGAGAAACCGATTGCATAGGGTGTAAAAGTCAAAATAGGGGTGAAATAAGCACATGAATGGATCACTGGAAATCAATGATGACATCTGGTGTACCCGAAAATCATATTGTACCAACAACACAAAATGCAATTATCTGGTGACTTCAAAACAAAATAATGTTCCACTATGCTACCATATCCTTCTTCAACTGAATACTGAATTTGCACCTGCTTCCGTTTTTCGCGAAAACCTGATTAAGGGTTGATCCATTCATATATACTTCATCACTATTTTGTCTCTTACGCCCTAGGGAATTTATTTCAGAGTAATTCGATACTTAGTAGATAAACCTACTGTGTTTCTAAGCGTAGAACTAGGTTACAGGTTGATTCAACCGCGCCAAATTTAATTTAGGACCGAATGAATAGTGTGAGGTTTCAATGTTACATTTAGCGCCGTATATCTACAGGTAATCCACCTCTGCATTGACAACACAGTATGTTTATCTCTATTCTTCCATGACAAAAATGAAACGAAACTATTTGGGGTTAGCAAAGGCCGCATGTGTTAAGTCCAATGTTTTGAATGGGTTATAGAACTGAATGAAGGAAACACCGATAATAGCCTTTTAAAGAAAATTTGGTATATTGTGTTTTATCATACTTAACTGGCATATAAAAACAGGCATTGGAATTATGTGACACAGCTCCTTCGCAAGCCATCGCGAAATGTTATATGTAACAAACATTAGCTACCTCTAATCAGCAGGCGTCAAATTGGCTGTTTCAGCCAGAGGTGGTCATTGTGATTGGGTACTTCTCGTTGACCAATCAGAATCAAGTAATTATATAATTCATGGTACAATGATAATTTACTTGCAATTTGAATCGCGTAGAATTAACATCAGATGACGTTGTGACCCTTGGCTACATCATGTTGAGACTACATGCATGCTCAGTTATTAATGGAACGTGCATGGTCTCTCTCTACCACTGACAGTAGGGTTGCCCTAGTCGTCTAAGGATTTGCAATTCGCTGTGCAGAGTTGTCCCCCTTACGCGCGCCAGAAACCTAAGATCGTAGGTTAGAATCCCCTAAATTCCAACACTGTTGACATAAATCAGCATTCATTCATTACATACATTATTGGATTAGGTGATGTTTATATGATATGCCATTTATCGCGTTTATCAAATTAAAATGCCTGTTTTCCTTGAGTTAGCATGACAGGGGTCGTTTTGTAAGAAGCTGCACTACTGGTCTATGCGAAAAATAAAACTCAACACCTGTTTTAGTTCGTATCGATTTAACTTCACTGTATCATACTTATCCTGAGTGTCACGTTCAAGTCAGAACCTATTGCCTTTTACCGCTAGTCATTATACTGGCGACATGATGGGTATTCTAAGATGGGCAGTAACACTTCTAGTAGCTTTGGGTTTTTTCAATGGCGTAAATAGGTATATTCTTGGCCATGAAAGCAAATACGACCGCTAATTATGTCTTTTTCCGGAGATGAGAAACAACCAAATGACATGGATAGTCTTGGGTACATGGTCAAGTAAAAGTTTCAAAGTGGAACTCCATCAGCCAACCATATGATCTGTGCTCCGCGCTTAGCAGTAAGACAATCGTGACTCCAAGGGACGGATCGAAGATTTTAGGAGGGTTCAAGTTCCCACTTCAGTAGGTGGTGGGAGGTGGGTGGGTGTGGTGGTGGTGGTTATGGTGGGCTATGTATGTATGTGTACCTTTATTAATCATACTTACAACAGCCAAATCACAAATCGTCATGGTAGGCAAATTTCATCAGATGTGAAAAAAGTGGGGTGGTAAGCCCAGACCACCACACACACACACACACACACACACACACACACACACACACACACACACACACACACACCGCCACCACACACATACTTTCTTTTCTTCTCGTACTAAGGACATATACTTTCAGGATACCATGATCTGATTTCAGAGCAGCAACAGACACTTCCTCTTACTGTAAAATATATAGTTGTAGGTTTCCCACTCATGTCTTGACGTTGTGATTATTAGTGAGTGAGTATGGTTTTACGCTGCTTTTAGCAATATTCCAGCAATATCACGGCGAGGGACACCAGAAAT
This sequence comes from Haliotis rufescens, assembly GCF_023055435.1. Taxonomy (NCBI): domain Eukaryota; kingdom Metazoa; phylum Mollusca; class Gastropoda; order Lepetellida; family Haliotidae; genus Haliotis; species Haliotis rufescens. Next base: position 8,333,595 of record NW_025963924.1, read on the forward strand.
TGGCTTTACACATTGTACCCATGTCGGAAATCGAACTCGGGTCTTCGGCGTGACGAGCGAACGCTTTCACCACTAGGCTACCCGACCGCCCCACGTTGTGATTAGTATAGTGTGGGACATTAAGACATTCTCAGTGTAATTGGGTTAATAATGAATTGTTTGAGAGATCCATATTATACGATTTCAAATAACAGACACACAAGGTGGAGTTTCAATGACTTCAGCCTTCTGGGACTGCCAATTAGCCCGATCCCAGTCTCCTATAATAAATATGTTCGGCATTAGGTAGCGATCGATAATGACTTTGTTTTAGCTAGCTAGGGTTCCGATAATGACAGGGTCGTCCGAACCTCATCACAGTTCTCATAAAGTTTATCATTTATGGAAAAATAAACACATTTCTTCATTGCACTTGCAATGGCCGACTTGTTACAAGAGTCAGTGAGCATGAATTGGGATTTAACTTTTCAACAGTTATATATGTCAGCTCAGTGTAGGACATGAGGCAAAAGCCGAAAGTGATGCAGATCACAAGTTAAATACTTGTACTTGATGCAACTGGTGCTGACAAGGTATGGATCAAAAATGAGTAAATATTGGGGTGCGAACCCAACCAGTAGATTCTGGCAAAACCAACATACAGAATATTTACTGTCAAAAGACGCCCCAGACCTCTTGTGCTCACATGGCCCAGTGACCACATGTCTGGGATATTCTAACGACAGAAAGTAAATCAATATGTAATGATGAAGCTGAGATTCATTCAACCAAATGCCAATTCGTCAAAGATACAGCGTCAGACAAAATTGAAATTAATTTCCAAAGTAAACTGGATGGTTGTGCAGCATTCTGATTGGTTGAAAAACGTGGTTAAATGGGATTCGATTTCTTTTGGGTCTTTTCATTGCGTGTGAATGATTTTAATAACATCTTTTTTAATACATGACACTTGTAATAGATAGCAACTTTCTTGCTTTGTGCATAAAAAAGTGTCATGTATTCATGTTCTTCAAACTTCTAAATACCTATGAAAGACATATGTTTTCTCTCAATCCAAAATATGAAATAGAAGTGTCCTTCGTTTTGGAGAAATGAATACCACGTTAAGTAAATATTATGTTCGTTCAATATTTATCAGATCAAATTCTATTTCCTCTTTTTCACATTCTGCTTACCAGGAGTTCAGTTACAACCGGAGAAGATGACGTCAGATATCTAATTATAACTTTTTTGGTATTTTACAATATCGATAAACATTATGTTTTTTTCAGAATTCTGATATTGTTTATCTCATAATGTTTCGACATATCGCGTAATAATTGTTTAATATGAAGTGTGCAGGATATACGGCTTTTCCATTGGACGAGTTGCCGGTCACAATACCGCCAAACTGTCGTTCCTAAGCGTATGAACGACATATTTAGACGGACACACTATTTTCACGAGACTATATTCTTGAACTGACGCAATCACCGACGGGCTATTTCCACATTCCTGGGGAATTCCAGCAAGAATAAATACAGATGGGTTGTTTTTTGTCATATAGACACTTTTATTTTCAACTCAGCGTTTTTGCATACATCGGAAAAGGTCAGTGTTTGAATGCATGCCCGTGATTAAAAATCCTTGCAACGACCCATCCAAATCAACAGTACGACGAAATGCACACCAAAATTATTCATTCGATCCGTGCCTAGACTAGTACTGACAGCACAATCAACAATATGCAACAGCAATATAGGGTTATACTTCAGTATCTATTCGGCACATGTTTCTAAAGATCTTTCAGAAATGACCAACACCTTATCACCACAGGTTCATTGACAATTTTGGAAATCTCCCTCGTCACGTTCATCGTGTCCGTCATTTTGACTTCCTGTACTTGATGTAAATGTTTTTCGACGTACTGTCACAGACACTGACTTAGATGTAGTTCTTAACAAACACTACACCTGATGTCATCGCTGGTTTTCAGTGGTTATATTCGGATCATTTTCACAGCTATTTTAACCCTTACGCCAAATCAAAAATCTGTTTCGGCGGATAATCTAGACTTGTTATTCTCTTGCCTTGACAATGTATATTCATCTAATGACGATATTGTTTAATTAATTTTAATATCTAAACTACAAAAGAGGTACTTGTAGAACAATTTGAGCATATATACACAAATGTCATTTCTCGTTTTGAGGAACTATTTTTCCCGCGATACAGCCGGTTGTTGTATGGCTGTTAGTGTGAACATTAACTCACACATACAAAATGAAACTATGTATACATCCTTCAAGGTACAGAGCAGAGGTACACAAAACGTATTGTCAGTTTGTGTGAGTTCTTTAGAGAATGAACCTTCATAGTCGCCAACTCCGACGTCCATACAATTAGACATTGATTACGGAGGATGTGAATAGGAGTTATGCCGGAATGTTCTTTAAACCTTGACGTCACTGCATTGCATCTCCAGAGCACAATTCGACCTTGTCATGTAACGGAGATTAACAGTGAGACATATTGAAAGAAATATGTGAGACACGTTTTAATCGATTCATTATAACATACTAACGTATGGCTATTATAATGTCTCATAGCTAAACGTTCTATCCATTTATGCAAAACTGTTAACAGTGAATAATGTCCCTGTAAGCCTGTATAATAAACAAGCGCAAAAACATGCACACTAAACCCTGATTACTTTAATTGGACAGTACGGTATATAATTACAAATGTTATTTAATATATCTGAGAAAAACTTAACTCTTCTTAATAAGAGACCAGCAGACATAATTAAATAGAGATCAGAAAAGACGAAAGTAAATAGGAAAGTATACGAAATTTGATAGATATACAAAAAATGTTTCTGCTGTTAAATGAAACACTGGATTCAAGACATAATTCTTGAAAGAAATCATCTAAGACCTACGTGTGTTGTGACTGAGAAATGCCCTGGGCAACGTCTGGCTATGCGTCAGGTCTAGGGCTTCAAGAGTGTGAACAGCGATAAGACAAGGCTTCGTGATGATGGCACAATTACACGACTCACTAACACAGATAGCGACGGACACATGGCACACACTCGATCAACACTTTCACAACAGATTGTGAACCCTTATACTGCGGAAGCCGGGGCTTCACATTCTGCATGTTCCATCATCGTGTACCCAATAGACGACAGCAAACAACTATACCGAATAATACGTACAGGATCAAAGCATCTCTGGAGCCAGCGTCAATTTTTAGCGTTATCCTTTTTATTCACGAATCGTTTGATGCCGTATCTAATTACCATCACTGAAGCCATGTTAGACAAACCAAATCAAACGCATTTAATGTCCACAATTTAATTTATAATGTGCATGTTATTGCATATCAGATGTATTTTTGCTACGCATTCGGGCTACATTGTGATTTAATTGACTTCGTATAGTGTATAGACATGGATGTGCCATTAACCCAAATCGTTCAAAGAAAGAACTCAATCACAGATGCCAGTGGCTAACAAACATAGCACCATCTGATTGCTATTTACGGTACCCTCGGCATATTATTCATTGTGATAGACGTCACATGTGGTCTAACATCAGCTGTCCATTACTGCAGTGTAGCATTACCATAAGAAGTTTTATCTCTGCTGCAGCACGGAGAACATTAATATTGATACAGAATTATGCCCGGGTCTGTATGGGTTATTCATGCTTTCATGAAAATGACCCACTTTACTAGTCCCTTCCAAGAAGTTACGACATATGATATATACGAGAGCTATCGGGGATACGATTGTGTATTTGAATTGATGACAAGACAGACAAGCCATAGTTGCGAAATAAAAAGAAGTTGATCCTCCATACCATGTGTCAAACTAAGCACATCTCTACATTCAGCAAGATACTGTGAATTTGAACTTTAAAGCTCTGAGTTATCAAGCGAAGATGCATTTTTTTAAATGGACGTATTGGTGCAGTTTTGGTGCTTGATATTACTTTTAAACTTTAAAAGGTTTAGTTTGATTTAGTTAAATGGTTTTTAATAAAGAAGCATGATTACTATGCTTGTAAAATTGGGTTCGCATCCCTTCACCCCGTCTCGCGGGTGTCACGATGCAGTGAGTGAGTGATGATGATTTTACGCCACTGTTAACAGTAATATATACATATCATGTCCGTTAACATCGAGAATGAGCATCATACATTGTATCCATGTTGGGATTCACACTTCTACGCCACCGTCGCCAATCTTAGTATAGTTACTTACCTATAAGCGAGTGATTTTGAGTTAACGCTGCTTTGAACAATATTTCATTTTTATCAAGGTGCGTCAGTTGACTTTTTGATGGAATCCGAAATAACCTCTAACCAGCTGACGTGGTGGCAGGCCAATGGTGGTGGTCAGAGCAAATGTGGGCTTCAAACCCTGAAGGGCGCCCGCAACTCTGAACACCGATCACTGGGCAGTGCCATTTTATAAGTACTTCCAACAAATGCAATAACTACATCCTCGATTATCCAGTTAATATTTCCATTTCGTGATAAATACCCTGACCCCATCCATCTCCCTAGCAGGTTCGAATTAAAGCCGTTGCCTCAAAATGCACTGGCCTTACATGATTGAATCAAGCGGAGATTGAATAGAACTCGACTCCTCTGGTTTGGTATTGTCTTAAAGAAGCCTACGAATGCCCGGACCTATCACTGAGGAGGAGATCGCTTGTCGAGGTCCCTATTAGAATGTAGATTTCTGCCGAACTCTCTCTCAGAAGTCTTTTTGATTGGCTGTGTATTATTAGAAGCGAGGGCGACAGAACTTCCGTGAGTCCCAAAGAGGAACAGGTCAGTCGAAATTGCTAGGGCAGAAGGCGACCTCTTAAACACAACATTCTTTGAGTTAATATCAAAGAAGGGGAAATGGTGAAGCCACTTCCCTAATGAAACTGTTCCTTGTTACAGTTGTCCAGAAAGGCACGATTTTCAAAAGGTAGATCGTGTGTTCAGGTGAACATTTGTGACGGGTGCTTCCGGTGGGTCAAGATACGCTTCCCTTTTCGCGAAGACCTGTTATCATCACTATTGACAGCGATTCATAAACACATGTGTATAATACAGTCGGAATCGAACAATGGACTCCACACAACGTTTGTACATCTGTTGTGCAACAGCAGTTATGGAAAGATTATTCAACATATCTCTGTATTAAAAAAGTATGTACCTGTTTAGATGTGATCATGAAATAAAGAAACTAGCAATTGTGAAACACTTGTTAGGAGCATTAATATAAATCCCTACTTATTATGAATTTGCAATATCTGCACGTGTACCAGCATTAATAATGTAAGCTTTGTTATTATCAATGTGTTGTTGCCTTGGGTGTAATAAAAGTTCAGTTCAGTGGCGTTTTGGGGGTGAAATTGGGTTTCACATCGAGTTCAAGATTATTGCACAAATAGCGACGTGCATGCACGTGTGTGTGGCTGCTTGTACTAGTCCAGACTAATGCCGATTTTTTATAATGCTAGCCCACTGAGACACCATTCTGAGTATACTGATTGCGAGCCGACCAGTCCTTGTATTAGCTCCTTAATGTCGAGCGCCAGGCAGGGTAACAACAATTATTTGTTCAACGTCTTTTGGTATGACGCGGTCGGGGACTTCCGCTCTCGGAGCAGAAGCTCTACCACCAGATCATGGAGTCTGTCAGTTCGTATGGGTACAGGGTATTTACTATAATGGAAAGGAGATATAATACACTCTATAATTGAAGATGCAAAAACGTTGGACACCGGGTAAATATCCCATTGATACTGATGAGCATGCAACACTGATGACACTTTGATCCCAAATCGATTCCATATAAAAGGACTTTCATTTTCTGGTAATTACTGCTCAATCATATGTCACTGCGGGATGCCTGTTTTCAGAAAAATAACTCTCAGATGTTTTCCCTGTAATTCAGCAGCTGATATAGAAACCGATTAGATTTACAACCAGTGTGACAATACTTTGTTCTTCCCACACATCGTGTCTACCTGGTCGCCATGCTGACTGTGTTCATCTGCTCCAGATAGTGTGTGGTAATTCATTTAGAATACGCAAGAGATTGAGACATTGTGATTTAATAAGCGCATAAAACAACGAATTCAAACAACTCAAATCAGCCATGGTCACAAGACAGAACGAAGGCCAAATGGTGGTATTGATTGGGAAGATTTGTTGCCCCTTTTTCAGGAACCATTGGGACTGCACAAAGTAAGAACAAGACTATACCCTGTGGTGGAAGAAAGGAATCTGGCAACCTTCTTTATATTCACAGAAAATATTTGAGAAAAGTGGAATTAATACCATATTGATTGTAAAAAATCAAAGGATTGCTTCAAATTTTCAACACGAAAAGAAATTCAATTATAAATGTCAAAACATTTGATTTTTCAACTTTGTACACCATTATCCCACACGACAAACTTAAGGGAAAATTTCATTCCTTGATCCATGGGGCTTTTGTTACAAGACGTGGTGTGACCATAGATACCGTTAATATCTATCTTCAGAGGCTGAGGACAATTTGTGAAAAGTGATAGAAAATGCCATTTGTAGTTTACTGAGAAAACAATGTGTGAAATGCTGGACTTTCGGAGTGTCATCTCACAGTTGTGTGGCAAAGAAGGTGACCGTTCTACCTATGGCATTTTGTTCGGATAAAAACAACGTTATCGCACTACCCAAAATAACAACTGCGGGATATTTCTGAACATAGATGGTGGTCGTTTAAAGTTGTTTGTTTTTTTGTTGTTTTGGTTTTTTTTTTAATTTTGAGCACCTTCGTTTCCAAACGATTGCATTGTCTTTCACATGCTGCTGTGGCTTCGTCTGCGATGACCGTACATATAGCATTTTATTCATGTGAAAACAACTTGGGTGGGTGAGTATGGTTTAACGCCGCTTGTAACAATATTCCAGCAATATCACGGCGGGGGACATCGGAAAATGGGCTTCACACATTGTACCCATGTGGGGAATCGAACTCGGGTCTTCGGCGTGACGAGCAAACGCTTTAACCACAAGGCTACCTCACCGCCCCTGGATATTTCTGAAGCTTCAACACACATGATGTTTAAAGTTTGTTTTGTGCCTCTATGGTTTGCCAAAGATTGCATCGTCTTAACATGGTTCTTTGGCTTCGTCTGCAATGACCGTACGTATTGCATTTTGTTCTTGCAAAAATGTTTTTGTCACACTTCCCGTAATTCCAAATTTGGAATATTTCTGAAGTTTAAACTCATGTTATGGTCGTCTAGGGTTTGGTTTGTTTTTAAACAAATTCTTTCCTGCTTATTTGATCTTCAAACGATAGGGGGCGGCCGGGTAGCCGTGTGGGTAATTTAGCGTTCGCTCGTCACGACGAAGACCTCAATAATAGTAGAAAGTTGATGTTGTACAGAAATCTAAAAGTAACTTTTGGTTATGGACTATATCTCAATCTTTTACCACGGGGTCTACGAAAATATGTAACAATGATTAAAATATCGAGTCACAAGTAAAAAATAGAAGTTGGAGGATATCACAACATTATGAAAGCTCTGATTATTGTGATACTGTGATTATTGTCAAGCTAGAAGTGTTAACGTACTTGAAGATGAGTATTATTTTCTATTAATATGTCCCAAATATAAAGATATCATAGTAAAATATGTACATAAATACTATCGGGAAAGGCCATCTGAACTAAAACTAGATAGCCTGCTACAAACAAGTTGTAAAACACAACTGTTAAACATTTCTAAATATATTAAATCCTGCTTACAGTAAATATGAAATCGTGTCCTACCTCCATTGTCAATATATATTTTTGTTGTATCTGTTAGACGAGGGGCCGAAGCCCAAGTCTTTTTCATGAATAAATATCTTTTCTGGTCTGTTCTGTATTTCCAAGCACCAATACTCAGCGTGTTTAGTGGGCAAATGTCAAAATCGCAATCCCTAATGAGATCCTGTCTACATGGTTACGCCCGGTGATTGTTAAGATGACAAATCCTATCTACAGTCAGACAACATGGCACTCTATATTCATTTCCATTATCCTCTTATAATCAATGGCAAATGTTAAAAAAACGCCTTCTGGAAAGATATCCGGAATCCTTTACGAAAATTCTTCTGATTTATTCTCACAGAAACAAAAAGGTTGTGTGGGGGGATTTGCCGGACCCCCTTTTTTACAGAGCACCGAGCGGTGGTGTCTGTGACTGTGTCGCTCGCGCCACACTGACCACCAAGACACCAGACCATATCTCTTTAAAAAAGTGACATGAAATACAAGGAACCCTTTAGTTCCCTAACTTTATTAGCATGGCATATTTCAAAATTCCAAATTTCCGCCAAAATTATTTAACCGACCATAAAGCCCCTTCAGGTTGCCTTTCGAAAATACCCTTCTCGACCACATCACTAAATGGCCTGGCGGGCTCGTGCGAGAGATCAGTAGCCATATCTGAGCTTGTAGACCTCTGCGGCTTAGGACCTTTTCCATAAATTAAAATAGTTGGATTTGGACGAAATATGTTCGAATTGTTACCTACATGTATGTCGTTTTATCACTGTGTGTACATCTGACTGCACTTCTTACCGTTATTACAGAACAGGCCGATTGTCAACAACGTCTGACTGTGGCCGTGATGTCTCATAGACTAGGGCTAGAGTAACTTCCCTTTGACAACGGGCAGTTACTCTAGCGGACAGACCGATGGATTGCCGCGAAAAGCAAGTAAAAACAAGTTGTTTAGGCAATTGTTGTTTTGCGTATATGTTGTTTCGCCAGTGTATAAGAAATAGATCTCAGTTGGAATTATATTGGCCACTATTACTGTTCGGCTGACATATCACTAACCCTGTGACGTAATATGTCTTAATATGCACATTCCAAGAAAACTTGCAATGTTTCGGTAATGTTTGTTTGAGATGGAAAGCGATTTTCAAAAACAGAATAGACGAATGACATTATATGTTAAAGGGGTTATCACGCTTGTGTGTTTTGGGGTGGTTAATATCCTGTATTAGGAATACACATTGTATTTAGCGAGCCATTTTGATAGGCGTTATATAGGTTCGTATTCTTTTCGACCAATGGTCTCTTACGCGAAATATGCAATGTATTGAAAAGCGCACGTAAATAGTTAGTCACTTGAGGTCTCTGTGTAAGCATACTTTACCATTTTGCTTCCTGCATTTCCTTGGCACCTAAACTGGGGGATATATAGGTTTAATATAAGAACATACACCTTTCACTATGCAAGGAAGCTCTAGACCATTGGTACGTAATTTCGGATTCCCTACAATTGATAGACAATCAGGTATATGCTCGTTTATGGAAAGCTAGCTTTATAACCTGGATAATAAATACATTCATATTGAATGGAAAATACCCAAGCAGAAATTGCTTTCATCAGTGCCAGCTTATTGCTGGTGTAATTAACCCAGGAAGTGGACCAGACACACGCAACATGATCAATATAAAAGACAATTTGACTCCAAGCAAATGTACAATGAGAAGTTGTATACAATGTTTGCATGAGCAATCAATGTATATTCACAGCGTATCTGACCAGAGGGGCGGTCGGGTAGCCTAGTGGTTAAAGCGTTCACTCGTCACGCCGAAGACCCGGGTTCGATTCCCGACATGGGTACAATGTGTGAAGCCCATTTCTGGTGTCCCCCGCCGTGATATTGCTGGAATATTGCTAAAAGCGGCGTAAAACCATACTCACTCACTCACACTGACCAGAGATTATAATTATAAATATAATGCCATTTGTAATACAGGTACATTTATACACTGTATACATATTAAACTTTCAGATTATTTAGCCCAATATTTATAATAAATAAAATTAAATGATTAAACACCACACAGTACATCTGTGTTATTACCAGTGAATATCTGCAATAATTTACGACAATATCTATATTCCAGAAGCATACACAAATGCACACAAAAGTACAAACATACCTTTTACACGTATACACTATTTACATTTTTGACTTCACTCGGTTTAGAAACACGATTCTTAAATGTGAAATAGTGGGTGAGTACGGTTTTACGCCGCTTTTAGCAATATTCCAGCAATATCACGGCGGGGGACACCAGAAATGAGCTTCACACATTGTACCCATGTCGGGAATCGAACCCGGGTCTTCGGCGTGACGAGCGACCGCTTTAGCCACTAGGCTACCCGACCGCCCCTAAATGTGAAATAACATTAAAATTTCGTCATAAGAAATGACATACAAATCAATATTATATACTATTCACGACAATCGTGCACAGAGTTAAAAACATGATCGTGCTAAAACAAACTAGCGTTTGATAGTCGATGCGCAATGCAATACAAGACAAAGTGACCCGTGAAGATTCGGGGTAGAATAGATCTTCAGCAACCAATGCTTGCAGTAACAGACGACTATGCTTGTCGTAAAAGGCGACTAACGGGATCAGGTGGTCAGGCTCGCTGACATGGTTGATGCATGTTGATCGATGTTCATGATATTAATCACTAGATTGTCTGGTCCAGATTCGATTATTTACAGACCACCGCATATAGCTGGAATATTGCCTAGTGCGTCGTTAAACAACCAACCAACCAACCAACCAACAAGACAAAGTTTTACCTTTTATGGCGTGGATGCTACGATGATGTCTGCCTCCTGCTGAGAAACTCACTAATAGTTCCGTTCAGTTATATAAGCGCCGGATATTGAGTTGACAGACGAGATGAGATCACCCATACAGCTTACTTACGGTTTTATGTCAAGTAGCGGAGTGCCTTCCTCCTCTTATAACGGTAAGAATTGAAATGCTTCAAAGTGTGTTACACAATTTAGAATGCTTATTAACGTATCCAAGCGATGTTATTTATACAAACATACTTGTTTTGCACGAATGTATGGATATGATATTTACGTCAGATTAAACAGTTTTTACGATTCCTGGGAATGCACTTTTATGCATTAAGGATTGGCTGCTCGGAACTTTGCCACAATATTTGCACTGTCAGTCAGATGATATGGTAGTGGCTTGCATTACATAATCATAATTTTATAATCCACAACAAAACCTAAATCAGGCAAAATATGCATAAAGAGAGTGAACGTGTTATCTGCTTCAAATGGTGGAAGCGCTAATTAGTCTGTGAATCGCCAGTGGGTGGCAATGCTCCGGAGCGGTTCCAGTCATGACAGCTCGTCTGAGTGCAATATTAGGCAACCAAAAAGGGGAACCGAGTTATGCTCAGGATAGTGAGTAAAGAGGATCGGCCACCTCCGACACAACTCACGGTAACACCCGAGCGTAATCTCATAGATTTACATCTCTTTTAGATGTTTACTTCCGTGTCCACGAGGCCGCGGCGAGTCTATTTCCTCAAGTATCAGGGTATAATGCGTGAGTGAGTGAGTGAGTGAGTATGGTTTTACGCCGCTTTTATCAATGTTCCAGCAATATCACGGCGGGGGACACCAGAAATAGGCTTCACACAATACTCATGTCGGGAATCGAACCCGGGTCCTCGGCGTGACGAATGAACGCTTTAACCACCAGGCTACCCGACCGCCCCTGCCAGGGTATAAATTATGGAATCATCAACATTGTATGAATACACTTGTTTCATCAACGTTAATATTGTTGTGAACATTTTTGAAAAAGTGCTTATAATTATTTGCTCAGTTATGTTATTTGTCAGTGTTGAATGCGACTCAGTAAACGCAACAAAGTCACACAGGAAAAAGGATGCCATCTTATTTAAAACGAATAGTAAATCATTCAGGATTGCAGCTTTGAACATTTTGAGAATTGTATGAATGTTTGAGAAATTACATTTCAGAAGAATAAAACGCCAAGCAAATTAATGAACGTCGACGAAGATACCTCTCAACGAGATATTAGTTTGTGAAAGACAACTGCTAATTCACAGATATCAATTTTCAGGGTTTCTGTCGTGAAACTGTTTTTGTTCTGTATGTATTCTACAGTTAGCATTCAGTATTTGTGGAGCGAGTGTATTTTAGAAAACACAACCATCTTTCGTTGCGTCGCATGCGCAGGTAAAGTGCATCAAATATACGACCATCCCACCCCTATCCTGGTACATATAGTTATTGCTAATCGGCGAGAAAGGCACCAGCGATTACCCCAGGTGTTCGCGAAAAGGGTAAGCATGTACTGCCCTTACGGAACCTTTGATGGTATGGGACAAACTGTTTTCGCAGAATGGCGGAATATTTTAATAACGCTATAGATAAATTGCATTAACTTCAAAATCAGTTGAATTATGAATCATGATACTTGAAAACAACCTTCATGTATTAACAAAATAAAAACATGTCATTGAATTTATTAAATATGAAATTATCCTCCCCCATGGACCATTTTGTTATAGCTATAGGTTGGCTAAATTAAGGTCAGATGAGTTGAAAAAAATGCCATGATACTTGTAAATACACCTTTATGTATTTACAAAATAGAAGCTTGAGTTTTGCGACACAGCAGTGAATGTTGTTTTGCGGCACAGTTAACGATGCCCCAGCCATCTAATCTGTAAGACATCAAGTATGGGTTGTGAGGTCCTACTTATGGGTCCTAAAGGGAACCTATGACCCCTCTGTCCTCTGACCTACCAAACATCCCTTTTGTTTCTACAAAATTCAGATCTAAAAATGTAAGAAAAAACATCATCCTCGACCATCCGGGGTATAATTATATCCTTTCTCTAATGTACATACCCTGGTCTTATTTGCCACGATTCGCACCGGAGGGTATGTGTAAGCTTTGTGTCATTCAAATCGTTCCCAAACTATGATCGCGAATAATAAATTAAAATGAAGATATAATACACTGGATAATCGAGGCTTCTATTTTGGACGCCCGCCATTACATAGCCCAAATCGATTGACCGAAGCGACGCGAGATTTCGTAATTACAAGCCTATATGACGATGATCTACTCACAAAGACTTCTTGATGGGAGAATCATGTAAAGATGGCTTCCCGTGAGACACGTACCCATTCTTTTCAGCATACAATTATTCCCCGGCTGAATTTACCGTTATTAATGCTCCCAAATGCCGTTTCGTTCGTAGAGGACAATATTTTACCGATATTTAAGGGCTGGTTCTTTACCATTGTATTGCGTCATGGAATATATGAATTCTGTGATAAGATTCCATGGATCCATAATGGTCAAAACGTTTCTCTGTATTTATTTGCGATTCCCTTTGCTGGTGGAAATATTCCTACCATTATCGAAGTAGGAGAGCAAGAATTGGCTTAACAGACTCGGAATCGTTCTGGACCTAACGTAGTAACAACGAGATCACGTGTAACTCTTACCAAAGAAGACGGGCAAGAGTTTCCTTGAATGGTTCAAAATAACACTGAATCGTTGCGAATCGCCAGACTGTTGGGGTGCTGGCCTATAATTAGGCAGTGAGACAGACAGAAATAATCCTGTCCAGGTCATATTATTAAACAATAAAAGAACGCTTTGCTCCACCGTTGCCAGTTGTCCGAAGACACCATGGATGCATACTGTACCACACGTGTGGGGACCCTTGTCAGAGTAGTTCCTCGGCACTGTATTTCTTATTGACGAGACGATTACATTGTATCGGGTGGTCAGTGCTGGTGACTTGGAGAGTGCTGATAACGCTGTTCATAAACCATTGGTTTATCTGGTCATGACTAGACTTTTTACCCTTGACACAACTTAAATAGTGACTGCGGCATAAAAAAAGTAGAAATAATATACCGTTATATAAGTATATTACATTAAAAAATCACGAAAAGCGTGAAAAACATGTTCATGAAGGAGTATCTTCAATATGGATGTGTCTGAAACAGCAAAACAAGTCAAGTCAAATGTATCTAACTGGACCTATATGCATAACGCTTTGATCTGTCACTGACTACTATATTGTGATGGCTCTGATGGCCTAGACAACACAGTTTTAGCTTGCATGTTAACAAAAGATGGTTTGGCTTGTTGTTCTCGTTCGGTTATTTATAAAAAAAAATAGACAAACACTGTTTATATAGCGACATGGAACACGAATACAAAAAAGACGAGCTAATTTAAAGAAGAAAGTACATGCACTGTTTTAAGGAGCTGCAGGGGAGAGTCGTGTAGCTTCATCAGTTCAGAGCAAAAATCCTGAATCTAACGGCAAGTTTTCCCAGCTCTCAAGCACGATGCCCATGCTCAACAACAGCTACTGTACAAGGTAGTAGGATTGCCAGAGCCTGGGGATAAGCGTTCCTCTTTTTACTACTCTCAATGCATCACGCTACTGAAGTGTTTAAACGCTGGAGGTCAAGGCCCGCCAGACCTTGATCAAAGCTCCTTTAGCCTGAGTCGAGATGTTTGTCAGTCACGGGGTTACACGAAACAAGCTTATTAGACATGCAAATAGCCTCTTGCCCTACTTCATGGATTGCTATTAATGACAGGATATTTAATTTCTGCAAGTCTAATTGCAGGCTGTCAGATCAAAGGACAGTGGTCATTTTCCTAATGTAGCCAATTTTCCATCTATGTAGAAACTAACTTCAAATTACTCTACTTTTGAACCTCCTCACTGATACTTGGTGACACAGAGATGTTGGAGAAACAACAAATTGGTTCGGTTCCTGACATGTGTTTGAATGTAGAACTCTGGACTAAACCAAGATCTATATCAACCACGACTCCTTCAAACCTACAAATTACTACCAATGGTTGTCGGGGCTGAGAGAACCTGTTCCAATATAGTTACTTTATTGGTAGTCAATACAGTGTACTTGTATGTGTGAGAGTGACATTCGTAATCATAAATAAACACATTGGAAAAGGTTAAAAACCTCTCTTCTTTATTCTTATACATCCCGAACTGCCATGTTTCTTTTAAAATTACACGCCTTTTGGTCTGACTTTGGTCTGACTTTGGTCTGACTTTTGTTATCCACATCCAAGATACCACTGCTATTTGCTGAAAGGCTAGAACAAGAACACTGTGTCGCAAGATGGTCACAATTGCAGAGTCATTTTATTTAAAGCTAAGAAGTAGGAAGCACAAAAAACTGTTGCCATGGTTACGAATAACCCAATTAGATAATCGATTTAGTTTCCGCATGAGTATGTGTTTTTGCAAAGAAAACGCAAATGTATTTAGTCAGAAAGGATACGACGTTTACAACAGCTATTTAATATATGGAAATTTCTGTAGGTTTTGTGCCAAAATGTCTTCTAGGTGTATGTATCCCATGTTCCCTTAATACTGTTAATCCGGTACTGCTTCTCGTGAGATCGTATGGATATACATTTGTCAGTTTAACCTATCTTGTATCATGTGAGAGCAGACGGTCGATGGTGTAATCGCATGGCCGCGTCATACCGAAAGAACAAGGAACAATGAGCTCGGAGTCTACTGTGTCTGTTAAACTGCGGCATGGTAACTCAGTGGGCCAGCACTATAAAACGGCTTAAGGTCGGATCAGTACGCGCAGCCACTTACACGTGCATGAACGTTGCTATTTATTTGAAATAATCTTGCAACTCAACTAATGGGGCCAACCATTTAAACTATTGTGGGGGTTAGGGAGCTGGGATATATGAACAAAATAATGATCCAGAATATATTGGGAAAAATGTGCACAGGTTAAATACACAAAAATGTCCTGAAAAATAATATGAGATAAGAAATGCAATTGTTTGGTTGAAAAACAGTATCCCCAAGACAACGCACGCACTCACGCACACACAAGAATTTGGATGGTCCCTATCGGGACAAAATGTTATCCATACTGAAACTGTTGTGGAGTTCACTCCTTGCCTATTCAAGACTGAATGTTTTGTCCATGAGGGGAGCAAAGTTGGCGTTTAACACTTCATCGTTTTCCCTGCTCTCTTGGCATTTTTATTATTGTATTGTGTTCAAGCAACAATTTTAGGTATCCATTTCAATAACCCTTTCCAGTGAAGATTAAACCAGTCAGTTCTATTAATCGGGTTAACTGTCAAATCCAGTCCAACACCCCGTTGTTTGCGACTGCTGTGGTTATTACTCTAGTCTACGCATACCTGGTTTAAGACCGTATCTCACTATTGCCTCTAGACTGGAAACAATTACGAGTTCCAAAATGAAATAATAAATTAATTTTAGATAAGTGAATCATGAGTTTTGCGTATTTCACGTCATTGACGTCAGCAATTCTGGATTGCATACCAATCTATCTGTTCTTTAGAGACCTTGTTTCATTCTGTTTTGTTGCAATCCATAGATTCCCGACTAAGCCCTGTTGCTGGCCCTCGGGCATTGTTTGCACAGAGGAGACCAAACGTCATAATACCGACGATCCCAATATTCTGATCCATGATCCTCTATTGCTAAAAAATCCCAAACGATCATTTTGATTAACTGTTTCTTCGCTTGCAACATCATCAAGGTGATCATTTCTCAGAAGTTGTGAAAACACAAGATAACTACCAAACTGTCTGCAGTTCGCCTGACTGTGCATTTTGCCACATTGTACGGGAATATTTTAATAAATGCTATATTCCTAATCTAGACTGAATGAATTTCACTCTAAAAACTATAGCGTAGTTATGTCCGGGTGTACAAAACACACGAAGATTGATAAATATGATACAATTGATATAACTGTTTCTTGAATGCCAGAGCGCTAAATGCCCATATTAAACATTTTAACCGGCATTATATTTCCAATTAATATCAGGTCAAATGTTCGAGGTACGGTGGTATAGCCTTGTGGTTAAAGCGTTTGCTCGTCAAAGCCGAAGACCAGGGTTCGATTCCCCACAATGTGTGAATGTGTGTCCCCGCCGTAATATTGCTGGAATATTGCTAAAAGTTGTGTTAAACCATACTCACTCACTCACTCACTCACTCACTGTACACCTCGACAATTAGTAAGCACTACCTACATGTACTCTATATGTGAATATAAAGTAGCTACAGCCGTTTAAATAATGTAGTAATTTTCTAACACATACATTTGTTTTGCTTACAAAATTATAATATAAAAAACCCTGCGAAAACCCTACCCATGACATATCAATGATCAAGCAATAAAAGGTTGGTTAATCCTTTGAACACTGAGGTTACAAGATGAATATGTCATACAAACTCAACTGTCATTCCATTCTTGATGCGCTGCCACGTGTCAATTGCTTAACATGTAAATAAACACACACTCACACACACTAACACACATGGACATATATGTTGCCATGGAAGGAAACTCGAAAAATACTGTTTTCAAAAATCCCAAACAATCAAAAGGCCCCAGTTCATGTGATCACTACTAGAACTATGTGCCTAGCTTGTTAAAAAAAATATTGTACGTTTTTCAAAATCTTCTTCAGAAACGAGCACAACCGCCATTTCCAGCCTAATACTCTGTTTATACGGCGAAAAATTGCATATATACAAATTTGCACACATATGCAAATTTACACACGTGAGCAAAAGTATATTTGCTGTGCATTCATACGAAGTATAAGTCCCATAAGCAGATTTGGATTAAATTGTCAAAACCATCCATTTCTGTCATAGCTATGGAAAAGATCAGACTGGAATGTTTCCTGGAATGGTTGTTCTGCAGCACTTTGAAGAGACAGACTGGCTAGAAAACTTCAGAATGAGAAAGGAAACATTGGATTTCATTTGCAGAAGACTTGAAGGTGAACGCTCTCCTTCCCAAGACACTGTTGAAGAACCATTGGGTGTCCTAAAGAAGGTAGCAATTGCCATTTACTGGCTTGCAGAATACAGAGTCGGTAATCTCTTTGGTGTTGACAGCAATTGACAGCATAGGTGTTGATGATGACCTTGTGCCCAATGTATCGCAATCATGTCCATGACGTCCCGGGCTTCAGTCAGCGAGAACCACGATGCCCGCGTGTTTGCCAATTCCGATATTTACATTCAAGGTGATAATGGCATTCTTTTCCCCACATGGAACAAGAAGGTTGGTGATTCCAATATGCCAGTGGTACTACTTGGTGATGCGGCCTACCCATTAAAGATTTGTCTTTTAAAGCCTTTCTCCAACAGAGCCAATCTAACTCCTGCTCAAGCCACATTCAACTATCGCCTCAGCAGGGCAAGGATGACGATAGAGAATGCCTTCAGTCGTTTGAAGGGACGTCGGAGATGCTTACAAAAGCGATTGGACATTGATGTGGAGTTTGCTTTCACGGTGATTGGCTGTTGCAATGTCTTGCATAACATGTGAGAGTGTCAATGAAACCTTCAGGGATGAGTGGAATTAAGACACAAATGATGACGCAGATGATGAATAAGTGGGCATACAGGATGGAGGTGATGAACCTGTCCGTTGTGCAAAGACCCTTAGGGATTAAGTTGTTCTTCAAAACAATTCTCTTCCCTTAATCCTAAAAGACATCTCGTTTCATCGTCGCTCCATGCAGATCCACATTTTTGGCCCTCATTTGTTCTTTTTCTGCTAGCCATTTTTGACGGTCTGGTCTGTTTGAAGTCTGGACATCAACTGGTATCATTCTGACCAATGAGGATTAAGCGTTGCTAATTTTTCTTTTAATAAATTGCATATACTCACAGGTTGTAGCAAATTTGCGCCTAGTCCCAACTAGGTGCAAATTTACTCATATGAGTAAAATCTGCACATGAGTAAATGCGTCCATACGGTCAAATTTGCTCACATAAGCAAATTTGCACATATGCAAAAAATACACACGTGTGCAAATGCCGCCGTATAAACAGGGCTTTAGTCAAAGTTGCTGCTATGGAAACTCGAAATGTTTTTTTTGAATTCCCAAACTATCAAAAGGCACCAAGTCACCACTAGACATATCTAACTTTGGTCAAGGAACAGTGTACAGTTTCAAGATCTGCTCCGGAAATGACATATTGTACGGACGGACGGACGCACGGGCGGAGAGTGTCCATTTAGATTTACAGGAATTGTTAGTTAATTTCAACTGTTATATCTTTGCATTCATTGCTCACGTGAAATATCGAAGAATATTCAATGCTCTGATTGGTCCACCTTACCAAGTAATTTATATAAGGTACTTCCAGATATAATATGTTTTGTATCATAAAAACTTCAATCCAGCTTATCGAAAGAGGCGACTAAACTTGGTATTAGTTTGCCAACATGACAACTGGGGCGTTCATGTTCACTACTACCACATCATAGGACATAAACTGATAATCAGATTATTTATTTATTTATTGATTTATTGATTTATTGATTTATTTATTTATTTATTTATACATCTGTGTCATCATCCCTCGTGACAACCACTGTGCTGACAGGGCACATTTCCTAGTCATAGAACAAAATCCAAATATCTTAGTGCTTGTATTTCGCTGACACGTGTTTTTCTTAGCTCATATGAAAAACTTTTTTTTTCAAAGGATGAGAAACCATGGACAGGAAACACGCGTATTTCCCTCTCCTTGACCCAAATCACAGGGGTCGCTCTTCTATGCGGTCGTTATAAAAAGTAATCTCTTGATTACATGGATTCGGAAGTTGATTCTCCAGGGTATAGAAGATAATGACCTAGCTTCAAATATCGGAGAAGCCTAGAACTGATAACATCCTAACAACGAATGCTTCTTAAATGTTTTTGATCGATGCGGACATCTGTCTCGCATATATCAAGGAGCAGCTGCTCAGATCCACTCTAATTTGTATCAGGTGCGGATGTCATAATTTGAACGAAAGAAGCCTCACTACAGTGATTGCATGTTTTTTGTGACGGGTGCCATCAATGGGCAGCAGGATGCGCTCTTCTTTTCGCGAACACCTGGTATCATCACTATTTGATAGTGATTCATAGACACATGCTTATGATATAGTTTGAATCGTACAAAGAACTCTTTTTAGTAGAGATTTCTTATGATTTTGGAACTGGTAATGTCGCTTTTTATTTTATCTCAGGATGTTTGTATATTTGTATGAAATATTATTCTTACACTAATGTTTGAAAAGCCAGTTATTTTAATTTCTTTGTAATTGTTGGAATGCAAACAGATTTCGGTTGTTGAGCTTTCAATAGAGCTAGTTCCCGAACGAGCCAAACGCACACGTCACTACAAGATGTGTATATGTGGTCTTTCGGTCATAGTGTCAACAGCATGTGCATAAAAGTATCAATTCTAGTTTAGTATATTTACTTGTTATTGCAGGTATACAAGACGTTTCCTGATGTTACAATTAGGCGGCAAACAAAGTCACACGGCATTCTTAAATTTCGTTTTACAGTAGAATGTGTATTGAGGCGACAATGAAATGTAGCTAACTGATGGCAAGTGGTGAATACTGTTTTATGCCGGCAGTAGTCCTGCTACTTCACGACGGTCTGTAATTCATCGAGTCTCAGTAGGAGAATCAATTGACTGGAAACTTGAGAAGCGATCTACACTGTGGAGGCACGATGACATGCCATCAGCCAAGTCTGACCACGCGCACCTGCTTCAAATTTACAATTATAACTTAATCTTTAATTTTAATTTTAATCTTAACGCCGGCAATGATCCCGTGGGGATTCGGTTCTTAATGATGCTACTAAATGGATCGGATGGTCAGGCGTGCGTGTCTGATACCACGACGGCCGGAATCGTTTCTTCTCACACCAATCACTGGTTTGTCTGATCCAGGTCGATTATGTACAGGCAAGCGTCAAATACTCATAGGTGAGTGAGTGAGTGAGTTGGGTTTAACGCCGCTTTTAACATTATTACAGTTAAATCGCGGCGGGTCAGCTTAATGTGGGAGGAAAGCCCGAAGTCATGTAGGTCTCAGACGTTTACCGCTTCGGTGAAACCCAAGAGTACGGGTATGGTGCTGACAAACCTAGAAACATAATCGGGGTGAACCGGGATTCGAACCCACAATTATAAGTTTTTGGCGTGGCCAAGTGACGCAATTCTGCACAGCGAATCGCGGCGACTTAGACGTCTGGGCCACCCGTGCCCCCTACTCATATGTGAGTATAAATGATGCATTTAATATATCATTTGTGTAATGTTGCAGGTTTTGAGGAGAACTAGGACGCATTTTTAATTCTGTATGGATGAATGAAGTATGTTTATGTTGTTCTACATATATCCTTGGGAAGCTCACCCATGAAAATTCGGGGTAGAATAGGTCTTCAGCAACCCATGCTTGCCGTAAGCGGCGACTATGCTTGTTGTAAGAGGCGACAAACAGATTGGGTGGTCAGGCACGCTGACTTGGTTGATGCATGTGATCTTATCCTAAATTGCGTCGATCGATGCGCATGATATCAATCACTGCATTGTCTGGTCCAGACTTGATTATTTACGGACCGCCGTCATATAACTAGAATATTGCTGAGTGCGGCGTTAAACAACAAACAAACAAAAACAAAACAACACACTGCATTGTCTGGTCTAGTCTCGATTGTTTTTTAGGCCGCCATTACAGAGCGGAAGCTGTTCCGAAACACCCGGATGCGGCAAAACAAAAGTACGACGTTCATCATTTCAAACTGTAAGCCACGGAACTCATACACCGTATTGATTAACCTTACGCTTATGAAGAAACAAAACTATTTTTGAATGACTTTTATTAAATTTGCTCTCCTTGACATTTCAAGACTTCTAATTTAAGGAGGCTATGGTCTTGTATAACAGGTCAAATCAGATTACTCTAAACTGCCAGCAAACCTAATCTGGTTTCAAAACTATCAAATAGCCAATTATCTTGTACTGAAAGGTAACCAGCGAGATCACCTCATCTGCTTCACATCTTCATTGTAGATCTGTGTATAAAGATTGAAATTATAGCGACAAAAAAACCTCCACAATACTGTATAACAAGTGGGATGACTTCAACTTTCCAACAATCATCTTTCCCTTTACGTCAAGCAATATTCCTGCATCTTTTAATTGTATCTCCAGAGCTCTCATTTCGGGGAAAAAAAGCGATAAAACCCTTGCCATAGCCATATGAAATCTCTGCTAAAAGCGGAGGCGATTGTACGTGTTTATGAATTACGATCAAATAGTGATAACGCCCGGTGTTCGCGAAAAGGTAAGCGTATCCTGCCAAACCGGTGGCACCGTCACAAAACATGCAATCCACATAAATCTCGAGATCACGAAAAACACGGGAATGGATCCAGGAGAAAGTGTAGGTTTACCGAAATGAGAGCCCTGGCGACATAGAGGACATATCCCAGCAGCTCCAGCCTTTGGTGTCTACATTTCACAACTTTTGAGTTACAGTCAAGCATGCTCGATGAGCGCCATAGGACTCTTGATCAAAGGTTCCTTGATCAAGGTTACAACATTCCAAGCCTCAGTTAACGGTGGAAGCCATTTCCAAATCTGACGCATCAGTGACCAAAATGATGTTATTATGTTCCCTATTATGATTTGTATCAAATGTTCCTGTTTCTTCCTGGGAACAATTGACTTGCCTTTGCATGTGTTTGTGACGGGTGCCACCGGTCGAACAGTATACGCTCACCCTTTGCGGAGACCTGGTGTCGTCACTGTTTGATGGCAATTCATAGCTAGCGCCATCGGAATTTTAGTCAAACTCTGCTTTAAACAGAGATTTCTTGTGGCTATGGAAAGCGTCTCAATCTCCAAGATTCGCCCTGATGTTTCCTGGTTTCGTGGGTGAACCCAAGTGGTTACCATCTACGACCAGCACCACTTCGTGCTTTCTCCCACATGAAGCTGACTCGCTGTGATATAACTGATACTGTTCAAAACTGCTTTAAAGCGAACTCACTCACCATCTACAGTGGCAAAATCAATTCCACTTGTGTGTAAAGGTTGCATGATGAACTAACATCGAAATCTTCAGTGTGATGCTGGTAAACACCTACTTCTGACTGAATTCTTGACAAGTTACAAAAGTTCTGATGATGTCAAATTACATTGGCACTGCCTAATATTTCATCCGACATGAAAATATCTGTCAGCAAATGATGCAAGGGGAAGCCTAATGTGACTTTTGTATCCTGCCATGCATGTAAATCAGAGAAAACATGTCTTTATGTAGACATGCATCGACGTTAATTTAGACTTTCTGAAGCAATAGAAGTTCACTTCACAGTGACGAGATGAGTTAAGTCGGAGTTGAGCGTTCAGGGCTTCAGATTTGCTGGTAACATTAGCTATTCAAAAAACGATTACTGACAAACATGGAATATTTAACTGAAAATATAGGGAAATAACTTTTTTAACGTGACAAGAAGACTCTAAATAAGAAAACTGAAGGTAAAGTACTGATATTCCCAGATATTCATGTACTAACAAGTGAATAATTGTTTAGAGTTTGTTTTTCAACAAAAAAGGGCAACGCGAATGGAATATCTCTCATGGGGTGTTCTTGTAACAAATGACTGCTGTGCAGTAACTGTTAAAAAGCGTTACTTCTTTCAGATTTGTCTGTAAATATATAGGTCTCGACCAGACAATCCAGTGATCCATATTGTGAGCATCGATTCACGCCGTTCGGGTACGATGACATGAACTGAGCCTGATCTATTTGGTCGCCTTCTACAACGAGCAAAGGTAGCTTGGTTGTAATTCTAGCCCGAATCCCCACGTGGTGAAGTCTTACGACCAGCATATGTTGCTGGGGACCCATTCCAATCCGGAATCTTCACGTGGTGGACTCTTACGACCAGCATATGTTGCTGGGGACCCATTCCAACCCGGAATCTTCACGTGGTGGAGTCTTACGACCAGCATATGTTGCTGGGGACCCATTCCAACCCGGAATCTTCACGTGGTGGAGTCTTACGACAGGCATATGTTGCTGGGGACCCATTCCAACCCGGAATCTTCACGTGGTGGAGTCTTACGACCAGCATATGTTGCTGGGGACCCATTCCAACCCGGAATCTTCACGTGGTGGAGTCTTACGACAGGCATATGTTGCTGGGGACCCATTCCAACCCGGAATCTTCACGTGGTGGAGTCTTACGACCAGCATATGTTGCTGGGGACCCATTCCAACCCGGAATCTTCACGTGGTGGAGTCTTACGACCAGCATATGTTGCTGGGGACCCATTCCAACCCGGAATCTTCAGGTGGTGGAGTCTTACGACCAGCATATGTTGCTGGGGACCCATTCCAACCCGGAATCTTCACGTGGTGGAGTCTTACGACAGGCATATGTTGCTGGGGACCCATTCCAACCCGGAATCTTTAGGTGGTAGAGTCTTACGACCAGCATATGTTGCTGGGGACCCATTCCATCCCGGAATCTTCACGTGGTGGAGTCTTACGACCAGCATAGGTGCTGGGGACCCATTCCAACCAGGAATCTTCATGTGGTTGAGATTCTAACTCGGAACAACCAAGGGATCGAGTCTTGCGACCAGCACAGGTTGCTTTTTTCGAACCCTTTTTCTAACCGGAATAGGCGACTATGCCTGTCGTACGAGGCAACTAACGGAATCGCGTGGTCAGGCTCGCTGACTTAGTTGTTGTATGTCATCGATCCCAATTGCGTGGATCCATACTCATGATATCAATCACTGGATTGTCTGGTCCAGACTCGATTATTTACAGACCGCCGCATATAGCTGGAATATTGCTGAGTGCGGCGTTAAACAACAAACAAACCAAACCAAATCTAACCCAGAACAGCCGAACTCCTGCTATCCGGACAGACACTCTATACACCAAGAGGCGGGTTTTAGAGGAAGCGATAGGAGTTAGTTTAACACCTCTGTAAAACATCGAGTCTGACAGTGCGTGATATTGCAAATCTCAATGGTTTCCAAAAGCTACTTCGTTTTTATTTTCTAGCTGGACAGTTGAAGCATTTAAGTCGTAAACGTGTTCGATTATATGACGTACGAAATGTTATTTGAAACCTTCTTAAACTGTTCGTTTAGAATCAGCAGAAATATAAACAGCTGTAATATAATCTTTTAACGTCAGTAGGTATGACACAGCCAGGTGATCGAACCACCGACCTTCTGCTCTCCGGTCAGAACCTCTATCCACTTGCCCAAGGACGTGGTTAGGAAATAGTTAAACCTGAGATATTATTTCAGCATTCAAGGTACATAATTAAATTTGTCTTGTAGTCAATGTTAATTCTACCCAAGTTTCCGGCTTGACGACTCAGCGTTAAAATCTGTAGGTTAAACTACTTGACTAGACAGCGCTTCAACCACTGGGCTACCTTAGTAGAGGATTTAAACCACAAGGCTAGCCCACTAGATAGAGGAGCTTACGCGTAAACCTCAAGGATAGCG
This sequence comes from Haliotis rufescens, assembly GCF_023055435.1. Classification (NCBI taxonomy): domain Eukaryota; kingdom Metazoa; phylum Mollusca; class Gastropoda; order Lepetellida; family Haliotidae; genus Haliotis; species Haliotis rufescens. The sequence goes on from NW_025963924.1 coordinate 8,358,871, forward strand.
CAGTATAGCCAGCGCTTAAACTACAAGGTTAGCCTTCAAAAGGAGCCAACACTTAAACCAATAGGATTGTTGCAATATAGGAGTCAAAGCTTAAAACACCAGAATACCGCACAAAATAAGCCAAAACTTAAACCACTAGGACACCCCACTAGAGGAGCCAACACTTAAACCACTAGGATACCCAACTAAAGGAGCCAACACTTAAACTACAAGACCAGCCCACTAGAGGAGGCAACACTTAAACCAATAGGATTCCCGGACTATTGAAGCCAAAGCTTAAATCACCAGACTACCGCACAAAAGGAACCAACACTTAAACCACTAGGATACTCATTAAAGGAGCCAACGCTCAAACTACAAGGCTAGCCCACAAGAGGAGGCATCACTTAAACCAATAGGATTGCCGGACTATTGAAGCCAAAGCTTAAATCACCAGACTACCGCACAAAAGGAACCAACACTTAAACCACTAGGATACTCATTAAAGGAGCCAACGCTCAAACTACAAGGCTAGCCCACAAGAGGAGGCATCACTTAAACCAATAGGATTGCCGGACTATTGAAGCCAAAGCTTAAATCACCAGACTACCGCACAAAAGGAACCAACACTTAAACCACTAGGATACTCATTAAAGGAGCCAACGCTCAAACTACAAGGCTAGCCCACAAGAGGAGGCATCACTTAAACCAATAGGATTGCCGGACTATAGAAGCCAAAGCTTAAATCACCAGAATACCGCACAAAAGGAGCCAACACTGAAACCACTAGGATACTCATTAAAGGAGCCAACACTTAAACTACAAGGCTAGCCCACAAGAGGAGGCATCACTTAAACCAATAGGATTGCCGGACTATAGAAGCCAAAGCTTTAACCACTAGGATACTCATTAAAGGAGCCAACACTTAAACTACAAGGCTAGCCCACACGAGGAGGCAACATTTAAACCACTAGGATACCCCATTAAAGAAGCCAACACTTAAACCAATAGGATACCCAATTAAAGGAGCCAACGCTTTAACCACCAGGATACCCAATTAAAGAAGCCAACATTTAAACCACTAGGATACCCCCTTAAAGGAGCCAACGCTTTAACCACTAGGATACCCCATTAAAGGAGCCAACACTTAAACCACTAGGATACCCCATTAAAGGAGCCAACGCTTTAACCACTAGGATACTCATTAAAGGAGCCAACACTTAAATTACAAGGCTAGCCCACAAGAGGAGGCAACATTTAAACCACTAGGATACCCCATTAAAGAAGCCAACACTCAAACCACTAGGATACCCCATTAAAGGAGCCAACGCTTTAACCACTAGGATACCCCATTAAAGAAGCCAACATTTAAACCACTAGGATACCCCATTAAAGGAGCCAACGCTTAAACCACCAGTTGCAGGGTACCCCACGGAAGGTGACAACGCTCAAACCACTAAACTACCCGACCCGAGGATGAAATAAAAACGTATTTCGAGAAAAATACAATTGTACACTTGATGTTTGATAGGCCAAACTATCTGGACGTTCATTAACCATGTTAAGTGTGTCTGGCATCTCGTGAACAGATAATATTGGCAATAGACCTTATTTAGTATGAAGACCGCAACTACCAACAAGACATAACAACTCAGAAGGATATTTATTTGAGAGAGTAAAATGTAAAAAAAGACAATTCCATTAGATCGTCTGAACAACGATTAAACAAATTAGTTTTAGTCCATATGTTGCTCTCGAACCATGAATCTTGACCCTTTAAAGTGACGTAACAACCATTAAAAAGTAAAGCAGAACTCTTATTTGTTCTAATAAATGGTTGAACACTAAATTTCGTCAGTATGAAACAGAACATTCATCAACGATGTCTTTTTCAAAATTTATGTGATTTCATTATTTTCCATTGAATATAATAAGCGGTGAACGTCATTGACACAACATTTGAAAATACATTAAATAGCAAAGCTTTTTCCCATTGTTCTCAAAGCTATTCGAGCAGCAGCAGCTGCGTTTGAAGCGAGTGCCACATTTGATTGATTGGTTTCACAGGGTCGGCAGGAATAAAACAACCTCCTCTTTTTATCATGAAACTCTTTTCTTTCTTTTTTAAAACTGTTCCGTCTGTGACTCGATTGATGGCCGTAAGAAGATTGGACATGGTTTCATCAAATGATAGATTAGGAATTGTAATTCCAGAATTCTAATTATCTGTTAAGGGTCAATAGTAAATCCAAAAGATTTACAATACGTCTTGGCTTCGTGAGTAATACTGGAGCATGCCACACAAAAATTACAAAATACGACTGTCTCCACCTGTAATTGGAAGATGTACTACTGTTGTAATCTCATTAAACATTTAGGGGGTAGGGATGGTGGAGGGTGGGGGGTGGGGATAGGGGCAGGGATGATAATATAGGGAGCTTTTTAGAATAAAACCGAGATTGCATAACTTTTGTTTTTTTATCAAATCTCATCCATTCAATCAGCAGGTTAAAAATATTAAACATTTAATTTTATACATTATTTTCAGTAGATGTGTGACGGAATGTGACTATTTTATAGTGACCCATTGGCACATGTTCATGGTATAGCCAAAATCAATGGAAGCTGCTTCTAGCAGAGATTTCGTTTAATTATTGAAAATGTTTCGTCGCTATTCTACATGTATTATAACCTCACGCGAACAGCAGATGAAAAACATTAATAAAAACAAATATTATCTGCTTTTCAACTAATGGCATTTCGATCTTTAAATGTATATTCCCTTCAAGTACAAACATTTGGGAATATATAAATTGCCGAAGGAAAGTGTTAAGAGTAAGTTAGTATGGTTTTACGCAATATTCCAGCAATATCACGGCGGGGGACACCAGAAATGGGCTTCACATATTGTACCCATGTGGGGTGTCGAACAGGGGTCTTCGGCGTGACGAGCGAACGCTTTAACCACATAGAACCCTTAAATAGCTCAAACCTACTTGGCTTGTAGAATGTTCAGTCTTCTTTTCTTTTCTTTCGCCGTTAACGACTCAAAGGTCGAGATTACCCCTAAACGTAATAATTACAAAATGAGTTCGCAAATATTTTTTTCTTTAAAATTGAATAACATGGGGAGCACTTTTTCCTTTCTTTAATTTCAGGTAGTATATGATAATTTCACAGTTGTAGAATTAACACCAATGAAATTTCTTCACTAGTCTGTGATTGCACCCCTTCAGAAATATGTGTATTACAATGTACTATTGTTCTTACTTGCTTTCTCTCTACTTTACTTGCTTTCTCTCTACTTCATGTGCCATTAACATGTGAGTTTTGAGATATTAACATATATGTTTAACAGTTCCTATGTTGACAACACACTCGTAAAAACGACGTTCATAAAGATATTGACGTTACGTGTTGTATGACTGGCGTGTTTACTTTCACTAATTGTGTTTTCAAACCAAACACTGCAGTCTCTCCTTTCTCCTTGTCGCATATATTGCGCTCATTAAACCCACGGGAGATCGAGTCGTTGATATCTTACCATCCTCCTCATAAGAACTCCCGCTAGTGTCCACAGAGTATGCCCATAGCACCGCTCGATACGGTCTGATTTTATATGACGCGGAGGTTAGAATTTCAATATCAGCTGCTGTGTGGTCATTGACGAATGACGAAAACCATGTGTAATATGCTTCCTTAACTCATGAAACAGCAAAAATAGTTTTGCAGTTTGAGAGGGTCTGAAAATTAATAAGCAAGTGCTGACAGAAGAATTTTAAGTTAATGCATATCAGTAGGAATGAAAATTATGTCACTTCTTCTTTGCCCAGTGTATTTGGTTTAAACATATTTTAATCACCAAAAGTGAATGATATTGGGTAAAAGTTCTTCAACTTTGGACACCTTCTCCTAGATATTTACACCATTGATTTACAGCGTGTACTAAACATGAACAAAGCAGAAGGAAAGAAAAGAATAGGACAGTTCTGTGAACAGTGAGAAAAGTTTAGTTTATATAAACCTCTTTGTATTACGTATATAACTCTTTAGTCGATTTCTTTAGTCTATTTTGTTCTGGTAAATCCCCTTTTCCATTGAATATCAAAATAGGATCAGGTGGTGTATTTTCGGCTATACTGCTTATATTTCTGAGTAAACCGTCTCTTTCCTCATTTCACAAATCACATTCAAAGAAAAAATGATATGCATTTTCACATTTACTACCACATAAACATTCTGCTGTGTCTTTAAATTCTATTCTTCGTAAATCATAGTTTAAGTTATTAACCTTTAGTAGTTATTTCTTAGCTTAGTGTGTATAATAATATGTTTTCTATGCCCAAAGGAGAAGAACGATGGGCCTGTTTGTCATGAAGAGTCGATTCCACAACCATCAGTGCACGGCGTTGAGGACAAACCAGCTTCAAATCACTTATGGGTAATGTGACGTGGTATTGACGTTGTTCCAAACGATACACAGCCCACTGTTTAAGAACGACTTCTCTTCAAGCTATAAATGATGCTGGATTAGCGGCGAGGTAGATACTGTTTATGTTAGAGCACGGAAACGAAGCTTCTCTTAGTAGTTACAAGATTGTTCCACTTACCAACGAAATGCCCCTGAAAATCCCTCGATGTTGCCACTAGCGTTAATCCCGGAAGGCTCATCTGGAGTTAGCAGGACTCAAACTTACCCCCAAAGTTCACAGAATGTTCGTTTGCATCCATTTTTAGCACCAAGGACATCTGGATTTCTGTCTAACTCTGACTTCACAGGATGGATAGATTTTGCCGTAAATAGAGCTGCCATTTTTTTATTTGCGATGAAATGCTAGCCTAAGGGAAGTATAGCGTGATAATCAAATAAACGTCCGCGTTATAAAGAGTTCCTTCCATTAATTTAACAAATATGATTTAACATTTCATTAACAAGTCATGCTTGTATTGTTCAGTAGCTGTTAATTTAGACATAGTTGTGCATCCGTAGCTTCATCAGCTCTAATGCTTAAATGAACTTGTCACTACACGTTTACCAGGGCCCACTTCCACAAAGCGATCGTAGCGCTAAGATGATCGTACCTCTCATTCTTAAAACAATAGGCATACGACAGTCGTAGCGCTACGATTGCTTTGTGGAACGGGCCCTGCTCTGGAGTTGTGACCGACAACAAAGCAAAACGTAAAGATGCAACTAAAATTGTCAAAATGCTGATTTTAGAGTGTGTTTTTCCTCAGAAACTTGAAACTGTTTAACCCGAGTTGATTTTCATAAGAGATATTTGTAAAAAAAACAGTATGAACATGAGGGTGAAAATACTTCTGCTGTTGACTTTTTTTGTAATTGTACAGACATAAACATTAACTTTCACTAGAATACTTCACCCGAAAAATGTGACACTTCATGTGGAACAAAAGGTGTTCATATTCTACGTCGCATTTTTCAAGAATATTGAACAAACTATCAGTCATTTATTTGTCGAAGTTTGTGTACATGTGTATTTTGTCTGTATGTTTATGCATTTGTATAGCATTATGCTGTATGTTATGTTCTTAATGAGTATACAATTATTAATGTCTGAATCTGTGTCTAAGGGATATGGCTGATATATTGCCAATGTGACTATAAATCTTAACTCACTTACTCACTGTGTCTATGGGAGAATTACAGTGTTACTTTAACACAACAAACCCCATGTTACCTGCTAGGCCATTCGTTTTCTTCAAATAGTCTCAATCGTCTCAACGCCCCGTCATTAATTAAACGATCGGCGTTGTTTATGGACTAAAGAGAGAACAGATACCGTCTGTTCATCCCTGCCTTATCTCTCTTAAACAGAATAAGAAGGAAATGTCTCTTTATAAAATAGCCTCAAGAATTCGAACAAACTGTGTTCAACAAAAATGTTAAATAATTGCCAGTTAGAATCACGTCATTACGAGAGACACAGACAAGTTTGAGAAGAATCCAACGGGTATGCAAGGGGCCACATTGTTAGACGTCACGAACAATGGCACGAGCACAGGTAAAACCACAGATGTATGCACCAGATCATCCGGGCCACCAGTTTCTTTCCCGTTTAAAAATACCATTCTTTGGACATAAGGAAGAGAATATATGGATGTCAACTTCTTTATTATGAGGAACACAACGTTTCGGAGTATATGCTTACTCCTTCATCAGGTGGTGACATCCATATCGTCTCTTCCTTATATGTATCACTTCTAAATGCCTTTCAAAGACCTCATCCTTTGGACATTCCATCGTTCAGCAAATGAAACATTTCAGAACCAACAATTGCCAAACGTCATCAGGTCACTGAAATGCTGCATGTTAGAATGTAACAACGCGAGGTGGCCAACTGTTTCCATTACCACAGGAACACCATTTCATGACTGATGTTACATATACAAAAAGACAATTACTTCGAGGCATTCACTTGTAACGATGCCATCACAGGACTGGAAAACAGTTCAAGGTATGACTTGTATAGAACGTCTAAGAGGCTTAGTTAGCCAGAAAAATACTTATCTATATTAACATCAAGAACGTCCAGTTATTCAGTTTAGTCTGGATAATATCCACTGAAACATCGAAGAGAAAATGAGAAGATAATATTTTCAAAATGAAATTCATTTACTTTTGTATGTCCTTACTATTGTGATCTAAGTTTATACCAGAACGTTATTATCCTGTACCTGCTTTTATTTCTCTTCTCTCTTCAAAGAGATGATGCTGTCAAATTAAAACTGGCTATATATGTTAAAAACGCAATTTCTCTCAGAAAAGAATTGTTAAACATTAGTATAAATAAATATGTAGAACTACTTAAAAATAACTCCTTTGTATATGGGCCGGAGGCTTAACATGCAATAAATATCTTTGACTTTGACTTTGACTCGTGTCACCCATCTCCGCAACAGGCATCGTACCGCCGTGACCACTGGTAAGCTCTGAACCGCCTACAGCAGCATGACATTCGACCACAATGCCCCACAATGTCTGAGCTGAAGCCACGTCCGACAGCCCTTAGTTCGGTAGAGGAATGTTGTGTTTTCACTGATGAATGTCGTTTCAGCATTTCTCACAGTGACGTCCGTCCCCGCGTTTTTAGACGTTGCGCCTATGCAACTTTCCTTTTTTTAGTTAGTATAGTTGCATTTGTACATGAAGCCAGAATACACTGCAGACACCTGAGACACACTACTCTGTTTCTATCATAATCGATATATCACAAACCAAGAAAAATGAGATCATTTGAAACAGATTCACCCACGAGGAATCAGCAACCATTAAGCCTCGGGATATAATGTTTGACAGAAATTGCCAATGAGACGCCGACACTGATCTTTAACGTGGAACTCTATGTCCAAGTGTCCGTCAAATCTATGATTACCTTAGAAGCATGTATGTTGAGGTGACCCAGGTCTCTGTTCCTGAAGGGCAAAGGTCCCGAATAACGCGAATACTTATAGGTTCTCTTAAATACTACCGGCAAACGGATCGTACACAATCATTATGTCATGACTGTTTACCTGTTTGGGGAAATAATGCATCTCACTGAATATTTTAGAATGTTTGAATGCAATTTTCATTCCATTTCTTTTTCTCTGTTTTACCATAAAGTTCATCAGTAAATGTTACAAAATGTGTTAAAAGGTTTAAACTAATTTTGCCACACATTATGCTTGTTTAAGTAAAAAATAATAATTTGATGATGACCTTTATTCTTACCATGCTCATGATGTCAATCACTGAAATGTTTGGACCAGACTCGATTATTAACTGACTCGACTTATATTTAATGGTGATATTTAATAGTGAGTAATAAACACTACTTATGATTATTTTATAGTCGGATTCGTACAAGGGACGCTCATTTCCGTGGAGATTTCTTAGGATTTTGGAAATGGTTTTATCGCATGTATTTCATGACACACACACACACACACACACACACACACACACACACACACACACACACACACACACACACACACACACAAAATGATTGTTCCGTGTGAAATAGCATTGTTCGGCATCACCTTTCACAAGGACCAGAAAAAAATATTGTCACTGAAACAAAACTCCAAGAACAACTTGGAATATTAATTTATCAGTTCCTTGTTGAAACCTCATATACAGGTCCCGAATGAATTAATTAAAATTTATGTTATACAATATTCAATATCATAGCTCACGGCGGTCCGTGTTTAATAATGTTCATTGCGGACTAGCTCGATGCCACACAATTCGCCATTTCACAAAATTTAACCACCCGACCCCCCCGTAATAAGGCTTCTTGTATTCTTGTATATATATAGAGAGAGAGAGATATAGATATAGATATATATATAGTTATATATATAACAAAGATAGGAGCAGCAGCAATAATAATAATAATAATATTAAAAAATCATAATGATCATAATAATAATAATTATAAGGTTTCTAATATCACGCTAAATTCCATACGTGTATAATAAAAACAATTATAACCTAGCCAGGGCAACATCTTGTAATTCATGATTTTCATTCTCAGCTCTCTGGGGAGTATACAGTATGTATACTACCGATGAATATTACGGATTTATTTATGCATCTATCTTTCCATATATAGATCCACCAATATCTATTTTCTTTTTATCACTATAACGACTATTGATAGATTGTGTTTACTTCACATCAAACTTATATTGCCCCTAAAAGGAAACATAAAACAATTACCGATTCATTGAACGACATTGGAAACAAATGGTTGTGACGAAGGAAGAAAGTAATTCATTCAATCTCAATAATAACAATAAACAACAAATGCCATGACGGTACCTACCTATCCTTTTCCAAAAGTCTTTGACAATACAGTCACAAACATCCAAGCATTGCACATCTCATCGGAACAGTGAGTCGTGTCTCTCGCCTCTAGCGTCCTTAAAGCTTCCGTCTCTCGGCAACCGAACAACTAGTTCCCAAGCGTGACGTCCATATACTTACGATGTCTCTGCCTTCTTCAACAGTATATGCGCGTTTCATTAACATTTACTGTGGCAACAAGTACGACTATCCATCAATACACGATCCGTGTAGGCGTGGGGAATAACGTCCAAGACAGACCCTCCGTGAAATAGTCTTGAGTACGTTGAGCTTAGTCGTTGAAATGAACTAATCGTCTCCGACCAGAGTATATGTCCCTCGTTATTCTCCCCATGCAAACATCCAGCTGTTAATACTGATGGAGACACAGTACCTGGCACTGGTGTCCGATATCAGTGTGATCCCAAGGATGTTATTATCACGTTGTCATGCTCTGTTCGTCATTTACCTGATGATTAATATGGCGTGTACTTGATGTTTAACGTGGCTTAAAGTCAGGTGAAGAATACTTAGTCTAGAATCAAGCAATATTTCAGACAAATCATCCCCTCTTCCAATATGACTGGAAACCCGACCTCCTCATTTGCCCTTTGTCAAATTGCCGTTGAGCCTGGTTACCGTTCCCCTCGTGGGCGTCTGTCGTTACGGAGACGCGTACGGCAAATGACGTGCACGTGTGTGGACGCGTGTGAATCTTGTGCCACGGTTTCAGTCGCCTACTCTGGTTGATACGTTTATATCTTTAATTGATGCTATCACATTACAGAGGAAAAACATTACTTGAAAGGTCAATAAACGGGAAAAAAACAAAAGTAATATTCATGTGTAAATTGATGTAATAACTCAGAGAAAAGGGCGTCGCCGTCGTGTGATGTGTACAACAACAAAATGAAAATGGCTTAACGCCGCGTTTAGCAATGTTCCAGCATTGGACACCAAAATTGACTTCACACATTGTATCAATGTTTGGAATCGAACCCGGGCCGCCGGAATGACCGCTTTAACAACGGGGTTACCCTACAACACACATGTAGACCTATTCTAACCCGGAATCTTCACGGGACGGCCAAATAGTGAACAAAATGGGGTCGGTAACCAATATTGTTGTGATGAGGAAATAACATTTAGCCAAATATTTATTCATGTGATAAATATTGTAACATTTAACAAAAACGAAAATACGACCGAATTAAGTATTCTACTTTGACAGAAGAAATTCAATGTAGTTATTCGGGCTTAATTTCAAGCGACCATTCACAAACAACGAAGATATTAAACCGAGTTGCCACTTCATAAACGGAAATTAAATAGATGTGGGGACCGCATACGGTGCAAAAATTGATGATATAATTAATAACGAAACAGAAAAAAATGATGTATTTTCGATTTGTTAAAAGTTGTATATCATGTATGAGGAAACCCGTTTAATCCGCACGTCGTAATTCCAAATTCATTACCTTACTATGGCATCATGATGTGAGAACATTTTACCTCGCCAATAATCCCTGCGAAAAGTTTGCTGATGCTGATGTGGCGTTAAACAATAATCACACATCACTCCAACAGCAACAGTTGCCAGGAAAGAATATGTGTTAATAGCAAAGCAACACATGGTTGTTGATAACAAGTGTTGTTGTTAAGTTAGTTTTTTGTTTGTTGTTTAACGCCGCACTCAGAAATATTCCAGCTATATGACGGTGGTCTGTAAATTCAGACAATTCAGTGACTGATATCATGAACATCGATCCACGCAATTGGGATACGATGACATGCAACAACCAAGTCAGCGAGCCTGACCACCCGATCCCATTAGTCGCCTCTTACGACAAGCATAGTCGCCTTTTGCGGCAAGCATGGGTTGCTGAAGACCTATTCTACCCCGGATCTTGATATACCTTGATGCCGTACTGATGCGAGTGAGAGGGTGAATTTCTGAGTGTGCGAGCGAGTAGAGCTTTACACCACTAACACTAACACCGGCACACCAGAAATTGGTTCAGGTATTGCACCCATGTAGGGACTGGAACACGGGGTTTCGGCATGACGAGCGAACGCTTTAACAACAAGGCTACCCAACTCCCCTCTTAATGTTACAGATCAGTATAAGGATTGCCCAGCACACATTACACACTGCCGTAGCACAAAATCAATGGGGGCTAGGATATTAGCGTTGGTTATATATATAGCCGGAATAGGTCGCATACAGACTTTCGTCTTCCACAACCGGATGACGTCCCGAGCGATCACTCTTATCTTTTGTGATGGTGACGTCGAGTCTGATCTGGCCTTCGATCGCCGGCCGTGCCACACCAATAGACGGTAAAGAGGGGACTTGCTGTTGCCCTGCCTGGCGCTCGGCATTAAGCAGCGTTGGAAATACCTGCCTGCCTGACGGTCAGGGACAGGCTATTTTTGTCTCGGGCAACTTTTAGAAAATGTAAGCCCTATTCTCGTGTTGATTTTTAAAACGAATATGTAAAAGATGTGAATAGAAATTTGTTTGAAATTCATAACAGGGGACACGTCAACTGCAAATACAGCTCAGCGACTCATTTGTGACTGCACGAAATCTTACTGAAGCCAATGTAAGCGTTTAGAAAATTGCGTGAATCTCTGGGGTGGACTGCTACAACTCCTCAACAGTTCGTTGTACGCGTGTGGCATGGTAATGCGAGGCCGACAAAATGTTGTGTTGATATTGAACCATTTAACTGACTGTGATTGTATTACTACGACTCAAAGTGAGATTGACCAATCAGAGAGCAGAACTAGTCCATATGAGCCCGTATACCGTTAGTAGAAGTCCAAGGTGGTTGACACTGACCTAATATGAGACCGTATTTCGTCCGTTACAGCCATTTTGGATTTTCCTATACCCACCTCGCATATGTCGCGTGCAAATTCTCGTACAGAAATTCGTTAGTCGACACCTTTTGAGTTCTAATATACATAACTGTGAGGTGCAAAGAAATTAATTTTTAAAGAAACCACGTTTGTGACTTTATTTATAAAAAATAAAGAGAATGGTGGTCAATGATTTACAAATAGAAACGTCATAGAACATACTATAGGAAGACGTTACAAACAGGAAACGTGACACAAATGACGTCACATAGCAATAGAATAAATAGCAGCCCCTCGTTAGGGAAAGAAGGGGCACGGGTGGCCCAGTCGTCTAAGGCGCCGCAACTCGCTGTGCACAGTTGCGTCCCTTGGGCACGCCAGAAACCTATGATTGTGGGTTCGAATCCCGGTTCGCCCCGATTATGTTTCTAGGTTTGTCAGCACCAAAAGCGTGCTCGTGGGTTTCACTGAAGTGGTAAACGTCTAAGGCCTGCATGACTTCGGGCTTTCCTCCCACATTAAGCTGACACGCCGTGATATAACTGGAATACTGTTAAAAGCGGCGTGAAACCAAACTCACTCACTCACTCACTCTTTAGGGAAAGGCGGACTGCTGTCAAGTTACAGTGATCCGTTTTACTGGTCCTGTCAGTTATTCCGGTTTAAGGTGTCTAGTTTTCAATTTGACATGTGCGATAAAGATACCAGATGGTGTAATCTTTTCGGCATAATAAATTCGTTATGGTGTCTTAAGTTGCTGTATACGGTGTCACATTGTTCTGCTTACTTAACATGATACAGTAAAACGGCAACTAAAGCCACTACTACAAATATTGTTTGCAAAGATTTGATTCCATAAATTTACAAAATCTCGCCTGGCAACTTTCTTTACTTTCGTGAGTTGCCAGTCTGACTGTCTGTCGAGAGATATTGTGAATAATCAACATTGCATGTATTTAGGTGATAAGGACTGGTCGACTTTGATTCAGTGTTCTCTGTCTGAGTGGGGTATCTATGTTAAACTGCGGCATGATTTATCAGTGGGCGAGCAGTATAGAATCAATTAGTAGGGCCCAGCTTCTCTGCTTCCACAAACACTTCATCTACGCCGCATCAAGAATAAGGTTCCCTATCGGATATCTGATCGTGTGATCTTAAGGTAACTATTTATTTGAGTCATGCACGTTGTCTACAAGCCAAGAGATTGGAATTTCATAGTAGGTGGGTAATCCTGAGCTCATATTATGAATCAGTGGCGGGTGTGGGGGTGTATGGTGGGGGTAAGATCCTCACCAATAAAATATTTCTTTGAGTGATCTGACAATGCTTTACACATGATTATGTGAATTGTTTAGTCTACATTGACACCAAAGGACTGGGTAGAGAAATACGTGTCAATTATGAAATATGTGAGGATGCTCATTTGTGCTAATTCCAGGGGCAAGTGTACATGTTTTGACAAAACTAGCCAATTAATGAAGGGTGCATGGAAAACAATTCTTTGAGCCAAACCTCAGAATAAAACTATATTTTATTTTTGAAACTTCCTGTGAAGCGACATACCTAGATTGGGGGTAAAATTATGAGAAGATTGATAGTAGATATTCGTATGTTTGTGGTACACAACCGGTATTGTTACTCGTGTTTGAGAATTGTTATCTCCTGATAGTCTATACAAAGAAAAATTACTATCAAGAAGACCCATGAAGATCCGGGGTAGAATAGGCCTTCAAAAACCCATGCTTGCCGTAAAAGGCGACTAGGCGACTAACGGGATCGGGTTGTCAGGCTCGCTGACTTGGGTCAGTTGCGTGGATCGATGAATTCGAATACGATGTCAATAACTGGATTGTCTGGTCCAGGCTCGATTATTTACAGATCGCAGTCATATAGCTGGAGTATTGCTGAGTGCGGCGTTGAACAACAAACAAACAAACAAACAAAAACTGTTTTCCATAGAGTGTCTTTTTGTTGTTGAACGCTGTACTCAGTAATATTCCGGCTACATGATGGCCCACTCAGAAGTACCATTTTTACTCCTTTTGGGATGACTCGGCCAGGGGATCTCTCCGGACAGACGCTCTATACACAAGACCACGGAGGCGTTCACAATCAATTGCGATGCAATCCACGAAACCACCGGGCTTGATCACCCATCTATTTAGTTGGATCTCACTAAAAGTACACATGAAGGATGCTGGGGACCCTTTCTCTTACCGGTGTCCACGCGAGGTAGTGGAGGAGTACAAAAGCAGCTGATGAAAAGGTGCATTTAATTTGTATCCATGTATTGGAAATTGATTACAGTGGGTGACTGAATGTTTTACGCTACAAACAGGAGTAGTGAGTGAGTTGGGTTAAACGCCGCTTTTAACAGTATTCCAGTTATATCAAGGCATGTCAGCATACTGTAGGAGGAAAGCCCATAGTGATGCAGGTCTCAGACGTTTTTACTTCGGTGAAACCCACGAGCACGGGTAGGGTGCTGACAAACCTAGAAACATAAACGGAACGAAACTGGATTCGAGCCCACAATCATAGGTTTCTGGCGTGCCCAAGGGACGCAACTCTGCACAGCGAATCGCGTCGCCTTACACGACTGGTTTGTGTTTGTTTTCCTTAATTGTGTGTGTTCTGAAATTCATCATGTTTGATAAGCAGTTGTTCTGATATTGAACGCAAACAATCCTAATGGGTTATTATCAGAAATTGTAATAACCATTGATGCGTAGGCTGTCCATATATCGATGTTTTCAAACGCACATTTTGTGTGTGCAAAAGGCTGAATTTAAAGAGGTATCAATAGGAAAAAGCATACCTCTTTTTAACAAATCAGAACCAAACATTCTTCAATGTCATGGTAGAATTCACATGGGATTGCCATACGTATTCGTTAATGATGAGAACACGTTCTTCTTTGGTAGAAACCATGCTGTCCAGGACGTCTTGACTGTGTTAGGCGATTGAGCACACACACGAATTAGCCAACGAAAAAACAACTTTACGAACAGTTTAAGAATGCTTCAAATAACATTTCCCACCTCACATAATCGAACCAGTCTAACATTTGTTTTGCCTGTCATGCCACTTTCATAAGCACCTGTTTTACAAAGGCGTCAAATTCATATTATTTTCTCTACAAACTACACATGGTTTCAGAATAGACTTTGATCTTCATAATCATTTTTCAAAGAGTTGAGGTGGGAGGAAATATCTGTCAAACCACTGGACCCCATTCATACCTCTAAATACCCTTTCATACAAATGCCACACTTGACTCTGACGACAGTTAGGTTTCTTTTAAAGAAATGTCTCTGCATGCCCTTGAGTGATCTGTCATCAGATCTGCTAAAACGGTGACATTAGTGGAATTCCTTTAGGTCAAATTGTGACGGTCTTACTCAGAAACAGATCAGATTTGTAGACAACGCCGAAGTTAAACTTAGTTCCTCCTTTTGGGTTGTAAATCCTCACTGATACCTTAATATACAATAAAATACAAAGTTGACACCTCTACACTTTTAAGGTTTTAAGGTCACAAACACACTGTAAGTTTACTTCTTTCCTTGATAGGGTGATCACTTGTGATTTTAACAGGCTACAATACCATATGTGTTCTCAACGGGATGACGAGGATGGGATCTGTTCATGTATGAGAAACAGACAGACAATAGTTTATTAGTGTCTCACTTCTGTACATACATAAAACAGCTTTGACATAGAATGTACAGAACCATTCAATAGACTTATGAGAGACAAATTATCATAACATATATGCACAAATGCTATACAGGTGATATAGTAAAACGTTATCCACATAAAAGATACTTTCTACGATTAATAACTAAAAAAACAGTCTTTGGCAAGTATAAAACACATATTGGAATCACTGAAAATTAGAAAAAGTTTGTCGATATCAGGTATTTCTAAAAGCTTATAAAATTTAGCAAAACATTCATTAAAAAGAGTTGTCCTGAATCGTCATATAACACGCAGTGAAACAAAACATGGACCTCGTCTACTACGCTGTGATAACAATGAAAACATTTTCTATCATGGACAGGTACCGGTATACCTTCGTACCGACCGATTTCCTCTCGAAAAGGAGCCACGACACATCTAAACTTGGCTAGTACCGATCTATAGTTTCTGGGTATCTTATTTGAAAATTTTTATTCTATACTTGCTTGTAACATCGGTACATTCTCAATTTATTTAGCCCATTTCGCCCCTCTTCTTTTCTTAACATGTCACTCCAACTGGTAACATATTCATTCATACGCCATTGTTCCACCTGTGTACAAACAGAATATTTATCTGTAACACTTTGCGTTTAACAGATGTCCTAAGTCCATATTACTAAAGCTCTTTCTTACCATTACCCTACCATTACCCTACCATTCCAAATTCCAAATTTTACAACCATTTATCAGCCCAGTTAAACACATGTTTATTTAACCTTCTTGACACATTGAAATGACATTGAAATGGATTGACAAATCAACTATTTGAACAACTTTAAAGGAATGGCAAACTGTACCCGCTATGGATGATGGTACAATCTGACTCATCATTTGAAACGACCATCATAACATTCCACTGCATCTCTCAAATTATAAATGACATGAACTTCTCCACACACATATCGACCATAATAAGCCAGACCATCACAGACGCTCAATCACCCAGTGACGTGACAGGAACCAATCTGAAGACATAATTGGTTGAATAAGTGAGACATTTTCAATTGTGGATTATACATGCATTCGGGACATACATCATTGTCAGATAAAGCCTAACAAGAGGTTTCAGACTGCATTAGAGCTGGAGTGTGGCACTTCATTACGATAGACACGCAGGTGCATTCTTCTATATTGTTGTTGCTACATGTCTGTCTCTAACTGACATGTAATAGTTGTTCTGCCTTTATCAAGCATGGTTTGACCTCGTGTATTGCTTGTGAAGTCAACAATTACCTAATGGTACAGATAAAAGACGTGCTACGCTGATGTTAGGACAGGTGGCTAATCCCAGAATAACGAGTCATGGTGAATCACGGACTGAATGTCACCGGAATGTCATTGCATGAATAAGTATTAAGTGAAATGTCATCTTTTATTAAAGGCACATTTCATGGCGCGATAAATGCACTCGTCTGTTTCGTGAGGGGTATTGGGTATTATCACTATTATCACTGGGGTTGGCCGGCAGATCAGTGTTGACCCCAGGGTGTTTCATTTTTCAGCTTTTAGCTAATTGATGCCCATGTCCACATCGAACGTCTTTCCCCTGCCACGAGAGATGCCGCCTTTGTTCCCAATATAATTGAATCAATCTATTTATCATAGACACCTAACGTAATATCTTACATTGGTGCTGCAGTCGTCGGCAATCTTGGTTGGATTTGCAAATCAAACACGGATACGTTTGCACACCATATCTGGTCATCTGGATGGCCACTTACATCCGGACTGTGTATGCAATGCAGGCTTTCTGTCTCAGTGCTTGTTTGTTTGTTGCCATACTCAATATTCCAGCTAAACCCACGTTTGATGGTGGCTAAAAATGAAACAATCAAGAAATCCTTATTCGATAGTATATTTGATCCGGATATCATAGGCGATATTACATGCATTATATCAAAGAGCATCTCACAACTGGTTTTGTTCGCATGACGTCTCAAGGGACATGGGGGTCGCAATGTCACAGTACACAGAAATGAGCACAGTGAAGTATGTACTTTCAAGTGCATACTTTCTTTTTACCCGGCTATTGATATGACGACAGTCTGTGAAAATCGAGTTTGGGCTCGTGATTGACATAATCTGATACGTACAATCGGCAATTACACAATGAGCAAATGTAGGGATTCGAACCTGGGACGTCACCAGAAATAGCAAGCGCGCTGACGACTCAGTACTGAACAAGAGTTTTCGTGATAAAGGCGTAAACTATTTTTGTCTAGACTGAGAGACGTTCATTTAATTTGAATCTGGAGCTAAGACAAATTACATTCAGAAGTACGTCTGCATTATGTTGAGGTATGTCTATCATGGCATTATCGTACACAATGTGGATTGCTCATGATCAGTGACCAACAGGAAATTGATCATTGCTCACACCGTCAACCACTGGTTTATCTTGTGCGAGCAGTATTGCAGGCAGCAGTGAGGAAGCCAACTTTAAGGTGCGTGAGCGTTTCATGAATGCTCACTTATCTTTACTAATTTGCATTTTCATCATCGCCTCGATAATCCAGATATAACGGAAGGATCACACTAGGTATGAGAAGTTAACAGTAAGCCGGATGACGTCTCTCATGACCGTTGTGTTACGTGTTGTGCACAGAAGTGCACAGAGTTTTCGAGTGCTCTCTTATCTTATCTAATTTGCATTATCATCAACGCCTGGATACTCCAGATATAACGAAACATTTTTTGTCGAAGAATCACATTCAGTATGAGTAGTTAACAGTAAGCCGGATGACGTCACTCATGACCATTGTGTTACGTATTAATGCACCACTGCAATCATGAGAATAGACCAAACATGCATTCGATGCTAAAATGGTTTTGTTTGGTGTGTTTGTTGCTTAACGCACTCAGCAATATTCAAGCTATATGACGACGGTCTGTAAAAATAACCGAGCCTGGACCAGACAATCCAGTGATTGACATCATGAATATCGATCCACCCAATTGGGATACGATGACATGAATCATCCAAGTCAGCGAGCCTAACCACCCGATCCCGTTAGTCGCCTCTTACGACAAACATAGTCGCCTTTTACGGCAAGCATGGGTTGCTGAAGACCTATTCTACCCCGAATCTTCACGGGTCTCGATGCTAAAATAGTGCGATGTCAGGATGTGTAAGAAACAGATAACTGCACTCGTACCTGTCAAATGCCACGCACCATCCGATCCCATTAGTCGCTTTTTACGACAAGCATAACTTGCTGAAGATCAATTCTCCAGGCAATGTAATTCTACAGTAATGTAATGCACAGAAAAGATTGTCCCGAGCCCCTGTGCTCTTCTGATTCATGACCTTTGTAATGAATATCGTAAGATTTCTGTTTAATGCACTCTGGGTTTTAGCTTGGAAGGTTGTACCTATTTTTTCAATATGGTCTAATCGTTTTTGTCTTTCTTCGTTCCATACATTGAATAGTCGTACCACCCGTACGCTTTTGCATTATTTATTTGGAGAATAAGCATTGTCGCATAAGGATTTGATCAATGATTCTGAAACGGGATTGCAGATTCAAAATTCTCGTTCGGGATTTACATCAAATGGTACAGGGCCTTTGACATCCTTGCCAGGAATGTTAAAACTACGTGACTTGAAAGCAATGTCAGAGCATGTGTTAAGGAGACGTTCCTCTATAACCTGCACGGCATCATTAGTTCAGTATCCCGTTCATCAACTAGGGACACATATCGTCGCAGCAGTCTTCTTTCTTGTCTCCTTTGTTTCTGGATGATTTACCTTCCGTATGGTTTTAACTTCAACTTCAAGGGAAATGTGGAAATGACATTGTGTAAGAAATACGTCACAAGCATTGTCCATTATACCATGGCATAGAATCGTTGTGCAGCTCCGGAAACAGTTCGCAAATAACTTTTCTTAAGTCAGATCCGTACATGTGTCGGTGACTTTGTTTCAGATGTCTTGCAGCATTCATGTCCTCGGAGGAGCTTTCAAGCGGTTTTCTGGTGGACATGTTGGGGCGTTTCCTGATGATTTGTTGCATAAGTGAGAAAAGTGGTGTCCGGTGCGGGTCCCACGTTTTGGTTGTGCCGTATGTTCCCATGTTTTTTTTGGTGAGCAGTTGTCTTGCCTTTGCGTGTGTTTGTAGGGGAGGCCGAAGTAGAGCTGGATAAGTTCTCCTTTTGCATTATAACTCAAGCACATGCTTACTGAATTAGTCGGAATCGGAGAATGGATTCTGCCTTCAGATGAGATTTCACAGTATTATGGACAATTCTTTTTCGCTTTAATTTAAGCAGATTGAGAAGTTATGTTGCTCATAAAATAGGATAGACTGTGTTGATTAGATGTTGCAATCAACAGGTCTCCGAGAATGTGTACTCAAAGGAATGACGTGGAAATGGATTCACAAAGACACAAAAAATCAAATATTTTAAGGAAGGGTGTTTCATGCTCTGCAAAAGCAGTGATGTCATGATCAGGGTATCCTTTAAGCGAGATTATCGCGAAATGAAGACACTGGATTGAGGAGTACAACGCATGAGATTTCTCGACATGGTCGGCGAAAAGAAGCTGGACATTCTGGAAAGGAACCAACGAACGATGATTTGCTTTTTCAAAAAGGAAAATCAGCCCGCGAGTCATGCAAGAACGCCACAGCCATTTTATTATTCATTGGAAACGATCGGAAAACAACAACCGAGCCTGAGTCATATAGGAGATAACCTACTATGTTTTGAAATTTGATGCACCCACTGTAGATTAGAAACCTCTTACAGTAATTTGGAAGTGAGCGATTTAGCTGCAGACGACGACATGAGAGAGACTGGTCATTTTTGTTTGTTTGTTTGTTGTTTAATGCCGAACTCAGGAATGTTCCAGCTATATGACGGCGGTCTGTAAATAATCGAATCTGGACCAGACAATCCAGTGATTGACATCATGAGCCTCGATCCACGCAATTCGGACTTGATGACATGCATCAACCAAGTCAGCGACCCTGACCACCCGATCCCCTTAGTCGCCTCTTACGACAAGCATAGTCGCCTTTTACGGGAAGCATGGGTTGCTGAAGATCTGTTCTAACCCGGATCTTCAGGCTCCTTTTTGTGACCAATGAGGCCATGACACAGTGGTTTTTGTTTGTGTTCCTTAATTGGGTGTGTTCTGAAACAGATTTCATCATGTTTCATAAGCAGTTGTTCTGATATTGAACCTAAACATTTCTAATGGGTTATCATCAGCAATTGTAATATCCATCGATGCGTTGGCTGTCCATATATCGATGTTTTCAAATGCACATTTTGTGTGGGGAAAAGGCTTAATTTAAAAGAGGTATCAATAGGAAAAAGCATACCTCTTTTTAATCAATCAGAACCAAACATTCTTCAATGTCATGGTAGAATTCATATGGGATTGCCATACGTATTCGTTAATGGTGAGACCACGTTTTTCTTTGGTAGAAACACATGCTGTCCAGGACGTCTTGAGTGTGCTAGGCGATTGAGCACACACACAGATTCGAATTAGCCAACGAAAAAACAACTTTATGAACAGTTTAAGAATGCTTCAAATAACATTTCCCACATCACATAATTGAACCAGTCTCATATTTCTATGCTTCAACTGTCCAGATAGAACATAAAAATGTAGTTGCTTTTGGTAACCCATCGCTGCCTGAGATTATCAATATTGTATCTGTCATACCACTTCATACGCACCTGTTTAACAAAGACGTCAAATTCATATCACTTTCTCTACAAACTACACATGGTTTAGGAAAAGACTTTGATCTTCATAATAATCTTTTAAAGAGTTGAGATGGGAGGAAATATCTGTCAACCACTGAACTCCATTCATACCTCGAAATACCTTTTCATACAAATGTCAAACTTCACTCTGACGATAGTTAGGTATCTTTTAAAAATATGCCTCTGCATGACCTCTGCTAAAACTGTGACATAAGTGGATTTTTTAAAGTGTCAAATTGTGACGGTCTTACTCAGAAACAGGTCAGATTTGTAGACAAAGCCAAAGTTATACCGAGCAGCTCCTCCTTTTGGGCAACACCTGAAGGGATGGTGTAAATCCTGCTGGGGTCCATGCAGGTAGCAAAAGTACTGTATGTCCCTATGGTCCCCAGTGAGGTGATCTATCTTCAGTTGCTGGCGATCTATAGCCTTTTTTTTATATCATATCATTAGGTATAGTGACATCTTTTTATGGTTGTATACTAGTTTTAAATAATATTCTGTGATCATCTAGGTATTTTACTGTCCTTTGTTGACAGGCCGTTATTGTTTTAATGTATATATTATGTTTAACTTTTGGTAGTCACGATATGGCTGAAATACTGCCGATGTGACTATAACTTTTAACTCACTTACTCACTCACTCCTCCTTTTAGGTTGTAAATCTTCACTGATGCCCCAATATATAATAAAATACAAGGATGACACCTCTAAACTTGTAAGGTTTTAAGGTCACAAACACACTTTAAGTTTACTTCTTTCCTTGATAGGGTGATCACTTGTGATTTTAACAGGCTACAATGTCATATGTGTTCTCAACGGGATGACGAGGATAGGGTCAATACATGTGTGACATTGAGATGGATTGACAAATCAACTATTTGAACAACTTTGAAGGAATGGCCAACTGTACCCGCTATGGATGATGGTACAATCTGACTCATCATTTGAAACGGCCACGATAACATTCCACTGCATCTCTCAAATTATAAATGACATGAACTCCTCCACACATATATCGACCAAAATAAGCCAGACCACCACACACGCCAAATCACCCAGTGACGTGACAGAAACCAATCTGTAGAAATAATTGGTTGAATAAGTGAGACATTTTCAACTGTGGATTATACATGCATTCGGAACATACATCATTGTCAGGTGAAGCCTAACATCCAAGAGGTTTCAGACCGTATTAGAGCTGGAGTGTGGCACTTCATTACGATAAACACGCAGGTGCATTCTTCTTTATTGTTGTTGCTACATGTCTGTCTCTAACTGACATGTAATAGTTGTTCTGCCCTTATCAAGCATGGTTTGACCTCGTGTATTGCTTGTGAAGTCAACAATAACCTAATGCTACAGATAAAAGACGTGCTACGCTGATGTTAGGACAGGTGGCTAATCCCAGAATAACGAGTCATGGTGAATCACGGACTGAAGTTCACGGGAGGAGACTGTTCTTCAATCCATTGCATGAATAAGTATTAAGTGAAATGTCACCTTTTTTACATGCACATTTCATGGCGCGATAAATGCATTGTTTGGTGAGGGGTTATGTGTATTATCATTATTAAGTTCATTATTATGCAGAGTGTTTTCTTCCGAAGTGACCACCTCTGTGGTCTAGTGGTAGAGCGTCCGCCTGGATAGCGGAACTTTATGGGTTGGATCCCCGGCCGCGTCATACCAAAAGACGTTAAACGATGGTACTTGTTACCTAAAGGGCAAAAACAAGTACTTGTCGGCTGGGAGTCAGTATACTGTGTCTGAGTGGGGTATTCATGTTAAACTGCGGCATGGAATCTCAACTGGCTATCACTATAAAAAAAACACACACACATACACATACACACACACACACACGTGCATGCACGTCGCTACAAAAGTGCAATAATCTTGGACGCGACGTTAACCCCTGCTTCATCTCACCTTTGTGAGTTGGGCAGGCTTGAAGATAATCGTTTGTAAGTAATCCGTTTAAACGGTAACACTTATATTCCAGAAGCGTATCTTCAAGATTTATTAATTCAAAACTGAGTTTGTTTTATGTCCAAAATATAAGTTGGCTGTATTTGTAAAGTAAAGTAAATGATATATTTCTCTGGTACATCAAACTGAATCAGTGGAAATGTTACTATTCAATGGCTAATAACTAACACGTTTCTTCATTCCAAATTGCATCATCAAATACAGTGAAAGGTGTGAGACACGGAGAAAGGGACAGAGATATGGGTATGCAGCAGATACTGGGGCAGGGGCAGGAACAGAGATAGAGTCGGGAACAGAGACAGGGGAGGGGATGGGGATAGTGACAAGGAGAGACAGGGACAGAAGCGGGGACAGAGATAGAGTCGGGGACACAGACCGGGGAAGGGATGGGGATAGGGACAAGGACAGAGACAGGGACAGAGATAGAGTCGGGGACACAGACCGGGGAAGGGATGGGGATAGGGACAAGGACAGAGACAGAGTCGGGGACAAGGACAGAGATAGAGTCGGGGACACAGACCGGGGAAGGGATGGGGATAGGGACAAGGGCAGAGACAGGGACAGGGACAGGGACAGAGATAGAGTCGGGGACAAAGACAGGGGAAGGGATGGGGATAGGGACAAGGACAGAGACAGAGTCGGGGACAAGGACAGAGATAGAGTCGGGGACACAGACAGGTGAAGGGATGGGGATAGGGACAAGGGCAGAGACAGGGACAGAAGCGGGGACAGAGATAGAGTCGGTGACACAGACAGGGGAAGAGATGGGGATAGGGACAAGGACAGAAGCGGGGACAGGGACAGAAGCGGGGACAGAGATAGAGTCGGGGACAAAGACAGGTGAAGGGATGGGGATAGGGACAAGGGCAGAGACAGGGACAGAAGCGGGGACAGAGATGGAGTCGGGGACACAGACCGGGGAAGGGATGGGGATAGGGACAAGGACAGGGACAGGGACAGGGACAAGGACAGAGATAGAGTCGGGGACAAAGACAGGTGAAGGGATGGGGATAGGGACAAGGGCAGAGACAGGGACAGAAGCGGGGACAGAGATAGAGTCGGTGACAAAGACAGGTGAAGGGATGGGGATAGGGACAAGGGCAGAGACAGGGACAGAAGCGGGGACAGAGACAGAGTCGGTGACACAGACAGGGGAAGGGATGGGGATAGGGACAAGGACAGAAGCGGGGACAGGGACAGAGACGTACAGTGAGTGAGTTTGTTAACATTTGACGTCGCATTGGCATTATGTCTGCCATTTAGCGACGAGAAAATGTTAATATGTACACGAGTGAGTCGGGAATACAAAAACATATTTAAAAGCAAATTTTATAGAACATATTTGGGCATGACAATGTAATTTTTACAGTTTAAAACACGGGAGAGATTATGTGTCACACAGGGGAAGACGTAGACAGAGACAAGGAGAGGGACACAGACATGGACAGAAGCGGGGACGGAGACAGGGGCAGATATAGAGGCGGGGAAAGGTACAGTGACATTGACAGGAACGGGATCAGGGACTGAGACAAGTGCAGTTTAGGACAGCCGGTTTGTAAGTTTCGATGCACGCTCCCACCACCTAACTGGTTCCCTGTGAGCAGCTGCATAACCCTGAGATCGTTCTGCGTAGGCTGTCAGTTATCTTTCTCTTTCTTTGTACCATACAATACGGACTGACATGTGGTGGCTGAAGAAGTGCCATCTTCTGAGCCAAGCCCCAAACACTGGTAGATACCCAAACTCCTGTTGAAATAGAAACCACAAATCTAGTAATAGTCAGAATGAGGAGCTGTCTCTGGCTGGTAACAACAGCCGTGTCTGGAACCTGAGAAAGTTCTACCCCCATCCCCCCACCAACCCCCCACCCTTCCCACCGCACATTCCTGAACAATTACATAACCTCTAGCTGACCCTAAGTCATACATCGTCGTGGGGTTGGCCGGCAGATCAGTGTTGACCCATGGGTGTTTAATTTTTCAGCTTTTAGCTAATTGATGCCCATGTCTACATCGAACGTCTTTCCCCTGCCATGAGAGATGCCGCCTTTGTTCCCAATATAATTGAATCAATCCATTTATCATGGCGGGGATGCGGGCAGGTCTCGATCTCGCTGTGCCATGGAAGTCGACGAGCTAAATTGATTAGTGTGAATCTTGGTAAAAGCTGGCTGATTGCCGTAAAACACCTAACGTAATATCTTACATTGGTGCTGCAGTCGTCGGCAATCTTGGTTGGATTTGCAAATCAAACACGGATACGTTTGCACACCATATCTGGTCATCTAGATAGCCACTTACATCCGGACTGTGCATGCAATGCAGGCTTTCTGTCTCAGTGCTTGTTTGTTTGTTGCCATACTCAATATTCCAGCTAAACCCATGTTTGATAGTGGCTAAAAATGAAACAATCAAGAAATCCTTTTTCGATGGTATATTTGATCCGGATATCATAGGTGATATTACATGCATTATATTAAAGAGCATCTCACAACTGGTTTCGTTCGCATGACGTCTCAAGGGACATGGGGGTCGCAATGTCACAGTACACAGAAATGAGCACAGTGAAGTATGTACTTTCAAGTGCATACTTTCTTTTTGCCCGGCTATTGATATGACGACAGTCTGAAAATCAAATTTGGGCTCGTGATTGACAGTAATTTGTGATCATAATCTGATACGTACATTCGGCAATTACATAATGAATCAATGTAGGGATTCGAACCTGGGACGTAACCAGAAATAGCAAGCGCGCTGACGACTCACTCCTGAACAAGAGTTTTCGTGATGAAGGCGTAAACGATTTTTATCCAGACGAAGAGACGTTCATACAATTTGAATCTGGAGCTAAGACAAATTCAACAAAAGTACGTTTGCATGTTGTTGAGGTATGTCTATCATGGCATTATCGTACACAATGTGGATTGTTCATGATCAGTGACCAACAGGAAATTGATCATTGCTCACACCGTCGACCATTGGTTTGTCTGGTGCAAGCAGTATTGCAGGATGCAGTGATTTGAGGAAACCATTTTCCTACACACCTGCGGGTGAGAAACCCATTTGAGATAACTGGTATCAAACATATGTGTGCGATTGAATTCCAGGTCCGTGACTGGCTGCCTACTCCATGGTTCTGACCTGAGGATTATCCCTGATCGCAATTCATAGAAAAGTTTCTCGCACTTTGGCCGACTTCACCCATGTCTGTGTCGAAACTTTAAAGTTCGAGTGCTCTCTTATCTTATCTAATATGCATTATCATCATCGCTTTGATAATCCAGATATAACGAAAATCATTTTGTTGAAGAATCACACTAAGTATGAGTAGTTAACAGTAAGCCGGATGACGTCACTCATGACCGTTGTGTTACGTATTAATGCACCACTGCAATCATAAGAATAGAACAAAAATGCATTCGATGCTAAAATGGTTTTGTTTGGTGTGTTTGTTGCTTAACGCACTCAGCAATATTCAAGCTATATGACGGCGGTCTGTAAAAATAACCGAGTCTGGACCAGACAGTCCAGTGATTGACATCATGAATATCGATCCACTCAATTTGGATACGATGACATGAATCATCCAAGTCAGCGAGCCTAACTCCCCGATCCTGTTAGTCGCCTCTTACGACAAGCATAATCACCTTTTACGGCATGCATGGGTTGCTGAAGACCTATTCTACCACGGATCTTCACGGGTCTCGATGCTAAAATGGTGTGATGTCAGGGTGTGTAAGAAAAAGATAACTGCACTCGTACCTGTCAAATGCCACGCACCATCCGATCCCATTCGTCGCTTCTAACGACAAGAATACGTTGCTGAAGATCAATTCTCCAAGCAATGTAATTCTACAGTAATGCAATGCACAGAAAAGATTGTCCCGAGCCCCTGTGCTCTTCTGATTCATGACCTTTGTAATGAATATCGTAAGATTTCTGTTTAATGCACTCTGGGTTTTAGCTTGGAAGGTTGTACCTATTTTTTCAATATGGTCTAATCGTTTTTGTCCTTCTTCGTTCTATGCATTGAATAGTCGTAACACCCGTACGCTTTTGCATTATTTATTTGGAGAATAACCATAGTCGCATAAGGATTTGATCAACGATTCTGAAACAGTATTGCAGATTCAAAATTCTCGTTCGGGATTTACATCAAATGGTACAGGGACTTTGACATGCTTGCCAGGAATGTTAAAACTACGTCAGAGCATGTATTAGGGAGACGTTCCTCTATAACCTGCATGGCATCATTAGTTCAGTATCCCGTTCATCATTTAGGGACACATATCGTCGCAACAGTCATCTTTCTTGTCTCCTTTGTTTCTGGATGATTTAACTTCCGTACGGTCTCAACTTAAACTTCAAGGGAAATGTGGAAATGTCATGTAAGAAATACGTCATAAGCATTATACCATAATACCATGGCATAGAATCGTTGTGCAGCTCCGGAAACAGATTGAAAATAACTTTTCTTAAGTCAGATCCGTACATGTGTCGGTGACTTTGTTTCAGATGTCTTGCAGCATTCATGTCCTCGGAGGAGCTTTCAAGCGGTTTTCTGGTGGACATGCTGGAGAGTTTCCTGATGATTTGGCGCATTGGTGAGAAAAGTGCCGTCCGGTGCGGGTCCCACGTTTTCGTTGTGCCGTATGTTCCCATGTTGTTGTTTTTGTGAGCAGTTGTCTTGCCTTTGCGTGTGTTTGTAGGGGAGGCCGAAGGTAGGGCTGGATAAGTTCTCCCTTTGTATCATAATTCAAGCACATGCTTACTGAATTAGTCGGAATCGGAGAATGGATTCTGCCTTCAGTTGAGATTTCACAGTATAATGGACATTTCTTTTTCGCTTTAATTTAAGCAGATTGAGAAGTTATGTTGCTCATAACATAGGATAGACTATATTGATTAGATGTTGCAATCAACAGGTCTCCGAGAATGTGTACTCAAAGGAATGACGTGGAAATGGATTCACAAAGACACAAACTATTTTAAGGAAGGGTGTTTCATGCTCTGCAAAGGCAGTGATGTCATGATCAGGGTATCCTTTAAGCGAGATTATCGCGAAATGAAGACACTGGATTTAGGAGTTTTACAACGGATGAGATTTCTCGACATGGTCGGCGAAAACAAGCTGGACATTCTGGAAAGGAACAAACGAACGATGATTTGCTTTTTCAAAAGGAAAATCAGCCCGCGAGCCATGCAAGAATGCCACAGCTATTTTATTATTCATTGGAAACGATCGGAAAACAACAACCGAGCCTGAGTCATATAGGAGATAACCTACTAAGTTTTGAAATTTGATGTACCCACTGTAGATTAGAAACCTCTTACAGTAATTTGGAAGCGAGCGCTTTATCTGCAGACGACGACATGAGAGAGACTGGTCATTTTTGTTTGTTTGTTTGTTGTTTAATGCCGAACTCAGGAATGTTCCAGCTATATGACGGCGGTCTGTAAATAATCGAATCTGGACCAGACAATCCAGTGATTGACATAATGAGCCTCGATCCACGCAATTCGGACTTGATGACATGCATCAACCAAGTCAGCGACCCTGACCACCCGATCCCCTTAGTCGCCTTCTTACGACAAGCATAGTCGCCTTTTACGGGAAGCATGGTTCTAACCCGGATCTTCAGGCTCCTTTTTGTGACCAATGAAACCATGACACAGTGGTTTTTGTTTGTGTTCCTTAATTGGGTGTGTTCTGAAACAGATTTCATCATGTTTCATAAGCAGTTGTTCTGATATTGAACCTAAACATTTCTAATGGGTTATCATCAGCAATTGTAATATCCATCGATGCGTTGGCTGTCCATATATCGATGTTTTCAAATGCACATTTTGTGTGGGGAAAAGGCTTAATTTAAAAGAGGTATCAATAGGAAAAAGCATACCTCTTTTTAATCAATCAGAACCAAACATTCTTCAATGTCATGGTAGAATTCATATGGGATTGCCATACGTATTCGTTAATGGTGAGACCACGTTTTTCTTTGGTAGAAACACATGCTGTCCAGGACGTCTTGAGTGTGCTAGGCGATTGAGCACACACACAGATTCGAATTAGCCAACGAAAAAACAACTTTACGAACAGTTTAAGAATGCTTCAAATAACATTTCCCACATCACATAATTGAACCAGTCTCATATTTCTATGCTTCAACTGTCCAGATAGAACATAAAAATGTAGTTGCTTTTGGTAACCCATCGCTGCCTGAGATTATCAATATTGTATCTGTCATACCACTTCATACGCACCTGTTTAACAAAGACGTCAAATTCATATCACTTTCTCTACAAACTACACATGGTTTAGGAAAAGACTTTGATCTTCATAATAATCTTTTAAAGAGTTGAGATGGGAGGAAATATCTGTCAACCACTGAACTCCATTCATACCTCGAAATACCTTTTCATACAAATGTCAAACTTCACTCTGACGATAGTTAGGTATCTTTTAAAAATATGCCTCTGCATGACCTCTGCTAAAACTGTGACATAAGTGGATTTTTTAAAGTGTCAAATTGTGACGGTCTTACTCAGAAACAGGTCAGATTTGTAGACAAAGCCAAAGTTATACCGAGCAGCTCCTCCTTTTGGGCAACACCTGAAGGGATGGTGTAAATCCTGCTGGGGTCCATGCAGGTAGCAAAAGTACTGTATGTCCCTATGGTCCCCAGTGAGGTGATCTATCTTCAGTTGCTGGCGATCTATAGCCTTTTTTTATATCGTATCATTAGGTATAGTGACATCTTTTTATGGTTGTATACTAGTTTTAAATAATATTCTGTGATCATCTAGGTATTTTACTGTCCTTTGTTGACAGGCCGTTATTGTTTTAATGTATATATTATGTTTAACTTTTGGTAGTCACGATATGGCTGAAATACTGCCGATGTGACTATAACTTTTAACTCACTTACTCACTCACTCCTCCTTTTAGGTTGTAAATCTTCACTGATGCCCCAATATATAATAAAATACAAGGATGACACCTCTAAACTTTTAAGGTTTTAAGGTCACAAACACACTTTAAGTTTACTTCTTTCCTTGATAGGGTGATCACTTGTGATTTTAACAGGCTACAATGTCATATGTGTTCTCAACGGGATGACGAGGATAGGGTCAATACATGTGTGACATTGAGATGGATTGACAAATCAACTATTTGAACAACTTTGAAGGAATGGCCAACTGTACCCGCTATGGATGATGGTACAATCTGACTCATCATTTGAAACGGCCACGATAACATTCCACTGCATCTCTCAAATTATAAATGACATGAACTCCTCCACACATATATCGACCAAAATAAGCCAGACCACCACACACGCCAAATCACCCAGTGACGTGACAAAATCCAATCTGTAGAAATAATTGGTTGAATAAGTGAGACATTTTCAACTGTGGATTATACATGCATTCGGAACATACATCATTGTCAGGTGAAGCCTAACATCCAAGAGGTTTCAGACCGTATTAGAGCTGGAGTGTGGCACTTCATTACGATAAACACTCAGGTGCATTCTTCTTTATTGTTGTTGCTACATGTCTGTCACTAACTGACATGTAATAGTTGTTCTGCCCTTATCAAGCATGGTTTGACCTCGTGTATTGCTTGTGAAGTCAACAATAACCTAATGCTACAGATAAAAGACGTGCTACGCTGATGTTAGGACAGGTGGCTAATCCCAGAATAACGAGTCATGGTGAATCACGGACTGAAGTTCACGGGAGGAGACTGTTCTTCAATCCATTGCATGAATAAGTATTAAGTGAAATGTCACCTTTTTTACATGCACATTTCATGGCGCGATAAATGCATTGTTTGGTGAGGGGTTATGTGTATTATCATTATTAAGTTCATTATTATGCAGAGTGTTTTCTTCCGAAGTGACCACCTCTGTGGTCTAGTGGTAGAGCGTCCGCCTGGATAGCGGAACTTCATGGGTTGGATCCCCGGCCGCGTCATACCAAAAGACGTTAAACGATGGTACTTGTTACCTAAAGGGCAAAAACAAGTACTTGTCGGCTGGGAGTCAGTATACTGTGTCTGAGTGGGGTATTCATGTTAAACTGCGGCATGGAATCTCAACTGGCTATCACTATAAAAAAAACACACACACATACACACACACACACACACGTGCATGCACGTCGCTACAAAAGTGCAATAATCTTGGACGCGACGTTAACCCCTGCTTCATCTCACCTTTGTGAGTTGGGCAGGCTTGAAGATAATCGTTTGTAAGTAATCCGTTTAAACGGTAACATTTATATTCCAGAAGCGTATCTTCAAGATTTATTAATTCAAAACTGAGTTTGTTTTATGTCCAAAATATAAGTTGGCTGTATTTGTAAAGTAAAGTAAATGATATATTTCTCTGGTACATCAAACTGAATCAGTGGAAATGTTACTTTTCAATGGCTAATAACTTACACGTTTCTTCATTCCAAATTGCATCATCAAATACAGTGAAAGGTGTGAGACACGGAGAAAGGGACAGAGATATGGGTATGCAGCAGATACTGGGACAGGGGCAGGAACAGAGATAGAGTCGGGAACAGAGACAGGGGAGGGGATGGGGAAAGGGACAAGGAGAGACAGGGACAGGGGCAAGGACAGCGATAGAGTCGGGAACAGAGACAGGGAAAGGGATGGGGATAGGGACAAGGACAGGGACAGGGGCAAGGACAGAGATAGAGTCGGGGACACAGACAGGGGAAGGGATGGGGATAGGGACAAGGACAGAGACAGGGACAGGGACAAGGACAGAGAAAGAGTCGGGGACACAGACAGGTGAAGGGATGGGGATAGGGACAAGGACAGAAACGGGGACAGAGATAGTGTCGGGGACACAGACAGGGGAAGGGACGGGGATAGGGACAAGGACAGAGACAGGGACAGAAGCGGGGACAGAAATAGAGTCGGGGACACAGACAGGGGAAGGGATGGGGATAGGGACAAGGACAGGGACAGGGGCAAGGACAGAGATAGAGTCGGGGACACAGACCGGGGAAGGGATGGGGATAGGGACAAGGACAGAGACAGGGACAGAAGCGGGGACAGAGACAGAGTCGGTGACACAGACAGGGGAAGGGATGGGGATAGGGACAAGGGCAGAGACAGGGACAGAAGCGGGGACAGAGACAGAGTCGGTGACACAGACAGGGGAAGGGATGGGGATAGGGACAAGGACAGAAGCGGGGACAGGGACAGAGACGTACAGTGAGTGAGTTTGTTAACATTTGACGTCGCATTGGCATTATGTCTGCCATTTAGCGACGAGAAAATGTTAATATGTACACGAGTGATCATGAGTCAGGAATACAAAAACATATTTAAAAGCAAATTTTATAGAACATATTTGGGCATGACAATGTAATTTTTACAGTTTAAAACACGGGAGAGATTATGTGTCACACAGGGGAAGACGTAGACAGACAAGGAGAGGGACACAGACAGGGACAGAAGCGGGGACGGAGACAGGGGCAGATATAGAGGCGGGGAAAGGTACAGTGACATTGACAGGAACGGGATCAGGGACTGAGACAAGTGCAGTTTAGGACAGCCGGTTTGTAAGTTTCGATGCACGCTCCCACCACCTAACTGGTTCCCTGTGAGCAGCTGCATAACCCTGAGATCGTTCTGCGTAGGCTGTCAGTTATCTTTCTCTTTCTTTGTACCATACAATACAGACTGACATGTGGTGGCTGAAGAAGTGCCATCTTCTGAGCCAAGCCCCAAACACTGGTAGATACCCAAACTCCTGTTGAAATAGAAACCACAAATCTAGTAATAGTCAGAATGAGGAGCTGTCTCTGGCTGGTAACAATAGCCGTGTCTGGAACCTGAGAAAGTTCTACCCCCCCCCCCCCCCCCTTCCTTCCCACCGCATATTCCTGAACAATTACATAACCTCTAGCTGACCCTAAGTCATACATCGTCGTGGGGTTGGCCGGCAGATCAGTGTTGACCCATGGGTGTTTAATTTTTCAGCTTTTAGCTAATTGATGCCCATGTCTACATCGAACGTCTTTCCCCTGCCATGAGAGATGCCGCCTTTGTTCCCAATATAATTGAATCAATCCATTTATCATGGCGGGGATGCGGGCAGGTCTCGATCTCGCTGTGCCATGGAAGTCGACGAGCTAAATTGATTAGTGTGAATCTTGGTAAAAGCTGGCTGATTGCCGTAAAACACCTAACGTAATATCTTACATTGGTGCTGCAGTCGTCGGCAATCTTGGTTGGATTTGCAAATCAAACACGGATACGTTTGCACACCATATCTGGTCATCTAGATGGCCACTTACATCCGGACTGTGTATGCAATGCAGGCTTTCTGTCTCAGTGCCTGTTTGTTTGTTGCCATACTCAATATTCCAGCTAAACCCATGTTTGATGGTGGCTAAAAATGAAACAATCAAGAAATCCTTATTCGATGGTATATTTGATCCGGATATCATAGGCGATAGTACATGCATTATATCAAAGAGCATCTCACAACTGGTTTCGTTCGCATGACGTCTCAAGGGACATGGGGGTCGCAATGTCACAGTACACAGAAACGAGCGCAGTGAAGTATGTACTTTCAAGTGCATACTTTCGTTTTGCCCGGCTAGTGATATGACGACACTCTGTGAAAATCAAGTTTGGGCTCGTGATTGACAGTAATTTGTGATCATAATCTAATACGTACAATAGGCAATTACATAATGATCCAATGTAGGGATTCGAACCTGGGACGTCACCAGGAAAGGCAAGCGCGCTGATGACTGTACAAGAGTTTTCGTGCGGAAGGCGTAAACGATTTTTATCCAGACTAAGAGACGTTCATTCAATTTTAAATCTGGAGCTAAGACAAATTCAACAAAAGTACGTTTGCATGTTGTTGAGGTATGTCTATCATGGCATTATCGTACACAATGTGGATTGTTCATGATCAGTGACCAACAGGAAATTGATCATTGCTCACAACGTCGACCATTGGTTTGTCTGGTGCAAGCAGTATTTCAGGCAGCAGTTATTTTGAGGAAACCATTTTCCTACACACCTGCGGGTGAGAAACCCATATGAGATAACTGGTATCAAACATATGTGTGCGATTGAATTCCAGGTCCGTGACTGGCTGCCTACTCCATGGTTCTGACCTGAGGATTATCCCTGATCGCAATTCATAGAAAAGTTTCTCGCACTTTGGCCGAATCCACCCATGTCTGTGTCGATATAACGTATAAAATCATTTTGTTGAAGAATCACACTAAGTATGAGTAGTTAACAGTAAGCCGGATGACGTCACTCATGACCGTTGTGTTACGTTTAATGCACCACTGAAATCATGAGAATAGACCAAAAATGCATTCGATGCTAAAATGGTTTTGTTTGGTGTGTTTGTTGCTTAACGCACTCAGCAATATTCAAACTATATGACGGCGGTCTATAAAAATAACCGAGTCTCGACCAGACAATCCAGTGATTGACATCATGAATATCGATCCACTCAATTGGGATACGATGACATGAATCATCCAAGTCAGCGAGCCTAACCACCCGATCCCGTTAGTCGCCTCTTACAACAAGCATAGTCGCCTTTTACGGCAAGCATGGGTTCCGGAAGACCTATTCTACCCCGAATCTTCACGGGTCTCGATGCTAAAATGGTGCGATGTCAGGGTGTGTAAGAAACAGATAACTGCACTCGTACCTGTCAAATGCCACGCACCATCCGATCCCATTAGTCGCTTCTTGCGACAAGCATATGTTGCTGAAGATCAATTCTCCAAGCAATGTAATTCTACAGTAATGTAATGCACAGAAAAGATTGTCCCGAGCCTCTGTGCACTTCTGATTCATGACCTTTGTAATGAATATCGTAAGATTTCTGTTTAATGCACTCTGGGTTTTAGCTTGGAAGGTTGTACCTATTTTTTCAATATGGTCTAATCGTTTTTGTCTTTCTTCGTTCCATGCTTTGAATAGTCGTAACACCCGTACGCTTTTGCATTATTTATTTGGAGAATATGCATAGTCGCATAAGGATTTCATCAATGATTCTGAAACGGGATTGCAGATTCAAAATTCTCGTTCGGGATTTACATCAAATGGTACAGGGCCTTTGACATCCTTGCCAGGAATGTTTAAACTACGTGACTTGAAAGCAATGTCAGAGCATGTATTAGGGAGACGTTCCTCTATAACCTGCATGGCATCATTAGTTCAGTATCCCGTTCATCATTTAGGGACACATATCGTCGCAGCAGTCTTCTTTCTTGTCTCCTTTGTTTCTGAATGATGTAACTTCATTCTGTATTGTCTCAACTTCAACTTCAAGGGAAATGTGGAAATGACATTGTGTAAGAAATACGTCATAACCATTGCCCATTATACCATGGCATAGAATCGTCGTGTAGCTCCGGAAACAGTTCGCAAATAACTTTTCTTAAGTCAGATCCGTACAAGTGTCAGTGTCTTTGTTTCAGATGTCTTGCAGCATTCATGTCCTCGGAGGATCTTCAAGCGGTTTTCTGTTTGACATGTTGGGGCGTTTCCTGATTTGGCGCATTAGTGAGAAAAGTGCTGTCCGGTGCGGGGCCCACGTTTTCGTTGTGCCGTATGTTCCCATGTTTTTTTTGGTGAGCGATTGTCTTGCCTTTGCGTGTGTTTGTAGGGGAGGCCGAAGGTAGAGCTGGATAAGTTCTTTTCGCCAACACATGGAGGCAAGACTTTTTCATTATGAAGAAAACACATGCTTACTGAATTAGTCGTAATCGGAGAATGGATTCTGCCTTCAGTTGAGATTTCACAGTATAATGGACATTTCATTTTCACTTTAATTTAAGCAGTGTCACGAGATTGAGGATTTATGTTGCTCATAAAATAGGATAGACTATATGGACAGATGTCACAGCCACACCCAACCAACCAACCAGGTAGTGCGCCGTACTCTCGACAACATCAATCAAGTCATTAAACCATCTCCTCATTATTCTCAAGTGACTTCATTTCCTCATTATTCTCAAGTGACTTCATTTAGAGGCATTTAGAAGTTGTTTGTATGATCAAGGGATCTGAACAAGGGAGATAGTTCTATGGATATGCAACTTCGTTATTACAATGTATCTCCGAGGTTTCGGTGTTGATCCTAACACCGTTATCAAGCAAGGGATGAACGGAAATGTAAAGTAGGAAGAATGTTATCCACATGCATGAAACATACGACAGATAATAACCAGTCTCGAGTATTCAACGAAAGTGATTGAGTTAAAATTTATAGTCACCTCGGCAATATTTCAGCCATAACGTGACTGGAAAATATTATACATAAATAATATCTTAAAACCTGTCGACGACAGTACAATAAGTACAATATCACAAAGTCGTATATAAAATTAGTAGTAGACCATTAAAAGGTCATAACCATAACTCACAGTACATTACAAAACAAAGTCGCCAGTAACTGAAGGTGGATAACCATACGGGGGACTATGGGGACAGTACACTTGTTACCTCATTGGACACCAGACGGATTTGCATATTCCCTTTAGGTGTTGGTGAGTATTGACAAATTTAGGCGAACATTAAATAAACACATATTTTATGATAAGGAAAGTGGCAGTAATAAAATGACTTTGAATGACGTTGTTTTACATATCCTCTCCGGGAACAATCATTTCACACTAAATCAATCCCCTTCGAGGGTACAGACACTAGCAATCTCAGTTGTCAAATAACTTTTATTTTTATATACAAACCACATAAATCAATCAAAAGTTACCAAAGAATTTATTTTCCTTTGAAAAACAAATAATGATATGAATGCTGACCTATTTAATAATATCCCTTGAAGGTGTTGATTTGAATACTTGAATACGGTGATTCTCTAGTCATAAGGGATACAGAACAGAAGATCCTCTCCTTTCAACAAATATACATCAGTATATCGGCTATGGCCAATACGACATCGTGGTAACATGACCTCTTTATATCTGGACTGACAACCAAAGTTGTAACCGATAGTTTGTTTAATTTCATGTAATCTATGTACATGTATCCCACCTGGGTGTCCCACTTCTTGTGCATTAGATCTCGTCACCGGCTTGTAATCGCTGTTTGGGATCAGATGTCACAGATGTTCTGAAAGGTGCTTTAGCTGCAACATCAGCCATTGTGTTACCTATGATTCTAACATGCCTGGGTAACCAACAAACCCGATGTCATGTTGGCCAGTAGCAAGGACAAAAGTGGATTTTTGCAAAACTGATTTTTAGCAGCCTGAAGAACAAGAAAGGGTGTCTGGAAATATAATAAATTGATTATGTTTTGATTGTTTACAAATGTGTTCTAATGCTCTTCGTTGACTCGGACATACAAAATGGAACAGTAATCTGGTAATCTTGATGACATCGTCCTGGATCCAATGATAGTGGTGCTGGTTACGGCGTCCCCATCTTGAGATGCATCTGTTAATATTGTTGTGTATGTATTGTAAAAGCTTCTTAACTGATTACATTTTTGTTGATAAATTATTTGAACTGTTTCAGATTTCTAAAGCACAGGTAATGTTACCTAAACCTCTTTAGCTTTACTAACTGCCATGGTGGAGAAGACAAAAGCTATATTTTCAGGATTTATTCTAGAAGCAGAAATATCAGATTTTATTCTTATTCAAAGTGGCGAAATAAGATATGTTTTGCTATTGCAGAGTTCCTCGTAAAGAGGATTAAAAACACAGTCATACGCTGGATTGGATTCAGTAGAATGCAATTTAGAAACCAACTGCAACGGTAATTTAATGCAACGTTGTTTAAGAGACGGCTCACCGGCCTCCACATACAGACTGTGAATCGGCGAACTTTTGAAGGCCTTGGTGATGAACAAAATCGTGATTTTTTTTTCTCAAATTACCTTTCCAAGCCTCACAATAAATAATGAATGATAGAGCTGTAATCAAGTTTAGAGCGGATCAGTTCTCTGTAGAATCGGAGGAGGGTTTTCTGATCCCTTCATTCCTTTGAATTTGAAACAACCATCAATAAATCAAGTGCCTTCAGGCATTTATTCTTTAAGTATTTTCTGTGGGACAAGAAAGGTCAAATGGTGATCGAAAATAATACCCTGAAACTTGGCTTCGTTTACAACTTTAAGTTCCGGATCTTTGTGCTTTTTATATTTTCTACAAAAATGTATATAGTTTGTCTTTAAATCCGTTTCCTAAAGACCGGTTATTGATTTTATGTAAAAGCAGTTGCAGTTGCCTTCCAAAAACATTGATGTTTTTGCCACAACATATTTAAATAATCCACAAAATAGCAGCCCATCAATTGAATCATTTAAAATTTTTGATAAACTGCCAATCTTAATGCTAAAAAACGTGACAGACAAAATACTGCCTTGTGGGGCACTCTGATCCTGATCATGATATTCAGAGAGGGTGGATCCCGCGCAGACTTGAAATTGCCTTTTAGTTAAAAACTTGGATACAGATCGAGCCAAACGGCCTTTCAACCCAATGTCATGAAAATCATTTAAACAACCGTGTTTCCATGTAGTGTCATATGCTTTGTCGAGATCGAAAGAGATAGACACTGCATGTTGTTTGTTTATGAATTTTTCTTAACGAATGACTCCAATATAACTAAATGGTCAATGGTATTGCGATGTTTTACGGAAACCACATTGAATACGTGTTATTAAATCATTTGACTCGAAGTACTATTCTATTAATAATTATTGAGCATGAATTCCGTTGCAAACTCAGCTGGTCAATGAAATAGGTCAATTATTGGCGGAATCAGTATGATTACGTCCAGGTGTAGGTTCAATTATAGCATCTGGCTATGAAGGAAAATCTTCTGATGTCCAGATTTCATCAAATATTATCAGAAGGGTTTCTGAAAATAATTGCCGTAAAACATTTGATTATGTATCTTTTCAAACCCTGAAGCAGTATATACCATGGGGCATGACCAAGGACTTTATGGAGCTCATGAATGGAACATATTTGATCATAATCTTTTTCATTTCTTGCTGTTGTTTGTATTTTCAGGTATATTTATCAGTGAACAATTGAACCACATTTTTAAGTTGGATGCCAGATGTACTACCCTTACCTTAAATTCGGAGACATTTTTATGCAAAGACTAGCATTTGTTTTCTTGAAAATTACGCAGGACTAGCATTTGTTTTCTTGAAAATTACCGCAGGACTTTAGCATCTAAAATTCTGAACCTATTTAGATTATGAGGCATTTGATGACTACTGTTTTGCCTCTTTCCTGCAATCATTAATAACGTTAAACCATGGTTTACGTGTGTGAGCATTCGCAGAGGACTTCGGAATACATCCATCGGTTAGTTAGGACCATCAATACAAATATCATGTTTCTACTTGCTGGTGCAATCAAATTCATGTAAAACCAATTTGGTTTTTGTAAAATCCCATCAAGATGAAGGTGGAACATCAGATGGCGTTACAGATGGAGTGACCATTCTGATTCATTTAGTAAATAAGAAGAGTCTTCAACTAACAAGTAAGTGTCAGTTGCAGGATGTAGATATGTGTGAGAACTTTCATTAAAAATGCATAAATCGTTATTTAAGAAAAACGCATCTGGTAATATATTCTTTGTATTGCCGACTGCTGACATTACTACCCAAAGTGGGTTATGGCCATTCAAATCTCACATGATAAGGGAGCTGGTCATAAAACGCCTGGAGATAAGAATGTCAAAGAGAATTTATTGGAGAAATACATTATACACTTAAAGTAAACAAACTGTTCAATGTTACAAATACTGTTACAGCTTGAAGAGGGCCATTAGTTTTGTTTGCTTGCTGGTTAACGCCGAACTCGGCAATATTCCAGCTTTATTACGGTGGTCTGTAAATAATCGAGTCTGGACCAGACAATCCAGTGATTTACATCATGAGCATCGATCCACGCAGTTGGGATACGATGACATGCATCAACCAAGTCAGCAAGCCTGATCACCCTATCCTCCCCGCCTCTAACGACAAGCATGGGTTGCTGAAGACCAATTCTAACCCAGAAGCTTCAGAAGAGTGGTATTATCCCTCATTTCTTATGTAATCATGATAACTAAATTATATGCTAAACCCAAATTATTATACCAATGCTCAGCACGTCTGTCCAGCTCTTCCTCACATAACTCATGAACTCATAAATTTATGAAACTGAACAATCAATGCAATGAGTTAACTCAGAGGTTGTTTATTTAATCCTTGTAGCCGATCACTGTATGGACTGTAATAAACCATGGTGACCAACAGTATGATATATACTCAACAACAAAATACCTGTGACACCAATATTTTAGTGTATTTATCAAACAAGTAAAGTTTGGTTTTCAATATTGTAGTACATGTATGGAATCAAGTCACAAAAACGCAACTGCTACAGAAAAGAATGCATTCCATGCAAAAGTTGACTTTTAAGCAAGCCCCATGCATTTCACTACGCAAGAAAGGGTATAAAAACATGTGCGTTAACGGGATTCCATATGCATTGTTTAGTATCATGCTGACAACAACCACTCAGAAAAACAACAAATTTACGCAATTATTCAGCATTACGAAATGCCACGCCTGTCCGAAAATGAGCGTCTGCGAGCCATTGGTGTGCTTGAAGCAGGATCGAGTCAACGTGATGTTGCAAGACAATTTAACGTCCACAGAAACACCATTTGGTGTTTATGGCAACGTTGGCAACAGACGAATGCAGTCAGAGACCATCCTCGGAGTGGCAGGCCACGCGTAAACAATAATCGACAGGACAACTGGATTCGAACAACACACCTACGAAGTCGGTTCCAGCCAGCAACAATGACTGCAAAAGGCATCCCAGCCCTTCGACGAATATCTTCACAAACCGTACGTCGTCGCCTCAGATGTGCAGGGATTGTCGCCAGAAGACCCGCCAGACGTCCCATTTTGACAGGAAACCACCGTCAAGCACGTCTACAGTGGTGCAGACAGCGTCTACGCTGGGCGGCCATGCAGTGGGGACAAATTCTATTCACGGACGAGTCTCGTTTTCACCTCAGCCACAGCGATTGACGGATTCGAGTGTACCGACGTCGAGGTGAACGTTACGTCAGTCATTGTGACATGGAAGAAGATCGGTTCGGGGGCGGCAGCGTTATGGTATGGGGTGGGATTACAGCAAGACACAGGACCCGTTTGATAGTGGTAGCGGGAAATCTCAATGGACAGCGCTACCGCGACGAGATCATCGGCCCTGTTGTTCTACCGTTTTTGGGTCGTCATGGCCCAGGAATGACCTTTCAACATGACAACGCCCGGCCTCATATGGCTCGACTTGTTCCGGATTCTCTTCAACAAAACAACGTGAATGTCATCCCCTGCCCGGCTCGCTCCCCTGATCTCTCACCAATCGAGCACATGTGGGATGAGATGGATCGGCGCCTTCGACGTCAACCACGTGTTCCACAGACACTCCAGGAACTTCGAAACATGCTCCAGCAGATATGGACAGATATCCCACAGGACTTTGTGCGACGCCTGGTCCATTCCATGAGACGAAGATGTGTTGCTTGCATCACAGCCAGAGGTTGACACACACGCTATTGATTTGTAAATTGACATTTTGGCATGTTCATGTTTTTTTATCAAATCACGCATTTTCTGAAGTCAGTATGGCAAATTAAACCATTTGAACACTTACTGGAGTCTTTCATCTGTTGCAAACCGAAATTGCTTCAGATTTGGTAAAAAACATAACTTTAAATCTTATTCAATGTCACGGGAACTTTTTTGTTCAGTACATGACAACAACAACTGATTAATACCCTGTCAAATTACTAACTGCTCACTGGCGCCACAATAACTCAGCTATACTATTTAGCTGGTTTCCTTTTATGATGACATGTCCGGTTTCTGGTTTAAATCGTTAGTTAACAAAAAATATGCCACACTGAGCATGCAACATCTTGCCTGTGGCAGTTAGTGTCCACCACGGTCCCCCTTGTGGCTTTCAATATCACGTAACTCCATGTCATGTAATCTTTCCGACATGGATATTAAGCCATCAGCATAGTTATCCTGCCACTGATATGTATACACTGCAGTGTCATTTTCATATTTCACCATTATACCAGGAGGAGTGACCAGGAACAGTATTGATTACATTTCTAATGTAGTCAGAGTGTGAGTCACTTTCGTCACGATCCTTGAAAGTATGCTTAATGGTCTTGCAAGGGATTAACAAGGGATGTTCAATCAAATGTTGCTTGGCGACGTAAGTGAAACATGCACAAGTTCCCCAAGCTTCTTTTCAGTATCTTGAACTGCCAAAGATACATTATTTCTCCGTGTGGTATTCAATATACTCCGGACCCGTGAAGATCCGGGGTAGAATAGGTCTTCAGCAACCCATGCTTGCCGAAAAAGGTTCCTATACTTGTCGTAAAAGGTGACTAACAGGATCGGGTCGGTCAGGGGTGCTGACTTGGTTGAGATGCATGTCATCGATCCTAATTGCGTGGATCGATGCTCATGATATCAATCAATGGATTGTCCGGTCAATACTCGATTATGTACAGACCTCCGTCATATAGCTGGAATATTGCTGAATGAGGCGTTAAACAACACACAAACAAACAAAAACTGTTGTCCATGGAGTGTCGTTTTGTTGTTTAACGCTGTACACTGCAATATTCCAGCTACATGATGGCCCACTCAGAAGTACCATTTTTACCTTTTTTGGGATAACTCGGCCAGGGGATCTCTCCGGACAGACGCTCTATACACAAGACCACGGAGGCGTTCACAATCAATTGCGATGCAATCCACGAAACCACCGGGCTTGATCACCCATCTATTTAGTTGGATTTCACTAAAAGTACACATGAAGGATACTGGGGTCCCTTTCTCTTACCGGTGTCGACGCGAGGTAGTTGACGAGTACAAAAGCAGCTGATGAAAAGGTACATTTAATTGGTATCCATGTATTGGAAATTGATTACAGTGGGTGACTGAATGTTTTACGCTACAAACAGGAGTTGTGAGTAAGTGAGTTGGGTTAAACGCCGTTTAACATGACGTTAAACATGAAGTTCCTGGTTCAGGACATTTTGTCTGAGTAGAGCGCAAAGCACGTTTCTGCATTCTTGTACCTTCTTCGACTTCACAAGGTCACTGTACTTCATCAACTGACTGCCAGAGACCATAATGCACAATGTCACTAGTCATCTTTTCCTTTTCCTGGGGTTCCCTTTGTCGTTTTCTCTGAAGTTGTAATTTCTTCTCTTTCTGGGCTTTTCTTCTAAAACTCACAATGCAGCTTGAACTCCTTTGTGATTCCTTCGTCAGTGTGTGACACTTCTTTATAATCACATCACGTTCATATTTTGGCTTGCAATCAATCCAGTCAAATGTTATATTTTTCAAAACACATTATGTTCGTAACATTGCGAGTTGTTGTATTTGGCCGCAACGTAAATAGGTGATCAAGTTACCCAAATATGCTTTCTGGAAATTTGTTGCGCTCCATTGTGGA
The DNA here is from genome assembly GCF_023055435.1 of Haliotis rufescens. Lineage (NCBI taxonomy): Eukaryota > Metazoa > Mollusca > Gastropoda > Lepetellida > Haliotidae > Haliotis > Haliotis rufescens. The sequence goes on from NW_025963924.1 coordinate 8,402,572, forward strand.
TTGAGTGAGTGTTCTAATCTCTGCGCAGACTTTCTCATGGTCATTTTCTGGCAAATGATCCTTTACAGCCTTCTCAATATGTATCATCCATGCCGCAAAAAGGAACTGTAACATCAGTTGACAAATGCTATCAACATTACTCTGTGCCAGCAGATATTCAAGAACTTTGTCATGTTTCACATGGTCAGGAAAGTGTACTTGTTCCCCAGTTCTCTGTCAGACCTATGAACTTTGTGCCTGTAAGGTAGGCTGAAAGTTTGGAGTGCTATCAAGAGTGTGTTAGTTTTTACCATGAACGTCTCCTATGAATTCTGTACTATCTTTGGAGTAGTAGACTAAGCCCCCATCTACAAACACAATACTAAACTTGTTCCAATGAAAAGGTGCAAATCGGAGGATCTCATCACTTTGTTCTTCGGTGTGGTCTGCAAATGCCCCGTTAACTCGGATCGTCTCGTCTCCTCCTTTCATGAATGCGTTGCATGCTGTCCTCACATAACGAACTGTTCTTCTTCGTAAAAAATGAGGTTTCAGGCAGACTGGCAGCTCCTGTATCAGTCATATCTAAACTGGACTCTTTAGGGTAGTCTTGGTCACTTCTGCAAAGTTCACAAGTAAGTGAAGTCCACAACATATTTTTTTTTACATTTTAGCACAAGCGCCCTTCTGTTCCTTAATCCAATTCTGCCTGTCAGCTGTCACTTCGGGGACTATTTAAGATCTGTACTGAGACAACAAATTATCAAAGGGCTTCTCTGTTGCAGCTGACCAGACAGTGAACATCTGATTTTTGAGAGGATTTGATGTCCAATGTTTTGTTGGTAAGCATCGGATTCCTTTGACGTTTTCTTTAAACTCCTGTCGAAGTCTGAAAGCACCATTTTGAAGGTATCTAGCGTTGTTTTACTTGACTGATATGCCATATTTCTGAATTCTAACACCCACAGATTTCCTTCGTCGTCACTCACATGATACCTACCAAAATTTGTCTCCACGTTTTGAGGTTTCATCAGTATACATAGTCATTGTCTTTGCTGCCGGTAATACTCCAGCTGCCTGCATTTGTGACAATCCCAGTCGCCTTGTATTCCAATTTCTGACAGTCAATTCCTTTGGTTTCATTTTCCAACATTAAAAAGTGCAACAGATTTGTTAACCCAACTCATATTATCAAATGTCAACTTATAATCATGTAACTGAAAGACACAGAGTTCTGTCTCTGGTCTGAATATTCTATTGTCGGAATCATACAGTTCAAGGCGATCACTTTGCAGATCTCCAATGGCCTGCTCAAGATAGCTACAATTCGATTTCAGCTTTTCAGTCCACTCCAACAAGTCTGATATTCTGTGAGATCTTTACTCCAGTTCTAGTTTCATAGATGTTCTTTCTTTCATCAAGGGAAAAATGTGTGACTCCAGACTAGCTTTTGTAGTTTCCATGCAACAAATATTTGCTGAGTTGTGTTAACTCCACTTCTAAATTAGACTAAGAAGATATCAGAGAACTTGTTTCCTTTACCTCGCCAACTTAACAAAATCTTTTTCAAGTCTTCATAGTTTCTTGTAACAAATGTTATATTTGGGATAACACTATTTACATTTGACCACTATCTAAATGGCATTGTGTGTGTTCATAATATACTCTTCAAAAAATGAAACGGAAAGCGAGATTTGTGTGAGGTAGGAAAATATATTAATTTTATACGAGGAACCGTACAAGGTATTGAGTCCAATTGTATTGAGACTTGGTGATTGTAGTCATTTCGGTACATAGGTGAAGGTCAGCTTCCATCAATGACGCGTATGTCCCCCGTCGGTATCGATAGCGGCCTGACATCTCCTGTCCATGGAACAGACGACTATGCGAATCACATCCTGGGGAATGGTAGCCCACTCGCAACGCCAAAAAGAACTGCTGCAAAGTCTGGGTTTTTGGTTGACGTCCCCGTAGCCATCTATCCAATTCATCCAACATGTGCTCTATCGGGTTCAAATCCGGGGATCTGGAGGGCCAGGGAAGAACATCAACGTTGTTGTTGTGTAGACAGGCTCTTGTAATCCGTGCTATGAGCGGTCGAGCGTTGTCCTGCTGGAATACACCATTGCTGTTGGCTGCAATCGGGAGGACATGTGGTAAGAGAATTTCGTTGATGTATCGTTGAGTCGTAAGATTGCCCTTGATATGGACCAAACGTGCCCTGCCATGATGAGAGATAGCCGTCCACATCATAACGCTACCCCATCATAACGCTACCCCATCATAACGCAGTTTTCAGGATAACGTTCTCCCCGACGTCTGTAGACCCGTGCTCTTCCATCCCAACGACAGAGGAGAAATCTTGATTCGTCACTGAACCAGACATCTCTCCATCGCAGTTGAGGTCATTACCTGTGTTGATGACAACAATGCAGTCGTTGGTGACGATGTTGTCGACATAATATGACGCGTCGAACAGGACGTCTTGCTCGTAGACCTGCTGCTCTTAAACGGTTTCGTACGGTCTCGTCGGAGATTCTGCACAGTCCGGGTATTTGGGATGCGGTTGAGGTAGCTGTAGTCGTCCTTTCACGTAGGTGGCGCAGTCGGATGTAGCGATCTTGGGCGGGAGTGGTTACTCTTGGTCGTCACTTTCTTGGCCAAACACGTGTTGACCCATGCTGTTGAAACCGATCCCATAACCATGTGATGGTGCTGGGCGCAACATTGAAAACCCTGGCTACAGCTGATTGGTATTCCCCTGAGTATGACGTTTCTTTATACTTCTGTTAATCTTGGCATGATGTTGAACTGTCACGATCATTGACGCATATGCCAGGCAATCAAAACCCTTTACTTTAATATCGTTCATAGTGCTGCTGCATGTGCAGTGCGTGCAGCTCCATGGTCCTTTTGTTAATGCACTGGGTTCATGATATCAATCACTGGATTGTCTGGTTCAGATTATCTTCAGTATTTATTTATTCGTTTGTTGTTTAACGCCATATTCCAGCTAAATGGCGGCGGTCTGTAAATAATCGAGTCTGGACCAGACAATCCAGTGATTGACATCATGAGCATCGATCCACGCAATTGGGATCAATGGCATGCATCAACCAAGTCAGCGAGCCTGACCACCCGATCCCGTTAGTCGCCTCTATATAGCTGAAATATTACGTGTGAGTGCGGCGTTGAACAAGAAACAAACAAACAAATATCTGTGTATTCAGTTCTCGGAGCGAACAAGTCCCAGTTCCTAGTAAGGACAGTTTTGGAAACATCAGAAGGTATGATGCCGGACACATCAGCAAACACGTATTTGTAAGCAACTATATTATGTTAAAATAATTAGTCACAAAATAATAACCAGAATGGCCCAAATAAATAATCCATCAATCTACCAAAACAACAGCCAGTCAGTCCCTGTATTACGTTGCATGTCTAAGGCATGGAAGAAAATCCTTCCACATTCCTTCATGTCGTGAATGACGGTCTTTTCAGCTATAAAATGGCAATGCAAGAGACTAACCAGTCTTGATTATCCGCCGAAACATATTCGAACTGGCGCAAAGGGCAAAATAGCTGTCTCGGCTCAAACGTGTTTTTGTTTGTGGGGTTTTTTTTGTAACTGACATAATCGTATTGAGTTTATGATGAAATTCGGGGACTTGTGTCACCAAACGTATCTTTTTCTCAGTCATTGCCGATAATGATATGAACAATTATAGGTTTATAACATGTAGATTTGATAGCAAGACAATTCAAAGTATGTGTGCCAATACTCTTTGTGCAGAAAACTGTATTTCAAGATTTGGGGACACCAGGGAGCTTTTAGATTTTACTATTTTCTATGGCCAACCGTGACGTTATAGTGTGTGATCGATGTGGTGCCATAATTGTGACATGCGGTGCAAAAAAACCTTGAAAGGCTTGCTACGTTTCATTTTGGGTGCCCACATCACATTGGCTTACAAAGTTGTTGTTGTTTAACGCCACACTCAGCAATATTCCACCTATATGACGGCGGTGTGTAAATACTCCAGACTGGACCAGACAATCCAGTGATTAATATCATAAGCATCGATCAACACAATTGGTTGGTTGGTTGGTTGGTTTTTTTAACGCCGCACTCAAGAAATATTCCAGCCATATGACGGCCGTCTGTAAATAATCGACTCTGGACCAGACAATCCAGTGATTGACAACATGAACATCGATCCACGCAATTGGGATCGATGACATGCATCAACCAAGTCAGCGAGCCCGACCACCCGATCCCGTTAGTCGCCTCTTACGCCAAGCATAGTCGCCTTTTGCGGCAAGCATGGGTTGCTGAAGACCTATTCTACCCCGGATCTTCACGGGCCTCCACACAATTAGGATCGATGATATGCATCAACCAATCTCGACTCTTACGCCAAGCATAGTCGCCTTTTCCGCCAAGCATGGGTTGTTGAAAATAAAATGCAACAAACAGTAACCTGCTTGTTAAAGAAACACTCATCAATGACATCCTTCTTATAATTTTGTGCGAGTTAAACAGACATTTTTTATGTATGAGAAACCCTCATCAATGGCCTATGTGCCACGTACATGTAGGTTACAAGCAAAACAAGCAAGAGTAAGTGAGTCAGTGAGTGAAAATTACATCTGCAATATTGTGACGAAACGCACAATAATTTTACAATTTCAACCCCTATCAAGGGCACAGTCACTAAAAATCACAGTTAACAATCAAATACTACCGATTTATTAAATAAATAACTTTGGATATCATTTTTTAAAATTCTATTTCTTTTAATAGGCACAATACTTAATGAGCATTAACATTAATAAATAGGTCCTTGACAATTTTACAATGAAATATTTATCCCTTGTGATGGGAAAATCAATACAGTCAGGCAGGCTATGCTTGACCGTGATTAGTCAAAACGGAGGATCCTCTCCTTTTAATGGATATTTCTGTGAATATCTGCTATGGCTTTTACGACATGGTCGCATAATGACCTCTTCCAAACTGGCCTGGCAACCCAAGTAGGTGTAAACCGACAGTTGGTTTAATTTAATGTAAGTTATTGATATCTACTTGGGTGTCCAACTTCTTTTGCATTAGATCACGGATGTAAGACCTAATAATGGGTTTACAACCATTGTAAGGGGTTAGAAGTGATGTCATAGATTTGTTGTGCGCTGCCTTTGCAGCAGCATCAGCGATTGTGTTCCCAATGATTCCTGGGTAACCAACAAAAGACGAAATCATATTGGCCTGCAGCAAAATCATGAAATAATTCAAGATTTGATGGTTTCATGACATATTGTTAATAGCCTATTAATATTTATTATTAATAAAAATAACATTGTTAACGTGTAGATTGCAATTGGTTATAGATATACCTTAGAGCTGTTAAAATGGCGTTTGCTTGTACTGTAAATATGGTGCAGTTTTCTGGTAATCTTGAAGATACTTTTTCTGGATCCAATGACAGTGGCACATAAGTGTCGTATGTGTTTCTTAATCGATTATTTTCTTGTTTATAAACCAGTGGGTTTGTGTCTGATATCTTAGTTAATGTCAGGTCTACATTTGTCCTTACCATTGCCAAGGTGGTGATGACAAAGGTTTGATGCGAGCTATATCTTGAAGGTAAACTTTAGCAGCAGAAATTGCAGATTTCATTCTTATTCCATGTGGTGGAATAAGAGATGCTGTCTTATTGTAAACATCTACGTAAAAAGGATTAATTACGAAGTCGAAAGCTTGATTTGACTGATTGGAATATAATTTAGTGGTGTATTGTGAGGATAACTTCAGACGGCGTTGCTTAAGGGATGGTTCCTCTGCTTCCACATACCTACTATGAATGGGAGAAGCTCTCTAGGCTTCAGGACAAAGCCTCGGGCGATAATGATGGATGGTATCTAGATTTTGTAAATTACTTTTACATGCTCCACCACAGACGATGGAGTTGTAATCAAGTTTTGAACGGCTCGGTGACCTGTACTAATGTGAGAGGGATGTCTGATCCCCTTCTCACGTTGAATAAGAAATAAATTCAACAAATCGAGTCTCGTCAGGGATTTAAGGTTTTTAACATATGGTATGAAAGTTAAATGGCTGTCAAAGATGAGTCCCAAATATTGGGCCTTTACAACTTTGATAGAGAAGCCACACAAAAATACTTCAGGGTCCTTATGCGGCTTTTTTGTGCAAAAATAATTACAATTGTATTTTATTTAGAAAATTTTAACCCGTTTTCAAGGAACCACTTGTTTTATTTAGACTGCTTCTCTATTGTATGCATATGATTACCACAACAAGAAACATAATACCTAAACAAGACAAAAAGTGAGCAGGGCTCACTAATACCTTCGACTTCGACCCTAACATATTTCTAAGTTCAAAACATGAAAAAAGCAATATTTTCTCCGACAATCCACTTATCGAAATCAAACCTTGCACTACAACTTTCCTGTTTGTGTAGACTGTGCCCCCAAATGAAAAAAGAATCCATAAAGTAGTTTTTAAGTTTTTAGTAATAGGTCGCACAAATGCTGAAGTAAATAAATATACTATGCTCGATACATGAAAAAAATCATATTATTTTCAGAAAATAACATATCACAATAAATCTTGGCACTGTACCTTTTCTGTTTGTATGGAAACTGTTCCCTTAAATTTGAAAAGAATCCATTTAGTAATTTGCTGGTAAGAAGTCGCACCAATGTTTCGGTAAAATACTTTTAAGTAAACAAATGAAAAAAAGCTGTATTTATTCAGAAAATCCAAATATTGAAAACAAACTTCGCACTGCACCTCTCCTATTGGTCTGAAGACTATACCCAAAATTAGAAAAGAATCCATGAAGTAGTTTCTAAGTTGTAAGTCGCACACATGTCGAAGTAAAACATTCTGAGTTCACAACATATTCTTTTCGGAAAATACACATATCAAAATCAATCCCTGCACTGCACCTCTCCTTTCATCCTATCAATATGGAAACTGTTCCCTACATTTGAAAAGAATCCATGCAGTAATTTCCAAGTTTAAGGTCGTCCAAAGAATGTTCTCGGAAGGACGGACAGACGACATTCCTTGGTATGACTATATAACCCTGCCCTTTTTGGTCGGGGGTATAATAATGCTACAGACAAAATACTTCCTTGTGGGACACACTGATCCTGATTATAATCATCTTACAGTGTTAACCCACTCGGACTTGAAACTGCCTGTCAGTAAAAAACTGACATTAGAAGCGGTAAACGACCTCTCAAGCCAAAGTCACGTAAATCCTTTAAAATGTCATGCTTCCAGGTAGTATTGTATGCTTTCTCAAGATCGAAGAAAATTTATACGACGTGTTTATTTACTATAAAGCATTTATAATAATCTTTCGACACTACTGATCATCAATTGTACTTCTATTTCCGGAATATTGAATATTTGTAATAAGATTATTGGTTTCCAAATACCAAACTAATCTATTGTTAAACATTCGTTCCATGGTTTGCAAACGCAACTGGTTAAAGATATAGGGTGGTAATTTGAGGGACTTATAATTTATAGGATGGGTCATTATGCCAGAATGGGGAAAATTCCTTGACGTCCATATGTGGTCAATTATATCTAAAAGTGTCGCTGGTAATGATACAGACAAATGCTCCAGTAATTGATTGTGGAGATTATCTTCACCCGCTGCTATATTATGAGCTTGCTCAAGAGCAGTATGAAGCTCATGTAATGAAAATACTTAATTGTAATCTTCACCGTTATTAGAATCAGAATTCGCTCTTTTTCTGTTGTTTCCGATATCTCTGAAACTCAGGGACATAATTTGATGATGAAGAATATTTGGCTTGAGTTTCGCCAGGTTTATTTGCAATGTCGGAGTTATCAGGTATTAAGGTGGTGTACAGACGATTTTGAACCTTTGCCTTTTACGTTATACTTTTTGAACCATGTTCCACATCTTGGACATGGGTGTGCGTGAAATAAGTTAACTTTGGAATCATTGTTCCTCCAAGATTTGCGCTTATTCTGTTTATAAGCACGTCGTGTCTAGTATTGTCCCCCTGTATGACAAGTAATCCTATCATAAATCGATGTAACTATCATCAACCAGCGTTTTTAAGCCAACTCATTGCTGAGTATTTTTTAATATTGGCTAATATTGAGCACAACCACCAGTAGCATAAGTGACCTAAATCCTGCTCGGGTATGATGCAGGAAGCCGAGGTACTGTAAGTCCCCATGATCCCCAGCGAAGTGGCCCAGCTTTGGTTACTGGTGACTTATAGCCCGTGTTTTAAACTCAGTCTGTATTAATGATATTGTTATGCTCAAATATGTTTCATCAATTGTTTTTTTAAATATAGTATGCGCAATTTGTTTCATAACTTTTTTTAAATATAACATTGCATAAATAACTAAATTGTGAATATATTAACTTGGTCTCGTCGCTGTATGGCTGAAATAAAGCCGATGCGACGTTAAATTTTAACTCACCCACTCGTGTCTAGTAATTTTAACATTATTCAAATAAACTGACAAAACACTTTCCGTAATCCAATAGAAATATCTGCATAAATCAGAGTCGGTTGTGCGATTCCGACTATATCATGAGCATGTGTTTATGAATCGCTATCAAATAGTAATGATACCAGGTTTCCTGTCCCGTCGCTGGGAACTGTCACAAACACATACAAAGACAAGTCAATCGTTCACCTGAAAACAACAAGGGAACATATCGTACCAGTCAAAATAGGGAATTGCATCGGACATCATTTTTGTCACTGATGCGTCAAATTGAACTATCTGTGGACCCCTATGGTCTTCAGGCAAAGGTTTCATCAAAAACCAATAGTGGTAGTAGACTGTCAGAGCGACACAATCTGTTGCACCTACATGGAGAGGGTTTGATTATTCATGTGGGTCTCCAGTGCTCCTCCAAACCCCACTCTCCCCACCACCGAGAGTAGTCTTCTTAATAATATAGATGTGCCACCAGGCTCCTGTTGTTCCCCATTCGAGCTCTCGTGTAGTACTCCTCAGTGGATGTAGTCTGGAAAGATATCTGCTGCTATTGCATCAGAGATGGCGTAGAAATTGACAAGAAACTGAGACAACATTTCAAATATGTTCTCCCACTGCTTAAAACACATCTGTCATTCTATTATTTGAGCGCTCCACTATATTTAGAGAGTCGATGGTGTTCTCTGCCGCTGTTGCACGTGATCCGTTTATGGCTCTTTGGAGTGTTGTGTCAAAGTGTAAGAGTAGAGATGTGTTTTAAGTAGCGGAATATCCTCGTAACCTTCATGTGGGCCCCTCCTGCGGGGCATCTGCTCCATTATTTTGAAGGAATGGAGAGTTACTCGGACATTCCCCTTCAGATGAAGCCTTTAGTGAGGACAGTTAACCTCCAATCACTGAGACTATTTGGGCAAGAAAATAAGGAAAGGCTGTCATTGAGAGGTTAATACCATTCTCATGAAAGGTTTACATTGTCAAGTTCACAGTCACTGTTCAGACTGTGTGGTGAGGTGATATTAACGTCGCGTCCAAGATTATTGCACTTATATAGCGACGTGCATGCACTTGTGTGTGTGTGGCTGCTAGCTCACTGAGATACCATGCCCCAGTTTAACATAAATACCCCTCTCAGAAACAGTATACTGACTCCGAGCCGACCAGTCCTTGTTTTAACCGAGCCCCAGACAGGGTAACAACAAGTACCATCTCTTAACGTCTTTTGGTATGACGCGGCCGGGGATCGAACCCTGGACCTTCTGCTCTCCGGGCGGACGCACTATCACTAGACCACGGAGGCGGTCTGTTCAGACTGTCGTCAGGTTTACACTGTTGTGAGGATGGTAGACCACAGTCATGCAGACCATTTAGGGGACAATGAGAAAACTATTTGTTATTGGAAGTTACATATACCATTCATTACTCGGAAATAATTGTAAACATTCAAAATTGTAATTGTTTCTTGTCATAGTTGTATGTTAATAATGAACGAAATGGAAACACATTACAACCGGTAGTGAAATATGACAGTTGATGTAATGTGCGCCACCACGATTTGTCAAACATTCTTTCACTCGTCGAGGCAAAGGGCATATGAATCTCCTAGTTGCGATTTGAAGTAGCCTGTCACACCACTCTTCTTGGCCTAATCAGTAAAAGCTGTGATTCGCAAATCTCGCCTATCCATACTGGAGATGTTGGTTCTCCCGCTGCACAATGAAATGGATGTTGTATAACTGAAACACAGCAGGGTGTGATCAAACTCCTTTCAACAAATCTTCAGGATCTGGTAGACTAAGTGTTGAATTCGACTGTCTGTCAATGGATTCGAATCCTTCATTCAACCTGGCTTATGGTTCAAGTGGTCTTCGTACCAAAGTGTTCCATTCCATTGCAGAGTTGTTCTGTCACTTTGTTGAGGACACATACTGTAAATCGTGAAATTAATGCGTCTCCAAATGAATGCGACCGCTGGCCCCTCGCCAAAAATGCGACTCAATAGGAATGCGACATCTCCTCCTCTCAAGCATCAGTGGATGTATATCTAAACAAAATGTCATCTGTTAGGTTTACAGGAGAATCCTCACCTTAATCCAACCTTACATTAATCCAATCACACACCAAATAGCACCACTTATTAGCGCTGAGTACTTCCGCGAAAACAATACATGCTCGCTGGCTTGTGTCGGCCTTCGACGCAGTCGCAAAGAACAAAGACACCGTGTTGCGTGTTGAGTAGAACTCTTGTCTTGACCCCAGCAGTGGCAATTCACAGGATGTAATTAGCGTTTGAATGACATTGTTTATATTCTTGTCACAAGTGCTGCTCAATAAACAGTAATGTGGAATACATGGTTGTTTGTTTTCAGCGTATGTCTAAGTTGGTATTTCTGCTATCCAAAATGTCTTTTTGTTGATATTAATGGGACGAGACCTGTCACTCTTACAATGAAAATTAAAGTCATCTTCGCCCTCGGTTCCAAATTCAATTTAGCGGCGATAAATCTACAGGGAACTTAGCTATAATTTGACAAAGAACGTTCATCTCAAAATTCAATATTTCAACACACTCTCACGCGATTACCCTTTAATATTGGGAGGGGGGTATTTTTCGTTAGCGACGGGTATTTGTTTTCTGTCACTGCTCCCAGAACACGCAATGATTTTCTATGGAAGGTAGAGCATAACCATTAATTGTATAACTACACTTATTATGGGACATGAACCATGGACCCGTGAAGATCCGGGGTAGAATAGGTCTTCAACAACCCATGCTTGCCGTAAAAGGCGACTATGCTTGTCATAAGAGGCGACTAACGGGATCGGGTAGTCAGGCTCGCTGACTTGGTTGATGCATGTCATCGTATCCCAATTGCGTGGATCGATGCTCATGATGTCAATCACTGGATATTCTGGTCCAGACTTATTTACAGACCGCCGTCATGCAGCTGGAATATTGCCGAGTGCGGCGTTAAACAACAACAAACAAGACATAAACCACGTTTAGCGAACACTTGTAGTTAAGGAATATATCCGGAGGACAAACATATTCTTCAATTTATCCGTAACAAATTATCTTTTTACAAATATTCAAGCCCACCCCAACATCCAGTCACAGCTGCTCTCTTCTTCACAGACCTATCTTGGAGTTCAACTGGTTCTGTTTTAGTGCAGTAGAAGCTGTACTCTTCCGACATTGGTATGTATGAACCATGATGATGGCACTCAATCCCACACGTCAAACCCACGCATTTGTACACGTGACTAAAGGTGTGATGAAGTCTCAAATGATACAATGTTATTTATGCTAGACCATGGCAATGTGTTCTTACTTTAACTGCAACCTATTTTAGTCGCATGTTCTCTATAATTATGGCACATGATTGGAATCTCATCCTGTTGCAAACATGATACACTATTAACCAAGATAAACGCCTACAGTTTCACGTGTATTGTAGGAAAAGAAAGTTGTAAGCTCTATTACATGTTGTGTAAAATACATTTTTTTGGTTGGAATTGTTGATACAGCAGATTGATTTTTGTATTAACAACGTATATTCTATTTGATCATGGCGACGTGTTTTTACATATTGCTTAGGCTTTCGCAACACTGAAACGTTCTCTTCTCATCTAAAGATTGATTTGAACAATAAAACAAGAGAGAGGTAATCTGGCATATGAGTGAGTGAGTGAGTTTAAATATAAAGTTAAAATCGGCAGTATTTCAGCCATATCGTGACTATCAACTGGTATACAAAAATACATTTAAACTGTAAAAGTCTGTCAACAAAGGACAGTAAAATTACAAGAATATCACAGTTTGTTATTTAAAACTAGCACATAACCATAAAAAATATATCACTATATATACCAATATGTTATAGCAAAAGGGCTAAATATCGCCAATAACTGAAGGTAGATCACCACACTAGTGGCCATGGGGACTTACAGTTCTTTTGCAACCTGCATGGACCCCAGCCGGATTTACATACCTTCTTATTGACACATTTAGCCAAACATTAAAACAACACATATTCTTCGATTAAAAAAGTGGTAGTAATAAATATACTTCGATTGATGTAGTCTATACCCTCTCTAGGGGGACAATTATTTTACACTACAACATCCTCCGAGGGAACAGCCACAAACAATCAAATTTATTTTACCAATAATAAAAAAAAACACCTTTATTATGTACAAAACATATCATTCAAAATGTATGTAAAAATTCAGTTTCGTATATATGAGATTGTTATGCTCAAATATGTTTCATGAATTGTTTCTAAATATAGTATGCTCAAATATGTTTTACAACTTGTTTTTAAACAAAACTTTGCATTAATGACTAAATTGTAAATATATTAACTTGGTCTCGTCGCTATATGGCTGCGATTGTGCCGATGCGACGTTAAATTTTAACTCACTCACTAATAAAACAAATGAGCACGGATATTCAAAAGATCCTTTATGGAAGAAACCTTTAAATAATTATCCCTTGTGATGGCAAAATCAATACAGTCAAGCAGAACTTGCTTGACTGTTAAGCTCATTTCTGGTGTCCCCCCGCCGTGATAGTGCTGGAATATTGATAAAAGCGGCGTAGAATAATGCTCACTCACAGACTGTGATTCTGATCATAAGGGATACAAAACGGAGGAGCTTCACCTTTCAATAAAAGGTCTTTTGAGTATATCTACTATGGCCAATACGACATCGTCGCATTACGACCTCTTCTTGGACTGACAACCAAGAAGGTGTAACCGATAGTTGGTTTAATTTCATGTAGCTATTAATTTGTTTGTTTGTTTGTTGTTTAACGCCGCACTCAGCAATATTCCAGCTCTATGACGGCGGTCTGTAAATAATCGAGTCTGGACCAGACAATCCAGTGATTGACATCATGAGCATCGATCTACGCAATTGGGATCGTTGACATGTATCAATCAAGTCAGCGAGCCTGACCACCCGATCCCGTTAGTCGCCTCTTACGACAACCCTAGTCGCCTTTTACGGCAAGCATGGGTTGCTGAAGACCTATTCGACCCCGGATCTTCACGGGTCTCATGTCGCTATTGATTCCCACTTGGGTATCGCACTTCTGTAGCATAAGATCTTTGATCTGACATCTGATCACAGGTTTACAATCATTGTATGGAATTAGAAGTGATGTCATTGATTTATTGAGTGCTGCTATCGCAAATAAATCTCAAGAACTTGGCCTCCGTTACAACTTTGACAGGAGAGCCATGTTACAACCCTTAATGCAAAAACATTTACATTAAGGGTGGCGGGTTAACTCTTGTTACAACCCTTAATGTAAAAATAGTTTACATTAAGGGTTGCGGGTTCGCCCTTGTTACAACTCTTAATGTAAAAAATACTCTTAGTGTAAACATTTTTACATTAAGGGTTGAAGTGATAGATAATATATTTTTTTACATTTAGGATTATCACTATGAAATAACCCGTGAAGATTCCGGGGTAGAATAGGTCTTCACAGCCCATGCTTGCCGTAAAAGGCGACTATGCTTGTCGTAAAAAGCGACTAACCTGATCGGGTGGTCAGGCTCGCTGACTTGGTTGATGCATGTCATCGATCCCAATTGCGTGGATCGATGCTCATGATATAAATCACTGGATTGTCTGGTCCTGACTCGATTATTTACAGACCGCCGTCATATAGCTGGAATATTGCTGAGTGCGGCGTTAAACAACAAACCAACCAACCAACCAACCAACCAGAAGGCAAAAAATCACTGCTTCAAACAAAAGTTGGATATTTCAATACATATTCACGAAGATAGTTTGCACGCGCATGTTCATGCACGGTGCACAATTTGGATATTTGCATGTTTGTTAGGAGCATGATACTCACACACGTGTTTTGTGAATGTGAACACAACAAAATGATTGTTTAGTTATCAGATGCTCAAAAAAAAAATGTTTAACCGTAAATAACGCTTACGCAATACCACGGCTGAATGCCAACCTCTTTGCTCGATTGGTATACACCAAACAGGAATCGCGTAGAAAAAAGCTGCCAGGATTTTAATTTTCATCGAAACACAATATCATCTCTATAGAGACGTCATCTACAGCAAGGCTGCACTCATGACTTGCCACGGGCCACGTCCATATGTGACATCACGCCAGCAACACAATCATATACGGTTGGTGCATCTACGGAATTGATACCAATCTGGCCACATCAGCAGCTTGGACAATTCCTGGGTTGAGACCAATTAGCGTCAAAACCGTACACAACTACTGAGGGAACCCAGTTGTGCTCCAGTGTCACCGTCCGGTTAGCTTAGCTTGGTTTAGACAGCATCTGAGGTGCAGCATACAAGATAGGGTCAGTACACTGTTCACAGATGAGGTTTCATCTGGACAGCTCTAAACGTCATGCAATGGTCTACAGGCGTCCAGGGGAACGTTTTATCGACGCTTGCGTTACTCAGAGTCGTCAGTTTGGGGGTGGAAATGTAATGTTATGGGTTGGAATCACAATTCATGGTAGAACACAACTCATTATTCTTAAGGGCAATTTGAACGGCGAACGCTACCGGGACGACATCGTTCGAGATCATTTTCTACCCTTTGTGCAAATGCACGTTGCGGCAGGATAATGCCCGCCCACATGTAGCACGAGTTGTAACTGACTTTTTTAGGCCGCATAACATTGATGTACCGCCATGGCTGGCTATTTCTCCAGACTACTTCCCACATAGAACATGTCAGGGATGAGATTGATCGACGCCTACGACAGGATCAGAACCAGCCGGTAACGCTAACTCATTTGTACCAATCTTTGGTTCACATTTTGAAAACATCCCAAAGTCTGTTTTCAAATATCTGGTGTTTCGCCTGTTTGAACGCAAATTGTGATCACACCCGACATTTACATTGTTTATTCTGTTGTTTCACCACCCCTCTTTTAGGACATGTCACTGTCTCCTGTTACCAGGCATGGGGTCTGTCAATGATTTTGTTATGATAAAACATTTGTCCGACGAATAACCAAATATTATGGTGTTATTATTAATACAGTAAACTACGGTTATAACGAACTCAAAGGGACTACTAAGTTTAGTTCGTTATAACCGCAGTTCGTTATAAGCATATATATAGCATAACTACAGCACATATTCGGGACCAAAAAAGTAAGTTCGTTATATCCGTCAGCTCGTTAGAAGCGTGTTCGTTATAACCGTAGTTTACTGTAACATAACATTTCCACCACTAAACATGAAGCACAGTTGCTTTTCACGCAATTAAACTTTCACAAACTATTTGGGATATTAGCACACGTGGTCTTTTCTTAACTTGATCACGTACGTTGTTTGTTGCGGTGTTTCTGATAGATGGCAAGTCTGATTAATCAGCTGATAATAGCGCACGTGACAACTGTTGCATGATGTTCACGTTTGTTCAACAAATCAATTGCGTCAGATAACGTCAGATAACGTCAGATAACGTCAGATAACAATCATCTTCCCATGGCAAGCATGTCCGCTAGCCTATATCAAAGCCCAGTTTCTACCCCTGCCACATCAAGGCCACTTTTTTTTTTTGTTCAACCCTGGCGCCACCTCGTCTATCTCGTATAGCTTCACAAAGATAGCGACTGCGATAGGTGACGACCTAGTCGATCAGATAACGGAAACATTCGCGATTTTATCCCTGACACAAAAACAAAGGCAATCGTTCGGAGTTTAAAGATGCAAAAAAACATATTCGTGTCAACAAAGACAGGCAGCGGTAAATCACTTTTATACGAAGGTGTACCAGTCGTGGATGCTGATTTTGCGAAGAGTTCTCTGATTGGACAGTCGATATGTGCGATAGTCCAATCATATTTTGCACAGGAAAGTAGGCTTGATGTTTGTTTGTTGAAATAATGAGCATCGATCCACGCAATTGGGATGCGATGACATGCATCAACCAAGTCAGCGAGCCTGACCACCCGATCCCGTTAGTCGCCTCCTACGACAAACACAGTCGCTTTTTACGGCAAGCATGGGTTGCCGTAAAAAGCGATGTGGCAAGGGTGAAAGCTAGACTGATAAAAAGACTAGTGGACGCTCTTGCCTCGGGAAGACGGATAACAATAAACGTGTAATAAACGTATTTTCGGTAAACCCTTTGAACAAAAGCCAACCATAATCATAAGGAATCTCTACCAAAATCATAGTCCATTGTACGATTCCCAATATTTCAAAAGCATGCGTTAATGATTCTCTATCAAATGGTGAAGACACCAGTTGTTCGCGAAAAGGTGAACATGAACGAAAACGTAAGCAAAGGACATGATCGGTGACTTGGTTCATTTCGAGTTACCGTAGATCAGCATGGATAGGTATTCATAATATCAATCACTTGATTATCAGGTCCCATCATATAGCTGGATTATTGCTGATTTTTATTTGTTGTTTAACGCCGCGCTCGGCAATATTCAATCTGTATGACGGCGGTTTGTAAATAATCGAGTATGGACCAGACAATCCAGTGATTGACATCACGAGCATCGATCCACGCAACTGGGATACGGTGAAATGCATCAACCAAGTCAGCGGGCCTGACCACCCGATCCCGTTAGTCGCCTCTTACGACCAGCAGAGTCGCCTTTTACGGCAAGCATGGGTTGCTGAAGACCTATTCTACCCGGATCGTCAAGGGTCTATTGCTGATTGCTGCGTTAAACAACAGATAAAAATAAGCAAATATGTCTGTATTTTATTTGATCGTGTCTGTATCTTACAACGTGACTGATAAAAAATGAACTATCTACGTCTCATACAACAGGGGGCACGGGTGGCCCAGTCGTCTAAGGCGCCGCGATTCGCTGTGCAGAGTTGCGTCCCTTGGGCACGCAAGAAACCTATGATTGTGGGTTCGAATCCCGGTTCGCCCCAATTATGTTTCTAGGTTTGTCGGCACCATACCCGTGCTCGTGGCTTTCACCGAAGTGGTAAACGTCTGAGACCTGCATCACTACGGGCTTTCCTCCCACATTAAGCTGACACGCCGTGATATAACTGGAATACTGTTAAAAGCGGCATTAAACCCAACTCACTCTCTTACTCTTACAACATTTTAAAATCAGTTGCGACTGATGCTCGGGGAACCTAAATTTGTTGCTTTCATGCCACAGAGATAGGGATCTATAGCGGCATCCCACGTGCGGCACCGTGGGCGCTCGGGTTGCCCCTCTTCCGTCAACACTATTGATCTCAACCGTGCTGTTTCTACCATTTCCAATTACCATCCACATCCGCGATATCCTTCATTGAAGACCTCTCTTTCTCCCCTCAGACACTAACAGTTTAACATATTGGGGAACGTCCAAGGTTCAAAACGTCCTATTGTTGACTAAATCCATAGAAAAACACATTAGATGTTTTTATTGGCATCATTGTCATCACAGCACCAACCCTCTGACTTCTCCGTCTGTTGAAGACTGGGACGGTGTCAAAAACATAGATGTTGATTATTTCGTTACCAAAATGGTGTCAGGAGGTGATTTTGACTTGTGACTACCCCAGAGGCAGGTTCGAGCCCTTACGTTAGAGGTGAGGTGAGGTGAAATGGAGTTTAACGTCGCGTCCAAGATTATTGCACTTATATAGCGACGTGCATGTACGTGTGTGTGTTTGTGTGGCTACTTGTACTAGTCCGGACTGATGCCGATTTATAGTGCTAGCTCACGGAGATACCATGCCGCAGTTTAACATGAATATCCCACTCAGACACAGTATACTGACTCCGAGCCGACCAGTCCTTGTTTTAGCCCCTTAATGCCGAGCGCCAGACAGGGTAACAACAAGTACCATCTTTTGGTATAACGCGGCCGGGGATCGAACCGCGGACCTTCCGCTCTCCGGGCGCCTCTCTACCACTAGACCACGTTGGAGACGTAGGTTCGATGACACGTTAGACACGTAGTTTTGAGCCCGTACATTGGAAGGGCAGGTTCGAGCCCTCACGTTTTGTTTGTTTGTTTGTTGTTCAGCGCCGCATTCAGCAATATTCCATCTATATGACGGCGCAAGGTATATGTACAAGTTGTTAACATTTACAACATGATATTTACCAACTGGGAGGCCTTTAAAAAAGGCCAAAAAGAACGAAAACCCGAATAACCATTTTATTGGTCTGGTTTCAGGAGAAAGTAGAAATACCAGGACCCTCCAACTAAGTTATTTCCTCATGTCTAATAGTCTCTTATTCAGTTTGACCTTCAGAGAGACCGTATAATATACATACCGTTGCTAGGTAACAGATGCCTGTTTATGGCCCCTACTTCGTTGTCATTCAGTTTCGCTCATTGGGCCACACTGGACTACGTGGAGCGGGCGTGGGTCAGCTGGGATTCTTGTTAAAGATATTTTTTCAATGCTTCAAAACATTTCTTGAACTTAAAACACTATTTTCTCTTAGATTTCAGACGAACAATTTAATATTTTCTTAACAAACTTGTTTCAAGACATCCAACGTGTGCATATTTTTAACAAATGTTGTTTTGCAAATCGTTTTATTTTAGTATTTTCAGCAACAACCTGTTTAAACATCTGGCAAACTATCCACTTCCAACACACACGCACGCACGCGCACACACACACGCACGCACGCACGCACACAGACGCACACACACACACGCGCGCGCGCGCACACCAACACTCTCCGTCATCCACGAACCTGGTCCCTAGGGGCGGTCGGGTAGCCTAGTGGTTAAAGCGTTCGCTCGTTACGCCGAAGACCCGGGTTCGATTCCCGACATGGGTACAATGTGTCAAGCCCATTTCTGGTGTCTCCCGCCGTGATATTGCTGGAATATTGCTAAACGCGGCGTAAAACCATACGCACTCACTAGGATGCTTGATGAGCAAGGATTCATGGGATGAAATTGACAAATAACACAGGTACGCTGAAACCGCCTTCATTTGGACTCCCATAACTCGATTTAATGTTAATCGGAATCCGGTTGTTCCAAAGGTATTCATGCTAACTGGGTCCACAGTATGTCAACTATTAACCCCTTAACACATATGTGTGTCAGGTTATTGTATAAAATACATACGGTCCTTTCCCGACCTTGTGTTTATGGTCTGGTGAACACAGGTCAATGGCCGCTCATTATCTCAAGATTCACATCTCACTGTTTTGACTTATCTCACTATTCATTTGATATATTTGCCAACTTCAACTGAAACCAATGTCCCGCGTTACACGCTTGGCACACGCGTGTGCAACGAGTGACCCACGCGTGCTCAACCCGTTTGCAACCCGTTGAGCATCCGTGTCACATGCGCGTTATGCGCGTTCTCAACGCGTTTTAGGGGAATGAGCTTTTAGGCAGTAGTGTACCAAAGGAATGAATGAATTAATATTACATTTCGCCGCATCAGCAAGTTTTGAGTGGTTCGCGTCGAGAACTAGTTGCTGAAGATTCCAGCATGTGCACTGCCAATGGAAAGAACTTCTATTTCAAGATTAACTCTTGGGAACACGTTGACAACATTTGCCCCTGTAAGCGATCATCAAACAAAACACGTAATGGAGTTGTATACCTTTTGTGTCCACCCTTCGAAACTTATAAATTACCACGAGGGATTTCAACACAACCCCCACGCAATGCAAATACCGACGATGTTTACAGCACGCTTTCTTTCAAAGTGTGGGTCGATAACATCGTCTTCAAGTTCGTACTAAAAACACGTTGTTTTGACATTGATTCTCGGGAATCAAAATGTAGGATCGGTCAAATATTTGAGTTCTGTCTCGTAAGTGAGATGCAAATGCCTCAGCATCGTCAGCCTGGAGAAGATTTAATTTACGACGTGTGCTTTTACAAATAAAACACGGTGACATGAATATTCCACGTGATCGGGAATATGCAAAACCACGAATATGATAGGTGATATAGGTACATGCATTAACAGAATGGTAAAAAAAAGTCAATACGCCCACCTCATCCATAGCCCCTACCCCAAAAGAAGAACCCTTGACTGAAAGATTTAGCTCTTTCCAAACATTCCACTCTAGAAAATAAGTGATTTCCAAACGAACTTGGCTTGGAAATGTTGGAATATTTTTGAAAAGGTTGGGATTATCTTGAACAGTTGGCATACCTTTGCGTGTGTTTGTGACGGGTGCTGCTAGCAGGGAAGAATACGCTCACGTTTTCGCGAACAACCGGTATCGTCACTACTTGATATTGCACATGCTCATGATATAGTCGTTATCGACACTGGTTTACCAGAGATTTTTTTTTATTATGGAAAGGGTGTAGTTGCTCTTATTTATTTGGTAACAATGTAAACATGTTTACAGTCATTTTCTTTATTTTAGACATTTTGGAAATATCAATTTTTCCAGTCCTGTTCTTCATGTTTATATGGAGTGAATGAGTGAGTGCGGTTTCACGCCGCTTTAAGCAATATTCCAGCAATATTCCACCAATATCACAGCGGACAACACCAGAAGTGGGCCTCACACATTGTACCCATGTGTGGAATGGATCCCGGGTCTTCGTCGAGACAAGCGAACGCCTCAACCACTAGGCTACCCCTCTTTACATGGAACCTGCAACTCTTCCTAATTAATTTGGCATTTAGCTGAAGATACAACTTTACCTACGCCAATTAGCATGTTTTTCATGTCTTGTCAGTACCTCCAGGAGATGCTGCAATTACTGCCTGTAATCAAATTTTGTCCACAAATTTACGACAGCTGTGACCGCACCAAAGATAGCATCACTAAGTTTGCCAATTATACCAGGGGTATTTGTAAACTTATTCCAAGAGATGGGAAAATATAAAGACTAACTGATTATATTCCAGACATGCCTGAAGGCAAAAATGCAGGTCTATGATTATGTATTTCAAAACAAATAACAACCTTGTTTTCGTGTTCTTAGAAACATGGTGCATCATGGGTTAAATAGGATGTTTATCCCGATATTCCCTAATCGAATTGCTTGCTCGGTAAACTTGATCTGAGAGTTCGATGCATATTGTGTTCAATAATTGTGATTATCAATGTGATGGCTCTTCAAGAGTGGTTTCTCAATTTGCCTTAAAGGGATACATCGAGTGCTCATTTCAAGCGCTGTTTATCCGACAAGGCTTGCATTATGTGCCATTTTTAGCGACACAGGGCTGGTTCTTCAGCTACAGTCCTGTTCCACAAAACAGTCTTAGCGCTAAGACGATCTTAATTCCCATACTCTAACACAGACTTACAACATTCGTAGCGCTACGATCGCTTTGTGGAAGGGGTCCCTGGTAGTTGCTGTTCTGAGCAGAAAGTGAGTGAGTGAGTGAGTGAGTATGGTTTTACGCCGCTTTTAGCAATATTCCAGCAATATCACGGCGGGGGACTCCAGAAATGGGCTTCACACATTGTACCCATGCCCCCTGAGCAGAAAGGCGAGGTGAGGTAGAAGAGGGTTTAACGTCGCGTTCAACATTATTGCACTTATACAACAGCGTACACATGTGTGTGTGTGTGTGTGTGTGTGTGTGTGTGTGTGTGTGTGTGTGTGTGTGTGTGTGTGTGTGTGCTGGTCCGGTCTTATGCCGATTTTATAGTACCACCCCACTGAGACACCATGCCGCAGTGTAAGATGAAGTAAACACTTCTTAAACAATTATAACATGACCATGACTGTCTGCCATATGAAAAACTATTTCATTTGGAAATCAATACAAATGCATTAATGTAGAATTAACAGGTATGTAGTGAAATATATCAACATGGAATATCGTTGTTGCACCTGGAAGATTTTAACAGAGAAGTAAATTTGATTGTTGGTGAACAAAAGTTGTTTGATCAGTGTTACAACTTTCAAGACCTCAGTTAAGCTTTCAAAAAGTGTTATGGTAGACATGTGGTGGATGCAGTTCTTATTTTGACTTGTATCATTATTTATTTTCAGTTGAACAATTGGCTTGCTTTTGCATGTGTTTGTGACGTTTGTTAACGGTGGAGCAGGATACGGTCACCTTTCCGCGAACACCTGGTGTCTTCACGTTTTGACAGTGATTCATAGGCATATGCTTATGATCTAGTCGAAATAGTACAATAAACTCTGCTATTGATAGAGATTTCTTATGACTATGGAAATGTGGTTTTCGCTTTAATTTCTATTACTTATTTGTATTGTTTTGTATTATTCCTAGCAATACGTCTACCGATACCATTGATCATGTCAGCGAAACCCATGGTCACGGGTATGGTATAGTCTAACCATGGATCGTATTTCGAGCCTGGGACTCGAACCAACGATCAGATCAACTGGCTCCGTCATGACGATTGGTCGCCCCTCTTCGCAAACAGCTGGTCCCGTGAAGATTCGGGGTTGGAAATGGTCGTCAGCAACCCTTGCTTATCGTAAGAGGCGACTAACGGGATCGGGTGTTCAGGCTCGCTGACTTGGATGATGCATTTCATCGTATCCCAACGATGCTCATGATGTCATTCCCTGGATTGTTTGGTCCAGATTCGATTATTTACAGACCGCCGTCATAGAGCTGGACTATTGTCGAATGCAAACAACAAAACACACAAATTAAACCAACGCAACCAGCCACATCGCCTTAGACCACAGAGACTTCAGTTACCCTGTTCCGTGATGCCATATGTAGGTTAAAAGTGCTGCAATATCGTATAATCGGGTTGTGACGAATTCCTCCTCAAGCCATCCAAGCACCGATAACAAGTCAGACACTTCACACGGCATCGTCAGTGACGGTGATTTCAGCCAGAAACAGTTAAACTTAAATTAACACCAACAGAAGGACCCACAGCAGTCATTAAAAGAGACGACAGACAACTCTAAGCCTCCAACAACAGCAACCCTTAGTGCCATCGGGCGCGATTATACATGAAAAACGATAAACAAACTGGCAAAAGACACTAAGAGAGGTGCCCCTGGCCACGGGGAACGGATTGGTGGCTTTCCCAGGCTGGAGGGTTACAGGGGGGTATTGACAATATCATAATACTTTGTCATTAAGCTGCAAGTAGGTGAGAGGTCTCCAAAGCTTGTTAGTGGTGGCTTGCCGGAGGCAGTCTCCATGTTGCAGCTGTTAAAGGGTGAGAAGGGGTCGACATCCTCATCACGAAGGTACGTAGGTGAGGAACTACAAAAACATCCTCTCAGGAATGGGTTGAATGAGCTGTACATACGTGAATACGTACAACCTAAGCATTGGCTATGTTAAGTTAGACTTTAAGTAAATTTAAATGTAAAAAAATTAAATAATGTGCAGGATACGCTCACCTTTTCGCGAACACCCGGTATCATGTGTTTCAGAAACACTTGCTCATGATATCGTCGGAATCGTACAATCGCGATTTCTATTGAATTCGTTGGAAAGGGTGTTGTCGCTTATATTGTACTTATGTGATACCCTGGTTGGAATTGATTGCTTTATTGATTCAGACTACTCCCGTCGTCCGACTGAAAACTGTTCGCTTCCTCTCGTGCCTTTCCGTACATTGCACGTTTGTGCCGGAAAGTCACTGTGGCCACAATTGTTACCAAGCTTGATCGAGTTGTCGCCCTTTGTGTTTACACGTTATGATCAACGACGAATATGCTGTCGAGCTTGGTTGTCGTTGAATCATTTCGTATTTCGAACCTGGATTCAAACCTACGATCAGTGGTTCCTCACAGATGGACGTACCTCGCCCAACCAACTGCATCGCCTTAGACCACAGAGACACCCGTACCACTGTACCGGTATTCCATATCTAGGTTAAAAGTGCTGCAATATTGTATAAACGGGGGGGGGGGGGGGGGGGGAAGAATCATCCTCAAGCTATCCAAGGAACGGAGTGATAACAAGTCAGACACTTCACACGGCATCGTCAATGACGGTGATTTCAGCCAGAAACATGTTGCCATAGTTTTCTCCAATTTTTCGATGATAAAAACAAGATCGCGTGTCCAATATTACACTTTAGTCGTTTGAGAGATTAGTAATTTTACATTGTAAATCTACAAAGGTTGGTTGATAGGGTCTGAGTCTCAAGTAGAAGAAATTGAGTAAAAGTGAAAGCTGTTGTGGATATTACATGATACCACAGAGGTATGTCCAAAAAATTGAGTCAATTGAGCAAATTGTTTTCCTGTGACAACACAGTAAAATAAGCAGCAATCTCATTAAAATCAGACCTTAGTTCTCGCTACCGCTCAACAAAGATCTGAGGACATCCCATTAGGGGCCACGTCAGAACGACCTTTCATCCGACCAATCAGAGCGTCGCTTCCCCGATCTGAAAACGACAGTCGGAATGTGTTTCTAATCATGCAACCACGAGAACCTTAACACGTTGTATTCCGAACGATAGGTACGGGTTTAACGACTGAATCCATACAATCTAGACCATCTATTAGCCATTCCAGAATGTTCTTCTGTTCAGTTTTCAAATTTTTAATCGAGAATTTGTCCAAATATGTTTCGATGCGTTGTCGCCAATTTGAAATGAGTGCCGTAAAGCACGAGAAAGCTGCCTTCTGATTGGTCATTCCATTGGTCGGTCAAAGTTCGCGCAAGGTCTGTCTGACGTGATCCGTAATGGGATGTCCTCAGATCTTTGTTTAGCGGTAGCGAGAACTAAGATCTGATTTTAATGAGATTGAATAAGCAGGAGCCTGTGTCCCCTGGAAAGTAGACATTTTTGTAATATGCAGTGGTCGAGTACCAGATTTCAGTGAAACAATAAATACGGTTCGTCTTTATCCTGTTTGAGTGATTGAGTGAATGTGGTTTTACGCCGCTTTTAGCAATATTCCAGCAATATCTCGCCAGTTGACACCAGAAATGGGCTTCACACATTGTCAGTCAGTGTCAGTGAGTATGGTTTTACGCTGTTTTTAGCAATATTCCAGCAATATCACGGCGGGGGACACCAGAAATGGGCTTCACACATTGTACTCATGTCGGGAATCGAACCCGGGTCTTCTGCGTGACCAGCGAACGCTTTAACCACTAGGCTACCCGACCGCCCCTCTTCACACATTGTACCCATGTGGGGAATAGAACCAGGGTTATCGGCGTGACGCGCGGACGTTTTAACCACTAGGCTACCCCACCGTCCCTATTCCTGTTTAAAGATGTTTACTTGCATGTGTACATATATACCATCAAAGTCAGCCACCAGTCAAATACACCGCCAGTAGTACACGCCACAGTGTATCCTTCTCTACTCATCTATACAACTACTGAGTGAGTGAGTGAGTGAGTAAGTGAGTGAGTGAGTTGGGATTAACGTCGCTTTTAACAGTATTTCAGTTACATCACGGCGTGTCAGCTTAATGTGGGAGGAAAAACCGAAGTGATGCAGGTCTCAGACGTTTACCACTTCGGTGAAACCCACGAGCACGGGTATGGTGCTGACAAACCTAGAAACATAATCGGGGCGAACCGGGAGTCGAACCCACAATCATAGGTTTCTGGTGTGCCTAAGGGACGCAACTCTGCACAGCGAATCGCGGCGCCTTAGACGACTGGGCCAACCGTGTCCCCTCTATACAACTACTGACTCTGATCACACATCACGCACCCTAAAGCGAAATAATCAGTGAATCGAGTCTTCAGTCACCATTAATGTTTATTATTGATATGTCATGATCATGAATTGCGCTTCTTTCGGGTTTAAATGAAACAAACAAGAAATGGTTATTTGATGGTGATGTATATGATACGTGTATCATAGGTAGGTTATGAACCTGCAGTCTGCCGTGTTTGCGCGACTTTTTTCAGACTTTTAACGTTGCGATAACGTCTGTATTTTTTTTATCAAGTATTTTTTTCAAGCTGGGATTGTGTCGTTAAAAAATAAATTGACCCAGAAAATTCTTGAAAAAAATATTTTCTAAAAAGAAAATTTCAAAATCCCAGTCCCCTCAGACTATCAAATGGTCGGTCCCTATGATTTGTCAACCCCGGACGACCCACGTTAACCTTAGTTGACCAACGTTATAAACCTCCAGTGACGTCATCCTGTTGTTCTCTGGTGGGGTTAAATCTCATAAACAGGGACGCTGTAATGTCCCTGGGATTTCATAGGATTTTCAAGTCATATTTGCTATATAATGTGTTATAATATCCGATGGATTTTATATAATGTCCTGGGTTTTTTATTTATACAACTTCGGTTCAGATTGTAACATGTAATGAAATGTAAAATCAAATGATAAATATTTTCTTTATATTCCCGAGGATCGAACAACCTTCGTATCTGTAGCCCAGTGAGTGTACCACAAGGCTACAGAGGTGCTGATAAATCACAATGTTTTTAGGATGTCCTTTTCAAGATCCGTATGCCAGCAACAGATACTTTACGCCCGTTTCCAAATGTTCATGGAAAGTATGTTCGAAACATAAAAATGTTGATAAATGTTGTTTTATTTTATTTTTCGGTTCATTAGTTAGATAAAACACTTCTCCTGAACTGAAACTCGGGATGCGGATCTCTGCTTAGCAGCCTCCAGTTGACGTCAGCGTTAAAAATGATCGGTTTCATTTATTGATTTAGTCATGCATAAATTCATTTTATTGATTATAATTATCAAGGTATTAATGTTATCTATAAAAACTGATTTTCGTCAAGGAAATGTAATTCACAATATAAATACTTGCAACTTTTAAAGATGATTTGGCATTTATGATGTTCTACGCGTTATTGTGAACTTTCTTGTTTAACATGGTCTGAATAGAAAAGATGCAATGGCATCTTTGTCAAGAAATGAAACGCGTTTTAACCTCTTATAGTTGTGTGTTATGGCAATAGGTCTGGCTGTTGTGTTATTCCTTCTCCTGGCAGGCATTTTGTAGTGTCTCTAAGGTTGCATAATATGCGTTCTGTTTCGGGTTCTGTCCTGAGTTCTCCTTGGTTGAATCTAATCAACCATGGTTCCTGGAAATACGCAGGTACTGTGTGCAGAAAGTGGCTCCAGACGCAAAACAAACGTTGTCAAATGAACAAGACAAGAAAGCGCCTGTAAAATATAGATCATGGGCTGATTCCACAACTGTTTTGTCCGATGTAACTTTTCAATGCTCCGGTTAGCAGCCGAGGTGAAATATTTACTTTAGGGTACACGGATCGGGTGTTCACGTCGCCTAAGTTAAGGAGGACCCAACATGGTGGATGCGTGTGTGTGTGCGTGCGTGCGTGCGTGTGCGCGCGTTCGTGTGTGTGTTCGCGCTCAATGCATGTGTATACAAGTTCTGACTAATGCGGTTTAGCAATACTAGCTATCTGAGATATATGTACCGAAATGTTAACATGGAAACCCCATTCAGACACTGTGTACTGACCGCGAGCCGTTCAGTCCTTGTTTTATCAAGGCAGGGCAACAACAAGTACCATCATTTAAATTAATTTGGTATGACACGGACAGGGGATTGAACCACCGACATCCCCTCTCTAGTCTTTTGTCAGACGCACCACAAGACCATCCACTAGACCTCGGAAACTTGGAAATGTTTTATTGGAGTAATCGATGAGCCTCCTCATGAAGATAATTGTCAATTGTAACTTCTCCATGCAATTAAACAAAACACCCTCATTATCAAAGGGTAATATTCGATAATCCCCTCACTGATGTTACTAATCCGATTTTAAAATTCCCGATTGTACCTGTGAGGATAAGCTTCCCCTTCGTTTACTTGTTAAATGGATCAAAAAGAGTTTTAAAAAGCTTATGACTAAAATGCTAAAAGCTCTGTATGGGTAAATTGTTTATATATTCCATGGTTTGAAAGTGTGGTTTAAAACAGGGCTGTTTGTTATATCCCTTGCTTTTTAATTTGTATATTGATGATCTTTTTGTAACAATTACACATTTGTCCATGGGTTAAATATTGAAGGTTGTAAGGTTGGTATTTTAGCACATGCAGATGATATTGTTTTAACCGCTGAATGCGAAAATGAGCTTAATGTGATGCTCGATTGTCTGAATAACTGGTGTGTATCAAACACATTGATTTACAAACAATGTCAAATCTAAAGTTGTATACTGAACAACAAAAGTTCCTGTGACATTGAATAAGATTTAATGCAAAGTTATGTTTTGTACCAAATCTGAAACAATTTCGGTTTGCAACAGATAAAAGACTTCTGTAATTGTTCATATGGTTTAATTTGCCATACTGACTTCAGTAAATGCGTGATTTCATAAAAAAAAACATGAACATGCCAAAATGTCAATTTACAAATCAATAGCGTGTGTGTCCACCTTTGGTTGCGATGCAAGCAACACATCTTCGTCCAGACGTCGCGCAAAGTCCTGTGGGATATCTGTCCATATCTGCTGGAGCATGTTTCGAAGTTCCTGGAGTGTCTGGAACACGTGGTTGACGTCGAAGGCGCCGATCCATCTCATCCCACATGTGCTCGATTGGTGAGAGATCAGGGGAGCGAGCCGGGCAGGGGATGACATTCACGTTGTATTGTTGAAGAGAATCCTGAACAAGTCGAACAATACGAGGCCGGGCGTTGTCTTGTTGAAAGCTAATGCCTGGGCCATGACGACGCAAAAACGGATAGAACAACAGGGCGGATGATCTCGTCGCGGTAGCGCTGTCCATTGAGATTTCCCTCTACCACTATCAAACGGGTCCTCTGTCTTGCTGTAATCCATCCCCATACCATAACGCTGTCGCCCCCGAACCGATCTTCTTCCATGACACAATGATTGACGTAACGTTCACCTCGACGACGGTACACACGAATCCGTCCATCGCTGGGGCTGAGGTGAAAACGAGACTCGTCAGTGAATAGAACTTGTCCCCACTGCATGCACCACTGTAGACGTCTTGACGGTGGTTTCCTGTCAAAATGGGACGTCTGGCGGGTCTTCTCGCGACAATCCCTGCACATCTGAGGTGACGACGTACGGTTTGTGAAGATATTCGTCGAAGGCCAGGGATGCTTCTTGCAGTCACTGTTGCTGGCTGGAATCGATTTCGTAGGTGTGTTGTTCGAATCCAGCTGCAGTTGTCTTGTCGATTATTGGTTACGCGTGGCCTGCCTCTCCAAGGGTGGTCTCTGACTGCATTTGTCTGTTGCCAACGTTGCCATAAACACCAAATGGTGTTTCTGTGGACGTTAAATTGTCTTGCAACATCACGTTCACTCGATCCTGCTTCAAGCATACTGATGGCTCGTAAACGCTCAATTTCGGACAGGTGTGGCATTTCGTAATGTTGAATAATTGCGTAAATTTGAGTGGTTGTTGTCAGCACGATGCTAAACAATGCATATGGAATCCCGTAAACGCACATGTCTTATACCCATTCTTAGGTAGTGAAATGCATGTGGCTTGCCTAAAAGTCAACCTTTTCGTGGAATGCATGCTTTTCTGTAGCAGTTGCGTTTTTGTGACTTGATTCCATACATGTACTACAATATTGAAAACCAAACTTTACTTGTTTGAAAAATACACTACAATATTGGTGTTACAGGAACTTTTGTTGTTGAGTATATAATTTAGGGCCACGTCAGTTGCTAGAACAATTGTTTTAATTACATGTGGAGATCGTTATGGTTATTTAGGCTTGCTTTTAACAGAACACTTATATTATGGTCATATGTCAAAAGCTGTTCGGCAAACAGCGCGTTAGGCCTACTTATAACAACATATAAAGTCCCGGGTGCTGTTGTACAAAACAACCTCAGCGCTATGACTGTCGCAAGTCTATGTTAAGATATGGAAGTTACGATCACCTCAGCGCTAAGATCGCTTTGCACAACGGCACCCTGGTATGCTACATCTAACCTACTCTAAGTTGTATCATTCTATGTTGTGGGCTACTGTTGAATATGGTGTTGCAATTTGGGGCACTTATAATTTTTCTTGTATTAATACTGTTTATAATCGTGCTATGCGTTTGTTTTTAGGCTTATGCAAGTATGCACCGAACAATGGTGTTATCGGTGATGTGGGTAGGTCGGTGTTAATCAGTGGAGAATTGTGTTGTGACTTTACAGACGTTTGTATAAATTAGATTGTAATAAAGAAACTGCCAATATTTTATTTGGAGTAATGTTTTAGCAATAAAGAAAAACGTAACTGGAATTATATAGAGTTCATGTCAAACTTTGTGATCTAAACTTGCTCATTTTTTAAACATAAACGTTGATTATCATATCCATTATGTTGTTTTATGTTATTTTTTGTACATAATCACAGTTATCAATCCACCTACAAGCAGCCCAAGAAAGGCCCCACCAACAGCCTACAGAGGTGAGGTGAAATTGGGTTTAACGTCGCGTCCAAGATTATTGCACTTATATTGTGACGTGCATGCACGTGTGTGTGTGTGTGTGTGTGTGTGTGTGTGTGTGTGTGTGTGTGTGTGTGTGTGTGTGTGTGTGTGTGTGTGTGTGTGTGTGTGTGTGTGTGTGTGGCTGCTTGTACTAGTCCGGACTGATGCCGATTTATAGTGCTAGCCCACTGAGATACCATGCCGCAGTTTAACATGAATACCCCACTCAGACACAGTATTCTGACTCCGCGCCGACCAGTACTTGTTTTAGCCCCTTAATGCCGAGCGCCAGACAGGGTAACAACAAGTACCATCTTTTAACGTCTTTTAACGGGCGGACGCTCTACCACTAGACCACGGAGGCGGTCACAGCCTACAGAAAAAACACAAGACCTTATTCAACCAACTTCGTGACAATAATGAAATCGGCGCCACCCTCCACAAAAATACTCATCACCCCTCACCAAGCCACCTCAAGCCCATACAAACATAACACAAATCATAAAGACCCCGTCAAAGCCTGTCTCCTGCACCTCTTGGTAAGTCCTTTGTGGCAGATTCGTCTGAATTCTGTAAGAAGATCCACGACACCCACCAACCAGGAAACTTAATCGACCTGTTCACTAATATACCCTAGGACGAGACCACTGACATCATCAGAAGCCGCATTGAAGAAATCCAGGCACTCGCCTAACAACTGACTGCATCATCCGGCTCATACACTCCTGTATCAGCTCACCATACTTCACCTGGAGAGATAACATCTATCAGCAATCCCATGGGATCCCCACTATCCCCTTGATCATCGAGATATCTGTGACCCACCTTGAAGAAAGGCCTGCTAAATCCGTAACCTCAATACACTTGACGTGTTTTTGGTTTAGTTTGGTTGGTTGTTTAACGGCGCACTCAGCAATATTCCAGCTATATGACGGCGGTCTGTAAATAATCGAGTCTGGACCAGACAATTCAGTGATTTACATCATGAACATCGATCCACGCAATTGGGATCGATGACATGCACCAACCAAGTCAGCAAGCCTGACCACCCAATCCCGTTAGTCGCCTTTTACGCCAAGCATATTCGCCTTTTACGGCAAGCATGGGTTGCTGAAGACCTATTCTACCCCGGATCTTCACGGGTCCACTTGACGTGTATACTATTTGAAAAAATGGGGTTTACTGTAAAGTCTTCCAATCCTTGTGTAACTTAAATAATAGAAATAGTTTACCGTACAATCCTACAAGCCTTGCTTAACTTAAATAACAGAAAGATTGTACATTAAAATGTAAAATATTATAATATATAATGTTTATATTTCACGTCGAACCACTTTGGGAATCACAAAATCAACTCGAACAGATAAATCATCCCAACATCTTCAAGTTTGTGCGCCCCATTCAACGGGAACAGTCAGTGGCCGAAGAGCAAACGCTAGTCGACAGAAGGCTGCCAGTCAGAAAGAGAAAATACCGCAACATCGATGCCCTTGCTGTCGCTGAACGAAACGTTAATGAACAATATACTCTTTCTGACATCCAGCACACACAGACCATGTGTCCGAACTGCTTCACCTTTAATAATTATCTGTACAATTTTTGTATTTGCCTAAATCATTTATTTGCATTTATCGAGTCTGGACCAGACAATCCAGTGGTCGACATCATGAGCATCGATCCACGCATTTGGGATATGATGACATGCATCAACCAAGTCAGCGAGTCTGACCATCCGATCCCGTTAGTTTCCTCTTACGACAAGAATGGGTTGCTGAAGACCTATTCTACCCCGGATCTTCACGGGTCCATTGTACATGAACAGTAGAACCGGTGTGACGCGGGAATATGTGGAGAAAGATGTTATTCACCATGTTGAAAGTAATTCTTTCAATTGAAAGTAATAATTTCAATAATATTATTTTTTTTACACAATTTGAGATGGAAAGATATTCTTGTGATCAATTACTGAATAGCTTTGGAAAAACTCTTTTGAAAATGTGTTCAATTCTGAACATACATATTGTGAATGGAAGATTTGGAACTGACTATCAAATCGTGACTGTACATTTATTGGACATTTAGTGGGTGAGTGAGTGAGTGAGTTGGATTTAACGCCGCTTTTAACAGTATTACAGTTATATCACGGCGTGTCAGCTTAATGTGGGAGGAAAGCCCGAAGTGATGCAGGTCTCGGACGTGTACCACTTCGGTGAAAGCAACGAGCACGGGTATGGTGCTGACAAACCTGGAAACATAATCGGGGCGATCATAGGTTTCTGGCGTGCCCAAGGGACGCAACTCTGCACAGCGAATCGCGGCGCCTTAGACGACTGGGCCACCCGTGCCCCCTATTGGGCATTTAGGGTGTAGTGTGAGAGTGTTATGGTTTAGCATCGAGTGACATGTTCCCCGATGATGATGAATGTCTCTGTAAAAAACATGAACGGTGCCATTATTTAAATGCGTTCAGAAGAAACTAAAGATAACTAATACCTTATTAAGTAAAACAAAGTTTGCAATGACTACAGATAACTGTGCGCAATCAAGAAGGACCAGTTTGCACAATGTAAAAGGATTGACCTAGAAAATGCAGCAGCGGTAGACTCTAAACGTTTCTGGGACACCATAAAGCGTGTGTCTGGACGACCGCAACGACCCAACCCTATTCGCATATTCTCAGTTTCAGTTTATTATTCTCCAAACCACCGTCGGTGGTACAAAAGAGTACAAAAGAACAAGCATGTAAACAAAGTATTGATATGTGACAAGATGACAGTATGTCATGCATGAATATGTTATATCTTTTCTGTTTTGTGTTTTCTTACTGTTTTAAATATTTCATCAATAAATCTCGATAGGTTCTTAAGATACCTCGTGTTTTGACTGGATAATAACCTCTTGAATGTATATAAATTAGACCACTTATTTTGGTAAGCAGTTGGTAAGTATACACATCTATGTTTTGACAGAGCCTGGCATCTAAACAGATAATGGAATTCGTCTGCAACTGAAGGAGAGTTGCACAGTTCACATACACGATCCTCTTTCTTTACATTATTCCAACGGCCGGTTTCAATAGGTAAATTATGGTTACATGTTCTGAATTTTAAGATTGGAATATACATATTTTTTGTCATTAGTAGGTATCTTTCAAATTTTGGTTTTTCTGTCAGATACTGATAACAGTAGCCTTTACTGCTCAATGCCATATTGCATCTCCATTCTTGTAGGAATTGATCCTGTAGTATCTGGCCTACCTTTGCAACCAGCCATGTGGTATTACAAGTATAAGGGTTATAGAATATGTGAGTTAGTCCACAGTTATTTAATATAGTTTTAATCCATTCTAGCCAGGGATTGCTTACTTCATGATTCCTTTCAACAATGTGATAAATCATTTGTGAAAGTTTCTTATCACACATAGGTGTTGCGATGTTATGCCAGAATTTAATTACACGTTTTGAGATAGTTATGCGTAGAGGTTCCCTGCCTAATTCGCCATAAACCATAAAGTTTGGAGTTGATCATGATGCTCTTAATCCAGTAGCAAATTTTAAAAATGTTAAATGAACACGCTCAATAATTTCGTACCCCCATATATCTGTACCATATAACAAGATAGGTGATACCATAGAATCAAACGCCGATATAAGGCAATCGCGAGGTAGATTGATATTTCGTGCTGGGGGAACAGTTTCTCGTCGCTGAATTGTGAACCAATGGGTATTCAGGATAATCTTGGTGAGGTGGAGGACATAGTGACATGTCAAGGTTATGTGCAAGAACTGACAATTGTCATATTAGAATCCCAAATCTCCAGATCAGAACTTTTGGAAAGCATCAGTGCCAAGAAACATAATAAATCAGCTGGCCTTAGCGACATCCATGGAAGTCATTGTACAAACAAGAATTGAGTGCTAGAATGGGTAAAATGTTAAATCCATGTACCGTATTGTAATGGTAATGTAAAGGCTTGTGTTCGTTCAAACAATAGAGTATCTGGTATATTTGTTGCTTAATGGGTGGTGAGGCAAGGGTGTATGCTTTGTCCCTTTTTGTTTCAGTTTTTTTAATAAACGAATTGGTTACTAAAATGGAACAAAATTGTCGTTTTGGTGTAAAGTTACATCCGGAATTTTTTTTTTTTTTCTACTTCTATTTGCGGAAGACCTTAATGTGTTTGGCAATACTGTCAACAACATACAAATTAAGTTGAATATCTTGCATGATGACTGTTGTAAATGGGAAAATGCCAGTCTATCGAAAACAAAAAGAGTTGTTTTTTTCAAAAATAGGGGAGGTTTATCACGTTATGAAAAAATGGTATTACGGTGGAAATGCGTATGAAGTAGTTTCTGGATACAGTTATCTTGGCTTGTATGGTAGCAATAGATTACTGAGGTCGATCGTTTTAATAATATAATTTCAATTCAGGCAAGAAAAGTGTTTATGGTCCTGTTAATTAGTATACATTCCTTGAAACCATACTTGCCTCACTTTTTCTTCAAATGTTTTGATACAAAGATAACACCAAAACTTTTATGCGGGGCTGAAATTTGGGTTTCAGTGACATAGAACCGAGTCTGGCAGATGTTCTATTCAACCGCTCGCTGTTTTAAAATGTGTCAAATATTGGCTTCTTTATAATATGCAGGAATCTCGTTTTCCCAAAAAATGTTACAATATGTTGCGGTTGTACGATGAACAAGGCTACGTAAATTGGGTAACGAAACTTAAAACTGATATTTTCAGATTAGGATTTGGTGATGTCTGTTGCTTTCAAACATGTGGTAACAAAACCGCATTTTTAAATATGTTACGTCAGCGGTTAAAACTTTTTTTTCAGGTTTGGCCATGTGATCTATGCGAAAGCCCCCAAATGGCTTATTATGCACAGTTTAAAACATCCATTTCATGTGAGAACTATTTGAGTAGTATAATTGTAAATAAATTCAGGACCACATTGACTCGTTTTCGGCTCAGTTCTCACAATTTAGAAATTGAACGTGGAGGATATTTCAATATTCCCGGTGAATTTAGAAAATATAAAGTTTGTAACCTAAACCATATCGAAAATGAATACCACTTTTTGTAAGTTTGTGTATGTTATAGCCATCTTAGGCAAAGTTTTAGCTTAATTTTTATCCATACATGCCAAATGTCAGAAAGGCTTCCGTCTTTGTACGGCGTGCGTCATCCGTCATGCGAAATCTATTCACAATCCATGTCCTACTACCGGATATGCGAAACTGCTATAGAAAAGGTATAGACTTCATATCCGAAAAATATAAACTTTAAGTGGCTATATTTGACTCGGCACGGTTTTAAACCAAACATCATTGCATTGGAATTCCTATCGTTTGTAATAGCATATGATTCCGGTGTATGCTTAACTGTCATATCCGCAATACTGCAACAAAATGTCCATTGTTTTATGCCTAAAACTCTGTTAATGGACCATTCTAACAACCCACCATCATCTACAACTTGGTCTGATCTGCTTGGGCTGAGTCCTCCTTTCCGTCGTCACGATATTAGGATAGTGGTGAGCTTACCCTGCAGAGTATCGAAAAATAACCTTAAATGAGTTTGTTAAACAGTAAGTTTGATAAAATTCGGTTAAAAGGGTTAGGAGTCATAAACCCTTTTATGGAGCCTGAACATAACAACCAGGTGGTCGTTGTTGAGAGGGAACTAAAATTTATTAGTCATTTGCACATCTAGACAAAGTAATGATCAATTAAATCTGCGAAGTTTCATGAAAGTTCGATAAGTATTATTTGATACTGATAACCCTTAATGTAAAAAAAATATTATCTATCACTTCAACCCTTAATGTAAATTTACATTAAATTTTTTTTTACATTAAGAGTTGTAACAAGGGTGAACCCCCAACCCTTAATGTAAAATATTTTTACAAATAAGAGTAATGTTTACATTAAGGGTTGAAACGCAGCATCTGAGTCTCAAATCACCAAATAAATAAACAATCAACCAGCTCATACAACACAAACACATCCCTTTGTCCCTCCCCCCATTGGCATCCATTCCAAATCTCCAAATTTCAAAATTACTATATAAGCAACACCTAAACTCCCCTCCTCGGTTGCACCTATCCCCTTCTTTTTATTTCGGCAAATACAATAAATGGCCTGGCGGGCCCGTGTGCGACATACGCTTACAGTCGGAAAGCAGACGTAAAATCATAAGGATATGACCCAGACACTGGCAATCAATTTGAAGTTTTAAACGGCTTGGTTTAAACTGTAAACATTTTTGTTTTCACTGAAGTTTGTGAGTTGGTACTTACTGCTTGTTTGTACAAGTGAGTTTAGTAGGCTTCGTTGACATAACCAGTTTGTTTTCGCAAGTAAGTAAGCCAATTAAACATAAACTGCAATCCCTTTTAAGTGTATGTACTTCATATTTTAATGTTTCACAGTTTGTTGTCACTGATATATTCACTGAGTAGATCTATTTAGTCGCATAGCTAAATTCATCTGAGTTGTTTTTACTGAGATTGGTAGCCATAATTCTTTGCAACAACAACAAACGTTTATTTCTCTCTAAGGTCATAGCTATGACATATTGAAGGTACAAATGGAGATTTATGGTGACACGAGGCAGGACATTTTAGTAGATAGTGATATTCGTCAGCTAAGTCATGTTTATTACAGTGACTACAAAGTCTGTCTTCCCGCGGTATATTTTCCCATCGCCCCTTTTCTATTGGAAATCTATGGTTTGTGGATCTTATTTTAGTAATCGGGATACTGAGCCTTTAGGGTAACGATAGCAGATGATTTTCTAACTGGATTTTATGTTTAAGTATTTGGTGTAATACTGCCTTGGGAGAGTTGTTTATCCAACTTGTCCAAGTCTGGCTAAACTGATCAAAGATACGTTGTTTAATAACACATTTTAATACGTTTATATTTGGCATGTATTGTTGGGACCATATAAAACTAAGGCCTCATCCATCAAATAGTCCTTTAACATATTCGAGCCAGCTATAGTTATGGTTACAGGAGTCTGCAAATAATACATTATACATGACAGTACATAATTTCGTTGGTTTATTAATAGTTATCTCAGACCAATATGTCAACATTCTTTGTTTAATGAAATCAGTAAGAGAGGTTCTTCCCAGCTCTCCGTATAACAAGTAGTGGGGGGTGTTTTATTTACCCTTAGTATATATTTTAGGAAATCTGTGTGAACCTTTTCTATCATATCTAGTTTACCAAATCCCCAAATTTCGAAGCCATATGTTAATATAGGCACGATTGTTTGATCAAATATTAATAACTGGCAGTCTATTGGCAAGTCAAGATTACGTATTTTGATATATATAATAAATGCATAGCTTTTCTAGCTTGAGCTACTAACGACATCTTGGCTGCTAGGAAATTTCCAGTTCGTTTAAAAACCAGACCCCAAAGGCTTATATTGATCAACTACTTCAACAACATTATCGCCTATCCTAAATACATTATTGTTCTTTGTTGATCTAAATACAACCACCTTAGTTTTATCAATATTAATATTCAACTTCCATTGTTTACAATATTCATAAAAAACATTCATATTATTTTGAAGGTCACGGGCGTTATCTGCAAGTATAATAGTATTATCTGCATGTAGCAAAATAATAATATTTTTACAGATTCTAACTACTTCATCTTCCGATATAACATCAATACCTTTACATATTTTCTGTTGTAGATATTGTTCAAGGTCATTTAGGTACAAGGCAGAGAGAATTGGCGATAGATTTCCCCCCTGTCTAACTCCAATATATATCACTAGAGAAAAACGATGATTTTTTACCATTAACAACCATACACGACTTTATGCCTTGCTACATGTCGAATATGATCTGGAAACATTTAACTTGTACATTTGTTTTTAATCATTTTTGCCAGAGTCCAAAGCGCCGAACGTTATCGAAGGCCTTAGAGAAATCTATAAATGTACAATATAGTTTCTTTTTGTGTGCCCTGAGGCATTCAACGAGGGAGTGCAATACGAACATGTTATCAACAGTAGAATATCCGTGTCGAAATCCTCCTTGTGAATCTGATAACAAATTATTATTTTCTAGATAATTATTAATTCTTTCACTTAAAATAGAAGCAAACAATTTACCGAGGCAGCTTAAAAGAGTAATGGGTCGGTAATAGTTGGGGACTTTACGGTCACCTTTTTTGTAAATAGGTTTGATCAATACGAGGAGCCATTCTTCTGGTAAGATGCCTGTATCAAATATAATATTAAATAACTGCTCAACAGGCGGTGTGATCCGATAACTGTTAAGACATCTTACACTGGCGTCGTGACTATTTATTCCTTTGTAGATTATACTACAGTCTGTGCGGCTAACTTGTTTATATTGCCCTTTCAGGCATACTCACGCTGTGTGAGCTTTGCCTTTAACTGCTGACGTTAATCCTTAATACTTAATACTGATTATGGGATTTGTCTCCGACGTTGTTTGGTCAAGTGTGTGATCTGCATCGTCATGATTGAGTATTGCTTAAATGGGCCCCCTCGTGATTAAAAATTATTAAACTATTGGTTGGTTTATCTTTGTCAAGGCGCCTTATTTATTTATTTCTTTCTTTCTTTATTCATTCATTCATTCATTCATTCATTCATTCATTCATTCATTCATTCATTCATTCATTCATTCATTCATTCATTCATTCATTCATTCATGAGACTGGGTGATGAGGCTTTACAGTAGCTTAGGAGACGGAACCAACCATTGACACGTATATGCACAGCTCGTTCAGGTAAATGGGGATTAGCGTCTCGTTAGTAAATTATAATATTATGATTATAAGTCTGTTATATGATTCCAGCCACTCACACGTCATGGCTACGTGGTAATTAGCCTTTGGAATTAATGCTCATTCGGACAATGGTTGTCCTCAGTCGGTCACTAACAATCACCAATAGTCGGCAAGCATCAGACAAAGACTGACCCCACCCAGCCTCACGGAGCCAGGCCAGTGTGTAGTGGACCGACATTAGATGAGCATCCTTCTGACCACAGAGTTGTTACTTCATGTAGAAATATACTAGGTTCAACAGACATTGGGTTTACTGTTGGGAACATTACAAACACTTTCATATGAGGCAAGCTGAAGTTTGTATCCATAAACACAGTATTGG
This sequence comes from Haliotis rufescens, assembly GCF_023055435.1. Lineage (NCBI taxonomy): Eukaryota > Metazoa > Mollusca > Gastropoda > Lepetellida > Haliotidae > Haliotis > Haliotis rufescens. The sequence goes on from NW_025963924.1 coordinate 8,442,541, forward strand.
AATCCGTCGAGATCTTCGTCGTGATCTTCGTTCAGAGTTCAGAGGAAAGCGTCAGTGACTGTGAAAAGAACACAGTAAGTAATTGTCATTCAATTTAGTTTCTCAAGTTGACCCATTTTCCTATTGTAAGTCATCACTTTGCCTACACTTTGTTTGCAGGCGATCTATAGTCACTATTTAAATTTGGTTGTTGAATAATACTTTCTTCTTCAAAATGTTCTCAACTAGTCAAAATCGAAACTGTGATAATCTAGTTATTATGCTGTCCATATATGGGTTTTTTTTCAGTATAAATGTATTTACTATAAAAGTTCTCGTCACGATGTGGCTGAAATATTGCTGATGTGACGTTAAATTTTAACTCACTAATTGCTCTCTTCAGCAACCCATGCTTGTCGTAAGAGGCGACGAACGGGATCGGGTGGTTAGGCTCGCTGACTTGGTTAATGCATGTCATCGTATCCCAACTGCGTGGATCGATGCGCATGATGTCAATCACTGGATTGTCTGGTCCAGACTCGATTACTTACAGACCTCTGTCATATAGCTGGAATATTGCTGAGTGCGGCGTTAAACAACAAACAAACTGATTGCACTTAGATGAAGCGTCGAAGCTTTAAAGCTTAAAGGTGTATGCAGTCACATGTAATACTTGTATATCACATACTCATAAGTACAATGAAACATTGTTAATGTAGACAGTAAAGTCCCAAGTGAAAACATACGTTTTAACAGAGGTCCTGACGAAACAATGGTACGTAGAAGTATCCCTTCAATTACACAAATATCACACCAATGTTTCTAAGGCTGACTTTATTGAGGGGGCGGTCGGGTAGCCTAGTGGTTAAAGCGTTCGCTCATCACGCCGAAGACCCGGGTTCGATTTCCGACATGGGTACAATGTGTGTAGCCCATTTCTGGTGTCCCCCGCCATGATATTGCTGGAATATTGCTAAAAGCGGAGTAAAGCCACACTCACTCACTCACTAAAAAAATCACTCACTCACTCACTTTACCTCATTTATTTCAGACAAGGAATGACGATTCCGTTCTGCGACATGGTAATCTGTGACATATGACAGTGCGACTCACTCCTTGACTAAATCAATAGCCAGTCATCTTCACATCTATGGTTGGAATACCCCAATAGCTAAGTTCCCGTGAACCCAACAGACAAGATAAATGGTAAGTGCAATCTGATGGTACTTTGAACAGATCACGTATCGAGATATTTAAGAAATAAACAACGACCACGAGTCGTTTATTTCTTATATTTGATATTAACATTGTGTACAGCCTCTTTAAGTATATTAGTAAAAAGTACACGTTTTAAACATATATACCCGTATTAAAATAATGATGACTCCCTGAACAGAATCCGACCGCGGCATGTCGGACAAGTCTAAGTTAGGAACGGGGGTAAATTGGGTCTATCCCAGATGTTCTCACACGTTTCACGTCGATTATCTGTATCTTTTCTCCCAATACCGATTATCATAAGTCTCCCACTTTTGGGAGCTAACGTTCGGCCATTGCGTTCATCTGCGCTGTCGTGCTACATCTATTGGGAACAACTCACTGGACACTCCCCTCTCAAAAATAACGTCGTCCAACTTACGACGTCATCAAGTTGAGAGAGCATTTTCGAATCGCCAGAAATGACGTCATGATAGAACAATGTTTTATCGTGAAATAAACCACGCTTCGTTATTCATTGTACTATGCGATTTATCGCGTAGCTATCTTATATTTGTTTATAGATCCGACACTAACCCTTATACAAACGCAATGCATTGCTTGCCCTTTTCGCGAACATTTGGTGTTGTCGGTGATTCACAGTGATCCGTGTGTGTGTGTGTGTGTGTGTGTGTGTGTGTGTGTGTGTGTGTGTGTGTGTGTGTGTGTGTGTGTGTGTGTGTGTGTGTGTGTGTGTGTGTTCAGTTCAATCATGTATATATGTAATATGTACAAGCAAATTTTTGTGTTTATTAAATATTTACTTCTTTGCTGCTGAAACGTCCGCTTGCAGTTATATATTGCATGTACGTTATATAATTGGACTGGTTCATAGGTTTGTGAGTTCATCAACACATGCATCCAAAATTTCAATTTGAGTTTGGTCTACATGGGATACTGGGGTTTCTTTGTTCCAGTACGGCCAGATTCATTGTGTGGTCCGAGAATTGGTGCAGGACAAATTTAGCAACGAAACATGGCAGAAAATTCTGTAAGTACAAAGTGTCATGCTCTGTATATATGGTCTACCACCTTGTAGTTTTAAACATCTAGTCCATATTCTGGACCCCAAAGTTATTGCTAAATTATGTTTGTGTTATCTTTTTTGTTGCATTCTGTGCCTTCAAACAGATAAAACAAACATAATAGGATTGTATAATCCCCCGGGAGCCGATGAGCATAGTTTATTACATGATGGGGATGATGCAAGCTTTAATTATAAGGGTTAATTATAACCACGTATTGGTAAAATGGCAAGGTATAGACCAGCGATTAATTTCAATGGTGTAACGCTAACACGACGCAAAGTATGTATAATGTGACACTTTTGTTTGAGATTTATTTCATAGGGATGCTTCAGAAGGCTACGCCGTCACAGAGGCTAACCATGCGGCCAATAATCCATTAGCTTTCACCGTCTTATCTCGTATTAATCACTCACTATCAGACGAACACGCTTTTGATAATGAGCGAGACGCAAGCATTACACATGATGGTACGCCAGAAACAGTCCTTAAAAGAAAACACTTGACCCCGGAAAGCACTATCAGAATATTCATCACCGTGTGATAAGAGGTATGATAAGATTCAACTTTCTAACAGTCAACTTTCCCTTTATAAATTATGTCGAGCAATATTTCAATAGCTCCATTCTTTGGTGTCCACATTTCACAATTTTTGAGGTACAAATCGAGCATGCTCTTACTACGGCCTGCTCATACGGCTTGCTCAAAAGTTGTTTGGCCAAGGTTGAAACATTCAAGGCCTCAGCAAAACTTTCAAAATGTTTTATGGTGGATATGAGGAGGACAGTGACAAAAAAATATGTCCAGTGTTATTCCCTGTTTGACTTGTACCATATCTGTCCGTGGTTTTTTTGGTGAACACTTGACTTGCTTTTGCATGTGTTTGTGACAGGTGCCATCGGTGGGTCAGGATACGCTCACCTTTTCACAAACACCTGGTATCACTATTTGATGGTAATTCACAAGCGATTCTGCTTTTAGCAGAGATTTGTTGCAATGGAAATGGTTTTGTCGCTTTTAAGTATCTTTTTCTTGTTCTGTGCATATCTATAAATCTTGCACAAATCACGTTACATGGAATAAAGAAGCGATGGAGCGCCCTACATTGACTGCTTATGGCACAAGGGCCATTCGTGTTGGTACTTTGACAGTTCAGAACCACACTGTTCATATTTCGTGTCATTGACTGTTCACGACATTCCAATTAAGCCGTGATATGGCGGCATATAGTCAATTTCTGGGATGGTCAGTGACTCGTTGTTCCTGATCATCCACTGTTCTCAATGAAGTCAACTACCGCGGTACTGATGTATACCTGGTGCATCACTTCAGTCATAAAGGAGCCACACAACAAGGGGGAAGTAACACTCATTAGCTCACTTGTTACTTCCTTTAACCCGCACGTCCTTGTTTCTTGTAAACATTTCTACATATGACCACATGTTTCCCCAGATGGTCGCAAGTACTGATTCATATCGTATGATGCAAACAAGCGGGGTTATCAATTAAAGGGGTAGTCGAACTACTACTACCATGGAACAATTAAACATTCTGTATTCTGTATAAGAGCTTCTCACTTTATAAACAAAACCAAAAGCGTGTCGTTTTTCCATGGAAATATTTGTAAGCTGTGCTCAGCCTCTTTCGAGGCGTATGTATGTAGTGTCGTTACTCAAGATGTTTAGTTTGTGATTAAGCTCTTATCCCAGGGTTGGCATTCATGTTTTGTCATGCTCGCATGATTTCATATATATACTCAATAGTTAGATAGTTACTCAATAGATACGAAAAAGTTTCTTTGTTTTACGTTCATTTCCTCAGGGACATCTTTTGAAACGCCATTGTTTCAATATCGAATTTAAAAACCCACATGAAAGTTCAGGTCCAATATGTTCAAATTTAAATCCTTTTCGCAGTTGTGGGAATATTGATAACTTTGCTGGAGTGCCTGGATTGACCAACGTTGCTGGAATGCCTGGATTGACCAACGTTGCTGCAATGCCTGGATTGACCAACTTTGCTGGAATGCCTGGATTGACAAACGTTGCTGGAATGCCTGGATTGACAAACGTTGCTGGAATGCCTGGATCGACCAACGTTGCTGGAATGCCTTGACTGACCAACGTTGCTGGAATGCCTGGATTGACCAACGTTACTGCAATGCCTGGATTGGACAATGTTGCTGGAGTGCCTGGATTGACCAACGTTGCTGGAATGCCTGGATTGACAAACGTTGCTGAAGTGCCTGGATCGACCAACGTTGCTGGAATGCCTTGACTGACCAACGTTGCTGGAATGCCTGGATTGACAAACGTTGCTGAAGTGCCTGGATCGACCAACGTTGCTGGAATGCCTGGATTGACCAACGTTGCTGGAATGCCTGGATTGCCAAACTTTGCTGGAGTGCCTGGATTGACCAACGTTGCTGCAATGCCTGGATTAGACAATGTTGCTGGAGTGCCTGGATTGACCAACGTTGCTGCAATGCCTGGATTAGACAATGTTGCTGGAATGCCTGGATTGACCAACGTTGCTGCAATGCCTGGATTTGACAATGTTGCTGGAATGCCTGGATTGACCAACGTTGCTGCAATGCCTGGATTGGACAATGTTGCTGGAATGCCTGGATTGATCAACTTTACTAGCTAGAGTGCCTGGATTGACCAACGTTGCTGGAATGCCTGGATCGACCAACGTTGCTGGAATGCCTTGACTGACCAACGTTGCTGGAATGCCTGGATTGACCAACGTTACTGCAATGCCTGGATTGGACAATGTTGCTGGAGTGCCTGGATTGACCAACGTTGCTGGAATGCCTGGATTGACAAACGTTGCTGAAGTGCCTGGATCGACCAACGTTGCTGGAATGCCTTGACTGACCAACGTTGCTCGAATGCCTGGATTGACCAACGTTACTGCAATGCCTGGATTGGACAATGTTGCTGGAGTGCCTGGATTGACCAACGTTGCTGGAATGCCTGGATTGACAAACGTTGCTGAAGTGCCTGGATCGACCAACGTTGCTGGAATGCCTTGACTGACCAACGTTGCTCGAATGCCTGGATTGACCAACGTAAATGCAATGCCTGGATTGGACAATGTTGCTGGAATGCCTGGATTGACCAACGTTGCTGCAATGCCTGGATTGGACAATGTTGCTGGAATGCCTGGATTGACCAACGTTGCTGCAATGCCTGGATTGGACAATGTTGCTGGAATGCCTGGATTGACCAACGTTGCTGCAATGCCTGGATTGGACAATGTTGCTGGAATGCCTGGATTGACCAACGTTGCTGCAATGCCTGGATTGGACAATGTTGCTGGAATGCCTGGATTGATCAACTTTACTAGCTAGAGTGCCTGGATTGACAAACGTTGCTGGAATGCCTGGATCGACCAACGTTGCTGGAATGCCTTGACTGACCAACGTTGCTGGAATGCCTGGATTGACCAACGTTACTGCAATGCCTGGATTGGACAATGTTGCTGGAGTGCCTGGATTGACCAACGTTGCTGGAATGCCTGGATTGACAAACGTTGCTGAAGTGCCTGGATCGACCAACGTTGCTGCAATGCCTGGATTGGACAATGTTGCTGGAATGCCTGGATTGACCAACGTTGCTGCAATGCCTGGATTGGACAATGTTGCTGGAATGCCTGGATTGATCAACTTTACTAGCTAGAGTGCCTGGATTGACAAACGTTGCTGGAATGCCTGGATCGACCAACGTTGCTGGAATGCCTTGACTGACCAACGTTGCTGGAATGCCTGGATTGACCAACGTTACTGCAATGCCTGGATTGGACAATGTTGCTGGAGTGCCTGGATTGACCAACGTTGCTGGAATGCCTGGATTGACAAACGTTGCTGAAGTGCCTGGATCGACCAACGTTGCTGGAATGCCTGGATTGACCAACGTTGCTGGAATGCCTGGATTGACAAACTTTGCTGGAGTGCCTGGATTGACCAACGTTGCTGGAATGCCTGGATTGGACAATGTTGCTGGAATGCCTGGATTGACCAACGTAAATGCAATGCCTGGATTGGACAATGTTGCTGGAATGCCTGGATTGACCAACGTTGCTGCAATGCCTGGATTGGACAATGTTGCTGGAATGCCTGGATTGACCAACGTTGCTGCAATGCCTTGATTGGACAATGTTGCTGGAATGCCTGGATTGACCAACGTTGCTGCAATGCCTGGATTGGACAATGTTGCTGGAATGCCTGGATTGACAAACTTTGCTGGAGTGCCTGGATTGACCAACGTTGCTGCAATGCCTGGATTGGACAATGTTGCTGGAATGCCTGGATTGACAAACTTTGCTGGAATGCCTGGATTGACCAACGTTGCTGCAATGCCTGGATTGGACAATGTTGCTGGAATGCCTGGATTGACAAACTTTGCTGGAGTGCCTGGATTGACCAACGTTACTGCAATGCCTGGATTGGACAATGTTGCTGGAATGTCTGGATTGATCAACTTTACTAGCTAGAGTGCCTGGATTGACCAACGTTTTTGGAATACCTGGCTGTTGTAGTCAGTCCTTCCAACAGGAATTATTTGATCACAGCATGGACGTCAATGTTGTCAATCTTCATCAATAGAGAATACTGTAAATCTTTAGCCAAAAATGAGACTCAATATAAATGCGACCTAGTCACTTTAATACCTAGTCACCTTAATGTCTGCTAAAATATGCTCCGAGTAGTGTGCTTGTTTCAAATGCAACCGTAAGTATGGAAAGTATTGTGCTTAATGCATGCAACTTGGTAAGGGTGGATTGTACATCCTTCTAAACGAATCAGCTTTATTAAAGACTTGATCATATCCAAATGGTTTATCAATTCTTCTTGAAAACCTCTAAACCCGGCTTATTGGACACCTACTGGGAATCTCCACTGGTGTTCTCACATGAACATTACATAAAAGTGATTTGAACAGTTGACACAAATGCACTCGTGGTAAAGTTGAGAACGTCTTATAACAAAAATATATCTTTGGTTTCAGACACTTGGCATGCCACATTTGCAATAATAATCATCACACGACTTCAGTGTCCCTTATGCAAAGACTTTGTACTCAATCCATATTTGTTCCAGAGAGGAGTCTGGTCGTGATGTACACGACCATTTCTTTGTACTCATGAGGGGCGGTCGGGAAGCCTAGTGGTTAAAGCGTTCGCTCGTCACGCCGAAGACCCGGGTTCGATTCCCGACATGGGTACAATGTGTGAAGCCCATTTCTCGTGTCCCCCGCCGTGGTATTGCTGGAATATTGCTAAAAGCGGCGTAAAACCATACTCTCTCACTCACTCTTTGTACTCATGAACACATTTTCGGGTGAATATTTTATACGTGGTATGTCCCTTTCATAAGATAAAGACGTTGCCTCATGAAACATTTAGAAACAACATGATTTCTAAAAGTGTTCCTCCGTTTTTTAATATCATACATTGTTCTTTGTATTTTGAATCGGGTCACATAACTTATGATTTAAATCCTTCAAGTCTCACTTTCACAAAGGGCGGTAATTTCATCGCCTCAATCTACCCTGAAATAGGGCACACCACTTACACTTGAGCAACATCTTCGTACAATACAATTTGAGTTGGCGCATGGTCGAAGTAAACATCCTCAAGTTTTGTTTCCTCAATCTGGATGCAATATTTCGTAGTTATTGAAACATACCTACTATAGTTTCTACCCATAGATTGTCATCTGAACTGATTTAGTGATCGGAAGTTTTCTGCAGCATATTTCAAGGAATGTGTTGAAGGAACACATTATGACAGTCGTTCTGAACGCCAAGTGTACATGAGCAAAATAAGATTATGCATCAATCCATATTTGTTCCAGGAGGGAGTCTGGTCTTGATGAACACGACCATTTCTTAGTCTTCTATCGCTATGAAGATAAGCTCACCTTCCAACTCATCGGGGCAGTGTCTAAAATTTTAGGTGAGGCTTGGATCATGTGCATTGTATCTTTCAGATAGGAACCCTTTAACCCAACATCACGACCATGGTAAGAACTCTTTCTTTATTAAATAGGGATATCATGAATAAGGACCCAGACAGATTTGCGAAAATTTCTGAAAAAATTAAAAAATTGTAACATATCTCGTTATATAGATAAATAACATATGATCTACCAGCTTCATAATGTTATATAAACATAAACCAATAATGAATACTTAAATAGGTTATAGTATCTACAAGCTTCGAGATGTGACATCATTAAAGCCACATTAATAACCACATACAGTGACCGTGATTTGAGTAAGTGAGTTTGTGAGTTTGGGTATCGTGCCACTTTAAAACAATATTTCAATATATAACGGCGTGTCAGTTTGTTATGGGAGCAAAGCCCGGGGTCACGCAGGATTTAGACGTTTATCAGTAGTGAATCTACGAATTTGGGAATGGTGCTGGCAGAATTCGAAACCACGATCACTGGTTTTAGGCACGCACAGTGAATAAGTAGAAGCAGCATTGGCAGTATAATGGTTATAGAGTTACAGTATGGGCTTGTGGGCAACTTGGACCTGAAGAAGTTTAGCCCAGTATGACTTCCTCTGTCTACCAGATCTGTCTTTGGAGGCGGTGTTGGAGGTGTTTGGTGACTACTTCGTGAGCTACTGCCTTCGTCATGGCTACGACAAGATGCTGAAGACACTGGGAGGGGACATGAAAAGCTTCATCCAGAACCTTGACTCACTCCATTCCCTACTGGCTTTCAGCTACAAGAACATAGAAGCACCATCCTTTAGGTGAGTAGGCTCATCTTTGGCTGCTTCACTTTGGGGTTCAAAATACAACACTCTACAAGGAATAGGCTATGTCATGTGCACTTAAGCTAGATGAACTTAACACAGCATTCTTTAATCATCAGAAGGTATCTAACACAGCGCCCCTTAAATATTGTTAAGTATCTAATACAGTATTCCTTAAATGTTGGTTATATATATATGATACTGCATTCTTTAAATGTTAGTAAGTTTCTAATACAGCATTCGATAAATGTTGGTAAGTATCTAATACAGAATTCTTTAAATGTTGGTAAGTATCTAATAAAGCATTCTTTGAATGTTGGTACGTATCTTATACCGCATTCCTTAAATGTTGGTATATATATGATACTGCATTCCTTAAATGTTTGTACGTATCTAATACAGCATTCCTTAAAAGTTGATACATACGTAATACAACATTCTTTAAGTGTTGGAATATAATTATCTAATAGAAATTCCTTAAATGTAAATAATGGTAAATGGTAAATACAGCATTCCTTACATGTCGTTCCACATCTGACACAGCATTGCTTAAATGTTGGGAAGTATCTAATACCTCATTATTTAAATGTTGGTACATATCTAACAAAATATTCTTCAAATGTTGGTTAGTATCTAAATTTAAATTTAAATCATGGGACATCATTTTTTGCCAAAATCATTTTTCATTCATATCAAAGAAATTCATTTAAAATATATATTTGAAAAAAATATTCGAGGTGATGCTTAAAATATATTAAGTAACTACAAATGTACTATAATTACAAATTATGTGGACCTGGAAGGGTTTTATATTGAAAAGTAATTAGAAACGCATAAATTTGAAGAAAGAACTGTCTGGCAAGCATTATGCAAATGGTGGTGACGTCATTTCTGTTGTGGTGGGAGGACATTGTACACCACCGGGTGGAAGCCTTCTACACATGTGTATTACAGAAACTCCAGCATCGTTGACAGAGTTGTGTGGAGACCTCGGAGGGGACTATGTTAAAACATAATTAGCAAATCCATCTACGCAGTCCATCAAAATTTGGCTCAGCTTTTTTCAGCTGCCATCGGAGTCACAATACTTGTGTACTAAGATACCCGTAGTATATTCACTGCGCTACACGTGATCCATGTTATTGATTTCAGGTGTGAATCTCACCCTGATGGCTCTCTCATGTTGCATTATTATACAACACGACCTAGACTCTACCCCATTGTTATAGGTAAGTGGTTCTTAGATAGGACTTAATATATGTCTGATAAGTTTAGAAACAGTAAAGATAATTTATATCTGTGCCTTCCCTTTAATCCACCATTTTTTGCATTGGGCTAGGATTGTACAGAACCTCTGACGGTTGAAGTGATGATGTAAATACCACTGGGGATCATGTAGGAAACACACTGGGGGATCATGTAGGAAACACACTGGGGAATCATGTAGGAAACACACTGGGGATCATGTAGGAAACACACTGGGGAATCATGTAGGAAACACACTGGGGATCATGTAGGAAACACACTGGGGATCATATAGGAAACACACTGGGGAATCATGTAGGAAACACACTGGGGAATCATGTAGGAAACACACTGGGGATCATGTAGGAAACACACTGGGGAATCATGTAGGAAACACACTGGGGAATCATGTAGGAAACACACTGGGGATCATGTAGGAAACACACTGGGGAATCATGTAGGAAACACACTGGGGAATCATGTAGGAAACACACTGGGGAATCATGTAGGAAACACACTGGGGAATCATGTAGGAAACACACTGGGGGATCATGTAGGAAACACACTGGGGATCATGTAGGAAACACACTGGGGATCATGTAGGAAACACACTGGGGAATCATGTAGGAAACACACTGGGGGATCATGTAGGAAACACACTGGGGGATCATGTAGGAAACAGAGGTACTGTAACCGCACTGTCCGGTTATTACGAACTCAAAGGGGCCACTTATTTTAGTTCGTTATAACCGTAGTTCGTTATAGGCATATTTACAGCATATAGACAAAATATGGACGGGACTACGCAAGTAGTTTATTGTATATGGTGAAATGAGATCAAAATTATACATACAGTCACTTAATAAGGCTGTGCATCTGGACAAACAGAATGTCAGCTGATTACAGAAGTGAGTTGGGTTAAACGCCGCTTTTAACAGTATTCCAGTGATATCACAGCTTGATGTGGAAGGAAAGCCCGAAGTGAAGTGCCTCAGACGTTTACCATTTTGGAGAAACCAACGAGCACGGGTATGGTGCTGACAAACCCTGGAAACATAATCTGAGCGAACCGGTATTCGAACCCAAGCATAGGCTTCTGGTGTGCCCAAGGGACGCAACTCTGCATAGTGACTTGGCCACCCTCACAGAAGTCGATTTGTTAGCTGCAGACTTTGTCGTTGACTAAACTAATCCCCAATAAGCAAAGGCGATAACGTCATCATGTGTTGGTAAGCACCAACGGCGAGACATGATTATATACACATGTACATATATATTTGGATGTTGAATATTTGTTGTTGCTGGGCTCAGAAATATTCCAGCTATATAACGGCGGTCTGTAAATAATCGAATCTGGACCAGACAATCCAGTGATTGACAACATGAGTATCGACCTAGTTAAAAGGGATGCGATGCCATGCATCAACCAAGTCAGCAGCCGATCACCCGATCCCATTAGTCGCTTCTTACGACAAGCATTAGTTGCTGAAGACCAATTCTATCCCGGAATCTTCACGGGGCTCACATATACATTATACACTATTCATAGCAACAGATGTATGGAAAATGTTCTGTTTGACTTTGTCACTTTTACTTAACAGTTGCACAATAAATCAGGCCAAATTTCTGAATCCATAACGTTGCATAAGTCAACTAATTTACACCTTTGGCAGATTTAGCCAGATGATAAATCTATTAGGAATGAAATCAATTCGTTTTGGAGAAGGGCTCCACATCTACAGAGATAATGAAACTCGTCTCCAACAGCAGTAGAATTACATAATTGGCAATGTCGATCTGTTAACTGTATTCTGTGTTAATTCAATGTTAAACGCAGCACTGTCTCCCCTATACGGTCTGCATTCAGTGGACCATAACAAAAATGTTAAAAGTGTCCATAGTGTTAATGCAGTTATCTGTTATGATGTACTCGAATGTACCCATCCAGGCGTTCTGCATTAAGGGGAGTTTCGGCGTGTGTCCATGACAAACTGCATTATGGCTTCCATGCAAATAAATAATGTTCCAACTGGTTCTGCATATTGACCATGCAGAAATGTTCTTCCCCGCATTGGAGAGAAACAACTGTCTGCATTCAGTGGACCATAACAATAATGTTTACAATGTCCAAGGTGTTAATGCAGTTATCTGTTATGATGTTAAAATGTAATCGAATGTACTTATGCTGATGTTCGGCATTAAGGGGATTAAAGGTGTTCGTAAAGGAGTGTGTCCATGACTGGACATCATGTCTTACATGAAAATAAATACTGTTCCAAATGGTTATGCATATTGACCATGCAGGAACGTTGCCTCCCTTAGGCGTGCATACTGTTCAACGCGTCATTTAACCAAACTCACATGAGCAAATTGTTGCATCATTTTAACAAAGGTAATACTTTGTTGAAGCCACTCCTACTAAGAGTAATGAGTTTGTTTGCTTGTTATTTAACGTCACTGCTGTAATATGGCGTTTTTAAAAAAATCGTGTCTTGACCAGCCAAACCAGTGATTGATATTATGATCAACGATCCACACCGCCCGCGTACGAGATCAGCTAGAGTCATCGAGTCTGACCACTTGATCCATTAAGCCTCTTCTTACGACCAGCTATTGGTTAGTAGGGACAAATTCAAACCGGAAATTTGTGGAAACAGTAGCGACATCATATTGTATCCTACCTTCCAGGGTCCGTACGAGCCGTTGGCCGAGAAATCTTCAAGCAGAAGGTGGATATCACGGTACTGGAGCAATCAAGGGAGGTAATCGATGGCGGTAAGACCCAGGAGCACACAGTCTTCAAGGTCATCGTGCACAAAGGGCTGAAAAATGAACGCAGGAGTCCCGAAGGTCAAGAGGAACGTCTGTCCTCCGGAAACATGAAGGTTGCTGTGCCTACAAACATTTCAGCCTTTCATCTGAATGCTGGTCAATTCTGCTCAGCATTCCCATATCATATTATATTCGACAAATATTTGAAAATTCGACAGTGTGGAGTGATGATTCACAAACTGTGCCCTGTTCCTATCCGAGAAGGCATGGCGGTTACGTCCTTGTTCCGGATAATCCACCCTAAAATGAAACTGTCCTTAGCGAACATTCACAAATTTATCAATGCGGTGTTTCTCCTGAGTGTATCCCAAGATGAGTCAGAGACGGAGGGTGACAACAAGGCAGTGGTCCTGAAAGGTAGGCGAACACATGACGACCTAAACAACCAGACAGGCAGTGGTCAGTTTCTTGTAGGCTGTTCTCCAGTATTGAATTTAAGAATCTAGCGTGTAGTTTGTTCATGACGTGAAATTACTTTCGCCAAAATTCCCCTCCGTAGGGTAATGTGTAATAGTAGCTATATGATAATTTATGATATTGCCAAACACATTCGTTATTAAGGACATAGCACTTGTACATGTGCATGCGAACCTATATAACCAAGGTACTGAGTTGTACCACATCTTTTGGTTTTCGGGATGATGTAAATCCTACTTGTGTCCTTGCAGGTAGCAAAAGTACTTTAAGTCCCTAAAGTCTCCAGTATGGTGATCTGCCTTTAGTTGCTGGCGATCTATAGCCTCGTTTTTTTTATTGTGTTGTTGAACGATAGTTTATTTTCACAAGATCTCAAACTAGATTTTAATGAATCTGTGAAGTTATAGTTATTGTACCGTCCTTCGGCGACAGGAATTCATACACTTTAAATATATTTGTCATTAATGTATAATTGTGTCTCGTAACTATTTGGTTGTCGTCTATTGACTAAAGAGACCTAGCATACGTCGCCAACTAACAGTGGAACCAGTTTACCGGTGTCATCCTTAGATTATTGCTAAGAGTCATTGGTGACTTATTGTGACGTTACATTATAACTGACTCAATCGTGGGTGAGTTTTTAAAAAGTTTCGCGTCAATACATTCATGCTAATATATTATCTGTGTGACAAAGTACATCAGATTTTTTTAATTATTTGATTAGAAAACCACACTGTCTTTTGAAAACAAATCTTCAAAAGAGAGTACTTCGCGGAAAGAAGAGAGTGAATATTGTTATTTGTATTGCAGGACAGATGATGTGGCTGGAAGCGTCTCATCATATGATCTTTATTGGATCCCCTCGCCTCACAAGCCTCAACGAACTTATGGAAATGAACGTCTACCTGGCAGATATCCCCCTGTATGACGTCACGCGCGAGCTTGTGCTGCTTAATCAACAGAGGATAGCTGAGATAGATATAGCGTGAGTAAATAATAATAAGCACATTCTTCATTTAATGAGTTCGTATACACAATGTTCTTCCATCACACTTGAATGTATTGGGCCGATATACTTGGTAGCGGTAACGCGTGTTTGTTTTCAGTCAGGTTATGATTTGTTTGTTTGTTTGTTTGTTTGTTGTTTAGAGCACTCGGCAGTATTATGGTTATATGACCTAAGTCTGTAAAAGGACCAGACAATACAGTGATAGATATCATGAGCATCGATCCACGAAATTGCGATACGATGACATGCATCAAACATGTAAGCGAGACTTACCATCCGATCCCGTTAGTCGCCTCTAACGACAAGCAGATCGCCTTTTTCGGCAAGCATGGGTTGCTGATCACGAAGACGTATTTTAACCTGGATCCTCACGGGTAGTCAGGTTATGAAGTGATGCCGTGTAGTTCTCATGGGGGTCAATTGAGCCCTACTTCCTGCATGAACTTTGTTCTAGCTCTGCAATTATGAATTTGTAGAGTGGAGGCCGCAGGGCTATGACACATGTAACACGAGAAATATTGGTGATATAATCTGAGAAGTCTGTCTCCCAACAGATAGATAATATATTTAAAAAGTCAAGTCTAGAATGATATGTCAAGCCTAGATTGCCCAAGCTCTTAAGGCTTGATCTGGACTCAGTTTGAATTTTACATATTATTTAGTTGATATATGATATGAATATTGCTACTAAATCAGAACACCAGCTTATTTTCCCCTTGCCTTAACCAGGCCTTGTCTCGAGTCGTTAGAAATGACGGATTTTTAACGAAGTGACCCTTTCCTGGTTTGCTTGCTTGTTGGATGTTTGTTGTTTTACGCCGCACTCAGCAATAATCCAGCTATATGACGCGATCTGATAATAATCGAGTCTGGACCAGACAATATAGTGAATGACATCATGAGCATCGTTGATCCACGCACGTGGGATATGATGACATGCATCCACCAAGTCAGCGAGCCTGACCACCCGATCCCTTCAGTCGCCTCTTACGATAAGCATGGGTTGCTAAAGACCAATTCTGGTCCAGACTCACTTACTTACAGACCGCCGTCATGTAGCTGGAATATTGCTGGGTGAGGCGTTAAACAAAAAACAACAACAATAACAATTGTTCACCTGAAAGGAAAAACACGGGAACATATGATACAAGTCAAAATAGGAACTGCATCCACCACATGTCTGCCATAACACTTTTTGTAAGCTTAACTGAGGCATTGAATGTTGTGATACTTAGTATACCAAACAACTTTTGTTCACCAACAATCAAATTGTCTTCTCTGTTAAAATCTTCCACGTGCAACAACTATGATATTCGATGTAAACATTTCGTGTTTGTTTACTTTCCATCACATATTGCTGTATACTTTCTTTGCCCGACTGCTTATTTCTTTTCCTAGCGTCCATAAAGGATGTTGTTTCTCTCCAATGCGGGGAAGAACATTTCTGCATGGACAATATGCATAACCAGTTGGAACAGTATTTATTTGCATGGAAGCCATGATGCAGTTTGTCATGGACACACTCCGAAACTGACACCTTTTTAAATCCCCTTAATGCCGAACGCCAGGATGGATACATTCGATTACATCATAACAGATAACTGCATTAACACTATGGACACTGAACATTAACATTATTGTTATGGTCCACTGAATGCAGACAGTTTAGGATAGACTGTGCTGCGTTTAACATTGAATTGACACAGAATACAGTTAATAGATCGACATTCCCTGTTATGAATTTCTACTGCAGTTGGAGACAAGTTTCATTGTCTCTTTAGATGTGGAGCCCTTCTCCAAAAAGAATTGATTTAATTCCTAATAGATTTATCATCTGGCTAAATCTGTTAAAATGTGTAAATTAGTTGACTTATGCAGCGTTATGGATTTCAGACATTTGGCCTGATTTATTGTGCAACTGTTAAGTAAAACTGAAAAAAGTCAAATAGAACCATTTTCCATACATCTGTCACGTTGCTATGAATACTGTATAATGTATATATGAGTCCCGTGAAGATTCCGGGATAGAAGCAATCCATGTCGTAAGAGGAGACTAGCGGGATCGTGTGGTCGGCTGCTAACGTGGTTGATGCACGACATCGTATTCAGCAGAACTGTTCTGATAGCATCCAACTTCACCCTGAAACTATAAAGTTATTTCTTCTCTTGTTTGCCGATGATATAGTAATGTTTTCAAGCACAATACCTGGACTACAAATGCAAGTTCATCACCTGGAATGTTATTGCAAAGAATGAAATTTATCTGTCAACAAGAATAAGACAAAAGTTAATGTTTTTAAAAATTATGGTACACTAGCCAGAAGGGAGAAATGGTTTTATCAAGGACATTCATTAGATGTTGTATCGTTCTATTAGTACTTTTGTATATTTTACAAATAGATTGTCATGGCAGATGTATGCTAACCAAGCTGCTGTACAAGTTGAGATGAAAGTTCTTGGAAATATATCCTATAATACATTCTTTAAGATTTTCGATACAAAAATAAGCCCCTTTTTGTTATACGGAGCAGAGGTTTGGGGAATAGAAATGATTGATGTTATAGAAAAAGTACATTTTTATGCCTTCAAAAGATTCCTTGGTGTGAAACCTAGTACGTCTAAACTAATGGTTTATGGAGAATGTGGACGATAGCCATTAATTATGTTTGCAAAGTTAAAGACGATAAAAAATACTGGATCAAATTAGTTAAAATGCCTGCAACCAGATATCCAAAGAAATGTTATCACATGTTATTACTCTGATCAACAAGGACATACTAGATGGGCATCTTCTGTTTAGCATCAACTTTATTCATGTGGTTATGGTAATATATGTACAGGACTGGGTACGTATATACCAGATCATTTCATAGATGCTTTCACTCAGACTTTGAAAGATATGTACATTCAAAATTAGCATGTTTCCTTATCAGTATCAAAGAAACTATCAACTTATTCCCTCTTTCAAAACAACTTCTGTGGAGAGCAATACTTGTTAGATGTGACTCTAAAACATTTCGAATTGCACTTGCAAGATTCAGATGTGGTTCACACGATCTCTTTATCGATACGGGAAGATATATGGAGATCGTGAGAGAACACAGAATTTGTCAGTTTTGTGATTTAAACACTGTAGAAAATGAATACCATTTCTTACTACTTTGTCCGTTGTATGCTGAACTCAGAAAACAGTTCATTGATAAATATTATAACCGTTATCCAAGTCTACAGAAATTTGTTACATTAATGTCAAGTCAAAATGTAGTGATAACGAAAAAGCTGTCAATGTACATATTGCATGCTATGAAGCTCAGAAGCTCCTAATATGTTACCTTATAAATGTACATGCACCCATTACTATGTAGCATGTGCTATGAGCCTATGGCCTCGTATCCCTAATGCGTAGGTCGATGTTCTTGATGTCAATTAGTGGATTGTCTGCTCCAGCCTCGATGATTTTGCAGACCACCGTCATATAGCTGGAATATTGCTGAGTGTGGCGTTAAACAGCAACAAAAAACAACATACGAGCAAAACATATGAGGTACTACTAAGCAAATTACAAGTTCGATGCCTACTGGCTCAAAAACCTTTCCATAGAGGTGCCCAAAAGTTTATATGCAGGTTTCCCGAATGAGGGAGCGCGTATGCACATTTTATTTTAACCATCATGACTGAAAACCATTTGGCACAATATTCACTTTTTCGGGAACTTTATTCACGCCACTGTATTTCTTTCGCGATTTTTTAAAGTGACATTAGTGAATGAAAATATGTGTCCAACTGTGATTATTTTCATTTCGAAATGACACTATAAAGAGATGTTTCCCCTCGTTTGTGTCGGTATCGTACATACCATATATTATTGAATTAAAAGTAACACGCTCGTCAGAGCCTCGCATACTACTATTTGTATTCCCAATATAAGGTATTTTCGATACATAACCACTCTCAGCTGATAATTCGTATGTACTTCATCTACACAGCAAGAAGTTGGACGAAACAACAGCAGCGTTGAAGCGGACGTCCCAGGCGTTGGAGATAGAGAAACAGAAGACGGATGTGCTGTTGTATCAGATGCTGCCACCGAAGGTTGCGCACCAGCTGAAGAACGGCAGACAGGTGGAGGCAGGTGAGACAACACTTTAACACTTTAACACTTTAACCAGTATCATCCACACCGTCATCTAAAGGTAATGTTTTGTAAAGATAATTAATTGGTTAATTTAATCCCCCCCATCCCTCATGTCCAATATTGTCGTTTGGTATGGAGAGCCATAAGCATTTGATGCATTGCAATCGGAGTCCTAGTCGTGATTTTGATAAGATTGCAGAAAGCCCGAAGTGAACTTATTTGACTTTTCAAAATTTCTTCAGAAACAGCAACTCCATGTCTTGTCGACTGAAACAAATGGTGTTATTTTGAATTTAAGAGAAGTTCGACCAAGTGACAATTCTGTTCAGCGACATCGTGACCTTCACCAACATGGCTGCAGCCTGCACGCCCATGGACATCGTCAACATGCTGAATAACCTCTACCACCGCTTCGACAAGAGCACCAATGACCATGATATTTACAAGGTAGAAAAGCCATTGTTTTATATTGCCACCAGTGAGTTGGTTCAGTTATTTCACGGCGGGTAAGCTTGGTGTGGGCGGAATCCCGGAGTGAGTGATGTAGGTCTTAAACGCAATCCAGGATTACGGGTGCTGACACATCTCCGAATGTTTAGTGGTAGAATCTGTGATTCTGCCTCCTGGAGGGTTATGAAGGGACTCGTCCTGAGGTGTTAGGCGCAACCCACTAGTAGGGTATGGTGCTGACACATCTCTGAACATTTATTGGTAGCATCTGTGATTCTGCCTCCTGGATGGTCATGAAGGGATGAATCGTCCTGAGGTGTTATGCGCAACCCACTAGTAGGGTATGGTGCTGACACATCTCTGAACATTTAGTTGGCGAATCTCTGATTCTGCCTCCTGGATGGTTATGAAGGGACTCGTCTTGAGGTGTAAGGCCGTCCACGAGTACGGGTATGGTGCTGACAAACCTTGACACATGTATCAGGAATGTGAATTTGGAATCCTGCATCCTCGATGGAACTGAAGGGATTCGTACGTCACAACGAGCTTTCCTCCCACATAAAGTTGACCCGCCGTAATATAATTGTAATAATGTTGAAGATGCGTCATTACCACCTGATCCACACACAATTAAGGTGGTGGGTAGCCAAGATGTTAGAGCCTTTACTCATCACGCCTACGCTTCGGGTTTCACTCACCATATGGGAGCAATATGTGAAAGCCCATTCTTGTTGTTTTGGTACGGCTGGAATACAATGTATTCTAAAAGCGGCGTTAAACCTTTTTTGGAATGTCATGAACTCGTCTGCATATGCGACTTCTTTGTTAAAACAAACCATTACTTCATTTCATTTCAATATGGCTGGCAGAAAGACCTTCTGACCTAAATCTAACAAGTCACACGCCCACACTGACATAAGATGACACTTCATTGGTGATTATATTTGAAAGATGTTTTGTAGAATTAAAGATGAAGGTTCTGCTATTACGATAATCAATCAAATGTGTCGATTCCCAAAATGGGATTCCGTAATGTAAGATGACACTTCATTCGTAAGGACTATAGCAAACGCTAAAGTCGATTTCAATGGTGAGACAATTTGATTTTGCTGAAATAATAGCTTGAACTAGGGGACCATTTAAAACAGTACAACACACTCAGATCATGGCGGGTTGTGCTGAGAAATAACGTGTTGCAGATGTGTTGGTCGTACGTCAAATATCTTACGTTATGTGTTATGTGTCCTTTGGAATTTGTTAAATTGAAGACTTTGGATTTCGAAAATAGCGAATGGGATTCACACATTGCTCTGATATGATGAATCAACCCGAGTGTACGGCGTGATGAGTGAACGCTTCAACACATTGGCCAGCCACCACCCTTAACTGTGTTAGGTGAGTTGGATTAACTCTTCGAACACTCGTGTCCATCATGTGGCCACTTCGTACGGGTCCGTAACCTACAAGATGACTCGGGGGCGGTCGGGTAGCCCAGTGGTTAAAGCGTTCGCTCGTCACGCCGAAGACCCGGGTTCGATTCCCGACATGGGTACAATGTGTGAAGCCCATTTCTGGTGTCCCCCGCCGTGATATTGCTGGAATATTGCTAAAAGCGGCGTAAACCCATACTCACTCACTCACTCACTACAAGAAGACTCGATCAATGGTATATGCGACAACACGACAAACCAATCCAAATGCGCGTATGATCAGAATGCGTGTATGATTTATACTCATTTTAAATGGTTTGGTCAAAGAGTCCCTCCTTATTAGTTTGTAATTTGTAAATAATACCTTACGTGGTAAACACATTTGTTTCGGCGCCCTAACGGGTGGTTGTTAATGGTCAACGTGCTGTATTTAGAAAATATTCATGTAAACGTACAAATCAAAGGCGGATGTGGTACATCTTCCCGAGGCAAGAGAGTTAACTGACTTTGAAAGTCCAGTTTCAACCCTTGCCGAACTAGGCTGGTATTATGGAGTAACTGTTGCATTTTGGCTGGACTAACGAGTCTATGCATAGTCCAATCAAAATCGCGCACCGAAATCGAAATCCGGTTCGTAAACTGTCGTACAGATTTTGGTCGATTGCAGGATTTGCAAAGTATGTGTACCGCCAACTCGTTGTCAGCAGATAATTTCCAAATCTCCTCATGTTTTTAATCATGGTTCCGTCTTAGCGCAAACGGACATAGAGAACATTTGGCCAACTTGTCGTACCACATCCGCATTTGACTTGCATTGTACATTCACTGAATATTATAAGGGTGACAATATTTTTCAGGGCATTATCAGGGGCATGGGTGGCCCAGTCGCTGTGAAGAGTTGCGTCCCTTGGGCACGCCAGAAACCCAGATTGCGGTTTCGAATGCCGGTTCGCCCCGATTATGTTTCTAGGTTTGTCAGCACTATACTAAGTGGGTTTCATCGAAGTGGTAAACGTCGGAGACCTGCATCACTTCGGGTTTTCCTCCCACATTAAGCTGATACGCCGTGATATAACTGGAATACTGTTAAAAGCGGCGTTAAACTCACTCGAGGCATTATCATTTACAGAAGCCCGAGTTCTCGCATTAGCTGACGACGAAGAGGCGAGGCTAAACGGGCCGTGGGCTTCTGCTGATGTAATGCCCTGACAAATACCGTTACCCTCAAAAAGCTCACAAGGAATCTGTCCTTAGCATGATCGTAACCCAAGAAAACCCCAAGATAAACAATCAACAACGTATGGTAAATATCTGTTATACACACAAAGAACACAACAGAGGTCAGTGTACGACTGGCTGAGAAAAACGTCATCAGCAACTGATTACGTCACTATAGTTTGTCTCTTTGTTTCACGCCGCAATCAGCAATATTCCAGCTATAGGACGGCGGTCTGTAAATAATCATGTCTGGACCAGACAATCCAGTGATTGACATGAACATCGATCTAGGCAATTGGGACACGATGACATGCATCAACCAAGTCAGCGATCCCGTTAGTCGCCTCTTACGACAAGCATAGTCGCCTCCTAGGGCAAGCATGGGCTGCTGAAGACCTATTCTCTACCCGGATCTTCACGGGTCACGTCAATTTAAGCCGCGATTCAGCTTTTACCGATACTGGCCAGTGGTCATTTTTCAGAGTTTGCTGGATATTGACATTTAAAGGAAGTTTGACGTCTCTCTCAACGTTCCACTGTTCAACTTCACCGTCGTGTTTAATCACGACCCGCTTTTCGATTAACACTCCATACAATCTATCGCGTGTGCCCTCATCCACAAATCGCTGTCGTTTTCCTCTAAATTAAATCTTGACTTCATTGACCCATATATCATCAGTTGTCTCGCGAGGCACTCGCTATCGCTTGATCACGGGAGTCGACAGAGCCGTATGGATACAGTCAGACGCCGTGTCTGTTTAGATAGGTTAGTATGCAAATTACCTTTTACACTGGACAGCACTTTGCCTGATAACGCCTGGGCCGTTCCACGAGAATTCTATCAATTATAGCTATAATTTCTAAATACAACACGTATTTCTGTACAGTAAAAGAACTGAAACTGTGATTTTGGTATATTTACATACACAAACAAACTACACCTAAAACAAACAAAGGAGGGATTATTTTACCAATGTACTGTACGTGTTGTCAGACACACATTCTAAAAGGGTTTCTTGTGTTTTAACACAACTCATTGACGAAAAAGCCCACTACAATGTGTATCGGGTAGAGTCATTTTGAGACCATCGTACAGCAACGGTGAGGACAGTTATAACGGCTCTGGTTACCACTGTATAAATATATTACAAATTTACACTGGTATCGGGTGCGAATCCAGAAATGATCTTTTTGTCCGTCAGAAGAAGGTTTCATGGTGGTGGAATCAAAGCACGACAAATAATCAGTGCTAGTTTGGGATAAGAACACACAGGGCAGAGGGTTCCGGCACTCTGAAGGGACGCAACTCGGCACAACGAATTGTGGCTCCTTCACCAACTGAGCCACCTGTTGCCCCGTTATAGTAGGAGTCAAATACTACTGGAATGGTGGAGGACACCAAAGTCAAACTCTACTATCCTATAATATAATCCAATGTTTTGCTGTGTTTAGGTGGAAACCATTGGCGATGCCTACATGGTGGTGAGCGGAGTTCCGGAGCCGTCCACCAACCATGCCAAGTCCGTCGCCGACTTCGCCATGGACATGGTGCAGGAAGCCGCCACAGTCAACTCCCCTGCAACTGGGAAACCTCTACAGGTAGGAACGATGTCTCGTGTCAACGACTTGTTTGCGAATTTAATTTATTTTTCTATATTTTTTATAGAATACTTGAACATCGGCTCCTCAATACGTACGTAGACATTACTAAGTTATTTAAATGCAATGTATTTCAAGAATTAAACATCGCCGATTCCTTACGTGTTAAAAAATACCAGTACGCTCAAGTGACACATTCATATACCGTTGCTGACATACCGTTGCTGAGATAATTATAAGAATCTATACATTTTCAGGCAAAAACACCAAATATAAAACGCTGTGCTTTTCTTTTGTGAAGTCCGTTTCAAGATATGTCTGTTGAACATTAAGTCATTTTTAAAGCGCCTTATATTGCTCATGGCGCAATATTACCCCGGCTAACGGATCAGTGCTCATTGAAATTACATTCTCAGCTCCCTGGGGAGTATACAACCCAAGCCGCCTGGAAGGTTTTACATTCACATTATAGTAATCATTATCATCTAAGCACCCATGTGACATTAAGTCCGACGTGGGAATTCCGGGTTAGAATTGGTCCCCAGCAACCAATGCTTGCAGTCCAAGGCGACTTAATGAATCGTGTTGTCAAGGTCGGTGACTTGGTTGAGGGCGTGGGTCGTTGCTGAAGTCATCATATGAATGTGCCCCCACCACCCATTGCTAGTCGCAAGAGGCAACTAAGTTGGATCACGTCGAAATCCTGGGCTACTAATCGTCCAAACGATCTATTCTTGTCATACGAGGCAAGGCGAGTCACCCCGACGGCGGGACACGTCATTGGATTGTGTAGTGCACACTTGATTATTTGCAGGCCCGACTTCAATTACCTTTATTTAATATTGATGAATTAATCAACAAACAAGCTAAGACATTAAATCCTTTTTGTCCCCCAGATCCGAGTGGGGGTCCATACAGGCCCCGTGGTGTCAGGGGTCGTCGGGATGAAGATGCCTCGCTACTGCCTGTTTGGGGACAGCGTCAACACCGCATCCAGGATGGAGAGTCATGGCGTCCCGGGCAGGATCCACGTCAGCCCCACCACATTCAGGTACCACGTAGTCGACATTTTAATCTACGTATATGAGAATTGGATATGTCTGTCTTGTTAACTATGTACATGTGTTAATTAAACGCTGGAAAGGGGAGAAAACTGTTGTTTGTGGTGCGTTTTAATGAAAAGTAAATTTATTTCATCCCTTCCGATGTCGATCTATTTTGGAAATAATTTCATTATTTAAATTTGAGACATTTGTCGTTACGATAGGTTTCTAACATAACCATACCTTAATCGTATCTGTTAACTGTTCAACTGGGGGTGGGTTCTCTAACATATTGCATTCAGTGTTAATGTAATATTGCGGGGCTTGCCGTCATTAGTATGATTTTAGTTGAGTCCTGTACATTGAACATGAGCTTTTAACACTAACATTTTCGGTCGAACTGAATAATATGTTTATGTAGACATGTCTTATGTTCAGAGTTAAAATATGAACACACAAAACGGTATGATATTTATTTTCAATATTGGATTACAAAGAGTACATTTACGCTCTGGCAGTGATAATTTCTATTCCAACTTCAATTGGTAAATAGTGTGAGGGGTGGGTGGGTGGGAGGTGTGTGTGTGTGTGTGTGTGTGTGGGGGGGGGGGGGGGGTTGTTATCTAGATTTGATATTTTTTATTTAGCTATATTAAAGCTATGAGCCTGCACCTTGCAACAATATCATTTTCGCGGATGGAAATTTCTTCTTTATCAACAATCTGTAAAATAAGTATTTTGTTCAAGTATTCTGGGGAACAACTTATTTTATTTTCATTTAAAGGTGCAACTTAATCAAGTGACCATTATTTCCAGATGTATACGAAACAAAGGCTACCAGTTAAAGAAACGCGGACAGATTCAAGTGAAGGGTAAAGGTGAAATGACCACGTACTTCCTCGTGGGCGACAAGAACCGCAGAGTTGTAGAACCAGATGACGACTTCACCAGTCTCTCCGTTGACTCAGACTTCTGTTCGGATTGTGAAGAGGTGACGTCATCAGAAAAATCTATGACGCCGAATTCTGACGTCAATGAAATGCCCATAATTTCAACAAAGCTCCGAAGGTGGAGTAAGATGCGGGATCAACAAAGCAGCACATGTGATATATCATAGCAGAACGGAATATCAGGCATTCTTTATTCGGCACTGAAGAGGACACAGACCTATGGTACACATCATACATATTTATTTTTGGTATCTAACAAGCTCCATTGCATCTTGCTTTTTAAAAATCCTACACCTCTGATCAACATAGCAGTATTGGTCATATTTTTGCATCAAGTATTTTGAAGGAGTTCCTTTGTTTTAGTATACTTATCAACATTGCGTTTGTTTGTACTGATGAATATTTCGTATGCTTAGACCATTTGAGATGGTTCGTGAAGTATACACCTAGTGATGTAATCTCAAAACATTAATGTTTCTCTTTGTGAAAACATTCCCTTTTTAAGGACAATGACTGTTGACTCTTCATCTCTGTTGTCTCTTTGTTTCAATTCATCAAAATAATTTTCAAGCATTGGTAAGTTATATGATGTCATCTGCAAAAACTAACAAGAACAGGATGTAATATCAGAATGTAATATCAGGATGTAATATCAGGATGTAATATCAGGATGAAACGGAATGTCATGGGCACAATTATCACGGATTTATGAAGCTAATTTATTTATGAAAAAAGGTAAACAAATACGATTTAAACGCAACCCTGTCTGACTCCTAACTGACACAGAAAATTCCCAAACTTCATGATTATTATTTAAACATACCTTTAGGTTCTCATACACACCACACAGAAAATTGTAAACCAACACCACTGTGTTGCTATTTTTGTAGTGATTCATAAACACATGCTAATGATATAGTCGGAATCGTAAAATCGAATTTCATAATAATATGGAAAGGGTTTTGTCGCTTTTATTTTAAGGACTCCATAACATATTTCAATGTACAGAATCAAATGCCTTCGAAAAGTCGACAAATAGTGAAGTCTTTGCTGGACATTTAGAAGCTAGAAGAGACCCGTGAAGATCCGGGGTAGAATAGAATAGGTACAAATGTATTCAGCAACCCATGCTTGCCGTAAAAGGCGACTATGTTTGTCGTAAGAGGCGACTAACGGGTCGGGTGGTCAGGCTCGCTGATTTGGTTGATGCATGTCATCGATCCTAATTCTGTGGATCGATGCTCATGGCATCAATCACTGGATTGTCTGGTCCAGACTCGATTATTTACAGACCTCCGTCATATAACAGGAATATTGCCGAGTGCGGCGTTAAACATCAAACAAAAGAAAGAAGTTGGAAGAACGGGAATACATGAGACTTTTGTGGAGGACAACATTTTATTCGTTTAAACTTTTTTATGGACAGCAGCTTCTTATTCTTTGTAACTTTGTAATTTTTTTACAAACAAAAAAGAAGTTATTATCATGTATTCACGACCATTTGTGCATCTTTTGTTTGTAAATATTTTTGGTATGGAGAATAAAGATATGATCGGCTGTATTCCACTCTTGAACAGACTTGAGCTTAACCTATTTTTTCCCTTCTATCTGCCAAAAAAACTAGTATTTGTTTCTGATGAAGGTGAATATTTTGGCAAAAATACTCAGAAAACTCCGAGATTAACCTAGTGAATATAAGCCCTTGACGTGGGAACGATATGAAATAAACCACACCCATTGTGTTTGTTCCCATACCGTTTGTTCCATAAAAAATATATTTCGCAGTTGCACATTTGCAATGAATCAGTCAGCATGAATATCATTATTAATTATAATTTAATACATTTTGAGTTGGTTTCATATGTACAAGAACAACTATTATTTATGTGATTGTTCTCTGCATTCTGTTGTTGTGGATGTGTATCACGTCATCTGTTATATCATGACTTCATATCCCACCAGAATTACTTTTCCTAAGCGTGATGTGCTTCATATTGCATTGTGGTCGTATGCTGAGAGTATGTTAGTGTGTTTGAAGATGTTACTTAAGCAGTGTACATATTCACTTTGGACCTTATTCACGTTGGAGGTTATTTTAAAAATAATAACAATACTTTCATTTTGATTTACAGATGTTTATCACAGATATATTATAATTCTACTAATAAGGATCGGCTTACCAGATTCTGGGACCTGACTGATTGCGCGTCAATCTACCGAATGACGTGGATCGGTGCTCATGCTTTCAATCACTGTTTTTTGTATGGAATCGATTATTTACAACCTGTCGTGACCTACCAGAAATAAAGTCGACTGCGGCGTTAAACAACATTCTACCACCCGGAAATTGTAGATAGAAATGTAAAATGATACTTCATGTGTGTCTTTAAATGTTCAAAATATATATTTTATATACATATACGTATACAGCTGTTGACGCACTTGTTCAGTTACCGTAATGTGAATAAACTTTGACAATGTTACTCTGGAGGAGCAAGTTTATTGTTGTTTATTATGGCCGTAAAGATAAGGTAAAATGCAAACTCGTTAAAAGTTTGATCGTTATAATTACCCCTCAGTGTGAAGATCAGACGACACCCTAGAAGGTTGCGGCAGGTGCACACCCTGCGCAAAGTTTGACAGTGCAAGTGGTCGTTTTAAGTTCATTTTCAAGATACAGAAATTTGATATGCTGTTCTGAATGCTTTGCTCACCTCTTCGCTGACTGGCTTATTAGAAAGTTCAAGTTACAAATATGTAAGTATTAGTTGGCGATCATCTTAATGGCAGGTACACGTGCGGACAGCTGGGTTCGAAGCAGCAATGCATACCTATCATACATTTATGCACACCTGTGGACCTGTTAATCCAGAAGCCTCACCTTCCGGACACGGCAGCTGAAAAAGCTTACAGTTATTTATTATTTTATGAACAAACAGTTCGTACCCATGAATTTATAATCAGGACGACTTCAGGGTTAACGAAACAAGGAACAGAACAGAACTTTATTTGCATTCAGACTGTTTCCAAGGGAAAGCGAAGGTACATGTGTACAGACGTTGCCGTAAGGGCAAATAATACATGGACATTAATAATAAAAATCCAAAACAGTTACGACGAGGAATGTAATGCTACAAAACTTGTCTCATTTACACCGTTGGTATGGACAGCTGCTTTGAAATAAGTGACAAAATATGATTATGTTCGTCCTCCAGATATTTTGAATATATTGCATGAGTTTGAATGATCCGCGGTAAAATTGTCTTCAGCAACCCATACTTGCCGTAAAAGGCGACTATGCTTGTCGTAAGAGGCGACTAACGGGATCCGGCGGTTATGCTCGCTGACTTGGTTGATGCATGTCATCGATCCCAATTGCGTGGATCGATGCTCCTGATGTCAATCACTGGATTGTCTGGTCCAGAGTCGATTTTTTACAGACCGCCGTCATATAGCAAGAATATTGCTGAGTGTGGCGTTAAACAACAAACAAACCAACATGGGTTTTGACTAAATTAAAATTAATTAAATTTTGTTAAAGAAGAAGAAGTTGCATCCATGAGGCGTATTCTCTCTTGTTATGACACTTGGTCTGTTTTGTTTGTTTTCCACTTATCGTTTTACTCAGCAATATGCAAGCAATAAATAACCGCGTTTAGACAAGACAAACCAGCGATTGATTTTTATCACATGGAAGTGGAGAGAGTTAGTGAGTGAGTTGGGTTAAAGCCTCTTAGAACAATATTTCAGTTGTATGACGGCTAATGTAGAAGGAAAGCCCGACGTGTATTAGACGTTAACCGTGTTACCGGAAGATATTTGTTTCGTAAATTGAAAAAGTTGAAGAGTAGAATCACTACATTTGTGAAATAAACTCTCACTTATATTGTAAACTGTATAACTTTTTGAGTACACACATTTCGCATGAACGTTTGCATTTCGAGGCGCCATGTTTTCAGGTGCATTGGTGAGATGGCGCGACCTCGATTTTCGGTACTACACGCCTACCCCTACGTCAATCTTTGTCAGTTATCATGGTGTTTAGAACTATGAGTACTGTCATTCTTATTCTTTGGCTGAGTTTCTCACTTGTGTTTCTGATAGTTTCACTATTATTATACTTTTCATTCCTTACACACGTATGTACCGCAAGTATCCATATAATGGTAGCTGCTCAAATGCTGTTTATTTGTTCCCCGACCAGTGGATCCGTATGCATTCCAGTTATCATTCTCAACTCCCTGGGTAGTATACATCCCAAGCTGCCTTTCATCCACCTCATATATCAGGTACCCATTGCCTGCTGGGTGAACAGACGCACATTTCAAGTAAGTCACTTGCCCAGCACTTGTGTTTCGGGTGTATGAACGTTTTTAGGGTAAACAATGGCAGAGTGTGCTTGAACATGAATGCTACAAAGCTAAATAATGTTTTATGGAAGGAATATTTTGCCATATTGGAGATAGCTAGTGGCGTCGATGGGAAGGAGCTTAACGCCCATGGAGCTGCCTACGGCATTGATCGGGAATCTCATGACAGTCAGTATGCCATACTTTCCCCTTTACCTGGTGATAAGGATACGTATGCTTGTACTGTTGCTTCTTTGAATTCATACTTTATTCGTTGTATCAGAACGTTGTAGGTTTATATGTAGAGTACAGGGGTCTGATGAACCTATGGATGTCTTTTTGATAGAGTTATTTGAGCTCCTTATCATTGAGACATGCGAGTTTGGTGTTTCACACGACGAAATGCTTTGTGATCAGAAGTGTGTATCTAAGCACCTAATAGAGAAGTCTTGTTACAAGATTATCTTTCTTAGGAAACCACTATTAAAATGGTTCTATGTGGTGGCACTTGAAAATAATTTTATAGGAATTGCAGGCAGTTCAGTAGTCAATAGAGTGGATTCTAGCAACTCTATTGAGTCCTTAAACCCCTCACGGTAGCTGAAAGTGGCAAATTAAGACATTGTAGACAGGCTTCTAATTGATATTCGTGGCAAAATTCTAAGCCGTTTATCAAGGTCAGGTCAGGGGAGAAACACTGCGTAAAATTCATGAGCAAGGT
Organism: Haliotis rufescens; assembly: GCF_023055435.1. NCBI lineage: Eukaryota > Metazoa > Mollusca > Gastropoda > Lepetellida > Haliotidae > Haliotis > Haliotis rufescens. The sequence continues at coordinate 8,472,976 of NW_025963924.1, forward strand.
GGAAGACAGAAATTACATTTAGTCTTTGTGGAAAGTTGTGACTCAGCTACAGATTTCTTTTCTGAAGATTGTGATAATTGGAATTAATTCGATTCATCCACTGTTGTAAATGTTGACGGGAAGAGCATTGGCATGCAGTTTGATTGTGGATCCGATAAGGATATCATTTCATCATGAACCCAAGACAAGTTATTCAAGACATTCCTACGTGCTCATACGAACAGAAGGTTTAAAGGTTATGTCGAGGAGAAACTACTTGGGCTTTTTTTAAAAACAACTATTTTGTGTACTGCTGTCAAACAAGTTGATAAATAGAGGTTATCACGCGAGTGTGTTTGGGGATGGTAAATATCCTGCATTAGGAATAAACATTGTATTTAGCGAGCCTAAAACACAGTGTTTATTCCTAATACAGGATATTTACGATCCCAAAACACACAAGCGTGATAACCTCTTTATCTTATAATGTCATTCTATAATTCTGTGCTTGAAAATCGCTTTCTAAACGTTACGAGTTTTCCTGGAATGCGTGCATTCATATTTATTACGTCACAGGGTAAGTGATGTGTCAGTCGGACAGTGACAGTAGCCAATATAGTACCAACTGAAATCAGTTTCTTATACAGTGGCGAAGCAACATATACGCAAAACAACAATTGTTTTTACTTGCATTTCGCGGCAATCCATTGGTCTGTCCGCTAGAGTAACTGCCCTTTGTCAAAGGGAAGCTACTCTAACCCTAGTCTATGGGACGTCACGGGCACGTTCAGACGTTGTTGACAGTCGGTCTGTCCTGTCATAACGCTAAGAAGTGCAATCGGATGTACACACAGCGACAAAGCGAAACAAGGTAACAATTCAAACATATTTCGGCCAAATCCACCTATTTTAATTTGTGGATAAGGTTTCAAGCTTCAGAGGTCTACAAGCACAGTTATGGCTACTGATCCCGCTTGGCTAGGCCTAGTGCCCTCGCAAAATTGTTTCGAAATTTATATCTCCAAAATTGCCAAAGTTTTTAAGTATGATACTGATAGCAATTATCTGTGTAGTTTATCCAGATTCCCGATGGTTGATTGACTCGATTGCCGAATGGCAAGGGCGACGCCATGTTTGTTCATAAACACTGAAAGTAGTCCCTACTTGACCTTTGATATTTGCATCTCTATCCGCATATGACACCAGCGGATATCGTTTTTATCCGTAGGCTTTATCCTGCCGAGAAACCTACCCATGAAATGATAATAGAATAAACGTCATGGCTGGCAATAAAGTATTTTCGGGTAGGACGTCTTTACAGATCATTACGTATACTTACTGAATATTTCTTCAGCTGAAAATTCATTTGTTTAAAGATATTGAAGATGTGTTTGATGAAATTGGTATAATTAACGGTTAATACACAATCACGGTTAATAGCAATTAATATGTACAACCCAATGCTCAACCTCCTTATTATTCTGAGATAGAAGCTGTCCAGTCAGACACCGTATTATAGATGATGGTAAAGACTGCTTCATGTTGGTTATTTATCATTCATTGTGTTCCTGGGTGCACGGGTGGCTCAGTCGTGTAAGGCGCCGCGATTCGCTGTGCAGAGTTGCTTCCTTTTGGCACGCAAGAAATCTATGATTGTGGGTTCGAATCCCGGTTCGCCCCGAGTATGTTTCTAGGTTTGTCAGCACCATACCCGTGCTCGTGGGTTTCACCGAAGTGATAAACGTGTGAGACCTGCATCACTTCGGGCTTTCCTCCCATATTAAGCTGACACGCCATGATATAACTGAAATACTGTTAAAAGCGGCGTTAAACCCAAATCAATCACTCACTCACTCACTCATCATCGCGAAGTCAACAAAACAGGGCTGAGGGCAAGATTTCCTATTCCTACGACAGATGAAACTATACAATCCATGAAATCTGCTAATCTTTGCTAAACTTGAATGTAAATGGAGGTTCTGGCAGATAGAACTTGCAGAGAAATGAAATGAATTGACATATTTTGTGTCACAAAACTCGAGGATGTTACAGGTTCAAGACAGTTTCCTACATGCGTAAAGATCAGATTTTAACTATATTGCGCTTTTTTATCTTTATGATGATAATAAACACAATAAACCTGGTCCTCTAGAGTGACATTGTCTATATTTATTCACATTTCTATAACTGTACAAGTGCGTCAACAGCTGTATATTGATATGTACATTAAATGTATATCTTTAACATTCAAAGGCAGACATGACATGAAGTCGTGTCATTTTGCATGTCTATCTACAATTTCCGAATGTTGAATGCTGTTTAATGCCGCAGTTGGCTTAACTTCAGCTAGGCCATGGCAATAATCGAATCTATACCAGGAAAATCAGTGATTGAAAGCATGAGCACCGATCCACGCTATTTGGTAAATTGACTCGCAGTCAGCCACGTCATTGAACCTACATGTAATAAGCCGTTTCTCATTAGAAGGCTGTTCAATACTGAGCAACAAATCTGGCCAAGGGGAGCCACCAGGTTCACATTCTGAAAATAATACCCACAGGTTTACTCATAGAAGGTCTACATCTAAGTGAAACATGTTGATCAAAGCAAGACGATTGTTATTGAGTTTGGTTTTACGCCGCTTTTTGCAATATTCCAGCCATATCACGGCGGGGGACACCAGAAATGGGCTTCACACATTGTACCCATGTCGGGAATCGAACCCGGGTCTTCGGCGTGACGAGCGAACGCTTTAACCACTAGGCTACCCGACCGCCCCCAAAGCAAGGCGAGACAGAATGCATATGCATATACTGTGATCATGTGGAATCCAGATGCATTCGTCAGCACTCGCTTCGAATTCGTTCCGCAACCAGGAAGAACATTCGCCCCTGTCGATCGAAGTTCGAAAACACAACAGACCAATCACAATGCGCATATGACTGTACGAACTTTCAAATAATTCCTCCTTAATGTTTTAGTTTATAGGTAAAGTTACCACGTGACAGCCATAATTGTGTCACGACACTATACATATATCTAGAGTGTCCCTAAATGGCAACCGTCATATATTACAAAGCAAAGGCGATACAACAATTTGACAAGTTTTTCGCTATGCTCGTTTGCGTGAAAATGGAACTAACTGGGTAAAAAGGTATTGATCAGGGACACAGGGATTGTCCCGGAATGACACACGTGGTCACGAATGTATTAATACGTAGGGTTAATGAGATCACGCATGGCGAGAAAAGCCGAGACCTAACCCTGAAGCAGGTCTGTAATCTGGTAAAAGAAGATATATTGTTATGGCTAATATTCACAAGAAAACTTCAAGACACAAAAAAATATTCTCACATTTCCCAAAATCGTTATCTAAACCTTGCCTGATTGAACACAATTAGAGCTATGATAAAATCTGTGATATCCATCCTTTAAAGGGGCTAATAACATCACGAAAAAACAATCATGACAATGACAGCACTGACCTGAATGTTCTGTTCGTGTAATGAGATGGCCAAGCTGGCGGTATTTTCATGGAATAACAATCTAAAGCATCGATATGAGCAGGCATTTTATAGAATCTCAGAACAAAATCATAGTCTGAAATAATGACTTTATCTCCACTTTGGATGATTTGCTCTCAAATTATGCACTTCAAGGACAAAGAAAATCAGCTTCATAAGAAAATGTTATAATAGTCAAAATGCAAATATTGCTATTTTTTATACGTGCTCGCAATCTCTAAAGCATCCCTCTTCACATACAGGCTTAAAATGTGAGTACATGTGTAAACAGTGTTCATGTAACATCTTCAAACCCAATATTTCTCTCACTAAACGAACACCATGTAATGTGCACCATCACAAAAAGGACGAGTATGACGTAATTCTGGAACGATATGACTTCATGTTACAACGTCATACACCTCCATCACAACTGAATTTCTAGTTAAATGCAGAACAAGCACATCAATGTTTGTTTTTCCAGTAAATATGAATCAAAATTAAAATTTAACAAATTATCTTGAATATTGATATTTATGTTGCCATGACAATGCTACTTCCTTGCATATGTGGAAAAGAAATAATGGTAGTGTATTATGAAACAAACGTATTTATACCCAGTGAAAAGTCCAAACTTGAAATCCGATTTTAACAACTCTTTTAACCAATCAGCTTGCAACACACATTATGGTTATACAAAGAGGTATCGAACCAGGCCGTGATTATTACCGCATTAAGTGTGTACATGTCAACAATGAATACCTTAAGCTCTCCATTTTTACATTATGAGTGAATGAGTGAGTTGGGTTTAACGCCGCTTTTAACATTACTCCAGTTATATCACGGCGTGTCAGCTTAATGTGGGAAGAAAGCCCGAAGTGATGCAAGTCTAAGACGTTTACCACTTCGGTGAAACCTACGAGCACGGGTATGGTGCTGACATACCTAGAAACATAATTGGGGCGAGCCGGGATTCGAACCCACAATCATAGATTTCTGGCGTGCCCGAGGGACGCAACTCTGCACAGCGAATCGCGGCGCCTTAGACGACTGGGCCACCTGTGCCCCCCTTTACATTATGAAGCGGGCCGTACAGGAGGAGCTGAGATCCGTACAACATGCGTCATCAGTATAATCCATGAGTAATTACTGCAGTTTACATCATGTAGTCTCCAAGAAAAGACAATGGATAACCATTTTGATCAATAAAAAACAAAATAATGTTCTTCCCCTTCCATATTAACGAGGTTATAAACATGCATACATTTTCGTTATTTCGCCCAAGGGGGCACGGGTGGCCCAGTCGTCTAAGGCGCCGCGATTCGCTGTGCAGAGTTGCGTCCCTTGGGCATGTCAGATACCTATGATTGTTGGTTCGAATCCCGGTTCGCCCCGATTATATTTCTAGGTTTGTCAGCACAATACCCGTGCTCGTGGGTAACTGGAATACTGTTAAAAGCGGCGTTAAACCCAACTCACTCACTATTTCGCCGAATGCGGAGTTCTATGTGCAGCACTTAATATGTGTATATTAATACGTGTTAATATGAGCGAAACACAGGCGATGCGGACTGTAGATGTTTACCAATGGTCCATGGGCGATTCTGACAATATCACTAGCATGTGTTTATGAATGACTATTAATAGTAATGAAAAGGTTAGCGTACTCTGCATCAACCGTGGCACCAGTCACAAATAAATAAAAGCGACAATACCCTTTCCATATTCATATGAAGTCTCTGCCAAAAGCAACGTCTATTGTACAATTATTATTATGAGCATGCGTTCCTAAATCACTTTAAATAATGATGATACCAGGTGTTCGCCAAAAGGTATCCTGTCCCACCGTCACAAATACATGCAAAGGCAAGTCAACTGTTCACCTGGCAAAACAAGGGACCATATGGTACAATGTACAGGTCAAAATAGGGAGTTCCATGGGACATCATTCTTGTCACTGATGCGTCACATTTGGAAACACATGGTCATGGGTTTGGTGCTGAGAAACCAGGGTCATACTCTTTTAGAGATCAGTTACAAAAACAATTCAGGATATAAAATGCAGCGGATAATACACATAGCAAAATGTGAACCCCCTTTAGGTTGTTGTGTACTGTCCTGGATACATATACATGTATAACTGTGTGCTTCTTGACACAGCTATGGCTTGTAATGATGGACATCTGAACTGACAGTTTTTCTCAGTGCAGCGGCGGTGTTGTAGGTGACAGTTCTTGAACAAATCCAGGAAAGTGCCAATACGATAACGTCACGTATATATCATTCTCCATTGGCTTTGGTGTATATTTATATATCATTTTGTACATTATGATATTTTCAAATATTATCCTGAGATGATCATTCGTTGTCTGAAGATTCATATTATAGATATTAATGATATTAATATCGTCTTTCATTTTTCAAACTATATATACAAAGCATATATAATGAACAGAAATGTATAGTTTAGATATATCTTATCAATTTTGGAAACAGTATCTAGCAAGGTAATGTTTTAAAGGAAAATATAAACTACAAATAAGATGAACATAAAATTCATGTCAACTTTCACCTTTACTGCTTGAACAAATAGTTCAACAAAACACTTCAGACAGATGAAACATACACATAACCGTATTACAGCAGAATTCTGATTGTTTTATAGCATGCCAAAGTGAATTGTTTTATACCATGCCTGCAGAGTGAATTGTTTTATACCATACCAAAGTGAGCTGTTTTATACCATACCAAAGTGAATTGTTTTATACAATACCAAAGTGAATTGTTTTATACCATGCCAAAGTGAATTGTTCATAGTATACCAAAGTGAATTGTTTTTTAGTATACCAAAGTGAATTGTTTTATACCATGCCAAATTGAATTGTTTCATAGTAAACCAAAGTGAATTGTTTCATAGTAAACCAAAGTGAATTGTTTTATACCATGCCAAAGTGAATTGTTTCATAGTATACCAAAGTGAATTGTTTTATACCATGCCAAAGTGAATTGTTTTATACCATACCAAAGTGAATTGTTATATAGCATGCCAAAGTGAACTAATGTGTTTTAGCATTACAGAGAAACCAACAAACAACACGTATCAGTAAACTTTGTCCGTAACACAAACCCAAGAAGTATGTCGTACAACATTAAGAATTGTTATCTGTACACAAACACAAGTACAAAACACTCATTCTTTAATCATGTACGATAATGTATCGTCCCATTATTCCATCAACATGGCTCTTGAGTATCATTTTGGCAGAATAATCAAAATCAAATACACTATTTGCAACTGTGTAAATACTAAAGTTGAAAAACTTAAAAAGATATCTCAAAATTTAGATCGACACACTTGAGTATTCAGTATTTACTTCACATGTTATATGAACCTCATGTCTGAGATGTCCTCGCTTGTACAGGACCGTCAACATAATGGGTTACCAGTCACCGGGCAGTGGGATATATGAAACATCTCTTGAATACCAACTAGACCTACTATTTTATGTTGTTTCGTCTCCATGTTTTGGTCTGTGGTCAGTGAATATATAATATTAAAATACATATGGTTTGCTACGACGTATGTCCATCAAAAGCTATTTCGGAGTTCATTTGTTGAAAGTATTCATAAATCTTTGATATGTAGCTACAACTTACAAACAAACTGTATTGAGATATAAAAGGTAAGGATTAACAATAGATAAATTAAACAAACATTGATTGATAAACTACAAAATAGTCGTTGATAACTAAATTTCCTATTCTTCTAAAGACTGACCATGAGTCCAAACACACAAAACATTACGATACTTTTACTGAAGTAAAGTGCATGTACATACAAAAAATATGGGAAAGCGAAGAAACAATTTAACACAAAAAAGTGTCCTGTATCTGTACATCTATGACTATCCAGTGTATGATATAGCCATTATGTTTTCACAAACAATCTGGGCCTATTCGCTACTATTGCTTCGTTTTGCGCCCGTTTCGAACAGCACGACGTCAAATATTGTTGTCCAATCAAATTATTCTCACAAGCGAGATAAATTCTCTTCATACGATATAGTTTGACTCGTACACTGGACTTTGCATTCAACACAGATTTCTTATGATCATGGAATGTTTTTGGCCGCTAGTATTTCCGAATAGGACGAGTGGTGAACAAGATGAGAGTATTTATCACAATTAAATGGAGACCTACATGCAATACACTGGATAATCGGGGTTGATATCGGTATCGTCTGTGTGCTGCTGACCAAGATGCAAATAACAAATTACTCACAAAATATAAATTAAATCAAGAAACAACTCTTCCTACATGAAAACTAAAAAATGCACAGATAAGACTTAAACTGCAAGATATAAAAGTACACATTTGTCCACATCGTCGCGTACTAGTCATATTTTGTTTATCCTGCTCCTTTAAAACAACAATAAAGAAATGACCTTTCCTCACAGAAACATATCCATGAACTTCAAATATGAATTTTAAGCAGGTTATTCTGAAGTTTGTCAGTAAGTCCGCTTTTGAAAAGTGGTAGCGGTGTACCGATTCTCTTACTCACGTTAGCAGCACAGTTTTTTGTTTGTTTTCATATCTTTCTCATCGTCAATGCTTCACGGTCTTATGGACACTGGACTCCGCCATCACCAATGAATGCATGAGTCCGCAATGCACAATGCACAAAGTGGTGACGAGTATCAGTGAGCCATTAACGTTTATAATTCATGGACGCCAAATGAAATCCGTGCAGAAGTGAACAATACAATTGGAATAACAAAAATCCTAAGCCCGTGGCACATGTTCGATACGTTGTCAAACGGGAAACGTTACCATTTGTGCGATGTAAGCTGAGCGCTCATTGGCCTGTACACTCCCTGGTTTCCTTCTCGCCGGTACCAGGCCGTGGTTTGATTGGTTGGTTAAAAATAGAGACTGAACTGCAACGCGGTTGTATGGATTCACAGGCGTTGAAGGAGCGTTGTGTACACAAAACCGTTAATCACTGTACGGCAAGAAATCGTTCCAGCATCAAGGTGAAATCCCATATCTGCCTCCCTGAAGAAAGAAACATTCCACTATTCTGTTCTGCTATAATAGATTACACGTCCTGCTTCGATGGGCCCGCTTCTTACTTCCTGATCCGGGCTTTGATGACTTCAATGACCTTTCACTGACGTCAGAATTCGGCGTCATAGCTTTTTCGGATGACGTCACTTCTTCACAATCCGAACAGAAGTCTGAGTCCACGGAGAGACTGGTGAAGTCGTCATCTGGTTCTACGACTCTGCGGTTCTCGTCGCCAACGAGGAAGTACGTGGTCATTTCACCTTTACCCTTTACTTGAATCCGTCCGCGTTTCTTTAACTGGTAGCCGTTGTTTCGTATACATCTGGAAACAATGGTCACCTGATTAATTTATACTTTAAATGAATTGGCTACGAGAATACACATACCAAACTAAAACCATGCGATAAAGGCAGTAGGATATTGAGTGATACTCGTTACGTGAGTTGTTGAACAGTGTTTCAGTTTTATCACGGCGTATCAGCTTGATGTTGGGTGGGTAGGTTGGGGGGGGGGGGGGGGGGATGAGGGAGGATATATGTGTTTGTATTGTCATGTTTTAATCACATACAAAGAGCCTCTCAATGTTTCTGTGCCCCCTCTTCAATACTCTAACATACATGTAGAATCGTGGTCGTAGTTTCGCATCTCGAAGTCCGCTTTGAAGAGAGAGGACATGAACACGTCACTGGTCTTTCCGTTGGGACCATTTATGTTAGACTGGTCATTTCCAGGATTCGGTAATATACAACACTTGACTGAGGAAAAAGTAATTCGAATTCCGTGTCGAACCACTCGAACCCAGTTCGGCCCTATTGTCCACAAATCCAATCTTGTCAGTCATTAACAATGTGAAGGTTAGAATGTCTTCTGTATGGCTTAGACACATCTTAGTTCATCTGCCCAGTTAGAGAGAGTGAGTGAGTATGGTTTAACGCCGCTTTTAGCAATATTCCAGCAATATCACGGCTGGGGACACCTTAAATGGGCTTCATACATTGTAACCATGTCGGGAATCGAACCCGGGTCTTCGGCGTGACGAGCGAACGCTTTAACCACTAGGCTACCCGACCGCCCCCTGCCCAGTTAGAAAATGCACTATTTACAAATATAAAATTTAATTATATCAATCGGCAACATTGGGAGGCGGATATTTCAAATCTCTCCATATATTTAAAACTCAAAATCAATAACTAAATTATATGGCCCTACACCTTCATGTACTCTTTTTAAGGATTTCTCCGCACTATTTACAAATTGACGTTTGGATTGAAACTGCTGAAAAGTGCTGCCGACCGTATATTAAAAAAACGAACTCATAATTGAAAACTAAATCCTCGAGCTCGCTCCACATTTAGCCCTACACTTGCGTGTACTCTTTAGTAGGACTTGCCAACTGAAGTTGGGTGATGGAAGAAATTATTCTTGCCAGAGAGGAAATGTACTCTTTGTGATTTATCCAATATTGGAAATTAATATCATAGCATTTTTGGGTGTCCATATTTTATCTGAAGTGAAGAAATAGCTACCTAAAATGTTATCCAGTTCGCCTATATATGTTAGTTTTTCAATGGTTGAAACACTAACACATTTAGGCGAACTGAATAACATAACATGAAGAGATTATCTCTTTTTTAATGTTCAAAACTAGGAATTATCTAAAAAAATCCTACTAATGATTGCAAATACTGCCATGTTACTCTGACGCTGAACGCAATATCTCAGAGCACCCGTTTCTAGTTGAATCGTTACAGACAGGCTAAAGATTTAGTTGTTCAGAAAACATTTTTTCCGTAAACAAATGCCCAAAATATAGAACACAATCGAAATTCTGATTAAGATATTTTTGTATCTTGTCCCCGCATCTTAAACGTAAACCATGAAGATATTTCCAAAACGGATCGACTTTGGAAATGACGTCACTATGCTACTATTCATTCAATAATACTCCAAGCAGCTGTTTTCACTCCACTCCAGTGTTGTTAGCTAACATTTAAAAAAAGCTGAATTGCTTTTTTTTAGATTAAAAACAAATTGGAAAATAACATACATTAACCAAGGATAGAAACGCCTCCCATGGGGAGATTAAAAATGTCGACTACGTGGTACCTGAATGTGGTGGGACTGACGTGGATCCTGCCCGGGACGCCATGACTCTCCATCCTGGATGCCGTGTTGACGCTGTCTCCAAACAGGCAGTAGCGAGGCATCTTCATCCCTACGACCCCTGACACCACGGGGCCTGTATGGACCCCCACTCGGATCTGGGGGACAAAAAGGGAGTTACTTCCTTAGCTATAGCTTGTTTGTTGATTAACTCATCAATATTAAAGGGATGTGTAGCCCGTAAATAATCAAGTGTGCACTAGACAATCCGACTCATGAAGATCCGGGGTAGAATATGTCTTCAGTAACCCACGCCTACCGTAAAAGGCGACTATGCTTGTCGTAAGAGGCGATTAACGGGTTCGGGTGGTCAGGCTCCCTGACTTGGATGATGCATGTCATCGTATCTCAATTGCGTGGATCGATGCTCATGTTGTCAATCACTTTGATTGTCTGGTCCAGACTCGATTATTTACAGACCGCCATCATATAGCTGGAATATTGCTGAGTGCGGCGGTAAAACAACAAACAAACAAACTAGACAATCCAGTGATATTCTGAGTAACGTTCCCCGCCGTCGGGGTGCGATGACACTGAAGGCTGACCATGATCCATTACGATGACACTGAGTCACCGAGGCTGACCACGATCCATTAAGTCGCCTAGTCTCGTATGACAAGAACAGATCGCTGGGGACCGAGTCTAACCCTGAATTCCTGAATTCCAGCTAAGTTGCCTCTTACGACTTGCAATGGGTGCTGGGACACATCCATTTGATGAGTTCAGCAACGACACAGGCCATTAACCAAGTCACCGACCCTGACAACCCGATTCATTAAGTCGCCTTGTACTACAAGCATAGGTTGCTGGAGACCAATTCAAACCTGGAATTCCCACGTCGGACTTAATGTCACATGGGTGCTGAGATGATAATGATTACTATAATGTGAATGTAAACCTTCAAGCCCCTTCCAGGCGGCCTGGGTTATATACACCAAAGGGAGCTGAGAATTTAATTTCAATGAATACTGACCCGTTGTCAAAGCCATATTGCCAGGCGCTTTGAGCGTAACGCCTTAAGCAGTCTCATCGAGGTTGAATATTAGGCGCGTTACAAAATGACTTATATTGAAACAGGTTTTCCATGAAGGCAAATGGTTCTTTATTTCCCGTATTTGCCTGAAAAAGTATCTTAAAATTATCTCTATCGGCTACAGTATATAGTTGTGTCAGTTGAGCGTATTGCTGATTTAAGCACGTAATGACATTGTATTTTAATAATTTAATAATGTTTTACGTATGTATTTAGTCGTGGTTGTTGGTTCTTCTCAGGGTAATTATAATTTTAAAAATATATAAAAAATAAAGAAATTCGCAAAATGAGACACGAGATATCGTTCCTACCTGTAGAGGTTTACCAGTTGCAGGGGAGTTGACTGTGGCGGCTTCCTGCACCATGTCCATGGCGAAGTCGGCGACGGACTTGGCATGGTTGGTGGACGGCTCCGGAACTCCGCTCACCACCATATAGGCATCGCCAATGGTTTCTACCTAAACACAGCAACACAATGGATAATAGGATAGTAGAGTTTGACTTTGGTGTTCTACGCCCATTCCAGTTCCCAAACCATAATGGTGGTGGTGGATGGTGGGGGGGGGGGGGGGGGGGGGGGGCTACAGTATCAAAGGCGCTGCAACTCGTTGTGTGGAGAGTTGCGTCCCTTTGGCGCGCCAGATACCAATGATCGTGGGTTCGTCTCCCAGATTCGCACTGATTATGTCTCTGGGTATGTCAACATCATACACGCGCTTTGGCGAAACTTGCTATTAACCTTTGTTCTAGCAGGCCAAAAATCAAAGACCAATCTTGGATTCGAACCGCATACCATTGTAAAATATCAATCTTTGACGATTAATGTTAAGAAATCGAAGTGTGTCCTGAAATCTCTTTGGTTGAGAAACGTAATTAAAGGGGATTAAAACCCAGCGCATCTCCTGGATTATTCCCACAGCACGAATACTTTTAAATTTCTTCATGGGTCCTTTATTTCCTCAATCCTCAATTAGATAAAAGGTGCCATTTGGACTGGCGTACTACCAACACATCTGCACCACATTAATTCGGAATGCAGCCTGACATGATCTGATTGCGTTGTCCTGTCATTCCATGGTCCCCTAACACAAGCATAATTTCAACCAAATCAAATTTACTCCCCATTAAAAGCGAGCTCCAGTCCTTTTGAATGCATTTGTTGTTATATTAGATTACGGATTCCCATTTTGAGAATTGGACACATTTGATTGATCATCGTAATAGCAGAATGTTCATCTTTATTGAGAGATGAAATTCTAGAAAATCATTTTTCAAATATAATCACCATTTAAGTGTCATCTTATGTCAGTGTGGGAGTGTGACTTGTTAAATCTAGGTTTGAATGTCATTCTGCCAGGCCATATCGAAATGAAAAAGAACTTATGTTTTTTCGATTTCATCTATGAAGTCGCATCAGGTGACGAGTTCATGGTATTCCAATAAAAGTTAAACGACGTTTTAAGAATATATCTTATTCCTGCCGTACCAAAACAACAAGAATGGGCTTCAAACATTGCTCCCATATGGAGAATCAAACCCGAGTCTACGGCGTGAAGAGAACACGCTTCAACAACATTGCTACCATCCACCTTAATTTGAGTGGGTGAGTGGGTATTGACGCCTGTTTGAAAACAGTATTTCAAATATATTTCAACGAGTCAACTTAGTGTTGGAGGAAAGCCCGAAATTCGGCGAATCAGGACGAGTCCCTTCATAACCATCTGGGAGGCAGAATCACAGATTCGCCCACTAAATGTTCGGAGATGTGTCAGCACCATACCCTACTAGTGGGTTGCCCCTAACACCTCAGAACGAGTCAGCACCCGTAATCCTGGGTTAAGTTTAAGACCTACATCACTCACTCCGGGCTTCCGCCCACACCAAGCTGACACGCCGTGAAATAACTGAACCAACTCACTCTCTAGAAACAATAAAAAGCAACGGCTTGTCTTACCTTGTAGACATCATGGTCATTGGTGCTCTTGTCGAAGCGGTGGTAGAGGTTATTCAGCATGTTGACGATGTCCAAGGGCGAGCAGGCTGAAGCGATGTTGGTGAAGGTCACGATGTCGCTGAACAGAATTGTCACTTGGTCGAACTTTTCTAAAAGAAAAAATAACATTTGTTTCAATCGACATAACATGATGTTACTGTTTCTAAAAGTCAAACAAGTTCACTTCGGGCTTTCTACAATCTCATCGAGATCACCTCTATGACTCGGATACGGCATCCCTCTGCGGCACGATATGAAAACACTTCCACAAAAGGTCGCTTCTGGTGAACCCGGAACCACCCTTTACTGCCCAATCTAAATCAAGCATGCGATAGTTCTTAACCCTGTCAGATTTCAGATTTCTGAAACGAATCGGCTTCATTGTTCATGCTCGATTCGGAAATTTCCATCGAGTAAACCCACACAGAACGCAAAATAAACCATCGATAGCATATCCTTTTGGATGTGGATACCATGCTGCCCAGTACCGATATGATACATTATACAAAATAATAGAGCGGTTTTGTGCGTTTGCAATTCCCTTCTCTCACTCGTTTCGTGAATTTAGAAGCCTTGACGCAGATTGGCCTATCAGAAACTTCCTCTGACTTTGATGCATAGAGGTGTCGTGTAAAAGATCTTATTTTTATAAGATTGGGTTTTCCGCCGCAATTGCTTTGCTAACGATATAAATGAAATATTGGTTTAAACATCGTTTTGCCCAGCAGCGCATATGAAAACGAACGCCCACACAAGCATTCACGTAAACATGAAAACTTATTTACAAGCAGACGCACACACAAACATACGTATTTACAAACATACGCATATTCTGACATATGTTATGAAGATATTTCAATAAACAAACACAGGATTAAATCATCACACGTACCCTGTTGGAAACCTTGGTCAGAATTGGTCCCAAGTAATCTATGCTTGGTTTGGTTGTTTTTTGTTTGTTTTGTTATGTATTTTGGGTCTTTTTGGTGTGTGTGTGTGGGGGGGGGGGGGGGGTCGCTTTTATTTAACGCCACACTACGCAATATCCCAGCCATATGACGGCAATCAGTAGATAATCGAGTCTGGACCAAACAGTACAGTGATTGTCATCATAAATATCGATCTACGCATTGGATACGATTACATACATCAACCAAGTCAGCGGGCCTGACCACCCGATCACCGTCAGTCGCCTCTAACGACAAGCATAGTCGCCTTTTACGGGCATGGGTTGCCGAGTCCCTATTCTCTTCTCGCTTTACGGGTCTTACGTAAGATTCGACAAAATGGATTCAGTGATCAGGCCAAGTGACTTGGTTAGTTTGGTACGTTGCACATAATATCGACAACTGGTGTGTCTTTTCCAGGCTTGATTATTCATAGGCCGGTGTGAGATAGCATGAATATTTCTGACTGCGGCTTCACATAACAAACGACCAAGCGTTTATAGAGATATACGCACATACAAGCTGTACATCCACTTTAACACACATGCATGTATGCACGCGTCCATGTTGCTGTAGAACCACTACATGATCTCTAGAAATTGTTTGTTTGTTGTTTTACGCCGCTCCAATATTCCAACTATATGACGGTGGTAAATAATCGAATCTGGACCAGACAACCCAGGATTGACATCATGAGCATCGATCCACTCAATTGGAATACGATGACATGCATCAACCAAGTCAGCAGGTCTAACCACCCGATCCCTTTAGGCGCTTCTTACAAACATGGGTTGCTGAAGAACAAAATTAACCCTGATATTCACAAGATCTCATTTTCCTCATCAATCAATTGCTCTCACATAATCACATGTCATCTCATCCTGAAATACTGTCATCTATATATCGCCATCGTTCGGGCGTCGACTATCTCAGACATTCTAAAGTCTATAAAATTGGTTGGCAAACAACGCAAAAACTCAAATATACCACAAACGACTAAGGCGAAATGCCAGCATCAAAGACCCAGTCTCGACCTCATCGTCTAAAACGTTTGTGTTCGTAGTTGTTGGGTGTTTTGTTGGATTTGCTGGGGATATTATGGCATCAAAGACGTATTATGAAGCTGACTTCTGAAGAAAAACATGGACTTAATTTCCTGAAAACCCCGTCGGCCATCACACTGATTACGTCGTACCGGGTGATGTACGTGACACGAGTATTGGGTACAGGCAGAAGTCTTTCATCTTTCGGCGGAGAATATTCTTCAAAATCGAAACGATTTAATATAGCTTGTATCTTAAAGTCAAAGGTAAAGTTCACCTTATATGTCTGTGTTTGCACTGAGTATGATTTAGAATGACACACTTCCTCTGTAAATTACGACTGCCTGCGTGGTCTAGTGGTAGAGCGTCCGCCCGGAGAGCGGAAGGTCCGGGCTTCGAACCCCGGCCGCGTCATACCAAAACTCGTTAAAAATGGTACTTGTTGTTACCCTGTCTGACACTCGGCATTAAGGAGCTAAAACAACGACTGATCGGCTCGGAGTCCTTATACTCTGTCTGAGTCGGGTATTCATGTTCAACTGCGGCATGGTATCTCAGTGAGCTAGCACTATAAATCGGCATCAGTCCGGACTAGTACAAGCAGCCATACAAACACACACACGTACATGCACGTCGCTATATAAGTGCAATAATCTTGGACGCGACGTTAAACCCAATCTCACCTCACCCCACCTCTGTAAATTAACCACATACATGTATGTACGTACATATACTCCTCAAATAAAGAAACGCCTATGAGATAAAAACAAACATAAACATGTTTTTTACAAAATAATGTCATTGTTGGAACCATCAAAACGACAACGACCAAATGCGTAAACCAAACGTAACAATACACAAAGGTGACACCATATGAGAATCACGGGTCGTTCCATTTTAAGCACGTGGAGCTTAGTGAATAGTTCTCGGTTGCCAAAAGGGTCGCAACTTTTACAACTGCGAACTCAAACTGCGAACTGCAAAAAGTGTAATCGCAGTCGGCTATAGCCAATGTGTGCCAGAGTACCTTCTCCAGTCTTGGAAATCTGTACCAGCAGCAAAGTGACCAATCCGTGTCAGACCAACCCCGTGTTACTGGGCAATTGCGGCAAAAGCCATCCCCAGTAACATCAGCGAGTCCAGGATGGCAAAGGATATCTGACCAGAGAGAGCACACTTCCTTCGTGAGCCAGGTCCCAGAGCCAGACTGACTGTCAGAGGTGTCGTGTGACGCATCAATGTCGTCAACTGCAATGGCAAGCACGTTGAAAATACCCTCAAAACCGATGGAGAATTTGGTTCTTTGACGAGTGAGGATTTATACTGCATCTGGCTGAGATCGCCATAAACGTTCAGCAGCCAACAGCATACAGGAGGACATATTTGGATTTGGTAGTTTTAGCATGTGGCTGTTCCAAATCGCTAGACATGAACCCGACACAACATCGGAAGAGTTGGATCGCCACTTGTAACAGCGTCATCCTGACCCACATATACCCCAACAGTACCACAAGTACCATAGCCCGAGTAGGCTAACACCAATGTTATTAAAACTCTCCTCATTTTAAAAAAAAACATATTTGAAAAAATAGAGAATCTCACCCGAGTGTCTTTTGAAATCAAATATATCAACGCGAGTTGATAAAAGTGGCAAAACTCCGAGGCTTGCCGTGGAGTTTTTTCCACTTTTAACAACGAATGTTGATATGTTTGATATCAAAAGACACGAGGGTGAGATTTTATTTGTCATCCTTCTTGTCATCATTCTTCCAACTTTTTCAGTTTGTAGACAGTAATAAGCAGTGTCCAAGTTTTAAAGAGTACTGCTAACAGCTTCAGTGGCAGAGCCATTACTGATGTCATTTGATTGTGACGTCACTGTAACCAATGACGTCACAATGGTCTGCAAAGCATTGTGATGCAATTTCATTGCATCGATATCAATTTCTTTATTCAACGTACTGAGGAGGCCACAGGCCTATAGTACAATCATGATTACAGGAGCAATTGGTACAATCATATAATTTCCAAACTTGATTTTCTTTGTATAAAAGCATGATATATGTGCATAGAAAGATTTCTTATGGTTTCAATGTTGCTAGTGGTCAGTAATAGTTTAAACTTAAATGTACAATGGTTTACATAAAAATATTTTGGTAAATATACTTTTCTTAATTCATCATAATGCGGACATACTAGTAAAAAGTGATACTCGTCCTCAATTAATCCTAGGTCACATAGTGGACAGAGTCTATTTTCTCTCGGAATATTTTGATATCTACCTTTTTTCAATTAAAAGATCGCGTGATGAACATCGGAATCTTGCAAGTGCTACCCTAAATTTTCTAAGACTAACACTGAAAAGGTATTGCTCTGCAATGATATATGACTTGAAACTGCTATATAACAGGGACTTTGGTGAACGCGTTAGAGTTGCATTCCATGACTGAAAATATAAATCTTTTAATCTTTGTGTTATAGCATTTATGAACAACTTCGGATAAGCAATATGTTCTAATTTAAAAATGTAACCAAAACCATAATTATTCAGCAGGTTCCTTAAGTCGGTTACCCAATTTGTTTTGCCATTGCTATCATACAAACACATCATATTGTAACATTTACAGTGTAGATATCGCTCGATCTCACCCAAGCGATATCTCCTGTTCGAGCCAGTTTTGGACGATAAGTACCTTTAGCGTGACCTAAGATGTCATATGTGGTGTTTATCCTCAAATCTCAAGTTAACGTGGTCAATAGATTATTGTTTTATTATGAATGACGTTGACTTTCATATTGCTTATTATATGCCAGAAGGTTACCGTTTCATTATTCAGGTATGGTTAAGTTGCTGTATGAAAACTGGTACATTCGTCATGTGGAAGTCAAAATTGAAATACCAGTCATGGCGACCATTTTATTACAAAAAACATTTCACTGTGGCATTACTTCCTTACAGCGGGTATTTTGAATTTTAAGCGAAAAGGTATATTTTTAACTAACTTTGAATGAGCACCGGCAGATCAGTTTAACATGTAGAATTTCAATAATGCAGTCGATGTTAGATTTGTCAAGGGAAGACATTCTTAGCCTGTTTATCGTCACAGCCGGTTGGTGTCAACAAACTTTCTCAATATCAAGACCAGAGCTTTGGAAAAAAATACTTGAAACGAACACGACTTTGGTCAAAGCCGTCTATGACATCGTATACATTTGCAATAAAAGACATCAAATGCAAAAGCGTTCGGTCATAACCGTTTGTGAAATGTTATACATTTGAAATAAATTACACGAAATGCATGATTTCGGTCATAACCACGTCCAAACAGAAACCAGGAGAAATGATGCCATGCCACGTTCGATTATATCCAATGCCGTCAACAAACGCATGGCCGATGGCGCCTGTAATTGAGATGGACAACTTCCGTGCGTTGAAAGACGCTGCGTCGTAATGTAATAATGCCTTATATTTGAGGTTGCACGATCGTCAATGGCCGAATTAGCCTATTTCATACTTAAATGATTGAAAGTGTTTCTGATTTCAAAATGGCAAGTTTAGTCTTTCAGAGTCTTTCAGAGGACGTCTTTGAACCAAGCCTGAAACCGTCAACTACGACTGAAAATGTTCTCCTTGAAAGAATGACAGCTTATTGCGTCCCTCTGACGGAGATAACTTAGTGTCATTAGCCTGTTTCAAACACCTTCCACACTTTTGGCACATGCGCGAGTGTGATCGATCCTTCCGCTATAGTACCTAAGTCTGGCTGGATGTGGCGCCTTCTGACCTCAAACATTAAACGTAGCCTACTTACCTCATTATTTTAAATTCTATGGATTTTACCCTTTTCAATTCAAGTGAAAGTAATTTAATACATGAGCCTCCAAGCGCTGATAATTACCAGAAGCGAGGACCAAATGAGATTAACGTGATGTAGACCTGCC
Source organism: Haliotis rufescens (assembly GCF_023055435.1). Lineage (NCBI taxonomy): Eukaryota > Metazoa > Mollusca > Gastropoda > Lepetellida > Haliotidae > Haliotis > Haliotis rufescens. The sequence goes on from NW_025963924.1 coordinate 8,492,650, forward strand.
GATGAATGCAGGCCAAACTAGTTGGTCTCAACAAGGTTCTTATCTATAATTCCCTTCAGCGATTCAATGTGGAAGTCATGCGCTATGCATGTTTCCGTTCTAACATCATGCTGCAATCTATCCAAGCCATGGGAAGCATTATTGGACTTGTTTCGACAGATAGGACCACATATATCGAGCATCATAGCCGTGGTTGATAAAGTCCATTTACAATGCGCCTAATTCCATTCACCAAATGACCGCCTCCGTGGTCTAGTGGTAGAGCGTCCGCCCGGAGAGCGGAAGGTCCAGGGTTCGATCCCGGGCCGCGTCATACAACAAGACGTTAAAAGATTGTACTTGTTGTTACCCTGTCTGACGCTCGGCATTAAGGGGCTAAAACAAGGACTGGTCGGCTCGGAGTCAGTATACTGTGTCTGAGTGGGGTATTAATGTTAAACTGCGGCATGGTATCTCAGTGAGCTAGCACTATAAATCGGCATCAGTCCGGACTAGTACAAGCAGCCACACACACACACACATACACGTGCATGCACGTCGCTATATAAGTGCAATAATCTTGGACGCGACGTTAAACCCAATGTCACCTCACCTCACCATTCACCAAATGGCTGCTAATGGCTCTTCATTCCATGGGACAATGTGGAATATTGGGGGATGATTTTTACCAATTAAGTATTTACATTAAACGTTACCTGTAGCAACCTGGGACATTTGGGTTGCTTGTGTTTAAATTATTGTGTTCCTTGTCGTGGTATTGCTTGAATGTTGCTAAAAGCGGGGTAAAAAGCGCCTCACACACTGAGCATGAAATCAGCATTAGCTGGAAGCGCCCGTTAAATCTCCATCAGGAAGTCCCTTTGTACTTATGTTGTCTCACCTGCCTCCACCTGTCTGCCGTTCTTCAGCTGATGCGCAACCTTCTGTGGCAGCATCTGATACAACAGCACATCCGTCTTCTGTTTCTCTATCTCCAACGCCTGGGACGTCCGCTTCAACGCCGCTGTTGTTTCGTCCAACTTTTTGCTGTATCGAAGCAATACATAGAGATTTTTTAGCCGAGTTTTTTTCCGTACCATTAAAGCCAAACATTTGGAATAAAATAATGTATCATGCCAGAATTTGGCTTTCATGTTAAATACGATCAAATAGAGATAATTTGGCGAGTGTGTTCGTATGGTTTATATCATATATAAGAATACAAATTGTATTATGTAAACCTGTGGCGAGCATAATACATGTTATTTATTCCACATACAAATGTATATTACATTAACGATACGGAAAGAAGAGGATAATACCGTCTTTATCATATGACATTCTGAAAGTAATTGAATTTGAAGACATGGTGCATTTATTATTTAGCCACCTGAAGCCATGTTTGTGTACATGAGTACTGTGACCCAGGGAAATATATATCTTCAGTTTTAATGATCAATAGTTTCTCTATTCCATGTGTGGAGCTCTTTAAAAGTATTTTGTGGTTGGTGTCCTCATCTGATATTTTTCGGATCGTGATACAAAATTTATCGGACATATGATTGGTTTATCACAACGATGACACCATCCATTATATGATTCAAATACTTAGTACTCTTATTTTGTTGTCATGTTTAGTTGTCTTTGTTATTTCATCGTCTCGTTCCTCCATCATCCGTGTGTACATACGATCCTGAAGTCGCTATTTCTAACCAACGACTGAAGACACTGCCTGTTTCAAGCAAGGGGAAATAAAGGCGACAAAACCTTTCCTGATTTATAATAAATCTCTCAGAAACTCAGAGTTAATTGTACGACTCCGACCACAGCATGAACAGTGTTTATGAATCACTATCAAGTGAAGATACCAGGTGTTGGCAAAATTGTGAACGTATCCTGACCCATCAGTGGCACCGCCACAAACACATGCACAGGCAAGTTAAGTATCCACTTGAAACAACACATGAACATGTGTACAAGTCAGAATAGGAAATCACTTTTGTTACTGATGCAAATTGGAAATGTCCTCCGCATGTCCACCACAACACGTTTTGAAGCTTTACTGAGACTTTGAATGTTGTAACCTTGATCAAAGAAGTTTGATGCAAGAGTCGAATGACACGCACTGCATCTTGATAAAAAGAATATGCTCGATTATACCTCAAAAGGTGTGAAATGTAGATACCGAGGGCTGGAGCTGCAGGAATATTATTCGACACGGAGGGAAAGTTGACTATTGGAAATTTGAAGTCATCCCTCTTGTCATACACTCTTGTTGAGAGTGTTCTGTCACTCTAAACCTTTAAGAGTAGATCCAGATGCATAAAGTTAGATGGTGCTCGGATTATATCACCAATATTTTTCATGCTACATGTGCCAAATCTCTGCGGCCCCAACTCGACACATTGCTTCAGCATCAGGTTCTCACGAAATTCATGCACAGAGTTCATTTGTCCTCCGTGAGTTGTACACGGCCTGATTAAACGGATATAAACAGTATATCGGCCCAGTGCATCCACGTGTAAAGGGGGAACGTCGTGTATACAAGCTCATATTGACGATACTGTTTTTGTTGTCATGGGTGTGTGACTTCTTCTTCTTCTCATCATCATCATCATCATCATCATCATCATCATCATTTGATCTCCCGTCGGGATTCCGGGTGAGAATGAAGGTCCCGAGCAACCGATGTTGCCGTAAGAGGCGACTGAATGGATCGGGTGCTCAGGCTCGGTGACTGTGATTGCTCGTCATGGTATCCCAATTGCGAGGATGGATATGCCTGGTGCCAATCACTGGATTGTCTGATCGGACTCGATTATTATCTAACAAACAAAATTTTTTTTATCATTTACTCACGCTATATCTATCTCAGCTATCCTCTGTTGATTAAGCAGCACAAGCTCGCGCGTGACGTCATACAGGGGGATATCTGCTAGGTAGACGTTCATTTCCATAAGTTCGTTGAGGCTTGTGAGGCGAGGGGATCCAATAAAGATCATATGATGAGACGCTTCCAACCAAATCATCTGTCCTGCAATAAATACAACCATGTACAAGATGCACAGACCCAAATGCAATGATGGGTCTGGGTGACATCTCAACGATAAGAGATTGCTATTGATTTGCTTTTGGGGATATTTATTAAAATCAAATATGGTCCATCTGACGGATCCCGACGACATTCAAGATTCCACGAAATCAATACTTGAAATAACCCACTGCAACAGTGATGCGACCGTGTGTGACCTCGGTTATTGTGTGTCATTGTACCCGACGGTGTGGATTAATGTTGGTTGGTGTGTTGTTTAACGCCGCACTCAGCAATATTCCAGCTATATGACGGCGGTCTGTAAATAATCGAGTCTGGACCAGACAATCCTGTGATTGATATCATGAGCATCGATCCACCTAATTGGGATCGATGACAAGCATCAACCAAGTCAGCGAGCCTGACCACTCGATCCCGTAAGTCGCCTTTTACGGCAAGCATGGGTTGCTGAAGACCTATTCTACCCCGGAATCTTCACGGGTCTGTGGATTAATGCTGAGGACTATTGATGTAACATTGCTGACTATTTGAAGTTATATTCACTCTCTTCTTCAAGTGAAGGACTCGCTGCGGGATATCTGTTGTACCAACACAGTGTTTGTTACGAAGTTAAAAAGATGGTTTCAAATCAAATTAAACTGCTAATCTAATATACGTTGTCACACAATTGGTTTTTGGTTGGTTGTTTTTTTAACGCCGCACTCAGCAATATTCCAGCTACCTGACGGCGTAATCGAGTCTGGACCAGACAATCCAGTGATTGACAACATGCGCATCGATCTACGCAAATGGGATCGATGACATGCATCAACCAAGTCTACGAACCTGACAACCCGCTCCCGTTAGTCGCCTCTTACGACAAGCATAGTCGCCTTTTACGGCAAGCATGGGTTGCTGAAGACCTATTCTTCTCCGGATCTTCACGGACCGGGAGATAAGTATTATAACACATTACCAATGGTTATAAAATATATTTTACGTCATTGACAAACTCCACGTTGCGCTTTCTGCTTTCATTCGTTACCTAAGGCCAATTTATGTTCAGGTCAACATGTGTTCGCCTACCTTTCAGGACCAAAGCCTTGTTGTCACCCTCCTTCTCTGACTCCTCCGGGGACACAGTCAGGAGAAACACTGCGTTGATGAATTTCTGAATGTTCACGATGGACAGATTCATTTTAGGGTGGATTATCCGGAACAAGGACGTAACCGCCATGCCTTCTCGGATAGGAACAGGGCACAATTTGTGAATCATCACTCCACACTGTCGTATTTTCAATAAATCGTCGAATATGATATGATACGGGAACGCAGAACAGAATTGACCAGCATTCAAATGAAAAGCTGAAATGTTTGTAGGCACAGCAACCTCCATGTTTTCGAGGGACAAACGTTCCTCTTGACCTTCGGGACTCCCGCGTTCATTTTCCAGCCCTTTGTGCAAAATGACCTTGAAGACTGTGTGCTCCTGGGTCTTACCGCCATCGATTACCTCCCTTGATTGCTCTTGTACCGTGATATCCACCTTCTGCTTGAAGATGTCTCGGCCAACGGCTCGTACGGACCCTGGGAAATAGCAAACAAAATTATGTCACTACAGTTTCCAAAGTGGGTTACAATTTGTCCCCACTAACCTATAGCTGGTCGTAAGAGGAGGCTTAGTGGATCGGGTGGCAGACTGGATGACTCTAGCTGATCGCGTGTACTCGAACCCTGACGGTGTGGGTGGATGCTCATAATATCAATCACTGGTTTGTCCGGTCAAGACATGATATTTTACAAACAATCATGGGGATTCCGGGTAAGAATTTGTCCGGACTCAGTCATTTACAGTCCGCCATATATCTGAACAGTGCAGTCTTAAAGAACAGACATGTACATTACTGTTGCAAGAAGTGTCTTCTTCAAAGTTTTACTGCTGTTGAAATTGTGCTCACATGTGAGTTTAGTTTCACGCCGCTTTAAAGAGTATTATAGTTATATTACTGTGTATAACCTCAATTTGGGAGGAGCGAGTGAACATGGTTTTACGCCGATTTTAGCAATTTTCCAGCAATATCACGGTGGGGGACACAAAAAATAGGCTTCACAGATGGTACCCATGTGGGGAATCAAACCCGGGACTTCGGCAGGACAAGCAAGCGCTTTAACCACTAGGCTACCTCAATGCCCCAATGTGGAAAACGCACAGGTCTAAGACGTTTACCGTGGTGAAACCCATGACCAAGGAATCCAAGGCAACCTGGTATTATAACTAAATACACAGAGTGATGGCTTCGTAACGAAGAATTTGGAATTCAAATAGAATCATTCAAATAGAATCACACGGATATATATTTTACAACAAAGTATTTCGAGCTGCTAAACGCTGGACTACCAAAAATAGTGGTTAATAGTGTCAGAGGAGCGGTGGGGTAGCCTAGTTGTTCAAGCGTTAGCACGTCACGCCGAAGACCCGGGTTCGATTCCCGACATGGGTATAATGTGTGAATCCTATTCCTGGTGTCCCTGCTGTGATATTGCTGGAATATTGCTAAAAGCGGCGTTATACACTCACACAAATAGTGACACCAGTCCTGCGACAGTGATAAATAATAACAATATCATAATGTCAAAGCGTGTTATAAAGTACTGGTTAAAATTAACCAGAATGCACGAAGGTGTATCCCCTAACGTAGGTAGCATGTTTATGTATTCCGCCAACATTGGTCAAAGTACTTGGGTAGCATCTTTTCGAAAAAAAATTATTTTCGCATAGTTTGGGATTTGTATGATGAAATCAGTCAGTTGGGGACAATATAACCTATATTAGGGTATTTATAACGTCGCCTCTCGATGAATTCCGTCAAGAATAGATATCAACACTCAACAATAACACCCAATATGTGATGTATAAAGAATATAGAACTGTTAAAAAGATATTTGAGTATTTATAATGGCAAACATGTCAGCAGTGGGGTTTGGTAAATTAAGATGTAATGTTTTACTTTTACGACGGAACTAGGGTAAATGGCATTCTATTGAATCATGTTAACGTATGTGGCCTGTTTGCAAAATCTGTTAAAAATGCATGAACATCATGTCGTATTGATCTGTAAACATTATATTGAGTTATGTAATGTGTATTCGCAAATATGGTAATTATAATTAATAACCTGGAGAATTTATGAAAACGTTTGCACTATTATTATATGGAGGGCCTTGTGGTGAAAGCGTTCGCTCGTCACGCCGAAGACCCGTGTTCGATTCCCGACATAGGTACAATGTGTGAAGCCCATTTCTGGTGATATTGATGGAATATTGCTAAAGGCGGCGTAAAACCATACTCACTCACTCACTCTCATGTATTGGCCAAAGTTCTTCACACAAAAATGAAACTGAAATTTGACTTTACTATAATACTGGGTATATGTATAGTGCCAAATTGTAGAATGCCCTCAGCCCTATGTTTTTACCCTGTTCATTGGATCAGTATGCACTTGGATTTCATTCTCATTTCCCCGGGGAGTACACAACCAAAGCTGCCTTATTGTGCTCGAAGATAACAGTCACATTACCATCTATTAATCATTCACTATGGGTGAACAGAGGCATAAATCGAACAAAGGCACGTGCTTTAGTTGGCCCCACATGTAACATGTGTTTCAGTGCTGGGCAGGACAGACCCCCAGAAACTCTCAGGAGTCAAGCTTGATGAACATTATCCCCCATCCGCCTCAATCTCATTAAAATCTGATGTTAATTCTCACTGCCGATAAAGAAAGATCTGTGGACATCCCATTACAGATCACGCCAGAACGACTTTTCGCGAACTTTGACCGACCTTTGAAATGGTTAACTTACATACGACATTAGCCAATCAGAAAGCAGCTTTCTCGTGCTATCCGGAACAAGTTTTAAACTGGCGACCTCCATTCCAGAACACGCTTTGAAAAATAGTTTAACAAAGTCCCGAGTGAGAGCCAGATACTCGTGTCTCTGTTGCATCAAAATGAACCGAATTGACAAAATATATACCCTACACCGATAAGATGGTAGGACATCCTTGTGTTTAAAGCTTTAAAGACAATGCTTATGTTCGATTTCCCACAAAGTACAACGTGTGACGTTTGTTGTCCCTGGCCGTAAATGAACATGGCTTAAGGAGAAGTTAAACTGTACTCCCTCACTCAACCACTCTCTTCCTTACTCGCTCAACCACTTACTCACTCGCTCGCTCAACCACTCACTCCCCCACACTCTCAACCACCAAGGGGCACGGGTGGCCCAGTCGTCGCGATTCGCCGTGCAGAGTTGCGTCCCAGAAACCTATGATTGTGGGTTCGAATCCCGGTTCGCCCCGATTATGTTTCCAGGTTTGTCAGCACCATACCCGTGCTCGTGGGTTTCACCGAAGTGGTAAACGTCTGAGACCTGCATCACTTCGAGCTTTCCTCCCACATTAAGCTGACATGCCGTGATATAACTGGAATACTGTTAAAAGCGGCGTTAAACCCAACTCACGCACTCACTTACTCACTCACTCAACCACCAAACGCGCACGCACTCACGCACGCACTCACTACCTCACTTACGATAAGGAAAGTCGCGGAATTGATTAGGGTTTTTTTTCAAGTAATTAACACATACCTGTCTTGGTTAAATGTCAATGGCCACAATTTACGTTAACAAGACTCATGGACAGCATTATTTCTTCATCTGTAACAGGGACTTTGGACATAATTATCTGACTCCGTGTGTTTTTGAAAGCTTGCTTCAAACCTTTGCCTTAGAATACACTCCAACGTGTCAATGTGAGTTATCCAAGCCATACGCTGTTTAGATTCAAACGTCAAGTCAAAGGCAGATTTATAAACAAAGCCCACATCCCTGCGACATGTAGCAGCGTCAATAAACACAGTCGTGACAGACTCGTTAAATACCAGGAATAACGGCATTGGTGCCATGACAGACGCGGAGAATTGCCGGATGTTAGTCTGCGCCCATTACGTCACTGGACACTGTTTTGTCAACAAGAGGCCATGCATGTGCGTTATTTAATGTTACGTTAGGTTTCCAAGCTATGGTGCCTCGGTATTGTTTAACCCGCTCCCCGAAGCTCTGACGTGAGATTTTGACGGGAATAACACTACATTGTAAAACGAATTGAACTGTGTGCAGCTAGCTGATTTGGTCAAGAACGTTGTTCAGTGGGGTTTCTCATATCTGGCCATTGAATGCTATTTTGTAACATGTCCCACATTTTCAAAATCACGTGGTATGATGATTTTTCTCTGTATTCGGACGGTTAAGTTGTCAGGGAAGCATATGACGTCACCATTGTATCATGATGTCATAGCGTGTAGAATGTATTTGATACAGTTCTTTTAATAAACCGCTCTCCTAAAGGTTATTTGGGGGAAAGCACTTTTACTTCATGTACATGTAGTTCGCTATTTATTTTTATTTGATACCGAGTACCAATGAATGCTATGCTTCGTGTCGCTCAATCGCAATCACCCCTCTACCAGTTTAGGTGGACGCAAGCAAAGTCAAACGGAGAAATAACAAATATATTTAGAATGTCGAAAAACATGTGATTTCAGGTGTAATTGAGTTTTCGATAAGCTGACATTTTGACATTTGAAACCTACGACACATACCGCCGATTCCAACTGAATTTTCTGGGCATCAAATATTCAATAACAACCGCAAATCTGAAAGTCGAGGTTAGTCTTTAGCTGGTCGGACTTTATGGGACATTCTTGCTACATTAAATATGATTTTGACATTGCAGCACGAACACAAGGGTTCCTACAGCTAATGCAGTGGAACGTGTTACGCGTCAATCCATTATCACAATGAGCGTTACTAAACATAATGGATGAGTACTTTTAACTCGGGAAATGGTAATTCGAGAACCTGTGTTACTGTGGGAAATATAGCTCCATGTAATGTATAATGTAAATTCCCCGATAACACATTGAACTGTTAATTAGTGCAAAGACTTCGTGACTGGGATCAATACATTTTGCTGAAACACAATAGGAACTTTCGATTTTACGCGGCCATTCAGAAACCCTCGTATACGTGAAGCTGGCGTATTCATTACGCGTCCTACATAGCAGAGGCGGCAAAGATCTTCACTAATGCAAAATACGATACGTTATTTAGTTAATGAAACAGATAACTCCACGGCCGCTCCTTCTACAAAACACATCCATTTAATACATCACCCCCTTGTTCCATACACATCATTGCTTCACGACACAATTTGTACCGATTTTATCTATCTTTGCACTGGCTTCCCTCTAAACAAGGAACATTCACCCCGCCGCGGAAAACCATAGGTACAACAAACACCCAAGCAGCTGGCGGCACGCTTGACAGGTTGTGCAAGGCGCCGCAATTAGCTCTGCAGAGTTGCGTCCCTTTCCTGCTAGAAACATGTGATAAAGGACTCGAATCCCAGTTTCGCCCAGATTATGTTTCTAGGTCGCCACATCATATCCTTGTTTGTGGGTTTCACAAAAGTGATAAGCTACGTCCAAGTGGTGAACTTTCCTACCACAGAAGCTGACTCGATGTGATAATACAACCATAAAACTATGGTGCTAGCGGCGCTTAACCAAACTCACTCACTCACTCACTCATATGTTACTCATGTCCTACATGTGTTTCCTCATTCCACCATTCTAGCCTACTTTTGAGACCCGTGAAGATCCGGGGTAGAATAGGTCTTCAGCAACCATGCTTGCCGTAAAAGGCGACTACAATTGTCGTAAATATAAGATGCGACCAACGGGATCGGGTGGTCAGGCTCGCTGGCTTGGTTGAAGCATGTCATCGATCCCTATTGCGTGGATCGATGCTCATGATGTCAATCACTGGATTGTCTGGTCAAGACTCGATTATTTACAGACCGCCGTCATATAGCTGGAATATTGCTGTGTGCGGCGTTAAACAACAAACCAACCAACCAACCAACTTCTGATGTTCCTCCCTTTAAGGGTGTCCGCTGGTCTATACATTAAGTGACTGAGTGGGTGAGTATGGTTTTACACCGCTTTTAGCAATATTCCAGCAATATCACGGCGGGGGCCACCAGAAATGGGCTTCACACATTGTACCCATGTCGGGAATAGAGCCCGGGTCTTCTTCGTGACGAGTGAACGCTTTAACCACCAGGCTACCCGACCGCCCCTATTCATTAATAGTATCAATATCATATAATTATAGTGAGTGAGTGAGTTTGATTTTACGCCGCTTTTAGCAATATTCCAGCAATATCACGGCGGGGGACACCAGAAATGGGCTTCACACATTGTACCCATGTCGGGAATCGAACCCGGGTTCATCTAATTATAAGAGAGGTGTATTCCTTAAAAATGTATATAGCGTATAATAACTATCCAATTGAAAAAAGAGGAAGTTCGTGTGCTTTTTGATGAGCTGGACGCACGTATTAACTACCGCGCCGAAAAAAAGTTTTACAACAGATGCCGGTACAGAGAAATCACTCACCGTCTTAACAGTTTTGCATAAAAGTATATATTTTTTTTAAATATTATAACCACATAAACATGAAACGTTTATCTATAAGAAAACAATAATTTCTATATGGCACACTTATCTTTTGGCAAATATTTAAAAACGTGCGTGTTGACGTATTTCCCTCAATATCTACCTTGCAATAGCATTCCATTGATGACGTCATACAGTTATGGCGTCACGAAAGGAGTAAACAAATCAATGACGCCATTGTTCAAGGAACTCTCTTTGACTTCTGCCGTAAAATGGAATAACTAACGTTTGATTATATAAAAGACCCAATTCATGACGATATGCTATGATCTATGATTCTCGCCTAAATCGCTTTGTTTTGGAGATAGATTTACTTGAAACATGTCGTGAAGGAACCCCGATACACGTCAGTTCGAGTTGCGCGGTGAACATAAACTCGATTACACCAGCAGACATCTTTTAGATGCTCCGAGGCCACACAAACCCACAACCAGCATCTCATTCCCGAATTGACCCATTCGAGATCGGTGCTTGACATTGACGTTTTTCAACAACATTAATGTCGGGGGAAAAGCAGCAAATCACGCCTGATCACGTTATCTGAAATTCTCAACAAAATTGACATTTCCTGAAAGATTGTGTCAGTGGATGTTTGTGTTACACTAACAGTGACGGGATAATTCCAGTGAGTGTATTGCTCAGTGTTAACCTCTGGATACCACAGGGACATATATGTCCATGCTCTTCAACCCAAAGTTTGAAGTTGAGTAAACTCAAAGTGCATCACGCATACAAATGAACTTCACAGATTGTATTCTGCGAGAAATGTTCTTTTCTTTATCACCCGCTGTCAGTCTTGGCAAAGCAATCTAACTGAAAATTAGTTACATTGTAAATGTCTCTACTTCTGCATTTTACAACATTACCGTCGTCATTTCACGTATGTTCCGAAATTTAATTATTAGATAATTACTTCAATGATTAAATGGACAAAACTAGCCTATTAGCAATCTGTGATTTATCAAAGCACTGTTACTCATTCAGTTACGTCACCAATAATCCTTAACTCGTCTAGCATGTGTTAGAAAATCGGCAAACACGACCGCCGTAGTGAACATTCCGCCTTATTGGCTTGTGTTGACAAAATCACGTTTCACGTGTCCCGGTTATGAGACGTCAATTACATCACATAAATTCCCAACTCAGCTGCGATACATACATCCCTGAATTCCTTATAACATCTTAAAATTAGCTGACAATTTTTCTTTGTCAATAACAGAAATAGTCTGGAGCAAATTAAGAGAAATAAATTAGGCGTAAAAACAAACTCTGTGCTCTGAAACCCCCACTGTACTTGTTTGAAAATGTAAGCAAGGAAAAATTTAGATTTTACACAATTTGACATTTTCTCTTAATTTGATAGATTCATCCATCTATACGTAGCAGACATTAACTAACATAAATGAGAATGTGACGGGAATGTTATCGTAGTTAGTTAAAATGGTAAATTCAACAGAATTTGGTAAATTCAGTGGAAATGGACATTGACGCCATAAGTGCCGCAAAATCACGCACAATGTCGATGGTATTTACCTACACGACACATTTGTGTTAACAGGATCCCCGAATCAGCCATTCCCCTGAATATCCCACATACGGCTGTCAGTGATCATAAGAATCAGTCATCGGCACATTTTTGGTCCCGCTGTGATGTTGATGGAATATTGCTAAAGGCGGCGTTTAACTAAACTCTCTCACATATTTGGTATTTTCTTTGAGGCGAAGGTCTTGTGAATAAACGTACAAACGATCATTCTGTCCTGCTGTTAACATTTGCAATTATGATGTAGACTTTGCCTATATTTTGATATATTTTACGCTGAATATAAATTACAGTATGAACATAAATTTATGTTCAATATTATATCCTATATAGGATAAAACAATGTCAAAGTGATAATCTCCTCTTAGAACATTATTTACATTTATGACCAATTTAGGGCCGGATACCATATCTTTTTACCTTTGGAAGATGAAATCTAAATGAAACTACAAAATGTACATATAACACGTCCCATTTTAAATCTGGAAACCCAAAAGTCCAGAAACTCTACGGTCTTTGCCCAGCATCGGTCAAAGTTATTTACAAAATTAAACATGCTGTTTTCATGGGAACATACCAAGGAAGTAAAATTTTTAAAAAATGTTTAAAAACTTAATATTTACACTATGTCGCCCATGGGCCTGCTCATGGGCGAAGTGTGGCCCATGGGCAGGCCCATGGGCGAGAATATATTCCTTTACTTAAAACTCATGTTTTTGTTTCGCAAATACATTAAATGTATTCATTCAAGTATCATGACACAAAATATAACTCATTTTAACTTAATTCAACTATTTTATAGCGATATTGAAATATTTCGCCCATGGGCGAGAAAAAGGTTTGGCCCATGGGCAGGCCCATGGGCGAGAATATGTTCCTTTACTCAAAACTCATGTTTTTGTTTCGCAAATAATACATTAAATGTATTTATTCAAGTATCATGACACAAAATGTAACAAAATTAAACTCATTTTAACTTAATTCAACGATTTTATAGCGATATTAAAATATTTCGCCCATGGGCGAGAAAAAGGTTTGGCCCATGGGCGAGAATATTTTCCTTTACTCAAACTTATGTTTTTGTTTCGCAAATACATGCACGTGTTCTTACCATTTTCATGGCACATAAGGTAACTTAATTTTACTTCATTCAGCTATTTTATAGCGTTTTTGAAATATTTAGCCCATGGGCGAGAAAAGGTTTGGCCAATGGGCGAGAATATTTCCCTTTGCTCAAAACTCATGTTTTAGTGTCGCATATACATAAAGGTGTTCTTAGAAGTTTCATGTCACATAATTTAACAAATTTTAACTTAATTCAACTATTTTACGGCGTTATTGGAATATTTCGCTCTGGACGAGAAAGATTGGCCCATGGGCGAGAATATTTACCTTTGCTCAACAGTTTTAGTTTCGCAAATACTTAAAGGTGTGTCTACAAGCATGACACATGATTCAACTATTTTACGGCGTTATTAAAATATTTCGCCCATGTTTTCGTCAGTCCCTTCAAAGCATCAACTAACCGTGTGCAAAATATATTGTATCGTGTTAAATAAACTTTATATTATATCATTACATTACTATTTAAAAAGGGCATTTGATTGGATGTTTCCTTTATAGAAGTTCTACAAATTTCACCTGTTTTACATTTTGTAGCGATCTTTAATGAACCCGGCCTTATCTCTCAAAACGTTTTGACAGTTTTCATACGAATACATGTGCTTCTACTCCAATTCATTGGAGTTATTTTTCACAACATTAAAGTTTAGTTAGTTTCTATTTCATTTATCATTTTATGCTCCGTTGATACATCACACTGGGCAATTACGTGACACTAGGTATGCAATATACAGGTACGCGTGCGCGTATTTTAATGAAAAAAAACATTCGTCTTTTATTGCATAACGTTTGGCTGAATATCTTACATTCTAACGAAATCTCGAGATAATTATTTAATTACATACGGTGTCGAACTGACCAGTGGGAATTATGTTTCAATGCGATTGAGGAAAACGTGAGTGAATATTGTGACACTAAAGCACCTTTTAACTGCATTGTCACTTTGGGTATGAAAATGGTAACAGTTCAGAAAAAACAACAGCCTTCTTATGATAATTCTCATATTCTCATTAGGACGTTGTATCTAATTACAGTGTCGGCGTTATTTACAAGTGATTCTACAATACCTGCTGTCAGTCAATTACGATCTACCACACCACGCGTGAATAAACAGTTATGCGGGTGTTGCTGTGGGCAAACACCTAGCCTGAAAATGTTTATTTTTTTGTGGATACATGTTTTACAAATGTTCGTTGATATGTGGATATATTAAGCACAAAGACAAACAAATGTTTATGAAAGATGAATTAATGCCTTGATATATTCATCAAGATGTGTCATCGTTTAATGGGGTCATTCAATAAACGTATGTTTGGAGGAGATATCAAAGGAGCCGCCCAATATACACAGTGTCGTCCGGTCAACTACTACCCTACCCTGTCAGTAAGAGTTATGTAATCGGTACACAAATATATTTGGTGCGATGGCAGTGTGGAAGGAGTTTGAATTACGTCCGCCACTGGCCACAGAAATCCTCAAAGTATAGTAACAATCAACAAGGTAAATGCCGTACTAATTACCTAGTGACGCACGTAACAACGACTGCCAATAGGGAAAATGGTGAAAACAAATGGAAATAGATTTTAATAATAAATAATTGTACTAAATAACTTGCAAAAGCGGTGCCCAAAATTGTTTGACCGTGTTATGTGTGTTGGAGACTGACGAATAGCTTGTAATTGTCATGCTGTACGCATGGTTCCATATACAAATTCAGATATACAACCGGTATGAAACTGAGAACTGAGATGCCAAGTACAACCTGCATTCACACATGGAAGCAACATACTTGTTTGTATGCCCTCTCCTCTGAAAAATGTATCTCTAAAGTATTTGCATTGTAATAAATATAGTAATGATAAAACTTGGTAATTTGGTAGGTCTCCGACAGATATGATTTTCAGTTATTTTACACCTTTGATTGATACGGATTACGTACATGTAGTCTAGAACCCGTCTCTAATGTATCTGCTTGTTAAAAATTCCAAATGTCCTGTTATAGCACTGTTCCTAAAATAAGGCAGTTTCTTTTATCGGGTATAAATAGTTGATTCGTCTTGTCACGCAGTCATTTTTACTTGATCGAATGATTTCCACAAAAAATTCCGGCAGAGAGTTTTGTATTTTATTATATACATGTATTGTTAATTGTAGAAGATGCTTATATCACTGTACCTCAGAACGCAAATCTGATAACATTCAAACATGTAATTAGTACACAGTTAATTGTTCCATATAATTTCTTGCATATTCCTTTTTGAACAAAAAGCCTACATGTATACTGAAATCGGTGTCCACTGTTAAAAGGGTATTAGTGCAGTCGGTCATGGTAAATGGAGAGACAATAATAAGGTGATTAATTATAGTCTGTTGCAGAATATGCGGTATAAGTGTAGTCATTTATACATATACACATTACACATATACAGATGAAATACACGATATGATACAGTGCAAGAACAAATTAAGATACGGTTTCTATTAAAAATAATTTTTCGATTATGGATTTAATTAGCATGTTTAAATTTTCAGGCCAACACGGTTCAGATACAGCATCGGCATACTCAACTGGAGTTGTTTTCTGCCGGTCATAAGTTCTTTGTTTGACTGAGCACACTTGTGTCGGTGTTGCGATATTTTCTTCTCTTTGTTGGCAGCCTGCCACCGGCCTGATTTTGAGAAAGGTCTCAGCATGGGACTGTTAATTTCTTCTTAATGATGTCTACAAGCTTACAAACTTGTAGATGTTAGGGCGGTTAGGACCAAAATCTTTTCAGCTCAGAGTGTTAGTGGTCCTGGAACCCACAGTGTCAAACAGGTTCTGCACAATACGTCCATCAGATTCTACCTTTCAGCAACATTGTCACTGAATTTCAGAACTCTGGCATGATATAATAATCAAGGATTTCGAAGGTGAACGAGGGGAAAGGCAGACGCACGTGGATTTACTCTCAGGTTATTATTGTCTGGAGTTCACATTTTTGGGCATTTCATATACTAATTGAACAGAGTTCACCTGCACATGTCCACTTTAGTGATACAGACTGTAACCAAAAAATGCAATGAGCCGTAGCTCTTAATCCCTTATAACAACGGTAACAACAACTAGGGTGAGGACACAGTAAGGTTAAACCGTGTCCAAAAGACAATCTCAGGTGGCTAACGCCATATCTCCCATCAAGTCAGCTCTGTTTTTAAGCGCATAATTATGTTTTTACATACTGAAATAAAAGGAATTAAAAAAAATCATATTTAACAAACCTACACATTACCAAATACAAAACTTTATAACCCTTTCTAGACTTTGTTCCAATTAACCTGGATCATTCAACTCGCTCGCGAAGGTCGTATACGACTTTAAAGTGAATACGTCTACAGTGTACAAGTAACTTTTAACTGTATCATATATACTCATGATAAGCAATTATTTTCGTTCCTAATTCGAATGAGCACATCCTAAGGCTAAATCTGCAAAAGGACAGACAAAATATTTCTTTGTACAATACCAACGATACAAACGTAGCGGCTGATAATAGAGACAATGATTCAATAATCTGCAATATATCATTTGTTCTCGTTCAATCTATTGTACATATTGAAGTGATTGTAAAATTTCAAGGAGAACTAAAATGTTGTGGTATTATGAATGTATTTAGAATATGAATAGCGAAAAACAGTCACCATATCGGATGTACATGTATAGCTTGTCTTCCAACACCACGCTTGTGCCGAGGCCCATGGTCATAAAACTAATCGGTCCCATAAAAGGAGCAAATAGTTTCGCAGATACTACTTGCTATGGTTCACTCCCAATTGACACACGACCTAATCATCAGTCAGACCAGTCAAGTGTGACCAGTGTACCTGCCTGGTTTTACCTCCTAACTACCGACCTGCCCAATACTGTCATACTGTCGGCAGAGTAAGCCGCTCCAACTCGTTGAGTGATACAGATTAACCAGATTATGATTGTGTTTGTAAGTTGCGTTTAATCTGTGTCGGGTTGCAGTTGTTTTATTAGGCAAGACCAGGGGTAGTTTTTTTCAATTAAACCTTTGAGCCGTTGAGTTTGTTTTGCATTCATTTCATTAAATACATTGTTAGGTAGAATGATAACACGTTATATGGATTAAACATCTCCTTAACCTGAGTATAATCTCACATGTACCCTAAGTACCGTACTATATTACTTTGCGGAGACACTGAGTATAATTTTTGAGTTGGCATTGTATGCTGTCTGAATGACTTTACACAAATCCCTGCGTCAATGGACCCGTGAAGATCTTCAACAACCCATTCTTGGCGTAAAAGGGTGACAGCGCTTGTCGTAAGAGGCGACTACCGGGATCAATTTATGAGGGACAGACGGCTACTCGAACATATATAAACATAGCAGCCAAAAATAAAAATGAAATCATATCATGTACGAAAATAGAAATCATATCAACACAAAAAGAGAAAGTGTATGAGTACTAAAACTGGCAATAGATATGCGTAACCCACGTACACACATGAGTCCAATTCGACTGTCTACAACACACGAATAACTGTCAAACAAGTTTAGGTACCCCTTCTGTTCAGGCAAGTTATTTAGTTCAATAATTTTGTATTAAAATCCTTTTCAATTTGTTTGCACCATTTTCCCTATTCCATGCATGTTTATGCTGCTACATCTTATTGCTCATGTTTCCAAGTATTGTAAAACACTTCAATGTTTCTCCTTCTTAATCTAACGTTATAACATTTCAGGTCATTACCATCATCTAATACACAAGAGATGATACCAAGACATATTTTATTCGGTTTTATGGTCTATGCGGTCTTACAATTGATTTAATTAGTCTTTAAATCTTATGTCTAGTACATATTTTCACAAACAGGGCTGTTAGATGATATAAGGAAGGTAACATCCAGTTGAGCACTGAATACGACGTACTTTAGTCTGTTAACGACGTTTCTACAATTAATATTTTGAATAAGCCGTTAATACACCAGTTGTGACAGGGATGATGGTATGGTAGCTGTAGGAGACATATTGACAGCCGTTGTTACGTGAGTCACTAGGTTATTAGTACGGCATTGGCCTTGTTGATTGTTACTCTACTTTGAGGATTTCTGTGGCCAGTGGCGGACGTAATTCAAACTCCTTCCACACTGACATCGCACCAAATATATTTGTGTACCGATTACATAACTCTTACTGACAGGGTAGGGTGGTAGTTCACGCGAAACGGACGACACTGTGTAAATTGAGCGGCTCCTTTAATATCGCCTCACAACATACTTTTAATGAATGACCCATTAAACGATGATACACATCAGGATCGCGGGGGAAATACAAGATTCGTTCTCGTTGAATATATATATCAAGGCACCAATTCATCTTTCATAAACTTTTTGTGTCTTTGTGCTTAATATATCCACATATCAACGAAAATATGTAATACATGTATCCACAAAAAATATACATGTACAGGGCATTGCCTAAAAGTCGGGCCGGGCCAAGACGGGCCAGAGTGTTATTGGCTAATTACTTCATTATCGGCGATCATACCTTCATATAATTGATGCAATATAAACACATGACATGAATGAACAATCACCAAACAAAAAAGTGCACCATAATTAAGTAATTCGGAGTAAATCGCTTGAAAACCAGACAGTGGAGCTGTGTGTAAGCGTCGCTGATCTAGCTAACCTGTAAAAGAGCAATCGTTAACCGAAATAAGATTTAAAACGTATCAAATACTTCTAGCTATCGTGATACAAATTTCCATCTGTCGGCATAGCGTTTATATTTACAGGAACGTACTATATCTCAATAAATACCACTTTTAATGTCACTGTTCGTCGTATTTAAAGCAGACACGTTGGTTAAAGTAGACCTCTTCTCCCTATACTCTCAACAGTCACACAAGTGTTCGGTCCGACTTGGCCCTGGCTGTCAAAACCAACTTCAACCTCACAGATGTATCATCAAATAGATTCACATCTATAGATTAGTACTATATCTACCTAAATACCACTTTATTGTGTCTCAGATCGCGGTATTTAGAGAAAACAAGGGGCTCAAAGTGAAGCCCTTTTCCCTCTACATTCTCAACATAGTCTCTATCAGAAGTGTTTGGCTTGTGTTGGGTCCGACTTGGCCCGGGCTGTCCAAATTTACTTTAAACACACAGATGTATCTTCAAATGGGTTTACATCTATAGATTAGTATTAAATCTACCTATATACCACTTTATAATGTCACGGTACATCGTATTTAAAGAAAACAAGGTGCTCAAGGTGAAGCCCTTTCCCCTCTACATTCTCAACATAGTCTCTATCAGAAGCGTTTGGCTCGTGTTGGGTCCGACTTGGCCCGGGCGGTCCAAATCTACTTTAAACACACAGATGTATCATCAAATGTGTTTACATCTATAGATTAGTATTAAATCTACCTATAAACCACTTTATAATGTCACGGTACATCGTGTTGATAGAAAACAAGGGGCTCAAAGTGAAGCATTTTTATTGTATTTTCTTAAGAAAATCTATGTCAGAAGTGTTCAGTCCGACTTGGCCCGGGCTGTCAAAATCAATGTAAACGTCACAGATGTATCATCAAATGGATCCACATCTATAGATTAGTATTATATCTACCTAAATACCACATTATAGTGGCTCAGAAAGCGGTATTTAAAGAAAACAAGGGGCTCAAGGTGAAGCCCTTTTCCCTCTACACTCTCACTCTCATCATAGTCTCTATCAGAAGTGATTGTGTTCAGTCCAACTTGGCCCGGACTGTCAAAATCAACTTCAAACACACAGATGTATCTTCAAATGTCTTGAAATCTATAGATTAGTATTAAATCTACCTATATACCACTTTATAATGTCACGGTACATCGTATTGAAAGAAAACAAGGTGCTCAAAGTGAAGCATTTTTATTGTATTTTCTTAAGAAAATCTATGTCAGAAGTGTTCAGTCCGACTTGGCCCGGGCGGTCAAAATCAACTTTAAACACACAGATGTATCTTCAAATGTGTTTAAATCTATAGATTAGTGTTATATCTACATATATACCACTTTATAATGTCACAGTGTATGGCATTTAAAGAAAACTGGGCCGTTAAAGTCAAGCTCTTTTACTGTATTTTCTTAAGAAATATTATCAAATAAGAATATGTGATTGATCACTTACAGACTTTAATGGTTTCACAAAAGGAACGACATTTCTCTTCTGACATGCTTGATTGTATTGCAGTCATTAAAGAATTAAAACATTAACATAAATACAAATTTTTTTTGGATTTTTTTAGATTTTGGGATATTGAGATCCCGCCTTTTGTTATATGGCATAACGTGTTTAGTCAAAACACACACAGCAATAGGTATGGGTTTCATATGATTTATTTTGTAAAAATGCACTGAAGTGTAGCGTAATTCACTGTGGTTTGAATTCCAATATCTTCCAGATGAATAAATTATATCGCCAACTTGAACAAGGGGATATTATGTTGTGACAATGATAGTTTGCCGTCTGTTTATGTTTGTCACTGTGAATAGCCATGAACACAACGACGGAAATTATCATAAATAATTTGTTGCACGTTATTCTACTGCTTTACTGTCCAGATCATATTACACTGCATCATGAATAACACACCCCAAGTCAAATTAATAACACTTTGCATAATTGACACGATCGTTGAGTTTTGCCATAGTTGACAGTTGGTGTGAAATTTGATTCCATCATCTCCAGGACACGATGCTTGCCCATTGCCCATTGTCTTGCGAACTAAATTATTACGATCTACAATTAATGTTCCCTTTGAATTCGTTATAACCGTAGTTTGCTGTATAAACTTACTTTGTCTCTTGTGTGTCGGGGGCACGGGTGGCCCAGTCGTCTAAGGCGCCGCGATTCGCTGTGCAGAGATGAAGATACAAGCCAAACACTTCTGATAGAGACTATGTTGAGAATGTAGAGGGGAAAGGGCTTCACCTTGAGCACCTTGTTTTCTTTAAATACGATGTACCGTGACATTATAAAGTGGTATATAGGTAGATTTAATACTAATCTATAGATGTAAACACGTTTGAAGATACATCTGTGTGTTTAAAGTCGATTTTCACAGCCCGGGCCAAGTCGGACCAAACACAAGCCAAACACTTCTGATCGAGACTATGCTGAGAATGTAGAGGGGAAAGGGCTTCACTTTGAGCCCCTTGTTTTCTTTAAATACGATGTACCGTGACATTATAAAGTGGTATATAGGTAGATATAATACTTAGCTATAGATGTTAATCCATTTGATGATACATCTGTGAGGTTTAAGTTGATTTTGACATTTTGTATTATGAAAAATCAGTAAAATTGCTTGACTTTAACGGCTCAGATTTCTTTAAATGCGATACACTGGGACATTATAAAGTAGTGTATAGGTAGGTATAATAATAATATATAGATGTACACACGTTTGAAGATACATATGTGTGTTTAAAGTCGATTTGGACCGCCCGGACCAAGTCGGACCCAACACAAGCCAAACACTTCTGATAGAGACTATGTTGAGAATATAGAGGGGAAAGGGCTTCACTTTGAGCCCCTTGTTTTCTTTAAGTACAGTGATCGGAGACACTATAAAGTGGTATTTAGGTAGATATAATACTAATCTATAGATGTGAATCCATTTGATGACACATCTGTGAGGTTTAATTTGATTTTGACAGCACGGGCCAAGTCGGACCGAACACTTCTGACTTGGATTTTCTTAAGAAAATACGGTAAAAGTGCTTCACTTTGAGCCCCTTGTTTTCTTTAAATACGATGTACCGTGACATTATAAAGTGGTATATAGGTAGATATAATACTAATCTATAGATGTAACACATTTGAAGATACATCTGTGCGGTTTAAAGTCGATTGTGTCACAATATTCACTCACGTTTTCCTCAATCGCATTGAAACAAAATTCCCACTGGTCAGTTCGCCACCGCATGTAATTAAATAATTATTTCGAGATTTCGTTAGAATGTAAGATATTCAGCCAAACGTTATGCAATAAAAGACGAATAGTTTTTTTCATTAAAATACGCGCACGCGTACCTGTATATTTCATACCTACCCCATTAAACGATGATACACATCTTGATGAATATATCAAGGCATTAATTCATCTTTCATAAACATTTGTTTGTCTTTGTGCTTAATATATCCACATATCAACGAACATTTGTAAAACATGTATCCACAAAAAAATTAACATTTTCAGACTAGGTGTGTGCCCACAGCAACACCTGCATAACTGTTTATTCACGCGTGTTGTGGTAGATCGTAATTGACCGACAGCAGGTATATCTTTAAATAGTAATGTAATGATATAATATAGAGTATATTTAACACGATACAATATACTTTGCACACGGTTAGTTGATGCTTTAAAGGGACTGACGAAAACATGGGCGAAATATTTTAATAACGCCGTAAAATAGTTGAATCATGTGTCATGCTTGTAGACACACCTTTATGTATTTGCGAAACTAAAACTGTTGAGCAAAGGAAAATATTCTCGCCCATGGGCCAATCTTTCTCGTCCAGAGCGAAATATTTCAATAACGCCGTAAAATAGTTGAATTAAGTTAAAATTTGTTAAATTATGTGACATGAAACTTCTAAGAACACCTTTATGTATATGCGACACTAAAACATGAGTTTTGAGCAAAGGGAAATATTCTCGCCCATGGGCCAAACCTTTTCTCGCCCATGGGCTAAATATTTCAAAAACGCTATAAAATAGCTGAATGAAGTAAAATTGAGTTACATTATGTGCCATGAAAATGGTAAGAACACCCGCATGTATTTGCGAAACGAAAACATGAGTTTTGAGTAAAGGAACATATTCTCGCCCATGCATTGGCGAGAATATTTCAATATCGCTATAAAATCGTTGAATTAAGTTAAAATGAGTTAAATTTTGTGTCATGATACTTGAATAAATACAAAAACATGAGTTTTGGGTAAAGGAACATATTCTCGCCCATGGGCTTACCCATGGGCCAGTCTTCGCCCATGGGCAGGCCCATAGGCGACATAGTGTAAATATTGGGTTTTTGAACAATTTTGTTTTCATTTTTTCTTCCTTGGTATGTTCCCATGAAAACAGCATGTTTGATTTTGTAAATACCTTTAACCGAGACTGGGCAAAGATCGTAGAGTTTCTGGACTTTTGGGTTTCCAGAATTAAAATGGGACGTGTTATATTTCTTTTGAAGTGTAATTATCAATATTAAAATTTCATATTAAATAGGTAAATTCATTCGATTTTATCTTATCAATAAAACTTTTAATTATATATTGATATGAAGAAAACGTTTAATATTTTTGTTAAATATATATGCACACATTTGCAGAAGGGATTCTAAAAAACTGTGTTTTGTCCTTTGATTGATAGAACATTGAGGCCTGACGATTCACCAGGTGCGAAATTAATCACAATTTTGAAATTACTCCTCTCGTTTTGTCCACTGTTTTTCCATGTTAACCGCTATTGCAGCTTCAATAAAGCTGTCTAATAAAAAACTTTCATCGCACATTACTTTATCGGTGTACGATTAAAAGTGCGGAAATTTCCAGGGTTATTTTACGCGTAACAAAATTTCGGATAACATTTAGCACTGTCTGCTTTTGAAACCAATATTGTATTTGCAAATTATTTTCACCCCCTGAAAGGAATTTAATATTCTACACACAGACATCACACACCTCTACGCGTATGTCAACCATGTCGCACAACCCAGCTTAAACAACTGATAATTTGTCACATCAAAATCGTCAAATCTGTGGGGTATTCCTACTTACAGTTGAAACAAAGAACCTCGATACTTACGTATGGACAACTACACATATATACACGAATATATCCACTCACAAAGCAGTAAAGTGATGATACGGGGTGTTCGCGAAACGGCAAGCAAAGCAAGCCTACCTTTAACGCCATTGTGAATCATGGTCAGAGGTACCGGCACGGTTGAAACAGACACCAATGTACGACCTTCTAAATAAATGAAATTGTTCCAACTCGAGTAATTGGAGGAAATTTGAGTATGGTCACCAGTGTGTATGCTAAAGCCTTTGGTGATTGAAAGCAGTCCAACAACCAATGGGACCGGAGACGGCACTGTACATGTCAGAGCTCCTAACTCCGGTTACCGTACCCTCTCATAAGTTCAGTGTTTAATATCACTGTTTTGCTATTGTAAAGAGAATTGGAAGGACATTGTAAAGGGTGTCCTTCTCAACGTATTGTACTCGACATTTGTCACAGTTTTAGTAATACTAGGGAATCTGTTGAAACCGAACTAATCCGGATTGCTGTCTATACTGGACCCAAGTACGTCCGGAATGTACTACAATTGACATGTCAATGAATCCTATCATTATTTCCTATTTCTGAATCTCCTGCTAAAACCTCGCTAAGCCGAACCTCTTCCTCAACCGGACGAAATGTTCGGTCCCACAGTGACCTTGTTTCAACAGATTCCAAAGGGCCATTGGCTATACCGAACTAAAGTTTCGGCACGGCTGTCACAGCTTTCACTGTATAGGCAAACTGGCCGCTGTAATGAAACAGCCCACCCAACCACCCCCCAAAACAAAAATAATTTAGAATTTAAAATAAATAAATAAAACATTTATGTGAAACGTCACGGTGGGTCAACGACATCCTCAGTGTTGCAAGATGTGTGCTAATAGCTGCATCCAAGAATACAAATAAATAGCAGCCATACATATTCTGAATTGTACATTAACAATCCAACTCCCTGCCCTCGTGCTGGTAACTTGGGGGGGGGTTTCAAACGTATGGTGACAAGTTGAAGGTAGCGACGTTGTCTACGGCTTCCGATCATGCTTTGAGTCATATGTGTTCACCACGTAGCTTTTTTTATTGTTCATTTAACACTGTTTACTTTCATGCTAAATGACTGTGGCTTGTAAATAACCGAATCTGGACCAGACAAGCCACTGGTTTATTATTCAGATCCATGATCCACGCCGTCTGGGTAGGTAAAAGAGGATATTATATGTGTGTTCGTGTCATACTATGTTCGTGTCATTTACGACACGAGGATGTAGGCACGAGTGTCGTAAACATAGTATGCCATGAACACGTATATAATGTTCTATTTATTACCTTAAGAAGATGTACATACAGAGACGAAATTTAGTGTTAACCAATAAGGACAACAAGTCGCAACAGCAGCGCAACCACAATTTGACGAATGACGTCAACAATCTTCAGCTATGACGGTTTTTCTAGTGTGACGTCATTCCGACCTTGCGTCACAATAAGATTCGAATAAGGTCGAAATTGCCGTCCGGATGACGGAAACAATTCACTCGTGACGTGAAATGAACCTAGGGCACATGCGAATTTTATTAACCCCGATATGTTTGCCCTCGTAGGTAATAAGACAAGTTATTACAGATTCGGTTAGAAATAACTGATTTTAGAAACGTACATGAACATATCCTTTCACGCGTACCGGGGACACGAGGTGGCCCAGTCGTCTAAGGCGCCGTTATTCGTTGTGCAGAGTTGCGCCCCTTGGGCAGGCTTGAAACCTATGATTGTGGGTTCGAATCCCGGTTCGCCCCGATTATGTTTCTAGGTTTGTCAGCACAATACCCTTGCTCGTGGCTTTCACCGAAGTGGTAAACGTCTGAGACCTGCATTACTTCGGTCTTTCCTCCCACATTAAGCTGACACGCCGTGATATAACTGGAATACTGGTAAAAGCGGCGTTAGACCCAACTCACTCACTCACTCACGCTTACCAGTGTAATTTTTTCGTCAACCGGACGGCATTGTCGACGTCATTCGAATCTTATTGTGACGTAAGGAATGACGTCACACTAGAAACGACGTCATAGCTGGAGATTGTTGACGTCATTAGACAATTGTTGCTTTCAAACACGCATATCGTGATCATTTTTCTAAAGGGGAGCTCAAACGGAGTATGAAATAATGAGTACTAAAGAAAATATTATAATTACACTCGTATCTGTGTCATATTGATTTTACGAAGCTCTTGTTAGAATCCATGCATTGGCCTCGCTCTCGCACGGGGAATAGAAGAATTCTAACACTCGTTTTGTAAAATCAGTATGACACACATGTTCGTATAATAATCTCTATTTATCGACCGAGCCTAACCACCCGATCAACTATTGAACCACACATTATCCATTTAGTGCAGAGTCATCACTACTAAATACATGACTTCAACCATGATCATATAAACTGGCCGTGGGGCTCGTCCTCACCAGAAATAAGCATGATTAGGTTTAACAGATGCAGCTTCGTCGGTGTTTGTTAAGTTTATATTTACTTTATCCTTATTTACGACGGCATCGCTGAGCTTTGTCTTTATTGGTCGATTTTAAAGACAATACAGGTTCATTATTTGAGGGTCGATATGTGTTTATACAAAGATAGTCAGATTGATAAGCTTGATCACTCGTTGCATTGAGACCTAAAGAAGGCAATCGGTTGGAAATCAAAGAGCCGTTGAATGGTTGTACTGCCTGTTGTTACGATGGTAACCCGTCACTGTGTGGCAAACTACTGAAATGTTCGAGATGAACTTTCAAGATGTCCCGAGGGACGTAGCTGGACAAATACACGGAGGTATTCCGATCTTGCTAATCAGTATCCTTCACGTAAATGCTGAGCCAAGCTCCAGCGAGATGAGATAGGTGAGCATGATAATTATCTCAATGTAAGAGCGCATCTGTGTACATAATCAACAAGGATTCTCAATGTGCCCACTCACATTTGCAAATGCTCACATGGGTTCTTTGCTCTGTACAATTTTTTTTTATTTTTTTTTTTTTATTTTATTTATTTTATTTTATTTTTTTTTTTTGGGGGGGGGGGGGGGGGTTCCATACTTGCATTTTTTGCCAACAGGCTTATTTCTTTTTATCTGGCATTGTGGCATCCCAAATTAGAGAATTGTTGTTGTTTCGGGTTATTTTTACCTGCTTAAGATGAACGAAGTGTACACTGTACACTGGAATCTATCCGGAAAAATGAGCTTATACAATGACGAACACACGCTTGTCATTTGCTTAAATCTGTATCTTGGATGCTGTAAATCCTATTAAAGTAATCAATACGATTAAGCATATCAGTGGAACTTGGTTTAGAGTAAGTGAGTAAATATCATGTATTGAATATATAACAAATTCGAAGTTACTATGTTACACATACTATGTCAACACCTTTAGTTATTACTATTAAAATCCAATTATAGACCACCAACAACCACAGTTAGACCACGTTATTGGGGACTATGGGGACTTACTGTCCCTCTGTTTCGTGCAGGATTTACAATAACACTTCAGCCATCAGTGGTTGTATACAATGCTAGACCAAGGAAAAAACTGGTGGATTAAAAGGAAGCAATGGATCAGATATTTATTTCATCCTACATAAGAACCACTTACCTATAACAATGGGGTAGAGTCCAGGTCGTATTGTATAATAATGCAACATGAGAGAGCCATCAGGGTGAGATTCACATCTGAAATCAATGATATGAAAATGTGTAGCGCATTGAATACACAAGGGATATCTAAGTACACAAGTGTTACTACAAGAAATGGCAGATTGTTAGCCTACTTTGATGGACTGAGTTGATTGATTTTCTTATTATTAACCCCTTCCGAGGTCCAAACACTTTTGTCAACGAAGCTGGAGTGTCTAGATCCCACTGGTGTACCATGTGGTCCTCCCACCACAACAAAAATGATCATGACGTCATCATCATTTGCCTGTCAGCCAGTTCTTTCTTCAAGTTTTGGGAACAGGTGAAAATTTCAGGGAGCCAAATCTAGTGAATACGTAGGATGTTTAATGAGTACAAAGTCACACATTGTTCAACAAACCCAGCTGGTTTGATAAACCGGAGCATCAGAACTCAGAAGGCATGGGACCCAGCGTGCTGAAACATTCGTCATGCCGAGTTCATTTCTCAACTCTCTCATGTTCATGAGAGATGCCTATTATATTAGCCATGTGGCATGTGGTGAGTCGTCGATCATCCATAATCATATCAATTTCATCAACCTTTTCCTTCGTGGTGGCAACTGAAGGTCTTCGAAATCTGTGATGATCTTCGAAGCTTCCTCTTCCCCTCTTGATATTCGCTGTCCACCTCTTAACACTGACAAGGGAAGAAACATCATCCTCTAATGTTAACACCAGGTCATACTTGGTGTCATACTTGGTTATACCCCCATTACACCGGACGGCGACCTTTCTGCGACCGTTCTGCGTTCTTAAGTTTTGCCAGGTCGGCGTTGAAGGCAGAGGTGTCGCAGAACGGTCGCGTAGAGCGCACAAGGGAGGCAGAGGGAACGCTCAGCCATCGCCAAGAGCCCCACTGTCGCTGAAAAGTTTTGAACCTGCTTTAAACAGTCGCAGTGAGATCGTCGTCGATGTAAGTCGCTCAAGGGAGGAAGAACGGAGGCAGAGGGAACGCAGAGGAGACGCAGAGGGAGCGCAGAGATATCGCACAGTGAACGCCTAGGTCGTTCAGGGAACGCAGTGACATTGACAAAAGTAACATATTTAGTCGCAGAAGGAAGGCAGAACGGTCGTAGGAGCGATTACACCAAAAGAGAGTTTTCTTGAGTATGGCGACCCCACTGCGCTCTAGTCAAATTTTAGGACGCAGAAGGAGCGCAGAGCGGCGTTTGGTGTAATGGTCCCTTAACAGCACAGTGGCCAATATTGTCACTTTTCATCAACAGAAAATACCTAGTCACATGCAGTCCTAGCAAATGTAAGATTCACGAATTCGAAACACCTCTTTGTCACCTCGTCTAAATGTATGATGTGCATCTGTTTATGATTACTGTAATTAACCTGAGGTTATGTCACATTTTAAGCCATGACACCAATAGCCCCTCTTTAAAGACTTTTAGGAATGTGTTTGACATATACCAATGCGTTCAATGGTATGAACTATATAGCAAAATATGTTTAAAGTTGATATTTAAGATAAACATACTCATTGTTGTCACTTGTGTGTTAATTATTTGAGCGTGGGAATTGAATGGAATATTTTCAAATGACATTATTTCTTCTATTAATGGGTGCGTTATTTTTATCACAATATTAGTTACTTGACCTTTTAAGCCTCAACGTGGAGACCTTTGGTCAAATATACGTCTCCGTATGAATGAAAAATACTTTTCGCCAATTCTGATGGTCAATTCGTAGATATAGATACTTGCCAACATTTGAGGAACGCTGTATTAGATGATTATCGAGCTTTGAGGAATGATGTATTAGATACTTACCAACGTTTAAAGAATCTGTATGAAGTTTATTTAACCTAAAAGCAACTGCGGTACTTAGTGAGCAAGTACCTGGCAAAGATGATTTATGATGATGTTTCACATGTCGATATCTGCCAACCAGCTACTGCTTTGATATATGTTATATTTTAAACCCCGAAGTGCAGCAGCCAAAGACCTACTCACCTAAAGGATGGTGCTTCTATGTTCTTGTAGCTGAGAGCCAGTAGGGAATGGAGTGAGTCAAGGTTCTGGATGAAGCTTTTCATGTCCCCTCCCAGTGTCTTCAACATCTTGTCGTAGCCATGACGAAGGCAGTAGATGACGAAGTAGTCGCCAAACACCTCCAACACCGCCTCCAAAGACAGATCTGACAGACAGAGGAAGTCATGTTGGTATGAATTTCTCCAGGTCCAAGTTTCTGCGCAAAGCCATTACACTGCTGCTGCTGCTGCTGCTACTACTACTACTACTACTACTACTACTACTACTACTACTACTACTACTACTACTACTACTACTACTACTACTACTACTATATGCACTACAGTGCTAAGATTGCTGTATGCAACGGGTCCAGAGTACGTAAGAGAATATATTGTGAATACAAGGGGCTGATGATAATGTTAAAAATAATGATCTCTTGTTTGTTTTCCAAAGCCGATCTTTTACAGAAAACAAGACTGGTGCACCTTATACAAAACTGGTTAATCAGCTTTGCAGTAAAAACAATTACAAAAGTAGCTTTTTCCTTTTAGCAAGAATAAAAAAAATGAACAGACATTAAGAAAATAGAAATAACAGTTAATTCCTTAAAGTGTTAACCAATCCGCCCCTTTCATCAGTAAGCCTATCTATCCTTGTATGTGTTCATCTTTTTTTCAAACAGTGTTTGTTTTATTGGCGACTGTACATATAAGGCATCAGTTTGTTTGTCTGTTTGTTTGTTTGTTTGTTGTTTAACTCCGCAGTCAGCAATATTCCAGCTATATGACGGCATCAGTTCGAGCACACGTTTGATCAAGCATAGTTTAATATTGTGTATTATAGCTAAAATGGATAGAATTATTTAATATTTTTAATATTCATTAAACCGCCCGCTTGTTATTAGAAATGAGCGGGCAACTCTAACTTGATAATGCCCTCATATTGCTTGATGACGGGCCATTATCTCGCCCGTTGTTGACGGTGACGTCATAGGATAGGAATAGGTGACGTCACGTTCAATAGTGACGTTATCTGGTTTATTCTATGACGTATCCATATTTGTAAAAGTGGGTCAGTGACATTCGTGTTGATTGCAGTAAATGTTTCAAAACCGATATTGTTGGTTCTTTGTATTTGATAACAAAATCCATCCATTTTAGCTATAATAACGGTAACGTTGTTTTTCAGGGCATTAGTTCGAACACGCGTTTGATCATAGATGAAATCATATTAGGATACGACTGATCAAGCATAGTTTAATATTGTGTAATAGTTTGACCACATATTCGAGATGGAGGTGAGAGGAGGTGAAATTGTGTTTAACGTCGCGTCCAAGATTATTGCACTTATAAAGCGACGTGCATGTACGTGTATGTGTTTGTGTGGCTGCTTGTACTATTTCGGACTGATGCCGATTTATGGTGCTACTTCACTGAGATACCTGCCGCAGTTTAACATGAATACCCCACTCAGACACAGTATACTGACTCCGAGCCGACCAGTCCTTGTTTTAGCCCCTTAATGCCAAGCGCCAGACAGGGTAACAACAAGTACCATCTTTTAACGTCTTTTGGTATGATGCGGCCGGGGATCAAACCCCGGACCTAACGCTCTCCGGGCTGACGCTCTACCACTAGACCACGGAGGCGGTCTATTCGAGATGGATGTTCAACTGGTTAGAAAAGTACATTTACACAGCTAACTGGTTCATATACGGTGACATGTTCTAACTCGAGTACAGAAAGCAGGACTTTCGGCCAATGGTACGACATTGGCATAAGGCTGTACCCCAACTACACCTACAGCAATCAGGACTAACAGTTGACTTTGGCCAGTTTTTGATGGCGGTGCAAATACTAATATCCTCGTTCCATTATCCACGACTGTGCACATATACTCTAACTACGTCAATCAATGCATACTGATATATCTCAAACATTTGCTCCATTTAACCCAAGAAAATTAACAAGCCAGCTTATCTTATGAATACACAAGCCGGATTATGAATATTTACTGAAGCAGGCAACGTATATATAAGTCGACGTTTAATCAACAGAGACGGAACGTGGTTGATGGCGTCTATATTGTCTTTATCAATCCGTGTCATTATTATTCAGGAGCATGCTTCCCCCAAGGGTCAGAGCGACATTGGATCAAGTGTGCAAGCCCTACTCCACCAGAGCACTACAAAGATGCATTAGTTAATACACGGGTCTCTATATCCCATACCAATCAGCCCACGGGGCGAAGAGTCCCACCAAGATAATGACTATGTATATATCGGACACTGACATCTTTCCCTGTTCCCTATTATAAGTCATGTCACAGTCCCGTCCTTTCTTTTGGGAGAGAGTCTTGTGTAAATCGATCCTTATGCATTTCTCCGCGATGTCTGTGTGACAGGAATCGTGGTTGATGTATGGGGGTCAATGTCGATGTATGGCGGTGTAATTGTGTGCAAAACAATGACAATGAGTGCTTTGTTTGAACGGGAAGATGTGAAGGATAAAAGGATGATAGAATCAAAAGGGGGCTCATTGAAAATATATTAGAACGCATTATAAACAATGAGTGAATGAGTTGGGTTTAACGCTGCTTTGAACAGTATCCCAGTAATATCATAGTGTGTCTGATGCGGGTCTTAGACATTTACCATTTCGGTGAAACCCACGAGCACGGATATGGTGCTGGCAAACCTTGAAACAATCGGGCGAACCGGGATTCGAACCCACAATCATAGGTTTCTGGCGTGCCAACGTAACGCAGCTCTGCACAGCGAATCGTGGCGCCTTAGAAGACAGAACTCCCATTATCAACAATAGACATGGAACTGCAATTATACCCTCCGCCAAAATAAACGCGAATACTATACATGTAGGTTAATATATGAAGACTTACTCTTATGCAAGAGATATTAGATTGGTTCGATGCACAAACGAACATACTGGTATGTATTGTGACCCGATGCTCATGTGACGTCACTGATTCTGACTGCACCATTTGTCTCTTTCAGGATTAGAGTGCAAAGTTTGGAAATTACGTGCATCATATCGTGACAAGAGTAAAGACACTCTGTGGTAACACTTCACCGATTGTTAGTTTTGTCATTAACTGGTACACATTTGAACATCTCTTCTTAACGTGCATACTTCTCTATAATTATGTTTTTATGTTTTGCGGGGTTTTTTTGGCGTTGAGTATACTCCACTTTGTCTGTTTCTACATTTCATTTCAATTGCAGGTACCTATATCACTGAGATTCTAGATCTATAGATAAAGGGGCGGTGGGGTAGTCTTGTGGTTCAGCTCGAGGTTAAGGCGTTAATGCCCGGGTTCTATTCCCCACACGGGTACCATTTTGCGGTGTTCTTTGCCATGATGTTGCTGGAATATTGCAAAAAGCTGTGTAAAAACAAACACTCATTCTTAACAACGGTACTGGTAATTGGACTGGATTGGAAATTGAAATCCATGAATCATTCCTGTCTTCATTGTTACAGTTACAAAATGCCACTTAAAGATATCACTAGCAACTTTAGGACAACTTCGGGGCGTTTATAAACTCGTTTTGAATGACAAAATACTGATGAACATGTAAACATATCGAGGTCCAAATGACAGACTGAAATAATCTATGGACGTTGGTCACTCGAAACCTGAGGTATCATCAACGATATATCGAGTTATACATTACTCGAGATGATCGGAATGCGGATATACGACCATTGTGGGATACCTTGTCAAGACCACGTACCAGGAACATTGTCTTAAACTATATATTCACATATCGGGTTGATGAAATGCAAGCTACTGTCTGGGAGCATGACTGGCCTTTTTGCTTAAGCCGCAGAATTGTGTCCCTTTGTCGTGCCAAAAACCTTTGATAGTCGGTTCGAATCCAAGATTAGCCCAAGTTTTAGATCGATCAGCACCACACTCGTGCTTGGGGGTTCACAAAAATGGTAAGCGTCTAAGACCTGCATTTTGAAATTTCCTACCACATTAAGCGACCCGTAAAGATCCGCGTTAGAATTCGTCCTCAGCAACCAATCAGGCTCGCTGTCTTGGTTGATGCATGTCATCGTATCTCAATTGCGTAGGTTCGTGCTCATGATGTCAATCACTTATTGTCCGGTCCAGACTCGATTATTTACTGACAGCGGTCATATAGCTGGAATAATGATGACTGCGGCGTTACACCACAAACAAACCATATTAAGCTGACACACCGTGAAATAACTGAAATACTGTTCAGAGCTGCGTTAAACCCAACTCACTCAAATAACTGCCTCTGTAGGTGTCTCATCGCGAAGCTGGTACGAACCTATATGTATTTGATTATTCATCACCCTGATTTATATAACATGAATATTTCCAAATCCATCTCATCAAGAAGCTACTGATTATTAACATAAATTAATATTTCATCACATCCGTTTGTGTTTATGTAAAATTGCGAAGCTGTAAGATCTGTAACATAAATATTTAATCATCCATTTCATTGGTTTGTGTATATGGATCATCAAGAAACTACAAAATATTCACATTGATTTGTGTTCAAGGAACCTCACGAAGCTGGTAGGTCATAATTTAATTATGTCTATGTAATAAGACATAACCGGTCTGGTTCCTTGATGACCCTGTTCATTTATGCAAGAGGTCTTGCCATGGTCGGGATGTTTACGCTAATGGCGCATTATGTGGGTCAAGCCTTCTATTGGAGTCTCACCTAAAACCGTAGACACTGCCCCGATGAGTTGGAAGGTGAGCTTGTCTTCGTAGCGATAGAAGACTAAGAAATGATCGTGTTCATCAAGACCCGACTCCTCCCTGGAACAAATATGGGTTGATATATAATCGTATTCACTCATGTGATATAACACTTGATTTTCAGAATGGATGTTGCCATATTCTGTGTTGGCGCCTTGTCACTGGTGTTCGGTGGTCCATTCATGTGGTCTTCACCACTGTTTTGTCTTTTGCGTCAAACTGATTCTGTTTCAGCGGGTGATCAAGATAGGCTTTTCTGTGGTGTATATTTATGTTGTTCCTTCAACACAACTCTCGGAAATTTGCTGAAGAAAACATTTGAACACTAAATCACTGTGCACAGGACCATGTAAGGTGAGGTGAAATTGGGTTTAACGTCGCGTCCAAGATTATTGCACCTATATAGCAACGTGCATGCACATGTGTGTGTGGCTGCTTGTACTAGCTCGGACTAATGCCGATTTTATAGTGCTAGCACACTGATATACCATGCCGCAGTTTAACATGATACCCCACACAACATACTGACTCCGAGCCGACCGGTCCTTGTTTTAGCCCCTTAATGCCAAGCGCAGACAGGGTAACAACAAGTACCATCTTTTAACGTGTTTGGTATGACGAGGCATGGGATCAAAATCAGGACCTGCCACTCCGCGGGCGAACGCTCTACCACTAGACCACGGAGGCGCTCACAGGACCATGTACAGCCACAAACAATAGGGTTCGTAAAAGTGGCTAAGAAGTGTGGGGTGCCTAATTTCAGGGCAGACATGCCGCTGAAATAACTACCCTTTGTGAAAATGAGAATTGATAATATTATGACTGATATATACCTTGTGCATCACTTTAGTCACCTCATAAAGGGGCCACACAATAGGGGAAAAAGTAAACAATCATCAGCATGTTTATTGTTTCCATTATCCTACACGACCTTGTTTCTTGTAAACATTTCTACATATGACCACATGTTTCCCCGATGGTCGCAAGTACTGATTCATATCGTATGATTCAAACAAGCAGAGGAATCAGTAAAACGTGTAGTCGAACTACTACTTCCATGGAACACTTAAGCAAATGCGTCTGGAAACACACTGTTAAAACTGGCTCGTTTACATGGAAATATGAGTTAGTTGCGGATAGCTTTTTCGATGAGTATGTATGCACAGCCGTTACTCAAGATATGTATTTTTTGGTTTGGCGCTTGTCCAAAGGATGCCATTCATGTTTTGTCGTGATCGCATGATGTTTTTACAAATGTCGATTGTATTCTTTGTTTTAGGTGCTCGAGAATTAAATCAGGGGCCGATTTTGAAAAGCCATTGTTTCAAGGTAGAATAAAGAACGCAATTTAAAGCTCAGGTCACATCTGTTCAAATCTAAGTAATTCTGTACCTGGGTTTTTGCAAAGAAGTGGTAATTCGACTACTTTTATCATTCGTTTGAACGTATGGAACCTGAGCTTGGAGTGACTTTTTAAATTTTAAATTCTATACTTGAAACAGTGGCGTTTGAAAATAGCTCCTTGAGGATATGCACGTAAAACAGCGAAACTACTGAGTGTATAGAAAATGAAACAATGCGACCATAACGACTCTACACCCATGCGCCTCGAAACATGCCTACTAATATTTCCATAAAAAACGAAACGCTTTTGGTTTTGTTTATAAAGTGAGCAGCTCTTATACAGAATACATAATTCAAATGGCATGTTTAAGTGTTTCTACGAAGTAGTAGTTCGACTACCCCTTTAATTGATTCCTCCGCTTGTTTGCATCATACGATATGAATCAGTACTTGCGACCATCGGGGAAAACATGTGGTCATATGTAGAAATGTTTACAGGAAACAAGGACGTGCGGGATAATGGAAGTAACAAATAAGCCAATGAGTGTTTACTTCCCCCTGTTGTGTGGCTCCTTTATGACCCCTGTCCAAGGTGACTGAAGTGATGCACCAGGTATATACATCAGTACCGCGGTAGTTGACTTCATTGAGAGCAGTGGATGATCAGGAACAACGAGTCACTGACCATCACAGAAATTGACACTATGCTGCCATATTACGGCTCAATTGGAATGTCGTGAACAGTCAATGACACGAACAAATGGACAGTGTGGTTTCAAACAGCCAAAGTGCCAACACGAATGGCCCTTTTGCCATAAGCAGTCAATATTGGGGCAGCAAATTACCGTTATATCGTATTCAAAGAAAGTAGACAATTTCACGCCTGTAACAACATGCTTTTTCCTTCGCTGACCTAATGAGGTTTACAAGAACGCTCCATCGCTCTTTTATTCCATGTAACATGATTTGTGCAAGATTTATAGATATACACAGAACAAGAAGAAGATAAACGATGAATAATCTATTAGTGCTTCCGGAGTCAAGTGGTTTCTTTTAAGGGCTGCTTCTGGCGTACCATCATGTGTAATTCTTGCTTCTCGGTCAATATCAAAAGCGTGTTCGTCTGATAGTGAGTGATTAATACGAGATAAGACGGTGAAAGCTAATGGATTATTGGCCGCATGGCTAGCCTCTGTGACGGCGTAGCCTTCTGAAGCATCCATATTCAATACATCTTAAAGAAATATGTCAAATGATATATACTTTGTGTCGTGTTGACGTTACAGCGTTGACGTTAATCGCTAGTCTATAGCTTGTCTTTTATACATTACGCTGTTACTAACCTTTTGATTAACTTTTCTTAGATGAGCAAGACAGATACATATTCTCGTGCACTACCGCGGCAGTTTGCGAATCCAGCTGCTGAGAACTGATTTCAAGTGATATTGATACATGATACAATGTATTTGTAAATAATGGAATACTTGAAAATACCATCATCAGTCAACAGTCATTCAACATACATTGTTCACACTTATGTTGAGTTGCTATTATGCAGCAATAAATCATCGTGCCATTATTATTATTATTATTATTTTATTTTTTTATTTTTTTTTTACATATTAGAATATATAATGCAGGAAAGAGGGCTTGGGTGATCCTGGCACAGTCAGGCTGGTTAGGCCCATCATCAGCTCCGGGCCCTTGCCCCCCTCTACACGCAGCCCAGACAGCGAATGGGACTTCTCCCAGGAAGCGCTACCTAGTCAAACCTACCCAGAACTTTTCGGAGAATGTGAACACTGCAGCTTTCTGCATTACCCAGATTGTCAGAGGGCTGTATTCCTGGTAGCTCTCCCGATGTCAGTCAACAGATTGGGAGGTACGAAACCTAAGGCACCGTGAACAATTGGGAGTCGGACAACTTGGTACTTGGGATGCAAGCGTGACACTTCGAAAGCGAGGTCTGCATATTTGCCATGTTTTCCCTGAATCTTGTCAATCATATTACTGTCAAAAGGGACAGAAAATTCAATGATATAAATGATTTCATTGGATTTATCCAAAAGGACAAGATCAGGTTTGTTGGCCTGAATATGTCTGAGGCTGTATACGGGCCTATTCCAAAAGATTTTGTATTTATCATTTTCCATAACGCCCTCTGCATATTCCGGGTCGTACAATGGATGGACCTCTGTGTCAAAACAACAAGCATGACGAAGAAGGTAATAAAATGATCGAGCCACCCCATCATGTCGCTTAAGGCACTGTGTCTGTGCCAAAGCTGGGTATCCACTCACAATGTGTTGGACAATCTCATTGGCGGTTTCGAGTTGTAAGTGACTTGTCCTGAGCAGCAAACAGAAAGCCTTCTGTTTCATTTTTCAGGCCAGACGACTTCATCCAAGCGAAGGACTCTGCAGGATTGCGGAACTTTTTAACGCACTGCACATAAACTCGATGCAGTGGTCGTTCAGAAAACCTCTCCTTGAAAAACTGTGTCTAGGCCGATTTGATATGGCACTTGGCTTGGTTGACACTCATTTCTGTACCGTCCAGCAGTACAGAACCATCAACAAAATCAACACCGACTTTGAGATTATGTCATCACATCCTTGGCTCGTTTTAGAAAACTGTGAATGCCTTGTTTCCATCATGAGTCTTGTCATGCTTCACAAGGTGATACGGTGATACTGATCATGATGATAATGATGATACTTCTGACATATTCATCACCATTATTGTCATCATAATCATCATCATCACTATCATGCACTCAACACAGAAAGGGTGCTCAATGTACATGACATGTTTTACCGGATCAAGGGATTCGTGTGCATTAAATGTGCATTCTCATCTCCCTGGAGAGTATATTTTTTACCTGTCTGAAGGCACCTGTCCGAAAATCAGAAGATACATAACACACACAAAATCATCAAGCAACTAATTTTTAGTCCAGGGCATGAACTATATGCTTTACGCTGCCAGATGGTAAATCAAAAAGTGCAAATAAAGAGCTTAACACTTTGTACTTACAGAACTTTCTGCCATATTTCTGTGCTAAATTTCTCCTGCAGCAATTCTCGAACCACACAATGAATCTGGCCGTACTGGAAGAAAGAAACATTTCATTATGTTATTACACCAAACTCAAATTGTGGATGCATTTGTTTGAGCATTCAACTCACAAAGCTCTGATTATACAACATATAGGCTTATGTTACAAGGCCCCACTCTCAATCTTGGGTACATTGACAACTGAAGGGTACATTTTATTCGAATCCACTTTAAACGTGGAAATTTATCAGTAACTACTTTACTTGATTTTTTAACAGGCCGTTGTCGCATGTCAGGAGTAACTTTGCGAGACGCCATGCAACAAACAAACACTTGATTTTATATGCAAATTGTGTGAATGGCGGATGATACCGATAGGGTAGGACAGGCGTATCCTTTTCGCGAACAT
Source organism: Haliotis rufescens (assembly GCF_023055435.1). Lineage (NCBI taxonomy): Eukaryota > Metazoa > Mollusca > Gastropoda > Lepetellida > Haliotidae > Haliotis > Haliotis rufescens. The sequence goes on from NW_025963924.1 coordinate 8,532,052, forward strand.
CTGCTGCCATCACTGATTTTCAGTGATCCATTCACCTCTAGTTTTACGCTCAAGGAAATCTGTTTCAAATAATAATATAGAGACCGGTTAATCTTTCGAGTTGACTGTGGCATTACGGACTAGTACAAGCAGCCACATAAACACACGTGCATGCACGTCGCAATATTAATGCAATAATCTTGGACGCGATGTTAAACCCCCTTTCACCTCACCTCACCTCACCTCGTCTCACCTCACCTCACCTCGTCTCACCTCACCTCAGACCGGTTTGTTAACGCATGCGCGTAACTTGGGGTGCTTATTGGATGTCATCAAAGTTAATAGCTTAGAATTAGTTATTCATGAATATTAATTTGATATAGCAACGTATATAGAGTGTTGTGGGGTTTTTTCAAAACATATATCCTCCAACATGGTCGACATCTTAGTTTTGATTATCCAAACCGCTGCAGCCAACTTGAATCACCTCTCTGAAGTCCACTCGCAAGGTGTAATTTACATGACTGTATAGATCTGTACAAGAATATGTTAGTAATACTTATTTCATTATGCATTATTAAGGAATATGACAGGACTGTCAACAATACTCTTACACACACTTAAAAATGAATGGTTTAAACAACCCATTATTTTTCACAAATGGTCAGTCGGTTGACCTGATTAGATTGAACTTTAACCCATATTTCATTATTGTACACTTGGAATTGACTGTACCCTTTCTTCTAGAGCTAGAGCGGTAGGGTAGCCTTGTGGTCAAAACATTCACTCACCACGCCGAAGACCCGAGTTCGATTCCCCACCTGGGTACATTGAGTAAAGCCCTTTTACGGTGTCCCCCGCCGTGATATGGCTGAACTTTTGCTAAAAACCACGTAAAACCACACTCACTCACTACAAAGAGAATGTCGATTTGGGACTATTTTGTTCTGTATCCCTTTGCGCGAAGACGCTTTGGGAAATATCTGTTGACGCCGAGTTGGCGGTGCACATGCTTAACAAATCCTGCAATCGACCGAAATCTACATGGCAGTTAACGAAGCGGGTGTCGATTTCGTTACGTGATTTTGATTGGACTATGCATAGACTCGTGAGTCTAGCCAAAATATAACTCCATAAATACAAGCCCAGTTCGGCCACTGAACTTTTATAGTCAGTCAACTCCCTTGGCTCGGGAAGATGAGATTCGAAGCCACACTCCCGGAGTGAGGCACGTAACCCATTCAGCCACTGAAGCTTCCACATAATTGAATGTCCGACAAAATGTGTTTTGAAAAATATGTACCTATCCAGCTCCGTGCACAGGTAAAAGTTAAGAAGCAGTGATGAAAGTTATCAACAATCCTCAACACACACACACACACACACACACACACACACACACACACACACACACACACACACACACACACACCCTTCCCCCAACCCCACACCCCTCACCCCTCACCCCTCACCCCTCACCCCTACCCCCACCTATTACATGAACAAGGCTCTGATATATGACACAATTCCCTGGCTTTAGTACACGCGGCTCTCTCGCAGACTGTTATTCCTCCAATGACACACAAGTACCAGGCCATGATTACACCAGTTCAAACATCGTTCAAGTTCACCGCATCCTTCCCAGCAACTACATAGCATCTCTTTCCCCACTGACAATTATCCAGACTCTATTCAAAGACACATTCGCCCCGTGGCAACATCCGCTGTCACAATCAGCTCCTTATTACATCATGCCTCTGTGAGGGTCAGATGAAACCCTCAATCCCCCCAAAAACCCAGACGAGTGCTTTGTTATCATTTCGGAAAATGATACATTGAAATATCATCTCTCAAGGTAATTATGTATCAAAATACGAAGATTTCAAACAGCGTCATACGACTCTTGATCACAACATTCAAGGCCTTAGTAAAGCTTTCATATCGTTTTATGTTAGACATGTGGAGGACATTTTTAATTTAAACTTCACATAGCGATGATCTGATATCGATCAATAAAGATCAAAAAGCCAATTCCCTTACACTGATTTACCCGCCTGAACTAGAAATAAAAGAAAACAGTAGAAATAACCTCATTTGTTTCATATTTAGATCTATGCATAAATTCAGAGTTACATAAAACTCCACAAGACTTTCAACTTTCCCTTTATGTCGAGCACTATTCAAGCAGCTCCATTCTTTGGTGTTTACATTTCACAACTTTTGATCTATAATCGAGCATGCTTTTCCTACTAAAATTTCAAAGAGCGTCAAAAGTTGTTTGATCAAGGTTACAACATTTAGGTGCTTAGCAACGCTTTCAAAGCGTTTTATAGTAGACATGGAGAGGACATTTCTAAACTTGTCGCATCAGTGACAAACTTAATGTCCGATTCATAAATTTTCTATTTTGACTTATACCACGTGTCCTCGTGTTTTTAGGGTGAACATTTGACTCGCCTTTGCAAGTGTTATGACGGGTGCAGCCGATGGCACAAGATACGCTCTCCTTCTCGCGAACATCAGGAATAATCAATAATTGATAGTGATAAAAAAAATTAATGCTTATGAAAGAGTCGGAATCGTTCTGTGAAGTCTTTTGGTGGAGATTTTGTATGATTATGGAGATGTTTTTGTCCTGTACTGTACTAGAGTGCATACGCGAAGTTACAACAACTGTAAACGTTTCCAGAAACATAAGTTGTAGCACAAGCGTATTGTGTGGATACTCATCTAACTTGTAATGTCGTTGTGTGTTGTAGTAATCGTGTTTCATTCTAATTGACCGAGCGTACTATTTTGTTCCCTGCGAGAAGTAATCTGTCAGCATCTTTATATTAAACATATTTTATTGTCCATAAAGACAAAGAGACTGGGCACAAGTGCACCACCCGCCTTCTCAGCATCTTTATTACCTCATATATTCATATCATAAGAATAGTCGAGTCTTTTTAAGTGTGATCATAGGATACTGGCAAGCATAAGGGACGCAACTCTGCACAGCGAATTTCGGAGCGCTGGACACAATCGAGATTTCTTATGAATATGGAAAGGGTTTTGTCGCTTATAGTTACAAATACATACATAGATATTGATTTAGTTTAATTTAGCAGGATTTCATTTTGAGGACCTCAATTAATTACTGTATTTTGTGTGAACATTAAGGAGTCCATTGGTCTGTATTCGGAGTTTTCAAACTTAGCTAAGATAGGTATTTTCAAAACATATTTACTTTAAACTAACGTTCAGTTTGAAATGATAGGGTGGGTATTGAGCGTTCAATTGCTGTAGGCGCACTTATTAACTACCGCGCCAATTCAGACTTTACTATATAGGAGAAACCTACTATCGCCCAGCATAAGTATTTAACTTAAGTTTCTGTTAGCCCAGGTGGCTACATCAGTGGAAGTGAACTGAAGAACGGTTGCCAAGCTTTTCCAATTCACTTTTGCAGAGAGTAATACGCGATCTGTTGCAAACTGGGAATTAATTCACTTCTTGTATGGTATATCACGTCGCATCTTTGACGATTTGATTTTTCCTTCCTTGATACTCGACTGCATCACGTCATATTTGAAACAGATTAACTTTCAGTATGGCGTTAAAGGACTCCGAGAAATCGACATTTGGAGCTGTGCAGTGAAAAACAAACCTCACCGGTGCTTCTGGTAGGCAATGGCATGCTCACCCTATTCGCGAGCACATGGTGTCATCACTGATTTTTAGTTATCTATTTACAAACTTTTCATCGTTATGTTGCCTTTTACTCCCTATGGAATATTCTCTAGATCTGGCTTTGACGATTTCTATTTCTTTTAGTTTTATGATTATTGGCAAATAAATACACTTTACAAAAATGATTCTTTCTGTCCGTGAAGTTAGGTGTGTCCGCTGAATTGTGAATTAATGCGCTTCACGCATAGGTTATGTCCGCTACTACTGATGGCACTGAACCAGTTAGAGATGTCCAAATGGTTAAAGATGAAACAATGTGTAAATTGCGAGTTTCCAATAATTATGCCGCAGTGATGACCTTTAATCAACAATGCACTCAGCAAAGTAGGTTGTTCACGGAATGGGCCAATTTTCTGGCCTTCCGTCCGGAAATGGTTGATTCCTAGTTCTTCCAGACATGCAATTATCTTTCGTCAAACATGGGGATTAATTACTGAATCCAAATCAAAAGAAAGCTGTGTTATTACAAACTGAAGTTCCCACTACACAAATTAGATTTATCCCTTGTTATTGCATTGGATAGATATCTATTATTGTAAATTGGTACTGACGTGCTTGGCGTAGGTAATTAATTGATGCTGATGTGCATGCATATATACTCTCCCAAAATAGTAGCGGATCATGAAATATAAATGTTAAGATCGGTCAGAAGAAAAATCAACAAACATGTCTGCCAATGACAGGATGGTTTGGGAACAAGATCTAACGCCACAGCACACCTGAAACTGCATTGACCATGTAATTCCTCCATGCACGTGGGTAAGGATTCATTCTTGATTTTGATACTTCAGGGAAAGGTCGTCAAACCGCTCTGAACCATTAGTATTGTTGATTTGCATTATTCACAGTAACACGTAAGCTCTCTACTCTTGCTTAAATGCAGTATTTGTGATCCGTTTGGGAATGCGTCGTCTGCACGGGATTAACGCCAAAGGGCTTTCGGCGTGCTTGAAACGTCAAACAAAGCCATTCACAACGTCTTATTTGTGCCAGTGGCACTGAAAACAAGATGATTCTTCTGAAGACGGCGACACAACTATTTCCATAATGATATAATAATCACGTTTAATGATACCATTGTCAAAAACGCATCTGTTTTGTGTTATTATTACCAAATACATGTGTAGGTATCTATGTTCAATTGTCATTTATGTTTAATGGTCGTGTTTCTAGTGGCATGAGGTCAAGCAGTGTGTTCGTGAAAGAAAGGATTGACAAAATCATGTTATTACTGTTCGGTGATGATTTCACGCTTATTTGTCTATGTTAGCACGTGAACGAGATTTCCTTGTAATTGTATGTAAATTTTGCTGCCTACAACAAACAAATAAATAAACAATATTGTGAACAAAGGTACGAAAGTATATCAGTGAACCAGGTGTCCTTGTCATCACTGCACCTAGATGGCAGATAAATAAAGCCGGTAAATATATGATCGATTATCCAAAAAACCCTTTGGAAGTATCTAATTTATGACCTTAACCTTCCTGGAATCGTAATTCGTATCGAAAATAAATTACAATCTCGAATTAAATTGATATGAAAATAATATGTTTTTTAAGAACAACAGCTATAAAGTTAGTTAAAGTAAATTTAAACCGTGCTGTTTGTGTAAAACATGGATTGTTTGTAATGTATTTATATTTAATATCCTTCACCAAATTTGTGGAGATTGTGGTTAACCATCTTTGTTCACGTTATCCGTCAGACTTAATTTTGGAGCTTAATCTGACACTAATGTGTTAACACTACATGTAAACCATTACTACAGGGAACACCCCCGAGGGAAACCATGGCATTCAAACAATTTGGGACGTTTGATAGCTAATCCATGTTTCAACATTGTAGCAAAATTACTCATGTTTGTGAATCTCTTTTTCAGATAATTGCGTAATATTTCAAAAGACAACAGTGAACATGTTTTCCGAAAATACTTTCATCTTTATGTCAGTCAGTTTTCAAAGAAAGTTTAATGACTTAATCAGCCAAGGGCTGTTTAAATTGTGAAACTTAATCAATAAAATGTCTAACTGTTCGCACAAAGGATCAAATGCAGGCATTATATATACCTTAATATTTTATGTATGTATATTATTTCGGAAGGTCCTTAGAGCTGGTGTTTATGCATGCGTTTGTTTATTCGAGCCAGATGTTCATTTTTTCAGAGATGCGTTTTCAACGAGTTATTACAGATGCTCCTCGAATTTATTGCATCGAGTCTGACGAATGACGAGGCGTTTAATCAATGCTGCCTCAGGAACGTGTTAAACGTGGAAATCTTTCTTTCGTTGTTTATTTGACCTGGTGTTTATTCAAATAAATAGAAGCGACAAAACTATTTCCATAATCATAAGAAATTTCTGCTTCAAAAAGCAGAGTCCATTGTACGTTTCCTATGATATCATAAGCACCTGTTTATGATTATGAGTCACCATCAAACAATGATGATAAGACGGTTCGCGAACAGGCGAGCGTAGCCAGCACCCGTCACAAATACATGCACAGGCAAGTTTATTGTTTACGTGAAAAAAACTAGGCGCTGTTTTACGGCATACGTTTATTCATTTCATACGTGCACATTTCATGATCAAGCGCTGCTTAATCAGCTATTACTGGTGAATTTTGTACAAACAAAGGGAATTCCATTGTGACGCAAGTTCATGTGTTACTGTCCAAACTCTGGTTATCACTAAATTGTGAGAATACAGCCACATGAACTTACAAAGAGAATGAGGCGGTCGGGTAGCCTAATGGTTAAGGGGTCAAGCCGAAGACCCGGGTTCGATTCCCGACATGGGTACAATGTGTGAAGCCAAATTTGTAGTGTTGCTGGAATATTGATAAAAGCGGCGTAAAACCATACTCACTCACTCACTCACTCACTCAATCACCCACTCGCTACAAAGGGAATGCCGATTTGGGACTATTTGCTGTATCCCTTTGCGCGAAGACGGAAATAAGTTGATAATATAATATTGCATCGAGAGGGGCTATTTGGCTTGCCCGGAATAACACGAGTGGTCACGAATGTGGATAAAGCCGACAGTAGACAATTGCGCGAGACATTAATGTTTGAAAAAATATCAAATTCATTTGAGTTCATACATCAATACCATAATAACACGCCGTGATATAACTGAACACCGTTAAAAGCGTCGTAAAACATAACTCACTCGCTCATTTACTCGCTCATTCCCATGTCAATATCTCAAATTCTGAAAGTAAATACATGCGACAAAACCCTATCCATATTCAGTAGTTCTACTACATGGGGTACTTCTGCCCAAGTTGCGACACCAGTGGTCCAGTCGTTTACGGCGCCACAATTCGCTATGCAGAGCTTCATCCCTTAGGCGTACCAGAAACCGATGGTCGTGGGTTCGAATCCGTCCTGATTATAATTCTAGATTTGACAGCACCACGCCCGTGAGTTTATCCAAAGTGACAAAGCGCATCAAGCTACCGAGGGGTGATAGAACTAAAGTACAAAGTTCAAAGTGGCTTTTGAGCCAAACTCATTCACTCATTATAAGGTGAAATAAAATTGAAATTGAAAATAAATCAAAACCAATTCGCTACCTTTGGAACCTATGTGTCTTATGCCATGCATCTTTTCAAAACAAAAGTCCTTCGACTTGACCTGACATACTCTTTACCTACTCTACGTGGTGGCACGTGGTCCTGTGCACAGCGCACAGGTCACAAATCAGGTGAAGTTGGATGGGTGACCGCGTTTGGGCAGCTTGGCTCCTGGGAGTTTCTAGGGCTTCGGTCCTGCCCTACACTGAAGCACATGCACCACATGTAGTGTCTCCTTGGGCAATGACTTTGTTCGAAATGTGCTTCTGTTCTCCCAGCAGTGAACAGGATGCCTTACAGGCAGCTTGGGTTGTATATTCCCCAGGGAGCTGAGAAAGATTCTTGAGTGCACGCTGATCCAGTGACCGAGGTAATAATAGCGCTTTGACCATGTCCCTGTGGTGTGTGGAAATATCCGCAATATAAATGACCTATTATTATTATTATTATTATTATTATTATTTATTTATTTTTTCAACGCCAGAGTCTACCAGTCTCGATTATCCGCTGAAACAGATTCCATTAGGAGTAAAAACCAAAATATCGGTGAAAATTATATGAATCGATCATTCAAGATCAGTGATGACACTAGGCGTTCGCGAAAAGGGTAAGCATGTCCTGCCTTACCGGTAGCACCCCCCACTACACAATTTGCATTAAAAAAATTTATGTGTTTGTTGCCTGGCGCCGCACAGCAGTACTCCTGCCATAAATCATTTTCCCCAACCTAAGAAGATGGGACACATGGCGGTGCTGCATCAGGATATTGGAGATGTGCTTTATGTCCCGTTTTCCCATTTTGCCTCATAACACTTAAAGCCATTTTGCCATTTTTTCTTCATCAATGTAAATTCCGTCTTCCACGTTGAAGCCGTGAGCAGAACTTCAGGTTAACAGTTTGTCATCCCAAGCGACAATTTCCGCATTTACTGCCAGACTCCAATACAAGCAATCCCCTTCTGTACGTAATGTGTGTTCATAATGAGACAAAAAACTCATTGTGTGAACAACTTTGTTATTCCGTAGAAAACTAATGAAAAAAGTCGATAAAAACCATGAATCGTGTTTTATGTCACAGTGGTTTGGGCTGGAGGCGGTTAGAAGGAGAGTGTGGACCTTGAGATGTTCTGTTAATCGGGCACCTGCTCTGTCAATCTCCGCGGTCTGTGTTATCGTCTTAATTTTTATAAATTGTTTGAAATGGTATTTTCATCACAGCCCTGTCCTCTATATCTCCACGGACTGTGTTAACGTGTCAATTTGTATAAATGTTTAAAATGTTTCTATATTCATGGTCTGTGTTAACTTATATCACTTGTTTGAGATGCTCTATTCATCACACACCTCCTCTGTCTATATTCATGGTCTGGGTTAATTTATAGCAAATGTTTGAAATGGTATTTTCATCACACACCTCCTCTGTCTATATTCATGGTCTGTGTTAAATTATAGCATTTGTTTGAGATGCTCTGTTCATCACACACATCCTCTGTCTATATTCATAGTCTGTGTTAATTTATAGCATTTGTTTGAGATGCTCTGTTCATCACACACCTCCTCTGTCTATATTCATAGTCTGTGTTAATTTATAGCATTTGTTTGAGATGCTCTGTTCATCACACACCTCCTCTGTCTATATTCATAGTCTGTGTTAATTTATAGCATTTGTTTGAGATGCTCTGTTCATCACACACCTCCTCTGTCTATATTCATAGTCTGTGTTAATTTATAGCATTTGTTTGAGATGCTCTGTTCATCACACACCTCCTCTGTCTATATTCATAGTCTGTGTTACCTTTTATCATTTGTTTGAGATCTGTGTTATCATGTTAATTTGTATAACTTGTTTGAAATGACCCAAAAGATAAACTGTATTTGTACATCCAGAAGTACAAGACTGTACTCGCCGGTTCAGCTTCCTCGTTTCTTTTTTCAAGTTCAAGGTTCGAAAATTCAGATATCTAAACTTGCTAAAAGTTTTCTAAAAACTTTTCCAACGATGCAATACACCGGATACGTCAGTAAGACTATGTCATTCATAAAAATATCAATTTACTCTCGTATTTGTTTTTAACTATTTTCGATACCTCATTTCGTACATATTTCTTCGCGTTGAAAGTAATATGACAAACGAAATATCATTTTTCGATAAGGTGATTATTTGATGTCAAACATTCCTCCAGAAACAATTAAGTCGAGACGTTGGAAAAGCGAGCTCAATATTATATGTGATTGAAGAAAATTGAAATTTGGGGAAGACTTTCCCATTTCGAAAAATGTCCAGAAACATTGAAAGATTTGATGGAACAATTTCCACCGTAACAATCCTAATAAAATAACTGGCAAAAAAACGCCACCAAACCATTTTCTGGTCTAAAACAAAGCAAACGCAAAATAAACGGTTGATGTTTTATTATTAAAAAAAACAATTATGCCAAAACGGTATTTGAAGATGACAATTTTTGATAAAAAACAATGTACTTAAAGTTCTGCAGACACGTTTATCATGTATTCGATCACACACGCAGAACCGACGTTGATCTCTTTTAAAGTTCCGTGCTGCATGCATGGCCCTAACACGACGTCGAACTGAATACACGAGTCTCCTGACATCCTGATTAGGGATCTTACACCACTCTTCCTGCAGGGGAATTGCCAAGGCATCCCTCGTCAGTGGCGGCTGTTGACGTTTCCAAAACTTGCGTCCAAGTTGGTCCAAGAGGTGTTCTTTGGGCGACAGGTCCGGAGATCTGCCTGGCCACTGTAATAAGGTCACGTTGTTGGCGTTCAGAAATACGCTAGTGACTCGAGCTGTGTGAGGGGTGGCGTTATCCTGCTGAATTCGAAACAGCGTTTGTGGGTGTCGTTGCAGGAAAGGCAGTACCACAAGCCGCAAAACCTCATCAATGTAACGACGTGCAGTGAGATTTCCGACGATGATAACCAGATCTGTCTTCTGGTCCACGCAGATGCCACCCCAGACCATGACATTACCACCTCCATAAGGCTCCACTTCTTGAAAGAGACAACGTGCCGTCCGTTCACCACGTCGTCGGTAGATTCGCACCCGCCCATCAGACTTGAAGAGATGGTCTTCGCCAATTTCTTTGCTGCCACTGCTGTACAGTCCTGGCCCATCTCAGTCTGTGACGTCGGTGTAGAAACGTTACTGTCGTGCCCTTGAAAGGTCGATCGGCAAGGAGACCATACAGGCGGAGTCATTTAGCAACGGTCCCTCTGCTGACTGGATGTTCAAGGCTGTTTGCGGATGATGACGTCACCGTTATGAATCTGGACATTCGGTGAAGCACCCGCAAGTACCGGTCTTCCTGTGGTGTCGTGACCTTGGGTCATCCACTCCTCGCCAATTCTGCAGTACTGCCTGTTTGCTTGCGACGTGTGACAAGTCTAGCGATGGTGCACTTGAAGCAGTCCATTATATTGGCAACGTACTCCTGCGTTGCTCCTATTTGCAACATACCGATGGCTCTCTCCCTCTTCTCTGCGGTTTTATTAGTCGAGGCATGTTCGTTGTTTTAAACGGTTTCATGTGATGAGAGAGTACAATCCTGCTAATGTTTTATACCATACGGGCAACTTTGTCCACATTTTGCATTTTTTAGTGATTAGAATCACTTTTCTCGCACATAACGTAAAGCACGTGCGCATGTTCACGGGGAATAGGTAAGTTGCATTCCAGCTATGTGTTCCCAACTGTTTTCGTGCTGTTTGGCAAATTTGTTGAAAACAGACGACCATTATTTATTTGGTGGCGTTTCTTTTGCCCGCTAGTTTATAAGAAACGTGAGTATTCAACAAACAATTTTGAAATCTATTGTCATCGTTACAGACATCTGCTTTGACAGCTATTACTAACACGCTGTCTGTCACCAGAAAAGCAACAGAGTACCACGGTGTTAGTCCACAATCTGATGTTTACAGCCCTAAATGAACATCAGAGAGCTGGTTTGCCTATATAGACCTTTATCTTCTTACTTTCCATTTCAGAGGCAAATATTTTGTGTATTTTCCAAATGATAAAAGCGGCAAAACCCTCCCCATTATGCTGACAACCAAAACATATTTTAGTTCACTGTAAGATTCAGACTACATCATAAGCGGATACTGATGAATAACCATCAATAAGAGATGATACCAGATTGTTTGCCAAAAGGTGAGCGTATCCTGCCCCAACGGAGGCATTCGTCATAAACACATGCAAAGGCAAGTCAGTTGTGTTAAGCTGAAAAAACACGTAACATAAGACGCAAGTCAAAATAGTGAGTTGCATCGGACATGAAGAAATCAAAGTACAAATCTTATGGTACAGTAGTGATATTTATTGATAATGTGGGGGGTTGCAGGTCTCGCGTTTTTTGTCAGCAAGAGAAATGTTTCGGTCACTGCTTCAAAACATACGATTCTTTTCTCTGAATTTTTGTTTTGTTTCCAATAATTTCTGACCACCGAATCTATCAAATAGTAGATCCTTTAGACGTTTTGTCTTAGGGGAATTCCAGGGAGGGACTCCTGCACAGACCATGTACCAAGAACAGCTTATGTTTGTGGTAAGAATTGACTAAACTTAGGGTTAGATAGTTACAATGTCACCAGGGTCTTCAAACACAGACACCATGGAGACATAATCATCTGAACGCACCAAACAGAAAACGTCCGTAAAGCTGGGTTTTCGGATTAAAGGGGTCCAGACTATCGGAGGTCCATTGTACCTCTCTTTTTAATGAACACTTAAAAAGGCCAGCATCAGGACCACCTCGCCCAATTTACTATTTACAGTGAAGCCTGGTTAATCCGGACAGAAGTGTTTCCACTAAGGTCGTTCTGGTTAACAATTATCCGAATTAACGAATCGTTGCTGCAGAAAAATGTCACTTTGCGTAAATGTAAACTTTCCCGTCATTAACTGCCCTGAATGTGAGGTTTCTGGGTTAACCAGACCACAAAGTAAATAAAGAGCGAGAAGCAGGTCCAAAAACAATAATGAATTGGTGTCCGGAAAATCCGAAGTGATGCAGCTGTTAGAAGATGAAACGCACGAGCATTTGTATGATGCTGACCAAGAAGCCAAGAAACATTTCGGTGAATCAGATTCTAACCCACGATGAAATGATTCTGGGACGGATTGCGGCACTCTAGAAATTAAACGACTGAGCCACACTTACTAGAAAGTCATGATGACCCAGAGGTAAAGCTTTGCATCGAGACGTCTTCATGAGCATATCGAATCATTTCATTATCGAATCTTTCACACATTACGCCAATCACACATTACCCCCTTGACAACATATCCCATTTGTTAACGCTTTGTTTGCCGTCCATGAATTTCATAGAGACGATGGAATAAGAAGGCCTCTGTCTAAAGGTCGTTTTTTTTATTGTTTAACGCCGCACTCAGCAATATTCCAGCTATATGACGGCGGTCTGTAAATAATCGAGTCTGGACCAGACAATCCAGTGATTGACATCATGAGCATCGATCTATGAGCTTGGAGACGATGACATGCATCAACCAAATCAGCGAGCCTGACCACTCGACCCCGCTAGTCGCCCCATACGTTATAAAATCAATGTAAAATTTGAAATGAAACCCTATTGGTTATCCATACTTTTATTGACTTCACTTCCCGTTAATTGTCAACTTCCATGTTTAGCACATACACATTTATACATGTAAATATGGTTGATAGCTTCTATAACAATGGACAGCTTCCGTGGTCTAGTGGATAGAGCGTCTGCCCGGAGAGCGGTGGTTCGATCCCATTGCAGCGTCGTTACCCTACCAGGAGCTAGGCTTTAAGGTGATAAACAAGGTCTGGTCGGCCTGGAGTTAGTATATTGGATCTGAGATGGTAATCCATGTTAAACTGCGGCATGGTATCTCAGTGGGCTAGCACCATGTAACCGGCAAAAGTCCGAGCTAGTACAAGCAGCCACTCAAACAAGTCCATTAACGTCGCTATATAAGTACAATAATCTCGAACGCAACGTTAAACTCCATTTCACCTCACACGTTAATAATGAACTATTGTTGCAGTAAACACGTGGAAGCATAAAGTCACGTACATATAAGATATATTTCTAATTGAAATAAACATTACCAAAAGAACTGAAGTAAATAAAAGAAATGCATGGAATTTATATAATAATTTACGTCAAACAACACCACTGTGGATCTGTAGATATTACGGTACGCTTAAACTGGTACCATAAGAAAATCCTTATTGATACATTATCTGTACAATTTTCCATAAGATTGCACTTACCATTTATCTTGGCTGTTGTTGAGTGAGCAGGTACTTAGGTATTCAGGTACTCCCAACCATGTATGTGAAGATAACTGGCAACTTATTAACTCCAGGAGTGGACGCACCGTCATATATTACAAGTTCCCATGTCGCAGAACGGAATGGCCAAGCCTTGTCTGAAACAAATAATGCGTCATGATGATAGACCTGGTTGTGGTTGCACAGTAAACTCAGGTATAAAGTTATTAAGATTTCTGGCCATCAATATTTTCCATATCAAAGGTGCATGTAGAATTTAATCTGACTTTGCGTAAAGGGAGATAACTCCGCGTGTCATATTTGTTAAGTATCACCAGAGTTGTCCCCCTTGGTAAACAAGCCAGCAGACGGCAAACAAAACCACTCTGGATATGGCAGCTATAAAAAAAAAAAAAGATTTCTTAACTGTACCATGAAGAAATCAGATAAGGACAGGTTATTGCAAAGAGAACAGACATTCCACTATCAACCGTTGATCGTGTTTTGAGTGGAGATGGAATTGAGCACAAAAAAGGAGAGGTAGGCCAAAGACTGTTGGTGACAGAAGTCGACTTGGTATATTGGCGTCTAAAAACGGACACATGGGCATAGAAAGTATTAGGCACGAAATTATTCATAGCGGAACACTTATGTTTCTAAAGAGACAATACGAATACATTTGCATGCAATTGATTTGCCGAAATCACGAGGAATTCCATCACCCCTCCTAAAACTTAAACAGAACGATGTTTGAACTGGTGATTGGAGCAAAGAAATTTCAGTTGGCACAATGTTATTTAAGAAATCAACGATGAGTGGGTGTGTTTATCGTACAGGGAGAATAAACCATCTCTTATATAACAAATCAACATTATGTACGTACAGCCTCATCTGACAAAGGATCTTAGTAAAAAGTACACACTTGAAAAATATTTACCCTTATTTAAATAATGATGACTCCCTGAATAGAATCCGAGCGCGGCAATGTCGGACAAGTCCAATTTATGAACACGGGGGTTCAATTTGGTCTTTCCCACATATTTTCACCATTTTCACGTCGATTTTCTGTACCTTTTCTCCCAATACCGATTGTTATATCTCTCTAACTTTTGAGTGCGATCGTTCGGCCATTGCATTCATCGGCGCTGTCCAGCTATATCTATGGGGAACAACACTTCTCTCTCAAAAATAACGTCGTCCATTTTACGACGTCATCAAGTTGCGAGCGCAACCAGAAATCACCAGAAATGACGTTATGATAGAACAATGTCTTATCGTGAAATAAACCGTTCAACATTATTCCTTGAGATTTAGCGCGTAGCTATATATTCTCATATGAGTCCAGTGTGGCTATATCCAAACGGCATAAAAATGTGGACCAAAGGTACCGAAAATCCAGGTAACCAGCGTCCAAAGTACAGTCCTAAATTTCATGTATGGGGCGGGGTGTCTGCGTTGGGTGCCACCTCATTATGTATATTTGAAGGTAACATGACAAGTGCAGTGTACACTAATATTCTACAGGGACATTCTTCGACCCTGAACCTTCTTCATTAAGGACAATATCAGTCAAAACAATCTAAAAAATATGGGATATGAAACCAGAGGTGGTGAGATATTTGGACAGATCTAGAGTGACTCATTATTTCCTTGATAGGCAACATGCCTCGCCAGATTGAAACATGAGGTGGACTGACTAAATATTGAACAATTTGGTGTTTTATGGCTTTAGGTAAGCAGTGTTTGTTGAACAAACTGATTTCTTGGTTCTAGGACTTAATAAATCTAGAATTTACAATGTTGTTATTTTCAATAATTTTGGGTCAAACTATAGAAAACTTCCGGGCGATTAATGTCTGTACACCTATTTTTGCATTTTCTGCATGTAAATTGCAAAACATCCTCTGGTACCTTATTGGAAATAAAGATCTGATATTCAAGACTCCATGGTCGATAAATAATATTCTTACAAATGATCTCATTCTCTCCGTTATGGCATAAGTCTAATGACAGTCTTGATGACCTCTCTGTCTATGTAACTACTACGACAATGTTGCATTTCCACATCTCCAGGTTACCTAAACAAATTCCATAACCTTCAACATCCGACTGATTGATTTGTTGAGATCATTACCAATCTGTCGCACCGAGTCCCCGACCTAAACATGCCTATTGCATGCTAATGTTTGTTACTGTCATGTCATGTATGGCCATGCTGACTACGTTACAGATTAACACTTTCCTATTCTTCTCGGACTTGCATGGTGATTGCATGGTGACAAAGCATGCCGGAAATCTCCGCCAAGAAGTTGTATTATCATTGAATAAAACACCGTTTCTAATTACTCATCATGCGATGGATTAAAGTGGTTTCGGGTCGAAGGCAGTCATCAAAACAATAGGATACAATTTGGCAAAATGTAGACAGTCGTCATGAAAATAATGTCATGTATACAGGACACAAAGGCATAATAACTACACCGTTCCCTGATCTGCTTTCTAAGGTGTCACTTATGTAATAATTAATAACTTGCACCAATGTATACGGGATTATAACCCCAATACCGAAAGTGAAAATAATTAATATTTTCTTATTCGATGCACTTAGTTTGGCATCAAATATCTGAAGAATGAATGACAGTGTAATTAATACACCTGACCACCACTCGTCGTGGGGCTTTTGTCTTGAACTAAAAATAATCTGAGATTGATGTCTCGTTGTAATACTTAAAAATATTTCCCAATAGGACAGCTAAACACGTTATTCTTCAGCGGTAATGGGTATACAATAACAGACATTACTGATGTCAGACGATGATACGACCTTCTAGTTGACCTCCTCCGAGTTCGTACAAACTTAGTCATAATCAAGGGGGGAAAGTCATTTTGTTCTTTCCAGATCGATTTCTTTCATTAATCTTATTGATGTATTTTTTATTTCGTTTTGCAGACTCATATCCAAAACGAAATTCTGATTTATTGTCAAAACATGAAAGAAACTGTTTTGTGTGAAAGAGAAGCGCCCACTTCAGCATGTGAAGCTCTAGCAACGTCGTCATCCTCGACGTTTTATCAGACAACACTGTTTGGAGAAGAGTATCAGAGTGAAATATCATCACGGAAATCATTACTGTTAAATTTATGGTTATAAACAGTTCATTTGGCATTTAAATCACAGGCTTCTCGCACAAAGAAAAGGACGCCTTCAGTGGCTTATAATACAAACTACAGGCCTTCATTATCAAGACACTCCAGACCATCAAGTGTGCCCTCATGAGAATGACGACTGGTCGAAGAGACCTCTTTACGAACGAGAATTATGATAGGCATTCTTATGAATTTACTAAATATGACACGTCGCTTGTCAACATGATGCGCTATCAAATGACACGGCCATTCCTTGGAGTGTTCATACCGCCTTACTTTTGCAATGGAAACATGTCATGCCATTTTTAAACATTGTTTTTTTACATTTGGTATATAAGTTCTTAGTAAGTTGTGACGGTGCCTAGGTTCCGATTCATCACAAGCGGAATCCCCTCATATACTGTGGAAGGACATTGTTTATCAGTATGTAAGTAAGGTAAAAAACATTGAGATGTGAATAAATAAAGCGACAAAACATTTTCCATATCCAATAGACATATCTGCATAAAGCAGAGTCGATTTTACGATTCCGACTACATCATATGCATGTGTTTATGAATCACTATAAAAAAAATGATGACACCAGGTGTTCGCGAAAAGGTGAACGTATCCTGCCCCCACGGTGGCACCCGCTACAAACACAGGCAAAGGCAAGTCAATTAATCACCTGAAAAAGCACAGGAACATATGGTACAAGTCAAAATAGGGAATTGCATCGGACATCATTTTTGTCACTGATGCGTCCTCTACATGTCTACCGTAAAGCTTTTTAAAGGCTTTACTGAGGCCTTGAATGTTGTAACCCTGATCAAACAACTTCTAAGCAAGAGTCGTATGACGCTCATTGAAATCTTGGTTGAAAGAACATGCTCGATTGTATCTTAACAGTTGTGAAATGTAAACACCAAAGGCTGGAGCTGCTAGGAAACAGATAATGAATTGAAACCAATATTTTTCATACTAGTTTGAACATGCCTAGCTGATTAAATATTTTGAAGGTATTATTATACTTTAAATGTAATTTGACAAACAAAGACTTTGCCGCCGTGTTGATGCATCGCATCAAAACCTTTCTTGTTCTCTGGCGTTGACGTTGTGAATTGTTACAAGTTAATGTGAACTCCCCAGTAAGCGGATAGAACATTGATTGCTGTATAATTACTGTTTCACGTAAATAAAGTTATTGATACTCTTCCTTGTTGTATCAAATATAATTAAAGATCTGAGAAAAACATCTTCTGTTGTCCCCTCTTGGGCGTATTATTTCATGAATCATGACAATTTGAAACGTTATGTATCCGTTGTCAGGAGTTGATAGATTGTGTGTCCGTAATTAACGTTGGTAAATACCACCGAAGCTTGAACAAAATGGCTTAATTCCTTCAATCCCGTCAGTCGGTTCCCAGTTAATTCCCGTGTATGTGATAGGCGTTGACTGCACATATCTGTCACAGCCAGATCCTGATCACATTGGACAGACTCGTCTTGACGACATCCCACAATCTAACCTAATTGTTAATGAAGAACAATCCCAGAAATAAGCTATTTCTTTGGATCCGACACATCAAAATTGATTATGACGTTAATGCAGAATCGCGAAAGATGTCCAGATAACCCCTTTAATCTGGAATCCCCACTTTCGATGCCTAGCGTCGTATAAACAAACAGCAAGAGGAATATATCATAAATTATAAATTTGGGGCTGAGACTGCACGAAATGGTTGATTTATTGGCATTTGCTGCCTGGGAACATGAACATGCAGAGGGCGATATTAATACTTTATTCAGATGTCAGCATATAGTAGTAGTAGTAGTAGTAGTAGTAGTAGTAGTAGTAGTAGGAGTAGTAGTAGTAGTAGTAGTAGTAGTAGTAGTAGTGTGAGTGAGTGAGTGAGTTGGGTTTAACGCCGCTTTTAACATTCCGGTTATATCACGGCGTGTCAGCTTAATGCGGGACGAAAGCCCGAAGTGATGCAGGTCCCAGACGTCTGCATCACTTCGGGCTTTCCTGCCACATTAAGCTGACACGCCGTGATATAACTGGAATAATGTTAAAAGCGGCGTTAAACCTAACTCACTCACGATAAGGCTCTACTTTGATGATTTACCTTCTGACTTTATGTTCTTTATGCTTAAAAATTATGTAAATCTGTATTTACATTTTGTGAACGTTTACACGTAGCTGTGTGACACCATCGTTATCCAAAATATTAGTAGGCTGAAAACAGTCGCCGAAACACTGGACACGTGAGGTCTGGGATATCTGAATCAAACACATCACCAACATCTATCATTTCTTGTTTCTTTCATTCCTATCCACCATCAAACAACGATGTACACATTAATTTGCCAGGTAGTGTATATTCTCTTGACAATGTCGGTATCGAAGAAACTGATCAAATATTATTGATTTAGACTTTTCTTGGCCTGCTCTTGGCATATAGTTTAATATATGGCCATTAACGTTTCACCATCCATTCTCTAGCAATGTAGGTGCAAACATTAGCTATCATGATGAGATCAGTTTAACCAGAAACTATATCTATTATATGGTCTCTGGTTTAACCAATAAAGAAACATATTTGAAAGAAAAGTGTTTCGGACGTCAGCAGCTTGTTTTGAATGTCAATAAAATGTCTGGTGCAACAACTTTAAGATAATACCGGGGTATGATAATATGATACTATCACGCCGTGATGTATTGCTTGATAATTACCAGATACATCACATGCAATTTGATAGCATCCATCCTGTCCCGGCATTCTTTGTTCAATATGGCGTTATGAAGTGGATAGTTACAGTACTTAACAGATACAGATACGGCATCATCCTCGTTATCCAGTATATTATATCTCCATTTTTATAATGATAAATACCCAGGACCCAGTGGCCACCATAGTCTGCGTCCATATGGTATTTCGGTAATTCGCTCAGGATTTGTATCCACGTGTACGATTCTCTGATCAGCTCTACAATAATATTTTCTTTGCCAATCAATTACAGAAATCAGATATTCTTGTCTGAATGCATTGCTCACTCGTACCGAGAACTTAGAAGCCGCGACGCTGATTGGGTGTGTAGATTGTCCACCTGACGCTGCCTTATACGAAAATGTCCTCAGATTTCACTCAGAGAGGGGCGGTCGGGTAGCCTAGTGGTTAAAGCGTTTGCTCGTCACGCAGAAGACCCGGGTTCGATTCCCGACATGGGTACAATGTGTGAAGCCCATTTCTGGTGTCCCCCGCCGTGATATTGCTGGAATATTGCTAAAAGCGGCGTAAAACCGTACTCACTCACCCACTCACTCACTCAGAGAGGTATCAGAAAATGTCTACGAAAATTTCAAAGAGCGTTACACAACTCTTGCTCAAATATAGTTTCAAACATTCAAGGCCTCAGCAAAGCTTTCAAAGGGTTTTATGGTAGGCATGTAGAGGACATTTCCAAATGTGTCGGCATCGTGAAATGGACTCTGCTTCTAGCAGATATTTCTTATGATTATGGAAAATGTATCTTGTCACTGTTAATTACAATCGGTTCTCGATAAATATCTTCTATTGCCAAAACGAATAGCAATTCCAATACAACGATTTCGAACCTGTAATCATAATTTACCTAATGAGACTGGCCGATGGAAAAATATTCCAAAGGAAAATAGAACTTGTAAATTATGTAATTCCCATCTATTGCTGATGAATTTCACTACTTATTCAGATGTAATTATTTTAAAAGAGAGAGGCGAACATTTCTCTCACCATATTATACTGAATGGCCAAATATTATAAAATTTGTAAAACTCTTATCAACAACAAACACACAGGATCTAAAAACATTATCGAGATTTATTGTAAAAATGTCCATTAGTATTAAAAATGCCAGGTAATCACATGTTGTTATTAATTGCCATCTTGTCTGCTTTTTGAACATATGCATAATTATTTATTGTAATATGCTCTTGTACCACCTTTGTGGTTTCAGAGAATAAACTGATTCTGATTCTGACCCAGTTCTGGCTTTCCTCCCATATGAAGCCTTGATATCTGTTGAAAGGTAACAAAGCGATTCCTTTTTCCACCCTAATCATCTATTGTGCTTCTCATCTTGAATTAACCCCCAAGGTACATGCTTTGTTCTCAAACAAAAACCGATATCAGCCATAAATTATCATTGCTTCACCTTTGTATTCTTTGGTTCATTTAATGCCTACTTTTCCGGTGGCTGACCATGGCAATAAAACACACTTACATTCATGTTGTAAAATGATAGTCTTTTACTTTAGATCCAATTACGATATACAGCAGGAAACAATTACATACTGGGATACAACGCTGCCATTACGTTCGCATACTTCAGTCAGCCCCACTTTACTTGGAAAACTAGTAGGTCATTAAAACCAATTTGGATATCCTTAGGGGTCTAGATTGGACACTTCCTGGATATTGCAAAGAACAATAAATTGTGTTATATCTTGGTCAGAAAAAAGATATACTGTTTTGTTTCGTTACAGGTGATGCATACATGTATGGATACAAAGGGGAATACGGTTATGTATAATCTCGATGTCCGAGTGACGCCTTCTGACATTTGCGTGCGTGAGTGAGTTTGTGATTTTGGGCGAGCGAGTAAGTGATCTTGTGAGCGAGCTTGGTTTTTGGATGAAAGACTACAGTTATTCAGATCTTAGCAACCCATGGTCACAGGCATGATGTTGACAAACCAATGACAATTATCGGCGCGAATCTGGGGTTCGAACCACCGAGCTTAGGATCATGGCGCGCCCGAGTCGCTTGGTTTAACTGCAAATGCAAATCCTCGAAATCCAGGTGGATACCGGTAAATATCTTATATCAAAAAAACAAAATGGGAACTGATTCACTTTGTTTTTTTATACATAAGGACGTTTCTTTGACAACGTGACAAGTAGACTGCTTCATATAATCGATAAATTGACCAGAGATGTGTTAATTAGATATGTCGTTAATGGTCATATGACGGCGAGTATTGCGCAGAATCATTACTCGCAGATGCCCTTAAGAACATTATACATTAGAGTCCTAATTAATGGTAGCAAATAGGTACTGCTGAATTTTTGTTTTTATATCATGGTTTAATAATGCCGATGTGACTTCAGATTTTAACTCACTAAATAATTATTCATCCATGACAAATCATCTTAATATTTATGTTCTGGTAGGTAACAATTATGCATTATTTCGAAAGTTGTAGTCTTGTCATCATCAATGATCTAGTGTGTTATACATTCATTGAAGACATAATACACTGGATACTCGAAATTGACTGGTTAAGTCCTTCCATCATTGTGTCCACGACAGGTACTTTAGGACAGGGGGATGATGGCCACGTCGCTTTTGAGTGCGTTTCGCAGAGTTGCGTACCTCAGACGTAGCAGGATCCTATGACCATATGATCGAATCCGAAATATTTCTAACCAAGGATCCACAAGGATATGAAAACATGCGCGACGATAAACACCATCCGAGGACAATGACCTACAATCCGCCAAGTCCTTTAGTAAACTAGCTGTCCACTACCGAGACATTGAGTGTGTGACCAAATTCAGTATTCCATAACGTGACATACATATTCGAGATTGCTCATTCTCTGGCGTTGACGTTGTGAATGCTAGTGTATGTATCTGTTGGCTCCCCCTTGTTAAGTTTCCACCTTTGTTATCTAATTCACTGGATGAAGGAGTAAGCATATACTCAGAAACGTTGTGTTCCTCATAACAAAGAAGTTGATATCCATCAATTCTTTTCCTTATATTAGTATATGTGTAGGCTGGCACTGGGACGAGTGGGGAACGTCACCCCCTCCCATATTCTCTCCTTCCAAATGGCTCCCGCCGGGAAATAACCCTCTAATCAACCTCAATCACTGTAGATTACAATCAGTGTATCACAACAATCGATTTTCCCACTCAACATGAATAATTGAATTGCCAATGCTTACACAACTTTGCAGTGCGGTAATGTAATGTGATTTCTCGCTGCTGCCATTATTGGCACCAGGCGACGGGTTCCATCCTAGCGATTGGACCTCTTCATCTTCAACGTCCATCTTGCCAGTCATAACTCCTAACAGATTACACTTAAGATTATGACCTTAATGAACGAGTAAAACCGATAAGATCCCACTTCAGTTTCTGAGTGCTGTTAGTGAATGGTGAATGTATTCTCACCACTTTCGTCTAATTCTGACCAAACTGTCAGTAACACTTTCGTCTTGTTTGTCCAGACTTCTGTTTGAGGTACCATGAAGCAACTTGTGCCATAAAGAGACCATTGCTGAACCAGTTTGCATATATTTGAAACGGAACCCACGTTAATTGGATCCTTAATGATACAACAAATATTATGATTAATATTATTGAGCATTAAGGTGGGGTCAATAGGTACATGATAGATAAAACAGAATACTCGGTGTCCTAAAAACGGCCACATCTTATTAATTATTTGTTCATAGTTAATCTGTTGCTTTTATCATTTTATGTTCGTTTGTGATGAGGAATTAGCGATGACGTTGAAGCAAAAAATAACATATTTAGCTACAAAAAAAATATCTCAGAGGATAAAGTCTTTCATCTCCTGGTTCAGCAAAGCTAAAACATTAAGTCAAAGCTGCATTTATCACTAAGGAGAAATATGAAACGATATTAACAAAATTTCAAAAAAATATTTGGACCAATATCCTGTAGTCATAGCTCACCGTACATACACTACACTTACAAACGTACATGTAGGTACGTCCCCGGGGGAACATTCAACAACGTTCTTATTATGATCATTGTAATTATACGTTTGTTTGTTTGTTTGTTGTTTAACGTCACTCAGCAATATTCCTGTTAATGACGGCAGCTTGTAAATAAGCGAGTCAGGAAAAGACAATCAAGAGATTGATATCATGAGCTTCGATCCACGCAATAGGGATACATTCACATGCATCAACCAAGGCAACGAGCCTGACCACCCAATTCCGTTAGTCGCCTCTCACGGCAAGCATGGGTTGCTGAAGACCACTTCTAACCCGGCACTGTAATAACATGTTCAGGTGAAGGTATATATTATATTATATATACCACACCAGAATCATGGATTAGATACATTTCAAAAGCCTTACGATTGCTCGTATTAATATGTCACAGAGGCATAATCAGTGATATATCTATAATTATGAATCTTCTTCTTTTAGAATTAATGTTTTGAATCTTGAAGGTCATATTCCATTTTAGTTACCTTAAGTACGAAAAAGAATGGTTCAACTTAATATTTTCGCAACCTCAGTACTCGAATAAAAACTGTGCAGACCAACATCATACCCTGACGGAGAATGGAAGAGAGCTGAATCTCAATGGGACAACTGGCATAGATACATCAAACCCGTTTTATCGGAATGACGAGGAAGAGTTGCGTACCTTCGCCGCTATGATCCGCTGACAGTGGGTTCGAACCCAGGATTTGTCCCTTTCCTTGGTTTATCAGCACCATACGTTCTTGGTTTCAGTGAACTGGCAAACGCTGCCCGCAAAAGTTGCGTTGGGTTTTGACGCATTTTGTACTCACAAGCCATGATAGTAATATTATGAAATGAATTTCGAACCCAATTTAGCAGTTGCCCTTGTACAAACTACATCAAGACACAACAGGAACGTACAACAAGCAAGTCTGCCTTTCGATCTAAATGTACTAAATCGTTTTCAAACTTTAAAACTGTTTTAACAATTCAAGAAGAGACTGAGGAACGTCAGCCTTGGAATGAGTTTGTAGGTTAACCCACGGGTTTAATGTAACCTCCTTAACAGCTAAGCTGTCACATTAATTCTCACAATACCGTATCCTATATGACGTATACCAATCAGACGGGAAGTATCCTTGCGAACTTGGAATAAACTGCCTTAGATCGTCGCTGTCTCACACACATAAAAGTCGTAAATAGCCACTCCGTTCAGGTCATGAATATTGTAAGCGATGTTCAAGGTCTCATGCTCAAATTAATAGGGTAGTTAAAGAAGACTTACAAATTATACAACGTTAATATGTATGATATCATTATAATTTTCTACAAGAAAACTCCTTATCAATTATTAAGAGGTATAACCACGTCAAATATAAGATCTAAAGGGTGGATTTACGATGCAGAGTAATGGCAGGCATTGATAACTTGGTAGTAAGTTGATACAAGCACCTTAATTAAACATTTTAAGTTCATAATATGCTCTTGAATAAATGTTCGGAATACTTATCTTATCTTGTCCTCAATGGAAAAGATGTCTTGGGATAAATAAATCATAATATTGGTTTCCGCTTTTCAAATTCGTTGAAGATGTCACCTTTCTTAAATCAAACGCCACTACGCCTAACATATATTACATAGCATTACCTTCTATACCTATCTCTCGTCGCTATATGGCTGAACAAATGCCGATGCGACGTTAAATTTTAACTCACTCACTATATAGTAATGTGCTATTACAGTTCTGCATTGTGCCCTTCATGAGTCGTATGCAGGATTTCAAAATAGTTTGGTTCTCAAAGACCCACATTATTGTAAAAGATAAAAGCATGGCAACGCAACGCAACGCAATAACCAGTACCAATATATCTACCGAAACAGATTCCATCGGCTAAATTGTGATGAAAATACTGTGGATTGATTACTAAATATCAGTGATGACACCAGGTGTTCGCGAAAAGGGTAAGCATGTCCTGCCTTGCCGGTAACACCAGCAACTCACACAACTTTCATTCAGGGATAGACAATATGTTATGAGACAACATGTCACCTCTTCATAACATTCGTGTCATCAACAAAATCCTCTTGAGATGATCATCTTAAACTTCTTTTATCTGACCAGTCAAGTTATCCGCCATCAGTCAACAGGGGAGTGGTTATACAGCATCATAACAAAATATTGACTGTGACAGCCCGATCACGCCGCATGTAGAACCTCTGACATGACGTCCAATGTTGAATACAACCAACTTAATATAATTGATCATAAAACTTCATTCGGCGAAAAAACGCCCCAAGAAAAACTCGTAATATTTCCCACAGTGCCAGGATGGGTTACGGTGTGTTTTGTTATGTGATAGTTACTTGTATGTGAATCGAACTGATATAATTCAAATGTGGATTCCGAAGAGAGCTGACAGATGCGACCTATGGGCTGAGATGAGTCGAGTGCTGAACTGGCAGCAGTGACGTCGCGAGGACAAAATACTCCCATACTGTTAATGGCATTACCGCCTGCAGTGGATACAAGGTCTGTCCGGAGAGAAGGTCGCTGGTTCGAAAGAGCAAAAGAATTTACTTGTCGTTACCCTACCTGGCGCTTGGCATTAAGGGGATAAACAAGGACTGGCCGTCTTGGAGTCCGTGCAATGTGTCTGAGAGGGGTTATCCATGTTAAACTGTGGCATGGCATAGCAATATTCCAGCATATCACGGCGGGGGACACCAGAAATGGGCTTCACACATAGAACCCATGTCTAAAATCGAACCCGGGTCTTCGGCGTGACGAGCGAACGCTTTAACCACTAGGCTACCCGACCGCCCCTCGAGTACAAGCAGCAACCCACGCACCTGCCTGCACGACTCTATTGAAGTGACGTCATCGCGAACGCGGCATTAAATCCCATTTCACCACACCCTCAATTTCATTTATAAAAATCTTCATTTCGATTTTACGAACGAATACATCATGTTATTAACAGACGTTACTGACAGTAAGATTATCGGGATTGTGGATCGGGATAGTTCGGGTGACAAGAACTCTATTGCTTGTACGAGAAGACTGAACAGGATCTGGTGTTCAGGTTCTCTGATTTGATTGTGTGCTGATCATGACATTGTGCACCGACGGTGTAGGGCGAGAAACCACCTCATCTGTTTCATGTTTAGATCTATGCATAAAGAATCAGAGTGACGAAAAACTCTTCACAAGACTTATGAAAAGGTGAATGACGTCAACTTTCCAATAGTTTTCAAAAAGATTTCAAAGATTTCAAAAGTTATTTGTTCAAGGTAACAACGTTCAAGGCCCCAGGAAAGCTTTCAAAAGCTTCTATGGGAGCCACGTGGAGGACATTTCCAAATTTGACCCGTCAGTGACAAAAATTATGTCTGCTGCAAATCTCTATTTTGACTCGTACCGTATGTCCACCTGTTTGTTCAGGTGAACAATTG
Organism: Haliotis rufescens; assembly: GCF_023055435.1. NCBI lineage: Eukaryota > Metazoa > Mollusca > Gastropoda > Lepetellida > Haliotidae > Haliotis > Haliotis rufescens. The sequence goes on from NW_025963924.1 coordinate 8,558,979, forward strand.
ACTTGCCTTTGCATGTGTTTGTGGTGAGCTCCTGTTTGATAGTGTTTAATAAACACATGCCTATAATATAGTCGGTATCTATAATGGGTATCGTATGACTATCAAAAGGGTTTTGACGCTTTTATTTAACATCATAATGTCGCTTGACTCAGATTCGATCTTTTGTCGTAGGCCGCCAAACACAGCTTGATAGCGTGCCTATATTTTTGTGACAAACTATAGATAGGTCAACTGCAGACGTTCAGTTTGTTAAGTTGAGCAGTATTGATTCTCATTCTCATATACCCGCTGCAATCACTTGAAATCTCTGGGACTTTTTTTCTATTTTGTTCCTTTCCAAGTCACAGAAAGGAATATTTCTTAATTGGAGTTTTAATTATCTGTGTCGACGAGTTACTGATTGTATAGTTATCTTACAATGTGGTATAACTGAAATATTCACGCATATATACGGAATGACACTTGTATTAAAATGAAATATGGATGTGGGCAATTTTGTGGGGAAAATATTAATGTCACAATGATGTAAAATACCATAATATGATTGTCATGTGAAATATGGAAATACATAGCTTATTACACTGTGAAATAGATTTAATGCGGTTGCAATATGGCAGTGATAAAGCTGTAAAAATATAAAAAAGGACATAATATAAATCCCTACTCGCTCACTTTCCTATCCTATTGGCATGCCAACATTATAAGAACGCTGACTGCTTGTCGAAGAACAGATTATTATTCAATTATATTTGGCATACATCGGTGTTCTGCACAAGGACATCAATGAAAATTGCTCTTCTTCGTGTTTTTAAAAAAAGGTCAAAACACGACAGTTAATATCTGGTGTTCTTTGAATGTCAAGCTGGTATTTTTAACCACTCATATTGTCGGGAAATCCTCGTGACAAGAGACCCACTCTATTTTTTATCACAAAAAAACTATTTTTGTTGTCGATAAAGCTTGCTCTATGTCAAGTTCCGTAAATCGGGTTATTTTCTGTGATTTGTCAAAAGTTGAAATAGTGGCTTAGTCGGTGATTTGGGTTCGCCCCATGGGATAGAATTGGTCCCCTGCAGTTAATGCTGGTCGTAAGACATGACGGATCTTGTGGTTAGACTCTGTATCCTGGTTGATGGCGTGTCAACGTGCCCCGACGGTATGAGGTGTGGATCGTTGCTCACTATCTCAGTCACTGGAGTGTTTGGATTAGACACGATTAATTACAGGCGGTCGTCATAAAGATGGAATATATTAAAGGGCAAGTTCACACGGAAATTAACCTATTTTTCTTGTACTTTTTCCACATTAAAAGTGTTAACCTAGAAGTGTCATAGACAAAAATATAAAAATATCACAATTAATTAACATATTTTTCGCATTAAAACGATTTATATTTTTCACATTTACCAAGTGTTCTATTTCCACAACAAAAACACCATGGCTTATGCCCCTTGCAATATGACGTCATTGGTGTCAATTGATAAACATTATGACGTCATCATGCTTTGTTAGAGCCGCTTCACGTGGTGTAGGTCTAGGTGTGTGATTCTAGCGTCTCAGATGCCAGCCAGCATAGTGTTATGCTGAGTCACCACTGCGCCGGAGTGTGTCGTAGGCCATGTTGTTTTACCGCAAACTGGTACTTGATATCTTTTGCGTTGAGAATAGACAGGGACCCAGTTGAATTGGCACCAATTACGTCATAATCTAAGGGGGATAACTCAGGCCTGTTTAGCTCGAAAAACGAAGGCCTCATAACGGCATATCATTTTCACACTATTGTGAGCTTCCTACTTTCACTGTGAAAAAATGAGTGTATATTTTCAAACACAGATACTAATTAATTCTAAAATTGCGTTTTGTTTAGAAAAAGAAAGAAAGTGATTTTTGCGTGTACACTTCCCCTTTAACAACAAATAATTCATAGAAAAAATCAATCACAATATTCCTGTTTGTGTACTTATATTTTCTCTTTTTTTTAGCAGTAAACTGATAAAGTGTCAAATTATGGTTGTTGTGGACGTGATAGTTAGCATGTACAGTATGCGAGAATATGTGGGTATTGCGTGTATGCTGGGTGAGAGAATTCGTGACTTAGATTTACATGGGAGTGAGTGAATGTTGTTTAACTCCGCAGTAAGTATTATTCCCTCAAAACAACGATCGCCGATCTACTCGTAAACAGCCGACCCTCGAAGATCTGGGTACAGAATACGTCTTCTACCCACGCTTGCCGTAAGAGGCGAATACGCTTGTCGTAAGAGGCGACTAACGGGATCGGGTGGTTAGGCTCGCTGACTTGGTTGATGCATGTCATCGTATCACAATTGCGTGGATCGATGCTCATGATGTCAGTCAAACCAGACTCGATTATTTACAGACCGCCGTCATACAGCGAGTGCAACTTTAAACAACAAACAAACAAAATCGTAACCAGGCAACCAGTGACTGAAAGCATGATCCATGACACTTCCCATGGAGCTGAGATGACACACAACTAGCCACGTCACCGAGCATGACCACTCCATGTGTCGCCTTTTTCGACACATGATAGGGGTACCAATTCTACCTCCTAAATCCCCACATACTGTTCGTTATGCATTGGGAGTGAGTATTATATAGCAATATTCCAGTCATATTACGACAGGGGACACTAATGACTTCACACAGTGTAAGCATGTGGGAATCGAACCCGGGCCTTGACGAGCGAAAGCTTTATCAACAAGGGTACACCACCTGTATTGTCACTGGTATTCATTTTCGCGTAACCTTGTTAACCTCGAACTTCATTGATACTGATCGCCGTGACTGTAGCACAATGGCGCATAGAAACATTATCGATGACTTGGTCTAGCTTTGATACTCCGTTTGTCTCGAACTGCGGATAAATCGAGATATTCTTTATGTCCCAAAGATAAATCGAGTTAAAGAGATAATAATGCATGGCTCAAATACCATTTCAGATATTGTTATCATCGATGTATAATAGATTAGTCTATGTTGTTCATTTGGGATAAGATTGTATTTACTGAATCAACAATATACTCAACTAAACCGTATTTAGCAGGACGAGGCCTCGGGTCTGGCACAAAATTCTCAGTCAAATAGATCCCTGTCGTCGGTTTTTGAGAAGTTTTCTATCTAAATGATGTCCGCTTGTGCCAATAGTAATTAACGTTTACGGAGATAGGCATTTTTAATGAGATTGATTTAGACTTAATGACAAGTGAACCAAGAAGCGATTACTCGGCGTTCAATTGCCCTAGCCCAGCTTATTAACTTTAGCGCCAAATTCATTTTACTAAAAAGGCATTTAGGAAAATACCTCACTGCACTGTAAATATAAAAAATGTCCACGCCAGAAACTTGTCTTGATCATTCGCCGTCACAGAATCCATTGGGAGAACAAGCAACGCAGCGGCTAAAAACCATATGAATGGACATCGAAAACCCAGTGATGACACCAGGTGTTCGCAGAAGGCGTAATCAACATATATATGGTATTAAATACATGCTAGATATGTTCAGCTCTAAAGGTATGTTTAAATCTTAAACCGAACAAAGATGTTGGGTTTGTTATCTTCACACATGAATTGGGCTATGATCTCACTGTATACATACGACATTCCTAAACATAAACGAGGTTACAATACATTGAGATAAAGTTTATGGAAGGTTGCAGCGCTACTCGCATTACCCTTTGTCGTTATCAATACGTGACTTGTAGTAAAATGGAATAAAGTGTTTGATATATATAAAACGAAAAATAAAAAGTTTGGCCATTTGAATCTGATTCTCGGATAGATCCCTTCACATCGGCGATACATTGACTGAAAATATGCAGTTAGAATACTCCTACACACGATTGTTCGATTTGCACAGTGCTCATCAACTCACCAATAGTCTGTCCATATAACACGTCAAAGGAGATTTACAGTAAACTATAAATATGGCATTTAATTATTTATAAATCATATTTAAACAGGTATCTTGAAGGGCTTTGCCGGCTTTCAAAATTTATCTTTGCAAAGGGGCTCCTTGGTATATGTTGCCAGATAATATATACAGATAATGGTTTCTGATATTGTTTGGAATAAATTATGTTTATTAATAATTTTAAGGTAATTTCACCTTCTAATTGTCATGTAACCTGAATACATTGACCCAGGATTCCTCAACACTTACCTCAAACCTTATTCAGTGATCTGGTAATATTATAACGTTGTTGACAATGTTCTGTAATTGTAAACAGATTACTTGTCACATTCCGAACCGATGGTGTTTATTCTATGGCTAGTGTGGCGGCCACACAGGGATCCAAATGCTTATTGTGTGCTATATAGTCATTCGGTAGGGTGCCGGAATTATTGCATCCCGCACGACTGTGTATTCACGTTTACGTCAGGAAAAATGAGTGAGTGAGTGAGTTATTATTTAACGTCACATCGGCAGTATTTCACCCATATCGTGACGAGTAGGAAAAATGACAATATCAAGAGCAGTAACTTAAACAACTGAAACACCCAAACACAAGGTTATTATCAAGCACTAGTGCAAACATGTGATGGATCGTAAAAACTATGACTTCAGAAACACAATAGTAACAGACATATTTCGTAAGATAAGGCTTACTCACCGGTAGAACGTAGACAGTATTGCTGATACAAATATCATGAATTTGAATGTTAATACGGAAGGAAGACAAGCACAATGTATTCAATTTCAGTTTTACTTTTGCATTAAAGAAATAACACTTATACACAATTATTAGTATCTTTCACCAATTATGCTCCACATCTAATTAACCTTCTTGTCATATATACACATAGCATGGGTTAAGTCGAGTAAGCCTACATATGGTTGCGAAAACGATGTATATACAGCTATATTTGTTGGGACGGTTCGCCAGAACGAAGGCAGAATAATAACGTTCACGAGATACACGTTCACAGTCTGAATAGTACGCAAACATTTATCTGACTGCAGTGTTTTGGACGACATTCAGACCCGAGTCCTTTCATGATCAGAAGCTGTTCGTAAGATCTGCTGTTTATGTACATTTTAAATAGTGAGGAACACGCTTCTCTCTACAGCCTCAATCGATTTAGTGGAACGTTAAACTTAAACACATCTGCCAACTGGTTTAATAAGGAAGAACACGTGTGACTACATTAAAAATAATAGTTTCATATCATTCCAATAGAGCTACTGCTCACATAAAACTGTATTATTTATGTCACTGTTTTACTTCTATCAGAAATGTTACGTGTTCATCAATAACAATGAAGATGCACATTCATTTCCCAATACAGGTAAATGAATGAGTGTGTTTACGCCCCAGTCAAAGACCATGCTGTCCGGTTTAATGACACGCAATGACTCGCATTGTGTGCACCAGATCCTCGTTTAATTCCCTCTGTGGATCTTCCTGGTGACGAAAAGGCCTGCATGGGGATATCAATAATTTATTCATGTGCGGCAGTTGCTACCTCAAGAGAATCGTAGCAAACATGCTTATCCACCTCCAATTACCATCCAACTCAAGATGAGTGAGTGAGTTGGGTTTGACACCGCTTTTAACATTATTACAGCTATATCAAGGCGTGTCAGCTTAATGTGACAGGAAAGCCCAAAGTGATATAGGTCTCAGACGTTTACCACATCGGTGAAACCCACGAGCACGGGTATGGCGCTGACAAACCTAGAAACATAATTGGGGCGAACCGGGATTCGAACCCACAATCATAGGATTCTGGCGTACCCAAGGGATGCAACTCTGCACAGCGAAACGCGGCGCATTAGACGACTGGGCCACCCGTCAAGATGAATTAACTGTATGCTATATCCAACAAACCCACACACCCACTTACAAACACACACACCCGACCACACAACCACACAACCACACAACCACACACACACACACACACACATACACACACATAAACACACGCACGCACACACGCACAAACACACACACACACACACAACAATACACACACACACACACACACACACATGCACACGCACATACACACACACAACAATACACACACATACACACACATGCACGCACGCATGCACGCACGCACACACACGCACACACACACACACACACACACACACAGAGCCTGTCTCACAGTCCCAGTACCCTATTGTTTTTCCTTAAATGAGGCAAGTCTAGATTTTATTCAGGTTCTGAATCTCCATACTCAGAGGGGTTCCTTTTCAATTTAAGAGGAGTTATTCGTTTCTGTCAAAATTATATATTTTCAGGGACTAAGCGTTAGTCTAACACACACCAATCAATCCTCGAAGATTAAAGATGATGACAAGCTAATTATATATACGTCAGATGGTGAGAAAAATATTTCAGAACATACAGTTCGTCCGTCACATCAAGTACCATAAAAGAGATGCTTGTCTGGCGTGATGCTTCCCATGTATGTCCAATTCAATATGCACGCTAATGGGACTGTCATGTACTCTTAATGTAATATCATCACAAGCCACAATTATGAACATGGATGTTATGTACTAGACAAATATAAAATGGAACTTTTCATCCCAGATCAAATAAACCCCTCTTCCCGTGATTCTCGAAAAGAAACAGGATTCGTTGTTAATCGCCTACTATCACAAACAATGCACTTTATATAATTCAGGGATATGTTTTCATTCATGAAAACGATATTTCACGCTGATAAAGATCTATGATTGCGTGTTCTGAACTTGACGTTTCCAACGTCACTTTTTCTGCACTCCATGAACTTCCTTCTTCAAATAATTGTGAAGAAGTGTAACAACCAACGATTTTGTCATCATATGGAACTCTAAACTACCTTATGAAAACACAAGAATTGTCTGAGATGTTAATCTCTGGTCTAAGTTTTGAAAATAAATGAAAAGAGTAATGTCCTTTATTGTATGGTAACGTTGACGTTAACGTTTAAAGCGGAGGTCAGTAATATTACAACTACATCAAGGCTACCTGTTAGTAAGCGAGTCTCGAAAAGACAAACCAGTGACTAAAAGCATGAGCAAAAAACAACGCCGATGGGTCATGAGGTCATGATGACACCGAACCTGACCATCAGATCCTGTGAAGCGGCTCGTAGGGCAAGCTTAGGGTCATCGGGCCCTATACCTTCTCGGAAGCATTTCGAGATTTCATTAAATGGAGCTTCCTTTTTTCCATATCAGGATCAATTTTGTCTGTGCACTTCACAGCGTTGGCCCTATCTGATGTCGAGGTTCCCAGGCTGCAGTTGAGGATACAGATGTCGTTACCGTAGATGACCTAATATGGCGTGACATCGTTCAAAGCCTTCGTCTGGAGTTTTATGTAAGGAGAAACTGGTTCCAAAGGCATCAAAACCCCTTTGAACTATCCAATCGAATACATGCCTACGTAACTTGTTTGTGAAAATATAACTTGAACATGGTTCAATTCGGAAAGCAATAACAAAGTATTTTGAATTATATTTTAAGTTTTGTTTAAATGGGACATGAATATGAGTGAGTCTGGGACTTGACGTCCATAACAGCCTAACCATTTGCAGGAGTCATTTGTGATCGAATCATTGTTCTGATGACATCTTAAATACAACGTGTAAAACTTTCTCCCGGGTTTTATTCAGTTTATTATTTCAAAACAGACTGTTTTATGTCCATGGAGTTAGATGGAATTTTTCATTTGTTCAAGAGAGCTGACGTAAAATGAACATCTTTGAGTCTTCGAGACTCCACAACTGGAACACAAACCAAAAGACATGAATCTAGATGGTACAATTGTCAGGTGGATTATCTTTTTGTGATTATGACCCCGGCTTTGCTCTAAATTAGCTTTTGGAACAATAGTTTACTTAATTCTACATCAAAACGTCAATGACTCTTGATGTGACCAAGCTAGTGTTATTATATACAATGTATCATTTGAATTGATCGTGGCATTTAATATTTTGTGTCCTGCGTGTGCCAAAACAATTACAAAAAAACTACGCTTGGGTTTTAATTGAACTTTCGTTCAGTTAACAATTAAATAAATCATTACAACAAGTACGATGTAAAAAGGGATTCTCAAAAGCAATCCATGCGAACATTTTGCACATCACATAGAATCCTAAATAATTAAACTTTCCTTTTTCAGATAAAATGTCAAGAAAAACAAGTAAAAATTCTTCGCAAATTGATTTGTCGTGAATATTCTCGCCACGATTGTTTATGGAGCTGAGACGTCTATAAAAGTTATTGGTATTTAGTTTTTTTCGCAACACCTGCATCAGCAGCTGCGAGATGAGGATGCCACGCATGTTGGTTTCTCATCGACGTCTCAGACACAGTGCCTCATACAAAACACGGATAAACTCGAGGAATGGTTCAGATCACTTTTTACATCTATATTCCTCGTTTTATATTGAGGCATTTCATAAAATGATAATAGTAAAGCTACCAGAAATAGGTAAAGAAAACAGTTGGAAATGGGAAATGTCTGTCTTTCTCCCATGAAAAACGAGCTTCAGTTATATATAGAGTTGTGGTGCGAATAAATCGGACATTGAAACCTTCATTTCATCACGAGTAACGGCGCGACGCTTGCATATGCTGAGGCGTCAAGATTCTGATTTTCCGTCGTCTGGTAAATATGCCCTTTGGGCCTGTTTCTGTGCACAGTGTCACGAATTTACGATACATCAAGGGTCGTGAGGAAGGGAACTCTCAGACTCATTCATGATCTGGCCTTGGCGCGAAACAGAATCAATAGCTGGCGAAACGTACACAAACCGACTCTGGCAATACGTCCGCTGGGCATATTGATAATGTTACCTTCGATCAAACCTTGGCTTTAGGTAATACCACCTGTTTCAGAAGTTCATTTGGGTGCGCTTTGCAAGTTTATTGTGAGATTTAGACGAGAAATTGATTGACGCTTGTCCGATGAAATCACAATTTATTCACATTTGGTTTTTTCAGAGTACAATTGACTTGTCTTTGCATGTGTTTGTGATGATGCAACCAGTGGGGCAGGGTACGCTCACCTTATCGCGAACACCTAGTATCGTAACTATTTCATAGTGTTTCATAAACGCATGCTCATAACATAGTTGGATTCGCGCAATCGATTCTGCTTTCAGCAGAGATTTCCTGTCACTATGGAAATGGTTTTGTCGCTTTTATTTCAAAGTTTTGAAAATTTGATTGTACATCTACAGTTTGATGTAATGACATATTCCGTATCACCTTATCACTTATAACGTTTCATTTAACTTATTACGACTGTTAGGGAGCGGTCGGGTAGCCTAGTGGTTAAAGCGTTCGCTCGTCACGCAGAAGACCCGGGTTCGATTCCCGACATGGGTACAATGTGTGAAGCCCATTTCTGGTGTCCCCCGCAGTGATATTGTTGGAATATTGCTAAAAGCGGCGTAAAACCATACTCACTCACTCACTATTACGACTGTTAACCATATCTCATCTGATGCTGAATCCACTTCAGGGAGTTTATGTGCACACATAACACAATCCTACCAGCGACATCTCTGTTGCACCTTCCATGACCATGCTGCTTCTCCCAAGCTACTCACCGGAACAAGTAGAGGGTTTACACACTCCAGAAATTTAATCATCAGGACGCCTTACGAAACATGGGTTAGACCATATCTCGTTTATAAAAGGCTGCACCAATTCCTTCCACCTCTTGGACAGAAGTGTTTGTTTTGTTTGTTTTTTGTTTAACGCCGCACTCAGCAATATTCAGCTATATGACGGCGATCTGTAAATAATCGAGTCTGTACCAGACAATCCAGTGATTAATATCATGAGTATCGATCCACGCAATTGGGATCGATGACATGCATCAACCAAGTCAGCGAGCCTGATCACTCGATCCCGTTAGTCGCCTTTTACGACAAGCATAGTCACCTTTTACGGCAAGCATGGGTTGCTGAAGACCTACTCTACCCCGGAATCTTCACGGGTCTGGACAGAAGTGAGTAACAAAGTAGAGATACTTTATGGATAACAACTTCTTTATTTACTGTAAAGTCGACGTTTTGGTATAGATTCTTATACCGTTGTCAAGCTGTCAAGGCTTCTCAACGTTATAAGGATCTACACCGAAACGTAACCTTTACAGTAAATAAAGAAGTTGTTATCCACAAATTATCTCTACTTTGTCATCCGTCAACTTCTAGGTAATGCCTATCAAACAATTCAGGATTGAGTAAATTTGGCTGAACGCCGTTTGAACTGTATTTCAGTGACGGCATGTCACCTGATAACACATCAACGCCAGATGTAACCCCCACATATTCCATTGGTCGTAATTTTAGGCGAACAAACATGAATGGAATACCGGGAATCATTGATGACACCAGGTGTTCGCGTAAAAGGTAAACAGGCCCCGGAACGCCAACTGTGGTATTTTGGTGATGGAATATCGGGTATCGTGCTCACAGACCAAGGTTCATAATCTAGGATTCGAACCTCGTTGGTTGTATCCTGACACATTGTATAGACTCAGTCACCCGTGTCCCCATGTTGTGAGAGAAGAGAAAGGTGATTGTGTATATTATGACTGACTGGCAATAACATGGTTAGTGGACATGTTGCTGTTGAAAAGTATTTCGATAAACAAGGATTTGAATGTTGTTGAGAAATGGTGTTTAACGTTGCTTTCAAGATTATTTCCCTTACATAGGTAAGGTGAAATGGGGTTTAACGTCGCATTCATGATTAGTTCACTTATAAAGCGACGTGCTTGCACGTGTGTGTGTGTGTGTACGTGTGTGTGTGTGTGTGTGTGTGTGTGTGTGTGTGTGTGTGTGTGTGTGTGTGTGTGTGTGTGTGTTTGGCTGCTTGTACTAGTCCGGACTAATGCCGATTTTATAGTGCGTGCCCACTGAGATATTATGCCGCAGTTTAACATGAATACCCCACCTAGTATACTCACTCCGAGCCGATCAGTCCTTGTTTTAGCCCCCTTATGCCTAGCGCCAGACATGGTAACAACAAGTACCGTCTTGTAACGTCTTTTGGTATGACGCGACGGGGGATCGAACCCCGGACATTCCGCTCCCCGGTCGGACGCTCTACCACTAGGCCACGGAGGCGGTCGCACTTAATCCCGATTTATGCCGGTTTGATAGTGCGAGCCCACTGAGTTACCTGAGTTTAACATGAATACCACACTTAGACACAGTATATTGACTCCGCGGAGTCGAGTCCTTGTTTTATCCCCTTAAATTTAATGCCGAGCGCCAGGCAGGGTAACAACAAGTACCATATTTCAACGTCTTTTTGGTAAGAAGTGGCCAGGCGTTCCATTACACCACGAAGGCGATTGTGATTATCATGTACAAAATGATGGTGATGATGATCATCATCATGACGATGACGATAACAACGACGACGACGACGAGGAGGAGGAGGAGGATGTGAACATCCATTTGCTCTAAAGAACCCATTATATGTCATTTTCTGACCGCTGTTATCAATAGGTCACGCACTCAAAAGACTTATTATATTTGTAATCGGGCTATAATGACTGAGTTTGGTTTAACGCCGCTTTTAACAGTATTCCAGTTATTTCACGGCGTGTCAACTTAATGTGGGAGGAAAGCCCGAAGTGATGCAGGTCTCAGACGTTTACCACTTCAGTGAAACCCACGAACACGGGTATGGTGCTGACAAACCTAGAAACATAATCGGGGCGAACAGGGATTCGAACCAACAATCATAGGTTTCTGGCGTGCCCAAAGGACGCAACTCTGCACAACGAATCGCGGCGCCTCCCACGACTGGGCCACCATACCCCCTAATCGGGCTATTGAGGACATGAATATATTAAGAATTTGTACAACAATGGGTTTTTTAGGCATTGACAACTTGTATAGAATTAACACAGTACAACTGTATTCGCATTCCTACAGCTTGCAAGTTAATGATCGTTAAAACAGGGAAAAACCCACGTATTGCATTCGTTGTGCCTAACTATTTTTTAACGATTTAAGATTATTGTTTTGGAACAGGATATCAACTAAATAACACCATGTGAATACATCTCGGTAATTCCCAAAACTGCTCAAGCATAATAACTTGTGGAATTTCGAGTTGCAGTCAATCTCCTTTGGGCTTCTCACAACCAGATTGGCAACTGAAGTAATTATGGATCGCCGCTAGCCTTGAGACCCTGACCACCTGAAACATATCAGTCCTATACAGAAGGGAGCTGTTTTTATGTAGCGTGACAACAGCCAGACTACTGTCATACGTAAATGTTAACGTTAAGGTAACGACAGACATAAAAGCGACAAAACCACAAGAAATCGCTTGTACGATTCCGACTGTATTATGAACATGTGATTATGACTAACTATCAAATAGAGATAACAACAAATCTGTTTGATGTCGCAATTGTCTTACATTGGCAGGTCCTGTCTTAACATGAAACGATTACGCCATGTTTTTCTACGAATATTCATGAATATTATCCGACTGCGATTCACCGTTTTTATCAAGTTCGAAAGCTCAATATTTACACAATGTTAAAACTAGCACTCCCAGTTTGATCATATTCGCCAAGAAACTTTATAACCAATCTCATTAAAATCAGATCTTAGTTCTCGCTATCGCTATACAAAGATCTGAGGACATCCCATTAAGGGTCACGTCAGAACGACCTTTCATCCGACCATTCAAAGCGTCGCTTATCAGATCATGAAAGTGACAGTCGGAATGTGTTTTCTAATCATGCAACCTCGAAAACGTTAACACGGGGTACTCCGAACGACATTTACGGCCCGTACGACTGATTCCGTCAAAATTATCGTCTTTCTCTCGCTTCCGTGGGATAAACATTTGAACGGAGGAGGCGTTGGACAGTACGTGGGAAGCACTGCCATACAATCGCAACCATATGTTAGACATTCCGGGATGTTCGTTTGTTCAGTTTAAAAAATAGAATTAATCGAGAACTGTGTCAGCGTAGTCTGAATTGGAAGTTGTCAAGTCGAAACGAGTGCCGTAAAGCGCGTGAAAGCTGCTTTCTAATTGGCTGATGTCGACTTCTTGTTAGTCGTTTTAGTGGTCGGTCAAAGTTCGCGAATGGTCGTTCTGTCGTGACACGTAATGGGATGTCCTCAGATCTTTGCTTAGCGGCAGCGAGAACTTAGATCTGATTTTAATTAGATTGCTTTATAACGCATGCACAACTACGCCGATGACAGGTGAGTGAGTTGGGTTTAACGCCACTTCGAACAGTATTCCAGTTATATCGCGGCGTGTCAGTTTAATGTGGAAGGAAAGCCCGAAGTGATGCAGGTCTCAGACGTTTACCACTTCGGTGAAACCCACGAGCACGGATGTGGTGCCGACAACCCAAGAAACATAATCGTGGCACCGATGAAGATGTGATATGAAAATAATGAATGCATGCTTCATCTACAATCCACATAACCTTAATAAACGATTATTATCACTGATAAAGACATTCACCAAAAAGGTTATGCCTATGCCAAATTGACATGCAAGCACCTTGAAAATAATATATTTTAATTGATCTGTTGACAACTTTGAGGTTTTCCCAATGTCATTTAATTTTACACTAACTATATATATATATATATATATATATATATATATATATATATATATATATATATATATATATATATATATATATAATAAAATAATAAAGTCCGCGTTAGTCCATCATCTTCTTTATATCAGTTTCATACATAGTACTTTCGCTGTCTCATGACAGCTCTTCAGTGTAACTGACATATGTATATGACATATGGATATGTCAGTTACACTGAAGAGCTGTCATGAGACAGCGAATTCAAAGTACTATTTATGAAACTGATATAAAGAAGATGAATGGACTAACGTGGACTTTATTATTTTATTATATATTACATGTACACCGAGTGAACATTTACCTCATTTTTGTATATATATATAAATATTTATATATATATATATATACATATATAAATAAAATAATAAAGTCCACGTTAGTCCATCATCTTCTTTATATCAGTTTCATACATAGTACTTTCGCTGTCTCATGACAGCTCTTCAGTGTAACTGACAATGACATATAATGACGTCATACTTATGATGACGTCATAAATTACAACTGTGACGTCATAATGTATTTACACACTCCAGCGACGACACCAAGTAATTTAACAATTGTAGGGAGACATTTGAATTAAATATACAGTATTTGTAAAGTAACTGTGCAACATTTACGATTGAACTGACAAATCTATTAATACATTCTAGAGTTCAATTTGGGTTTCATCAATTGGATAAACATTTGTTCTTTTTCCAGTCTCAGCTGCTTGTTACTTGTATACAATTTATAAAACGGAAAAATACTAAATTTCCCGTTTCCGCAATCATCAACGTGTTTGCTGACACCTAAGCATCGAACATTAGGGTCTCTAATCTGCTGTTTGTGTACAGTGACTCTATCTTTTAATTCCATGCCGGTTATACACACTTGGGACCGATTGTATCGATCGAGTGTATTCATAACCCCTGGAATCTAATAACGCAAACATTAGACACTGAATTAGTCACCTACGTTGAATGATGCTCACATGCATATAACTTGCATTATGCATTTCTCATTAAGATAAAGGTACAATGTAAGATCAATAAATTACCTCTGAAACAAACTCATATTTCTAATGATAACAATGTAACGATATCGTTTAAACAGGGCACGTCGTACATTTCAATTCAAACTGAAAATAGTCTTTAAACTACATGTAATCAATTAATCACAATGGTAGGAGACTTCCTGGAAGAGTCCTTTTAACCAAAATGTGGTCATCATGCTTCCTACACGTCATTAGACACACGGTGGGTTTAATGTGGTCAAATCAAGATAGGTAATTGCACAGTTGTGAAGCACTTAAAACAGCTTTCATGGTGCCTTTCTGCATTACAAGAAAAATCAATGAACGATTGATCTGATAGTCACTGCAGCAAGAAACAAAGGACACTTTATTTCGTAGCCATTAGACCACGTGGAGTACTGATAGGGTATATGACATGGGTGATCAGTTGCGTGTATTCTGATGAACGAGATGACGTTCCTTTAAACGCAATCCACGTTGGACAAAGGAGCAGATAAATATGTTTTGTTTTATATCTCTGTTTGTTTGAAATCGTTTCGGACTGTTTCAGCCATCACGCTTTATGTAGGGCAGGCACATTGCTTTTAGTTCTGTCATGTCAAATATTTATCTGGAATTGATTTGAGGTAGCACTATTTATGTACAGATGACAACTGCGTGACGGTCAACAAGATGCATTATTGACAGAGGCGGCGGGTCCGGCGTGAATGGGGGTGTATGTGTGTGTGTGTGTGTGTGTGTGGTGTGGGGGGGGGGGGGGGATGGGTCCTCTTGTCCCAACCATCACACACTCCACACTCAATTTAATAACTTGACACCAATCCCCACCCCACCGCCCCAACTGAAGTTTAAAAGGATGAAATTAACAACACCGACATTGAATATTGAATATCATCGACGCACATTGATTGTGTCACATAAACAAATATTCCCATGTTCGCCCTATGTATGGACACAACTGAATTTTAGAAAATTGGTAAATTTACAAATAAAATATACTTACTGTGTTGCTTTAAAGTCACTGGCGCTTTCCTGTGAACTTACACAAACGAAGATCACCCCAGGCAGTTCCTAATACTGTGTTTATGGATACAAACTTCAGCTTGCTTAGTATGAACTTGTTTGCAAAGTCCCCAGCAGTAAACTCAATGCTCGTAGAACCTAGTTCATTACTACATGAAGTAAGAACTCTGTGGTCAGTAGGATGCTCATCCAATGACGGTCCACGACACACTGACCAGGTTCCGTGAGGCGGGGTGGGGTCGATGACAGCAACTACCCAGGGGATATGGTCTTGGCCTGATGCTGGCCGACTAGTGGTGACTGTTAGTGCCAATGTTCTCACTATTGCTGGCGTGTGCCTTTGGACCAGGTGCTATCGATTGCTTAAGCATCTCGCTACCAATAGAACCACGCCGATCTGTTAGTCTCTAATTCAGCAGGAAAGGCTTCCCTGATCACACTTCGGTTTGATGTGCTTAGTTTTGGTGTGTAAGTACGGCGTGTTGGTTTACTGAGAATAATTAATTAGATACCAGCTGTTCACGTTCACAAGGGACTTGTATATACGCCTCCAGAACTGGACATTAGATTCCGTGCAGATAATGAGCAGTCGTGACCATCCGATAAGTTGTTTTATGAGTTCTTATGACTGTTGAAATGCTTTCTGCCCTATTTATATGCATAACATTTGTAATATATCATAACACATCAACGTCAGAGAATAATCAGACTCCATTATCTGTAAAAACAAATTCCTTTGGGCGTAAAAGGCTAACAGTGGTGACAATAACATGGATCACTGAAAATCGGCTATGACAACAGGTGTTCGCGAAAAGAGAGTGAGTATGTATGGTTTTACGCCGCTTTTAGCAATATTCCAGCAATATCTCGGCGGGGGACACCAGAAATGGGCTTCACACATTGTACCCATGTCGGGAATCGAACCCGGGTCTTCGGCGTGACGAGCGAACGCGTTAACCACTAGGCTACCCGACCGCCCCTGTTCGCGAAAAGGGTAAGCATACCATGTCCTGCCGAGAGAAGCCACCAAACACACGATTTGCATTATAAGTAAGTATTTCTTCCTTGTGGCGCACAGAAGTTATCCTACCATACGACGGTGGCCTGTTAACAGTCGAGTCTTGACTAGATAATCAAGTGATGGGCCAGACAATCCAATGACACGATAGCGCATTTACTGATTTTGTTGAAACTAAAAACGATGTGTAAATTTGGAGTATGGTGTGAGCAAAGGATGATTTGATGGCCCATGGACAAATATTGAGATAACGGATAAAAAAGCATTAACTTAAGGGAAAAATTCACCTGAAGTATGTGTCATGATGCAAAGGAATGAGGTTTAAGCAGAGGATAATTAGCTGGCCCATGGTTTAAAATTTGTTCGTTTGTAAACATGGTTTAAAATTTGTTCGAAAAACGGTTTTTAATTGTCCTTATGCCTTAGTATCTACCCATGAAAATAGCATGTTGATATACCGATACCGTCCTCAACGCGGAGAGTTTCTCGAAAAATGGGTTTCCAGACTGTTACAATTTCTTTCCCCTTTAATTTGTGTAAAAGTCAATTTCGAAAATCGAAATCGGATCTAACATAGTCGCGGTACATGACGACATCTTATATTCAAACTGTGGTATTAGTGAAGGTTGTTTAACGTCACAGACAGCAATATCAAGCAAACCAATAATCATACTTATCTGGCTACATACAGAACTGTCCACTCGATCCATTGCAGTTGGAGCTAAAGCATAAGTTATTTTTGGCCAACTTTGGCGGAGCTTAAGCAGTTGAACGAGCAGATATAATTAATCAAATAAACGATAAAACCCTTTCCATTTCCAATAGAAATCTCTGCATAAAGCAGAGTCGATTGTTGGATTCCGACTATGGTATGAGCATGTGTTTATGAATCACTATCAAATAGTTATGATTTGAAGTCAGTAGTTGAAAGGCCGCTTAGAGTTCGTTATATAAGGAGTTGGTCGTATATCATGGGAATATTGGCTATTGTCATTTGATATCTTCATAAGATTAGTACAGACTGAATTATGACGGAAAGAAACCTTCAAACCATTCTCTCACCGTGCGGCACGTGCACTATTTGCAATATGTGATATTTGGTTCATTGAAGACTGATTAAGAAGCGTAACAAAGCATTATTGATGAATAACGTAGTGAAGATTAAGGACACATAACGAAGAATTATCGATATGCAATCACGAAAACACGATCGGCTTCGCTTCGCATTGTTGTCGGCGACAGAACCGTTAGTTGGAGCCAAATAATATATTATTGTTTTCGTCTCCTTCTACCGAAGTATAAACTCCATATGTGCTGTTTATAGCTGGATGGAAGATAAAGCTTGATTACAATCAATAACAAGCTAGTGAATTTGGATTGAACAGTGCTTCAGTTATAATGATGAACATCGTTAACCCGAAGGCCATGTGCGCGACGTACCGTTTGTAAGAGGCGACTAACGGGATCAGGTGGTCAACCTCGTTGACGTGGTTGATGCATGCTATCATATCCCATGCGTGAAAGTCGATGCTCCTGATGTCAATCATAGGATTGTCTGGTCCAGATCCGATTTCCTACAGACCGACGTCATATAGTTGGAATATTGCTGGCAAAAAAAGACAAAATAGTTGTGAAATTGTATGGATGGTTCACCGAAAATCAGTGATGACACCAGGTGTTCGGGAAATGGGTAAGTATGTTCAACCCTATAGCAGGGTGTAGCACCCGCCACACACAATTTGCAGAAAATGTGATGTCTCTTTTCCGACTGCGTCAATGAAATTGTTATTTGATCCACGGTAATAGTGAGTGAGTGAGTTGGGTTTAACGCAACTTGAAACAGTATTCAGGTTATTTCACGGCGTGTCAGTTTAATGTGGGAGGAAAGCCTGAAGTGATGCAGGTCTCAGACATTTACCTGGTTTTCAGGAGGACGTGATGACACTTAAACAACTCGGCTCCTTCGCCACGTATCATAATTGTGAAATCATAGTTTATTCGAAGTTAGCTTAATTTGTTTATGATATTATGTAATAATTTCTATTATCTGGAACCCACTGGGGTTTTCGGTGAAATAGGTCCCCAACGCCTTAGGGGAAAGCTGATTAAATGGTTGGGCTTGGTGGATTGAACTGACTGACGACATGTCACCACATCCGGATGGCGTGGATCGCTGCTCATGATTTCAGTCTCTGGTTTGTTTGATTCAGAAAAGACTAGCAATGGGCCTCACTCACTCACTCACTCACTCACTCACTCACTCACTCACTCACCTCACCTCACCTCACCTCACCTCACCTCACCTCACCTCACCTCACCTCACCTCACCTCACCTCACCTCACCTCACCTCACCTCACCCGAAAGGGATCCCGGTTACTTTGACGTTTCAATTCTTCTTCCACCTTCGCTTTGTAGTGAGTGAGTGAGTTTTGTTTATTGCTACTTTTCAACAAGATTCCAGTTTCATCATTCATCTTGATTTCGGAGGAAAGTCTGAAGTGATGCAGGTCTTACGACTTTGGTGGAACCTACGAGCACGGGCATGGTGGGGATAAACACAGAAACATAATCAGTACTAATCTGGAATTCGAACCCACAACCATAGGTTTCCAAGGGATACAATTCTGCACAGCAAATTGTTCAGAAATATATTCAGACGAAATGTTAAACTATATCTACACTTCACTCCCAAGACTGCCCCTGAGATTCGCTGGATCAAATAATCCGATAATAGTGAAGTTCATCTGTTGGTTTGAGTTTGCTTCACACCCAAATTCCTCAACAACGTGCTAATACCACAGCTTAAATTCAGTTCATCGACATATTTCTATAGACCTTGATTGTTATCGTTCACCCCAAACACAATGTTATCTAACCAGATTCTGGATCAATATCTGATGGTCTATGATGCGGAAGGTAAATGTCCTCCAAAGAAGGTTCTGTTGAGTGGCTAGAGTGATCCCGGTGGGGCATGTGCCCTGACGCTGGAGATCAATGCGTGAAGGAGGAGGGAGAAGGAGGAGGGCCAGAGTAGGGGCTGGATGGAAGGATCCTGTTGGAAAACACTCGCTTGAAGATAAACATGGCCCAGTGTTAGCTGATAAAGCTTGCACAGACAGTATAAATGATTTTTAGGATTGATCTCCAAGTGATTACATGGATGTTGTTCCAGGGCAATGATTGACCCCTCGGCCATTTCCCATCTTTGTATTGTACCACTCCTAGATAACATGAAAGATGTCCGTCATGAACATACCGCCGATTCTTGGTACTCTTTAACGCTATGTCGCCTCATTTGGAGACGATTCAGTAGGAATGGTGATGAGGATTGTCAGTGAACAAAAACGTCTGTTTATTGACAAATCATTTGTTTTCAAACACAGTTGTTAGTTTTATGGATGTCTGGTTCATGCTTGTTTGGTCAATTTGTCATTTAAGCAGTCTGATACAGATATCGATGACATTTCGTCTAGATGTCATTTCACATAGGATTCATAACAAAACGCTGACATATTTAGGAAATGTTTCTCTTTTTCTAAGGGAATATATTTTACGTCTGTAGTTTGTAACATGGAAACAATATTAAAGTTTCCTTTTCCCCATAGTACATTACCAACAGATAAGGGATCCGAACGTATGGTGCTTAAGCACGAGTGGACTTTAAGATTTTGAATCGCCAGGAGAAAGAAACACTGTTCATGAACATATTTTAACCAATACTAAACTCTGGTAAACAATTAAGAATTTGATGCGGTATCTAAGGAATGTATAACAGTAGAAGCTGTGATGATCAGTGCTGCGACAAGATTGAAATTTCGTTTATTACTGATGCTCCCAACCTTTATGATGCCACAGTGTTTATACTTAATGCAAGATTGAGAGCATGTATACTCTCTCGATTTCAAGAATCTGATCTGAGCCCTGCCAAACGTCGCGTTCAAGATTATTGCACATACATAGTGAGATTAAACTGTAAAATCGATGGTGTGTGGTGTTGTTTGCTTGAAAAAAAGTTCTTAGATCCCTGCACTCTTAACTGTGTATGATGATGAATACTTTACTGTTTATATTTCAAAACCATACGTAAAAGATACCAGTAAAAATGCATTTGTTCCTAAGTAATGATAAATCTTTCGCCAACTGCTTTGCACGGTTTAGTTGAATTGTATTTACTTGTCACATTTCAACAGAAGGCGTTCACCTGTAATAATGATATATTTTTCAAGTGTCATGTGACTATGATATAACCAGTAATTGGGAGACATTAGAATATTCTGGGAACATTGTGGGTCAAGACCAGAGATTGTGTAAACGTTATAACGATCCAGACGCACTAGCATGTATTACAAGATATTTTGATATTGTCAGTGCTATTGATTCTAAGTTTGTGACATAAGATTATAAGACCATAAGATTATTATTATTATTATTATTATTATTATTATTATTATTATTATTATTATCGTCCTGTTCGAAGTGGTGAACGGATCATGGGACCTTATTAAAACTGTCCTCATCACCAAAAGCATAACTGACAATGAACAAATGGACATTCGTGGTCTTGTCTCAGTATACAAACATAACAATAATCGTAAACGAACTATTGACGGTCTCGCCTGCAAGACAATGGTTTACCAACGCTTTCATTATTGAAAGGAGAGTGTTGCAAACGTCATCGCAACTCAGAAGAAATTTACCTGAGGCTTCAATAACTCCACGTCCTTGACCTGTGTTTCTGAGACTGTGCCGAGGGCTCTGGTAGGATTTGGCGTCTCACAATGGCACAGATTTTTCAATACGTGCGGGTCGCCAATATTAGAGAAGTATATGAATGCGGTTTGAAAAGGTCTTTGATGGTCAGCAAATGACAAAATAACAGACGCCCGAAAGCATTTGATTTCTATAAAAGCAGTACCAATAAACAGTACACTGATTGTACTCTACCAAAGATATTTGTCTAATTCAATCCTTGTACTCCTGGAACTGGTCAATGAGAGACCGACCGCTTTATATCTGGGGTGGAGGGAGGGGCGTACATTGTCTCAGAAAATTCTGGATAAAAATAATTCTGCTTCAGACTGTTGAAACAATAAAATAAATTGCCTGACACAAAAAAATACATTGCAATGTGTTTTATTTATAGTTTTTAATGTTTAGAGTCACAGTTTGAATTAACAGAATATCTGGTTTTGCAGCTGCAGCTGGAGACCTATCTAATCCCCATACAAACTCCATACATCACTCTTGTCATGATCATACAGTTTTGTGGAGAATTTTTTGTCACAAATGAGCCAGTTTCACAGGTCTCCTGTATTTCTTGTTCACGTGGGTAAATCATAGGAAGGGAATTGGCTATTTGATGCTTGTTGAACGAAAACTTGGACTTAATAACGAAAAGTAAATATTAATATTTAGGTTTTAAACCAGGCTTACTAATCAATTTCATGACAATTCTTTCAACGGGCACCCTTGAAGTCAATTCTCACGTCGACCAATCCGAACCGTTGTCTCTCCGAATTCAATTTAGGATGGTGAACATAGAATAGTTTCATTTCTATGATCAAGGATGAACAGGATGAAGCATAAACTGACTTGTGAGGAAATCAATTTCAGTTCATATTACGAGGCAGAGGATGTTGATTATCAATACTTTTAAATTAAGGTAAAGACGCGTACATTCTCACAGAAAATCTCAACCAGTGCATTGGATTGCTTCAAATCAATGAAGCATTGATTTCATGCATTTTATATGCTAAGTTGGCCGCATAGAGAAGCTCATTTTATGTTTAATCATCGACCTAATTAACTGACACATGACGGTTACATGAAATTAAACACCTTAAACCTATAGTGCCTTACTTTCTGCAGCTGCAGTGAACACATCATGCTGATGCAAACAAAATTTCGCAATTATTCAACATTACGACATGCAACGCTTGTCCGAAAATGAGCGTCTGGGAGCCATTGGTATGCTTGAAGCAGGATTGAGTCAACGTGATGTTGCAAGACAAGTAAACGTCCACAGAAACACCATTTGGTGTTTATGGCAACGTTGGCAACAGACGAATGCAGTCAGAGACAATCCTCGGAGTGGCAGGCCACGCGTAACCAATAATCAACAAGACAACTGGATTCGAACAGCACACCTACGAAATCGATTCCAGCCAGCAACAGTGACTGCAAGAAGCATCCCTGGCCTTCGACGAATATCTTCACAAACCGTATGTCGTCGCCTTAGTGCAGGGATTGTCGCCAGAAGACCCTCCAGACGTTCCATTTTGACAGGAAACCACCGTCAAGCACGTCTACAGTGGTGCAGACTGCGTCTACGCTGGACGGCCATGCAGTGGGGACAAGTTCTATTCACTGACGAGTCTCGTTTCCACCTCAGCCACAGCGATGGACGGATTCGAGTGTACCGACGTCGAGATCAACGTTACGTCAATCATTGTGTCATGGAAGAACATCGGTTCGGGGGCGGCAGCGTTATGGTATGGGGTGGGATTACAGCAACACAGAGGACCCGTTTGATAGTGGTAGAGGGAAATCTCAATGGACAGCGCTACCGCGACGAGATCATCGGCCCTGTTGTTCTACCGTTGTTTTTTGCGTCGTCATGGCCCAGGCATTACCTTTCAACATGACAACGCCCGGCCTCATAATGCTCGACTTGTTCAGGATTCTCTTCAACAAAACAACGTGAATGTCATCCCCTGATCAACTGATCTCTCAACAATCGAGCACATGGGGATGAGATGGATCGGCGCCTTCGACGTCAACCACCTGTTTCACAGATACTCCAGGAACATCGAAACATGCTCCAGCAGATATGGACAGATATCCCATAGGACTTCGTGCGACGCCTGGCCCATTCCATGAGACGAAGATGTGTTGCTTGCATCGCAACCAGAGGTGGACACACACGCTATTGATTTGTAATTGACATTTTAGCATGTTCATATTTTTTATGAAATCACACATTTTCTGAAGTCAGTATGGCAAATTAAACCATTTGAACACTTACAGGAGTCGTTTATCTGTTGCAAACCGAATTTGTTTCAGATTTGGTAAAAAACATAACTTTGCATTAAATCTCTTTCAATGTCACAGGAACTTTTGTTGTCCAGGATATAATATAATAATAATGGATTGTCAAGAATCGATTGTTTACAGGTCGATGTCTTATGGCACGAGTACTGCTGTGCTGCGTTAAGCAACAAATGAACATTTGCCTGTTTTATGCAAACTGTGTAGGTGGCGGTGGCAGGACATGCTTACCCTTTTCGAGAACACCTGGTGTCATCACTGATTTACGGTGATCCATTCATATAATTTTCCAAACCAGTTTGCCTTTTGCACCAAAAGGAATCTGTTTCGACTGATAATCGGGACTGAGTATTCTCTGACTTTGACTTTTATGTTTAACACCTTTTTCATTTGACTCATGATAGGAGGAGCCCATACATTTAGATCATTCTGCAGATGGTATCCCAGACTTATCATTGATATCTTTGTTGACATATGATCATATGATCAAGCTTGCAACAGAGGAATGCTTGAGTAACAATGTGTCGGTGTAACAAATGAGTTATGAAATTCTATTAAAATATTTATTTTCAATAAAACATCACAGCTAACGTGTGGTGACAAACTGTTCTGTTTAAATGCATTGTACTACTTTCTGTAATTTTGAACAGAAGTAAGAAGAAATTCAGCACTTAATACACGTAGCCGTGATTCAGTTATACATTACACCTGAAAGAATAAGGAAATGACATCATGTAAACTGATTCACTTTGTGTGATATTCTTTACACGCATGAGCGAGGGAAATTCTCTGCGTGGTCAGTGAAAAGAGGTGGTGACGTCAATTCCAAATCGAAGCTTTGCTGGCAAATGGGTCTAGAGTATTCGTCATAATAGAATGGATCCACTGCCGGGCAAAAGAAAGTATTCAACTGAAACTTTGATTCGAGAAGAAATTTTAAACGTTATTGAAAACATTTCTGGGCAGAAAACAGTCGCCGAAACGCTGCAAATTAAGAGCCAAAATACAACTATGATACACGAATCAAAAATATCATATTCTGCTTGCTTCATTTAAGCCATCATCAGGCATGAGTGTGTACTTTATTTTGCCCAGTAGTGTAATAGCCTGGATAACCGAGGATGTCTTACGGTTGGTATGAACCCTTGAACAAATAAAACAATATGACAAATAAAATATGACTTCAATAAAAGCGACAAAACCCTTTCAAACCAGACACGTCAAGCCTTCAGGCTCCAATAACGCCATCATGACCTAGACCTTTCACAAGTGTCCCAAGAGCTGTCAAGGTTTCGATGTCAGAGTCTCAGACAATGGCGCAGCCATGTCAACACTCCCAGTAGGCTGGTAATATCAAGATAATGAGAAATATATGAATGATGGTCAGGTGAAGTTCATCGCGGTTCCTTTGGCATTCCATGACAACATGCTGACCGCATTTCTTGTTCATGATATACGTTTGAAGTGAGCACTGCTTTGGCTGATCGTTTCTTGTATAAAGGAAGGACAAGGTATGATAAGCCAGAGTCCATTGTACGTTCGTACCAGATATTAAGCATGTATTTTTTATGATGATGCCAGTCGTTCCCGAAAAAGTGAACGTATCCTGCCCACCGATGGCAACCATCACACATGGAAGGAGTCAATCGTTCACATGACACGGGAACATATGATACAAGTCAAAATACGGAATTGCATTGGACATCATATTTGTCATCAATACGTCAGATTTGTCCTCTACATGTCTACCATAAAACGTTTTGAAAGCGTTACGCAAGTCTTGAATGTTGTAACCCTCATCAAGCAACATTTCAGTAAGAGCTATACCTTTGAGCTGATGAGCAAAACCTTCAACTTGCAATAATCATATGACAATTATATTCTACTCATTCAATGATTTTAACGAGATGGCTACTTTCAAATGTTTTCCAGAAACTTTGTTTTATATGAGTGAGTGAATTAAAATAAAACTTCCCATCGGCAATATTTCAGCCACATCGTGACGAGAATAAATATATTTATATGGAATATTAACCTGTCAGCGAAGGATATACAGTAGAATATCTAGAGTATCACAGTTTCGATTTTAAAACTAGTTGAGAACATTTAAAAGAATACATTTTTTAACAATTCAATACAAAAAATAAGCTACAGATCACCAGCTACCAAAGTTAGGCCACCTTACTGTGTTTTATATGAATATGACCAAGTATTGGTCCAAAATGTTCATTTAAGGGGGGGACAAAGAGCTGAGCCGATATTTACTAAATTTGCTTCTACAGATTCTAAGTAAACCAAAAGAGCAAATGTGCAAAACCTTTGAAATTGCAATAATCATATGATAACTAACTGCTCATTCAATGCTTTCGTGTTTCGGACTTAACGAGATGGCTTCTTTCAGATGTTTTCCAGAAACTTTGTTTTAAATAAATATGACCAAGTATTTTTTCCAAAATGTTTCTTTCTGGGGGAGACAAAGAAAGAGATAAGCTGAGATTAGCTAAATTTAGTTCAACAGATTCTAAGTAAACCCAAACTTAAACAGCTATCACGATTCCTAGACTATTTTTATAGCTATTACCGTGCACACACAGATCCAGATTTCTGAGCATTTATGGTTCATTCTTGAGAATAAAATATTAAAGCTTTATGTATCCAACGAAGATGGATGACTCATGGTCATAAATGGTATAATCGGATTCGATCCTTCTAGTTGAAACAAGCAGGTCACTTTTCACCATCTTTTGTCCATCGTTTTGTTGTAAAAGCCGACGGCCAACTCCGCACCAAGAAAATCAGGCCATACGGTATTTCAGCTAAGCTGAACTAAAAACAGACGCCCAAACGTCTATTAGAGAAAATACGGTATGTTAATTGTATCTAATTTCAGCTTTGAAATTGTATGTATCCATTTAACGAAATATTGCTTTATTCAAATGAGGAGTACATAAAATAAATAGTATTTTGCACGACAAGCATACTTAACCTTACTGTCGCAGTTTTGCCTGGGACGTAGGACAGAACTAAAAGCGATTTGTTGTTTTTATACACAGAAAAATAATCAAAATATTTTCTTGCAACGATGATTGTCACGCCGAGTCATTCGACAATCTCACAAAGCAATAAATCCCATCTTTTTAATCACTGAGAAGTCATGAACTATCTAAAGACTGTTTTAACACTGGCGTCCTTTGATCTTGGAGTGGCATAATATGTGAAATGTGTCTGGCAACACACCCTCTGAATAATGACCTTAACCAAAGTTTCGTAAAGACGTGGTGAGGTGTAATGGGGTTTAACGTACCATCTTTCAACGTCTCTGGATATGACGCAGCCAGATGGTCTCGAAAACAACTCAACATTTGACAATGTATTTTTCTTTGATCCATCTTAAAGTATTACCAATAAGCAAAGTAGATGTGTTTTCACACTGGGTATTACACAAGGAATACTGATCAATATTAAGAGTCATCCTTACTGAACTCGCTGTCTTCAAGAAATGTGTACCATTGTTTTGCCAATGACATCGGATGGTGGAAATAGAATATCTACTGTCAATTTCATCAAATCCATCAAACCATATGGGCTGACAGTGTGAGGCAGAGAATAGTGATAATCAATGTTTTTGATTAAAGTAAAGTTTGTCTTACATCGCACGTTGAAACGGAGCCAATTGGGTGGTTTCGTTTCGCAGCTAAAGAATTGATTTCATAATATAGAAAACATGTAGATTCTACGTATGTAGAAATATAGCTATGAAATATTTGTTCTCAGCATGGAATCTTTGTTATCAAACTAACAAGCCAGTTTAGCTTCAATAGCATGTGTACACAAACAGCGAATGTCTTTTATTCGCAATTTATACTTTTAGGACATTTCCAAATTTGATATTCGATGTCATATTCCGAATATCGACCAGAAACGCTCATATAACTCCTGTGAGAAATCCTGTGGTCCCCAACACCTTTGCTTCTTTGAGGGTATTTTGGAGGTGTCTCGATTCCATTGAGGGCTCTTGCTATTGCGCGAAATATATCTCTCTGTACATGCAGCTGATCTTTGATAAAATATTAAACGTAATTACAGAAACAGATTGCACACAGTAGCAGCACTATAGATTAACTCGTATCATATCCCTGCTTTACCATGTGTTTATTATGAGGGTGAACAGGTCATTTGGTCCCTTTGATTGTTGTTTAATGCCGCACTCACCAATATTCCAGCTATGTGACGGCGGTTTGTAAATAATCGAATCTGGATAGACAGTGCTTGATATCATGAGCATCGATCTACGCAAACAGGATACGATGACATGCATTAACCAAGTCAGCAAATCTGACCATTCGATCCCGTTAGTCGCCTCTTACGAGAAGCATGGGTTGCTGAAGACACATATTAACCCGTATGTTCACAGGGCTAGGTCCGTATGCTGTCGCGTTAATTTAGGCATTGAATGTGCGGATTAAAAGTCACGCAACCTTTCCAATAAAGTCTGCTCGCCTGATACTATATTCAAAATCTCGGGATGACATTTAGTAAAGTAAAACCTCAAAAGTAATTGTTATAAAAAACCTTGAAGTGTCAAAGCCTCCTCACGTATCATCAGATCAAACAACTCTTGTCCAAGAAACTCAGGTCGTTTTAAGATCTGCCATGAAAAAAAATTCGACTTTACGTATCTCTTAAGAATTTAACATGTGGACATATGGCGTTGTTGTGGAAGGAATGGTGCTTAACATGAAACGAAAACTGACAATTAGAAATTAAAGCCATCATTTATATCACGCAACCTTTGAAAGTGGCTTCGTTTCATCGTGATGCTGGATCATCAGATGGGAACATGAAACTGACCACCCAATAGACGTTTCAATTACATGTGATAAATCAAAGTGATATTTCAAAATCCACTCCTGCATGTCATGTCATCAGTTCAAAGGATCAGTTTATGTAAGAATATTTTTTCAAGGCGTTAATGCCATACGAAACTGACAAGCAAGTAACATCTCTCAGCATGGATTTAGTAACTTATTTGATATATACTATAGCTAAGGTGTGTATGTCGGGGGTGAAGGGTGTCAGGGAGGGATAGGCATTATTTTTTAAAACATGTGCCACACAAAAAAAGGCGAAAGAAATAATTTGTCATGTTTCACCCAAAATAATATATTGTACGCTGGACATGCTGGCTTTCCTAACACAAATGTGTTGCGAAAAGGCTCCTGCTTTCACAGTTTGATACACTCTTCCTTTCCGCGAACACCTGGTGTCATTACCATTTGATAGTGATTCATAAACACATTCTTGTTATTTTGTCGGAAACGTACCTTGATTCTGCTTCAAGTAGAGATTTTTATGATTTAGGAAATGGTTTTGTCGCTTCATTTGATAGGAGTAACCGAAACATATAGAAAACAGATTCCACACACACACACACACACACACACGCACGCACGCACACACGCACACACGCACACACACACGCACACACACACACACGCACACACACACACTGTTCCGAATATCAAAGATATGTCAACAATCAAAACGGCTTTATGGTATCGATATTCTGTGAAACGCCTACACTTGTTGAGCGTTAATCAACTTGAAACTGGCCACGCCGCTAGATGGTTGAGAAATTGCACCTAACGGTACACGTGGGGTGTTTTCTTTTGTAACTAATGACATTTATTTGGCGCCAATCGACCATCAGTGTCATGTGTCTTATACAACCGCTAAATTTGTTGGGAGCGGCAGATTGTCTTGGCACTAAATTGGATACATAGGAGTGCGGGACAGTTCATGGGTACCAGATGCATCCGCGAATCGAAAATCAAATAACGCTATGCCCCAGTGATTCATTGGCGACGCGTGTTATGACAAGAGTGAGTGAGTGAGTTTGATTTTACGCCGCTTTTAGCATTATTCAAGCAATATCACGGCGGGGGACACCAGAAATGGGCTTCACACATTGTACCCATGTCGGGAATCGAACCCGGGTCTTCGGCGTGACGAGCGAACGCTTTAAACACTAGGCTACCCGACCGCCCGTTATGACAAGAAGCATTTCCGCTTGAGGCGTGATTAAACTTACATGATTACACGATACACAGGTATGTATTGACATTTGTATGGACATTTTGGGGGTGTTCCCAATGAGCTATAACGAGTTGTTGAGGATGTGTACCGTAACTCTTACTAGATGTTTTTTACGAAAAGAATTATAATCGGCGAAACCGCATTATCAGTATCTAACTGTTCAAGAGAAAAAAGAAGTGAATTTTATTGTGTTGATCACTATTGCGCCATATTCACAATCTATTATAACTGCATATTAGTGAAATCACGCTTCCTGCACAGTAGCGAATAACAGTAAAAGTAATGGCGAAACCGCATTATCGGTGGTTCGAGGAGGGAGCTAACTCCGTTTGCTTCATCCAAAGTTCGAGATGGGCCCACATTCGAAACAAAACGCACTTGTTGTTGAGAATATGTACTACGTAAACAAACCCGCATTCCAAACTGCTATATTGTCTATTTGTAATAAGTATTATGACTTATAACTGGATTAAAATGTACAAATGTGATGACAATACAGCAGAACTCACTTCTACGAACATCGCCAAACTAGGTTGTGGGGTCATTAATATTCATGAGTTATTCCTTTTATGGAACAAGTTCTCGGAAAGGTTTGAGGCTTGTATCATGTCCGAGATCAATTCAAGTGTAGACATATTTTCAGGCTTATATCGCCACCAAAAATTATGATTAGATTGTTGTTTTATACTGGAAAAAGTAGAATGAGTCGTATTGCCTCTGTTTATTTAATTTGAAGTAGATCTAAGTTTCTTGCTTTGTAACTATTTTTGCAAAACTAGTGTGGTTAGCTATGATGACATTATTCAAACTTCAAAGACTTTGTGTGCCTTTCGTGGAATTAACGTCACACTAAATAATTTATAAAGATATTTCCCATCAATATTACAAAATGAGTGAGTGAGTGAGTATGGTTTTACGCCGCTTTGGGCAATATTCCAGAAATATCACGGCGGGGGACACCAGAAATGGGCTTCACACATTGTACCCATGTCGGGAATCGAACCCGGGGTCTCCGGCGTGACGAGCGAACGCTTTAACCACTAGGCTACCCGACCGCCCCTTATTACAAAATGAGAATAATATATAATTTCACATACCCATGCAAAGTAATGACAAATGTGAGCCCACTTGCCTAAATGACTTAGTCAACCCAATGAAGCCCAGCGATTTACAAATGTGGGCCCACCTGTTTCGATCACTACGAGACGGGAACAATGTGGGCCCACGTTTTAGAAAATGGTTACAAGTAAGCCAAGCTAATGAAGCTTAGCGATTTATAAATGTGGTCTCTCTAGTTGCAATCACAATGACGGAAGAACGTCCACCCACTAGGCGATATACAAATGTGGGCCGACTTGTTTCGATCACCATATATGACGGGAACAATGTGGGCCCACATGTGAGAAAATGATTATCAATATTTAAGTAGAATTTCGCGATAAATAAATGTGGTCCCTCCTGTTTCAATCAATATGACGGAACAACGTCTGCCCACATTTAGGAATTGATTATCAGAACTAACGAAACAACCTAAAGAAGCTAGGCGATATACAAATGTGGGCCCACTTGTTTCGATCACTGGAGATAACAATTTTGTAAAATGTGGGCCCACATTTTTCCCGTCATCAGCACTAAACCAATCTTAGATTATGTACGGATGGAAACATAAAGATATCATGCATTCAAACATTTAATTAAGAATACCTTTTACCTTAGGGATAAGCTGGGGATTCAATAGCTGGACCAACAACGTACAGCGTAGCTGACGCCATTTCTCGCAAACACGAAAACAACGGAGATAGCTCCCGTTTGAAATTAGAATGACCTCCCTTTCCCAATATGAACCACTGATAGTTTCGCCAAAGTAATAGTATCTAACTGTTAAACCTATAACAATAATGGATCATTATTTTGTAAATAATTTAAAGGAAAACGTGCGCATTAACATATTTCCCTCAATTTCAAACGTGCAGTGACATTAAATTTTAGTAATATCCTTAACGATTTGACGTTTACGATTGTTGGCGTCATCGCTTCATGACGGCCATAGGTATAAAAATGTTGTTAGAACACCCCCATAGGAATTGCCCAATGATTAGACAATCACATCAGGCATCATTAAGGGTAGTATGAGATGGTGATGTGCATGTTAACCTTCCAGCGCCTCAAAGGTTTTGTGGGTTGTATAATCCCCAGGGAGCTGAGAATGAAATTCGAGTGTACGCTGATCCGTTAACCCTGGTGATAATAATTTGTAGCTCCACTGAGCTGCCATTCAGGTGCTTTATAAATTACATAATATTCATACTGGAACATTTGTGTCATTCGCGTGACAAGAAACAAACTAATTACAAGCGACGAATTCACAGGTATCTACAAAAACGAAATAGTGCAATCTTACAATGATGATACCAGGTGTTTGATAAAAGAAATGACTTCCTACTGAAGTCCAGGAAACACCGTGAAAGAGAGACTGAATGTTGTTGCCTCGTGCGACAAGTTTTAAGTTGACACATGATTGTAGTTGATGACAAGTACTTCCTTTGTTTGGACTTCCTACTGAAGTCCAGGAAAAAAGGGGGGGGGGGGGGGGGTGCCGTCGGGCAAAGGTCTCACTATCAGCGAGTGATCACGATCACACATTGAAACCGGTATTATAAAAGGGATGATGACAGGAAACTCAGTCAAGACAAAGATGCTGGCCACCCGATCCTAATTAAGTCAGCTCTAGACAAGCATCTGTACTGGAGAACTGTTCGAACCCTAATTCCGAGACGGCTTCTGTCATGTAAGTCGATCTTTCGGTTGTTGCCTCGTGTGACAAATTTTAGGTTGACGTATGATTGTAGTTGATGACAAGTACTTCTTTGTTTTGTCTTTTGTTTTTTTTATTAACGCCGTCCTCATCAGAATTCCAGCTATATGATCGAGCCATGACTACCAAACCCTATGATTGACATTGTGAGCAACGACCCATGTCGTCTTCGGACAATGACCCACTATCAATCAAGTCACAGAGCATGTCCACCCGATCTATTGCGGCCAGCATAGGTTGCAGGGGACCTATCCTAACCCTGAATCCCCGCAGGGAGAAGTTGTATGAAGAAGAACAGATCAAATATGCTCCTTTCAGTATGTGTAATTTCGTTTACCTTCCCCCAAACGCTTTTCCATTTTGTGTTGGTTATTTATTTTATCTGTTACACTGTATGCAAAAAACGATTTTTTATTCCTCTGATTGCCAAACCATATGGAAGTCTATCTCATGCATATATTGACATTTAGAATAGCCTAGAATTATTCAACCAACGATATTCACACAACGTAAGATTGAATTTCTAACAGTTACTGTAGTTCCCTCATGTACATATGTATCTGCTGCAGAATTCTGCACAAAATGACCTAAATTTTCACTTTGGCAATTTGTAAAAATAAATAAATATTTTTCAATCATTTTCGCAAACTGACTGAAAATGAGTTCATATACTTTATAATGATAACGAATTACAAACAGTTTTTTGTTAATTTCAACACCCCTAGAAGTCCCATTCGCA
This sequence comes from Haliotis rufescens, assembly GCF_023055435.1. Classification (NCBI taxonomy): domain Eukaryota; kingdom Metazoa; phylum Mollusca; class Gastropoda; order Lepetellida; family Haliotidae; genus Haliotis; species Haliotis rufescens. The sequence continues at coordinate 8,592,369 of NW_025963924.1, forward strand.
TTCTCATTAATTGACACTTGAACCACTCGGCTCCCTCGCAAAATATTATAATTGTGACATCATAGTTGAGTCGATTTTAGTTTAATTTGTTCATCATATATTGTAATAATTTCTATATTTGGGGTTTTCGGTGAAGAAAAGGTCCCCATTACCTTAGGAATATCCAACGACTAAAACTGATTGGATGCATTGTACTGGCTGACTGCGTGTCAAAACGTCCCGATGGCGTGATGGTTTCTCATGGTTTCAATCACTGGTTTGTTTGATTCAGATAAGACTATCAACAGGCCATACTCACTCCCTCGCCCGATCTTCCCCCAACTTTGCTTCGTAGTGAGTGAGTGTGTTTAGTGCCACTTTCAACAAGCGTCCAGTCACATCACGGCGTTTCAACTTGATTTCGGAGGAAGGCCTGAAGTGATGCAGGTCTTACCGTTTGGGTGAAACCACGAGCACGGGCATGGTGGCGATAAACACAGGAACTTAATCAGGACTAATCTAGCATTAGAACCAACAACCATAGGTTTCAAAGAGACACAACAATGCACAGCAGAAATATATTCAGACGAAATGTTACACATATGCTTTTGTACACTTCCAAGACAGCCCCTGAGATTCTCTGGATCAAATAATTCGATGATAGGGAAGTTCATCTGTTGGTTTGAGTTTGCTTCACACCCCAATTCCTCGACAGCGTGCCAATACCACAACTCAAATTCAGTTCATCGACATATTTTCTATAGATTTTGATTGTTATCGTTCACCCCAAACACAATGTTATCTAACCAGATTCTGGATCAATATCTGATGGTCTATGATACGGAAGGTAAATGTCCTCCAAAGAAGGTTCTGTTGAGTGGCTAGAGTGATCCCGGTGGGGCATGTGTCCTGACGCTGGAGATCGATGCGTGTAGGAGGAGGGAGAAGGAGGAGGGCCAGAGTAGGGGCTGGATGGATGGATCCTGTTGGAAAACACTCGCTTGAAGATAAACATGGCCCAGTGTTAGCTGATAAAGCTTGCACAGACAGGATAAATGATTTTTAGGATTGGGCTCCAAGTGATTACATGGATGTTGTTCCAGGGCAATGATTGACCCCTCGGCCATTTCCCATCTTTGTATTGTACCACCCCTAGATAACATGAACGATGTCCGCCATGAACATACCGCCACTCTTTAACACTATGCCGCCTCATTTGGAGACGATTGAGTAGGAATGGTGATTAGGATTGTCAGTGAACAAAAACGTCTGTTTATCGACAAATCATTTGTTTTCAACCACAGTTGTTAGTTTTATGGATGTCTGGTTCATGCTTGTTTGGTCAATTTGTCATTTAAGCAGTCTAATACAGATATCGATGACATTTCGTCTAGATGTCCTTTCACGTAGGATTTATAACAAAACGCTGACATATTGAGGAAATGTTTCTCTTTTTCTAAGGGAATAGATTTTACGTCGGTAGTTTGTAACAATGAAACAATATTAAAGTTTCCTTTTCCACATAGTGCATTACCAACAGTGAGTGAGTGAGTTAGTTACTATTTAAAGTCGCATCTGCATTATTTCAGCCATATAGTGACTGTTATAAATTAATACATATAAACATTAAAATCTGTCGACAAAGGACAGTAAAAGTACTAGACTATCACAAATGTAGATTTAAAACTAGCATATCATCATAAAATTTGAACTATTCACAACAGTACACAATAAGAATGGGCGATAGATCACCACTAACCAAAGGTAGGTCACCATACTAGGTACCATGGGGACTTACGGTACTTCTGCTACCTACATGGTATCCCAGCAGGATTTACACCATCCCTCTGATTGTAAGTAAAGTTTAGCCAAATCACTAAAAACAACAAGAATTCTACGATTAAAAACATGGCAATGAAACATACTTTGAATGAAGTGGGACTTACTTACCCTCTCAGGGGGACAATTATTTTACGTTACTTCAACCCCCTTTGAAGGTACAGCCACTACATATCCCAGTTATATAATCATTTTACCAAATTAAAATCACATACATTTTACAATACATATAATCAAAATTTATCTAGTAACTCAATTTCTTTTAAAAATCCAAGAATGAAATGAGAACTTACAGTAAAAAGATCCTTTATGGATGAAACCTTGAAAATTATCCCTTGTGATGGAAAAATCAATACAGTCAAGCAGGACATGCTTGACTGTGATTCTTTCATCACAAGGGATACAGAATGGAGGATCTTCACCTTGCAATAAATTCTCATGTGTATAACGCGAATGGCCAATACGACATCGTTGCATAATGACCTCTTCAAATCTGGACTGACAACCCAAGTAAGAGTAACCGATAGTTGGTTTTATTGCATGTAATTTATTAGTACCTACTTGGGTGTCCCACTTCTTTTGCATTAGATCTTTGATATAGTACCTAATGACAGGCTTGTAGTCACTGTAAGGTATTAGAAGTGGTGTCACAGATTTGTTGAGAGCTGCCTTTGCTGCAGCATCGGCCATAGTGTTACCCTTGATGCTAACATGACTGGGCAACCAGCAAAAGACGATGTCGTATAGGCCAGTAGCAAGTTCATTATATAATTCTAAAATATCTAAAATGAATTGATGACTTGAAGAGCTAGATTTTATGGCCTGTAGACATGATAAAGAATCTGAAAAGATGATGAACCGTTTACAACTGGACTATTTTGGGATATATTCCAATGCAGTTAATATTGCTTTGGCTTCAGCTGTGAAAAAGGAGCTATTGTCTGGTAATCGGGATGATACTGTTTTCGATCCAATGACAGCAGCACGGGAGTCATATTTAGTTCTAACTTGAATATATTGTTGATATATTAATTGATTTGTGTTTGATTTTTTAAATTGTGAAAGAGTAAAGTCTACCTCCGGCTTGATAAGTTGCCAAGGAGGAGAAGACAAAAGCCTAAAAGGAGAAATAATATCAAGATTAATATTGGCAGCTGTAATGTGTGGTTTAATCCGAATACCTAGTGGTGGGACCAGCTTAGTCTTTCCTGACGTCCAGATCTGATCAAATATATCAAGAAGAGTCTCTGAACATGAATTAGGCAAATGCTTCAGGAGTTGATAATGAATATTATCATCTCCCGTTGCAGTATCGTGCGCTTGACCTAGTGCAGTATTTAGCTCGTGGAGCGAAAATACCTCATTGTAATCTTCTCTATTTTGAGAAGTAAAATCAACCCTCTTCTTTTCCTGTTGTTTCTGATAATTTTGAAACTTAGGATCGTAGTTGGAAGATGAAGAGTTTTTGGCCAGCGTTTCACCAAACTTATTGGCAATGTCTGATTTATCTGTTAACAGATGGTCACCATCTTTGAGATGCTGAACACTCGATTTTGAACCTTTGCCTTTAATTTTTGCAATCATGTTCCACACCTTGGATATTGGTGTGCGAGAATTAATTTTAGAGATAATAATTCCTCCAAGACATACGCTTATTCTGTTTGAATGTACGGCGTGCCTTGGCATTTGTGATCTTAACACGATCCAAATTATGTACAGTTGGATGTCGGCGGAAATATTTCTCCGCTTTTTTCCTGCACTTCCTAGCCTGTTTGCATTCTTTATCAAACCATGGCTTTCGAATGTGTTGATTTGCAGAGGACTTAGGGATGGTTATATCAGCAATTGCATTCAGCTTATCCGAAAACGATTGGATTGGGTCGGTAGCAGTCCTGAACATCTCAGGTATTAATCTGTCTGTACAGAGTTCCTGAAAGGAAGGCAAGTTGGCCTTGGTAAAATTCCACCTTGATGTAGGTGGAAAATCAGATGAATTAAGTGCTGTTAATATTGAGGGAAAATTGTGGCTTCCACAAAAGTCATCGTGGACCGACAACGTAAATTCGTTTAATAGATTTGAATCTGTTAGTGACAGATCTAAAGCGGAATAAGTTCCAGTAGCAGCATGTAAATAGGTTTTTGATCCATCATTGAAAATGCATAAATTGTTATCAGAAATAAAATCTTCAAGTACTTTCCCCTTTGGATTAACGTTAACACTTCCCCATAATGGGCTATGGCCGTTTAAATCACCCACAATCATGCAAGGTTTAGGGAGTTGATCATATAAGGATTGAAGATCTGATCGCTGAAGCACAGAAGAAGGTGAAATGTACAGAGAACACAGTGTAAAGGTTATGTGCAAAGTCAGTCGGACTGCAACAGCTAGTAGATTGGTATGAAGTGAAACAGGGCTGTGGATCACTCCCTGCTTTACTTAAACAGAAGATCCTCCAGTAGCTTTAACACCTGGAGGAGAAAATGAATGGTAGGAACTATACCGACGCAAATCAAAGCTATCAGTCTCTTTGAGATATGTCTCCTGGAGACAGATTGCCAATGGGTTAAAATCTTGTATTAATAAATGTATTTCATTAAAATTGGTCCTAATTAAGACCTCTGCAATTCCACTGAACCAGTGGATTCATAATGTTCAAGTAACTGGTGGGTAAACAGGAGATCTACGTCTCCCATTTCGCGGCGACTTACTTCTGTTGCGCCCATTAGGTTGATGAGAGACATCCATGTCCTCCAAGGTTTGATATCTGTTATAAATTTGTATAGTGCGTGCGTGCGTGCGTGAGTATGGTTTTACGCCGCTTTTAGCAATATTCCAGCAATATCACGGCGGGGGACACCAGAAATGGGCTTCACACATTGTACCCATGTTGGGAATCGAACCCGGGTCTTCGGCGTGACGAGCGAACGCTTCAACCACTAGGCTACCCGACCGCCCCTTATAAATTTTTATAGGGTCACGTTGACCCCTTGGTACACGATATGATTGTTTTGAGTTATCAACGTTTTTGTTTGCACTTTTAACAGCAGTTAGTTTTGTTGACGTTTCTGGCACTTGTGCTAATGTTGACACTGGAGCTGATGTTGATTTATCACCTGTTTGGGATGATGAACTTGATAGTACAAAAGAATAGTTTTCTAGCGAGACCCAAGTTATATCTGTCTGGCATTCAACAGACATAACAGATTTGGCAGGGCTGCTGAGTAGGACACAGCTGAGGTTGGAGAAACAGAAGCCATGAACAAACGCTTGGCTTCGGGGAAGGTTATATTCCTTTCATGTTTCACTTTCACAATCTGATGTTGTATTTTGAATTTTGGGCATGACTTCGAAGAAGCGACATGGTCACCTGAACAGTTTGCGCAATGAGGATTTTTAGTACATTTTGAATCAGTATTGTGGTCATCTTCACCACATTGATGACATATCTTGCGACGGTTGCAAGATTGTGCACCGTGCCCGAACTTCTGGCATTTGTAACATCGAAGTGGGTTTGGAATGTATTGATCCACTTCGATGTTAAAATATCCCACTTTTATATTTTTGGGACGAGTAGGCTTTGCAAATGTCATGAGGTAAGTGTTGGAATTGAAGATTGCATTATCCCTTTTATATGTGAAACGTTTCACATGTGTCACTCCCTGATCTCTCAGTTCATCAGCTATTTCAATTTCAGTCATATCAGAGAGACAATGTTCCCTATCTCTGATAATACCTTTGCTAGAATTTAAAGTTTTGTGAGCTGAAATCAACACTGGTGTAGAAACTAATTGTTTGGCAGCTAGCAAAGTTGTTGATTGTTTTGCCGTTTTGCACTCAACAAGCAGCAATCCAGACCTAATCTTTTTGACATCCTGGACATCTCCAGCAGTGCCATACAGTGCCTTAGAAATGGCAAAAGGATTTAACTTTAACGGTGTACCATCAGTGGCGGAAACCACTAAAAATCTAGACCAACTACCAGAAGAACACTTCATATTCCAAAAGACGTTTGGTTTTTTTTGGTTGAGCCATTTTGAGTTTGTAAAAGGTTCACCATCCCAGCTCCCCACCCACCATGGAGTATCACAGGGACAATGCTTTACGCCAGTGGATCCAACTGGCAGCACCAAGGTTACTGGAATGGTATACTCAAGCAGACAAATTAAGTAAAACTTAATGTAGTCGACCGGATTGGCCCATGAGCCACCGCCTTCTGGGCATAAGACTCTAGGCATATGAACGATTTCACAATAACAAATCAGGTTGTATAAGAAAGAAATGTTGACCAAAACCTAAAGTATAAGTGAAATTTTGAATATAATTTTTGTGCAAATACAAACGATGCACAGGGCTCGACATGACCAGCCGATTGATAAGACCGGGCCCATGCTACCACTCGTCTAGCCGAAGTAAGGGTCGAAGTGGTGTATTGGGCAAAGGAACACTATTCCTGGAACCAGTGCCCTCAACCAGAATCCCGTCCTCCGCCGACACAGGCACGCAACCCACGGCAAACAGGTTGCCCAGTTCGGTCGCCTTCTACGACCAGCAATGGGGTGCTGTGGAAACATTCTGCCCCGGTTCCGCACGGGGGAAGAGCTATTAGCGCTACCCAGCACTCACCACGAGGAGGTTGCTCTTCACGAGTGCCGCATTACCAACAGATAAGGGATCCGAACGTATGGTGCTTAAGCACGATTGGACTTTAAGATTTTGATTCGCCAGGAGAAAGAAACACTGTTCATGAACATATTTTAACCAATACTAAACTCTGGTAAACAATTAAGAATATGATGCGGTATCTAAGGAATGTATAACAGTAGAAGCTGTGATGATCAATGCCGCGACAAGATTGAAATTTCGTATATTACTGATGCTCTAGCCTTTATGATGCCACAGTGTTTACATATAATGCAAGACTGAGAGCATGTATACTCTCTCGATTTCAAGTATCTGATCTGAGTCCATCCAAACGTCGCGTTCAAGATTATTGCACATACATAGTGAGATTAAACTGTAAAATCGATGGTGTGTGGTGTTGTTTGCTTGAAAAAGAGTTCTTAGATCCCTGAACTCTTTACTGTGTATGATCATGAATACTTTACTGTGCATATTTCAAAACCATACGTAAAAGATACCAGTAAAAATGTATTTGTTCCTAAGTAATGATAAATCTTTCGTCTGCTGCTTTGCACGGTTTAGTTGAATTGTATTAACTTGTCTAATTTCAACAGAAGGCGTTCACCTTTAATAATGAGCTGTTTTTCAAGGGTCATGTGACTATGATATAACCAGTAATTGGGAGACATTAGAATATTCTGGGAACATTGTGGGTCAAGACCAGAGATTGTGTAAACGTTATAACGATCCAGACGCACTAGCATGTATTACAAGATATTTTGACATTGTCAGTGCTATTGATTCTCAGTTTGTGATATATTTTAGACAGGAATAAGATTATAAGACCATAAGATTATAATATTATTATTATTATCGTCCTGTTCGAAGTGGTGAACGGATCATGAGACCTTATTAAAACTGTCCTCATCACCAATAGCATAACTGCCAATGAACAAATGGACATTCGTGGTCTTGTCTCAGTATACAAACATAACAATAATCGTAAACGAACTACTGACGGTCTGGTCTGCAGGACAATGGTAACCAACGCTTTTATTATTGAAAGGAGAGTGTTGCAAATGTCATCGCAACTCAGAAGAAATTTACCTGAGGCTTCAATAACTCCACGTCCTTGACCTGTGTTTCTGAGACTGTGCCGAGGGCTCTGGTAGGATTTGGCGTCTCACAATGGCACAGATTTTTCAATACGTGCGGGTCGCCAATATTAGAGAAGTATATGAATGCGGTTTGAAAAGGTCTTTGATGGTCAGCAAATGACAAAAATAACAGACGCCCGAAAGCATTTGATTGCTATAAAAGCAGTACCAATAAACAGTACACTGATTGTACTCTACCAAAGATATTTGTCTAATTTATTCCTTGTACTCCTTGAACTGGTCAATATAAGAGATCGACCGCTTTATATCTGGGGTGGGGGGAGGGGCGTACATTGTCTCAGAAAATTCTGGAAAAAAATATTTCTGCTTCAGACTGTTGAAACAATAAAATATATTGCCTGGCACAAAAGAATACATTGCAATGTACAAAAAAATACATTGCAAGGTGTTTTATTTATATATTTTTAATGTTTAGATTCACAGTTTGAATTAACACAGAATATCTGGTTTTGCAGCTGCAGCTGGAGACATATCTAATCCCCATACATCACTCTTGTGATGATCATAGTCTTGTGGAGAATTCTTTGTCACAGATGAGCCAGTTTCATGGGTCTCCTTTATTTCTTGTTCAGGTTGGTAAATCATAGGAAGGGAATTGGCTATTTGATGCTTGTTGAACGATAACTTGGACATAATAACGAAAATTAATATTAATATTTAGGTTTTAAACCAGGGTTACTAATAAATTTCATGACAATTCTTTCAACGGGCACCCTTGAAGTCAATTCTCACGTCGACCAATCCGAACCGTTGTCTCTCCGAATTCAATTTAGGATGGTGGACATAGAATACTTTCATTTCTAGGATCAAGGATGAACAGGATGAAGCATAAACTGACTTGTGAGAAAATCAATTTCAGTTCATATTACGAGGCAGAGGATGTTAATTATCAATACTTTTAAATTAAGGTAAAGATGCTACAATCTCACAGAAAATCTCAACCAGTGCGTTTGATTGCGTCAAATCCATGAAGCATTGATTTAATGCATTTTATATACTATGTTGGCCGCATGGAGAAGCTTATTTTATGTTCAATCATCGACCTAATTAACTGACTCATGACGGTTACATGCAATTAAACACCTTAAAACTATAGCGCTTCAATTTCCGCAGCTGCAGTCAACACACTGACTATTTTTAGGATAACCTACGACCTATTAGGAATGACGGATGATATGCCCTGAGTGAATAAAAATATGTTCCGAGTGACAGATATTCCGCAATTACGAGTTGTGAGTAGGTTATTCTTTATTTTACACAAAAATTCAGTGAGTTAGTGATTGAATGAGTGAGTTGAGTTTAACGTTGGTTTGAACAGTATTCCAGTTATACCACGCCGGAAGGAAAGCCTTGAGTGATGTAGCTCTCAGACGTTTACCACTTCAGTGAAACCCACGAGGACGGGTGCTGACAAACCTAGAAACATAATCGGAGTGATCCCTGATTCGAACCGACGATCATAGGCGTAGCCAAGGGACAAATATTTAGAACAGTCCTTTTTGTAAGAAACGTAATAATGTGCTTATGTGCGATAGAATTCATTATTCTAAAGTGATAACTGTTAATTCGACAGTGACATGCAAAGAAAACATTTCCATTATCAAAGGACTTTAATCAGCAAACTGAAACATATTTAGCGCATTGGAGTCAATTTCTAAATTTGTGGCTCGTGATATTTCTTGTACAAAAAAGCAAAAAGACAATTTTACAAAATTAAGTAATGTACTCTCAATTTCACGTGTCTCCGTTCTATATACACTTGCTTCATTTTTATCGATGCATTATCGATGGCTTTCCAAGATGATATTTGTATTGTGGTGCACCGAAGGTTCGGTGAATCGTTATCTCCCTACTCCCTATATTGTAAAATAAAGCAGGTTTGTCAAGAATCGATTGTTTACAGGTCGGGGTCTTCTGGCAGGAGTACTGCTATGCTGCGTTACGCAACAAATGAACATTGGCTTGTTTTATGCAAACTGTGTAAATGGCGGGCGCTACCGGTAGAGTAGGACATGCTTATCCTTTTCGAGAACACCTGGTGTCATCACTGATTTGCAGTGATCCATTCGTGTAATTTTCAAACCTAGTTTGCCTTTTGCACCAAATGGAATCTGTTTCGACAGATACTCGAGACTGAGTATTCCCCGACTTTGACCTTTATGTTTAACAACTATCTCATTTGACTTGATAGGAAGAGTCCATACATTTGGATCATTTGTTACAGCTGCAGATCATATCCCAGACTTATCATTGATATCTTTGTTGACATATGATCATGAATAAAGCTTGCAACAGAGGAATGCTTGACTAACAATGTGTCAGTGTTACAAATACGTTATGAAATTCTATTAAACTATTTACTTTCAATAAAACATCACAGCTAGCATGTGGTGACAAACTGTTCTGTTTAAATGCACTGTACTACCTTTTGTCATTTTGAACAGATAAATTCAGCACTAAATACACGTAGCCGTGATTCAGTAATACATTAGGCGTCAAAGAATAAGGAAATGACATCATGTATACTGATTCCCTTTCATCGTGTGATATTCTTCACACGCATGAGCAAGGAAAATTCTCTGATGGGTGGGTGAAAAGAGGTGTTGACGTCAATTCAAAATTGAAGCTTTGCTGGCAAATGGGTCTAGAGTATTCGTCATAATAGAATGGAGATATTCTTGCCGGGCAAAAAGAAAGTATTAAAATGAAAATTTGATTCGAGAACAAATTACGTTATTGAAAACATTTGTGGTAAGAAAACAGTCGCCGAAACACTGCAAATTAAAGGGTAAAATACAACTATGATACCCGAATCAAATACATCATATTCTGCTTGCTTCATTTTAACCACCATCAAGCATGAATGTGTACTTTATTTTGCCCAGAATTGTAATAGCCTGGATAACCGAGGATGTCTTACGGTTGGTATTAACTCTTGAACAAATAAAACAATATGACAAACGAGCGACTTCAATAAAAGCGACAAAACCCTTTCAAACCAGACACGTCAAGCCTTCAGGCTCCAATAACGCCATCATGACCTAGACCTTTCACGAGTGTCCCAAGAGCTGTCAAGGTTTCGATGTCAGAGTCTCAGACAATGGCGCAGCCATGTCAACACTCCCAGGAGGCTGGTAATATCAAGATAATGAGAAATATATGAATGATGGTCAGGTGAAGTTCATCGCGGTTCCTTTGGCATTCCATGACAACATGCTGACCGCATTTCTTGTTCATGAGATACGTTTGAAGTAAGCACTGCTTTGGCTGATCGTTTCCTGTATAAAGGAAGGACAAGGTATGATCAGCCATAGTCCATTGTACGTTTCGTACCAGATATTAAGCATGTATTTTTTATGATGATGCCAGTCGTTCGCGAAAAGGTGAACGTATCCTGCCCACCGATGGCAACCATCACACATTGAAGGAGTCAATTGTTCACATGACACGGGAATATATGAAACAAGTCAAAATGCGGAATTGCATTGGACATCATATTTGTCACCGATACGTCAGATTTGTCCTCTACATGTCCACCATAAAACCTTTTGAAAGCGTTACGCAAGTCTTGAATGTTGTAACCCTGATCAAGCAACATTTCAGTAAGAGCTATACCTTTGAGCTGATGAGCAAAACCTTCAACTTGCTTTAACTTGTTCACCACTCTTTATTGGCTGAGTCCTTCGTAAGATTAAATATGTTCTGAAGAGTAAAATAAATATACTTTTTAGTGATAATAAATCAAATAAATCAATTATAGTTCTTGAAAAGTATTCAAACATTCACAATGTTCACCCAAAATCATCCCCAATAAAGTTTACATTTCATTTTGAAACAAGGATTTCTCCTTAAATTTAACTCGCTCCAAGATTCACATTTACAGTAAATAAACATTTTGTTTGACTGACATTTACGCAGCAAAGAATAGTTATACCATTTAGGGGATAGAACAATACTTGAAAACATTACAAATATTTCCAGCATATATTTTGAGCACTCAAAGATGATTGAAAATTGAACAACACGCGCTTTGAAAAATGCAAAATGAATTATCAATAAAGTTGACATATTTCCAAAACTTGCATTTATGACATGATAATAAATTAAACAAAAAACAGTATTTTATACCTGAAGATTAGTGCTAAGCCGCTAACTCTCTGCAACACACAGAAATTCTCACACATTTGACCATCGCGGGTCACTCACGCTCATCGCTGGAGCTCGCAAAACACAACAGGGAGTCATCATTATTTTGGAGCACAGTACATATACCAAAACGGCTTGATCAAACCGGCAAACTAAAATATGTCTTTCTTGGTATAAATGAAATTAATTATTAGTTATTTTAGATTCAAATGTCATTTCAACCAATAATCATATGACAACTAGACGCTGCTCATTCAATGCTTTCGTATTTTGGACTTTAAACGAGATGGCTTCTTTCAGATGTTTTCCAGAAACTTTGTTTTATATGAATATGACCAAGTCTTTTTTTCCAAAATGTTTCTTTTTGGGGGAGACAAAGAAAGAGATACGCTGAGATTAGCTAAATTTAGTTCAACAGATTCTAAGTAAACCCAAACTTAAACAGCTATCACGATTCCTAGATTATTTTTATAGCTATTACCGTACACACACAGATTCAGCTTTCTGAGCATTTATGGTTCATTCTTGAGAATAAAATATTAAAGCTTTATATATCCAACGAAGATGGATGACTAATGGTCATAAATGGTATAATCGGATTCGATCCTTCTAGTTGAAACAAGCAGGTCACTTTTCACCATCTTTTGTCCATCGTTTTGTTGTAAAAGCCGATGGCCGACTCCGCACCAAGAAAATCAGGCCATACGGTATTTCAGCTAAGCTGAACTAAAAACAGACGCCCAAACCTCTATTAGAGAAAATACGGTATGTTAATTATATTTAATTTCAGCTTTGAAATTTTATGTATCAATTTAACGAAATATTGCTTTATTAAAATATATAATAAGGAGAACATAAAATAAATAGTATTTTGCACGACAAGCATACTTACCCTTACTGTCGCAGTTTTGCCTGTGACGTAGGACAGAACTAAACGCGATTAGTTTTTTTATACACAGAAAAATAATCAAAATATCTTTTGCAACGATGATTGTCACTCCAAGTCATTCGACAATCTCACAAACCAATAAATCCCATCTTTTTAATCACTGAGAAGTCATGAACTATCTAAGGACTGTTTTAACACTGGCGTCCTTTGATCTTGGAGTGGCATAATATGTGCAACACACCCTCTGAATAATGACCTTAACCAAAGTTTCGTAAAGAAGTGGTGATGTGTAATGGGGTTTAACGTACCATCTTTCAACGTCTCTGGATATGACGCAGCCAGATGGTCTCAAAAACAACTCAACATATGACAATATATTATTCTTTGATCCATCTCAAAGTATTACCAATAAGCAAAGTAGATGTGTTTCCACATTGGGTATTACAAAAGGAATACTGATCAATATTAAGAGTCATCCTTACTGAACTCGCTGTCTTCAAGAAATGTGTACCATTGTTTTGCCAATGACATCGGATGGTGGAAATAGAATATCTACTGTCAATTTCATCAAATCCATCAAAACATGAGGGCTGACAGTGTGAGGCAGAAAATAGTGATAATCAATGTTTTTGATTAAAGTAAAGTTTGTCTTACATCGCACGTTGAAACGGAGCCAATTGGATGGTTTCGTTTCGCAGCTAAAGAAGAGATTTCATCATAAAGAAAACATGTAGATTCTACGTATGTAGAAATATAGCTATGAAATATTTGTTCTCAACATAACTATTGAATATTTGTTTTCAAAATAACAAGCCAGTTTAGCTTCAATAGCATGTGTACACAAACAGCGAATGTCTTTTATTCGCAATTTATACTTTGAGGACATTTCCAAATTTGATATTCGATGTCATATTCCTAATATCAGAAACGCTCATGTAAGAATTCCTGTGGGAAATCCGGGCAAGAATATAGGCCCCTAACACGTTTGCTTCTTTGAGGGTATTTTTGTGGTGTCTGGATTCCATTGAGGGCTCTTGCAATTGTGCGAAATATAACTCTCTGTACATGCAGCTGAGCTTTGACAAAATATCAAACGTAATTACAGAAACAGATTGCACGCAGTAGCATCAATGTAGATTAATTCGTGTCATATCCCTGCTTAACCATGTGTTAATTATGAGAGTAAACAGGTCATTTGGTCCCTTTGTTTGTTTGTTGTTTAATGCCACACTCCAATATTCCAGCTATGTGACAGTGGTTTGTAAATAATCGAATCTCGACCAGACGGTGCTTGATATCATGAGCATCGATCTACGCAAACAGGATACGATGACATGCATTAACCAAGTCAGCGAATCTGACCATTCGATCCCGTTAGTCGCCTCTTACGACAAGCAAGGGTTACTGAAAATACATTTTAACCCGGATGTTCACAGGGCTAGGTCGGTATGCTGTCGCGTTAAATTAGGCATTAAATGTGCGGATTAAAAGTCACGCAACCTTTCCAATAAAGTCTGCTCACCTGACACTATGTTCCAGATCTCGGGATGACATTTAGAAAAGTAAAACCTCAAAAGTAATTGTTATAAAAAACTTTGAAGTGTCAAAGCCTCCTCATGTATCTTCAGATCAAACAACTCTTGTTCAAGAAACTCGGGTCGTTTCAAGATCTGCCTTGAAAAACATCTCGACCTTACGTACCTCTACAGATTTTAACGTGTTGACATCTGGCGTTGTTGTGGAAGGAATGGTGCTTGAGATGAAACGAAAACTGACAATTAGAAATTAATGCCATCATTTATATCACGCAACCTTTGAAAGTGGCTTCGTTTCATCATGATGCTGGATCATCGGAAGGGAACATGAAACTGACCACCCAATAGACGTTTCAATTACATGTGATCAATCAAAGTGATATTTCAAAATCCACTCCTACATGTCATGTCACCAGTTCAAAGGATCAGTTTATATAAGAATATTTCTTTTAAAGGCGTTAATGCCATACGAAACTGACAAACAAGTAACAGCTCCCAGCCTGAACTGAGTTGCCTATTCTAAGGTGTGTATGTGGGTGTGTGTGGAAGGGATAGCTGGCATTAATTTGAAAAATATAACTAAAAAGGGGAAAGAAATAATTTTCAGGTTTCACCAAAAATAATATATAGTTCGTTGGACATGCTGGCTGTTCTAACACAAATGTGTTGTGAAAAAAGGGCTCCTGCTTTCAAAGTGCGTGTGTGTCATTACTATTTGATAGTGTTTCATAAACACATTTTTGTAATTCGGTCGGAATCGTACAATTGATCTGCTTTTAGTAAAGATTGCTATGATTAAGGAGAACACACCGTTCCGAATATCAAAAAGCGGAACCCTAAAAGGCAGACACGGTTAAAGGAATTTGGCAGCCCCTGTATTTGATGCAAATCTTTCACAACCTGCAAGACCGAAAACGGACATCAAGATCATGAAGCATTGAGCCCCTGTGAGGTGCTGTGTTGTTGGTTTTTTCTCCGCAGTCATAATTCTCGTGAATTCATTGGTCAAGGATATGTCAGCAATCAAAACGGCGTCAAGGTATCGATATACTGTAAAACGCCTACACTTGCTCAGCTTTAATCAATGTTAAACTACATGCTACAAGACGGATGGGAAATTGCACCAAACGGTACACGTGGGCTGTTGATTTTTTGGGGGTTTTTTTTAGCAATGACATTTATTTAGCGCCAATCGACCATTAGTGTCATATGTGTTATATAACCGCTTTGATTCGGGCATATTTCTTGGCAGCGGCATATTGCCTTGGCACTAGATTGGATACCAAGGAGTGCGGGACAGTTCATGGCTACCAAATGGATCCTCGAATCGCTGGAGGCGTGATTTAACTGACACGATTACACTATACATAGGTGTATTGGCATTTGTATGGAAATTTGGGGGCAGTTATAAATAGTTGTGTAACTTTGACCAAATGTTTATTACAAAAGAAAATATAATCTAATCTAACTGTTCAAATGAAAAAGTAAGAATTGACTGTTGACGCACTATCGGGCCAAATTCACAATCTATTATAACGGCATATACTGAAATCACTCTACTTCCTGAACAGTTCCGAATAACAGTAAAAGTAATGGCGAAACCGCATTATCGGTGGTTCGAGGAGGGAGCTAACTCCGTTTGCTTAATCGGAAGTTCGAGGTGGGCCCACATCCGAAACTAAACGCACTTTTTGTTGAGAATATGTACTACGTAAACAAACCCGCATTACAAACTGCTATTTTGTCTATTTAAAAAAACAATACAGCAGAACTCACTTCTACGAACATCGCCAAACTAGGTTGTGGGGTCATTAATATTCATGAGTTTGTTCTTTTATGGTAAAAGTAATAGTATTTAACTGTTAAACCTACAACCAATTAATAAAACGTGTGTCTACACCGAAAAATAATGATACATGTTAGTGTGCTAATTTTTTCGCAAATAATTTAAAGAAAAACGTGCGCATTAAGATATTTCCCTCAATTTCAAAGGTGCAGTGACATTCCATTTTAGAAATATCGTTCAGTGTATGATTATTGGCGTCACCGCTTCATGACGGCCATAGGTATAATAATGTAGTTATAACACCCCCATTGGAATTGCCTAGTGATTAGACAATCACATCAGGCATCCTTAAGGGTAGTATGAGATGGTAATGTGCATGAAAACCTTCCAGCGCCTCTTTGGTTGTGTGGGTTGTATACTCCCTAGGGAGCTGAGAATGAAATTCAAGTGTAATCTGATCCATTAACCCTGGTTTATAGTGTGTAAAATGACTGAAAATTTCACTTTCGAATTCTCATTAGTTTGTCAAATTAACGGACAGATTTTTCAGTCAGTTTGTAAGATGACTAAAATATTGAGGCATTTTGTAAATTCTCTAAGTGAATCACATTTTACACATTAACTGTTACATATTTACGTAGCCGGGTTCGAGCCGGGTCGAGGAAATACGAATAAGCAGCTGTCACTCTGATGCTGAAAGACGATGCTTCACAGCTTCAAAAGAGTGAAGGGGTTCACAGATGCTGGTGTCCCAATGGACACGACACTTGCACTTCTTGTCCCTGATGTACAGTTTATGGCACGTGATACGTTATCCTTTAGTTAAGTGTTTGGCAGGCGGGCTGGTCTACTCCCAGTATAGAATTCAGAATCAATGTAAGGTGACTGATGGAGATGGTACTTCTGGTGTTCTGAACTTGAACATGATATACCTGTATTTACAAAGTTTCGTTAGAAAGGGTCATGCTCAACCATGGTTTCAGTGGTATGTGAGTGAGTGAGCTTAAATTTAACGTCGCATCGGCATTACTTCAGCCATATAGCGACGAGAACAAGTTGATATATGCATGTACACACACACACACACACACATATATATATATATATATATATATATATATATCAACTTGTTCTTGTTGTATATGTGTATACAATTGAGTCATGAATACAAAGTTATATTCAAAAACAAATTTGTCAAACATATGTGGGCATAACAATATTTAAAACCTTTTTAAAACATGGACCATAAGCCACCAGTAACCAAAGCTAGTCCACCTCGCTGGGGATCATGGGGACTTACGGTGCCTCAACTTCCTGCACGATACCCAAGCGGGATTTAAGTCATCACTTTGGCCACTCTCTGGCCATGGTTGTGCACAATAGTAGCCAATATTAAAAAATGCTCAGCAATGAGATGGCTTAAAACACTGGTTGATGATAGTTTTACATTATTAAGCCTCTTATTACGTGTCACACAAGGAGACAATAATTTTTCGGCACGTTAACATCCGGGGCAGAGCCTTGTGGATAAAAGTATTACAACAAATTTTAAAACAAGCGATTTGTTATGTACATACATATTTAAATTTATATATGATACAGACCAGTCTCTTTCAAGTTGCTTAGAATGAGATACCCGCTTACACGGGGGAAAAAGATATTTCAGATTTACTGTTTGGTGATGTGAATCCCTTGCGATTGCGAAGTCCACACAGTCAAGCAAAATATGCTTCACGATGAACCTTTCACTACAAGGGATACACTTAGGAGGTCCGTCTTCATTTGTTTTAAGCAGATATTCGTGGGTAGCCGACCGTGGCCAATAAGACATCGTCGCAAAAAAACCTCATCATGTCTTGACTGACACCCCGAGTCGGTAAGACAGATTGTTGGTTTAAATTCGTGAAGTTTATTGATTCCCCCCCCAGGTGTCCCGCCTTTATTGCATAAGATCCCGAGGTTGGTTTGAAATCACTGTACTGGATAAGGAATGGAGATAGCGGTTTGTTAAGAGCTACTTAAAGCTGCAGCATCGGCGTTTGGGTTATCTGCTATGCTTGCATGATTTGGTAACCAGCAAAAGACCATGTCACATTGGCCAGTAGAAAGATCATTTTAAAGTTCTAAAATGTCAAGGATTACAGGGTGATGTGGGGAGACACTTTTAAGTGCCTGAAGGCAAGACAATGAATCTGAAAAGATGATGAAATATTTACGATGGTTTTGTTGTCAAAGTTCTTTGGCCTCAGCAGTGAAAATTGAACTATTATCTGGGATTCTTGAGGAAACAGTTTTGGATCCAATGATGGTGGCACTTGCAACCATCCTTTGTAAAAAAATGGATCCCTGATAATTATATTTTGTTTGTAACTGGTTATATTCTTGTTGATATACCAAAGGATTTGTTTCGGGTAAGTTTTTTTTCAGCTGGGTAGGAGTGAGGTCTACATCTGGCTTCACCAGTAGGTAGGTGATATAATATTTTGATTTACTTTAGTTGCAGTGATGTTTGTTTGCATTCTGATTTTAATTGGTGGAACCAGTTTGAAAAAATTCGAAACGGGTTTTCATACAGAGGGAAGAAAACATAATTGTATGCTTGGTATGATTGACTGGAATGCAATTTAGTGATTCCTTGCAGTTTAATGCAGCGTTGTTCGAGGGAAGCTTCATCAGCTTCCACATACAAACTGTCCACGGGAGAGGTCCCAAAATTTCCAAGACATAGCCTTAGGCCTTGGTGGTGTAAAGTGTCTGATTTCACTAAGTTGCCTTTGCAGGCTCCACCATAGACAGTTAAACCATAACCTTGTTTAAAGCCTATTAACGATCTGTACAAGGGAAGGAAGGTTGTC
Organism: Haliotis rufescens; assembly: GCF_023055435.1. Taxonomy (NCBI): domain Eukaryota; kingdom Metazoa; phylum Mollusca; class Gastropoda; order Lepetellida; family Haliotidae; genus Haliotis; species Haliotis rufescens. The sequence continues at coordinate 8,611,197 of NW_025963924.1, forward strand.
TGATCCCCTCCGCACTCGGAATTTAGGTATTTGTAAGAATGTGAGATGATGGTCAAATATGATGCCCAGGAATCTGGCTTCCTTTACTACCTTGATAGGAGTATCATCTAAACATAATTCAGGATCCTTGTGCAGTTTATATTTACGACAAAAGTGAATACTGTTGTGGATTTGGAAAACTTGAAGCTATTTTCGTTGGCCCAATTTGCAATTTTGTAAAGACTTAGTTGTCTTTCTATTGTATGCATACTCTTACCATGACGGCAAGTCACAAAAAGTGACTCATCAACACAGGTGTTCAAAACTTTAGTGAGACTATCAATTGTTAACTTCAATAGTGTGACAGACAGGGTGCTGCCTTGAGGGACGCCCCGATCTTGATCGAAATGATCAGACAGGGTAGAGCCCACTCGTACTTGAAATTGTCTGTTGGTTAAAAAATGAGATATGAAGTGAGGTAATCTGTACCTCAATCCAAATTAATGCAAATAATTTAAAATATCATGTTTGCACGTTGTATCATATGCCTTCTCTTGGTCGAAAAAGATTGATACAGTATGTTGTTTGTTGACAATGGAATTTTAATAAATGTTCCTAAACGCACCAATTGGTCTAAGGTACTTTTGATTTTTTACAAAACCTCACTGGATGTCACTCAGGAGGTTATTGGTCTGCAAATACCACACTTATCTATTGTTGGCCATACGCTCTATGGTTTAACGAACACAGCTGGTTAATGATATGGGACTGCAATTGGATGGATCAGTATTGTCCCGTAAAAGCTTTGGTATAGGAATAAAAGCATTGTGCCACAAAGGAGGGAAATTTCCGGTTATCCATATTTCATCAAATATATTAAGTAGAGTTTCCAAACATGAATCGGGCAAGTATTTCAGGAGCTGATAATTAATGTTGTCGGCTCCTGCTGCAGTGTCAGTGAACTTGGCCCAGGGCAGTATCATCCTCACCATTATCCCTGTTATAATTGACCATTTCTTGCTGTTTTTTAAACCTCTGCAATTGAGGGACCCGGTTATAATGTAATGAGTTGGAACTGTTTGCTAAAGTTTTACCAAGTTTGTGGGCAATTTCAGATTTAGTTGTTAACGCTTTATTTGGAGCAAATTGACAGATTGCGGTCTCCCAGAACATTTATTTTTAAAATACCAAATGTTTGTGCAAAAAAGTGTATGCACAGGGCATGACAGGACCGGCCGATTGATAGAAATCGGCACATTCTTCGTCCAACCCGTCTAGGCAAAGTTATGGTCGAAATGGTGTGTTGGACTGAGTGCCACTACTGTCGGCTCCGGTGCCAACAACCACCAGACTCCCGTCCTCTGTCGACACAGGGGCGCAACCCACGGAAAACTGGTTGCCCAATTTTGTCGCCTTTTACGACAAGCAACGGAGTGTTGAGGACACATTCTACCCCAGGACCCGCGGGGTACCATTCATATGTACCCGGGTACATAATGACATTACATGTTGTCCAACGGTCTCTAGCGGTACATGGGTTGATGTACCATGCAAACTAGCAGAGAGGGTACATGGGTTGATGTACTATGCAAACTAGCAGAGAGGGTACATGGGTTGATGTACTATGCAAACTAGCAGAGAGGGTACATGGGTTGATGTACTATGCAAACTAGCAGAGAGGGTACATGGGTTGATGTACTATGCAAACTAGCAGAGAGGGTACATGGGTTGATGTACTATGCAAACTAGCAGAGAGCTCGAGGGTACATGGGTTGATGTACAATGCAAACTAGAAGAGAGGGTACATCAACTTATGTTCCACGAAGGCCGGTGGAAAACGAACGTTTTTATCGCACACCAGATGATATAACTGGTATGGCTTATGCATGCAAGCTTTGTTCCGAATCGTACCACATGTACAGTGAGGCATTTATCAACTTCTTTCATTTTCACATTCATCAAACGTACAGTAGACGACAGAAAAAAGAGTTATTTCTCCACTGGTTATATTACATCCGTAACATATCGTAAATATCAGGGGAATTGCGTCCTACATTATATATAATTCGAGAAACAAAATTGAAGTTCGTGAGTTGCAAATGTAATGCCAGGAGTTCAGCAATTCAAGCGGGGAACATAAGAAAAGTACCTTACATTTAGCGGGTACATTGAAAATATTAGAATGGCTCTCAGCCAATCAGAATCCGGCATTCGTGTGTACGGAAAGATAAATCGATACGTACCTTGCCTACTGACATATACTTAGAACTTTGACAAATGTTACTTGGTTTCTAGTCTCGTGTCTTTGTAAGTGAAGGGCATTCGGTATCGAATGCAAACACGAATTGCAAGAACAAAACAAACATTTTATCTATGTATTTCAATTATTTTAACCCGTTGATGCAGGGGAGGATGACAAGATACATGCCGCTTGTAGTAATGATCGTTTCGAGAGGGGGTGGGGGATATTTGACAGTACATTCTGATAGGGCGAGATCCGGGTTCGAATAGGTCTTCAGCAACCCATGTTTGCCGTAAAAGGCGACTATGCTTGTCGTAAAAGGTGACTAACGGGATCGGGTGGTCAGGCTCGCTGACTTGGTTGATGCATGTCATCGATCCTAATTGCGTGGATTGATGCTCATGATGTCAATCACTGGATTGTCTGGTCCAGAATCGATTATTTACAGACCGTAGTCATATAGCTGAGAAAAATTGCTGAGTGCGGCGTTAAACAACAAACCAACCAACCAACTGATAGGGCGAGCTGAGGAAGCGGAGTACCCATAGCTATATCATGCATACCTCACCTCAATGTCAAATGATGATGGCTGACTAACTAACGAACGAGACATGTTACTAATTTACACACTGATCCCATGATACCTGCCCCTTTGATGTGTATGCTGCTAAATAAACATCGTCAAGCAACGGACAATGGTCAAGCGTGGTCACTGAAGGGCAAATGGGACACAGGTGTGAGTATTTTGCACTGTTGGTAATTGAAATTCATTGTCCAGATCCGGAAACCGGATTTGCGGATTAAAGAAGCATTCTATGTAGTTTATATTTTGCTTCACGTAATAACCGTCAGATTGGCAAGTTTTCCGGGTTTCCCAAAGCTAGGATCACACATGTCCGGTATTTTTGGCCCCCGTATCCATGACACGCATCCGTATTTACGTGTACACTTATCCATAGTTTTTTTCCACATGCACACATAGCCCACGTTGCACACGTACAAAATGGCGTCTATCAAGTCATTTGTTGATAATGACATGGAGTTTCACCGTACTCTTTCCTTTTCACCAAAATGTTATGCAACCATCGTCGTCTCAAATTTTAAACCTGTTTTGTCCGATAATACCAATACTAGTGTTTCTTGCAGGTTAGTTGGCAAGTTAAATCGATCACAATAGGGTCCACAAACAAAGAAAAGGGCAGCCCCAAAGGCAAACGACAAAAATAGTAAATGTATTATGCAACATGACTTGATGCACAACGACTTTTCATGAATATGTTTGAATGTCAAAGGCACAGTTCAAACAACTCTTCTTGAAAAGAACATCTCAGAGACTTGGGTAAGAAATGAATTTGCAACCACATGACCCCTACCATGTTAGAAATGGTGTAATTGATTTGATTTTAAAAGATAACATGTCTAAGATACATAACAGCAGTTGTATATTATGCGTAATTTTTTTATTCAAATAATATTTTTAAAATTAAAACAATGTAGAGATTTTCTTTAGGCGCATGTGAATTCATTTTTTATTTATTTTTTTTTATTTTTTTTTTTTTGGGGGGGGGGATATAATTTCGCTAACAAAAGATATTTTCAATTGAAATTGAAACATAGGATTAGCTGAGTGTTATAGTTTCTTTGCTCCTTAATAAGTTTATTATTAACTATTAACTGTGTTTCAGATGGTATGTATTTCTGAGTGACATGGGTATGATATATGATATACGTCACTTAATGATATGATGGTGAGATGAATGGTATGCTATCATGATAGAATGAGTTACAACATAATAAATACATGTTTATCTTCTCCATTTAAACGTTTATAGTTTAAGGGTGGAACCCTTTCCTTGTGGGACTATGTGGTTATGGTAATGTGTAAGAATAGAACATGAATGCGATACGGCCTCCCACGTGTATTGTATTGTAAGTGTTTTATATCAGAAAACAATTTACAATGTCTGTGAAATAATACTACATATGGGATCTGGAAATAAACCAATTTCATCTGAAGCCTTTCAAAAGTATTTTGTTAATCATGAAACTGTAAAACATGAAGTAGTGAAAATTAGCGTGATAAATGAATAAAATCATATACTTTGTGACTGATTTGGGTTTAACACCGAATTTGAACAGTAGTACGGTTATATCACGGCGTGTCAGCTTAATGTGGGAGGAAAGCCCTAAGTGACACAGGTCTCTAACGTTTACCACTTTGATGAAACACACGAGCACGTGTATGGAGCTGATAAACCTAAAAACATAATCGGGGCGAATCGGGATTCGAACTTACAATCGAACAGGACGACTGGGCCACATGTGACCCCTATTCAAATGCTACACGGAAGTAAGGAATATATCTTTAAAAAACAAAGAAGGGTAGACCTAAGCGTATTTCAAGGTGTATATTTACAACAAAAAAACATGATTGTTTCATCTGGGGTAGCCCTGTAATTAAAATATTGGCTCGGATCGTAAAACATATCTCCCAGGCACAGAAGGCGTCAAATCAACATAATTTCTTGACGCCGGGTCACTTATAGACTTTTTATCATACTGTATACTGATTTGAATTTATATCGGGGAAGGTGGGGTAAGCTAGTGGCTGACTTGTTCGCACAACACACCAAAGTCCAATGTTCCATTTCCCACAATGGGTGCAATGTGTGAATCCCATTTCTGTTGTTCCCCGCCGTGATATTGCTGGAATATTGCTCATATAGCCACAATACCATACTCCTGATCACTCCAATGTCATGAATAGACCGATATATGCATACAGTTGTCGTTTGAGAGGCCCATCATCTTTATGTTTAGCCATTCGAAATATTTGGAATTAACTCCACTGTTAATTTCACTGTCTGTAGTACATTTGTCGAGAAATAAACACTCTTCAAAAAAAGAAACGCACAGATCGTAAGTAGTTTATTGAACCTGACTACACATAAAATCCTGTATATAAATTGGATATATGTTATTTAAAATGTTGGTGGCCCGATATTCGACAAACGGTGCGTAAAAACGCAGCCATTGTCGATTTGCAACGTCTTAAACGGCATTGTTTTCACACATGTTAAAAATGGCATGGAGGAAAACAGTAAAGCAAAATGCACGTGCAAGTTATGGCATTCGTAACTCTGGTAGTGGCTATAGAAAGGCAAGCAAAAGCCAATAATCTGTCATTCAATTGTCAACATTTATAAGTTAATGCCGAGACTCAGCGCTGCCTATCGGAACATCACCATAGGACGTATCCAAATAGGAGATTCGCAGTCTTCTGTTGCACGCCACCTCAACGTCCACCACAGCACAATTTGCCGCCTTTTGGGCCAATACACACAGTTCAATTCCACTGCAGACCGTCCGAGAACCGGCCGACCAAGAGTAACCACCCCTGCATAGGATCTCCACATTCGACTGTTTCACCTACGTCATTGCAATGCCACAGCTACGGAGACTGCAGGGCCCATCCCTGGTTTGAGGAGGATATCGGACCAGACTGTCAGGAACCATCTTCGCGAGGCTGGAATCCGACCCAGAAGACCAGTTATCGTCCCTGTTTTGCAACAGATCCATTGACAGCGACGCTTGCGTTGGTGCCATACCTCACAGCTTTGGATTTTGAGAAACTGGAGACGAGTGTGGTTTAACGATGAATCACGATTTCTTTTTCCCCAGCGAGATGGAGGACAACGTGTTTATCGTCGTCGAAATTAGCATTTTTCCCCACATTGTGTACATGAATTCGACTATTTCGGTGGCGGTAGTTGCATGGTGAGCGGGGCCATATCCTACACCACGAGATCTGATTTGTTTGTGGTTTAGGGAAATTTGACAGCAAATCGCTACATGAATCAAATTCTTAACTCTCACCTTCTTCCAATCATTGACCGCCAGGGGGAGCTGTTTCGACAGGACAACGTTCCACCGCACATAGCTCGTGTCACGGTATACTACCTTCATAATGCCAACATCCACGCCTTGCCCTGGCCATCGAGAACTCCTGATCTCAACCCAATCGAACACCTCTGGGATGAACTCGATCGACGTCTATGTCAACGTCAGAACACGCCGCAGACACTCCCACAACTGGCAAACGCGTTACAAGCAGAATGGCACAGAATTCCGCAGGACAGAATTCGTACACTTATCCAGTCAGTGCCGAGGAGATGCAAAGCCGTGATTGCAGCCCGGGGTGGTCACACGAGATACTGATCACGAGTTCAGCGCAACCTTGTGGCCTGATGTGACATGACAATAAACAGTTTTCAATGCCTTTGTACAACGACAACATTTGACTATCGAGCTCCAAAATTTCATATTTGTATCTATGATATTAAATTAAATATATCGACTTTATTACTAGGTACAATACATTTACTAAAAATCTACCTGTGTGTTTCTTTTTTTTAAAGTATAACGGACGTAATGGAGCAAGAATCTCTCACTGGACAAAAGGCTTAAACTTCTCCAGAACAAGGTCTAAGCGAAACCCTCTCGTTAGCATTTTCAAAACTCCTTAAGAGGCGTGTTTTATTCTCTTCATGAATCTGTGCTTTTGTAACCCCGCCTGTCTTACAACGTCCAACGACCAAGAACATCATGATCACTATCATCAGCACAGTGGATGTTCTTCTGTTGACCAGGACTGTTCTGTTGAACGGAAGCTCTACTGTAAGGCCTTCCTATCAGTTACTTGGTTTAAGGCTTTTTGATAAGAACAACGGTGATCGAAATGGAAAAATCTACAATACAATTCTGAAAAGATTTTGCGGAATTTTTAATGATCGCTAAAAATATTGTTTGTTAACAAGCAAAGAAAAGTTAAAACGAAAGATAAAGGGGTTTTAGGATTAGCAAATCAACGGGTTTCGAAAAACATAGTTTTTTTAATCGATCCCTTATGATTAAATAGAAGAAATAAAGGAAAAGTAAACTGAATGATAAAATGTTTTCCAGAATAACACATCAAAGGGTCACCTCCTGTGTGTGTGAAGTTCACGTTTGGTGTCCTCCGCCGTGATACTGCTGGAATAATTAAGATATGCATTATTAGTGGTTAATTCCATCCACCAAACCCTTTCACTATGATGACAAGAGCTTAAATTTATTGTTTTGGCCGATTTTCGTCACCTTTGGATACATACACACCATGAGCCATTTCGAGAAAACGCTGCACCTCACAAGAGTCTATCATATCAAAGTGTCTCACTGGTAGTCTAAGCTACGTGAAATATATGAGGGCTGGTCAAAAAGTTCTAAGCCTGAGTAACTTTCAACTATCGGCCATAACAAAGTACTATCGGCCATAACAAAGTATGCTTGTCGTAAAAGGCGACTAATGGGATCGGGTGGTCAGGATCGCTGACTTGGTTGATGCATTTCATCGATCCCAATTGCGTGGATCGATGCTCATGATGTCAATCACTGGATTGTCTGGTCCAGACCCGATTATTTACAGACCGCCGTCATATAGCTGGAATATTGCTGAGTGTGGCGTTAAACAACAAACCAAACCAAACCATAACAAAGTGAACTAATCAATGTAGTACATTGTTTGAGTAGTTCATTGCAAGTGTATTTGGTCTATTCAGGCCGTTTGTATATACGTTGCAGCCAGTTGAACGTAATAGGGGCCCAAATGGACTCAGAATTGGAAAAGAACGAGTACCGAGCAGTCATCCTGTATTTGACTTCAGAGAAAAGTACGCCACAAGAAATTCATGACCGCATGTTACAAGTGTTTTGGGATAAGTGCCCCAGCTATTTCACTGTTAAATGTTTGGCAGCTACGTTTAAGGCTCGGAGAACAAGCTTTGATGATGACCCTAGGTTGGGACGTTCCTCAACTTCCATCAATGAAGATTTGAACTTATACTGTCAGATAGATGTATTACCATTGCCTAATTTGAGGCAGAAACAGGTCCAAGCCATGGATCCATTGAAACTATTATTCATGAACATTAACAGATGAATAAGATGTCTGCTTGTAGGATGCCAAAGTTTAAAAATTCTTATCTTAAGTAAAAAAGAACTGATAAACTTTAGAGCTAATTGAGGAGGATTTCGTCAAATTCAAAGCGAGATTAGAAACAGTTGATGAAACATGGGTCTACCACTATGATGCCGAGTCACAACGTCAATCCATGGAATGGCACCATTCCTTTTGTCCGGCACCAAAGACATTCAAGTCTTCAAAATAAGTGAAGAATGTTTAGGGCCACTGTATTCTGGGATGCAAAGGCTGTGATCCTTGTAGATTACTTTGAAAGTCAGAAGACGATTACCGGTGCCTACTATGCTGATTTGCTTAATCGCCTGAGAGATTCGAGCAAAGAAATGCTGACTGCTGGAGTTCTACTTTTTCATGACAATGCCTCTTCTCACACCTCTCGACTTGCAAAGGCTGATGTGCGACAATGTGTGTTCGAAGAGCTTCCTCACCCTTCAAACTCCCCATACCTTGCTACCAGTGATTTCCCCCTATTTTTTAACTGAAAGAACACCTTCGGTGAAAGCGCTATGTCGACAATGACGACTTCAAAGCTGCCGTAAATTGGTTTTTCAGGGTGGCTTCAGAAAACTTCTTCCTGACTGGAATTGAAAAAGCTTCACTACCGATATGAGAAGTGTATTGAAAAGCAGGGAGATTATGTTAAAAAATAAAATTAAAAACACTTTCACAATTGTTGGTTTTGTTTGTTAGGCTCAGAACTTTTTAAAAGCCAACTTGTACTACTGACCCTCAGTGGCCTTCAGACTAAAAGTTGTGTAAAATCCACCCACTCCATCTAATGTCCACCACAACCGCACGTGCATCGTGTTATTTGTGTGTGTGTGTGTGTGTGTGTGTGTGTGTGTGTGTGTGTGTGTGCGTGTGTGTGTGTGTGTGTGTGTGTGTGTGTGTGTGTGTGTCTGTTCGTGTGTCTGTTCGTGTGTCTGTTCGTGTGTGTGCGTGTGATTATGTCGTTTAACGCCGCACTCAGCAATATTCCCGCTATATGACGGTCGTTATTTATGACAATTTGGAACTTCAATCCATTCTCGATTATCCAGTGACCAAATACTCTGTACCAATTCACTACTATAGCTTTGTTTTGAACCCTATTCGAATGACACGACGCTAAAAGTAGCCGTCCGATCAAATATCACCGATGAGCGAGATGTTTTTGTGCTAAGTAAGTGATAAGAGGAATTGAGAGAGTGACGTCACTTCCGCAACGAACAGGTCCAGGGTATTTATCATGACACAAAGGAGATATAACGTACACTGGATAATTAAGGGTGGATGCAGACGGACCCCACAATGCTGCTGATGGTTTCCGAGATAAAAAGACGCAGACTTTATTATGGATTCTGTATTGATCGGACGTGAATGTTGGATGCTTTTTCCGCCATTGTCTCGTGGCTGACAGTGATTGGTTCACAGACAGGCAGTTATCTGTCTGCGATCAAGCTTGGGTATTGACGACGATCGTTGTAGTAAAGTAAATCACTTTGAATGAAGTGTCATGAAATATATTATATTCTGTATATTGTTTTTAAGAACTATACACTTTCTTCTTACATTGTACTTTGTACGTTCAATTCTTTGGTTTTCTCGTCATCAAAACAGCCAGCCTTTACACCACAACATTACCCTGACATGCTCTTAACTTCCAGGAGTATTGTTCAAATCGACGTTATAACCTGCTCACTCAATCATTTCCCGATTTTGCTTCAGAGCTTCATCATAATAACTACTAAATAGCATCCTTATCGTCGTCATCATCATCATCATCATCATCATCATCATTATCAGATTGATTTTCAACATTTTCGTTATCATCCCCACCATCATCACAATCAACAAAGTAATCTTCGCCATCGTCCTATATTTGGACCTAGGGGCGGTCGGGTAGCCTAGTGGTCAAAGCGTTCGCTTGTCACGCCGAAAACCCGGGTTCGATTCCCGACATTGGTACAATGTGTGAAGTCCAATTCTGGTGTCCCCCGTCGTGATATTGCTGGAATATTGCTAAAAGCGGCGTAAAACCATATTCACTCACGCACTCACGCATGTGGACCTACCATCAGCAGGTGTACAGCAAAACCACGACCACCTGTACAAAACTCGAACCTGGACCAGACATGCAGTAAAACGATCCATGCAATCAGAGTCCGGTGACGCTTAAACCTCGTCACCATCACTTGCATCTGATAACTCGTAACAACCCTTGTGGCGATTCCGTGACAGATAAGTATCGAGTACCACAGTGGCCTAATAATGGGGATCGGATGGACAGTCTCTGTGGCTTTGAGTTAGACGTTGCTCATGCTATCAACCACGGGTTTTCCTGACTAAGGTTATCGCGATATTGCTGCAACATTGTTGACCAAAAAACACAAAACAACGAGAAGAATGTCAACAACAATCTCTTTCTATACTTTACAGGTATTTTAAAATATATTTGTAATTAACAATTTAAAAAATCTACTTTACTCAAAAAATAGACGATGACATCAACATAATTTGTAATGGCCTGTATATCCTTTGATGTCAAATCGATGTTTTGAGTCAGTATACTGTATTTGAGTGGGGTATTCATGTTAAACTGCGGCATGGTATCTCAGTGGGCTAGCTCTATAAATCGGCATCAGTCCGGACTAGTACAAGCAGCCACATACACACACACACACACACACACACACACACACACACACACACACACACACACACACACACACACACACACACACACACACACACGTACATGCATGTCGGTATATAAGACTTAGTGTATTAATCTTGGACGCGACGTTAAACCCCAATTCACCTCACCTCAGCTCCATCAGTTGACGTGTAAATACACGGAGTCACAAATGGATGTTTACATATCGTGATGGAGAGGCTAATCGTGTATCTTTGTCGTTCAGGAGTCAATGTTTTCAGTTTGTGTTTTAGTCTGTTATGTGGAATAGTTCCATTCATTGTTTGCCGCACTCAAAACTGTCTTCACTGACCATGTGGACCAACCCATACATAACTTCCATCAGACTCGCGTGACCCGAATAACGTGTAAATGCGTTTCGCTGTCATCAAAGGCTTCAGAAGCATCAAATCTGTAATGACATCTTTCATGCTATGGACATTCACCTGTGCTTTTAAAACCTCCGTCCCATCGTATGTTTGCACTCAAACAATGACCCGATATGAACAACGATGGGTCGATGTCTGTAATTGTCCATTGTCGTGACTTCAGACTGCATTCGTGACCAACTCGTGTTATTCCGGGACAAGCCGAATAGCGACTCGTGCCCCTCTCGTGGCCATTTTTGCGACCGGGTTCCGTCTTAGCGCAAACGGGCATACCTAAAACAATTGTCTACTCGTTGTGTAATGGTTCACATATATTTCCCCATATATTATATATACTTCAGATGCAATTTAAAGCACATCGGTATATGCGGAATTATACAGTATGACTGAACACATTTAACTGTGTCTTGGGTATATTTTTACATGTAGATGCAAGACATATGTAAAATTAAAAAATATTTCTGAGGGATTCTTTGACGAAGAACTTGAAATCATACGCGCATTCTGATTGGTTTGTCGTATTTTCGCACATCACATTCATCGATAGGGGGACGAGTCTTCTTGCAGGTTACGGAAAGGGGCGAGTGGTGACGAATGTTCAGACTGAAGATAGGATTTCTGACATTACTGGGGTAATGGGTCTGTTTGTCGTAAGAACCGACTAATGAGGATCGGTTGTTTTCCGTGTGTGTTGAGGGGCACTGTCTGACTGTGTGTCATTTTCCCCCGACGGCACTGATGGTTGCTCATGCTCTCAACCACGGTTTGCCTGACCTAGGCTTGATTATTTTCAGACTGTCGTGGTGTAACTGGAATATTGTACAGTTCAAACAAATATATTAAATTATTTCAACTTTCTGAACATGGAGTCACATGGCTCAGTGAAGCCCAAGATGAAAACCGGCATGTATAGCACGTTTATCCTGGCAGCACAGTATTCTTTCATCGTGACATCTTGGTATCCAGCATCATGCTAAGGTTACTATTGCCGTCAGTGCTGCAAAACCTTTGATCGGGACGAACCGACTCTGGGGGAGGATCTAATCTGACTGCTAAAAGAAACTTTACCATAGTTTTAAATCACTCTAGTTTAAAAAGCATAAAAGATAGATGCGTAAAGTAAAATGCATTGAAACGATCAAAATCTCAACGAAATCAACATTTAAAATGACGGCCATACAGCATCCGATATTGGCATCGCAGTTACCCGAAATGAGGTGGGGACGCAAAATCAAGCTATGAACGTAAGGGACAAAGGGCAATTACATCGACAATCGCTCAAGTTCAATGACACGTCACATTGATAGCGTGTATGATCACCCCCTGCTACAACACACACAAACTCTCCGGCGCACAGAAAAAGTCAGTCGTCTGATGACGTCACGTAGGAGGGCATGGATTGGTTCTTGTCGGTAAGCTGGAGGATGTGGTCGCTGTCGAACACGACGATCTGTGACATATCAGAGATGTTTATGGGAGACATGTCTGGGGATCGTGCAGGCAACACTTTGACGTTGTTAGCGGCAAGGAAGTTCTGTATGATGCGGGCTGTTTGACGTCTGGCGTTGTCATGCTGATAAAGGACGTGGAAGCTGTTGTAGAAATGGTGGGACAATCGGACGAAGAATGTCATCCATGTCACGCTGAGCTGTCAAATTTTCGTTAACGATCGATGGCCAGTGGTGTTCTCTCCTGGCCACAAATTGCTCCCAGCACTATAACACCCCTCCACCATACAGCACGATCGAACGTGCCACCGTTCGTTCTCCCCTTCGGCGGTAAGCACCCTTTCTTTCATCAGCTCTGAACTGACATAAACCGGCTTTAATCAGAGAAGACGGCCCTCCGCCAGTCATGCCGTTGCCAACGACATGCATTCCGGGCCCATGTCAATCTCTGACGATGATGTCGCGCTGTCAATAACTGTCCTCTGTAAGATCTGTAAGCCGTAACTCCTTGAGCCCTGAGTCGCCTGGCCACTGTCTGTCGACAAACAATATGCCCTAAGACATTCGTCGCTGATGACGTCACTGTAAGGAATCCAATCCGGAGGTGCCAAGTACGCAAGTACCGGTCTTATTGGGTGTAGTTACCCTGGGTCTGCTTGTTCTTGGCCTGCCTGGTGTCAGGTTAGTGACAGCAACCAAACGTTCTGTGTGTATCATACCCAGAGCCCGCTCGCCTTGTTCGGGTGTCAGTCGTGGCATTTTTGTGGTGTGTGGTTTTATTTATCAATGTGAGTGTCTGACATGCCGTCCATACCATTTATATACCCGTATTGCACGAGTAGTTTCGGCTGCCCAAACAGCACTTGTTTTTCACTGTTTCCGTTTCTACAAACAATACGTGCCGTGGACGTTTTTCACTTTCTACATATAGCTTTGTTGTGTTTGGACGATGTATTTTGTATTGATTTAGTTTGTGTTTCTTGTGTTTTTAACTTTTGCAATATCATTTTTTAATAATTTGGGCAGGGTTTATGCCCTCGCGTTGAACAATATTCCCACTAAATCACGGCGTGTCAGCATAATGTGGGAATAATGCCCGAAGTAATGCAGGTCACAGGCATTAACCACTTCGGTGAAAGCCACGAGCACGGGTATGGACTTTTTTAAAGACAAAATTAACAAATTCAATGTACACAAAAGTTGATGGACATAGAGCATCGGTATCAACCATCTCATTATCCTTATTAAAAGATGAACAGAAAGTGTTTGCAGTAAAACAACTGCGCCTGTAACGTTCATACGCGGAACTAGAGAGAGGTGCAAGAGTGCGCATCGACCCATCCCCACCTCCCTCCCCCACCACCCACACATACATCGCTTTATCTCTGAAGCATACTAAAATGTCAACGCATACAAAACATGAACTAAATTATTTTGGTGATAGGTTTTCCACAACAATACTCATATCAACGAAACACAAATTGTTTCGTATTTTCTCTTTCTAGTATACTTGCATGTTTTATATACGTGCACCACCCAACGCCCCTTTCCAAAAAAGCTATTTCCTGCTTACCTTCTCCTTCCAACAACGTAAAGGTGCCTATCTCATTCAGCCTGATGGCAAAGCCAGATTCGTCCACCATCGTATGCTCAGAAGATTGCTAGGGAAGTAAACCATGCTAGCTCTGGTAAAAGGCTGGCAAGATGTAATGAACCAGCACTGACTAAATTCCGAAATCTCCAACAAGACTTGTTTTGAATAAATAGAAATGGCAAACTATTTACTTGAAATAGTGATTCTCCCCACCTTGTCATCTCATACATATTCCAAATCGATAGTCGAGCGTTGTATCGGTGTAAACTGAAGACCAACTCCATTTGAACGCACCTCCGCTTTTTGGGCGATAATTGTTGGTAAGTATGTCATTTAATATGCCTTGTACATGTAGGTACTGCTGTTTCTTAAGTGTGGAAAAGTTGATTTTGCTTAAAAAGGCCCGTCCGGTTTAACGAATAACAAAAAGAATATTATTGACAGATCGTTCAATCTTGACATCCCTCCTCCAGTGTAATTTGGTACTGGTGACTGGCTGTCTCTCAGGGAGCTAAAGCAGTGTGTGCTCTATAGCACAGATTTCGAAATCACTCCTGACCAGTTGAGACAGTAATGAGACCAGGTGTTCGTGAAATGGCTGAGGGTCATTACCACTGACCAGTGCCACATTGACCGAGGGTCACTCTACAACGCTCCCACCCCCCGGGACCTCCCTAAAGGTTGTACATCCTCTGGGATCATGCTTCCGTGACTTGCCAATGTTGAGTCAAATATCAATCCTTCAACTTCCATCTTCATTATGGAAATATAACTTAAAGGTAGTACAATGCAAATGTGGATTATCCATCATTTCTGTAATAGTGTGTGAAAAGAGAATTTGGGCTTAGCGCCGCTTTGAACATATATCACAGCGACCAATGATCGGCTTAATGTGTGAGGAGAGCCATTGGCGACTCCAATTTAGGAATAACACTCCAGGTATCATAATCAATGCAAACTGAGAATCGTACTAATCACCAGAGGATCCTGGCATCTAAGGGACGCAACTCTGCATATTTAATTACATCTTTGAACATTTGGCCACCAGTTCCCACGTATAACAGTAACTGGGGTAAAAAAATACACGTATGTCATGTTCAAGTTACCAAGGTGTAGAGATGCCTTAATGTTTTTTTCTACTATAACCCTGGTATGTATGTTATTATTTCAACTAAAGTTTATTGATGAGGAGGATATCCTCAGGCTTCGCAAACTGTTTTTTTTATAATCGTCATCGAATGTTTACCTGATCAATAACAGAAATACTCGTAGTAGGAAGTGAGGCGTGGTAATGGGGAATACTTAAGAGTACCCATTAATGATTTTCTCACTTTGAAAGTGTGCAGTGTGAATGTTTGTTTGATATCGATCTCAACAAAACTAGGAATTAAATAACGAGGTACGAATCATTAAAACACTCTTCTGTTCTCTTCATTTTGATTTATCGTGTCCTTGGTTACATGAAGTGAGGGGACACAGACGGGATGGGTGACACATTTGGTGTGAATTTATAATTGTCATTAATAATTTTATTTAACCTGTAAACACCGAGGGGAAGAAAAGGTCTTCAGCAACCCATGATTGCCGTAAAAGGCGACTATGCTTGTCGTTAAAGGCGACTGACGGGATTGGGTGGTCAGGCTCGCTGACTTGGTTGATACATGTCATCGATCCCAATTGCGTGGATCGATGTTCATGATGTAAATCACTGGATAGCTGGTCCAGACTCGATTATTTACAGACTACCGTAATATAGCTGGGATATTGCTGAGTGCGGCTAAAACAACAAACCAAACCAAACAATGAGGGAGTATACTCCCCTCCAAAAAGGAAACTATTAGTCGAAAACATGTGAATGATGGGCTGGAGTGGTAACAGCACATCACACTCCTGCTTTAAACAGAATATCGGACAACAAAATGTAAACAAGATTTGTTTGTTTTTAATTATTAGAAAGTAATACCGTGACCACGCCGTTAAAGGAACAGCCAACTTAACTGTTGAGGTAACATCCTTGTGCAAGGTACAATGCACATATTTTTAAGCCGCAGTCCTTATGACATGTAGATCTTATAGCATGTAGTCATTATGGCATAAATTCCTTTATGGTATTAAATTCTTAAAGCGTATAGTCCTTATGGCCTGAGCCCTTATGGCATGTAGCCCTTGTGTCATAAAGCCCTTATGACAGGTAGTCTTTGTGGCATTACATTCTTATGGCATGTAGCCCTTATGGCATAGAGGCTTTATGGCATGTAGTCCTAATGGCATGTAGTCCTTATGAGATGTAGTCCTAATGGCATGTAGTCCTTATGGCATGTCGCCCTTATGACATGTAGCCCTTATGGCATGTAGTCCTTATGGCATGTAGTCCTTATGAGATGTCGTCCTTATGGCATGTAGTCCTAATGGCATGTAGCCCTTATGAAATGTAGTCCTTATGACATGTAGTCATTATGACATGTAGTCCTTATGACATGTAGTCCTTTTGACATGTAGTCCTTATGGCATGTAGTCATTATGGCATGTAGTCCTAATGGCATGTAGCCCTTATGACATGTAGTCCTTTTGACATGTAGTCCTTATGGCATGTAGCCCTTATGAGATGTGGTCCTTATGACATGTAGTCCTTATGGCATGTAGTCCTAATGGCATGTAGCCCTTATGGAATGTAGTCCTTATGGAATGTAGTCCATATGGCATGTAGTCCTAATGGCATGTAGTCCTTATGGAATATAGTCCTTATATCATGTAGTCCTTGTGACATGTAGTCCTTATGGCATAAAGTCCTTATGACATGTTTTTATGGCATTAAGTCCTTATGACATGTATTCCTTATGGTATGAGGTATTTATGGCATGTAGCTCTTGTGGTTCTCTCCTTCTGCTCCACTGGGTGAGCACGTGCGGTTTATCTTAAAAGACATACTCAACAACATACCAATGTGAGTCAGCAATCCTAATAACCGGTCATAATTTGCACCGATGTCCATAGTGCTGCCACAGTGTGTTTACGACATCCAGTGTTCCCGACATTGTTGCCTACAGCCCGCGTCCTACCAAAAACCGTTAAAAGATCGTACTCGTTGTTACCATGTCTGCGTCCGTTTGTCGTGTTTAACGCCGCACTCAGCAATATTCCAGCTATATGACGATGGTCTGTAAACAATCGAGTCTGGACCAGACAATCCAGTGATTGACATTATGAGCATCGATCAACCCAAATGGGATACATTGACATTCATCAACCAAGTTCCCTAGCCTGACCACCAGTCCCGTTAGTCACCTCTTACCACAAGCATGGATTGCTGACTACCAATTCTTACTCGGATATTCACGGCTCTATAGTGTGTCTGATTAGGGTATCAGGGTTAAACAGTGGTATTTCAGTGAGCCTGCACTATAAGATTATTTTACACGACGTTAAACCTCACCTCACCTCACCTCACCTCACCTCACCTCACCTCACCTCACCTTGTATAAGCGACACCCGTTTGAGTTTACAGTGTCCTGCCAAGTTTATCTTCATTGAGTATGCAACATTCGAGGTTGCTACCAATATTGTGTATACGATATCCAAGGTTACCTGTGTATACTATATCCAAGGTTACGTACATTCTACGATACTTTGTGTGGGTGTTTCTGTATATACAAGAAGACATTCGTCCATTTCAGTAGGTCATCAAACAAAGTACTTCTGAGTGTACAGTGTACACAGCATGTCATCATTAGGGATACCTTTAGATTGCAGTGTAAACATGCGTGTTTTTATATGAATAGTCGTAATGGGTAATTGGTCTTCCATCGATATGTGGAACTCAAGTTTCACTGAACGTGCCACTATCAAGGTAAAGCAGCTGTCCGTTATGAAACTAGATAAAGCGCAAAACAAATATTATTATTTAAAAACCAAGCTGCTTCAAAAACTCTCAATCTCACCAAAAATATAAAACGTACCAATAAAATAATTTCAGGACAGAACATGATATTAGCTTGTGTTTGTTAAAATATCTTCAATACCTCGGGGCCCAGTCGCCTGAAGGTTGCATACAACCAAATGTTTTCCCATAGACTTCTATAGTAACGTTATATTTTTGTAATAATTGAGCATTCAACAGCTATAACCTGTACGTGTGTGCACAGTTTGGCCTCAGAGCAGCAATAAAAACAAAAAAATGGCTAGCTTAGCCATCTCCTCACACCACCCACTGTCACCCACACCCAAATGTCACCTACTTGAAAATATATGTAGTCACATTCAGCATAAGTCATCATGTTAAAAAAGACAGTTCTAAATATAGAAAAACATGGTTAGCTTTAATTACTGGATGGGTGTACATTTAAAAGACATTAAATTCTTACACAATATCATCCAATCACAGCCTGCAGATATTTCTCGATCTGCACTGAAGACCGTACGAAAACGGCACAGTCACAACTGGTTCTGATTCAGTGTAGTAGAATATAAAGCGCCGCAATTTACTCTGCAGAGTTGTGTCCTTGAGCACGCCAGAAACCCTTGATCCACTCGTGACAAACTCGTGTTAATCCGGGACAATCCGAATAGCGACTTGTGCCCCTCTAGTGGCCAATTTTGCGACTGGGTTCCGTCCAAGCGCAAACGGGCATAGCTAAAAGAACTGTTAACTTGTTGCGTAATGATTTGCGTATATATCCCCCATGTCATATATATTCCAGATGCTATTTAAAATACATCGGGACTTGCGGTATTTATACAGTATGATTGAACATATTTAACTGTATCCAGGGAAATACTTTTGCATACAAGACATATCTCAAATCAAAATTTATTCCTGAGGGATTCTTTGAAGTACTTGAAGTCTGATTGGTTTGTCGTATTTGCGGAAATGACATTCATCTTTAAGGAGGACGAGTCTTCTTGCTGGCTGCGGAAAGGGGCGAGTTGTGACGAATGAGCCTTGGTCTAGGGAATCCCGGTTCGCCCCGATTAGGTTTCTATTTTTGTCTATACAAAGACGGACTAATCCTCCCTTTATCTACAATATGTAGTCAGGGAGACCCCCTGGTAACATATTCGAAAGTCTGTGGCGTCACAATAGGCAAGAGACCCTTTATTAGAAGGAGAGTTATGGTTAGTTTCACCACATGCTGGTATGTCAGCATTATGTGAGAGGAAGGTCCAAAGTGACCTGGATGTAGGTCTTAGACGTTTATAAATTTGTCGAAGCTCACAACTACATCTATGCTGCTGAAGAGGACGTTATCAGGACGAATCTAGAAGTCGGTGAAAGCCAAATCCAAATGTTCAAAATTTTGATACCACCTATTGATATTCTGGACAGAGTGTCCGTTGATCCCACAATGAGTGAGTGAGTTAAGTCTTACGCCGCTTTCAATGCGTGTCAGGTTAATAGGGGAGGACTGTCCAATGTGATTCATGCCTTTGCCGATTTCTACTCAGACGAAATCCCCATGATGTCAATCACTGGATTGTCGGGTCCAGACTCGATTATTTACAGATCGCCGTCATTTAGCTGGAATATTGCTGAGTGCGGCGTTAAACAACAACAAACAAACAGACGAAACCCACCAAAACCGGAATAATGGAACAATGACAACCATAGTTTTTTATTAATCAGAGCGAATCCACGATTATCGGACCCTTGCACGCCAAAGGGACGCAACTGCACAGCGAATTTGGCGTCTTATATGATTTGGTCCTCCGTGCATGCCATTGAGTTCAGAATTCTGTGAATAATCCCAAGGAGGGCTATATTCATTCTTTGAGTTATAAATATAACAGAGACAAAGCTAAATGGAGACAGGCAAAAGCATACCTTCAGGCATATTCTAGGATATCACCTACCGACGGCTTTCATCACCCAGAATAGCATGTGTCTCAGATCTGTCACAAGTCCGTATCTGGTGAATAGTCAGGAAATTTAGGTGACTGTCCCATTAACCAGCCATTATTATCATATTATTATTGTTGTTGGTATTATTATTATTATTTTTATTATTATTATTATTATTATTATTGTGGTGGTGGTGTAATACAAAACAATATCATAGCCATATTGATATAGTGCTTTAAATAAACTCAACGGCTTCAAACAAATTTCACTATAAAAATATATATCGCACACAAACCCAGCAACGCATTCTCAATATTATCGTCAACTGTCCAATGGATTACGACAACTATGTGTCTATCATAATAAAATGGAGATTTGATACACTGGAATTCTTTCCTGAAGCAACCGTAGTAAAATACGTTAAAACAATGTACCCATGAAAAGCCTGCAATACATATTCTTTCTTTTGGACATTTTCCTCCTAAACATTGACAGGCACATACAATTGTATATACCCTTAGTGTGCTTGCGAATCTGTCTCACTATGGACTATAGACCCGTGAAGATCCGGGATCGATGCTCATGATATTAATCACTGGATTGTCTGGTCCAGACTCGATTATTTACAGGTCGCCCTCATGTAGCTGGAATATTGCTGAGTGCGGCGTTAAACAAAAAAAACAAAACTACTATGGACTATATGTTTTCAGTACATTTTGTTGAGCAGGTTTTGCATATTTAGGATTTGTCACCTTCACATATGAAGTATGTTATGGCAGTTGAGACATCTGGGCAGTTTAAATCCCATGTCACAAACAGTACAACAGCTTTCTGCCTTGCTCAAACATTTGACAACGTTCAATGAAGTACTGTTTGCAAATGTGATCTAATTTGCGTGATGCCACAATCCCACTTTTAAGAAATACATGTATTGAAGAATGGCGATGCTTAATCGACTCGACTACTGTTATTTATGTTGAAAAATGCATGTACTTATATAATGTTGTTATCATCATACGATGTCATGATTATACAGTAACATGAATAAATTTATATTGATGCGCAAGTGTAGATATTACAAATGATTCGCTTTTATTTCTTATATAAATTAATGTCATTACTGAACATGCACGATTATTTTCTGTTGTCTGGGGGATGAGTCAGATGGTAAAAATGGCGGACTGGATGTGTCGAACTCTGGATAAGTCGAACTATTTCTCTTATCCCAGAAGTTAGCGATAATGAGGTTCGACTGTATTTAACAGCTTGATATCACACCGAAACCCAACTTTGTAAAATACATCATGCAAGTAGGTCCTTATCGTCGTGAAGCCTTTTATTGTGAAGAAAACACCTTCTTCTTTTAAGACTGGTGCTCATAATAAAGTTCGTGAAATGTAATAACGCAGAACTGAACAATGATCTGGCGTGGTCAGTTTATTATCTTAACGCCGCTTTGAACAACATTTGTTATATCACAGCGTTTCAGCTTGATATGGGTGGAAAGTCCAAAGTAATGCAGGTCTCAGAGTCTTACCTCTTTGTGAAACCAATAACCATGGGTATGGTGCTGACAAACCTAGAAACACAATCATTGCGAACCGGGATTCGAACTAACGATCCTGGTACGACTGAGAGACGGAGTATAGGGAAATAGTATTTTCTGTTCACAAATGTATCGAGATTTTACCCTTCCAAAGGTACCTTTCTAAAATGGTTGCAAGCTTACTGGTAAAAATAAGGATGTACCTACAGTGCATACATAACACCGAATGACCACATAGCATTGTGCCAATTTGTGTGGGTATTTACTACCAATGATGATATATCTGCGATAAGTGGAAATCGTATGGACGTCCTCATAACAGAAAAGAAGATTAATTTAAGGGTAATTGTCTTTGATGACAAAGATACAGATTAACCATCGCTGATTGGCAACACTCGTCTGAACAACGCCACCATTTGTGTTTCATCAGCCGCTGTAAACACCCTGTCTGCTGTGGTCGATAAGACAAGCCAAGATAATTAGCGCAAGGACTCGCCTCAAGTGTTAGGTATGATCTTCAACAGCCTGAAAGAACGCCTGTAGCTGAGATCCTTCGATCAGTCTGTGATTGATTTTTACCAGCATCCGTAATTACGTTTTCTACAGGTGGAAATAGGATGAGATTCCAGCGTATGGTTACGAAGTCCCTCTGATGGTGTACCCACAAGGGTATTGATTTTTTGTTTTATAACTATCGCAGATAACCTACCAATGTCTATATTATGTGTTTCTGAAATGTGAGGCAACGAATCGGCGTGCTTTCAATATCTGAAAGATAATGTATTACAATTTAACTTTAATTTGCAGTGGTATGAAGTGTGTAATCTCTGATATATACACATGGAAACACGTTAGGCATCACTGTATGTTCCTTCTTATGGTAACAAGGACTGGGCCATACCATATTATGCTAAGAATTGCAATTGACAGGTTAATCAAATGTAATGTAATAGTTATAAAGTATAACCTTACGTAATCGATTTCTGTATTTCAATAGAATCCGGGTCTTCAAATTGTCGGCCCAAGGCTACCCAAGACCAAACAATTTTCTTTATTTTGTTAATATATCCGTTACTTCCGTGTATCGTAGAGAAATATCTACATTGTCATTGATCTCATATCGATGAATGTCCAAGATACCACCGATATATGCTGAAACGTTTGTACAAGAACGTTGTATATTTCCCTGCAAGTTTTGTTTGTTTGTTTTTGTTTAACGCCACACTCAGCAATATTCCAACTATATGACGGCTGTATGTAAATAATCAAGTTTGGATCAGACAATCCAGTGACTGACATCATGAGCATCGATCCACGCAATTGGGATACGATGACATGCATTAACCAAGGCAGCGAGTCTGACCACCTGATCCCGTTTGTCGCCTCTAACGACAAGCATCGTTGCTTTTTACGGCAAGCATGGGTTGCTGAAGACCTTTTCTACCCCGGATCTTCACGGGTCCCCTGCAAGTACTAAGGCTTGTCATGTGATGTAAAGAAACAGTGGAAGTCAATGAAAGGGTAGTACGTAACTACTGCCAAGGAACTGTCACAAAATGTGTCATTACTTACTCGGTTTCGGTTTGTGTATTTCAATATGAGTATGTTCCTTTGTAAACAAAAACAAATGAGCTTCATCAGCGAAAAAATACAGGATACGATTTTAAAGAATGGCTAGTGTATATATTATTAGAGTATGGCTAAAATATTGCACCTCTGTTGGAGTGTTTGTGTTGTGATTGTACCACTGATTCATTGGTGAATTCTTACAGCGTTATTGCAGTATTATAGCCAAGCCATTGGAGTGTAATGGTCAGCATTTCAACATGGTTATGGAAGTAAAGATTTTAGGCAGCAGCGTTGCACCGTTGCGTTGCACTCTTGCGTCATTTTTGCATCTTTATTGCAACGTTGTAACAGTGTTTCATCTTTTATGTATCATTGCAACTATGTTGCAGTACTATTGCAACTTTTTGCAGCCTTACGACGACGCTGTTGCAGCGTTATGGCAGCTTTCTTGCACCATTGTTGTAGCGTCATTTAAGTATGCTTTTACGTTATGGTAGCAGTATTTTCGGGCATTAAGATTGTAGATTTGCTCTGTTATAACTACAGCATTGTTTCAGCGTATTTCCCTCAACGTTGCATGTGTCAGATTTGATTATGAACGATCAGTTTAATGTTTATTGTTTGATAGGGATTCCTAAGAAGGAAACGAATTACAATGAAGACACAATTTATGGCTGAAAACTTCTTTAGAATACTATAATAGCTTCCTCATCATGTGTTCTCTGTCCATCGTGTTACAACAGTATCCTTCTGATGCTATTTTCCAACCCACTCATGTTAATCTGTCTCATGTATGCAGATTGACGTTACTGTTAATCCATCATCTCCCATATATAGTCCTGTACCATGTTCACATTATTCAGTCTTGTTTGACAACCGTATAAGGATGTATACCGAAACGTCGCTATTATAGTGTGTTGAAGAAGTTGTTATCCATATAATATGTCTACATTGTCAGTCGAATGTTCACCATAAGCTGAAGATCAATCTGACTAGGTGTATGGTTATCTTGTACTTATCAATGTCATTTATGAATTGAAAAATATAAGACACATTGTCTCCAACCAAAACACCTGGTCGTGGACCCTCTCGTACAAATTTTATGCTTGGGTATACTATTCTTGTCACTTGGGTTTTGTTGAGCTACAATGTTTTGTTTGTTTGTTTGATTTTAGCGCCGCCCTAAGCTATATTACAGTTATATGACGGCGGTCTGTAAATAATCGGGTCTGGACCAGACAATCCAGTGATTGATATCATGATCATCGATCCACGCAACTGGGATTTTAATCAACCAAGTCACATTCAACCAAATCAACCAAATCACATTCATCACAAAAATTATTTTGTCTT
Source organism: Haliotis rufescens (assembly GCF_023055435.1). Classification (NCBI taxonomy): domain Eukaryota; kingdom Metazoa; phylum Mollusca; class Gastropoda; order Lepetellida; family Haliotidae; genus Haliotis; species Haliotis rufescens. The sequence goes on from NW_025963924.1 coordinate 8,635,846, forward strand.
TGTGCCTAGTATTTTAAGACAAATACGACTTAATTCAGATATTGTTCCTTTTCTTTCCACAAAGATGATATCCAAATTTGTTGAATGCATTTGTCGTCTTTGTTCTGAAGTACAACTTTTGTCATGACTCTGGAAGAACTTAGCATGAAATCCTAAAAAAAACTAAACCTTTCCATTGAAACAAATCCAGAGATACATTTAGCAACTTTGATGATTTAACAAAGCGAGTGAGTGGGTTTTGGTTAATGTGGGAGGAAAACCCGATGTGATGAAGGTCTCAGACGTTTACCACTTTGTTGAAACCCACGAGCACGGGTATGACGCGGACAAACCTAGAAACATATTCTGGCGTGCCTAAGGGACGCAACTCTGCACAGCGAATTGCGGCGCCTCAGACGACTGGGCCACCTTTGTTCCCTTTTCAACATAGGAATACTTCAACACATCCAAATGTGATAAGATGGAACGTGTAAACGATATGATTAATGTGAGTGAGTGAAGAAAGGAAGGAAGGAAGGAAGGAAGAAGGAAGGAATCAGGGTACAGTACGCCACGCAATCTGTCCAGCTTCAGAACCTCACTCCGGCTATACCCGATCCAATGAGCTCAGGCATGAGAAACTCGGGACATATTCTTTCCGGGGATGAACATTGAAAATGTTTCAAAGATGAATGTAGTAATGGCATGTGCACATATGTTGAAGTGCTGTCTAAAAAACATCCTGTGAAATAGCAAGGAGGTGTTATTAGGACGAACACATAATCGATGAGCATGAATGTAGCTGCCCCTAGGACACACATGGAACATCATTTATAAATCTCTTTTCTTTATAACGAATTCCTCTGCTGGTATGCACATTGCTATCACTCAGGCCACAGTTGTGAAGTCATCTATTTTCGAGAGGACCTAGAGCTATTTCATCTCTCTAGTCTGAGATATTTCATGTAATCAGCTGATGAAGAGTGTTGTACGTAGTGATGTTCTTGACGCAAGAAGCAGGTAACATATTCTAGATCCCGTGTTGGATACTAATGTCGTAGCATTAAACAGTACACAGGTTCATAAACACTATGTTCCCCATTACCCCTTTGAATACATACTAACTAGTCCGATGTTAATACACACGGCATTGTGGTCCGTGAATATATGCGGCCAAGCCTGCCGTTAATACATGCGGCATGGTGGTCCGTGAATACATGCGGCCTAGCCTGCCGTTAATACATGCGGCATGGTGGTCCGTGAATACATGCGGCCTAGCCTGCCGTTAATACATGCGGCATGGTGGTCCGTGAATACATGCGGCCTGGTGATCCGTGAATACATGCGGCATGGTGGTCCGTGAATACATGCAGCATGTTGGTCCGTGAATACATGCGGCCTGGTGGTCCGTGAATACATGCGGCCTGATGATCCATGAAGACATGCGGCCTGGTGGTCCGTGATTACATGCGGCCTGGTGGTCCGTGAATATATGCGGCCTGGTGGTCCGTGATTACATGCGGCCTGGTGGTCCGTGAATACATGCGGCCTGGTGGTCCGTGATTACATGCGGCATGGTGGTCCGTGAATACATGCGGCCTGGTGGTCCGTGATTACATGCTGCCTGGTGGTCCATGAATACATGCAGCCTGGTCGTCCGTGAATACATGCGGCCTGGTGATCCATGAATACGTGCGGCCTGGTGGTCCGTGATTACATGCGGCCTGGTGGTCCATGAATACATACGGCCTGGTGGTCCGTGAATACAAGCGGCCTGGTTGTCTGTGAATACATGCGGCCTGGTGGTCCGTGAATACATGCGGCCTGGTGGTCCGTGATTACATGCGGCCTGGTGGTCCGTGAATATATGCGGCCTGGTGGTCCGTGATTACATGCGGCCTGGTGGTCCGTGAATACATGCGGCCTGGTGGTCCGTGATTACATGCGGCCTGGTGGTCCGTGATTACATGCGGCCTGGTGGTCCGTGAATACATGCGGCCTGGTGGTCCGTGATTACATGCGGCCTGGTGGTCCATGAATACATGCAGCCTGGTCGTCCGTGAATACATGCGGCCTGGTGGTCCATGATTACGTGCGGCCTGGTGGTCCGTGATTACATGCGGCCTGGTGGTCCATGAATACATACGGCCTGGTGGTCCGTGAATACAAGCGGCCTGGTTGTCTGTGAATACATGCGGCCTGGTGGTCCGTGAATACAAGCGGCCTGGTTGTCCGTGAATACATGCGGTCTGGTGGTCCGTGAATACATGAGGCCTTCTAGTCCGTGAATACATGCGGCATGGTGGTCTTTGAATACAAGCGACCTGGTGGTCCGTGAATACATGCGGCCTGGTGGTCCGTGAATACATGCGGCCTGGTGGTCCGTGAATACATGAGGCCTTCTAGTCCGTGAATACCTGCGGCATGGTGGTCTTTGAATACAAGCGACCTGGTGGTCCGTGAATACATGCGGCCTGGTGGTCCGTGAATACATGCGGCCTGGTGGTCCGTGAATACATGCGGCCTGGTGGTCCGTGAATACATGCGGCCTGGTCGTCCGTGAATACATGCGGCCTGATGATCCATGAAGACATGCGGCCTGGTGGTCCGTGAATACATGCGGCCTGGTTACACGGGAATACATACTGCATTTCGGATATAAGGAGCACATTTTGCACACTCCTTGGTATACGAAGGACCTGGCTATAAATAACATTAGATTCACGAGGATATGATGGTTATGTGGGGATTCCGGTTTAAAAATTATCCCTAACAACCCATATGCTGCCGTAAAAAGCGACTTACTGGTTGAGGGGGTCTGACTCGGTGCCTTGGCTGATTGTGTGTCATCGAACTCTAATGGCGTTGATCGATGTTCATGATATCACTCAATGGTTTGTCTCGTACAGACTCGATTATTTACACTCAGCCGTAAATACATGCGGCCTAGCCTGCCGTTAATACATGCGGCATGGTGGTACACGGACCACCATGCCGCATACAATAACGGCAGGCTAGGCCGCATGTATTGACGGACCACCATGCCGCATGTATTAACGGCAGGCTAGGTCGCATGTATTCACGGACCACCATGCCGCATGTTTTAACGGCAGGCTAGGTCGCATGTATTCACGGACCACCATGCCGCATGTATTAACGGCAGGCTAGGCCGCATGTATTCACGGACCACCATGCCGCATGTATTAACGGCAGGCTAGGCCGCATGTATTCACGGACCACCATGCCGCATGTATTAACGGCAGGCTTGGCCGCATATATTCACGGATCACCAGGCCGCATGTATTCACGGACCACCATGCCGCATGTATTAACGGCAGGCTAGGCCGCATGTATTCACGGACAACCAGGCCGCATGTATTAACGGCAGGCTTGGCCGCATATATTTACGGACCACAATGCCGTGTGTATTAACGGCAGGCTAGGCCGCATATATTCACGGATCACCAGGCCGCATGTATTCACGGACCACCATGCCGCATGTATTAACGGCAGGCTAGGCCGCATGTATTCACGGACCACCATGCCGCATGTATTAACGGCAGGCTAGGCCGCATGTATTCACGGACCACCATGCCGTGTGTATTAACGGCAGGCTAGGCCGCATGTATTTACGGACCACCATGCCGCATGTATTAACGGCAGGCTAGGCCGCATGTATTCACGGACCACCATGCCGCATGTATTAACGGCAGGCTTGGCCGCATATATTCACGGACCACAATGCCGTGTGTATTAAAGGCAGGCTAGGCCGCATATATTTACGGATCACCAGGCCGCATGTATTCACGGACCACCATGCCGCATGTATTAACGGCAGGCTAGGCCGCATGTATTCACGGACCACCATGCCGCATGTATTAACGGCAGGCTAGGCCGCATGTATTCACGGACCACCATGCCGCATGTATTAACGGCAGGCTAGGCCGCATGTATTCACGGACCACCATGCCGCATGTATGCGGCGTTAAACAACAAACAAACAACACAAGAGCGGCTCCGGTGTATTTATGGACTGTACCGTCACTTATCATCAACATCAGTCCATCTTAATCCAATAACAAAGCTTTTACAAATGTGATACCTCAGAAAAAGGGTCTATATTTAAAGTGTGGTCGGTCGGTTGTGTAAGGGATGATACACATGTGTGTACTTAATCGACTTAAGTCAGCTAAAGACGATGGAACATCCGTTTTGAGAAAAACTATATTTATTTTGACGTTTTTGCACAAAGCAGTGGCTCTACTTTGCTAATCAAAGTAACAGTTTCAATCCAAAAGCACAACATTCCGGCATCGTTTAAGTTAATCTTTTCATTGATTTGCCCCTAAAGAAAGGCGTGAATGATTATACTGGAACTACATTTTTCCCCAATGGCGTTGTTCAGAGACATTACTGCATGATAATTACACAGCAATAATTCTTCTTGAAATCACGAATGCACACTCATTGATATTGGGGAAGCAAGCTCCTTTCGGGGAGTTAAAAATATGTTTTAAAGCACATCCTGAAGAAATATTGTCTCAAACAAAAATCCGAGCACTCTTTTTTTCTGTCCAAGTTCGGACAGATAGGGCGTGACTACCATTTTATGAATAGGGGAAGCAGATTGGCGACAAGGAACTATTGGTAGGAGAGTGATTTCAATCAGGAACACATTATGACCTGACTGGGCTCTCCCTGATCACATTGAAATTAGAATCGTGTATACAGGTCATTCGTGACCAACTGGTGTTATTCCGGGACAAGCTGAATAGCGACTCGTGCCCCTCCCATGGCCATTTTTGCGACCGGGTTCCGTCTTAGCGCAAACGGGCATCCCTAAAACAGTTGTTAACTCGTTGCGTAATGGTTCACATATATTTCCCCATATATTATATATATTTCAGATGCAGTTAAGCACAAAGGGACATGCGGAATTATACAGTATGATTGAACACATTTAACTGTGTCTTGGGTATATTTTTAGATGCAAGACATACGTAAAATCAAAAATTATTTCTTAGGGATTCTTTGAAGAACTTGAAATCGTACGCGCGTTCTGATTGGTTTGTCGTATTTTTGCACATAACATTCATCGATATGGGGACGAGTCTTCTTGCAGGTTACGGAAAGGGGCGAGTGGTGACGAATGGTATACAGGTATGACCTGACTGATCTAGAGTTATCTCCCCTGATGGTTTAGTGTGGGGATACGAACTAAGTATTAGGTAACTACCTGTAAAGTGTCTATATTCTGAATCAAACCTCGGTTATCCAGTGAAATACATCTCCATTTTTATTTAGATAACTATCCTTGACCCATTCACCAACATACCACCACTTAAGCTATGTTTAACGCCACTTTGAACAGAATGTCAGTTATATCACGGCGTGTCAGCTTAAAGTATGAGGAAAACCCGAAGTGATGCAGGTCTCGGACGCCAGCTTCTCCATCTTTTCCTGCATCTCTCGCTCGTGAGGGTAATTCGATCAGAAGGCTACTTTAAACTTTAGCGTCATGTAATTGGAATCAGGGGCAAAACGAAAATGCGGTTATGAACGGAGCTAGGACATTTATCGTAGAATGACTGAGATATAGTACCCTAGATAATCGAGGATGTGTAAGCGTAAGCGCTGGGTATTTGGTCCTCTACGTGTTACTGTCCGCTATGTGAGCCGTGGTGTTTGTGGTGGTCCTTGTGACGACAGACGATGACGGGGACGTGACTGTGGTGCAGGACGTAGTCGCTGATGCTGCCGACAAATGTCCTCCTCACTTTGCCGAGGCCCCGTGTGCCGGTGATGATCATGCAAGCCTTCTCTTCATCGGCCACTTTGCAAATTACCTCCCCTGGTTTCCCTCCGATGCTCCGGACTTTGCCCCGAAGCTGTAATAAGAAAAGTATTTTGTCCTCAAACAGTGACAAGAAATGTGTGTACGTGTATGATCGATATATCCTTCATGTTCGTATAAGTCTAAATATATCCTACATGTGCGCGGAGGTATAAGGCTATCCTACATGTTCGTATAAGTCTAAGTATATCCTACATGTGCGCGGAGGTATAAGGCTATCCTACATGTTCGTGTTTGTCTAAGTATATCCTACATGTTCGTATAAGTCTAAATATATCCTACATGTGCGCGGAGGTATAAGGCTATCCTACATGTTCGTGTTTGTCTAAGTATATCCTACATGTTCGTGTATGTCTAAGTATATCCTACATGTGCGCGGATATAGGCTATCCTACATGTTCGTGTTTGTCTAAGTATATCTTACATGTTCGTGTATGTCTAAGTATATCCTACATGTGCGCGGAGGTATAAGGCTATCCTACATGTACGTGTATGATCGATATATCCTTCATGTTCGTATAAGTCTAAATATATCATACATATGCGTGGAGGTATAAGTATATCCTGCATGTGGGTGTGGATGTCTAAGTATATGCTACAAGAGTGTGTATGTCAAAGGCTATCCTCCATGTTCGTGAATGTCTGAGTATATCCTACATGTGACTATGCATGTCTAAGCATATCCTACATATGGCTGTGTATGTTAAGTACATCTTACAAGAGCCTGTATGTCTAAGTACATCCTACATGTGTGCATGTCTAAGTATATCCTGCATGTGGGTGTGGATGTCTAAGTATATGCTACAAGAGTGTGTATGTCAAAGGCTATCCTCCATGCTCGTGTATGTCTGAGTATATCCTACATGTGACTGTGCATGTCTAAGCATATCCTACATATGGCTGTGTATGTTCAGTACATCTTACAAGAGCGTGTATGTCTAAGTACATCCTACATGTGTGCATGTCTAAGTATATGCTACATGTGGGTGTCTATGTCTAGGTATATCCTACATATGGCTGTGTATGTCTAAGTACATCTTACAAGAGCGTGTATATCTAATTATATCCTACATGTGTCTGTGCATGTCTACGTATATCCTACATATGTGTGTATGTCCAGGTATATCCTTCATGTGGGGGTGCATGTCTAAGTCTATTCTACATGGGGCTGTGTATGTCTAAGTATATGCTTCATGTGGTTGTGCATGTGTAAGTTTATCCTTCATGTGGGTGAGTCTCCGAGAAAGCCCACGCGAAACTTTGTCCCCAGGTAGATAACATGGACACTGGCCCCGCCTTGGGAGATAATTAAACTTACCCCATTGTCTTTCAACTTCTGTCCGAAAGTGTCCACCATCTCCCTGGCCCGCCCCTCTTCCTCGTGGATCATCTGCGTGATGAGGCTCACGTCACTCATGACAGGAGCCTCTGGAATAGAGAGTGGCTGATCTGAGTGGGTTGGTGTGTTTGAGAAGATTTAGGGTTCTGTGGCGCTTTCAGAATTTGGTCACCCGATGTACACTATGTTTGTTTGTTGTTTAACGCCGCACTCAGCAATGTTTCAGCTATATGACAGCGGTCTGTAAATAATCGAGTATGGATCAGACAATCCAGTGATTGACACTATGAGCATCGATCCACGCCACTGGGATCGACGACATGCATCAACCAAGTCTCCGAGCCTGACCACCCGATCCCGTTAGTCGCCTCTTATGACGACAAGCATGGGTTGCTGAAGACCTATTCTATCCCGGATCTTCACGGTGTGGATTCACTGTCATGAACATGAATACATGAAACAATATTGTACCCTGACTGCATAAATAAAATATCAACCACTGGTTTGTCTGGTACTGACTCGATCACTTACAGGCTGTCTTTTTCTGGACGTCATACTTATACTCACAATGAGGAAGAAAAACGCCAAGTTATCTGAATCTAATTCAATGTATATTTGCACACATAGTCCACACTTTCTAACGATCAGCGAAAGAAGCAGAACTCGGGTAGTAGGTCAGAATAGAATTATAGAACTGATTTTCCAATGAGAAATGTGTCCACAATATAAAGTCACACTCTACTACCGCGGTATCGCGTGCCAACACACCTCCACGAACCTCATCATTGCGTGCGTCGCCAACTCCTAGGCGTGATCATACAGTTAGCGTTATAATAAGCGTATCATTACCATATTTCAAACATCGTAGGTTGCAGTCAACACTGCTAAGTAGGCCATAACGTGAACATCATTACCATTGTACAATCCAAAGCGGCCACAATCTTCAGCCTCTGCGTCCTGACCCACTGACCACTGATTCACCACATTGTGTTGGCATCTACCATAACGTTATTCTCCAACTATTTCTCCAAGGTCAAATAATAATTCGTCCGGGAACGAAAACAGTAAATTATGCCAGATAGCATCATCTTGGCTGCTGACTCGGAAGAAATAGCCATCTTGGTGTGGCCATCGTTTAAGTCCCTAGTCCCAGTGGTACTGCTACTCCAAGCTGAATCGGATGTGGAAGATAAGATCGACTGTTTACTGAACTTTGGGAGACGGGAAGTCTACTGGTGAAAGCATAAAAAGATGTGACTGCGTATTCCCACATTGGAACAGACCCGTGACGATCCGGGGTAGAATAGGTGACCCATGCTTGCCGTAAAAGGCGACTATGCTTGTCGTAAGAGGCGACTAACGGGATCGGGTGGTCAGGCTCGCTGACTTGGTTGATGAATGTCATCGATCCCAATTGCGTAGATCGATGCTCATGATGTCAATCACTGGATTGTCTTGTCCAGACTGGATTATTTACAGACCGCCGTCATATAGCTGAGATATTGCTGTGCGGCGTTAAACAACAAACCAAACCAAAACATAGGAACATTTTGTCCATTTCTGTCCCCAATGTAACAATGATCCAATGCAACCTGAACACTCGGTCACATAATCTGTCATTGGATCCTGGATGTAACAATGCAAGTTTCATGAAACATCAAAGAAATTGTGAACACACAATACCATTTAGAAAGTGGCCATATGTAACAAATGTTATATTTGGGATAACACTGTCTTAGTAAAGTACAGATTCTGGTCCTTTTTTTGGGTTGAGTCCTGTCCAAAAATCTGTACTTTACTAAGAAAGTGTTATCCCAAATATAACATTTGTTACATCAAAGAAACTATTGCTCATACCGTATTGTCTGACATAATCGCCATTAAAACTTTTAATCCCTAAGGTCAATTTGATATTGTCTATTTTAGGGTTTAAAACCATTTCAAAATATAATCAATCAAATGACGGTTGCCCTAATTACTACGTATCCTTATGCCAACACTACGGAATACACTTACATATTGGGGGCGGTCGGGTAGCCTAGTGGTTAAAGCGTTCGCTCGTCACGCCGAAAACCCGGGTTCGATTCTCGTCATGGGTACAATGTGTGAAGCCAATTCTGGTGTCCCCCGCCGTGATATTGCTGGAATATTGCTAAAAGCGGCGTTAAACCATACTCACTCACTCACTCCTTCTCGTGCAAGTGTTACGCATTGTTTCCTCTTTCTAACAGATTCTGTTCCTGAAGAGTACAGTGACATATGTAACTGTCAACAATGCTGCTTTAACCAAAGTGGAAACGTCTGAGGTCTGAATCACTTCCGGCTTTCCTCCAACATTAAGCTGACTCGTACTTACATGTATATACCTGGAATACTTTTCAAAGCCGCGTTAAACCCAAGTCACTCACTCATTCGGTCAATAAGGTTGCCTAGTTACCTAACTGCCTCTTCTTTCTACGTATCACCCATATGACTACAAGTCCAAGTATGTGGCTCAACACTGAAGTAAGCAATGATGCTGTTATGTTTTGTTGTTTTTAGGAAAGCACTGTTTATTGTTTTTACGGAAATGCTCTACTCAGCGCTAAAACGTAGTGCCAGTTGGTGTTTGCTTGGATGAAGGTAAAGATATGTATCATTCCACTGGGAATGGGGGTGGGGGGTGGGGGGTGGGGGTGGGGGGTCGCATTGATATTGAGTAGCATTTATGGCTCATTTGGAGGCAGCAGTCGTATTAATTTGGAGACGCATTAATTTCAAGATTTACAGTATTTATCCTTTATTTGCAATGGTTGTACGGTTCCATTTGCAGTCATCGAAACCCTACAGATAGCTACCGAAGCGGTCATTTTGATGTGTAAAGATATATTGTCATTCTCCACAGTTTCATTTGTAGTAGCATATCTTTATAATTTTGCAAAACAATACGTAAATCGCACTGTATGTCTTCCACTAGGCCGAACTGTTCTGACACCAGACTAACCACGTTTGTTAACAAACAATGGAGTAAGTGAGTATGGTTTTACGCCGCTTTTAGCAATATTCCAGCAATCTCATGCGGGGGACACCCGAAATGGGCATCACACATTGTACCCATATCGGGAATCGAACCCGGGTATTCGGCGTGACGAGCGAACGCTTTAACCATTAGGCTACCCTTTTAACAAACAAGAAAAAAGCTCCTGGCACTTGATATGCAAATTAGTCTGAGTAATATATGTCATCACAGCGCCGGAGTGTGAATTTGAATGTTAAGGTGATGTCAGCGATATCATTCCTATGAACCTGATTCTAATTTCAAGGTCACTAGGGGGAGATAATTCAGAATCATACTGAAAAGTTCAGAGTGTGGTCACCTGATACTCATGTCAGACTTCTGCGAGAACAGTTTGGTCCAAACTGACGGCCAAAAGAGAAGTAAACACTTAAAAAATGAATTTGACCAACACATTAAAACGTTATTAAAATGTTACTAGCTTGAAACAAATCGCTGGAACACTGCAAACATAAGGTTCAAAACTAAAAAATGATACCCGTATCATCCACATCAACATCGAATGACCAAAGCGGACACATTTTATGGAAAACAACAACTTCTTTAATATTTTAAAGGCGACGTTTCGGTATAGATTGCTTGACAACGGTATAAGGATCTATACCGAAACGTCGCCTTTACAATATTAAAGAAGTTGTTATCCTTAAATTGTGTCTACTTTGTCATCCGTCAACTTCTAAGTAATGCCTATCAAACAATTCATCGAATAACCATCCGTTCTTGGTTTTATTACTAGCCACTATCAAACATAGATGTACACTTTCTTTTACCCGGCAGTATACTATAGCTATGATCAAGGACAAGCCATAACAGATCGATAATGTATGAATTGATATAGCAAAATTAATCTCCTCCCGATATGACTACTTGTGTTTTTGTTGCGACACATTGTCTAAAGATAATAACTCGAGGTGGTCTGTCTAGTATCAGTTGTTTCGTTTTTTTGTTAGTAGTAAACTCTGCAAAAACTGTCTCATAAATGATTGAGTCCGGGCCAGGCAGACCGTGACCAACCTCCCACGATAAAATCAGCCGAGTCACAGATCGCGATCCGGTGATCCCCATTTTATTTAGCTTTTACGACAAGCATGAATCCCCACGAGACAAAAAACACTTCACTGACAGATCCTACGCAACGTTTCGTTATTTCAGTTGCTTTTTATTGGTGACACGTCTAACTGCACATAGCTACTCGTGCTTTTCCCCGCGCTCTGGCCCTTTCGGAAGTTTACGCAAGTTGAAGAGTGTTTACAAACAAAACCTAAAAACGGTAAATGTCGTAAAATAACACACCAAGTGATATTTTGAGCCAACTAAGCATGTTATGTTAACAGGAAGAATGTGTTGACAGTATAAGGGCGAAATTAACTATTTATTATGTTTGAAAATATCGTACAAAAACAACGGAAGTTGTCAATGAGATGTCGTAATTGCAGGGGAAATAGAATTACGATGCGCAGATACATGAAGCTGCATAGATTCGGTCATTAAAATACCCCGAAAGGTAGAAGATATGTCCTATCCATTCTATGGATATATCTCAGATATGTATTTTGGAGCGAATAGGTAAGTGATTGTTGTTTACAGGTGCAGTGTATTATTCAAGCTATATAACGACCGCCTGTTGATAATAAAGTCTGAACCAGGGATTGATATTATGAACAACATTGTCGGGGCGCAACAACAAATTCTAAAATTAAAACCATGTAGAAGTATTCTTTGAGTGCTGAGTAAGCTCCAGTAGAGTTCATTTTTATATGATAGCGCTAACATTACTTAAAAATCAAACATATGATAAAAACAACGAAGAGGTATAATTTCTTTTGCCCACTGGTTTCTCTTCTCAATGTAAAATGTTCAGTACGCTGCAAGACTAGCTGGGGGCACGGGTGGCCCAGTCGTCTAAGGCGCCGCAATTCGCTGTGCAGAATTGCGTCCCTTAGGCACGCCAGAAACCTATGATTGTGGGTTCGAATCCCGGTTCGCCCCGATTATGTTCCTAGGTTTGTCAGCACCACACCCGTGCTCGTGGGTGTCACCGAAGTGGTAAACGTCTGAGACCTGCATCACTTCGGGCTTTCCTCCCACATTAAGCTGACACGCCGCGATATAACTGGAATACTGTTAAAAGCGGCGTTAAACCCAACTCACTCACTCACTCACTCACTATAAGATTGGCTAGGAGTCGGCGGCTCTGAACTCACCGTCTGGATTCGCGTATACAGGTCACACATCGCAACAGCCCTGACTTAATTCAATGTAGTTGGTTCTTACGTCAAGCATTAAGAACATGTGGTCTAAACCGCCCCGAACTTCCAAAGTGAAGACACGCATTCTACCCAGTGTCATCGGGAAGTGCAATGATAAAGGGCCCATGTCCCATTTGAGCATTAGGACATGATGATCTATTGTCAACATGGTCGCTGACAGGCTTAATAAAGTACAGCTTAATTCCTCTTGGTAAACACTATGATCGACTAGAACATCTTCTCTGTCACAATACGGCTCGTGGAAACATTCAGGCTTCATTAATCTGAAAGTCAGTATTGAATTGATGACAAAATTAATCACATCGATTGCGCATCGCCTGCTGCAGTCCTTAGCATACACTGGCGCCTGGAACTAAATTGAGGGATCGCCCAGTGTCATTAAAAGAACCAACAAGCTACCACGAATTCATTTTTGTTAATTCCCTCAAGGCCACATAAAAATGTTTTGTTTCTCATATATTCTTTTTTAATTGGAATCTTAATTTCATCGGGGTTTTTTTCCTGTTTTTTATTACCCACCCCCGTGGCCTAGTGGACAGATCGTGTGCCAGGAGAGCGGAAGGTCTGTGGTTCGATCCCCTGGCCGCGTCATTCCACAAGAAGGTATTTAATACCCTGCCAGGCGCACGACATTAAATTTGCACACAACCAAATGTTATCACGTATACTTCTATGTTGACGTTATGTTTTATTTTTTAAATTATCAGGCATTCAACAGCTATCACATGTGCATGTTTGCACAGTCTGGCGTTAAAGCTGCAATAAAATCAGAAATTTTGACTAGCTTAGCCTGCTCCATTTCCGAGTACAGGAAGTTAAACACACCAACCCCAGTTCTGCACCAAACGTCAGCTGATTGGAAAATCTGTGGTCACATTTAGTATAACTCATCATGCTAAAAAGGACAGCGCTGAATATTGCAAAAGATTCTAAGTTTCAATTATATTCTGGATGGATGTAGATTCAAAAAACAAAGCTTACGGAATATCATCCATCTGGAGCTGCCCGTTCTTTCTCAGGACGCTCTATCTTAACTAGGAAAGTGATACTAATTTTGTGTAGTAGAGCCGAAGCCAAGGACTGGTTGGCTCGGAAAGAGTATAATGTGTCTGAGTTGGGTATCTATGTTAAAACTGCGTCATGATATGGTTTCTCAGTCTTTACTTGTACAAGCAGCAACGCACGCACATGCACGTCGCAATATACGGAAACAATCTTGAACTCGACTTTAAACGACATTTCACCCCAACTTATTTGGATTCCCAAACACTAAAGCCTAAACATAGCATTGTACTAACTGTCATCAAACAGTTCCTGATGTGCATCTAACGATGTGCAGTGATGCTCTCAGGGCGGACTACATCAGAAAGAGATGAGGTGAGGTGAAATGAGGGTTAACGTCGCTTCCAAGATTATTGCACTTATATAGCGACGTGCATGCACGTGTGTGTAGGACTGCTTGTTCTGGTCGTACTAATGCCGATTTTACAGTGCAAGCACACTGAGATACCAGCCGCAATTTAACGTGAATACCCCACTCAGACACAATGCTGAGTACATGTTTTAGCCCCTTAATGCCGAGCGCCAAACAGGGTAACAACATGTACCATTAACGTCTTTTGGTATGACGCAGACGGGGATCGAACCTGCGACCTTCCGCTCTCCGGGCAGACGCTCTCCCACTAGATCACGGAGGCGGTCGCATCAGAAGGGGCAACTTCGGAATGGATATTAACTCACCAGAACCGAATTTAAGACGTAAAACAATTAAAACTTAAGGCTCGTTCGGTGACGAAAAACAAGATTATTAAAGTGGCCTGACCGTGCGCCCAACACACAGTCAACTGGACCCTTCCCCTGTGTAAGAACACTGTTTCCGGACACCTTAGCAGCAGGCAGTTTTGGTTTTCTTGGAATGACAATGAATAGCGCTCAGTCGCAACGATCCCCCCGGAAGAAGTGATGCAGTCCTTGACGGACGCTACTGCAGATGTTGCAATGCCCATACGTGGTATCTCAGAAGCTTGTCCCAGTCGAGCAGACAAGACAGACAACAGTGTTGATTAACGACTGCAAACAGTGAATAACCATTCCAATGAGGTTCCATGACTTGAATAACTTTACCTTCATTATCAGAATGCCGCGTTGATCGCATTAGCTGTGACTGGGTCAGTGAGTTGGTGTGTTTGTGGGTGGGTGGGTGGGTAGATGGGTGTGTATGTGGATGGGTGGGTGTGTACGTGCGTGGAATGTGTGGGTGGGTGTGATTTGGGTGGGTTTGTATGTGGGTGGGTGGGTGTGTATGTGGTTGGTGGGTGTGTTTGTGGGTGGGTGGGTAGATGGGTGTGTGTAGGTGTACGGGTGTGTGGGTGGGTGTCTCAATCGCTTGGGGTATTGGATTTGAATCATTTTAACAAATTTAAATGTTTCTTCAACGTACAACATGGTCTTTCGTGTCGATTAGTTTTGTTACAATTTAATTAATAAGATTCCATAAACTGACGGGTTTCTAGGTTCCAAATGGGAGGTAATTGAATCATTGATTGGTATAGAGAGAGAAAGGATACTTTAAAGTGAGGCAGGGTTCCTGTAATTATTCACCAATGTCTGTATAGGTGCCTTGGGCCTCCTTACACAAAGTGTAGTCTCAGCGCTACGATTATTCTGGTTTTCTTAGCGTATAGACGCTGATATGATCTTTGAGCTTAGAATACTTTGTGCATAGACTTAGTGCCTTCTCACACCATCGAAACCCGATGTGTATATCATAGTCCAAGCTAAAGGCAAACCAGTGGTTGATAGCATGAGTAAGGATCCACGCCGTCGGGTACGACATACCACCAGCCATCTCCCCGAGGCAAGGGAGTTAACTGACTATAAAACTAACTAGGCTGGAATTATGGAGTTATTTGTAGGCTGGACTAATGCGTCGATGCATAGTCCAATCAAAACCTCGTAACGAAATCAACCCCTGGTTCGTAAACTCCCGTGTGGATTTCAGTCGATTGTAGGATTTGTAAAGCATGTGTACCGTCAGCTTAGCGCCAACAGATATTTTCCAAAGCATTTCATGTTTTTAATGAATGTCCTCACGTGATTTGATGCACTTCGCGAAGTAAGACCCGTTTTATTACACTATCGATCATATCGTTTTGACTGGGCGCCGCCATTTTGTTTGAAGCAAATGCATGTGATATGCGAGGTGGAATCTGATTGGAATTCCAGTCTGGTTCGGCAAGGTTGGATAATGGGCTTTGACGGTACGTTTACACCCTTGCCTCGGGGAAATGACCACCAGCCAACCTCGACATTTTAAGTGAGTGAGGGTGAGTTGAGATAAACGCCGCTTTAAACATTACTCCAGTTATATCGCGGCGTGTCAGCTTAATGTGGGAGGAAAGCCCGAAGTGATGCTGGTCTCGGACGTTTACCACTTCGGTGAAACCCACGAGCACGGCTATGGTGCTGACAAACCTAGAAACATAATCGGGGCGAACCGGGATTCGAACCCACAATCATAGGTTTTTGGCGTGCCTAAGGGACGCAACTCTGCACAGCGAATCGCGTCGCCTTAGGCGACTGGGCCACCCGTGCCACCCGTGCCACCCGTGCCACCCGACATTGTAAGAGGCGTCTTTTGGGGACGGGTCGTCCGGGCATCGTTATCTTACGGCGTTGATCGTTACTTGTAATTATAATCATATAATCACTGGATTGTCTGGTCCATACTCGATTATATACAGGCCGTCGTAATATAGCTGGAAGCTTTCTGTGTGTGGCTTTATCAACAAACGCAATCAGCCAGATCAAAAACTGTAACCCCGACCCACATTGTATTCGACTGTTATGTACTTAAGTGTTTCTTGCCTACACTATGGTGGCGAGAATGCGATAAATCGATAACACGAGACGAGAAAGCGATAGCACAAGACGAGAAAGCGATAGCACGAGAGGAGCAAGTGATATTGTTGCGCGAGAAACTATTCTGTTCTAACTCGAATTATCGCATTTTTTCGTCTCGTTCCATGGCTTTATCGCTATCTCGATGCCGTACGTGAAGTGGATAAAGTGATGTACCCTCTCGGCCACCATATTACACTGCCCCGGAATCTCAACATGGCCGATCACAGAGAAGCACAGAGGTACTGTCAGTCCGGCATAATGTGACAGCGCTCGAGGAGAATCATGAAGTGGTGACCAGGACCCCTTTTTTCCTGACAATATAGCTACGTTATATGCAAACGTTGCGTCCCTTGGGCACGCCAGAAACCTATGATTGTGGGTACGAATCCCGGTTCACCCCGATTATGTTTCTTGGGTTTGTCAGCACCATACCCGTGCTCGATGGTTTCACCAAAGTGGTAAACGCCTGAGACCTGCATCACTCATGGCTTTACTCCCACATTAAGCTGACACGCCGCGATATAACTGGTGTACTGTTTACATCAACGTTATGCTCACTCACTTTGGCGTGACGAATGAAGGCTTTATCCACTAGGCTACCCTAATGATGTTACAAGTGATTGAATAAATGTTCGCCCACTTCGGAAGTAAAACATTGCACTGAGGGAGGTCCATCACAGTCACTTTGTGGAAGTGTGGATGGAGCAACGGATGATGTACGCCGGTGTTCCATGTGGAAGGTCATTAATCACGCGACCGAGGCTTTTTTTTCCACATAAAGAACATGTCAATTTGTCTGTTGTTTCGCGCCGCACTAAACCATAACAGATCTAAGGCGGCGTTTTTTCGACAAAAACAGTCTGGATCAGATATACAAGTCATGTTTGTTTATTTGTTTGTTTGTTGTTTAACGCCGCACTCAGCAATATTCCAGCTATATGACGGCGATCTGTTAATAATCGAGTATGGACTAGACAATCCAGTGAGTGACATCATGAGCATCGATCCCCGCAATTGGGATACGATGACATGCATCAACCAAGTCAGCGAGCCTGACCACCCCATCCCGTTAGTCGCCTCTTACGACAAGCATAGTCGCCTGTTACGGCAAGCATGGGTTGCTGAAGACATTTTCTAAGTCACCCAGACTTACCACTCGATCCATTAAGTCGAATCTTACGAGGTTGCTGGCAGCCTATGTTCTCACCCTGAATTCCCACGCTTTTAATTTGCCATGTACATGCGTAGATCACACAATCAACACTGACAGGAAATATACTCACTTCCAGTCTCGCTGGCTTTGTTAGCTGTACATGTATTGGGTGATGCATGTGTACGCCGTTCCTTTTCACTTACGAATGTAGGTTATAGTTCATGAGTGAGTGAGTTGGGTTTTACACCGCTTTCTGCAATATTCCAGCAATATCACGGCGGACGACACCAGAAATGGGTTTCACACTTTGTACCCAGGTGGGGAATCGAACCCCGGCCTTCGGTGTGACGAACAAACGCTTTAACCACTAGGCTACCCCAACACTTACCGTGGGGATTCCGGCCTAGGATACATCGTCAGCAAACCTCGTATATGCTTGGTCGATGTGGCGACTAAGTCAATCAGGTCGTCAGGCTCAGTGACTTGGTTGATTGCATGTCTTCGTACACTACGGCATCGAACGTGAATCGTTTTTATTTAACAATCACCGGTTTGTTTGGTTTACATCCCAACATCATGGCGCTGGAAGGTTGCTGAGTGTGGTCAACAACAAATTAAGTCGCTTCTTACGCATCCTCTATAACTCAGGGAAAGCATTTCCGTCAATCTACACTAACTCCGTGATCCATTTGACCGCCTCCGTGGTCTAGTGGTAGAGAGTCCGCCCGGAGAGCGGAAGGTCCGGGGTTCGATCCTCGGCCGCGTCATTCAACGTTAAAAGATGGTACTTGTTGTTACCCTGTCTGGCGCTCAACATTAAGGGGGTAAAACAAGGACTGGTCGGCTCGGAGTCAGTATACTGTGTCTGAGTGGGGTATTCATGTGCGACATGGTATCTCAGTGATTTAGCACTACAAATCGGCATCAGTCCGGACAAGTACAAGCAGTCACAGACACACACACGTGCATGCACGTCGCTATATAAGTGCAATAATCTTGGACGCGCTGTTAAACCCCATTTCACCTCACCTCACCGTGATACGTTCACGTGGTTCTCGCAATGTCAACTTACCCGCTCTTGATTTCCATCTGCAAATTTGATTGGCTACGCAACTTGGTTAACGTACCAATCAGAATGCGAGTTACAAACAAGTCTGAATGTTGGGTTTGAGAGAAATTCAACGATAATCGATTTGTGGAACGGGGCCCAATTCCACCCCTGAGCGCCAAGTGTTCGACACATAGTACAACCAGGCGAGCAACATACAGTAGAGACTTACGTGCGTAGGCAATGTTGTGGTACTCGGGACAGTGGACTATCACAATGTGATCGACGGGGCGACGCATGTTGTTCAAGTACCCTGCAACACAGAACAGTGCATGTAAGAATGGCAGTGATTGCTTCAGGCTGCGGTCAGACATGTTTAGCCTTCATAACTCTTCAGAGGCGGTGGGGTAGTCTTGTGGTTAAAGCGTTCGCTCGTCACGCCGAAGACCCGGGTTCGATTCCCCACATGGGTACTACGTGTGAAGCCCAATTCTGGTGTCCCCGGCCGTGATATTGCTGGAATATTTATAAAAGCGGCGTAAAACCATACTCACTCACTCACTCATTACTCTTCATAATCGGGCAGACCGCCTCCGTGATCTAGTGGTAGAGCGTTCGTCCGGAGAGCGAAAGGTCCTTGACTTGATCCCCCGTCCGCATCATACCCAAAGACGTTAAGACAGTATCTGTTGTTACCCTGCCTTTCGCTCGGCATAAAGGGACTAAAACAAGGACTTGTCGGCTCGGAGTCAGTATACTGTGTGTGAGTGGGGTATTCATGTTAACACTGTGGCATGGTATCTCAGTGGGCTAGCACTATAATCCCTACACCAATAATCTTGGACGCGACGTTAAACCTCATTTTACCTCACCACATATCGATGGCTGCCAGAGAAGCAATAAGCAAGGTCACATATAAATTCATTCTCCGGAAAGTATGACATATTTGTGCTCTGACATTATTCGGGTTGGATATGCCTCGCTATGATATGGCTGGAACGTTGCGAAAAGCGACATTTTATTCAACTATCGTCACTCACTCCAAGATTATTTGAGATAGAGGCATTTTACTAACGCTTCCTTTAATGGCAAAGCCGGCGGAGATTTTATCATGTGTGTTCTTGTGGAGAGCGGAAGGTCGGGGGTTTGATCACCGGGCGCGCCATACCAAGAGACGTTGAAGGATAGTACTTCTTGATACCCTGTCTGGCGTTAAACCCCATTTCACCCCATCTCACCATACACGGATTCTTATATCTGCTTCTGTATATAAATATAACAACAGTCTCATGTCTTTGCTCACCAAATTGATGTGATTGTACTAATGTGATCAGAAACAAGTGTGTCTGCTGTTTTAATGCTTCTGGCAATCATGTTGGTGACTGGGTTTACCAGTAGAGGCAATGACAATCAACACCTTCTTCTTATTTTAAAATGTAGACGGTATTTCTACAAGTCCTATCTTCTTTGATTTTTTTCATTTCGGCACTAATTGCCACTACCCCTGCAGGTGCACGTTCGATGTTTAGTCGTACCTTGAGAAGTTTAAATGTATTTTGCGAAGTTGAAAAGTATCTTCCGATTTAAAGGTATCTTGAAAAGTTTAAAGATATCCTGCGTAGTTTAAAGGTATCTTGAGAAGTTTGAAGATATCTTAAGAAGTTTAAAGGTATCTTGCGACGTTTAAAAGTATCTTGAGAAATGTAAAGGTATCTTGCGAAGTTTGAAGGTATCCGCACGAAAGACGGTCCACTGTATAAGGAACATCAAATACGTAAGTTAAATCAAATAATATATGTCTGAGTGTGTGAGTAACTTAAAACGCAAACGGCAGTGCTTCATATTATGAACAGAAGATATTGTGATTCAATATTCCTATAGGTCTTTTAAATATCATATTTAACATATTTATCAACAGAAAAACCTACAGGTTTATCCTAACTAACGGTATTCTTAAACTGTGCATCCTCGAGTATCCAGGGTAATATATAACATTCTATTACAATAAATACCCTGGACCCATGTACACAGTAGTGCGACCAGACAATGCCCAGGCTTCAATTTCTATTTCGGGGGTCACGGGTGGCCCAGTCGCCTAAGGCGACGCGATTCGCTGTGCAGGGTTGCGTCCCTTGGGCACGCCAGAAACCTATGGTTGTTGGTTCGAATCCTGGTTCGCCCCGATTATGTTTCTAGGTTTGTCAGCACCATACCCGTGCTCGCTGGTTTCACCGAAGTGGTAAACGTCTGAGACCTGCATCACTTCGGGCTTTCCTCCCACATTAAGCTGACACGCCGCGATATAACTAGAATACTGTTAAAAGCGGCGTTAAACCAAACTCACTCACTCACCCGATTTCCATTTCAAATCACTTTCACGAAACAGCTTAAGTCACAAACTACCTTGGTTTGTTCAGCATAGATGTAAAATGACTTATTTGACATTATTTTAATAAGGGGCTATGAATTCCTCTTTGAACTTATCTTGTCCCCGTTGACAAACCGTGGCTTTCTTATCAACAAGTGGATGTTTCAGACAGCTCAGCGGACAGACTCTATAAGTCAAGTTCACAGACAGATAAAGGACCGTCTCTGCTTATGTTGGTTATCTTATGTAAGTTTCTCCCAATCACATGCAAGTAGCACGTGCAACATTAATGTACAGAAGGCAGAATATTCATTGTTTGATTACTTCTTGTTTAACGCTGCACTCAGAATTATTCCTGCTATTTGAATGCGGCATGCAAATAATCGATTCTGGACCAGATAATCCAGTGATTTAAAGGGGCACGGATTATCTAGCTGTGTTAAGCCCCGTGCGTCGCTTTGCTTAGATATGTAAGTTGCTTAGGCGTGTCACAAACCTGGTAAAAATAGTTCGTATCCCAGATTTATATGATTGACTATATTTTAGTATATATGGGTATATTTGAAAATATTTGAGATTGTCTGAGTATATTTGAAATTATCTAGGTATGTTTAACTATATGTCAGTATGTTTCAGTGTATGTGAGTACATCTGAGTATTTTGAGTATATTTTAGTATATTATAGGATATATGAGCATGTTTCAGTAAAGAGGGATATATTTGAGCATATATGTGTATGTTTGATTGTATTTGAGTATGTTTGAGTATGCGTATGCTTCAGTTATATGAGTATGTCTGAGTATGTTTGAGTATATATGTGTATGCTTGAGTTAATTATATGAGTATGTTTTAGTGTATATGTGTATACTTGTGTTATATGAGTATGTTTGAGTTTATATGTGTATGCTTGAGTTATGTGAATATGTTTCAGTATGTTTAAGTATATCTGAGTATGTTTGAATATATCTGAGTATGTTTGATTATGGTTGAATTCCTCAATCTGTGAGTATTGCTGAGTATACATGAGTATATTTGAGTAGGTATTAGTATATTTGGGTATATCAGAGTATGAGTATGTTTGAGTATAAATGTGTATGTATGAGTGTAGTTAAGGTTGTTAACGTATTTCTGAGTATGTTTGAGTATATTTGAGTATGCACGAATTGAAGTTTGTTCGAGTTTATATGAGTATATTTGAGTATATATGAGTATATTTGAGTATAATTAAGTATGTTTTAGTATTTTTTAGTATGTTGTAGTGTCTTATGATATGTGTAAGTATGTTTGGGTATATATATGAGTATATAAGAGTATGTTTGAGTATATTTGAGTATATCTGAGAATGTTTGAGTATATTTGAGTGTATCTGAGTATATCTGAGGATTTCTTCGCATATTTCAGTATATATAAGTATATTTGGGTTCATATAGGTATGTTTGAGTATGTATGAATATATTTGATTATATCTGAGTATCTTTGAGTATATTTCAGTATATATAAGTATGCTTGATTATTTCGAGTACACATGAGTATGTTTGGGTATATTTGAATATGTTTGGGTACATTTGAGTATATGTATGTGAATTTGCTTGAGTATATATGAGTATGTTTGAGTATATGTGAGTATGTTTGGGTATAATTGAGTACGTTTGAGTAAATTTGAGTTAATGTATCTGAAAATGTTTGAGTATATATGAGAATGTTTGAGTCTTTTGATGACGCCGAGAATCCGGGTCAGGTGCCTTGAATGTTTGACACGGAGACTTTTCGGACATTGCTTTAGGCATGCAAATTTCTTTCTCAGAAAGGAGGATAATTTTTGTTCACAGTTTCTTGTTTCGGGACATCAAACATGTTCAGTCATGTTTATCAAACCTGAAGCAAACCTAAACAAAGGATGTTTTCGAAACAATAGAAATCAGATTACCATATTCTAGTCAGTGTTGACATATCGCGAGTCAGGCGGTGTAATACTATCATGTAATGTTCGCATAACAATGTCATGTGTGACGTAAGGTTAATAGGTCGGGGGAATCACTTGCCACAATTGTATTTAATCGGTTTAAGCACAGTGTGAAAACTGATGAATAGGCACGTCACTACCGAACTTTATCTCACGTGATTCTTTGTCTGTGACTATCGTGGATAAAAAGCAAATGCTGATATATATTTTTTTTAAATGAGATAGATTAATTTTGTAAAATCAAACCTTTGAATAAATAACTCTCAAAGTGCTCTAAGAAAGAAATATTTATGTTGGTATGTTTCTGTATATGTTTTATATTTGAGTATGCTTGAGTGTATGTGAATATTTGTTAGTATATATGAGTAAATTTGAGTATGTTTGATCATGAGTATATTTAAATATATTTGAGTATGTTTGAATCTTTTCATGATCACACAGAGGACATTTAATATTCTGAGCGAGTGGGTGAGTGAGTTGGGTTTATCCCCGATTTGAACAGTACTCCAGTTATATCACGGCGTGTCAGCTTTACGTGGGAGGAAAACCCGAAGTGATGTTTAATATTCAGAAGATGCATGGGAAGGTTGTTAATGAATGAATGATATTTATGTTTTTCGGACACTGCTTCAAGACATGCAATTTTCTTCTTTGAAAGATGGGGCGAACAGTTGAACATCCCAGGTCCACTAGAATATTACATGATAGGTCCCTAAAATAGTGTTAAATATACGAACCTGAAAAGTATGTAAAAGTATATAACTGTATATATGAATACAGGTGGATTTGAATTTTTTTTATTTTTGTTGACTTTGATTACAACTTCAAACTAGTACAGTTAAGATATTCAAAAAATGATAGGACGTGCCTGTAAAAAGATCAGACTGTTGCAGATAAACAGAAGTGCACAGTTATGTATAGCTAGTACACACAGAAACTATGACAAAATAGGCCTCTGGAACAACACGCTTGTACCTATGCTGAGGCAGTAATGAATAGCTGGTCTTTCTGAAAGTGATGGTCACAGCAAGCACTAGTTAACTCGAAGTGTTTGGGACCATCAGACACATGTCGAGTTACCCGATACTCGAGAGAAGCAATGTGATGACAAAATACCACAATGTTGACAAGCTGTCTACTTTGTTTATGAATAGCTATTAAATTACATCATCTCAAACGATGTGTCGAATTAATGTAGTTTGAGTTGACGTAATGTGAAATAGGGGAACGCCGCTTTTATAACGACGTACACTCACCCGAATGTCTAGCGGCTATGCACTGATCAGTACATGCTACAGTTAAACATGAATACTCCACTCAGACACAGTTTACTGACTCCGAGCCAACCAGTCCTTGTTTAGCCTCTAATGCCGAGCGCCAGACAGGGTAACAACAACTGCCGTCTTTTAACGTCTGTTTTTATGACGTTACCATGGGGTCGAAACACCGACCTTCCGCTCTGGGAGCATGGGATTCCGACATGGGATTTAAACTGCCCAGATGTCTCAACTGCCATAACATCCTTCATATGTGAAGGTGACAAATCCTAAATATGCAAAACATGCTTAAAAAAATGTACTGAAAACATATAGTCCACAGTGGTTTGGTTCGTTTGTTGTTCAACACCACACTCAGCAATATTCCAGCTATATGACGGCGGTCTGTAAATAATCGAGTCTGAACCAAACAATCCAGTGATTGACATCATGAGCATCGATCCGCGCAATTGGGATCGATGACATGCATCAACCAAGTTAGCGAGCCTGACCACCCGATCCGTTAGTCGCCTCTTATGAAAGCATAGTTGCCTTTTACAGCAAGCATGGGTTGCTGAAGTTATATTCTACCCTTGATCTTCACGGGTGAAGAAGTTATTACTGTAGTAGTACGATCTTGCAAGGTCAATGACACGTGTACAGCAGGTGTCTTTATCGGTTTGATAAGCCCCGCCAGGGCAGCTGGCGACAGCTGTATGGTGTAACCTGTCTTCCCATGATACTTTACTTTACACTATAACATTGCAAATAGTAACAATGGAACTTACATTGAAATGCATATTCTGAATACTCGCTGCCGTCCATGGCAAGAACAATTATTCGATCCTCTTCAGACATCGTTGTTCCAAATGATGGCCACGTTACAGGTGTTGTATTTGGTGGTATCGCTTGTCCCTTCTGCCTGGAAAGCGTTGACATATCAGTCACGTGACTTTATAGTGCATAACGCTGCTAGGAGCTTCGATAACGCAACGCTCCGTTGAAATTGGTGGAACATTATTCGAGGTGTGCGTCAACGACCTGCCGAGCGTTGGGAAATGAATGACATGTTGTCATTTTCTTTGACGATGGACTGTGCTGAACGGTCCTGTGACCATTTTCGTTACATAGAGATTACTAACGAGTTTCTGTAAGGTACATATTATCGTATCTGAAGAGCGAAAGCAGGTCAGATAAAATTATAAACAAGTGCAGTTATATGTTTCTTCCACACCCTAAAATCGCAGCATTTGCCATGCATATTTTGTTTGTTCTCATGATCGCAGTAGCGCATTAATACACAATTCAACGGCCAGAAGTGATGCAATCCGACTTTCTGCTCACTATTCATACGTATCAATACACTAAACACACTCAGCAGTATTCCAGCTACATGGCAGCGGTCTGTAATTAATCAAGTCTGGACCAGACAATCCACTGATTGATATCATGAGCATCGATCCACACAATTGAGATACAATAACATGAATCAACCAAGTCATCTAGCCTAACCACTCGATCGCGTTAGTCGCGTCTTACGACAAGCATAGTCGCCTTTTAAAGCAAGAATCGGTTGCTGAAGACCTATTCTACCCCGGATCTTCACGGTTGAAATAATATCACAGAACATTTATTAACGCTCTGAAACCATAAGGCTGGACACAGATGTTGGTGGATCGACTGAAGCACGAGTATCTTATCAATGAGTTACAATCAACTAATTAAATTAGTCCGTCATAATCTGACCTTTGGTCATCACCATGGAGCAGCCAATCACGGACCTTGAATTCGACCTCACGTGTATGTTTGATATTAGTTTTCTCAAATGGGTTTCTTGTCACTGGTTTGTAAGAAACATGAATGCCTACATGTTGTACTCACTGCCTTGAATATTTTCTTGGTGTAGATAGATTGCCATAACATTTTAGTTGGTAGACAAAGTGGTGTTTTACACTTAAATCAATCTTGTTTGATCATCGAACCTATTAGCTTTTTTTCGACACAGGACAAAATATGAATGTCTGTAAATTGTCGCAAGCTTCTCCGAGAGGTAAAGTACGTATCTACTATCCATATATATATATATATATATATATATATATATATATATATATATATATATATATATATATATATATATATATAAAAAGAAACTTGACATAGATGTAAAACCACTTTTTGCAAAATATCTAAAATAATTACATTAAATGAGAACCAAATAAGTCAAACAGAAAGATGATGTGTCTATAATTCGAGAAAACACATGCAAAGCACATAAACGTAGCGTTTAGGGATCAATTTTACAGCTTCATCCAAACGCAACCGCCTGTAAAAAAACGTGCAGCACAGGATCCTGCATTTAGGCATGCAGGCCCCCCTGCTCAACGGCTGTTCATACAGTCCTTATAACGGCAGTAGAGGCGGTGACAGAATGCCAAGACTGAATGCAGCTCAACGGAACAACGCCATTGGGAGATTACAAGCTGGAGCAACTCAGCAAGAAGTGGCCAGGCACTTTGGCGTATCCAGACAGACAATCTCCGCACTGTGGACCCGATACAACAACACCAACAGAGTTGACGACAGACCAAGGTCAGGAAGACCAAGGGTGTCAACCCAAGCACAAGAACGATACATCCGGCTGCGACACCTCCGAGACCGCACTACCACAGCCCCGTCTACAACCACACAGATCCCTGGGGTACGCAGAATACCAGATCAAACGGTACGCAACAGACTGAGGGAGGCTGGACTTTTTGCACGAAGACCTGTTCGACGTCATCTGCCAGACCGTCTGCTTTGGTGCCAACAGAGTGTTAGATGAGCACGTGCAAGGTGGAGAAATGTACTGTTGACTGACGAGTCCCGTTTCCTACTCACACGTGCTGATGGGCGCGCACGTGTCTACAGACGTCGGGGTGAATGTTACGCCCCCAACTGTGTGCAGCAGGATGTCCCATTTGGCGGCGGGAGTGTCATGGTATGGGTCGGAATTCATCACGGTGGTAGGACGCCTCTCGTGCATGTGGCAGGTGCATTGACAGGTGTGTGTTACAGAGACTTGATCCTACAGCCTTACGTTCTTCCTCACGTCAACGTTCATGGCGGACAGTTCCAGCAGGACAACGCTCGACCGCATATTGCACGTGTTTGTCAGGACTTCTTACAGCACAACAACATCCAGACATTACCTTGGCAAGCTCGGTCACCAGATTTGGTCCCGATTGAGCATCTGTAGGACGAGTTCGATCGACGCGTTCGCAGAAGGAATCCACCGCCTCAAACACTTCCGGCGCTTCTTGATGCACTTCAGCATGAATGGCAGCACATCCAACAGCGTGTTATTGACAACTTGATTGCATCTATGGGTCGTCGGTGTCAAGCGGTGATTGATGCACGTCGTGGGCACAACCGATACTGACATTTTCTGTACCCCTGGGACATTAACTGTATCGTGTACGTGTGTCTGTCTAGGTGACACGATTAATGTTTTGAACATTGTGTACATTGATCTTCAAACAGTGTTTCAATTATGGTTTCTGTGTCCTATTCTGAAACAATCTCATTAGATTACATTTTGAAAGTCAGTGTAAAGGTTCTTCTTTTGAAGAGTATATATATATATATATATATATATATATATATATATATATATATATATATATATATATACAGCTGAGCCTTGTTAACTCTAACTTGATAGACTGTGTGTGTGTGTGCGTGCGTGCGTGTGTGTGTGGCTGCTACTACTAGTCCGGATGAATGCCGATATTATTGTGCTCGCCAACTGACACACATGTAGCATGCCGCAGTTTAACATGAATACTCCACACACTATACTGACTCCGGGCCAGGTTCATAATGGTTAGAATAGGAACAGTGCCTGACTCAGGGGCAGCAAATAACGCCGCGCAGATTATCTGGTCCTCAGTGCCCCTGTTTGTCAAAATAAGTTTAGGTGATCTGTACCCCTTGCGCTAGGGGCGGTCAGGTAGCCTGGTGGTTAAAGCGTTCGCTCATCACGCCGAAGACCCGGGTTCGATTCCCGACATGGGTGTAATGTGTGAAGCCCATTTCTGGTGTCCCCCACCGTGATATTGCTGGAATATTGCTAAAAGCGGCGAAAAACCATACTCACTGATCACTCAATTTGATTGCGCTAACAAAAAGGCCTTTCTGAGGCTTAGTCACATATGAGTACATGGTAGAATTACCAATACGGCATGAATCTCAAGTGGAGATGTGCCTTATCTTTAGTTAACAACGAACTTCTATAAACCTAAATAGACCCATTGCCCTGATCTGACACATAATAGAATACCATCCTAAACGACGAAGTCCACTCGACAACCACTTACTTCACAAGGAGTGCTCAGGGTTCAGTAAATTTGCTATAATGTCACTTGATTGTCTTGTCCATCACTTGATTGTCTGGTCAAGACTCGCTTCTCTACAGACCGGCATCGTATGGCAGGAGTTCTATGAGTCATAATAGTTCGTATTCACTGGACACTCACAGTGTATATACATAGCAACAATATGGACAAAATCGGACCACTGGTTCTTGACTCAAGTTGGTTAGAGCTCTATTTTAGCCGCCTAAATCACTGTTTGAAAACCCATATCTCTAATGCAGATGTGATTTGCAGCTAAACCCGTGAAGATCCGGGGTAGAGTAGGTCTTCAGCAACCCATGCTTGCCGTAAAAGGGGACTATGTTTGTCGTAAAAGGCGATTAACGGGATCGGGTGGTCAGGCTCGCTGACTTGGTTGATGCATGTCATTGATCCCAATTGCGTGGATCGATGCTCATGATATTTATCACTGGATTGTCTGGTCCAGATTCTATTATTTACAGACCGTCGCCATATAGCTGGAATACTGCTGAGTGCGGCGTTAAACAACAAACCTACCAACCAACGAAATTTCGCAGCTACTTTGTTCATTGCTGTAGCGTCGCTGGAACGGCAGTGAATGCGTGTATGTTCGCTATGTTCAGTATCTTTACGCGGCGTCTGAAGAGAAACTGACATATCGCCGCCGAATAAATTTAATTGTTTCCCCTTAACCTTGACGTATGTGTATGGAACCAGCGATCATATTCTACAGTCACTGTTAAACGGTGTACAAAGTCAGTTCAATGTTTTTTTGAGTCCGGTAGTTCTCTCTTTCAATGGATGTAGTTTCGTTATCCTTGCCTCTATGGTTGATGTTTTAGCTTTGCCCGTATCCGAGGTATCCCACGTCAAAGTTTGTCAAGTTTAGATCAGTTTCATCGGTTAGTTTCAGAGCTTTTGGAAGATGAGTACCCTAAAAGGGTTTTGGGAACATTAAATTCAATATGGCTGCCGACCGAACCGCCAACACACCCATTCGTCACCACTCGCCCCTTACCGTAAACCTGCAAGAAGACTCGTCCCCCTATCGATGAATGTTATGTGCGAAAATACGACAAACCAATCAGAATGCGCGTATGATTTCAAGTTCTTCGTCAACGAATCCCTCAGAACTAATTTTTGATTTTACATATGTCTTGCATCTAAAACAATACCCAAGACACAGTTAAATGTGTTCAATCATACTGTATAATTCCGCACGTCCCGATGTGCTTTAAACTGCATCTGATTTTTTTATATAATATATGGGGATATATATGTGAACCATTACGCAAAGAGCTGACAATTGTTTTGGGTATGCCCGTTTGCGCTTAGACGGAACCCGGTCGCAAACATGGCCACGAGAGGGGCACGAGTCGCTATTCGGCTTGTCACGGAATAACACGAGTTGGTCACGAATGCCCACACACCCACACACCCACTCACTCATATATTCATCCGCACTGAAGTTTGATAATCAATGAACATGTTGTAGTGTTGCGGTACTTTGAAGCATACATAAAATATCAAAGATCCAGTAGGCGAGTTGTAAATTGTGCAGTTGTTGGGAAAAGAACATCGTTGAAAGCTAACCGTAAAGACGAGTATATAGACATGTAGAAAGATAGTTGTGTTTTTCTCCAGCAACATCATGACTAAATGAAATGGGCTTCACACATTGCAGCAACCGGACATCCGGCTTGACGAAGCCTTAACCACCAGACTACCCCACCGCCCCAAGACGAATACAGGCGTGCATATATACTTAAGAACACATATCGAAAATACGCATATCTATCATGCTAGAACATTAAGTTGATGAAATGATCAAAATACCAATTATAACAGCCGAATATGTAACATGCATCATACAGAAAATCAGAAAAAAGCGTGAGCATTGTTATAAAACAAATATCGTTCTTCGGATGTACAACATTCCCATAAAGATAATCCTCGCGCGCCTGCTACGTGTAAGACAAGCAAAACAATTATTCAAACCCGGATAAAACGAAGTTGGATATGCCGAACTACCGGCTATTACGAACTCGTATCCACCGCATGTGATAGCTATCGTTGTTTTTTATGTCAGTAACGTTTTCGAGAATTGAAAACTGACATTTGACTACTTAAAGTAGGTGTTATCCCGCTTGCGTGAATTTACATGCAGTGTTTTGAAATTAATATGTAATATACTACAAAGAAATAGAAACGGGAAAGGCGTTACTTGTGTACCGACATTAACGCAGCCGCGAGCAGATAACTGGGTTGAATGGAAAAGTTTCAACAAGAAGTGCCAGTGTAGCCTTCACAAGCTGCAGCACTTCATTTGTTCCGCTTAGTATCGTTACACAACATCAGCTTGGTACGTCACCAGAGCCCAGGGCTACACTATCAGCGCTGCGGTTATTGTTACTCGATTACTCTGTGTGATATAAAGATCAGACACATTGTACTGTGTGATACACAACCCAGACACATTGCACTGTGTGATACACAGACCAGACACATTGCACTGTGTGATACACAGACCAGACACATTGCACTGTGTGATACACAAACCTGACACATTGCACTGTGTGATACACAAACCAGAAACATTGCACTGTGTAATACACAAACCAGAAACATTGTACTGTGTGATGCACAAACCAGACACATTGCACTGTGTGATACACAACCCAGACACATTGCACTGTGGGATACACAAACCAGACACATTGCACTGTGTGATACACAGACCAGACACATTGTACTGTGTGATACACAACCCAGACATATTGTACTGTGTGATACAGAAACCAGACACATTGCACTGTGTGATACACAGACCAGAGACATTGCACTTTGTGATACACAAACCTGACACATTGCACTGTGTGATACACAAACCAGAAACATTGTACTGTGTGATACACAAACCAGAAACATTGTACTGTGTGATACACAAACCAGAAACATTGTACTGTGTGATACACAACCCAGACACATTGCACTGTGTGATACACAGACCAGACACTTTGTACTGTGTGATACACAAACCAGACACATATCGCTGTGTCATACACAAACCAGAAACATTGTACTGTGTGATTCACAAACCAGACACATTGTACTGTGTGATACACAAACCAGAAACATTGTACTGTGTGATACACAACCCAAACACATTGCACTGTGTGATACACAAACCAGACACATTGCACTGTGTGATACACAGACCAGACACTTTGTACTGTGTGATACACAACCCAGACACATTGCACTGTGTGATACACAAACCAGAAACATTGCACTGTGTGATACACAAACCAGACACATTGTACTGTGTGATACACAAACCAGAAACATTGTACTGTGTGATACACAACCCAAACACATTGCACTGTGTGATACACAAACCAGACACATTGCACTGTGTGATACACAGACCAGACACATTGTACTGTGTGATACACAACCCAGACACATTGTACTGTGTGATACACAACCCAGAAACATTGCACTGTGTGATACACAAACCAGACACATCTCGCTGTGTGATACACAACCCAGACACATCTCGCTGTGTGATACACAACCCAGACACATCTCGCTGTGTGATACACAAACCAGACACATATCGCTGTCTGATACACAAACCAAACACATCTCGCTGTGTGATCATAGGGTCCTGTCTAATTGCACTAAATGGTCCAAGTTCCAGGACAATTGCACCGTGTGATACACAGACCAGAAATATATCGCTGTGTGATACACAAACCAGAAACATTGTACTGTGTGATACACAAACCAGACACTTTGCACTGTGTCGTACACAAACCAGAAACATTGCACTGTGTGATACACAACCCAGACACATCTCGCTGTGTGATACACAACCCAGACACATCTCGCTGTGTGATACACAAACCAGACACATATCGCTGTGTGATCATAGGGTCCTGTCTAATTGCACTTAATGGTCCAAGTTCCAGGACAATTGCACTGTGTGATACACAGACCAGAAACAGATCGCTGTGTGATACACAAACCAGAAACATTGTACTGTGTGATACACAAACCAGACACATTGCACTGTGTGATACACAAACCAGAAACATTGCACTGTGTGATACACAAACCAGACACATTGCACTGTGTGATACACAAACCAGAAACATTGCACTGTGTGATACACAACCCAGACCAGACACAAACCAGACACATATCGCTGTGTGATACACAAACCAGACACATTTCGCTGCGTGATCATAGGGTCCTGTCTAATTGCACTAAGAGGTCCAAGTTCCAGGACAATTGGACTGTGTGATACACAGACCTGAAACATTGCGCTGTACTATCAAAGGTCCAGATTCGTTGCACGATGTGATAAACAGTCCTCACTATTTGCACTGTGTGATACACACTCCTCATTATTTGCACTGTGTGATTCAAAATTGGACTTGACCAAAAGATAACAAACGTTATCAAAACGTTGCCAGGCTGAAAACAGTCGCCGAAACACGGAAAACGTAAGATCCAAAACACAACTATGATAGCCGTATAAAATACATCAACTAATAACCATTTCTTTATTTATTTCATGTTTATCCACCATCAAACATGGGTGTATACGTTCTTCGTTCCTGCAGTTAAGACTTGTATTTCAAGCTTTAGGTACTACAGAGAGTTTGAAGTTTCGCGATTTAGTACATCCAACTTTAGTATCGACAATCCACTCAAATGATTGGACACTAAAGAGTTCGCGTTTTAATCTGTCATTGCAGAATTGAGACAAACAGATCGTGTGCTCAATGTAGAGCAAGGTTACCTGTAGATTTCATTTAACCCCGCTAATACATTTGAAACCTCACGCTGTTCGTTTGATTTGACGTAATCCGACTTGCCTTTGCATGTGTTTGTGACAGGTGCCACGAGTGGGGCAGGATATGCTCATCTTTTCGTGAACACCTGGTATCATCACTATTTGATAATGATTCATAAACACATGCTCATGACATAGTCGGAATCCTACAATCGACTCTGCTTTATGCAGAGATTTCTATTGGATGTGAAAAAGGTTTTGTCGCTTTATGTACATTGAACACACCGACTGTGCCAGCTGGAATTGTCACACGAGTCTGTATAATATATGACCGGCTGGATCGACAGCGTCTATCAAATTAGTGTATCAAATATGTCCACAATGTTCCTTTCACTGCATTAATCTGATATAGATATCAAACTGACAGGGTGAATCATCCACTGACCCCACTTGCAACCACTTGTACCATCCAGAGATTCACAAGTCGGCCTAAGTACAATCTAGGACCAGACAGAACGTCACCTGTACTGTGCTCAATGTCTTTTTTCACTATTTGACTCGTTATAGCACATTGTGAAGGTCAATTGTTCACCGTGAGTATTCACGTGGTGAATGGAATTTGGAGCATTAAAAATGGCCTCTATACTCGTACAATGGCCTCTACATTTGGCAGAGATGTCATGATTATGGAAAGGTTTCTTAGGGTTTTTAGTTTTATCATCATAATATCATTGTCATTGTTATTCTATTTTTATTATCATAAACCACAGTCAGCAATCTATCATTGTCATATCGTATCATATCATATCATATCATATCATATCATATCATATCTCATTATTATTAATAATATTATTATGTTTGTTCTTTTTCTTTATTAAGCTCAGTCAGCGTTCCGCCTGCTCCATCACAGCTGCCTGAAAAATAATGGAACCTGAGCCAGAACCGGAGACGGTGGACCCAGGCCATCGTTGGACGATGAAACACGATGAAGCAAGTCACCGAGTTCACCCGGTCCAACCAGGAGGTCCATATAGAGATCAAATGTTCACACACAAGCGATGAGTGCATGCACATAATGAGTGAGTGAGTATGGTTTTACGCCGCTTTTAGCAATATTCCAGCAATATCACGGCGGGGGACACCTGAAATGGCCTTCACACATTGTACCCATGTCGGGAAACGAACCCGGGTCTTCGGCGTGACGAGCGAACGCTTTAACCACTAGGCTACCCCACCGCTCTGCATGCAAATAATCCTTGAAGCTATTTGCGTTTGGTTATCAAAAAGAATGATCAAAAGGGTTAATTATCATCTCGTGACACCTGTGTATTTAGTAAATCCCATCTTGTATACAAATCCAATAAATTTTATACACCCTGAGAGGCTACTACATGGATCTGGTGGTTTGATTTATTGAGAGTCATTGTGTCAAACAAATGAAAGCGACAATCCCCTTTCCATATTCATAAGAAATATCTGCTAAAAGCTAAACACGCCACTCGAGTTCGATTTTCATGACGAGCATTGTGACGCGTAAATTGATTTTAATACACTTTGATGTTTTGAATAGTTATTTCTTGTTTCCCTGTTTTATTCCATGTTGTGTTTTGTCGCCATGTTTCTATGCTCAATAAGAAATCTCTGTCAAAAGCAGAGTCGATTGTACGATTTCGACTATGATATCGAGAGCATGTGTTTATGAATCACTATCAAATAGATATGATACCAGGTGTTCGCGAAAAGGTCATCGGTGGCAAGTCATCTGTTCACCTGAAAAAAACACGGGAACATATGGGTCAAGTCAAAATGGGGAATTGCCATCATCTTTGTCACTGATGGGTCAAACTATGAAATGGCGTCCACATGTCTCCTATAAATCCTTCGAGTTATGGGGAATCCATATGGTATAAATTCCTCTTGTCTCAAATACTGTCCGTATATAAAGAGAAGGTCCTTCGTTGATTGCATCAAGGATATATGGTTTATCGTTGATTGTTGAGACAGAGTTTTGGTTGAACATTTGCTGCACCAAGCAATAGTTCTCTTTTTGTATGGATTTTTAATTATGGAGCTTTGGAATCCAGAACAAAAGAGAAATAAGCATATCTTCAGGTTTTGAAGTTAGCCAGTTTTCTTCCTCAGATAACATGCGTGCCTTATATGTGGCATCATTTGATATGTCACTTATATCAAGTTTTTTTATGTGATGTGAAACCGTATTCACTCAATGACGGTATCGTGACAGGGTCAGTGACTCAATCAAACATCAGCAAATTGTCTGGGTGCCGTTGTACAAAGCGATCTTAGCGCTAAGGTGATCGTTACACCCATACCTTAACATAGACTTGCGACAGTCGTCATACTAAAGTTGTTTTGTACAACAGGGCCCTGGAGTTGATATGTCAATACATGATCGGTATAACTGTGATCTTTAAAATATATTTTGTTTTTAGAAATAAAATTCTTTATCTTTCTATCCTTCAGCTTTGTCGATAATCACGAAGTAACGCATGCATTTATTTTAAACATTTATTCAAATGTTCGTATTCCGACAAAATCATGTGGGTAGATAACATCATTATGATTAATAACAATATGCATAAGAGTAAAAATAATTAAAAATGCAATATTATGACAACATATACCAATGTACCACTCATGATGGGGGAAATATATCTCACATCATTTACATACATTTACATATTATCATTAATCAGTTTAGTGTATGGAATCATCCTGTCCTGAATATCTAAAGTTGAGTACTGGGATATTAACGTTCACGAAGAATGCAATGAAACATTTGGTGGATCATGGAATAATAAGAAAAACCCTTATAAAAAGTTGAGCTGTATACGGGAAAGCCCACTCACCGGATAGTCATTTGAATACATTAGCATACAACATATATATACACCATATACCTATATATCCCATCCGGGATTCGAACCCACACTCTCAGAGTGAGGCAACCCCTCTGACAAGTGTTAATTGGCACGTTTCCCTTGGCCGAAAGCTATAAATACATAATGCCATTTTGGAAGTGGTCAAATGTCATATATGTTATATTTGGGATAACACTGTCGGTGGCTGTATGGGCTAGCTTTACTAAGAAAGTGTTATCCCAAATATAACATTTGTTAAATGTATCAATTCGTTCAAATGCTCATTGAAACGGAATGTCAAACAGAACTGCATACTGTAATATGTCTGCAGACATAATGTTTCCAAACCCCCCAAAATGGTCAGTTATTTTTATGTAAAATGATACTCAGCAACTGCTGTTCTGTCCACAGTATACCATGTATGATTGTACAACTGTACAATAACATTGTATCACTAATGCATTGTATAGAAGTAGGGTTGCTACAATTCTCACTTGGCTGTTACTCGGGATCCATATCAAGCTTGAATTTGCACACATAATTACCTGTTTGGCTCACACAAAAGGTATTTGTAGCAAGCTGAAAATAACCATTGTGTTACAACATTGCGTGGCAATTGTAGTTAGCTATAATATGAATATGCGCATACTAAACTCAACTGTAACCAGACATAGACATATGAAAACCGAATTATTTTGTCCTTTCGGTTCAAAATAGACCGAAGAGTTGCATAGTTGATAAATATATCATTTATTATTCCGAAGCACATTTTACTACTTTTATAGTAAGAACAGCTTTATCGTGCCGAAGCACATTTTACTATTTTAGTAAGGACCGCTGAACTATGCCGAAGCACATTTTACTATTTTAATAAGAAACGCTTTACTATGCCAAAGCACATTTTGCTATTTTAGTAAGAACCGCTTTACTATGCCGAAGCACATTTTACTATTTTAGTAAGAGCCGCTTTACTATGCAGAAATACATTTTACTATAAAGAAAGGCATTGCTATGCCGAAGCACATTACACTATTGAGAACAGTTTTACTATGCTGAAGGTTGTATTAAATGTCCTTGATCACACCATATGTGAATCACCGCACCACATAGAGTATAAGGACAGGCGCCCTAACACAATATAAGTATTAACCACCATCACACTACGACATTTGATCTAGCGTCACAGCCTTCATCTGTGTAGATACCGCATCTCACAATTGTCATATAAACCATACTCTGACAGACACATCATCATCCCTCGTACTGTGTTTACTGCCCATGTTTGATGATGACGACGGGAACGTTGGAATGGTGAAGGACGTAGTCACTGACGCTGCCTAAAAACGTCCTCCGGATTTTGCCCAGTCCACGTGTACCTGTCACAATCAATTTGGCGTTTTCCATCTCGGCAATCTTCACGATTACCTCCCCTGGTGCCCCGCCCATACTCCGAACCTTGCCGCCAATCTGAAGCAAAGCGTGTTAGCAATTCATTAATTATCTGTTACATTATTCTGCCGAACAATTGCACGATTCCGACTGTGTAATAAGCATGTGTTTATTAATAACTATCACACAGTGATGACACCAGGTGTTCGCGGAAAGGTGAGCCTATCCTGCCTCCACATATCCTACATGTTTGCGCCAAGTGAGGTGTTGATCAAGGATCATTCTAGAATTACGGGTTTGTACGATAACGATAACATTTTTTCGAATTTGCTTGGTTTGCATTTTATGGCTTTGCGGCTGAAACAAACCCTGTATACCCAGGTAACATACTTAAAAATAAGATTAAAACTGGAGTTCAGACTCTAGTAAAATATAATAAATACATTAAAGATTAATTCACCAAAGATATCTTAATGTTTCATATTTATTGTTGTAAGACACATTAACCATACATTCAAAACAGATTGGTTGCCTTTCAGTCATATCATAACATTCCTCAATATGTTTCTCGCAGTTTGATTGTGCCTAAAAATGTGAAATGTTGAAAAAAAACTCTTCAAATATGAACCTGTCTCACTGGTCTCCTTTATTTCTAGTTCAGGCTGGTAAATCAGTGGAAGGGAATAGAGGCTATTAGATTGTTATAAAACGACACCAAATCATCATCACCTGAAGCTTAAGTTAAACTTCTTGGCCAAATTATTTGTTTTGACTTTGCCAAAAGAATTCCGATTCAGATGCATAAAGTAACAGATCAGCAAGAAGGGGAGAATACTGATGCTCGTTGGGGATGCCTTCATTTTGCCTAAATGTCTTACATCCAAATTGTACGTGGACGTTACCAACTAGGAAGTCCGTCATTTCACATTATTCTTTCCTCAGTAAACTTCCTACGTACATATATTAATGTTTAGAAACTAACGTCTGAGTAATCTCTCTGTCTCTCTCTGTCTCTCTCTGTCTCTCTCTCTCTCTCTCTCTCTCTCTCTCTCTCTCTCTCTCTCTCAAATACACACACATTATTCTTACCTCAGTAAACTTCCTACGCACATATATATAATATTAATGTTTAGAAACTAACGTCTGAGTAATCTCTCTCTCTCTCTCTCTCTCTCTCTCTCTCTCTCTCTCTCTCTCTCTCTCTCTCTCTCTCTCTCTCTCTCTCTCTCTCTCTCTCTCTCCCATACACACACACACACACACGCCTCTCTTTGAAAGCACGTACCCCTGCCTTTTTTAGCCTCTCTCCCAGCTGTTCAATGAATTCTTTGATCCTCTGTTGTTCCACCTCCAGTTGGTCTGCCACAATGGCGATGTCAGTCATCACCATGCCTGCATCACACAACACATAGTACATGTAGCACGTTGCATATACGTTATGCACACACATTGTAGAATGTATGCAGCGACTATAAAGGCCATAATATATTGTATATTTCCCCGGGATTCTAGCTAGAAGAGGTAAGCTACCTATGTAGGACGTAAGAGTTGACTGAAGGGATAACGTGACCAGGCCCTGTTACTTGGTTGATTGCTTGTCATAATATCAATCGTTGCTCATAATACCAATCACTGGCTTGTCGGGTCCAGACTTGATTATTTACAAGCCGCACAAGGGTATTTACCATAATATTGAATAGAGATGTAACACCCTGGATAAACGAGGAAGAACCGCGTTACAGCCTGCATTCCGTGTGACCTTACGTTGACCTTGACCTGTGATGTAACAATGAATACTTATGAGTCCAGCGACAGAAACACCTGACACCGATCCTTCACACACAGATATGTGAGGTCGGCTGGTGTAGCTGTGCTCAACGAGAACTGATAACAACAGTAACTATAGAGAACTCCTGTCATCAACGTGTTGATTTGACCTTCGAAATAAGTAGTATGGTATGTTGCCTGTCATTTTGTCATTTGCATTTTAAAATAGCTGGAAGACGTCAACTAATTAGATATTGCCTGATGCGACGATGAGCAAAGAGCAACAACACTTCACCGCCTCCGTGGTCTAGTGGATAGAACGTCTGTCTTGAGAGTGGAAGGTCGGGGGTTCAATGCCATGCCGCGTCATACATTAAGACGTTAAAAGATGCTATTTGTTCATATCCTGCCTGGTACACGGTATTAAGGGGACAAGACAAGGACTGGTCGGCGCGGGGTCAGCATACTGTGTCTGGGTGGGGTATTTGTGTTAAACTGCGGCATGGTATCTCAGTGGGCTGGAACTATAAAATCAGAATTTTAGTACAAGTACAGACTATTACTTGTCCCTGCTGCATATGGCACTCAAGCATGACAACGACGACATATTGCTATGTTTTCTCCCACTTTCGAACTGCACTTCTTTTTTTCATAGACCAAAATAGCGCCATTACAAAAGTCACGCTGTCGAGAGGCTCGGACGCCATTGTAACCACTGTAACGCTTTATAAGGTGAGTTGTCACAGTAACAAATAAGAGTGGGTACAAGAAATATTTTTCACTGAGAGTAAATGTACCAGAAAGATTTTTTTTATTTGATTCTTAATCAAATCTCAAAGAAACACATTTGTTTACGCATTTTCGCAATATACCGACCCATTTAGATCGCATCCCAATGCATATTGTTATAGGTTTGTATCTCCGGTTTACAAGCGCATTTGTACCAATAATACCGCGCAGTCTTCGTTATTTGCATTCGGGAAAGGTCGTTTAAGCTCGTTTTCAAGATATAGAAATCAGATATACTAGTCTAGACGCTTCTCTTTTTCGTACCGAGAATTTAGAAGCCTCGACTCTGATTGACTGACCTTCTATGGAGATGTCCTCGGAGGTATCGCATCAAAGAAAAATGTCTGATTTCAACGAAATTGACATACACGCCAAATTGCAACGCCCGGGGTAGAATAAGTCTTCAGCAATCCATGCTTGCCGTAAAAGGCGACTATGCTTGGCGTAAGAGGCGACTAACGGGATCGGGTGGTCAGGCTCGCTGACTCGGCTGATCCATGTCATCGTATCCCAAATGCCTGGATCGATGCTCATGATGTCAATCACTGGATTGTCTTGTCCAGACTCGATTATTTACGAACCGCCGCCATATAGCTTGAATATTGCTGAGTGCGGCGTTAAACAAAAACCTCACTCACTCACTCATACATCAAGTGGACATGCCAGGATATAACTGAAATACTGTTCAGAGTGGCATTAAACTCACTCCCTAAATCATTCAACCTAAGTGGCAACTCGTTCCCTAATTCGGACCAGGATGCCGGACACAGCAGGCCAGATTAACGGGGAAAGTGCATGTACATGGTGGCCATATATCTTACTTGAGTGGACAACTGCCTGGTATTCTGGACAGTGCACAAAGATGACGTGGTCTTTTGGTTTGTGGATATTGTCCATATACCCTGCAACAAAGCAATAAAGATATATTTGCATGACTAAACAGGAAATGAACGAGTATCGCATCCTCTGAATGCATAGTGAGCTTGACGGGGAAAATATCATATTTCAGACTTCAAATTAATATTTTGGAGGTTAAATCTATATTTTGAGACAGTTGATGAAAACCTGATACAGCGTTGTTTTATAACATATATATCAATAAGACAATATGTCAGCAATATATCACAAATTCATTCACAAACACTTAATAGAACAGCGTTCATGAATAGAAGTATTAATCCTTTTTTGTCGTCTTTCCCTGACGTCGCGGGGCGATGCTCATAATTTCAACCACTGGTTTGTTTAGCCATTCTCGATTATTCACCATGAAAAAGGGGAAATGTTTTCTTAAATGTGGCGTCAAACAACAAACAATGCATTGTCATTTTCATTTTTAGTTTGTTGGTTTGTTTGTTGTTTAACGCCGCACCTAGCAATATTCCAGCTATATGACGGCGGTCTAAAAATAATCTAGTCTGGACCAGACAATCCAGTGATTAACATCATGAGCATCGATCCACGCAATTGAGATCGATGACATGCATCAACCAAGTCAGCGAGCCTGACCACCCGATCCCGTTAGTCGCCTTTTACGACAAGCATAGTCACCTTTTACGGCAAGCATGGGTGGCTGAAGACCTATTCTACCCCTCAGTTTTAGTATGTTGAGTACAAATTGATATCCAGTATTAAGAATTAGCTTCCTTGCTGTGTTACTGTCATACTGTAAATGTTGTTCACTTAGGATAAACATGTTGAGGGCTGATTCCAGAAATACGAGTCGTTATGCCCATAACGATGTTTACATTACACTACATTTATCACCTATCTGTGATATTCGAGGACTCCAAATATCTACTCCCTTTCTGAGAGCAAACAACACTTCCTGTTTACAAATCAACCTACACTTACATTGAAAGGCATAGTCCGAGTGTTCACTTCCATCCATCGCTATGGCCACAACTCTTTGGGTGGTCGCCATCTTGAACAGGTTCTTGTCAATGGATTCCTCTGTTCACGACACGCCTGTGTCAGAAGTGCGCATATCTCCAGGCCACGTGACACTATGAACGGGTTTACCTGATAACTGAAGCTTTGACAGATAGCACAAGCAAGCATACTTAATACAACGTTGGTGACGATGTGTGACACGTGTTAGGAAACAGTGTTACGCTGGTGTTCAAAAGTGGACCTCCTCGCGCAGCTTGTGTATTTTCTCGGAAGTCTTTTACAGATTGATTTTTTACATTGCTTTAACAAAATTAATTAGTGAGTGAATTTAGCTGGGTTTTATGCATTATTTTGGCATTGTCGAATTGTTGCAAGGCGTTTTCTTTTCACTACTTGGTTCAGGATCCACCGACCCTTTAAATCAGGAATGTGGGAAAAAATTGTGGTAAAAAGCATTTTTTTATTACCACTGATCCCTGAGATCACAGGTTGCTTCCTTGATTGACAGAGGCTCAAGCAGCCACAATGAGTTGAGGTGAAATTGGGTTTAACGTCGCGTCCAAGATTATTGCACTTATATAGCGACGTGCATGCACGTGTGTGTGTGTGTGTGTGTGTGTGTGTGTGTGTGTGTGTGTGCTTGTTCTAGTCCGGACTGTTGCTGATCTATAGAGCTAGCCCACTGAGATACCATACCACTGTTTAACATGAATACCCCACTCTGACACAGTATACTGACTCCGAGCCGACCAGTCCTTGTTTTTGCCCTTTAATGCCGAGTGCCAGACAGGGTTACAACAAGTACCATCTTTTAACGTATTTTGGTATGACGCGGCTGGGGATCGAACCCCGGACCTCCCGCTCTCCGGGTGGAATAGGCCATGGAGGCGGTCGGAGCCACAATGAATACTGTTCATAGACGCACCGG
Organism: Haliotis rufescens; assembly: GCF_023055435.1. Taxonomy (NCBI): domain Eukaryota; kingdom Metazoa; phylum Mollusca; class Gastropoda; order Lepetellida; family Haliotidae; genus Haliotis; species Haliotis rufescens. The sequence continues at coordinate 8,678,862 of NW_025963924.1, forward strand.
TACTCCAAGCAATAGGTAGTTTTGTTCCATGTTAACACAAGCATAACGTAACCTTTCATAAAAATCCTATTTTTGACTCCGATACGATAACCCTCTTTGTCATTACCCGAGGACACATAGACAGGTGGACAATCAGCAAATCAGCGTCGAGGCATCAACATGTTTGGTAGGACTTAACGAAGCATTCAGACAAGCATTTTTTTATTTTATAAACAAATATAATCGGGTATATCGACATTCGAAAAAATAAAGCCGCGCCATTTTATTGTTGTGGAGATGTTATCCATCCAGTCGTTTGGGGGTGGCATGGCATTCGCATCCGCAAGGAAGTATTATCAAAGGCACTTTTGTGTTCTGTGTGGATTTTCCTTTGTACAAACCGACATTTCCGAATCGAGGAGGTACAAAAATGAAGCTCACAGCTGATTTGCGCAAGAACCCACCTATCCTTATTTCTATTGGGCCGTCAAAGTTCACCCAGGGCTCATCGGACGCGCCCTTTAGTGGAGGTGTCCTTTGATCCTGTGCACAGCGCGCTGATCACTAATCAGGTGAAGTTAAGCAACGTCCGTCTCGGAGAGTAGATGGATGGGTGACCCCGTCCAGCAGCTTGACCCCTGAGAGTTTATAGGGCTTCGGTCCTGCCCCACACTGAAGCACATGTACCACACGTGGTGTCTCCTTTGGCAAGTAACTTTGTACGAAATATGCTTCTGTTTCACCAATCACTGAGTGGGTACCCGGTAGGATGAGATGGTAACGAGGCTATTACCCTTCTAGCGCCTCACAGGCAGCTTGGGTTGTATACTCCCCAGGGAGCTGAGAATGCAAATCGAGTGCTCGCTGATCCATTGGCTGTGGCTGTGGGTAAAAATGTAAGCGCCATGAGCACACGAGCTGGTATGGAGTTTGGCGCCATACAAATGGACACAAATCATCTCCGAGTAAAATCTCTGATTTTCATGAGATTGGTATTTTCGCATCATCCCAACCCTATAATTGTACAAATGTATAAAAGTGACAAAACATGCATAAGAAATCTCATTTTCAATAAGGAAGGGTTTAATTTCATAAACTCTGGGGCGCAAAATACAGTAGTTTGTTTTTAAGTAACTGAAAATTGAAATAACTGTTGCTAAATTTGAATATTTAACCATCACTCATTCCTGCAACAGTTTGTAAAAAGTAATCCGGCGTTGGGTAGCTTTGTGTAAATATAACTTGGTTCAATAGAGACTGGGGTAAGAAATGACTTAATAATCACACGCCCCCCACCATGTTTAAAATGTTGTATATTTGTGCAAATATAAAAGCAGACTTATTGGTTTTAAAAGATATGGTGTCTAAGGTACCCATCAGCAATTCTGTAATATACGGATGTTGTTGTTTTTAATTTAAAAGTTTAAATTAAATCAATTTTTAAAAATATAACCATGTAGACATATTCTTTGAGTGCTGACTAAGCGCAAGTAGAGTTCATTTCTTCGGTATAATATAACTAATTTGTTTTGCTCCTCATTTTATTTATTTGCATATTTTTCCCTTTTTATAATTGCTTTTTAAAAAAATGAGTTGAAGCGCGGTGAGGTGGAATGGGGCTTATCGCGGCGTTTAAGATTATTTCACATTAAAATGACGTGCTTGCGCGTGTGTGTGTCCGGATTCATGCCAGCCTTACAGTGCTAGCCCAAGGAAATACCCCTTTCCAGGCATCGTTTGCCATTAAACTCCTTTTTCAGCTCTACTTGTATGTCTTGGGGGAGGGGTTGGGGGTGGGGGGATTTTGTATCAAGATAAGATATTTTTCCAGTTTTACCTGCAAAACCAGATACTTTTTTCTTTAAACTGTGAGCCTGATTTTGTGTGACAGGCAATTTTTTTTTTAAAAGGTCTGAAGCATAATTATCTTTCAAAATGATAAGAAATATCTGCTGAACGCAAAGTCCATTGCACAATTCCGACCGTATTATAATTATGTGTTTATGAATCACTACAAAACAGGGATGATACCAAGTTCCTGCCCAACCTGTACCGCCCATCACAAACACTTGCAAAGGTAAGTCAAAATGGGTAAATCGCATTGTACATCATTTTGGCCACTGATGCGTCTAATTTGGAAATGTTTCCCCGCATGTCTTCCATAAAACACGAGGGCAGGGAGCACGAAGGTACAAAGGCGGAGCATGAACCGATATTTGGCAGTAACATCTTATTAATATTAAATATTTTTCAGGTCAGTTTTGCAAATATCCTTGTGTTTAGGTGTAAGGTACAGCATGCTGTGAGAGAAAGAAATCCAATTATATTTCTGAACATACTCAGTTATATATCTCACACTCTACAAACACATCCATACATATTACACAACAATGTTACAGTTTTTCATTTATACCAGGAAATATCAGCGCTACCTGCCCGGGAACATTTAACTTTCTTTAAAAACACTCATGTTGTTGATGGGAGATTTGACAGCAGTCACCTGCAGTCAATCACAACGCTTGCTTGCGACATTTCTGTTTAAAACTACAAGGGTTAAATAGGTTGAGATCGGACTACGCCGTGCGAGCGACAAGGATGTTAAATTTGATTCAAATAATCAAGGAACCTCAGTTGCATGGTTTGGGCGTCATTTGTGGTAAGTACAAATTAGTCTCTCATACAATCCTGAAACAAGAAATATTAGAAAACTCACAAGCAAGGAGGGAAATCATAAAACGACATAACGAACATTTTTCTTCAGTAAAACATTGTAGCTTGGCTGTCGGACAAAATGCATGGAAAACATTATCCACGATTTACCAGGATCATTCCCGGTCGTAGATAAGCTGATTACATGCGCAAAAGAAACAAAAGTATCATTGTATTATACATTGAGTAATTAATACTTATAATTAGTGAAATGTAACGATTGTACCATTTTCATGCATGAATGCCAATACTGTAAGAAGACTTTTATTTTAACACAATTGTAACCCATGGGGTTCCAGGTTAGACTAGCGCCCTAAGCAGGCACCGTGTGTAGTATTAAGCTACTCAATTGGTCGGCTGGTCAGTCTCCGTACCCCGACGGTATATATTGTTGCTCATGATACCAATTACTGAATTGTCTGGTCCAGATTCGATAATTTACAGTCCACCGTCATATTACTGGAATATTGCTTCGTTCCACGATAAACAACAAACAAATGAGCAAAATTGTTACCAAAGTTATTTGGGTACTCAATGCCTTGATTAAGTGTATGTTTATTTTTTAGATTTCAAGTATGTCGATCCATGATTGAGTTCAACTTAATTCAAATGATTTTAAAAACAGATCAGAACTACTTATTTATACAAACTTCATTTTGTGCACCAACAAGGTCTTTTAAAGTTAACCTTTCATAAGTACCTGGGGGAAAATGAAAGGAGCGTGCTAAATGCTTCATCTCCATTAAAATTATCCAATGGAAAACATACATAGAACTGTATTAATGACATTATAAATTTCACAATCATATGGGTTAAGCAAGGGAGTATTCTATTCCATGTATTCAATTGAGATATATAATATTTCCGTCTCAAAAATCTATTTTAGGCTAAGCTTATCGGAACATGATATATTTCATATATTATGTTTGACCTTGCGGACCCTTCACGTAAGGCGATGTAATTTACCTTCCTTAACTTGGCTAGGATCCGCTTATATTTGGACCAAATACCAGATCAGCCACAATTTTGAATCTTTGGGCTGTCACAACCTTATCAAAGTGTTTTGAAAACAACTACAACAAAGGGACGTTAAATCCATTCACTCACTCACTCATTCCTCAAGTACTCATTGGTAAATGACCATTGTAGTGAGGGATATTCAGCTGTACGTTTAAATAGCAATTATGTGTTTCTGTATTCTTACAGGAACCACAGGAACACTTTAACAGGGGTTAAAACATTCAATCATAATATCTTTTCAGAAAATATAAAACATCAACGCCAGAGAATAACTAGTCTCGATTATCTGCGAAAGCAAATCTACAGTGTCAACAATGGCAAGTCTACAACCGTCACGGCTCATATTCAAATGTGTATGCTACATCCTACTGATAGCAATGGTTTATGGTCAGGGTTGTCCCCCTTGCAATTGTACCTACGACCATCATCAAGTATATGTGAACTGCTCCAACCAGAATCTTACAAGCGTTCCCAAGGGTTTACCAACATCAACCACAATGCTTTTTCTCAATGGAAACAACATAAAGACAATAGGACCAAAAACATTTTCAACAATGAGAAATCTTCAATATCTATATATTGAGAGAAACTCTCTTGTTAGCCTACATGAACTGGCCTTTCATGGTCTTGACAACCTTGTCAATCTGAGCTTAAAACTCAACGATCTAAAACTAAATTCAAAAACCTACAAAACCAATCTCTTCAAGCCACTACATAAACTTCAGGTTCTTAACATACAGTTCAATCAGATGACAACATGGCCTGGAGATGACAGTCAACGTATAGCCTACCCTGATGTTTCGTTTCAACATCTGTCTCGACTTACTCACCTTTACATCGATGGTCGTCCAACAGACTTTGGACCAGGATTTGCCAAACTTTTCAAACTGTCTCTTCTCGCCTTCACGCCATACACTAACTATTGCAAACTGACTTTACAAAACTCAACCTTTATAAACGTACCCCATGTGGAATATCTCTACATGACCTACTGCCAAATCAGAGATGCAGAACAATTAACATTTTCTCCCTTTTATCGTATCCATACACTTGACGTGTCACAAAATTGGGAATTGGGATTTCCTGAATTTGCTAAAGCAACGTATGGGCTCCGTGATTCCACCATACAAATCCTGAAAATGAACCATATTTCTCCATTATCTGGATCTTGTTATCAACTGCGGAGAAACGATTTTGTTCATTTAAAGAATACCTCACTGCGGGAACTTCACCTTTCTGGAAATGGATTCATTGACTTCGAAAAAGGAACCATTTTAAATTTTCCTGAAACTCTCAAGGTGTTGGTGGCCAGATGGAACCGGTTTTACGAAGGTCCATACATAGAGGAACTGACTCAGGTAAAGTCACTCCAATATCTGGATGTCTCACACCTAAAACTATTAAGACCGACATTTAGCTTTCATAGATATGATCCTGTAAGTCATGTGTCGAACGGTGGATTTCCCTTTCCACCAAACCTTCAAGTCTTGAAACTTTCATTCTGTTGCATGGGTTTATACTTCCCCAACACTGAAAAGGTGTTGAAAAACGATTTGAGAAGCATCTCTATAAATGGAAACTTGATATCTTTTGTTGGGGGTCCTGTTCGTGGTTTTGAAAAGGTCGAACATTTTGATTTCTCTGACAATAAAATGGAGAGGCTCGATTCAAGTTTCTTTACTTTTAGCAATCGTGTGAAATATCTCAACCTTTCAAACAACTTTCTTGGAAATATGATAGATAAAGATGACAAGGGTGATACTTTCAGTCAGCTGATTAAATTGACAGATTTGGATATGTCTCGAAACAGAATCAAATACTTACCAAAAGCTGTTTTTAAAAATCTTACAAATATACATTATCTCAGAATAAATAGCAACAGTATAAGAACAATTGATGCTCAAATCAAACACTTGTCGCATCTTAAATTATTCGATGTAAGCCATAACAGCCTCCTCAAAATACCTGTAAACATTCTTCAAGAACTGGACACATTATCACATGTTTCTGTCCGTCTGAGAGGAAACCCACTTACTTGCATATGCTCTTCCCTCGAATCCCTTCACTGGATGAACAGACTTGCCGATAACATTGAAGACATGGAATCAATTACGTGTCTTATGAAAAATGGGAAGATCAATTTTAGAAACCTAGATTCCATAATTACAAGTTTGGAAAAAGAATGCCATTCAAGTGTTCTTACCACTGTCATGACAATGTCTATTACCTTGATAATAATGGTCGGAATAGGACTAGGAGCAGGATATCGGCATAGGTGGAAATTGAAATATCTGTACTATGTCGGGAGAAGAAAGTATCGGGAACTGGAGAATACTGACCAAGATGACCAGGAGTACCAATATGATGCCTTTGTGTCATATGCAGACACAGACAGATGCTTAGTTATAGAGGGAATGATATCGGAACTGGAAGACAAAGCAGGACTTCGATTGTGCATTCATCATCGGGACTTTCTTCCAGGGGAGGTTATTGCTTCAAACATTGTCAACGCAATACAGAACAGCCGCAAGACCTTGATTGTTTTATCTCCAGCTTTCCTGAAGAGTCACTGGTGTGATTTTGAGTACAACATGGCGCGGATGGAGGGCGTCTCCAGGAGACAGAACATCGTGCTGGTGGTGCTGTATGAGCCTGTCGACATGAAGGATCTACCTAAGGACATGGCAGTCATGTTGTCCACCAACTGTTACTTGGAGTACAACACAGATGTCTATGGCAGTGTTGTATTCTGGAACAGTTTACGTGAATCTATTACCACTGTAAATAAAATCGACTGAAACACAGCAGATATCACTCCTTGATTGAATATAGAATTAGCCATATATTTATGGTGTGCCAAGGCAGTTTATATAGTGTTCAAATACATCACGATCTATACTGTGACACCTTCTTAAATTAACGAGCTTTTTTACCACAGCTGACAGTGTTGTCGATCCCTGTCTATGTATTAACTTGCAGCTTCGAATTCGGTGCATGTGTTTCCTTGTAGATTTGGTCCGCCACTATGCTTTTAGTGTTCGATACTGCACCCAAATGTAATACAGGTTACTTGCAATGTGAAAACACAGCTAATTATACTTTTTTTTATTATTATATGAGTTATGTTATGCATATTTGTGATATGATAACTATGAGTCTTAATACTGTTTTAAATAAACTATGTGTACAACAATTATTAAACAGATATTATTCTTCCATACAATGTATGCTGAGTTTTTTTATTTGGCCCTGGCGAAGGATGCAAAACAACCATTGTAGTTCACACACATTGCAGATGATATCGTTTATTGTTGTTAGAAAATAAATTGTAATTCTTCATGGCAGCGGCTCTCATCCATTCAACACAAAAGAACCATTCACTGCAACCTATAGCTACGCCTTTGTGTGCGTTCGAGTTATTCTGTAAACATAACACAATAGTTCAAAAACTAACCTGGAACTTTTGTACTAAACAGAAGTATTTCTGTGTGTGCTTCAATACATACACCCATTTTCACTGAAAGAAAGAACTAAACAATTATATTTTTTTACATTCTTTTGTAAAATCCGAGGCATAACTAATTTGTTTTAATTAAAATGAACCTTGACACACCCTTGTACAATGTACCTTGGAGGTGTAGTTAAAGGTCAAAGGTCAAAGAGCAGCATATGCTTCCGAATGTGAAATCGGTTTGTCGCTTGGATTTTGATGAAAGGATCTGGAGTTCTCTTATTGCATAAATAATTCTCAAAGTCTGTGACTCATACAAGTGTACTATTACGGTAGATTCGCAGGACTACATCCTGGTCTAGAAACTGCGAGATAGATTTTCAAAATATAAGAATAAGTATTTTAACCCGTTTGATGCTTCCTGCGATATGTTGTGGAGGGTGTCAACTAACATTCCGAAAACATTCGCCATCATGCTTCGAATATGAGGCAATATATGAAAAAACAATTCTGGTTTGTGGAAGGATATAACATTTATTAAAACGTTTTCAAAATCACACAAAAATAAGATCTCTTCTTGTGGAAATCCACGTGAAAATGATATACACGTCTTTCTTGAATGTCCCAAATACACTCATCCCAGAAATATCATGTTCACTAACATTATAACAGCTGGAAGTACATGTACAATGCAAAATATTCTCTATGGTAAAGAATCTCTAGCTGAAAGTCACAATTATCACATTTTCAACAACATTCAAAAATATATACTGTCGACTAAAAGATTGATCATAAATATATGATATTGCTCTGCGACCACTTACTATTAGTTACGACATAAGTGTAAAAACCTTATCTCTAAAAGTATTAATGACAGTGTATATTACGTTATATGGGCCGAGTGCAGGGGCTCCGGTACTCCAAGTATCCAATGCACGATGTTGATTACCGCCTCATGACGTCATTGTGGTCTGACGGATCTTGCCCTGACCTGTGTTCTGTCAGTCTATGACGTTCAAACAGTCTGGCGATGGTTGCACGTGTACAGTTGAAGTTCTTGCAATCTGTAGTAGTTTGGTGAATGGTATCTGGCGCATTATAAATGGACTTATTACTTACATACCCATGTCACAACGATTGGATGTTTTAAGAAACTGTAAAACTTTGACGTACAAGTCAAGCCTTGCAGTGTTTGTGGAGCAGTGTTAAGACATGGCTTATATCGATAACAACAAGGCTGATTGAATATGTAATGGTGACATATATTAAATTCGGCTTACAACACAAATTCTTCTTCAGATTAACATTCAGTATTATGTCATAACTCAATATGCAATGACGTCACTCCTGTATGCAATAAGGTAAACAGGCAATAACGATGACATATAAACTTTCTTTATAGCCCCAAGAAACAGTCCATGTTGGTGAAATTAAGATACACTCTACAACAGAAATTTCAAAATTAGCCATAAGGTTAGAGACAATTGTAAACTAACTAGCCGACAATTGTATTTGTGCATTATTCTAAATAATGATTCGTCAGTTACAGCGATATATCAACACAAAATACGATATGACGTCATCGGCAACAATAAAATGACTGTCGATTCTTAACTAATGGGTGGCAGTTTCTATTAATACAACATCAAATACTACTTCGTAAATGCCGAATTGTCGGCTGAACTTAAGTGGATTCTCAACCAATAGGTGCTGTTGAATGATATGCTTTAGAAATTAAAAAATACACGCATAAACCGATGTACCTGTCTCACATAACAGAAAGCGGTTTCACAGATACTACAGAAAAGACGAGACGGGAAGTTGGTCACCGCCTGCACATTGTTACAGGAACGTGAACATGGTGCAAGATGAAGTCGCTGACACTGCCGAGAAACGTCCTCCGTATCTTATGGAATACTAGAACGAGCATTGTCGCATCGTTGCCCTTACCAAAAACAAGCAAACAGTGTCAAAATTAACCAAAGCCCCGACATTGTGACAATGCGACATTTTGGCCATTTGCCGCAATGTGGCGCTATAAATAATCGTTTATACTTTACGAAAGTGAAAACTTGTAATAATTACTGCATATTTTAACAAAGAAATATTTTCATCAAAATGACGCGTTGTCGCATTGTCCCATTGTCGAGCTTCTAGTAGTTACTGCTTATTTTGAATATTTAAACAAAACATGATCTATATGGTTACAGATGAATGCACCCAGTGAACCAACTCAGTCCCAACAATTACAAATGTGCATACATACGTCCATGAAGGAGCTATGTATGTGAGTTAAAGGTCGTCGGTAAACTGAATTTTAAAGTATTAAGTCCAATTAAGTGTACAGTAAACTTCGGATATAACGAACTCAAAGGGTTCATTAGTTTTAGTTAGTTATAAGCATATACACAGCATAACTAAAGCAAATATTCGGAACAAAAAAGTAAGTTCGTTATATCCGTCACTTCGTTATAAAAGCGTGTTCGTTTTAAACGTAGTTTACTGTATATGATTCAAATATAGACATCGCAAAAACAGTTTTGTAAAATTCCAGAGTATTGTTTAACGCCCCCCTTTACAGTATTTCAGTTATGGTATGTCAGCTAGATAAGGGAGGAAAGTCGAAAGTCATGTTGGTCCTTTACACAAAAAACATAATCAGGATAAATTGGGAATTCGAACACACGCTCATAGGGTTCTGGCACGTCGAATTTGAGAGAGTGGGTGAGTTTATTTATAATAAAAATAATAATAATCCATTTGTGTGTTACTTTCTCCATCCTGAATATCATGCTCAAAGCACATTATTACCCCGGCTATTCTCATCTCCAAGGGAAGTATATATACGACCTAAGTTGCCTGTGATGTGCTGAAAGGTTAACGGCCACATTGTCATATTAGAGGCTACCCTTTCACTGCTGGCTGAACATAGGCATATTTCAAACAAAGTCATTTGCCCAAAGTCACACACCACATGCCCATGTGTTACGTGTGCTTCGGTGTTGGGCAGGACCGAGGCCCTTGAAAAACTCAGGAGCCAGGCAACCGAACACGGTCACCTATCCACTTTACGATTCCGACTTTATTATAAACATGTGTTTATGATGTACTATAAAATAGTGATGATGTCGTATCCTCGCGAAAAGGTGAGTCTATCCTGCCCCTTCACAAGCACACGCAACAGTAAGTCAATTGTTCACCTGAACAAACGCTGGAACATGTCACAAGTCAACAAACGTCAATTCCATCGGACATCATTTTGGCCACTGATGCGTCAAACTTGGAAATATCTCCCACATGTCTGCCATAAAACATGAGGGCAGAGGGCACGAAGTCCGCACAAGAGCCGATATTTGGCAGTTATATCTTAATTATCTCAAATATATTTCAAGTCAGTTTTCAGTTCAGTTTTGCAAATGTCCTTGTGTTTAGGTGTAAGGTACAGTATACAATGAGAGTCAAAAATCAAACTATACTTCTGAACATACTCAGTGATATATCTCACACTCTACAGACATATGTATAAAAATTACACAACAATGTCAGTGTGAACTGATGGCTGTAACAACACACTGAACGTTAACCCATCGGGGCTCAACACAAATTTCTCATTCATATCAGGAATTATCAGCGCTACCTGGGAACATTTAACTATCTTAAAGAAAAACACAAATCCCATCTTGTTGGTGGGAGATTTGACAATAGTCCCCTGCAGGCAACCACAGCTGTTGCTACATGGAAGCGATTTTAATTTTTGCTTCAAACTACAAGGGTTAAGTAGTTCGAGATCGGACTACACTGCCAGCAACAAGGATGTGTAATTTGTTTCCAATAGTCAAGTGAACGCGTCTGCATCTTTTGGACGTCATTTGTGGTAAGTACAAATTAGTCTCTCATACAAACGCTAAAACAAGAAATATCCCAAAACACACAAGCAAACAATACTTTAGAAATCATAAAACGACACCCCAAACATTATTCTTCAGTAAAACATGTTTATGTGTAATCGTAGCTAAGTTGCCAGACAAATTATCAGTGATTTAGCAGGATCATTCCTGTTTGTAAATAAGTTGATTATGTACGCAATAGCAAAAGGCTTATCATTGTATTACCAGCTCATTAATTTATAATTATTGTTACTGTAATATTAAGGTTTTACCATTTTCATTTGTGAATGCCAATACTGTAAGAAGACGAGGGGTACGAGGTTAGAATAGATCCCCAAGCAGCTTATGTCAGTCAGATGATACTCAGATGAATCGGCCGGTTAGTCTCCATACCCCGACCGTATATATTGTTGCTCATGATATCAATTACTGACTTATCTGGTCCAGTTTCGATTATTTACAGTCCACCGTCATATAGCTGGAATATTGCTGAGTGCGGCGTTAAACAAAACATTGTTACTAAACTTATTTGTATAGTAAATTGTGGTAAACAGGATACTCCATGCCTTGATTGAGTCTTTTATATGATTTCAAATATGCCATCCATAATAGAGATGAACCTGTTAGTTTGTGTTATAAACAGGTCAGATCTATTTATTTATGCTAAGTTCATTATGTGCACCAACCACGTTGTCTTTTAAAGTCTACGTTTGTTTACTCTTGCAAAAGTACCCGGGAAAATCTGTAACTGATCACGCTAAATGCTCCAGTTTTATCATGCAAAATGCTCCAACTCTATTTAGAAAGGCCAATGGAAACAAATTCATATAACTTTATTAATGACAGAATATATTTCCCAGTTATATGGTTCAAGCACAGGGGTATTGTATCTATACTCCACGTACTCAAAACTACAAACTTCTCTTTAAAGGACTTCTGTTCTGACAAACTTTATCTGGGCATTTTCTTTAATCCAAGTTTATGCAAACATGATGTATTTCATTCCTTATGTTGGACCATTGGGACCCATCAATGTAATTCGATGTAATTAACCTTCCTTAACTTGGCCATAATCCACAAGTAGATATTACCAGATAAGCAACGATTATAAATCTAGTTCAACAAACTGACAGTGGTTACATCTGAATTAAAACATACAATCAACATATCTTTTCAGAACATATAAAACATCAACGTTAGAGAACGAACAGTCTCCAATTTCTGCCGAATCAGATTCCATAGGGCGCCAAAGCTACTACAACAATGGCAAGTCTACAACCGTCACGGCTCATATTCAAATTTGTATGCTACATCCTACTGATTGAAATGGTTTATGGTCAGGGTTGTCCCCCTTGTGATTGTACCTACGACCTTCATCAAGTATATGTGAACTGCTCCAACCGGAATCTTACAAGCGTTCCCAAGGGTTTACCAACATCAACCACAATGCTTTTTCTCAATGAAAACAACTTAAAGACAATAGGACCAAAAGCATTTTCAACAATGAGAAATCTTCAATATCTATATCTTGAGAGAAACTCTCTTGTTAGCCTACATGAACTGGCCTTTCATGGTCTTGACAACCTCGTCAATCTGAGCTTAAAACTCAACGATCTAAAACTAAATTCAAAAACCTACAAAACCAATCTCTTCAAGCCACTACATAAACTTCAGGTTCTTAACATACAGTTCAATCAGATGACAACATGGCCTGGAGATGACAGTCAACGTATAGCCTACCCTGATGTTTCGTTTCAACATCTGTCTCAACTTACTCACCTTTACATCGATGGTCGTCCAACAGACTTTGGACCAGGATTTGCCAAACTTATCAAACTTTCTCTTCTCGCCTTCACGCCATACACTAACTATTGCAAATTGACTTTACAAAACTCAACCTTTATAAACGTACCCCATGTGGAATATCTCTACATGACCGCCTGCCAAATCCGTGAGGTGGAATCCTTAACATTTTCTTCTTTTTATCGTATCCATACAATTGACGTGTCACAAAATTGGGAATTGGGATTTCATGAATTTGGCAAGGCAACGTATGGACTCCGTGATTCCTCCATACAAATTCTGAAAATGAACCATATTTCTCCATTATCTGGATCATGTTATCAACTGCGGAGAAACGATTTTGTTCATTTAAAGAATACCTCACTGCGGGAACTTCACATTTCTGACAATGGACTCATTGACTTCGAAAAAGGAACCATGCTGAACTTACCTGAAACTCTAGAGATGCTGGTGGCCAGAAGGAATAGGTTTTACCTTGGTCCATACTTGTTAGAAATGTCTCAAGCAAAGTCACTCCGAATTCTGGATATCTCACACATGGAAATATTGGAGAGTACAGACGTCAGACAAGATAACCCTTCCAGTCGTGTGTCAGCACCCAGTAATTACCCTTTTCCACCAAACCTTCAAGTCTTGAAATTATCATTCTGTTGCCTGAAATATAGAATCTTTGGCGGTGATGTGATGAAAAACGATTTGAGAAGCATTTCCCTGAACGGTAATTTGTTTACTTCTGTAAGGGGACAGGTCTATGGTTTTGAAAACGTTGAACATTTTGATTTCTCTGACAATATCTTGGAGTGGCTCGATTCAAGTTTCTTTGCTATTGACAATCGTGTGAAACATCTCAACCTTTCAAACAACTTTCTTGGAAATATGATAGATGAAGATGACAAGGGTGATACTTTTAGTCAACTGGTTAACTTGACAGATTTGGATATATCTCAAAACAGAATCAATTACTTACCAAAGGCTGTTTTTAGAAATCTTACAAATATACAATATCTCAGAATTAATAACAACAGTATAAGAACAATTGATGCTCAAATCAAACACTTGTCGCATCTTAAATTATTTGACGTAAGCCATAATGGCCTCCTCAAAATGCCTGTAAACATTCTTCAAGAACTGGACACATTATCACATGTTTCTGTCCGCCTGAGAGGAAACCCACTTACCTGCATATGCTCTTCCCTCGAATCCCTTCGCTGGATGAACAGACTTGCTGATAACATCGAAGACATGGAATCAATGACGTGTCTTATGAAAAATGGGAAGATGAACAATTTGAGAAACCTAGATTCCATAATTATCAATTTGGATAAAGAATGCCGTTCAAGTGGTCTTACTACTGTCATGACAATGTCTATTCTCTTGATAATAATGGTCGGAATAGGATTAGGTGCAGGATATCGTCATAGGTGGAAATTGAAATATCTGTACTATGTCGGGAGAAGAAAGTATCGGGAACTGGAGAATACTGACCAAGATGACCAGGAGTACCAATATGATGCCTTTGTGTCATATGCAGACACAGACAGATGCTTGGTTATAGAGGGAATGATATCGGAACTGGAAGACAAAGCTGGACTTCGATTGTGCATTCATCATCGGGACTTTCTTCCAGGGGAGGTTATTGCTTCAAACATTGTCAACGCAATACAGAACAGCCGCAAGACCTTGATTGTTCTGTCTCCAGCTTTCCTGAAGAGTCACTGGTGTGATTTTGAGTACAACATGGCGCGGATGGAGGGCGTCTCCAGGAGACAGAACATCGTGCTGGTGGTGCTGTATGAGCCTGTTGACATGAAGGATCTACCTAAGGACATGGCAGTCATGTTGTCCACCAACTGTTACTTGGAGTACAACACAGATGTCTATGGCAGTGTTGTATTCTGGAACAGTTTACGTGAATCTATTACCACTGTTAACAAAGTCGACTAAAACACAGCAGATGTCACTCCTTGATTGAATATAGATTTAGCCATATATTTATGGTGTGCCAAGGCAGTTTATATAGTGTTCAAATACATCACGATCTATACTGTGACACCTTCTTAAATTAAAAAGCTTTTTTACCACAGCCGACAGTGTTGTCGATCCCTGTCTATGTATTAACTTGCAGCTTCGAATTCGGTGCATGTGTTTCCTTGTAGATTTGGTCCGCCACTATGCTTTTAGTGTTCGATACTGCACCCAACTGTAATACAGGTTACTTGCATCGAGAAAACACAGCTAACTATACCTTTTTTTATTATTTTTATGAATTATGTTATGCATATTTGTGATATGATACCTATGAGTCTTAATACTGTTTTATATAAACTATGTGTACAACAATTATTAAACAGATATTATTCTTTCATACAATGTATGCTGATTTTTTTATTTGGCCCTGGCGAAGCATGCAAAACAATCATTGTAGTTCACACACATTGGAGATGATATCGTTTATTGTTGTTAGAAAATAAATACAAACAAAATCTATAGTTCTTCATGGCAGCAGCTCTCATCCATTCAACACCATTAACTGCAATCTACGCCTTTGTTTACAGTTATTCTGTAAACATAATACAACAGTTCAAAAACTAACTTTAGAATCTTAAGAACTGACCTTGAGGAAACCAGGAACTTTTGTACTAAACAGAAGCATTTCTGTCTGTGCTTCAATACATACACCCATTTTCACTGAAAGAAAGAACTAAACAATTATATTTTTCTGACAATCTTTTGTCAAATCCGAGGCATAAGTAATTTGTTTCAATTGAAATGAACCATGACACAGCCTTGTACCTTGGAGGTGTAGTTAAAGGTCAAAGGTCAAAGAGCAGCACCTGCTTCCGAGTGTGAAATCGGTTCCTCCGGAAGGTTTTCTTAAATCACCATCATCCTCATCATCATCATCATCATCATCATCATCATCATCATCATCAACAATACCTGCATTGGAAGATAGCAGTGTCCTTTATGTGTGTCGTAGTAAATTACTACAGGTTTCCTTCATTGTCTTTTGGCCAATTTCTAACAACATTTCCTTGAACACGTTTCCCATTATTTATCCAAGCTGCACTTTCTTAAAGTTTAACTCATTTGTTTAATAGACCAATGTTAAATGTAAATACATCAGGAAACTGACCTTACATTAACTATCATTTTCTATTGAATATAGGATTATTTGCATAAACTTTGCATTATTCTTTTTTTTAACAATCAATACAAAGTTGCAGGTAGACGAGTGAACTGTAAGGGTAATTCAGTTCGTTGTTCTATGAAATGTTTAACTGCTTAATTGCTTCTCTCAATAGTATTTTATTATATGTAGTACTACCACATTCTTAGTTATACAAGTTCCTGTGTTCCGAAATCTGTCGAAACTATGCATTTGTGCTATCAGCTTTTCACTTGACTTTAAAACCCAAATACATGTTCATTCCTCTTTTGTACTGTCCGCAGAGAGAGGGTCAAGCAAATGTTTGTTTGTTTGTTGTTTAACGCCGAACTCAGCAATGTTCCAGGTATATGACGGCGGTCTGTAAATAATCGAGTCTGGACCAAAATATCCAGTGATTGATATCAGGAGCATCGATCTACGCAGTTTGCAAATGATGACATGCAACAACTAAGTCAGCCAGCCTGACCACCCGACCCCGTGAGTCGCCTCTTACGACAAGCATAGTCGACTCTTACGGCACGCAATGGGTTGGTGAAGACCTATTCTTCCCCGGATCTTCACAGATCCAAGCAAATGTACTTCCAAATCCCTGTTACAAAGATGAACTATATTCCTCGATATAATTAAAGAAGGACTATATCGTTATATTCACATAACGTGTTTGAGACAAGTGGAATTAATACCGTGTGGATTCTCAAAAACCTCATTCCGAGATTGATAAGAATTATGTGAAATGTGGGGATTGGATGTATAGGCATCCCCATGGGCACCAATTGTGCTCCCCTCCCTGATCTGTTTCTTTATGCGTGTGAATCGGAATTTCTGCTCGGATTAGCATACTCCAAACAAGGGAATTTGGCCAAGGTGTTTAACTTAACCTCCAGATATATACTAGTACATGATCTGATAAGCAGAAGTGACAAAACCCTTTACATATTCACAATAAATCTCTGCTAAAAGTTGAGTCGATTATGCGATTCCGACTTTACAATGAGCATGTGTTTATGAATCACTATCATATAGTGATGATACCACGTGTTTGTGAAAAGGTGTTCTTTCAGTAATGGTCAAATAGCCAATTACCTTCCACTAATTTAGCCACCGGAACTAAACATAAAAGAGACGAGTGAAACTGTCTCCTCTGTTTCCTAATTAGATTAATGCATTGAGATTCGAACAGCCAAAAATATCCACAGGACTGTATGACAAGAGGGATAATTTCCACTTTCCACCTGTCAACTTTCCCTTTATGTCGAGCAATATTCCAGTATCTCCAGCCTTTGGTGTCTACATTTCACATTCTACGGTGCAATCGAGCATGCTCTTTCTACCAAGATTTTAAAGATTGTCACACGACTCTTGCTCAAAAGTTCTTTGATCAGGGTACAACATTCAAAGCTTTCAAAATTCAAAAGGTTTTACGTTAGACACGCGGAGTACATTTAAAAAATTGATGCAGTAGTGACCTAGTGATTGCTTTTGCATGTCTTTGTGATGGGTGCCACAGGTGGGGAAGGAACAAGTGAGGTCACGTGAGATTGCGCGTGAGGAATTGGCTCAGTCTTTAAAGAGTTTACTCATACGACTCTTGTTCAAAACTTGTTTGGTCAGGGTTACAACATTCAAGGCCTCAGTAAAGCTTTCACAATTCAAAAAGGTTTACGGTATGACAAAATGATTGCTTTTGCATGTCTTTGTGATGGGTGCCACCGGTGGGGCAGGATACGCTCACCATTTCGCGAACGCATGGTATCATCACTATTTAATAGTAATTCATAAACACATGCTTATGATATCGTCGGAAACGTACAATTGTCTCTTTCTTATGAGGGGCGGTCGGGTAGCTCAGTGGTTAAAGCGTTCGCTCGTCCCGACCCGAGTTCGATTCCCGACATGGGTACAATGTGTGAAGCCCATTTCTGGTGAAACCCACCGTGATATTGCTGGAATATTGTTAAAAGCGGCGTTAAAGGATACTCACTCACTCACTCACTCACTCACTCACTCACTCACTCACTCACTCACTCACTCACTCACCCACTCACCCACTCACTCACTCACTCACTCTTTCTTATGAATATGGTTTTGTCGCTTATATTTTGATGAAAGGACCAGTAGTTCTCTTATTGCATAAATAATAGTCAGAGTCTGTGACTCATGCATGTGTACTGTTACGGCATGACTACATCCTGGTCTAGAAACTGCGAGATTTGGTTTGTGGAAAGGATATGACATTTATTAAAACGCCTTCAAAATCACACACAAATATTACCTTCTCTTGTGGAAATCCATGTGAAAACAATATACACGTCTTTCTTGAATGTCCCAAACACACTAGTCCCAGAAATGTCATGTTCACTAACATTATAACAGCTGGAAGTACATGTACAATGCAAAATATTCTCTATGGTGATGAATCTCTAGCTGATAGTCACAATAATCACATTTTCAACAGCATTCACAAATATGTACTGTTGACTTATAGACTTTTCGTAAATATATAATATCGCTCTGCCACCACTTACTACGTTGTTCGTGCATATTTTGCTTCACTTTTAACAGTTAAAAAACTAGGTACAGGCAATATGATTAATAACGAGATGACATACTCAGCGTCATTATTGAAGAGTCACCTAGGTATATCGTGTGTCAAACATGAACATATGCCAACAAGAGTTGGTCTGAGTATGGTGACAATGTGATATACAATTGAAAAACATGTTGTTTATGCCTATGACACACGGATAAAACACAACTGCACTCATTGTTACTGGAACTTCAAAATGGACACCAATGACTCCTTCTCTGATGTCGCTGCATTGGGTGCCTCTCAAAGCTAGAATTTATTTTAAACTACTGAATGAATCAGCCCCACTGTATCTGATGGAACTTTTGCCTATATAATAAGCCATTTAGATCTCTCCGTTCTGAAAGTGAACACCTGCTGCAAGTTCAAGAATCCCACTTGAAAGCTTTGGGTCATAGATCATTCGAATACTGTGCTTCAACACTTAGGAACAATCTACCAACAGTGCCAAAGCTCTCACCATCACTCCTATCATTCAAGGCACATCTAAAGACCTATATTTTCAAGCAGTATTATTCAGTCTAAATGCATTTGTGCATTATTCTAAAGAATGATTGGTCAATTAAAGCGATATATCAACACAAAATACGATATGACGTCATCGGCAACAATGAAATGACTGTCGATTCTTAACTAATGGGTGGAGGTTTCTGTTAATACAACATCAAATACTACTTCGTAAATGCCGAATTGTCGGCTGAACTTAAGTGGATTCTAATGAATACTGTGCTTTCTCTTTGTATTCATAAGATTAAGAGCCAGTTCACATTCAGCCAATCAAATTAAATCACACATTCGGTACAAAAGAGCACTAGCTTCGTTTTGGAAAAGCACGACAATGCGACAACGTGACAGTGCGACAACATTTCATCAAAATGTCGCGCCTGTAATGATTACTGCATATTTAAATATTTTAACAAAGCGCGACAACGCGACAATGCGACAATACGACAATTCATCACATGCGTTGTTGCATTGTCGCGCCTGTAATGATTACTGTATATTTTCACAAAGCACGACAACGCGACAATGCGCCATTTCATTAAAATATGCGTTGTCGCATTGTCGCACTTGTAACAATTACTGCATATTTTAACAAAGCACGACATGCGACAATGCACCATTTCATCAAAATATATGTTGTCACAGTGTCGCACTTGTAATAATTACTGCATATTCTAACAAAGAACGCCAATGAGACAATGTGCCATTTCATCAAAATGACGCGTTGTCGCATTGTCCCATTGTCGAGCTTCTAGTAGTTACTGCTTATTTTGTATATTTAAACAAAAAATTATCTATGGTTAACGATGAATGCACCCAGTGAACCAACTTAGTCACAACAATTACAAATGTGCATACATACCTCCATGAAGGAGCAATGTCTGTGAGTTAAAGGTCGTCGGTAAACTGATTTTTAAAGTATTAAGTCCAATTAAGTGTACAGTTAACGAACTCAAAGGGTTCATTAGTTTTCGTTCGTCATAAGCATATACACAGTATAACTAAAACAAATAGTCGGAAGAAAAAAGTAAGTTCGTTATATCCGTCAGTTCGTTATAAGCGTGTTCGTTATAAACGTACTAGTTTACTGTATATGATATGAGCGAGTTTATTTATAATAATAATAATCCATTTGTATGTCACTTTCTCCATCCTGAATATCATGCCCAAAGCACATTGGAACGGGTTGGGGGTGGGGAAAACGTGGTTGTCAGGATGTTTTCAGTCCCATCCCAACCGTCAGTTTCAAAGAGATATTGTTAAAACGGATGTAAAAGAAAACTATAAAAAATAATAAAAGTCAACTGAAATCTTTACTTGTTGTTGTTGTTGTTGTTGTTGTTGTTGTTGTTGTTGTTATTGATAATGACAGTTACAATTTCAATATGTACATGAACTAACTGCAAGTCGTGCTCTATTTTTAACGCTTGTCAGTTTTGACAGTTAGATTCTAGATAATTAATTTCTACAAATTTTATTTAATCTTCTCGAAAAAGAATAATTACTATGCGCAAAGGCAGAGCCAATAATGCTGCACGGTAATTGTTATTAAAAAACTGTAAAATAGTCTATGGAATCATTATAAAATTTCTAAAAACTCGCTGGGCCAAAAACTACAACTTACGTTGAGTCTGTTATTTCTGCAACTGATTTGGAACGAGATTATATTTGTTATGACGTCACTTCCGGAAATGCATGTAGCAGAAGACGCCAAAAGTTAGAGCGAGAAGAATGCGATTAAACACTAAATATACGACGTGACATTAACTAGGATGGATGTAATCTACCCAATAACATGTCAAGGAAAGTATTTTGGAATAAATATATTTACTTTAGTATATTTAGAGCATGAAACAATTTCGGAATGAACTACCCAACTTTTGATGACGTAAGCACCAGTAGATCGCGGGACTATTTGAGACGATCACTGGAGCTAACTATAACTGTTAAATATTACTATGAAACATTTAATTGATCTTATACGTACAATAAACATAGTTTTTACATACAAGACGTGTATGTAATAATAAAAAATCATATATTTAATAACTATTAAAACTTCAAACGATCTCGGGAACGTGGACGAAAACCGAAGGTCTTTGTCGTTTTCGACCAAGCCTGACTATTAAACACATTATTACCCCGGCCATTCTCATCTCCAAGGGAAGTATATATACGACCTAAGTTGCCTGTGATGTGCTGAAAGGTTAACGGCCACATTGTCATATTAGAGGCTACCCTTTCACTGCTGGCTGAACAGTGGCATATTTCAAACAAAGTCATTTGCCCAAAGTCACACACCACATGTGTTACGTGTTTCGGTGTTGGGCAGGACCGAGGCTCTTGAAAAACTCAGGAACGAAGCAGCCGATCACGGTCACCCATCCACTTTACGATTCCGACTTTATTATAAGCATGTGTTTATGATGTACTATAAAATAGTGATGATGTCGTATCCTCGCGAAAAGGTGAGTCTATCCTGCCCCTTCACAAGCACACGCAACAGTAAGTCAATTGTTCACCTGAACAAACGCTGGAACATGTCACAAGTCAACAAACGTCAATTCCATCGGACATCATTTTGGCCACTGATGCGTCAAACTTGGAAATATCTCCCACATGTCTGCCATAAAACATGAGGGCAGAGGGCACGAAGTCGGCACAAGAGCCGATATTTGGCAGTTATATCTTAATTATCTCAAATATATTTCAAGTCAGTTTTCAGTTCAGTTTTGCAAATGTCCTTGTGTTTAGGTGTAAGGTACATCATACTACGAGAGTCAAAAATCAAACTATACTTCTGAACATACTCAGTGATATATCTCACACTCTACAGACATATGTATAAAAATTACACAACAATGTCAGTGTGAACTGATGGCTGTAACAACACACTGAACGTTAACCCATCGGGGCTCAACACAACTTTCTCATTCATATCAGGAATTATCAGCGCTACCTGGGAACATTTAACTATCTTAAAGAAAAACACAAATCCCATCTTGTTGGTGGGAGATTTGACAATAGTCCCCTGCAGGCAACCACAGCTGTTGCCAATTGGAAGCGATTTTCTTATTTTTGCTTCAAACTACAAGGGTTAAGTAGTTCGAGATCGGACTACACTGCCAGCAACAAGGATGTTTAATTTGATTCCAATAGTCAAGTGAACGCGTCTGCATCATTTGGACGTCATTTGTGGTAAGTACAAATTAGTCTCTCATACAAACGCTGAAACAAGAAATATCCCAAAGCAAACACTACTTTAGAAATCATAAAATGACACCCCAAACATTATTCTTCAGTAAAACATGTTTATGTGTAATCGTAGATGAGTTGCCAGACAAATTATCAGTGATATAGCAGGATCATTCCTGTTTGTAAATAAGTTGATTATGTACGCAATAGCAAAAGGCTTTATCATTGTATTACCAGCTAATTATTTTATTATTATTGTTACTGTAATATTAAGGATGTACCATTTTCATTTGTGAATGCCAATACTGTAAGAAGACGAAGGGTACGAGGTTAGAATAGATCCCCAAGCAGCTTTTATGTCAGTCGTAAGATGATACTCAGATGAATCGGCTGGTCAGTCTCCATACCCCGACCGTATATATTGTTGCTCATGATATCAATTACTGAATTGTCTGGTCCAGTTTCAATTATTTACAGTCCACCGTCATAAAGCTAGAATATTACTGAGTGCGGCGTTAAACAAAACAAACGAGCACAATTGTTACTAAACTTATTTGTATACTTAATTGTGGTAAACATGATGCTCCATGCCTTGATTGAGTCTTTTATATGATTTCAAATATGCCGATCCATAATAGAGTTGAACCTGTTAGTTTTTGTTATAAACATGTCAGATCTATTTATTTAAGCTAAGTTTATTATGTACACCAACCACGTTGTCTTTTAAAGTCTACGTGTGTTTACTCTTGCAAAAGTACCCGGGAAAATCTGTAACTGATCATGCAAAATGCTCCAACTCTATTGAGAAAGGCCAATGGAAACATATTCATTTAACTTTATTAATGACAGAATATATTTCCCAGTTATATGGTTCAAGCACAGGGGTGTTGTATCTATATTCCACGTACTCAAAATTACAAACTTCTCTTCAAAGGACTTCTGTTCTGACATACTATATCTGGGCATTTTCTTTAATCCAAGTTTATGCAAACACGATGTTTTTCATTCCTTATGTTGGACCATGGCGACCCATCAATGTAATTCGATGTAATTCACCTTCCTTAACTTGGCCATAATCCACAAGTAGATATTACCAGATAAGCAACGATTATGAATCTAGTTCAACAAACTGACAGTGGTTACATCTGAATTAAAACATACAATCAACATATCTTTTCAGAACATATAAAACATCAACGTTAGAGAACGAACAGTCTCCAATTTCTGCCAAATCAGATTCCATAGGGCGTCAAAGCTACTACAACAATGGCAAGTCTACAACCGTCACGGCTCATATTCAAATGTGTATGCTACATCCTACTGATAGCAATGGTTTATGGTCAGGGTTGTCCCCCTTGCAATTGTACCTACGACCATCATCAAGTATATGTGAACTGCTCCAACCAGAATCTTACAAGCGTTCCCAAGGGTTTACCAACATCAACCACAATGCTTTTTCTCAATGGAAACAACATAAAGACAATAGGACCAAAAGCATTTTCAACAATGAGAAATCTTCAATATCTATATATTGAGAGAAACTCTCTTGTTAGCCTACATGAACTGGCCTTTCATGGTCTTGACAACCTCGTCAATCTGAGCTTAAAACTCAACGATCTAAAACTAAATTCAAAAACCTACAAAACCAATCTCTTCAAGCCACTACATAAACTTCAGGTTCTTAACATACAGTTCAATCAGATGACAACATGGCCTGGAGATGACAGTCAACGTATAGCCTACCCTGATGTTTCGTTTCAATATCTGTCTCAACTTACTCACCTTTACATCGATGGTCATCCAACAGACTTTGGACCAGGATTTGCCAAACTTATCAAACTTTCTCTTCTCGCCTTCACGCCATACACTAACTATTGCAAACTGACTTTACAAAACTCAACCTTTATAAACGTACCGAATGTGGAATATCTCTACATGACCTTCTGCCAAATCCGTGAGGTGGAATCCTTAACATTTTCTTCTTTTTATCGTATCCATACAATTGACGTGTCACAAAATTGGGAATTGGGATTTCATGAATTTGGCAAGGCAACGTATGGACTCCGTGATTCCTCCATACAAATCCTGAAAATGAACCATATTTCTCCATTATCTGGATCATGTTATCAACTGCGGAGAAACGATTTTGTTCACTTAAAGAATACCTCACTGCGGGAACTTCACATTTCTGACAATGGACTCATTGACTTCGAAAAAGGAACCATGCTGAACTTACCTGAAACTCTAGAGATGCTGGTGGCCAGAAGGAATAGGTTTTACCTTGGTCCATACTTGTCAGAAATGTCTCAAGCAAAGTCACTCCGAATTCTGGATATCTCACACATGGAAATATTGGAGAACCCTTCCAGTCGTGTGACAGGGCCGAGTAAATACTTTTTTCCACCAAACCCTCAAGTCTTGAAATTATCATTCTGTTGCCTGAAATATAGAATCTTTGGCGGTGATGTGATGAAAAACGATTTGAGAAGCATTTCCCTGAACGGTAATTTGTTTACTTCTGTAAGGGGACAGGTCCATGGTTTTGAAAACGTTGAACATTTTGATTTCTCTGACAATATCTTGGAGTGGCTCGATTCAAGTTTCTTTGCTTTTGTGAAACATCTCAACCTTTCCAGAAACTTTCTTGGAAATATGATAGATGAAGATGACAAGGGTGATACTTTTAGTCAACTGGTTAACTTGACAGATTTGGATATATCTCAAAACAGAATCAAATACTTACCAAAGGCTGTTTTTAGAAATCTTACAAATATACAGTATCTCAGAATAAATAGCAACAGTATAAGAACAATTGATGCTCAAATCAAACACTTGTCGCATCTTAAATTATTTGACGTAAGCCATAATGGCCTCCTCAAAATGCCTGTAAACATTCTTCAAGAACTGGACACATTATCACATGTTTCTGTCCGTCTGAGAGGAAACCCACTTACCTGCATATGCTCTTCCCTCGAATCCCTTCTCTGGATGAACAGACTTGCTGATAACATCGAAGACATGGAATCAATGACGTGTCTTATGAAAAATGGGGAGATGAACAATTTGAGAAACCTAGATTCCATAATTATCAATTTGGATAAAGAATGCCGTTCAAGTGGTCTTACTACTGTCATGACAATGTCTATTCTCTTGACAATAATGGTCGGAATAGGATTAGGTGCAGGGTATCGACATAGGTGGAAACTGAAATACCTGTACTATGTCGGGAGAAGAAAGTATCGGGAACTGGAGAATACTGACCAAGATGACCAGGAGTACCAATATGATGCCTTTGTGTCATATGCAGACACAGACAGATGCTTAGTTATAGAGGGAATGATATCGGAACTGGAAGACAAAGCTGGACTTCGATTGTGCATTCATCATCGGGACTTTCTTCCAGGGGAGGTTATTGCTTCAAACATTGTCAACGCAATACAGAACAGCCGCAAGACCTTGATTGTTCTGTCTCCAGCTTTCCTGAAGAGTCACTGGTGTGATTTTGAGTACAACATGGCGCGGATGGAGGGCGTCTCCAGGAGACAGAACATCGTGCTGGTGGTGCTGTATGAGCCTGTTGACATGAAGGATCTACCCAAGGACATGGCAGTCATGTTGTCCACCAACTGTTACTTGGAGTACAACACAGATGTGTATGGCAGTGTTGTATTCTGGAACAGTTTACGTGAATCTATTACCACTGTTAACAAAGTCGACTGAGACACAGCAGATGTCACTCCTTGATTGAATATAGATTTAGCCATATATTTATGGTGTGCCAAGGCAGTTTATATAGTGTTTAAATACATCACGATCCATACTGTGACACCTTCTTAAATTAAAGAGCTTTTTTACCACAGCCGACAGTGTTGTCGATCCCTGTCTAAAATTTAACTTGCAGCTTCGAATTTGGTGCATGTGTTTCCTTGTAGATTTGGTCCGCCACTATGCTTTTAGATTTCGATACTGCACCCAACTGTAATACAGGTTACTTGCAATGAGAAAATACAGCTAATTATACTCTCTTTTTTATTATATGAATTATGTTATGCATATTTGTGATATGATAATTATGAGTCTTAATACTGTTTCAAATAAACTATGTGTACAACAATTATTAAACAGATATTATTCTTTCATACAATGTGTGCTGAGTTTTTTATTTGGCCCTGGCGAAGCATGCAAAACAATCATTGTAGTTCACACACATTGCAGATGATATCGTTTATCGTTGTTAGAAAATAAATACAAACAAAATCTGTAATTCTTCATGGCAGCAGCATTCATCCATTCAACACCATTAACTGTAATCTACGCCTTTGTTTACGATCGAGTTATTCTGTAAACATAACACAACAGTTCAAAAACTAACTTTAGAATCTTAAGAACTGACCTTGAGGAAACCAGGAACTTTTGTACTAAACAGAAGCATTTCTGTCTGTGCTTCAATACATACACCCATTTTCACTGAAAGAAAGAACTAAACAATTATATTTTTCGGACATTCTTTTGTCAAATCCGAGGAATATCTAATTTGTTTTAATTTAATTGAACCTTGACACAGCCTTGTACCTTGGAGGTGTAGTTAAAGGTCAAAGGTCAAAGAGCAGCACCTGCTTCCGAGTGTGAAATCGGTTCCTCCGGAAGGTTTAATTAAATCTCCATCATCCTCATCCTCATCCTCATCCTCATCTTCATTCTCATCATCATCATCATCATCATCATCATCAACACCTGCATTGGAAGATAGCAGTGTCCTTTGTGTTTGTCTTAGTAAATTACTACAAGTTTCCTTCATTGTCTTTTGGCCAATTTCTGACAGATTTTCCTCGAACACGTTTCCCATTATTTATCCAAGCTGCACTTTCTTAAAGTTTAACTCATTGTTTCAATAGACCAATGTTAAATGTAAATACATCAGGAAACTGACCTTACATTAACTATCATTTTCTACTGAATATAGAATTATTTGCATAAACTTTGCATTATTCTTTTTTTAACAATCAATACAAAGTTGCAGGTAGACGAGTGAACAGTAAGGGTAATTCAGTTCGTTGTTCTGTGAAATGTTTAACTGCTTAATT
This sequence comes from Haliotis rufescens, assembly GCF_023055435.1. NCBI lineage: Eukaryota > Metazoa > Mollusca > Gastropoda > Lepetellida > Haliotidae > Haliotis > Haliotis rufescens. The sequence goes on from NW_025963924.1 coordinate 8,706,253, forward strand.
GCTTCTCTCAAGAGTATCTTATCATATGTAGTACTACCACATTCTTAGTTATACAAGTTCCTGTGTTCCGATATCTGTCGAAACTACGCATTTGTGCTATCAGCGTTTCACTTGACTTTAAAACCCAAATACATGTTCATTCCTCTTTTGTACTGCCCGCAGAAAGAGAGTCAAGCAAATGTTTGTTTGTTGTTTAACGCCGAACTCAGCAATGTTCCAGGTATATGACGGCGGTCTGTAAATAATCGAGTCTTGACCAGATAATCCACTGACTGATATCAGGAGCATCGATCTACGCGGTTGGGATACGATGACATGCATCAACCAAGTCAGCCAGTCTTACCACCCGATCCCGTGAGTCACCTCTTACGGACATGCATAGTTGACTCTTACGGCACGCAATGGGTTGGTGAAGATCCCAGCAAATGTACTTCCAAATCCCTGTTACAAAGATGAACTATATTCCTCGATATAATTAAGGAAGGGCTATCGTTATATTCACATAACGTATTTGAGACAAGCGGAATTAATACCGTGTGGGTTCTCAAAAACCTCATTATTCCGAGATTAATAAGAATTATGTGAAATGTGGGGATTGGATGTATAGGCATCCCCATGGGCACCAATTGTGCTCCCCTCCCTGATCTGTTTCTTTATGCGTGTGAATCGGAATTAGTGCTCGGATTAGCATACTCCAAACAAGGGAATTTGGCCAAGGTGTTTAACTTAACCTCCAGATATATACTAGTACATGATCTGATAAGCAGAAGTGACAAAACCCTATCCATATTCACAATAAATCTCTGCTAAAAGTTGAGTCGATTATGCGATTCCGACTATACAATGAGCATGTGTTTATGAATCACTATCATATAGTGATGATACCACGTGTTTGTGAAAAGGTGTTCCTTCAGTAATGGTCAAATAGCCAATTACCTTCCACTAATTTAGCCACCGGAACTAAACATAAAAGAGACGAGTGAAACCGTCTCCTCTGTTTCCTAATTAGATTAATGCATTGAGGTTCGAACAGACAAAAATATCCACAGGACTGTATGACAAAAAGGATAATTTCCACTTTCCACCTGTCAACTTTCCCTTTATGTCGAGCAATATTCCAGTATCTCCAGCCTTTGGTGTCTACATTTCACATTCTACGGTGCAATCGAGCATGCTCTTTCTACCAAGATTTTAAAGATTGTCACACGACTCTTGCTCAAAAGTTCTTTGATCAGGGTACAACATTCAAAGCTTTCAAAATTCGAAAGGTTTTACGTTAGACACGCGGAGTACATTTAAAAAAATGATGCAGTAGTGACCTAATGATTGCTTTTGCATGTCTTTGTGATGGGTGCCACAGGTGGGGAAGGAACAAGTGAGGTCAAGTGAGATTGCGCGTGAGGAATTGGCTCAGTCTTTAAAGAGTTTACTCATACGACTCTTGTTCAAAACTTGTTTGGTCAGGGTTACAACATTCAAGGCCTCAGTAAAGCTTTCACAATTCAAAAAGGTTTACGGTATGACAAAATGATTGCTTTTGCATGTCTTTGTGATGGGTGCCACCGGTGGGGCAGGATACGCTCACCATTTCGCGAACGCTTGGTATCATCACTATTTGATAGTCATTCATAAACACATGCTTATGATATCGTCGGAAACGTACACTGGTCTCTTTCTTATGAGGGGCGGTCGGGTAGCTCAGTGGTTAAAGCGTTCGCTCGTCCCGACCCGACATTTGAAGAACATGTTGCTTATGCCCATGTCACAACGATTGGTTGTTTTATGAAACTGTAAAACGTTCCCATACAGGTCGAGCTTTGCAGTGTTTGTGGAGCAGTGTTAAGACATGGCTTAAATCGATAACAACAAGGCTGATTGAATATGTAATGGTGACATTTATTAAATAAGGCTTACAACACAAACTCTTCTTCAGGTTAACATTTCAGTATTATGTCATAACTCAATATGCAATGACGTCACTCCTGTATGCAATAAGGTAAACAGGCAATAATAACGACATATAAACTTTCTTTATAGCCCCAAGAAACAGTCCATGTTGGTGAAATTAAGAGACACTCTACAACAGAAACTTCAAAATTAGCCATTAAGTTAGAGACAATTGTAAACTATCTAGCCGACAATTGCATTTGTGCATTATTCTAAAGAATGATTGGTCAATTAAAGCGATATATCAACACAAAATACGATATGACGTCATCGGCAACAATTAAAATTACTGTCGATTCTTAACTAATTGGTGGTAGTTTCTATTAATACAACATCAAATACTACTTCGTAAATGCCGAATTGTCGGCTGAACTTAAGTGGATTCTCAACCAATGGGTGCTATTTAATGATATGCTTTAGAAATAAAAAAACAAAACGCGCATAAACCGATGTACCTGTCTCACATAACAGAAAGCGGTTTCACAGATACTACAGAAATGACGAGACAGGAAGTTGGTCACCGCCTGCACATTGTTACAGGAACGTGAACATGGTGCAAGATGAAGTCGCTGACACTGCCGAGAAACGTCCTCCGTATCTTATGGAATACCAGAATGGGCATTGTCGCCCTTACCAAAAACAAGCAAACCCCGACATTGTGACAATGCGACATTTTGGCCATTTGCCGCAATGTCGCGCTATAAATAATCGTTTATACTTTACGAAAGCGTGACAATGCGCGTTGCATTGTCGCCTCATCAAACAATTCAAATATTCAAATACCAGTGGTCTTTTGTTAGTTCCAATGGATTCTAAAACCATGAATCCCATGTTGTGAGTGGCGACCCTGTGCGTATCATGCGTAACGGTATGTAAAGTATGGTTTGGTGACAAGAACGTATCAGAATTGTCGTATTCATCTTCAAAACTGCATGTTTTACAGGCAGGACATGCTTACACCTGATTTTCAGTGATCTATTCCCATAGGTTCCATAGCTATTTTGCAACTTAGGCACAATGTCTTGTCGGATAATCGAGACTGGGTTTTCTCTAGCGTTGACATTTTTATTTACATTATCTATGTATGATAGATAAACAAGTAGGGATCAAAAAATTCGTCAGAAAAAAAGATGAGCTTTGGAAATGATTGCAAGGGATAGCAAACACACACACACACACACACACACACACACACACACACACACACACACACACACACACACACACACACACACACACACGCAGACACACAAACACACACATACACACACGTTAATCAAATTCAAAAACTTTTTAATCAAAACTTTTTAACCCTAAGGTCAATTTCATATTGTCTATTTCAGGGTTTAAAACCATTTCAAAATATAACCAATCAAAAGACAGTTGACCTAATTACTACGCATCCTTATTCAAATACTACGGAATACACTTACATATTAAAAATAATAATGGCCAAATTTGGTCTAATTCCGTTTCTATTCATAAGATTAAGAGCCAGTTCACATTCAGCCAATCAAATTATATCATACATTCGATACAAAAGAGCCCTTGCTTCCTTTTTCGAAAAGCACGACAATGCGACAACGTGACAATGCGACTGTAATGATTACTGCATCTTTAAATATTTTAACGAAGCGCGACAACGCGACAATGCGACAATACGTTTCATCACAATGTGCATTGTTGCATTGTCGCGCCTGTAATGATTACTGCATATTTTAACAAAGCACGACAACGCGACAATGCGCCATTTCATCAAAAATGCGTTGTCACAGTGTCGCACTTGTAATAATTACTGCATATTTTAACAAAGAACGCCAATGCGACAATGCACCATTTCATCAAAATGACGCGTTGTCGCATTGTACCATTGTCGAGCTTCTAGTAGTTACTGCTTATTTTGAATATTTAAACAAAACATGATCTATGGTTAAAGATGAATGCACCCAGTGAACCAACTCAGTCCCAACAATTACAAATGCGCATACATACGTCCATGAAGGAGCTATGTCTGTGAGTTAAAGGTCGTCGGTAAACTGATTTTTTAAAGTATTAAGTCCAATTAAGTGTACAGTAAACGAACTCAAAGGGTTCATTAGTTTTAGTTCGTTATAAGCATATACACAGCATAACTAAAGCAAATAGTCGGAACAAAAAGTAAGTTCGTTATATCCGTCATTTCGTTAAAAGCGTATACTCTTAACAGTATTTCAGTTATGGCATGTCAGCTAGATGAGGGAGGAAAGTCGAAAGTCATGTTGGTCCTAAACAAAAAACATAATCAGGACGAATCGGGAATTCGAACACACGCTCATAGGGTTCTGGCACGTCGAATTCATCGATTTGAGAGAGTGAGCGAGTTTATTTATAATAAAAATAATCCATTTCTATGTCACTTTCTCCATCCTGAATATCATGCTCGAAGCACATTATTACCCCGGCCATTCTCATCTCCAAGGGAAGTATATATACGACCAAAGCTGCCTGTGATGTGCTGAAAGGTTAACAGCCACATTGTCATATTAGAGGCTACCCTTTCACTGCTGGCTGAACAGTGGCATATTTCAAACAAAGTCACTTGCCCAAAGTCACACACCACATGCCCATGTGTTACGTGTGCTTCGCTGTTGGACAGGACCGAGGCCCTTGAAAAACTCAGGAACGAAGCAGCCGAACACGGTCACCCATCCACTTTACGATTCCGACTTTATTATAAACATGTGTTTATGATGTACTATAAAATAGTGATGATGTCGTATCCTCGCGAAAAGGTGAGTCTATCCTGCCCCTTCACAAGCACACGCAACAGTAAGTCAATTGTTCACCTGAACAAACGCTGGAACATGTCACAAGTCAACAAACGTCAATTCCATCGGACATAATCTTGGCCACTGATGCGTCAAACTTGGAAATATCTCCCACATGTCTGCCATAAAACATGAGGGCAGAGGGCACGAAGTCGGCACAAGAGCCGATATTTGGCAGTTATATCTTAATTATCTCAAATATATTTCAAGTCAGTTTTCAGTTCAGTTTTGCAAATGTCCTTGTGTTAAGGTGTAAGGTACAGTATACAATGAGAGTCAAAAATCAAACTATACTTCTGAACATACTCAGTGATATATCTCACACTCTACAGACATATGTATGAAAATAACACCACAATGTCAGTGTGAACTGATGGCTGTAACAACACACTGAACGTTAACCCATCGGGGCTCAACACAACTTTCTCATTCATATCAGGAATTATCAGCGCTACCTGGGAAAATTTAACTATCTTATAATAAAACACAAAACCCATCTTGTTGGTGGCAGATTTGACAATAGTCCCCTGCAGGCAACCACAGCTGTTGCTACATGGAAGCGATTTTTTTACTTTAGCTACAAGGGTTAAGTAGTTCGAGATCGGACTACACTGCCAGCAACAAGGATGTTTAATTTGATTCCAATAGTCAAGTGAACGCGTCTGCATCATTTGGACGTCATTTGTGGTAAGTACAAATTAGTCTCTCATACAAACGCTGAAACAAGAAATATCCCAAATCACACAAGCAAACAATACTTTAGAAATCATAAAACGACACCCCAAACATTATTCTTCAGTAAAACATGTTTATGTGTAATCGTAGCTAAGTCGCCAGACAAATTATCAGTGATTTAGCGGGATCATTCCTGTTTGTAAATAAGTTGATTATGTACGCAATAGCAAAAGGCTTTATCATTGTATTACCAGCTCATTAATTTATAATTATAGTTACTGTAATATTAAGGTTGTACCATTTTCATTTGTGAATGCCAATACTGTAAGAAGACGAGGGGTGCAAGGTTAGAATGGATCCCCAAGCAGCTTATGTCTGTCGTTAGATGATACTCAGATGAATCGGCTGGTCAGTCTCCGTACCACGACAGTATATATTGTTATGCTGAGTGCGGCGTAAAACAAAACAAACGAGCACAATAGTTCATTATGTGCACCAACCACGTTGTCTACGTTTGTTTACTCTTGCATAAGTACCCGATAAAATCTGTAACTGATCACGCTAAATGCTCCAGTTTTGTCATGCAAAATGCTCCAACTCTATTGAGAAAGGCCAATGAAAAAAATTCATATAACTTTATTAATGACAGAATATATTTCCCAGTTATATGGTTCAAGCACAGGGGTATTGTATCTATATTCCACGTACTCAAAACTACAAACTTCTCTTTAAAGGACTTCTGTTCCGACATACTATATCTGGGCATTTTCTTTAATCCAAGTTTATGCAAACATGATGTATTTCATTCCTTATGTTGGACCATGGCGACCCATCAATGTAATTCGATGTAATTCACCTCCCTTAACTTGGCCATAATCCACAAGCAGATATTACCAGATAAGCAACGATTATGAATCTAGTTCAACAAACTGACAGTGGTTACATCTGAATTAAAACATCCCATCAACATATCTTTTCAGAACATATAAAACATCAACGTTAGAGAATGAACAGTTTCGAATTTCTGCCAAATCAGATTCCATAGGGCGTCACAGCTACTACAACAATGGCAAGTCTACAACCGTCACGGCTCATATTCAAATGTGTATGCTACATCCTACTGATAGCAATGGTTTATGGTCAGGGTTGTCCCCCTTGCAATTGTACCTACGACCATCATCAAGTATATGTGAACTGCTCCAACCAGAATCTTACAAGCGTTCCCAAGGGTTTACCAACATCAACCACAATGCTATTTCTCAATGGAAACAACATAAAGACAATAGGACCAAAAGCATTTTCAACAATGAAAAATCTTCAATATCTATATATTGAGAGAAACTCTCTTGTTAGCCTACATGAACTGGCCTTTCATGGTCTTAACAACCTCGTCAATCTGAGCTTAAAACTCAACGACCTCAAACTAAATTCAAAAACCTACAAAACCAATCTCTTCAAGCCACTACATAAACTTCAGGTTCTTAACATACAGTTCAATCAGATGACAACATGGCCTGGAGATGACAGTCAACGTATAGCCTACCCTGATGCCTCGTTTCAACATCTGTCTCGACTTACTCACCTTTACATCGATGGTCGTCCAACAGACTTTGGACCAGGATTTGCCAAACTTTTCAAGCTTTCTCTTCTCGCCTTCACGCCATACACTAACTATTGCAAACTGACTTTACAAAACTCAACCTTTATAAACGTACCCAATGTGGAATATCTCTACATGACCTACTGCCAAATCAGAGAAGCAGAACCATTAACATTTTCTCCTTTTTATCGTATCCATACACTTGACGTGTCACAAAATTGGGAATTGGGATTTCCTGAATTTGCTAAAGCAACGTATGGGCTCCGTGATTCCTCCATACAAATCCTGAAAATGAACGGTATTTCTCCATTATCTGGATCTTGTTATCAACTGCGGACAAACGATTTTGTTCACTTAAAGGATACCTCACTGCGAGAACTTCACATTTCTGGCAATGGACTCATTGACTTCGAAAAAGGAACCATTTTGAACTTACCTGAAACTCTAGAGATGCTGGTGGCCAGATGGAATAGGTTTTACCTTGGTCAATACTTGTTGGAAATGTCTCAAACAAAGTCACTCCGAATTCTGGATATCTCACACATGAAAGCATTGAGGAGTACAGACGTCAGACAATATAACCCTTCCACTCATGTGTCAGTACCCAGTATTTTCCCTTTTCCACCAAACCTTCAAGTCTTGAAATTATCATTCTGTTGCCTGAAATTAAGCTTCATTGGTGGTGATCTGATGAAAAACGATTTGAGAAGCATTTCTCTGAATGGTAATTTGATTACTTCTGTAAGGGGACAGTCCCATGGTTTTGAAAACGTTGAATATTTTGATTTCTCGAACAATATCTTGGAGTGGCTCGATTCAAATTTCTATGGTATTGACAATCGTGTGAAATATCTCAACCTTTCCAAAAACTTTCTTGGAAATATGATAGATGAGGATGACAAGGGTAATTCTTTCAGTCAACTGGTTAACTTGACAGATTTGGATATATCTCAAAACAGAATCAAATACTTACCAAAGGCTATTTTTAGAAATCTTACAAATATACAATATCTCAGAATTAATAACAACAGTATAAGAACTATTGATGCTCAAATCAAACACTTGTCGCATCTTAAATTATTTGACGTAAGCCATAATGGCCTCCTCAAAATGCCTGTAAACATTCTTCAAGAACTGGACACATTATCACAGGTTTCTGTCCGTCTGAGGGGAAACCCACTTACCTGCATATGCTCTTCCCTCGAATCCCTTCGCTGGATGAACAGACTTGCTGATAACATCGAAGATATGGAATCAATTACGTGTCTTATGAAAAATGGGAAGATGAACAATTTGAGAAACCTAGATTCCATTATTATCAATTTGGATAAAGGATGCCGTTCAAGTGGTCTTACTACTGTCATGACAATGTCTATTCTCTTGATAATAATGGTCGGAATAGGATTAGGAGCAGGGTATCGTCATAGGTGGAAACTGAAATACCTGTACTATGTCGGGAGAAGAAAGTATCGGGAACTGGAGAATACTGACCAAGATGACCAGGAGTACCAATATGATGCCTTTGTGTCATATGCAGACACAGACAGATGCTTGGTTATAGAGGGAATGATATCGGAACTGGAAGACAAAGCTGGACTTCGATTGTGCATTCATCATCGGGACTTTCTTCCAGGGGAGGTTATTGCTTCAAACATTGTCAACGCAATACAGAACAGCCGCAAGACCTTGATTGTTCTGTCTCCAGCTTTCCTGAAGAGTCACTGGTGTGATTTTGAGTACAACATGGCGCGGATGGAGGGCGTCTCCAGGAGACAGAACATTGTGCTGGTGGTGCTGTATGAGCCTGTTGACATGAAGGATCTACCCAAGGACATGGCAGTCATGTTGTCCACCAACTGTTACTTGGAGTACAACACAGATGTGTATGGCAGTGTTGTATTCTGGGACAGTTTATGTGAATCTATTACCACTGTTAATAAAATCGACTGAAACACAGCAGATATAACTCCTTGATTGAATATAGATATAGCCATATATTTATGGTGTGCCAAGGCAGTTTATATAGTGTTCAAATACATCACGATCTATACTGTGACACCTTCTTAAAATAAAGAGCTTTTTTACCACAGATGAAAGTGTTGTCGATCCCTGTCTATGTATTAACTTGCAGCTTCTAATTCGGTGCATGTGTTTCCTTGTAGATTTGGTCCGCCACTATGCTTTTAGTGTTCGATACTGCACCAAACTGTAATACAGGTTACTTGCAATGAGAAAACACAGCTATTTATATATTATTTTTTTTATGAATTATGTTATGCATATTTGCGATATTATAACTATGAGTATTAATAATGTTTTAAATAAACTTTGTGTACAACTATTATTAAACAGATATTATTCTTCCATACAATGTATGCTGAGTTTATTATTTGTCCCTGGCGAAGGATGCAAAACAATCATTGTAGTTCACACACATTGCAGATGATATCGTTCATTGTTGTTAGAAAATAAATACAAACAAAATCTGTAATTCTTCATGACAGCGGCTCTCATCCATTCAACACAAAAGAACCATTCACTGCATCCTACGCCTTTGTGTACGATCGAGTTATTCTGTAAACATAACACAACAGTTCAAAAACTAACTTTAAAATCTTAAGAACTGACCTTGAGGGAACCTGGAACTTTTGTACTAAACAGAAGTATTTCTGTGTGTGCTTCAATACATACACCCATTTTCACTGAAAGAAAGAACTAAACAATTATATTTTTTGTCATTCTTTTGTAAAATCCGAGGCATAACTAATTTGTTTTAATTGAAATGAACTTTGACACACCCTTGTACCTTGGAGGTGTAGTTAAAGGTCAAAGGTCAAAGAGCAGCACCTGCTTCCGAGTGTGAAATCGGTTTGTCGCTTGGATTTTGATGAAAGAACCTGGAGTTCTCTTATTGCATAAATAATAGTCAAAGTCTGTGACTCATACAAGTGTATTTTACGGTAGTTTCGCATGACTACATCCTGATCTAGAAACTGCGAAATAGATTTACAAAATATAAGAATAAGTATTTTAACCCGTTTGATGCTTCCTGCGACATGTTGTGGAGGGTGTCAACTAACATTCCCAAAACATTCGCCATCATGCTTCGAATATGAGGCAATATCCAAAAAAAATTCTGATTTGTGGAAAGGATATAACATTTATTAAAACGTTTTCAAAATCACACAAAAATAAGATCTCTTCTTGTGGAAATCCATGTGAAAATAATATACACGTCTTTCTTGAATGTCCCAAATACACTCGTCCCAGAAATATCATGTTCACTAACATTATAACAGCTGGAAGTACATGTACAATGCAAAATATTCTCTATGGTAATGAATCTCTAGCTGATAGTCACAATAATCACATTTTCAACAACATTCAAAAATATATACTGTCGACTTAAAGAATTATCATAAATATATGATATTGCTCTGCGACCACTTACTATTTGTTACGACATAAGTGTAAAAACCTTATCTCTAAAAGTATTAATGACAGTGTATATTACGTTATGTGGGCCGAGTGCAGGGGCTCCGGTACTCCAAGTATCCAATGCACGATGTTGATTACCGCCTGATGACGTCATTGTAGTCTGCCGGATCTTGCCCTGACCTGTGTTCTGTCAGCCTATGACGTTCAAACAGTCTGGCGATGGTTGCACGTGTACAGTTGAAGTTCTTGCAATCTGGGTGTAGTTGGTCCCCCCCCCCCCCCCTCTCTCTCTCTCTCTCTCTCTCTCTCTCTCTCTCTCTCTCTCTCTCTCTCGCTCTCTCGCTCTCTCTCTCTCTCTCTCTCTATCTCTCTCTCTCGCTCTCTCTCTCTCTTAACCTACTTCAACGTCTGTAGCGCCATGAGCATTAACTTGGTGAATGGTATCTGGCGCATTATAAATTGACTTATTATTACATGCACATGTCACAACGATTGGATGTTTTATGAAACTGTAAAACTTTGACGTACAAGTCAAGCCTTGCAGTGTTTGTGGAGCAGTGTTAAGACATGTCTTAAATCGATAACAACAAGGCTGATTGAATATGTAATGGTGACATACACTTTTCGTGAACACCTGATTTTCAGTGATCCATTCCCATAAGTTCCATAGCTATTTTGCAACTTAGGCCCAATGTTTCGTCGGATAATCGAGACAGGTTTTTCTCTAGCGTTAACATTTGTATTTACATTATCTATGTGTGATAGATAAACAAGTAGGGATCAGAAAATTCGTCAGAAAAAAAGATGAGCTCTGGAAATGATTGCAAGGGATAGAACACAGACACACACAGACACACGCAAAAACACACACGCGCGCGCACACACACACACACACACATTTTCAGGGTTTAAAACCATTTCAAAGTATAACCAATCAAATGACAGTTAACCTAATTACTGCGCATCTTTATGCAAATACTACGGAACACAATGACGCGTTGTCGCATTGTACCATTGTCGAGCTTCTAGTAGTTACTGCTTATTTTGAATATTTAAACAAAACATGATCTATGGTTAAAGATGAATGCATCCAGTGAACCAACTTAGTCACAACAATTGCAAATGTGCATACATACGTCCATGAAGGAGCTATTTTTGTGAGTTAAAGGTCGTCGGTAAACTGATTTTTAAAGTATTAAGTCCAATTAAGTGTACAGTAAACGAACTCTAAGGATTCATTAGTTTTAGTTTGTTATAAGCATATACACAGCATAACTAAAGCAAATAGTCGGAACAAAAAAGTAAGTTCGTTATATCCGTCAGTTCGTTATAAGCGTCTTCGTTATAAACGTAGTTTACTGTATATGATTCAAATATAGACATCGCAACAGTTTTGTAAAACTCCAGAGTGAGTATGGTTTAACGCTCCTCTTAACAGTATTTCAGTTATGGCATGTCAGCTAGATGAGGGAGGAAAGTCGAAAGTCATGTTGGTCCTAAACAAAAAACATAATCAGGACGAATCGGGAACACACGCTCATAGGGTTCTGGCATGTCGAATTCATCGATTTGAGAGAATGAGCGAGTTATAATTATTTATAATAATAATAATCCGTTTGTATGTTACTTTCTCCATCCTGAATATCATGCTCGAAGCACATTATTACCCCGGCCATTCTCATCTCCAAGGGAAGTATATATACGACCAAAGCTGCCTGTGATGTGCTGAAAGGTAATCAGCCACATTGTCATATTAGAGGCTACCCGTTTACTGCTGGCTGAACAGTGGCATATTTCAAACAAAGTCACTTGCCCAAAGCCACACACCACATGCCCATGTGTTACGTGTGCTTCGGTTTTGGACAGGACCGAGGCCCTTGACAGACAGACAGACAGACAGTTTATTCAGTAAGAAGGCCATAGGCCCATAATACAGACAATGTTTGATTGCATGAACTACGCATGCCAAGGAAGTAGTCGATTTAAGTTTCTCTTAGCCGTTGGACTTTATATAGATATAAACATGTGTTATATACAACATCAAAGTTTTCTGATGAAATAATTTCAGTAAAAGATGTTACAGTTTGAAACTTGATATACTGTTTAAGATACATATTTCTTAGGGCTGAATAACGCTCACATACAAGTAAAACATGAAATTCATCTTCAATAAAAGGTATACCATTGTCTATACAATATTTACATAAGCGTTCAGTGTATGGGACATTTGTGTATCTCCCCAAGTCAATTGCAAGTTTAAACTTGCTACATCTGAAACGAGTCATACATATTCTCAGATGTACTGGTATGGGGAGTGTAAGATATTTTTCTACATTCAACAGGGATTTAAAATGTTTATAATAAAAAGTATCAGATATACTATTGATAGAACTACACCATGATTGTTGAAGGTTATCAAATAATCTTTGCTTAAAAAGATGAATAAATACCTTCACATTGCCAACATCTTGTGTTAACCATACATATCCAAAACCTAATTTAAACAAAATATTCTTAATGTGAGTAGCCCATGTGGTGCGACCAGAATGGTCCAGTGATTTGAGCATTAAATAACATTGGCGAGGCAGTCTGCGCTCGTCCAAACGCAGTAGCCTGCACCAATACTTGATGGCCCTTGTGGTATACACAAGTTGGAGAGGGGCTCTTCCGCACTCTCCTAAAACCATTGCATTGTTTGTTGTTTTACCTGTATTTAGAAACCATTTACACATTTTGTTCTGTACATCTTCAATAATTTTACAATATGAGATGCCCCATATTTCTGCGCCGTAACAGACAATAGGCACAATCATAGCATCAAATATCTTAAATAAATCTTGACAGGGTATATTACCAACTTTCTTTTGATATCTATATAATGTCATAATGGCCTTGTTACTCTGTGCAGCAAGAGTATTTAGTGCCTTAGTCCAAACAAGTTTGGGCGTGAACACAATACCCAAATATCTATAAAACGACACGGTTTCAATATATACACTATTAAATTTCCATTTTTCATAATGTCTAAGGGGTCCACCATTTCTGAATACCATAACTTTGGTTTTCTTCAAGTTTACCTTCATGCCTGTGGTATTGCAAAAATGTTCCAAGGCATTGATCTTCTTTTGTAAATTTAATGGTTCATCAGCAATAGATGACACGTCATCAGCAAACATAAGTGCATATATTGCTGGGCAGTCTTTAGTAATAAAGACAGTTTGTCCTCCATAATTTTCCATAAAATTTACAAGTTTATTTATGAATATTAAAAACATCTGAGGGCTGAGGATGCATCCTTGACGGGTACCTATATTACACTTAAAGTATTTGGATAACCCAGTAGGTGTTCTAACACAGGCACACAGTTTATTGTACATTGATGTAATAATAGACAGAAACTTTCCGCAGACACCAATATCAGCCAAACTCTGTAACAACATATTGTGATCAACATTATCAAAAGCTTTTGAGAAATCTACAAATAAGCAGTAGAACCTTCCTTTCTTTTTACATGCATACTTTTGGATAATGGCCTGTAGTGAAAATATATGATCTGTCGTGGAATAGTTGGGTCTAAATCCAGCTTGAGATTCGTCAATGATATTGTTATCATCACACCACCTCTGTAGTCTAGCATTAAGAATAGATGTAAATACTTTGCATATGGTATCAATGAGTGATATACCTCTATAATTGTTGGCATCATTCATATCACCAGACTTGAACAGAGGACAGATGATACTTTTCCCCCACACATCTGGAAAGTTACCACTCTCAAAGATTTTGTTAAATGTAACAACTAAAATTGGTGTAATTTGTTTCTCTGAAGACTTTAAAAATTCAGCAGCAATACCATCAGGCCCAGGGGATTTATTATTCCCAAGCTGTTTTATTTGACTTGATATTTCTTCTGCTAGAATAGGAATGTTAATTGTTAGATCATTATTGTCAGGGATATGGTACATACTGCTATCAAGTGCAAGATCCTGTCTAAAAAGAAGAGACATAAAATGGTTAGTCCATTGCTCAGTATTAATTGATTGAGTGACTGCATTAAATGGTTTACTATCCTTGAGCAGTTTCCAGAACAACTTTGGGTTGTCTCTTGCAGCTATCAGTTTTTCTCTCTGTGCTTCAAGAAATGAGTTTTTCTTTCTACTAAAAGCATTTTTAAACACTGATCTTAAGTGTCTAAAAAGTGAAAAATCTTCCCCATGATCTCTGTGAGCTCTCAGGGCTTTGTATTTGTCATGTTTAATTAATTCAAGTTCATCATCCCACCAGGGAGGCTGCTGATTTCTCCTGAAGTTAGAATTTAAACCATATACTTTTTTGGTGTGTTCTGCAGCTTCTTGATAATAACTGACTAAACAAGATACTGCTGTATTACAATTATTATTAGCTAGTTGTAAAATATAATCATAATGCTCTACTAATATACCCTCAAGCTTGTGCAAGAAGGTTTCTTTAGCACCTTCATTCCACACATATTTCTCCCAACTGCCTCCACCTTCCTTTTCCAGATTACAGTTGGAGTTACTCCTTGTATTACCTGGGGCTGGGGGTTGACTATATTTACCAGATGAGGTACCCTGAATATTGAGTGAGCAATATAAGGGGAAGTGATTGGAGTGATCCTGTGTACCAACCCCAAAGTTAGAGAAATATGGAAAGAGAGAAGAGGAGGCAATCATGTAATCCACAGCACTTGATCCATTATGAGTGAAACATGTGAATTCACCATTTGTATCATTAAACAATCTCCCATTCAATGTGTGAATACCAAAGGTCCTACACAATTCAACAAGTCTTTTGCCAAAATTATTATGTGTCACTGAGTCTCTGTTTTTTCTTGGCATATCAAATGTATCAGAGGGATAATCATCAACATCTCTCTGAATAAAGTCAATATTGTCATCCGGGATATAGTCAAGGAAGTCCTTTGTCCTTGCATTAAGATCACCAGCAAGAAATATATGCTTGTGTGGGTGTTCCCCAACAATAATGTTCAAGTAGTTTTCAAGATGAGTAAATCCATCACTATCTATATTCTCATTAACTGGTGAATTTTCGGGTGAGATATAAGTAAATATCAAAACACAGTCAGAGTCCCATGATAAACTTGATGTTTTGAATAAAAGTACAACAGTATTTTCAAAATTATCATAAAGCCTACATAACAGTCCACTATCTAGCCAATGAGAGCGTATCAAAACAGTGATACCACCACTATATAGCCCGAACGTGTGTGTCTTGGGACGGACACAGTTTAGCGCACGAAAACCTGACAAGAAGTCCGAGAATTCATCGGACCGTCTCACAAATGACTCACAAAACGCGATCAAGTCAAAATGTTCACAAAGACTTTTTACCTGAGATGTCGAGTTTTCATATTTTCGCAGTCCTTCTATATTCCACGAGAGAATATCAAATGTTGGGCCGTGGCCGTCACATCACTTACCAAAATTGTCAACATTGGGAGTTAACTCCCCTGAAGGAGGTGTGTCTCGGTTTGTGTTGCTTCCGGGTCCAAACAAATCACTCCATGAACGATCGCGAAAAGAGGGCCTTGCATCACGATGCGTACCCCCACCTGTAGACACCTTCTTCACACACTTGTCTTGTCGGTCGTACATATATACCTGCCCTTCCACAATAAGCTTGTTAACACGTATCTTAGGTCGTTTCCCGCTGTCTCTGGCTTCTTGAAAGTAGGTAGACAGTGCGCGTCTATCCTCTCGTATTTTCTGTGGGAAATCCTCTGTTACACGTGATCGGTGATTTCTATCTTGTTGTTCCCGTCCTCTCTTGAAAATATCACTCTTGTCTTTTGTCAGTAGGAATTTAGCTATGATAGGAGAATCACTTTTGCCAGGGTTGAGGCGGTGAGCACGAATAATAACAATATCATTTGCCTTCTCCATGTGTAACTCGTCGCGCAGAAACTCTCTCACGTTTGACTCGGACTGATCCCATGTTTCGCCCCTCTCTCCAGATATTCCATGGAATATTAAGTTGTTTCGCCGCTCACGACACTCTTGATCCTCGAGTTTTTCTTCCAAACTAGACAGAGAAAGTCTCAGTTGTGTATTTTCCTTGAAACTCTCAGGAACGAAGCAGCCGAACACAGTCACCCATCCACTTTACGATTCCGACTTTATTATAAACATGTGTTTATGATGTACTATAAAATAGTGATGATGTCGTATCCTGATAGGTGAGTCTATCCTGCCCCTTCACAAGCACACGCAACAGTAAGTCAATTGTTCACCTGAACAAACGCTGGAACATGTCACAAGTCAAAAAACGTCAATTCCAGCGGACATCTTGGCCACTGATGCGTCAAACTTGGAAATATCTCCCACATGTCTGCCATAAAACATGAGGGCAGAAGGCACGAAGTCGGCACAAGAGCCGATATTTGGCAGTTATATCTAATTATCTCAAATATATTTCAAGTCAGTTTTCAGTTCAGTTTTGCAAATGTCCTTGTGTTAAGGTGTAAGGTACAGTATACAATGAGAGTCAAAAATCAAACTATACTTCTGAACATACTCAGTGATATATCTCACACTCTACAGACATATGTATGAAAATAACACCACAATGTCAGTGTGAACTGATGGCTGTAACAACACACTGAACGTTAACCCATCAGGGCTCAACACAACTTTCTCATTCATATCAGGAATTATAAGCGCTACCTGGTAACATTTAACTATCTTAAAGAAAAACGCAAAACCCATCTTGTTGGTGGGAGATTTGACAATAGTCCCCTGCAGGCAACCACAGCTGTTGCCAATTGGAAGCGATTTTTATTTTTGCTTCAAACTACAAGGGTTAAGTAGTTCGAGATCGGACTACACTGACAGAAACAAGGATGTTTAATTTGATTCCAATAGTCAAGTGAACGCGTCTGCATCATTTGGACGTCATTTGTGGTAAGTACAAATTAGTCTCTCATACAAACGCTGAAACAAGAAATATCCCAAAACACACAAGCAAACAATACTTTAGAAATCATAAATCGACACCCCAAACATTATTCTTCAGTAAAACATGTTTATGTGTAATCGTAGCTAAGTCGCCAGACAAATTATCAGTGATTTAGCGGGATCATTCCTGTTTGTAAATAAGTTGATTATGTACGCAATAGCAAAAGGCTTATCATTGTATTACCAGCTCATTAATTTATAATTATTGTTACTGTAATATTAAGGTTTTACCATTTTCATTTGTGAATGCCAATACTGTAAGGAAACGAGGGGTACGAGGTTAGAATAGATCCCCAAGCAGCTTTTATGTCAGTCAGATGATACTCAGATGAATCGGCCGGTTAGTCACCGTACCCCGACCGTATATATTGTTGCTCATGATATCAATTACTGACTTATCTGGTCCAGTTTCGATTATTTACAGTCCACCGTCATATAGCTGGAATATTGCTGAATGCGGCGTTAAACAAAACAAACGAGCACAATTGTTACTAAACTTATTTGTATAGTAAATTGTGGTAAGCAGGATGCTCCATGCCTTGATTGAGTCTTTATATGATTTCAAATATGCCATCCATAATAGAGTTGAACCAGTTAGTTTGTGTTATAAACAGGTCAGATCTATTTATTTATGCTAAGTTCATTATGTGCACCAACCACGTTGTCTTTTAAAGTCTATGTTTGTTTACTCTTGCAAAAGTACCCGGGAAAATCTGTAACTGATCACGCTAAATGCTCCAGTTTTATCATGCAAAATGCTCCAACTCTATTGAGAAAGGCCAATGGAAACAACTTCATATAACTTTATTAATGACAGAATATATTTCCCAGTTATATGGTTCAAGCACAGGGGTATTGTATCTACATTCCACGTACTCAAAACTACAAACTTCTCTTTAAAGGACTTCTGTTCCGACATACTATATCTGGGCATTTTCTTTAATCCAAGTTTATGCAAACATGATGTATTTCATTCCTTATGTTGGACCATGGCGACCCATCAATGTAATTCGATGTAATTCACCTTCCTTAACTTGGCCATAATCCACAAGTAGATATTACCAGATAAGCAACGATTATGAATCTAGCTCAACAAACTGACAGTGGTTACATCTGAATTAAAACATCCCATCAACATATCTTTTCAGAACATATAAAACATCAACGTTAGAGAATGAACAGTTTCGAATTTCTGCCGAATCAGATTCCATAGGGCATCACAGCTACTACAACAATGGCAAGTCTACAACCGTCACGGCTCATATTCAAATGTGTATGCTACATCCTACTGATAGCAATCGTTTATGGTCAGGGTTGTCCCCCTTGCAATTGTACCTACGACCATCATCAAGTATATGTGAACTGCTCCAACCGGAATCTTACAAGCGTTCCCAAGGGTTTACCAACATCAACCACAATGCTATTTCTCAATGGAAACAACATAAAGACAATAGGACCAAAAGCATTTTCAACAATGAGAAATCTTCAATATCTATATATTGAGAGAAACTCTCTTGTTAGCCTACATGAATTGGCCTTTCATGGTCTTGACAACCTCGTCAATCTGAGCTTAAAACTCAACGACCTCAAACTAAATTCAAAAACCTACAAAACCAATCTCTTCAAGCCACTACATAAACTTCAGGTTCTTAACATACAGTTCAATCAGATGACAACATGGCCTGGAGATGACAGTCAACGTATAGCCTACCCTGATGCCTCGTTTCAACATCTGTCTCGACTTACTCACCTTTACATCGATGGTCGTCCAACAGACTTTGGACCAGGATTTGCCAAACTTTTCAAGCTTTCTCTTCTCGCCTTCACGCCATACACTAACTATTGCAAACTGACTTTACAAAACTCAACCTTTATAAACGTACCCAATGTGGAATATCTCTACATGACCTACTGCCAAATCAGAGAAGCAGAACCATTAACATTTTCTCCTTTTTATCGTATCCATACACTTGACGTGTCACAAAATTGGGAATTGGGATTTCCTGAATTTGCTAAAGCAACGTATGGGCTCCGTGATTCCTCCATACAAATCCTGAAAATGAACGGTATTTCTCCATTATCTGGATCTTGTTATCAACTGCGGAGAAACGATTTTGTTCACTTAAAGAATACCTCACTGCGGGAACTTCACATTTCTGGCAATGGACTCATTGACTTCGAAAAAGGAACCATTTTGAACTTACCTGAAACTCTACAGATGCTGGTGGCCAGATGGAATAGGTTTTACCTTGGTCAATACTTGTTGGAAATGTCTCAAGGAAAGTCACTCCGAATTCTGGATATCTCACACATGAAAGGATTGGCGAGTAGAGACGTCAGACAAGATAACCCTTCCACTCATGTGTCAGTACCCAGTATGTTCCCTTTTCCACCAAACCTTCAAGTCTTAAAATTATCATTCTGTAGCCTGAAATTAAGCCTCACTGGTGATTATCTGATGAAAAACGATTTGAGAAGCATTACTCTGAATGGTAATTTGATTGATTGTGTTATGGGACAGACTCATGGTTTTGAAAACGTTGAACATTTTGATTTCTCAAACAATATCTTGGAGTGGCACGATTCAAGTTTCTATGGTATTGACAATCGTGTGAAATATCTCAACCTTTCCAGAAACTTTCTTGGAAATATGATAGATGAAGATGACAAGGGTAATACTTTCAGTCAACTGGTTAACTTGACAGATTTGGATATATCTCAAAACAGAATCAAATACTTACCAAAGGCTATTTTTAGAAATCTTACAAATATACAATATCTCAGAATTAATAACAACAGTATAAGAACAATTGATGCTCAAATCAAACACTTGTCGCATCTTAAATTATTTGACGTAAGCCATAATGGCCTCCTCAAAATGCCTGTAAACATTCTTCAAGAACTGGACACATTATCACATGTTTCTGTCCGTCTGAGAGGAAACCCACTTACCTGCATATGCTCTTCCCTCGAATCCCTTCGCTGGATGAACAGACTTGCTGATAACATCGAAGACATGGAATCAATTACGTGTATAATGAAAAATGGGAAGATCAACAATTTGAAAAACCTAGATTCCATAATTATCAATTTGGATAAAGAATGCCGTTCAAGTGGTCTTACTACTGTCATGACAATGTCTATTCTCTTGATAATAATGGTCGGAATAGGATTAGGAGCAGGGTATCGTCATAGGTGGAAACTGAAATACCTGTACTATGTCGGGAGAAGAAAGTATCGGGAACTGGAGAATACTGACCAAGATGACCAGGAGTACCAATATGATGCCTTTGTGTCATATGCAGACACAGACAGATGCTTGGTTATAGAGGGAATGATATCGGAACTGGAAGACAAAGCTGGACTTCGATTGTGCATTCATCATCGGGACTTTCTTCCAGGGGAGGTTATTGCTTCAAACATTGTCAACGCAATACAGAACAGCCGCAAAACCTTGATTGTTTTGTCTCCCGCTTTCCTGAAGAGTCACTGGTGTGATTTTGAGTACAACATGGCGCGGATGGAGGGTGTCTCCAGGAGACAGAACATCGTGCTGGTGGTGCTGTATGAGCCTGTTGACATGAAGGATCTACCCAAGGACATGGCAGTCATGTTGTCCACCAACTGTTACTTGGAGTACAACACAGATGTGTATGGCAGTGTTGTATTCTGGAACAGTTTACGTGAATCTATTACCACTGTTAATAAAATCGACTGAAACACAGCAGATATAACTCCTTGATTGAATATAGATTTAGCCATATATTTATGGTGTGCCAAGGCAGTTTATATAGTGTTCAAATACATCACGATCTATACTGTGACACCTTCTTAAATTAAAGAGCTTTTTTTACCACAACCGACAGTGTTGTCGATCCCTGTCTATGTATTAACTTGCAGCTTCTAATTCGGTGCATGTGTTTCCTTGTAGATTTGGTCCGCCACTATGCTTTTAGATTTCGATACTGCACCCAACTGTAATACAGGTTACTTGCAATGAGGAAATACAGCTAACAATACTTTTTTATTATTTTTATGAATTATGTTATGCATATTTGTGATATGATAACTATGAGTATTAATACTGTTTTAAATAAACTGTGTGCACACAATTATTAAACAGATATTATTCTTGAGATGCTGAGTTTGTTATTTGGCCCTGGCGAAGGATGCAAAACAATCATTGTAGTCCACACACATTGCAGATGTTTTGTTCATTGTTGTTAGAAAATAAATACAAACAAAATCTGTAATTCTTCATGGCAGCGGCTCACATCCATTCAACACAAAAGAACCATTAACTGCAATCTACGCCTTTGTGTACGATCGAGTTATTCTGTAAACATAACAACCTTGAGGGAACCTGGAACTTTTGTACTAAATAGAAGTATATCTGCCTGTACTTCAATACATACACCCATTTTCACTGAAGGAAAGAACTAAACAATTATATTTTTTGTCATTCTTTTGTAAAATCCGAGGCATAACTAATTTGTTTTAATTGAAATGAAGCTCGACACACCCTTGTACCTTGGAGGTGTAGTTAAAGGTCAAAGGTCAAAGAGCAGCACCTGCTTCCGAGTGTGAAATCGGTTCCTCCGGAACGTTTCGTTAAATCTCCATCATCATCATCATCATCATCAACACCTGCGTTGGGAGATAGCAGTGCCCTTTGTGTGTGTCTTAGTAAATTACTACTGGTTTCCTTCATTGTCTTTTGGCCCATTATTCATCCAAGCTGCAGTTTCTTTAAGTTTAACTCATTGATTCAATAGACCCATGTTAAATGTAAATACATCGGGAAACTGACTTTACATTAACTATCATTTTCTACTGAAAATAGGATTATTTGCATAATCTTTGTGTTATTCATATTTTAACAATCAATTCAAAGTTGCAGGTAGACGAGTGAACAGTAAGGGTAATTCAGTTCGTTGTTCTGTGAAATGTTTAACTGCTTAATTGCTTCTCTCAAGAGTATTTTATTATATGTAGTACTACCACATTCTTAGTTATACAAGTTCCTCTGTACCGAAATCTGTCGAAACCACGCATTTGTGCTATCAGCTTTTCACTTGACTTTAAAACCCGAATACATGTTCATTCCTCTTTTGTACTGTCCGCAGAAAGAGGGTCAAGCAAATGTTTGATTGTTGTTTAACGCCGAACTTAGCAACGTTCCAGTTATATGACGGCGGTCTGTAAAAAATCGAGCCTTGACCAGACAATCCAATGATTGATATCAGGAGCATCGATATACGCAGTTTGCAAATGATGACATGCAACAACTAAGTCAGCCAGCCTGACCACCCGACCCCGTGAGTCGCCTCTTACGACAAGCATAGTCGACTCTTACGGCACGCATGGGTTGTTGAAGACCTATTCTTCCCCGGATCTTCACAGATCCCAGCAAATGTACTTCAAAATCCCTGTTACAAAGATGAACTATATTCCTCGATATAATTAAAGAAGGACTATCGTTATATTCACATAACGTCTTTGAGACAAGTGGAATTAATACCGTGTGGGTTCTCAAAAACCTCATTCCGAGATTGATAAGATTTATGTGAAATGTGGGGATTGGATGTATAGGCATCCCCATGGGCACCAATTGTGCTCCCCTTCCTGATCTGTTTCTTTATGCGTGTGAATCAGAATTTCTGCTCGGATTAGCATACTCTTAAGACAATTTCTATAGACACACCTGTGTTTAAATACATCACGATCTAAACAGTCACACCTTCCTATTTTAAAGTGCTTCTTTTTACCACAGCCGACAGTGTGTGTCTATGTATTAACTTGCATCTTCGACATCTGTTCATAATTTACTTGTAGATTTGTTCCGCCACTATGCTTTTAGTGTTTGAGTGAGTGAGTGAGTGAGTATGGTTTTACGCCGCTTTTAGCAATATTCCAGCAATATCACGGCGGGGGACACCAGAAATGGGCTTCACACATTGTACCCATGTCGGGATTCGAACCCGGGTCTTCGGCGTGACGAGCGAACGCTTTAACCACTAGGCTACCCGACCGCCCCTTTTAGTGTTTGAAACTACAAAAGCCTAATGATGCCACTTTGGTGGCATTAAGATATATTTTTTAATCAAACGTTTCAATGATTTTCTCGTTACTTCGATTATTTTCTCGTTTTTTCAGGTTTTTTTCTCGAAATAACGAGTTTTGTCTCATTACTTCCAATATTTTCTCGTTATTTCAAGTTTATGTCCAAAACTCGAAATTTCGATTTTTTTTCTCGATTATGTTTTTCTTATTAAGATTATTTTCTCATTATTTCAATTATTAACTCGTTGCTTCGAGTTTTCTCTCGAAATTACGAGTTGTTTTTCGTTGCTTCTATCAATTTCTCGTTATTTCAGGTTCATTTTTATAACTCGAAATTTCGAGTTTATTCATTAGGCTTTCGTACGATACTGCACCCAACTGTAACACAGATTACTTGCAATGAGCAAATATAGCTTATTACTCATTTTATTTTTTTATGAATAATGTTTTATGCACATTTGTGATATGATCACTATGAATCTTAATAGTGTTCTAAATAAACTCTGTATACAACAACACAAAAGAACCATGAGCTACAATCTTTAGAATCTAATTAAGAACTGACAATTAGGGATCCTGGGACATTTGTAATAAACAGAAATATTTCTTGTGCTTCAAAACATACACTGATTTTAACTGAAAGTGGGAACCAAACGATTTTATTTTTTCACATTCTTTTGTAAATCCGTGGCATAACTATTTTGTTTTAAATGAAACACATCCTTGAACCACGGACGCGCAGTTAAAGGTCAAATATCAAATGTTAAATAGGTCAATGCCTGTTTCCGAGTATGAAATCTGTTCCTCCGGAGGGTTTCATAAAACATAAGTCATCATCATCATCATCATCATCATCCATACCTGCGCTGGAAAATAGTGTCCTTTGTGTGTGTCTGAGAATATTACTTCAGGTTTCTTTCATTGTCTTTTGTCAGTTTCAGGAGTGAGTGAGTGAGTATGGTTTTTACCCTTATTCCAGCAATATCACGGCGGGGGACACCAGAAATGGGCTTTACACATTGTACCCATGTCGGGAATCGAACCCTGATCTTCGGCGTGACGAGCAAACGCTTTTACGTCTAGGCTACCCGACCGCCCTGCCAGTTTCAGGAAACTGACCTTACATTAACTATCATATTCTACTGATTATAGGATGTAATTGCATACACGTTGCGTTATTTTTTTTATTAACAATCAATTCAAAGTTGCAGGTGCACGAGTAAACAGTCGTTTGTGAGGGTAATTCAACTGGTTGTAGTGTGAAATGTTTAACTGCTTAATTGCTTCTCTGAAGATTGTTTTATTACATGCAGTACCACCGCATTCTTAGTCATACAAGTTCCTGTGTACCGAAATCTGCCAAAACTACGCATTTGTGCTATCAGCTTTTCACTTGACTTTAAAACCCGAATACATGTTCATTCCTCTTTCTTACTGGATTCCAAAGTTCCATAAAAATCCGTAGAAAGAGGGTCCAGCAAGTGTACTTCCAAATCCCGGTCACAAAGATGAACCATGATCCTAAATACATGCAAGGAAGGACTATCTTTATATTCACATAACGTATTTGAGACAAGTGGAATTAATACCGTGTGGATTCTCAAAAACTTCATTCCCAGATTGATAACTTTGGAATGTGATAATTTAGGGATTGGATATTGAGGCATCCCAATGGGCACCAATTGTGCTCCTCTTCTTGGTCTGTTTTTTTTTTTATATACATATGAATCGGAATTTCTTCTCGGATTAGCATAATCAAAATTGGGGAATTTGGCCAAAGAGTTTAACTTAAGCTTCAGGTATATTCATGATCTGATTAATAGAAGCAACAAATCTATGCTGAAAGTACGATTCCAACTGTCCGATGAGCATATGTTTATGAATCACTATCATATAGTGATGATACCACGTGTTTGTGAAAAGGTGTTCCTTCAGTAATGATCAAATAGCCAATTACCTTCCACTAATTTAGCCACCGGAACTAAACATAAAAGAGACGAGTGAAACCGTCTCCTCTGTTTCCTATTTAGATTAATGCATCGAGATTCAGAGAGACATAAATATCCATAGGACTGTATGACAAGAGGGATGATTTCAACTTTCCAATAGCCAACTTTCCCTTTATGTCGAGCAGTATTCCAGTAGCTCCAACCTTTGGTGTCTACATTTCACATTCTGAGGTGCAATCGAGCATGCACTTTCTACCAAGATTTTAAAGATTGTCATACGACTCTTGCTCAAAACTCACCAAAGGGTGCTGTGCCACTGGTAATCCTGATGGAGATGAAGCACAGAAGATAAAGCACTACGTTCTGTGTTAATAGCATTGTATCCACCTCCAAATTCATATAACTGTCACAGGAAATCAAGCATAACACTCTCATCTGGTCAAAATGGATCTATGTTCAGGTCTTGGCAATAATGCATGTGCTTAACTTAGTAAGACTTGTATTTTTGCTGAGTACAACCTCTCCAAGGTTCATGATAATGTTAATCGTGTCATGAGAAAAACCCTGTCTTTCCAAACAACACCTGATAAATGCAACACCATCAGATGCATTTTCTTGTGTAGAGGATGAAGAGCCTCCGCTATGTAGGGCATCTGTAGTGATCTCTGTCCTTTCAGAATCAGACGAGGTGGCGATATCAACATTCGCAACACTATTGGATACCAGGTATGTGTGGAATACCTCGGCAATACCATCAGACCTTCAGCTGTCTTCACGTATTTTTGGATACACTCGCTCCAATGAGCTGAAAGGAGGAAAGGCATAAACGCTTCAGAGCGATCTTAGCACTAAGACTATCATAAGTCTATGTTAAAGAATGGGACTTCGTCTGCAGGAAATGTGTCAGTTATTGCTTTAAGGGGTTTGTGAAGCATCCATTCTGTTGCATCATTAAAATATTTGTTTACCCGATCAGCTTCAAAATTGAGAACCCCTGGTAAATGAACCGCTAACATCCATATTTTGTTTTCCTTTGCTAACAAACAAATCTGGTTAGATATCTGACTACAAATTGAGATTTTTTTCCACCCATGTGGTTAATGTAAGCTACTGTAGTATCATTGTCAATTCAAAGTCTTAAATGTCGACATGGCAACACATTCAGGAAACATTTGATGCCAAAGAAGACTGCCTGAAGTTTAAGATATGTAATGTTGCTCCGAAACTCAATATCGCTGAGTTACCATCTGCCATCTTTTTTCGGATTGTTCACTGCACCCTAATCTAGTCCTGAAGCATCAGTGGTGAGTGTTATTGAAGGCAAAGGTCTGGATATTGGAGCACCACAACACTTACTGTTGTCTTCCCACCAACCTAGGTGACGTATACCTGCGTTCATCTTCCCGAGGCAAGTGAGTTAACTGAGTATAAAAGTCCAGTTTCCACCCTTGCCGAACTAGGCTGGTATTATGGAGTTAGATTTTGGCTGGACTAACGAGTCTATGCGTAGTCCAATCAAAATCGCGCACAGAAATCGAAATCCGGTTCGTAGAGTGTCATGCAGATTTCGGTCGACTGCAGGATTTGCAAAGCATGTGCACCGCTAACTCGTTGTCAGCAGATATTTTCTAAATCTTTTCATGTTTTCAATGAAGGGGCTCACGTGATTTGATGCACTTCGCAATGTAAGATTCGTTTTATCACAATATAGATCTTGATTATCGATCAGATCGTCTTGACTGGGCGCCACCGTTTTGTTTGAAACAAATGCAAGTGATACGAGAGGTTGAATCTGATTGGTCAATAGGAGAGGCATAGAAAGGACATAACTTTTAAAAGCCACTGGTGGCGCTACGATCGAGCCAAGGAATTACAGCCTAGTTCGGCAAGGGTGGAAAATGGACTTTCAAAGTCAGTTAACGCCCTTGTCTCGGGAAGATGACCTGCGTTGGGAATAGTCATAGAAACACTAAAATCCCCTCTTACTGCTTTCGTCGACATATTTTGCAAGTGTCTGAAACATGGGTCGCTAGTTTAAAACTAGTGCCGTAAAGCTCGAGATAGCTGCTTTCTGACTGACAAATGTCGACTTCTTGTCATGCATTTCATTAGTCGGTCAAAGTTCGAATTTAATGAGATTGCAGTCAATGTGAGCATACGATCGTTCATTCCAGATGCAACTGAACTGCACTCTTGGAAGTTGAAAATGTAAAGTTTTATCTGTTAATATCTGCGTGAGCCCTCAGGAATGAGGCCGTTTACTTACAAACAAACACACAGTACCAGCGCTATTCCCTATGTTGTCAATGGTAGGAGAAGAAATTAACAGCATGGTTTGCACGTGCGAAATATGATTTTCATGTTCAGTTGACATGAAAGATGTCTTCTATTTTTTCGTTCAGGTACAGGTCGAGCTTTGCGGTGTTTGTAGACCAGTGTTTAGGCGTGGCTTAAAGATAACAAGAAGGCTGATTGGATATGTAATTGTGACATTTATTAAATTCGGCTTCCAACACAAAATCTTCCTCAGATTAACATTACAATAACATGTCATAACTCTTTTATGCAATGACGTCACTCCTGTGTGCAATGACGTAAACAGACAATAACGACACATAAGATGTACTGTGTAGCCCCAAGAAACAATACTCTACAACTGAACTTTCAATATTAGCCATAAGGTTGGAAAAAATTGTAAGATGTAATTGTAACTGCATTAGAGCATTATTCTTGATGATCGGTCAGTTGTAACGATATATAAAAAAACAATACGTTATGACGTCATCGGTTGTTCATGACGTCATAAAATTAAGTTTCAATGAAGATTGGTAGGTCATGTTCTTCGCACGCACACGCACACACGCACACCACTCCGACAGAGACACATACATACACGCCAGACATCATACACACCCAAAATAAAATTATTTATTCACTTGGGTATTAACCTCACACCCGTGCTCGTGGGTTCACCAAAGTGAAAAATGTCTGAGACCCCCATCACTTCGAACTGTCCTCTCACATTAAGCTGACATGCCTTGATATAACTTGAATACTGTTAAAAGCGGCGGTAAACCCAACACCCTCACTCACTCACTCTCATTTACTTGGGACAAATACTTCGTAATTCCTCAAAGCTCTTTGGTTATTTGAAAGTAAGGACCGTGTCTTACCACCTACTACACTACTGCACAGGTGAATAACAAACTTCGTATATGCCGAAATCGGCAATAACTCATTCGATTCTTAACCAATTGATGGTAGTTACTGCTACCACAATAATAGCAAACTTCGTATATACCGAATTGTCGGCAAACATGAAGTCGATTCTCAGTCTATGTGTGGTACTGACATCTATTTCTATTAAAATAACTTTGTATATAACAAATTGCATTCGACCCGTGAAGATCCGGGTTATAATAGGTCTTCAGCAACCCATGCTTGCTGTAAAAGACGTCTATGCTTTTCATAAGAGGCGACTAGTGGGATCGGGTGGTCAGCATCGCTGATTTGGTTGATGCATGTCATCGTATCCCAATTGAATGTATTGATGCTGATGATATCAATCACTGGATTGTCTGATCCAGATTTGATTAATTACAGATATCCGTCATATAGCTGTAATATTGCTGTGTGCGGCGTTAAACAACATTTTAACAAAAACAAATTGAATTCAGGAGTTGACAGAATATTGATGGCATATATTCCTGTTTATTTATCACGGGCAATTCTAACATACATCAACTAAAATCTAAACATCCTGCAGGGATGTAATTTCATCCTGTGTCTCCCATAACAACAAGCGGTCTCACATAGTTATACTTCAGTAATGACGAGACAGGAAGTACGTCACCGCCTGCACACTGTAACAGGAACGTGAGAATGGTGCACGATGTAGTCGCTGACACTGCCGAGAAGCGTCCTCCGTATCTTCCCCACCCCACGCGCTCCAGTGACGATCAGGCTGGCGTTTTCTTCATCGGCAATACGCACGATTACCTCCCCTGGACTGCCGATCACGCTCTTCACCTTGCCTGTCATCTGAAAATAAACAGAGTGAGCGAGTTGGGTTTAACGCCGCTTTTAACAGTATTCCAGTCATAGCACGGCGTGTCAGCTTAATGTGGGAGGAAAGGCCGAAGTGATGCAGGTCTCAAACGTTTACCACTTCGGTGAAACCCAAGAGCACGGGTTGGTGCTGACAAACCTAGAAACATAATCGAGGCGAACCGGGATTCGAACCTACGATCATAGGTTTCTGGCTTTCCCAAGGGACGCAACTCTGCACAGCGAATCGCGGCGCCTCAGACGACTGGGTCAACGTGCCCCGAAAACAAACAGAACCATAGGTCAAGCATGTGCTAATCAACTGTGGGATTTCAACCAAACGCTCATAAACAAAAGCAGCGGTGATATACGTTTTACTAATATACTGTGACAAACAAACAAACACACAAACTGACGTCCTTAAAGAGGCTGTATCTTTATCTCATTTATCTCTGTTTGATATCTCATATAAGAAATACACGAACTCTTGGTCGTTGTTTGTCGTATAATAAAACACTGCAGGGAGAAAAAACATTCTGGGTTGCTCCCCACATGGTTTATTCTCCCTGCAGCGTTTTATTGTACGATAAACAACTCCCAATCGTCGTTCTTCAGAACAACCCTTTACTGTTATGTCTGTATCATATTTTGCTGTCCATCCCACCCCCATTTTATGTAACAGTGCGTAATGTACCCCGCCCCCACCCGTAAAAGGTTACATGTAAGAGTTTATCATTACACTCCTACCCATAATAAACTAAACAATCCCAAAATAATGTTTGTTTGTTTGTTTGTTTGTTTATTGGTCGCACTCAGCAATATTACAGCTATATGACGGCGGTCTGTAATATAATCGAGTCTGGACCAGAAATCCAGTGAGTGACATCATGAGCATCGATCCACGCAATTGGGATCGATGACATGTATCAACCAGATCCCGTTAGTCGCCTTTTACGACCAGCATATTCGCCTTCGTCGGCAAGTATGGGTTGCTGAAGACCTATTCTACCCCGGAATCTTCACAATGTACATTTGTGATCATTTTTGGAAACGATTCAACTAAAACTAAAACTAAAAATTTATTTTGAATGAAAATTATTTGGATTTTGGGGTTGAATATAAATATCATCTTCCTGATTGAAACCACATGTCTCAACAACTCTCTCTGATACATATTGGCAATCTTGGACCACGGATATTTCAAATTCTTCACATGTCGAGTCCACATGTTTTAAAAGTTGACCATAAACTTGAAACATAATTAATAAACATTCTACTCCCGTTATCCTCTAAATTATTATTCTTTGGGGCCCCTTGTCACCGCCGGCCAATAGAAACTTGAAGACGGAATGGAACTCCCTTGAATCAACGTTTATGCAAATTGTGTGATAGTTATGACATTGGAGACGAATTCCACTGTATTCTTAGATGTAAATATTTCAATGAACAAAGGGCAATGTACGTATACATTCCAAAACACTATTCCAAAAGACCAAATATGTAACAACAACAGCAATTATTTAACTGCCATAATATATCTGTCCTAAAGAAGCTATGTAAATGTGTTAACATTTTAATGAAAATTGTAAAAACTCCAGGTAAACGTCTGTCTGACGCCATGCATAAAACTGTTTGTACCTCATCAGGTGATGCACTCGAAATAGAGTGCTATTCTATTCTGACATCTCGTTGTCATTTTTCCCCCCACTTCCCCCAACAATACTTTCAAGAATCTACAGTTTTCAAGAACATGTATGCCAGCAAGATAGATTTTACGTCCGTTTCCTAAGGTTGATGCAAAAACATGGAATTGTTGAAAATGTTTCGGTAAATCTGATTTTTCTTTCCGCTTATAAGACAGGTAAAACACACTGTTCCCCGGATTTGTCCCTCATAAAACTTTAAACTCTTACGGTTGGTGTTCAAGGGTGTTCAGTCTTGCATGGAGGACGTGGTCTCGCTCTCGCCCCTGCCATCGAATTTGTTTTAAACCTCTACAATTGTTTCACTTGAAGGTACTACCCCATTGTATTTTATTCTTAATGGTATTTCTTACATTTAGACAGCTTACAAGCTGGATAAAACACTCTTCCTCGGGCATGGTTGAGAACGTAGACACTTTGGACTGGGGAAATCGTTTGGGCTTTCGGCTCGCGAGATTTCCCCTCACTATCGTGATTACAATCTCAATCAAGCCCTTGGAATCGTGTTTTTATCCGGTACATAAAAGTTAAATTGACCGCTCCTGGAATGCACGTGTATAAACCCCTTCCCTTCCAAAACACGACCCTTGAAGATCCGGGGAGAGACAAGGTCTTGAGCAATCCATGCTTGCCGTAAAAGGCGACTATGCTTGTAGCAAGAGGCGAATAACAGGATCGGGTGGTCAGGCTCGCTGACTTGGTTGATGAATGTCATCAATCCCAATTGCGTAGATCGATGCTCATGGTGTCAATCACTGGATTGTCTGGTCCAGAC
Organism: Haliotis rufescens; assembly: GCF_023055435.1. Taxonomy (NCBI): domain Eukaryota; kingdom Metazoa; phylum Mollusca; class Gastropoda; order Lepetellida; family Haliotidae; genus Haliotis; species Haliotis rufescens. Next base: position 8,738,252 of record NW_025963924.1, read on the forward strand.
TCGACTATTTTACAGACCGCCGTCATATAGCTGGAATATTGCTGAGTGCGGCGTTAAACAACAACCAAACATTCCAATACATAAACTGACCGATTCCCGGACAACCACAAACACACACGCACACACACACACATACGCACACGCACACGCACACGCACACGCACACGCACACGCACACTTACCCCGGCGTCAGTGAGCAGGGCGCTGAATCCCTCCAGCAGCTTGTTCTTCTTCTTTTGTTCCTGCTCCATCTGTTCCACCACCTGCTTGATGTCCGGACGGGCATGGCCTGCAACAGCAGCCACAACACTGCAGTGAGTGATGTGAGTGAGTTGGGTTTAACGCCGCTTTTAACAGTATTCCAGTTATATCACGGCGTGTCAGCTAAATGTGGGAGGAAAGCCCGAAGTAATGCCGATCTAAGACGTTTACCACTTCGGTGAAACCCATGCACGGGTTTTGTGCTGACAAACCAAGAAACATAATCGGGGCGAACCGGGATTCGAACCCATAATCGTAGGTGTCTGGCGTGCCCAAGGGACGCAACTCTGCAATGCGAATTGCGGCGCCTTAGACGACTGGGCCACCCGTGCTCTCCACAACACTGCAGATATTTCACAGCATTAATTGAGAAACACAACCCGTGAAGTCTGGGTTTAGAATTGGGCAACCCATGCTTGTCATAAGACGCGACTAACGGGTTCGGGTGGTCAGGTTCAGTGACTTGTTTGAATGCACGTTATCATACCCTGACAGCGTGGGCTTTGCTCATAATATCAACCACTGGTTTGTCTGGCCATCATTTACAGGCAGCCGGGACATAGCTGGAAGATTGCTAAGTGCGGTGTAAAACAACACACAAGGTGTGGTGAAATGGGTTTTTTAACGTCGCGTTGAAGGTTATTGCACTTATGTTGTGACGTGCATGCACGTGTGTGTGTGTAGCTGCTTGTACTAGTCCGGACTGATGCTGATTTATGGTGCTAGCACACTGAGACACCATGCAACAGTTTAACATGAATACCCCACTCAGATACAGTATACTGACTCCGAGCCGACCGGTCCTTGTTATTGCCCCTTAATGCCGAGCGCCAGACAGGGCAACAACAAGTACCATCTTTTTGGTATGGCGCGGCCGGGGATAGAACCCCGGACCTTCCGCTCTCCGGGCGGACGCTCTACCCCTAGGCCACGGAGCCTATGCACCCCTCGCCTGGCGACGTCAGTTGACCACATATAGTCTCCTACCTGAGCTGAGACAGTGTTGATACTCAGGGGAGTGTACAGCGATCACGAAGTCGTCCGCCCTGTGAACGTTCTCTTTATACCCTGAAACAAGTGTAAGTGAGTGAGTGAGTTGGGTTTAACGACGATTTCACAAATATTTCTCTTACATCATTTTCACAGAATACTTGTGCCGTCAAGGAACACCAGAAACAATGCACAAGCCCCTATTTGTGTAAGACACCTTTCTCACTAAAAGACACAAGTCGCACTGAAAAGTCTTTGTTTGTTTGTTTGTTGTTTAACGCCGCACTTAGCAATATTCCAGCTTTATGACGGCGGTCTGTAAATAATCGTGTATGGACCAGACAATCCAGTGAGTGACATCATGAGCATCGATCCACGCAATTGGGACACGATGACATGCTTCAACCAATCAGCAAGCCTGACCACCCGATCCCGTGAGTCGCCTCTTACGACAAGCATAGTCACCTTTACGGCAAGAATGGGTTGCTGAAGACCTAGTCTAACCCGGGTCTTCACGGGTCTGCACTATAAAGAGATAAGTAAGGTTTTTTGAAAAAAGGGGCCGAAAATAATATTGTCTCAGGTTTTACAAAAAACAATTTTCGCTGATCCTGAAAAAAAAAGTGTTGTCACACTCACTTATTAAATATGTATAAAAAAAAATTCCAAAAAAGTCGAAATCTTTCCTGACATCGCTTAGATTATTATTTTGGTTATGATTTATATAAGCATAATCAAGTACCAATACTTATAGGTACAGAGTGTAGAATAGACCGCACCCTGTCAGTTCACATTCTCAGTCTACCATATATTTCCTCACAAAGAGCCATTCACAGTTTTATTATCATCAAATATTGAATTACGGTCAGATGAAACGTTCTTGGCTGCTACCCGGCAAGCAAAATATGACCCTATTATTTACTTGTTATCGCCACACGCTGTACAAACAGGCCACAGTAACCAGGCGTTCTGCAGCCGCTCATCAAAAGGGATGAGTCAGTGAGTGAGCGAGGGAACGGTGTTTACGTATGGAGAAACCATTACACCGCAGGAATGGTATGTCCAACTTATAAACCGCTATCCATTAATCTATGTCATTTTTGGAGCTTATATTTACGCGGTATACGGGTCGCAAATAAGCGCGGTATAACAGTTGTTATCGCGGCCCGCTGCGCGGACTGCACGTGCAGAAGAGGGCTGTACGTGCAGATAGAACCGCGTGCGTCGTACCACATGGCATTGTGTCGTTGACTGTTCACAAGAGAGGATGTCTGACGATGACGATATTTTCCTTACTCAAAGTAAGTTAATTGATGAAAATTCAGCAGAAAAGGATGAGGATGACTTTTGTTTCCGTTTTGGTGACCTTTGTCAGGTTTTACAATTGCTCCCCAGGTTTTACAATTGCAATTGTAAAACCTGGGGAGCAATTGTAAAACCTGAGGAGCAATTGTAAAACCTGCTGAGAGGTCTTACTACAAAAGAAAGGTCGTCTGGGAGATGGTTACAACACCATGATAGGTTTACAAGTCATTGTAAACACTCCAGCTGTATCTCGGCGGCCTAGGTCTCCGTCAACAACATTACCTTGGCAACTCCCATACGTTAAGAGATACTTACCATCGTCGCTGCACTAAACGCTTTGAACGAGGCCGTGGCGCTGTTGAACAAAGCGATCTTAGCGCTAAGGTGATCGTAACTCCCATACTTTCTCATACTTAACGATAGTCGCTGCACTAAGCTCTTTGAAGGAGGCTTGGGTGCCGTTTAATAGAGCGCTGTGACTGTCGTAAACCAGTGTTAAAGTAGTGGAGTTACGATCATTTTAGCGCTAAGATTGCTTTGTTGAACCGCGCCACGGCCTCGTTCGAAGCGATATGTACTTAACCGTGCCGTACTGAGCGCATGGGGACTCGTTTCTCAAAGTGAGTGAGTGGGTATGGTTTTACGCCGCTTTTAGCTAAAAGCGGCGTAAAACCATACTCACTCACTCACACATATAGCTGGAATATTGTTGAGAACGGCGTTCAACAAGAAAAAAAAACATTCTTCCTTCAAACGAGTGAGTGCGGTTCAGAGTCGCTTTTCGCCTTCTTACATCCCAGAGTAGATAGGACTGGCTAAGAAAGGAACTAAAATTGACACATTATCCATGTTGGGAATTGAACCTGTGTCTCCGTCTGGCGAGCGAAGTGCGTGCAGTTCAACACGGAACATTTTCTTATCAATCCTGATAAGGTGCAGGGTTTTCCAAAATGAAGCTGTGGTCAATAAGGATTACGTAATTTATGAATATTACTCCGGATAGCAGCGCTATAAGGAGGTCAGTTGACCTGGCTGGTATGACCCCTCTGCGCTTAGAGTCAGGTGGTCAGTTGATTAGAGAGCTTCCACAAGATACTGTTGATAAGTTATTTGCAGTGTCTTTTCTGTACATTAAACTCACAAAAACTTAACAGTGTAAGGGCATAATAAACTAATTATATGATAATCATCCAGACTTATCATCCAAAAACAGTGCAGTTCACCTTGACATGAAGTTAACAGCTTACAACACCAGCAAATACAGAAACATAGAAAAGGACTGAAAACCAACACTAAAAATTTAATAATTTGAACAAAATACCATACCATCATAACGCGAAACATACATACCAAAGTTCAGCTCCCTCAGTTTGGTAATTTCAATAGAGAAGAAATTGACAGAGCCAAATTTTGAGAAGAGCATGGTCAAAAGAAAGAAAAAAATGAAAATACTGCCCAAACCGGAATATGCATGTTGATTCCCAACACGAACGATCCACAAATAGCGAGTGAATGTTATCGTACAAACAGGGAACGTGAAAATCATTGCGAGGGATCGCAATAATGTATTTTCTTACCATAAGTACGTAGATATGTACATAAAATATTGAAGTATATATAAAACTGCTGATAGATACGTTCAACACTGATTACTGTCATACACTGGTTTCTTCTCATATATAGCTAGGGGCATGATAGTGTATTCATTACACCGTATCGATTATATATCAGTTTGCGAAAAACAGAATGATTGAACTGAGCTGATTAATACTGTGAGTAGGTCACTTTATATCGAACCGATGAAACGAACTGGTTAGAATATTTCCGACGACGCCATAGCTGATCGTATATGACTTGGCACGGATCGTTCTTCGTTTGTTCAGTCAAGGATTTGTTTGTTTGTTGTGTTTAACGCCGCACTCAGCCATATTCCAGCTATATGACGGCGGTCTGTAAAATAATCGAGTCTGGACCAGACAATCCAGTGATTGACATCACGAGCATCGATCCACGCAATTGGGATACGATGACATGCTTCAACCAAGTCAGCGAGTCTGACTACCCGATCCCGTTAGTCGCCTCTTACGACAAGCATATTCACCTTTTACGGCAAGCATGGGTTGCTGAAGACCTATTCTACCCCGGATATTAACGGGTCGTTCAGTCTATGAAGTGCCCGGTCCACACTCGATGACGTACAGCGGCCGAATAATGCTGGACTTTGCGGCGTAAAGCTCCATTCACTCATCAATCTGTAGCTCTCATCAATCCGCGTCTGTCTGGCGTGCGGAAGATTGGTGCTTCGATCAACGCCCACGTCATACCAACATTGAATGATTGAGTACGGTTTTACGCCGCTTTTAGGAATATTCCAGCAATATCAAGCGAGGTACACCAGAAATGGGCTTCACACATTGTACCCATGTCGGGAATCGAACCCAATTATACAGGATGATGTTCATTTCAATTTCTCACTGGAGCGACGGGATGTTAGTTTGAGCTCAGCATTATCTGTTTTAATGTTTAGGATCTCAATTATTTCATCCACAACGGACAGGTTCACATCATTTTATTTTTTCCGTGGAACATGATAAGCTTTATATTTATTGTAGAAACAATACACACACCCTCCAAAAAGAAAAATCAATTGAAAAATTGTTTAGACAAAGAATGTGATTTTTTAATGACGTCATAGCTGAAATGGATTGATAACAAGTCTCCGTCGCCACACGTGCAGCTATTGCACGCCATGGGAATTCCGTGCAAAAAAAGCTCTGGGGTGTTCAGCACTGCCGCAGAAGACGTTTGTTGATAGAACCCATTATCAGATCGCTGGAAGATGGTTGTTCTAGGCAAGGCACAGCAAACGCCAGACTCGGGAAGAATGCCAGAAAACCAGTCGAGGAAATGAAACGTAATTGGCTGAGAGTAGAGGCCATTCTGTCGTAATGTGATTACATAGAGAAATCAATATTGTGCTGAATGTGTTGACAGCCGTGATTGGGACTAGAATACCTGTTAAGCATGTCGAGTTGGGAACGGAGAATTGGAGGTATGGCTTCCTCGATCATCCAGTGTATTATAAACCCATTGTTTCAGGAAAGATTACACAATTAAGGATTCACTGTATATTTTTTTCGGTTTATTGAGGTATGAATCGAAAAACCGATGTGCAAACCGTATGAATCCGCGAAGCGGATTCTTACAAAAGTTTGCATATCAGTTTTTCGATTCATACCTCAATGAACCGAATAAAATACACAGTCCATGCTTATAATTAAATTTGACAACGTAAAACATGTTTTATCGACAATAGTTTAACCAAAAACAGTTGTATATATCAGAACAGACAAAAATGACGAGATTCATAAACATTCCAGGGGTAGGAATACATACTGTGGCGTGACATGAATCAGGTGATCGTTTAATTCATGCACAAAACTTGACACGCCTTCACAGTCAGTAGCCAATCAACGGAGAGTAGGATCAAAACAATGTTCATTGGACCTGTCAATTAAGGTAAGCGGCGAAAAGAACTGCAACAGTCAGACTGTAACGAACCGGAAGAAATATGTCCGGGAGAAGGCGGCTGTTTCGAATAACATGGTCAGTTACCGCCAGATTCAAACATAATTCCCGGATTACGGTAAAACACAGTTGGAACAATGCTAGTAAGAAATGAAACCCCAAGACATGAAAGTTGAACCGAGGCGAGCGAGAAAAAAACAGGCGAGCGAGCCTGCGCGTTTGCTGTTTCCTTCATTCTCGGCCTTCGGTTTCAAAGGGTAGTTTGGACAATGAATATGCATGAAAGTGTCTAAATGTCCTGTGCATGACGATACACGTGAGCAGAAAGGGAATTCCCTCGACTGTAATATTGGGATTCCCCGACATTCCGCGGTAATAAAAGTAGTGCGCTTCGGTGGGCGTGGCTTCATTTTTAACATTCATTGGGAAATGAATGCAATAACAAATCAGCTAATCAGAATGTAGGAATTTCAATGACCACAACGAAAATTTAATTATTCGAGGATGCCGGAGGTGATGGGTAATGAGGTCTACTGTTAAACTCCCCTTTCAAGATCATCGCACTGACATATAGCGACGTGCCTGCACGTGTGTGTCTGTCCGTCTGTGTGTTAGATTAACATGGATACCCCACTCAGACATAATATCATTCAAGTCAGACCGCCTCCGTGGTCTAGTGGTAGAGCGTCCGCCCGGAGAGCGGAAGGTCCGGGGTTCGATCCCCGGCCGCGTCATACCAAAATACGTTCAAAGATGGTACACAATTCTGCGATCAACACACCGCCTCCGTGGTCTAGTGGTACTTGTTGTTACCCTGTCTGGCGCTCGGCATTAAGGGGCTAAAACAAGGACTGGTCGGCTCGGAGTCAGTCTACTGTGTCTGAGTGGGGTATTCATGTTAAACTGCGGCATGGTATCTCAGTGAGCTAGCAATAAAAATCGGCATCAGTCCGGACTAGTACAAGCAGCAACACACACCCGGACTATAGACTACTAGTACAAGCAGCTACACACACTATCCACCAGACGGGTGGATAAGGAAGGTGGTCCTGGCGCACAAGGGAAGTATGTATCGATGCGTATCGCCACTGCATGTAGAACACGTGTGTGTGGATACTGATCAGGGATACTGAGAATCCTTGGGACCATCGATACAATGTCGAGTAATCAGTTTTTAGAGGCAAGCAGAGTGCTGATAATAAACCACTATATTCATGAAACTGCTGCGGAGGCCAAAAGGAAACGACATATCAATCGAGTATATAAGTTCCAGTTAAAAAGCTCTCTCTTCAGAAGCACACTGCTACATCTTTAACTGATTCTATCAGATGAAAAGATGAATGGGGTGAGAAGTGGTAAACAGTGGATAGCATCATTAAAGACTTCGTGGAATCTTCCAATCTGATTCCCATTTAGCTGGACATTAAATACGCGAGTTTTAGCAGAGCACGTCTATTTACAGCTCAAACAAACACCTATCTGGGTAAATGGATGTGCAATTAGCGGCCCATATTGTACCATTCTGACACGGAAGTGAATCAATAACAAATATGCTCGTAAATCTCGAGCACGTTCCGTCAAATCTGTAAACCGAATGCTCATCACATTATCCAAAAAAGGCAGAGACCTTTTCTTCTCTGATGGTGGAGTTACTAGTTGTTATTCCACTGCTTTGAATCCTTTTTCAAATCACGGCGTGTGTGCTTTATGTGGAAAGAAAGCCCAAATTGACGCAGGTCTCAGGCGTTTGCTACTTTGGTGAAACTCCACGAGCACGATGTGGTGTTGACAAACCAAGGATCTTACCCAGGGAGCATCTGAGATTCGAACCCACGACCAACTGATCTTCGCACGTTTAAGGGAGGCAACTCTGCACACCGAGTTACGTCGCCATAGTCGACACAGTTTTAATGATAAATTATTGTGCAGAGTTGCGTCCCTTGGGCACACCAGAAGCCTATGATTGTGGGTTCGAATCCCGGTTCGCCTCGATTATGTTTCTAGGTTTGTCAGCACCATACCCGTGCTCTTGGGTTTCACCGAAGTGGGTAAACGTCTGAGATCTGCATGACTTCGGGCTTTCCTCCCACATTAAGCTGACACGCCGTGATATAACTGGAATACTGTAAAAGCTGCGTTACACTCACGCACTCACGCACTCACGCACTCACTCACTATTGAATGAACGAACGTATGGCATGTGTCAATTTGCGTGTATATATAATCAATTTATATTTTCTGCTCGGGGATCCCTCTGGTTCAGTCTGAGTCCCTTTCTGTCAGCTACACAGTAGGCTCAATGAATGTTTATAAGAACATACCTCATCGATTTAAAGGCCTACAACATTTGAGTTTCGGTAGATTTTCAAGATGAAGGTCTACTGTTCTCAAAATCTTGTATGGCCTCATTAGACTCCAAAACTGACTGGCATCGTCGTCCCATTGAAGCAATCAGATCCCGAATTGTGGCCTGGGAGTGTTCACCCACTCTGCCTGCAGTGCTTGTGCCAACTGTCGGGAATTATGTGGTTGTTGCTGACGTGCTCGCAGTCGTTGATCCAGTGCATCCCATAAATGTTCGATTGGGTTTTAAAAAGGAGACCTGTACGGCCTGTTGTCAGTCTTGTCGTGTGAGGTCGGGCGATGTCTTGTTGGAAAATGTCGTTCGCGGGAATGTGACAGTCGGGTTGTGTTTTCTAATTATGGAACTTCGAAAAGGTTAACACGAGGTATCCCGAAATACAGTTCGGGGCTGTTCAACTGAATCCTTCCAAATCATCGTCTATCTCTTGCTTCAGTGGGTTGGTTAAACATTTAAACGGAAGATACTTTGCATAGCCCTTGGGAAGTACTGCCATACAATCTCGGGCATCTCCAGGATGCTTTTTGTTCAGTTTTAAAATTGTTAATCGAGAACGTTGTCAAAATATTATTCAAAGCGTGTTCAGGAATGGAAGTCGCCAGCATGGAACTAGGGGCCGAATAGCTCGAGGACTAGAGACTTGAGGCAAACATAATTCCGCCTCGTCGTGTCTGAATCCAGAGCAAGCCTCGACCCCCTATGCTTTCGCTATTACGGCTTTCTAGGTTTGTCAGCACCATACCCGTGCTCGTGGTTTTCACCAAAGTGGTAAATGTTCAAGACCTGCATAAATTCGGACTTTCCTCCCACATTAAGTTGACACGCCGTGATGATATAACTGGAATTCGCCCTCGCTCACTTACTAACTCTAACCGAAAAAAGCGTTGCGGCGGGGTCGCATGGCCAAACACTCAGGTTCGTTTGGAGATCAAACAAACCCACGGGGCCAGCCGACAAGTCTCACAGACGTGATAGATTAGAAAAAACTGTTTACTCCTTGACGGAATTAAGACATGCAGGCGAACTCAACCCTGGCTAGATCCACATCCCGCGGGGTGTTTCGTAACACGAAAATAAAGTACACGTTACTATGCAACGCGAATGGATTTTCTGTAATACTCCAATGAAATCTTCACAAAATATTTACGTGAAAGCATGGAAAGCAGAAATTGAATCAATTTGAAAGAAGTCGGCTTTGATCGTTTTCAAACAGTCTAATATGATAAAGTGATATATTTACGAAGAACATTATACACGCTTACGAGGGTTTGTTTGTTTGTTGTTTAATGCCGCACTCAGCAATATTACAGCTGTATGACGGCGGTCTGTAAATAATCGAGTCTGGACCAGACAATCCAGCGATTGACATCATGAGCATTGATCCACGCACTTAGGATACGATGACATGCATCAACCAAGTCAGCGAGCCTGACCACCCGATCCCGTTAGTCACCTCTTACGACAAGCATAGTCGACTTTTACGGCAAGCATGGGTTGCTGAAGTCATATTCTACCCCGGATCTTCACGCATATAACGTTTATCAAAATAATTATTTTCCGATTAAATTTTAAACAATATAAGGTGACAAATACAGGGTATTTTATGACATCCGGTGAAACGATATACACCAATTACTATCTTTTATATTGTATTTTTATATGAAAATGTTAATTTCTGAGGGACCCGTGAAGGTCCGCGTTAGAATAGGTCTTCAGCAACCCATGCTTGCCGTAAGAGTGAGTGAGTCTGGTTTTACGCCGCTTTCAGCAATATTCCAGCAATATCACGGCGGGGGATACCAGAAATGGGCTTCACACATTGTACCAATGTCGGGAATCGAACCCGCGGGTGTTCGGCGTGACGAGCGAACGCTTTAACCACTAGGCTACCAGACCGCCCCCTTGCGACTAAAGGGATCGGGTGGTCAGGCTTGGTGACTTGGTTGATGCATGTCATCGTATCCCAAATGCGTGGAACGATGCTCATGATCTCGATCACTGGACTGTCTGGTCCAGACTCGATTATTTTAAGAACGCCGTCATATAGCTGGGACTTTGCTGAGTGCGGCGTTGTTTAACGCCGCACAAACAAACAAGCAAATAATTTCTAACGTACAGTTCCTGTTTGAACACAGTTTTAATTGGCTTACTCCACTTATTTAATTATTACTATATGGTGCATGTCACATGACTACCGGTGGCACTGGATACAGTCAGTTATGACTATCACATACGTGTACAAACTGCAACCTCGCCAACTCGAAGCCGTCGAAAATAATTCGAGCTATCCGCACTTCGATATAAGCGGGGTGACAGTATGAACCCATGCTGCCAGTACGGACCATGAAGCTACAGCGTTGTTACACGCGATATATCGAGTCAATGGCCGGTTGTTCCACCAGAACTGGCTTATAACGTGACCACATATACCCACATGAATAAGCACCGTAAATTGGTGATCATATTGCAAACGCTGCCATACGGTCATTATTGGTATGAAAAACACCCTCAACGAAGGCTGTAGTTAATGACAGAGCTACAATACCACAAATGCCGATATTATGACCGTGGAACGTAGCATTTAATTAACACAATATATGGGCGGCCAAGGGACAAAAGTACGCAATAATAGTCAAATGTTACGAATAAGGAATGAATGTTACAAAACAAGAAATAAAGGTCATTATGTATACAAATAATGTACTCAAAACATTGGTCCTTTATTTCAACTTTGAATTTTTTACCGAATGGCCGCCCATAGACGATGGTAACTGTCCGTATTGAATAAATTACAGTAAACTACGGTTATAAAGAACTCAAAGAGACCACTAAATTTAGTTCGTTATAAACGTAGTTCCTATGAGCACATATATACAGCATATATAATAGCATATGGCCGGGGCCAAAAACAGTTCGATATATCCGCCAGTTCGTTATAAGCGTGTTCGTTATAAACGTAGTTTACTGTATATAAGCCAGGCAATCTGACCTGATCAGTAACAACCGACTGCAGTGCCTATATAGCCTGGCATTCCATGTAAAGTTCCAGCCAAAGCCTTCAGCGTTCATTTGGTCTGCGGGTTACTTGGCCGGTCAATAATTCTGGCTCGCTTAAATTATATGCGGTCAGATTCACGTACGCCATTTCTATAGTATGGCTTAACCTACGTCGGTGGTTTGCACTATGCATGACTTCACTAAAACTACAAATAATTGGAAAGAACTTCGTTGATTGGCAGGTGTACATTACATGATTGAAAACAACTGGACCGGGTGTCCTTACTGCCTTCACAATACGTGCATTGATCTATGCTTGATTCGTTCACTGATCAATATCACATGAACCAGTTCAGAACGCGGTCAGACAGTACAACATGAGAAAAAACACCCTGATGATCGAACGAAGCATGAAGCATGAACCCCACCTAACAAATATACATCAGAAAATGTGAACGAGGACACACGGCCTTCTGCCTCGTCTGCGAGTTTGTTAGTATTCAATGAACTAGTTCCATTTCCCGGTGCATAAACACATGGCGATCCGCGGCGTGTGACTAATTTCGATAAAGCAGATGTTTAAGGTATATTTGTCTTATTATAACACACACTATTCATTTACCAGTGTACTTACAATTAAAGGCATACTCTGAAAACTCGCTGCCATCAAGAGCGACCACCACCACACGAGAGCCACTTGTATCCGACTTCTCCGCCATGTTTAGTGTAAGTCAATTCTACGCTGAGCGATATTCCCTCGCTATACCGCTAGCGCGATAAGCGGACTGTTGAATTTACAAGGCTCAGCTTGTGAATGCACAGGAACTCGATGATAGCGTGTATAACATAATATATTCGTATAAAAAAAACAATCACACTGTGTGTGAATGATATTCAAGCCTTCTGCAGTATCTCACGTAAATGGACACGATTCACACATTGCGACAAAACTTGGATAACTGCTTTGGACGTATTCTTCTTGTGTGTTGATGTAGGATCGCCACAACAATTACTCCCGTAAAGCACCCCAATAAAGATTAATATTGCATGTTCAACATCAAAATAGCGTTGTCTTCAATGTGCATGACGAAATATTCAGGACGAATTGTCTCGTATCTTTCAGTACATATTCGGGATGGGGGTGAGGTAGTGGTGGGGGTGGGGGTTGGGGTGGGTGGTGTTTGTGGCCGGCGGGGATATCTCCGAAGGCTTGTTACCGGAATATTCCTGTATGCAAAGGTAGCTAACCTATTTCTACGGTTATTATTTTTGAAAGTCGCAAAATATTCTTAGATCATGTCGGTCACTGACTCAAGACACACAATTTTTGTTATTTATTTATTTACTTATTTACTTTTTTATTTAATTTTTATTTCTTTTCCTTTTTAAAACATCACAAGACCCCTGCAATATACTAAATGGTCGCCCCCTTGATGTGGGAGAACAAACATGGCGTATGTGGTCTGTGTGTGTCTGTGGCTGGTGTATAAGGCCGCACTCATCAATATTTCAGCTATAATTATGACGGCGGTCTGTAAATAATCGAGTCTGGACCAGACAAACCAGTGACTGACATCATGAGCACTGATCCACGCAATTGGGATACGATGACATGCATCAACCAAGTTACCAAGCCTGACCACCCGATCCCGTTAGTCGCCTTTTACGACAAGCACAGTCGCCTTTTACGGCAAGCATGGGTTGCTGAAGATCTATTCTCCCCTTGATCTTCGTGGGTTGTTGTTTGTTATAGCATATATACAGCAAATGGACGGGACCAACAAACTGTTCGTTATGTCTATCAGTTCGTTATAAGCGTGTTTGTTATCAACGTAGTTTACTGTACTTATCGGTGACACCCCCTACCCCCACCCCCAATTAGGCATACGGCCCTAGTGACACACGGGTTAAAAAAACATAGGATATGGTTGATCAACCATTCTCAACATTAACCTCTTATCTCCAAATACGTATGCTTTATTTTATCGAATGTGCACTTTGAATAAGATTTCCAGATCGAAAACAACAACCGTTGGTGTTTATCGAAGGGGCACCATCTTGTTTTCCAAATACAGTAAACTACGTTTATAACGAACTGTGGGGTATATCGAACTGTTTTTGGTCCCGGCCATATGCTGCTATACATGCTGTATATGTGCTAATAACGAACTACGTTTATAACGAACTGAATTAAGTGGTCCCTTTGAGTTCGTTATAACCGTAGTTTACTGTACCGGATTTTGTTTTCGGTATGGAATCCTTATTCAAACTTCGCTTTCTATAAAACAAAGTATACATATATTTAAAATCGGATTCCAACCTTTTGAATAAAATGGGCTGACATCATTGGTAGGAAAAGGTAAGTGAAATGTCAGCTTCATTGGTCCAGTGGATTCTGAGGAGATGTTTACTACATAGGTCATGCATCGCATAACTTCACCTGACAAAATGAAAAATATGCGTTAGAAATCATAACACTTCAAGCGGTCTTGTTGTTTTGAGTCGCGAAAACAAAATATTGACATACAAATGTCAAACTATTATGACTTTTAATAGGGTCAAAATACGACATTTGTGACACGTGTGTCCTTTGTCTGACAACTAACGTTAGTTTCAAAGCGTCCATAGAGGTAACCTGTCATTGTGACAGCTGTCGATGACGGCGGGTTGGTGCGTTCTGGCGGTCAGTTCACACACGAGTTCGTCCATATTATTGTAAACAATATTGAATGAAAATTTGAAAAAAATAACAAAAAAAGATTAAAACAACTAGCCAGATATGCACAACTGGTAAACCCTTAACGCAATTTGAGATTGAGTGGATGTACAAGTTTGATAAAAAAAAAAAGAGACTCGAAGATTAAGGATGTAAGAAAATAACACCACAAAAACATGCGATTTTTGGTCGCGTTTGGTGACTTTCTACGCAATATTGCCATAAAATAAGGGAACATTTTGAACATTTTTGAACCAGTGCTTCTCAATTCATGATTGTCTAACATGCTGATTGTGTGACACTCCGATGATAAGACAAACTGATTATGTGACATTCCGGTTGTGTCACATACCGACGGTGTGAAATGCTGAATATGACATGGTGAGGTGAGGTGAAATGGGTTTAACGTCGCGTCCAAGATTATTGCACTTATATAGCGACGTGCATGCACGTGTGCTTGTGGCTGCTTGTGTTAGTCCGGACTGATGTCGATTTTATAGTGCTACCCCAGAGATACCATGGGGCAGTTTTAACATGAATTCCCCCACTCAGACAAAGTATACTGAGTCCGAGCCGACCAGTCCTTGTTTTAGCCCCTTAATGTCGAGCGCCAGACAGGGTAACAACAAGTACCTTCTTTTAACGTCTTTATCGAACTCCGGACCTTCCACGGAGGCGGTCTGATGATAGTGATAGTGACATACTGATTGTGTGACATGCTGATTGTGTGACATGCTCATTGTGACATGCTGATGGTGTGACATGTTGATGGTGTGACATGTTGATGGCGTGACATGTTGATGGCATGACATGTTGATTGTGTGACAAACTGATGGTGTGACATGTTGATGGCGTGACATGTTGATTGTGTGACAAACTGATGGGCGTGACATGTTGATTGTGTGACAAACTGATGGTGTGACATGTTGATGGCATGACATGTTGATTGTGTGACAAACTGATGGCATGAAATGTTGATGGCATGACATGTTGATTGTGTGACAAACTGATGGCGTGACAGGTTGATGGTGTGACATGTTGATTGTGTGACAAACTGATGGCATGAAATGTTGATGGTGTGACATGTTGATGGTGTGACATGTTGATTGTGTGACAAACTGATGGCATGAAATGTTGATGGCATGACATGTTGATTGTGTGACAAACTGATGGCATGACATGTTGATTGTGTGACAAACTGATGGCATGAAATGTTGATGGCGTTACATGTTGATTGTGTGACAAACTGATGGTGTGACATGTTGATGGTGTGACATGTTGATTGTGTGACAAACTGATGGGCGTGACATGTTGATTATGTGACAAACTGATGGTGTGACAAACTGATGGGCGTGACATGTTGATTGTGTGACATGTTGATGGCATGAAATGTTGATGGCGTGATATACTGATGGGGTGACATGTTGATGGTGTGACATGTTGATGGCATGACATGTTGATTGTGTGACAAACTGATGATGTGACATGTTGATGGTGTGACATGTTGATTGTGTGACAAACTGATGATGTGACATGTTGAGGGTGTCACATGTTGATTGTGTGACAAACTGATGGTGTGACATGTTGATTGTGTGACATGTTGATGGCATGAAATGTTGATGGCGTGATATACTGATGGGGTGACATGTTGATGGTGTGACATGTTGATGGCATGACATGTTGATTGTGTGACATACTGATGATGTGACATGTTGATGGTGTGACATGTTGATTGTGTGACAAACTGATGATGTGACATGTTGATGGTGTGACATGTTGATTGTGTGACATGTTGATGGTGTGACATGTTGATGGTGTGACATGTTGATGGTGTGACATGTTTGATATGCTGATGGTGTAACATGTTGATAGTGTGACATACTGATGGTGTGACATGTTGATGGTGTGACATGTTTGATATGCTGATGGTGTGACATACTGATGGTCTGACATGTTGATAGTGTGACATGCTGATGGTGTGACGTTGATGGTGTGACGTTGATAGTGTGACATGTTGATGGTGTGACATGTTGATGGTGTGACGTTGATAGTGTGACATGCTGATGGTGTGACATGTTAATGGTGTGACATGCTGATGGTGTGACGTTGATAGTGTGACATGCTGATGGTGTGACATGTTGATAGTGTGACATGCTGATGGTGTGACATGCTGATGGTGTGACATGTTGATGGTTCGACACGTTGATGGTGTGACATGATGGTTCGACATGTTGATGGTGTGACATGTTGATGGTTTGACATGCTGATGGTGTGACGTCGATGGTGTGACATGTTGATAGTGTGACATGCTGATTGTGTGTCATGTTGAATGTTGACTTCAGGTTGCATTGGTCACACTGTCAGTAAAAGGAAGCCATGGAGCATCCATGTTTGGGTCTGGGCAAGAAGCCTTCAATCAAGGATGTGCTACTGACATATGCAGAATGAGAATGATAATGTCATGTACTAGGCCTCAAGCTAGTTCAGGCCTGGAAGTATTTCAGTAGGACTTCATTACTATCTTTTAGAGGTTGGCTAGTTTCAACTCGTCAATGCTGCTGATGTGCACAGTCCAACGTCATAATATTGGATGAAGTTCAGTAAAATCCTAATATTTGCAATGGAAATTCTAATGAAGTATCTCATTAAATAAAAACATACAAGGAAATTTATGGTTGAAAAATATAAACCCTCCATTTCTGAAACCAGGTGATTGGTTTCATGGGTAATGAATTATATACCCATTAGTTATCAATTATTAATTATTTCAATCAATCTGAAAATAATTGTTTCAATGAGCCTGGCAAAGTGGGGAGGTATAGTCAGTCAACTGTACGCATTCCGCTAACCACATAACACACATGCATCACAACGAGCAACTTTCTTTAACCTTTTTGTGGGGGACATACGGATGAGATCCCTGGCAAATGAAATGGAAAGGATTTGTAGCAATGCAAGGGGAGACAATCTGAAAATAAGTTATTCCCCTTTGACATAGTGCTCAAGGTCATTAAATCATTTTGATTACTTCTGCTTGTGTGTTTGCTGTTTAATGTTACACCAAGATAATCCAGTGATGGACATCATGAGCAACGATCCATGCCATCAGGTACGATGACATGCCAAGTCACCCAGTCTGACCACCCAATTCGTTAAGTCTTACAACCAGCATAGGTTGCTAGAAACAAATTCTAACCATGATTCCCCATCAGGCCTTGCTGCTTGTGACAGTCACTGTTTATGGTTTGTTTCTTGTTTAACGCCGCACTCAGCAATATTCCAGCTATATGGCGGCGGTCTGTAAATAATCGAGTCTGGACCAGACAATCCAGTGATTGAGACCATGAGGAGGGATCTACACAATTGGGATCGATGACATGCATCAACCAAGTCAGCGAGCCTGACCAACTAATGCTGTTAGTCGCCTCTTACGACAAGCATAGTTCCTTTTTACGGCAAGCATGGGTTGCTGAAGACCTATTCTACCCCGGGTAACTGTTTCAGGATTCATTCTCAATCACTTATTATGAACACATTAATAATTCAATATAAGATGGAAGAATGCAATTTGCTACAAAATCTGTTCACATATTATTCAACAAAGTGTTCACATTACTACCGAAACCAACTTTGCTGGCCAAAGAATTTTATCTGTAACCTTTCCCTCCTCAAGTTCAAAGTTCAACACTCAATATCATATTTATCAAATAGGCTTGTCTGGCCCAGATCCTATTATTTACAGACCGGGTCATATAGCTGGAATATTGGGTACTGTGGCTTTAAAGAAAATATAAAACAAAAACTTAACCTAGTGACAGACACAACATTACCAACATGTACTGCATCTGTTGGATGGTGACACACTCTGGCTCTGGTGTATCTTCCAGACGCCATCTTCCTGAGGCAAGGGAGTTAACCAACTATAAAGGTCCAGTTTTCCACCCTTGCCGAACTAGGTTGGAGTTTTGGTGTTATATTTTGTCTGGACTAACTAGTCTATGCACAGTCCAAGAACGAAATTGCTGTGGAGATGACGGTTGATTGCAGGATTTGCAAAGCAGGTGTACCGACAACTTAGCGTCTACAGATAATTAATAGAAGGGACATAACTTGTAATACTCACTAGTGGAGCTACAATTGAGCCAAGTAAATTCCAGCTTAGTTCAACAAGGGTTGAAACTGGACTTTTTTCTAGTCCATTAACTCCCTTGCCTCAGGAAAATAGATCCAAATTTTACTTCAAATATTTTCTAAAAGCAATTTCTACTTCATCCTGTTAAGGTCATAATAAATTATTATATTTTAAACCCTGTCAGCCTCCCTCCCAAACACTGAACCACACATTATTTTAGAACTGCAAGTACCGACAGAAGATGAGTGTGTGTCCAGTCTTTCTTGACTTGACAACACACATAATCCCACAAAACATTCATCATATGTGAATCACATTCATCCACAGTTAATGGCCGAAATTCCTTCAAAAAAAGTGTGTATACCAAAATATACACCCTAAAATGAAAACGCCTCTCGTCTCACATTTTTTTAAACTTTTAGATGAGAACCTAATTATTTATTGTGGCCTTGTACAATAACTTTTTGTCATCATCTGAAAATCTGCAAACTTAAAACAAGGTAAATGATAAAAAAATTCAGTTTCATGTAGTCCATATTTAATCAAACTAAATAACCTGACAAACACATGTAAGGGTTCAATAGTTTTCCATGGATTGTAAGTGCGTAGCTATACATTCAACAAGTAAAGATGCCATAACAATAAGTAACGTTGACAGCATGGATACTTATCTTAAAACAAGCCATTAGAGTTACTGATGTAGTTATAATAATTACTCCTTGAAACAGGCATAAAGGATGTTAACATGGTTAAGTTACAATTGCAATATTTTCCTTCTGACAGAACTGAAATACTATACAGTACCTTTCACATAATCACCGGTCAACAAGACAATGAAACATGTCCTCAGTCTGGTCTAGGCCTGACAAAGATCACAAATGTGTCTCACTATAAGCAGTGATAAGATGAACAAATATTTCAGATCATGTGAGAAAGAACACATCAGAGAGTGGTCTCATGATGAAAATCTATTCTGTATAGAAGTTCTAGTGACATCGAGTCTTTAAGCATTATCAGAGAGGGCTGCTACACCAGGGAGAGTCTTTCCTTCCAGCAGCTCGAGACTGGCTCCACCTCCCGTGCTCACGTGGCTGACCTTTTGCTCCGTGTTGAACTTGGCTGCACATGTTGCTGTGTCACCTCCACCGATAATGGTGGTTGCACCACCTTCGGTTGCCATGACAACTGCATCCATCATAGACTGGGTTCCTTTGGCAAAGTTGGGGAACTCAAAAACACCAGGTGGACCATTCCATACAATTGTTTTAGCCCTGCCAATGACTTCAGCGAACTTGGCTGATGATTCGGGTCCCACATCCAAGCCTAAAGATCCAGCCGGAATACCAGATGAGACCGTAGCGTTACCAACATTGGCATTTTCGGCAAACTTGTCAGCTGTAACAAAATCTGTTGGAAGATGGATCTGAACATTATTTTTTGCTGCTTTTTCCATCAGATTGTTAATGATCTTAGCACCCTCTTCATCATACAAGGAGCTGCCAATCTCCATCCCCTTGAGGACCTTGAGGAACGTAAACGCCATTCCACCACCTACGATCATCTCATTAACCTTGTCAAGCATGTTCTCAATCAGCTGGATCTTGTCTGCAACTTTGGCACCACCAAGGATGGCAAGGAATGGTCTCTCTGGGTTATCCAAAGCTTTTGCAAAATAGGTCAGTTCCTTCTTGAGCAAGATGCCTGCTGCTCGCTGAGGGAGTTGACAACCAACCATTGAACTGTGAGCTCTGTGTGCAGTGCCAAATGCATCATTCACATAAACATCGCCTAGTTTAGAGAGGGATGCTCTGAAAGCATCTACTGCACCTTTTTCGGCCTTCACCTTTTTGCCTTCAGAGTCGACGCCTTTTCCTTCCTCTTCTATATGGAACCGTAGATTTTCTAACAAAATGATGGATCCATCAGCCGGATTAGCACATGCCGCCTCCACCTCGCTGCCAACACAGTCGCTTAGGAATGTTATAGACTTTCCAAGAAGCGTTTCCAGCTCTTTGGCGACAGGTGTCAACGAATACTTCTCGTTCCTTTGACCGTCAGGTCGCCCAAGGTGACTCATAAGAACAACGGATTTCGCCCCATTTTCCAGCGCTGACTTGATTGTAGGCAGCGCTGCTACGATTCTCTGGTTGTTGGTGATGTTACCATCCTTGAGTGGTACATTAAAATCAACTCGCATCAACACACGTTTGCCTTTCACATCAATTTTGTCGATGCCGAGCTTGTTGAGTGCCATGATGCTTGTTATGAGTCAAGGGCAAGGTCACTGTGCCGGTTACAAGGACATACTTCATTTATGGTTTTTCTTCCGATATCGTGATTAGTCTTCTGCCAGTTGGAGCATGCAACATATCACTCGTAAAAAATATATATTTTCCAAAATATAATTATTATGGTAAAGTTTCTACCCACTGTCGCCTCAGTTACATTTTCAGTTTGTTGAGTTTAGTTCTCAACTTATTTTTCTCAAAGCACGATTCCAGCATTAATAACAGATCTTATCAATCAGTACATCATTGGAAAAAGAATATGTTTTCAAAATTCAAAACCTTTTGATACAATGAGCTATATTTTCGAAATAAGTATGAACCTTCCCCTCGAAAATGCCCTCATTCAACTGTTGGATGGAATTTCTTATAGGTGGCCTAACGTCACTAACTGAAAAAGGTTAAGTAGTAAGCAGATATTCTTTCATAGTCAGCTGTATGAGAGAAATACTACCAGGCATACAACAACGCACTGATCAACACAATGAACGTTTATCTTCGGTTGGATTCGAACTTGCAACATCTTGATTTGTAGAGCGTCACGCTACCATCTGTGCTGCGGAGATTGTCAATTTTCATAGTCACCATCAGCATCAGCATGGTTTGTTTGTACATTTTTATGTTAATATTGTACCATGATCGTTGCAAGTCCTGGTGGTATAAGTATAATGCAAGTACCTGTAAATCTGATTTGCCCATCTAATTTCAAGCAAATTTCTCAATATCTGGAAAGAAGCCTCGGTTAAACCAATACATAAAATAGGGTAGTGTAAATGAATGTCAAAAGTATAGACAAGTAGCCTAGCCAAAGTTTTTTTGTGTGAAATGTGTATTTAAACACGTATTTCTTTCTTTAGAGATAATGACGTATAATAGAACTTACAATCTGGCTTTATGGCTGAAGATTGTACTGCTTACCAACTTATATATCTGTATATTTTTATTTCAAATGCATTAGATAATGGCGAGGAGGTTAGAGCAGTCTTCTGGCAAATTAGTAAAGCATTTAATAAAGTATAGCCTTAAGGGAAACTATTATAACTAGAAGCATGCGGCGTCCATGGCAGTCTACCTGGATGGTTTCGTGGCTATCTCGAAAATAGGGTACAGAAAGTAATAATATTATTATTATTTTTGACGGTTATGCTTTGGGGCCCAGTTGTTAAGAACCAGGTTATTTTAACGTCAGTTTAACTCCCAACCAACCGTAAAATATTTAACCAAACATGTTTCGGCGGGAGTTCCACAGGGATCGCTCTTAGGGCCCTTACTATTTATGACATACACTAAAAATATTATCGATGGTATCTACAGTAACATTTGTCTCTAGGCGAACGAGACATGTTATCGTAGATGATCAAGATACCACCGCTAATACAATAAATACTGACTTAGATATAATATCTCACATTGGGTAGAAAAATGGCAAGTAAATTTAAATCTAGAAAAGAGTGGGGCAGTATTATTCTCACGTAAGGTTAATTCATGTGCAAAACCGGTATTCTTGTTTAGGATTATACTTCTACTTATAGACTGGACTTCTCATGTGTTGTTAGATGAAACACAAAACAAACAAAGTCTACGTTGAAAACATGTTTAATCCGATTAATGTTTCAAATCAGTATCGGATACGGATTCGCTTTGTTTGTGTACGAGTCATCCAGTTGATCAGATACGGGTGATCCAACATTTGGGCAAGAGTCCACCAAAAACGTTTGGTTACGGATCTCCGTGGGTACGGATTGCCAGTTCCCGCTCATTTCATGTGTTTAGACCCAAGACGTGTTTAGATAGAACACACCAAACGTGCATACCGTTTGGGATTGAAACACATTCCTAAACATGTCTTGTATGTGTTTTTACAGTGTGGTTTAAGTAGTGAATTATACTTATTTAATAAGTGATATTTACTCGTCATCAGCATCTACCTGCAGTATTGCACGTTTTGCCTATATTCTTGCTTCTGTATCATTTCACCTGATTGAATCTGCTTGTTGCTTTAAAAGATGGAGTGAAACCAAATGCTGATTCCCGTGTGGCAGTGTGTGTGTTTAAAAATCAAATAATGGCCCCAGAGACATGAAGAATGTTTGTATAACTGGAAGACGCATGTATATATGTTCAAATGGATGTTTTGACTTACTCCCAGTATAAAAACATGTAAAAAATATAATTAAGTTACTTATATATACACTGATTTGTAGATATATCTACAGAAAATATAGAAAAATTTGTAACTGAAACACGTGGCGGTGCAGTCTTGGGGTTTTCATATGAACAGGACATGAAAGATGGATTAGTACCTAAAAGAAGTATACCGACATTAACACACGCTTATTTCCCCTTGACCACTCTTTCATTCGTGAGTTTGTAATGTTACCAGACTGGGCTCCTTTCTGTTAAAGATCGCGCATTCGGAGAGAAGTACCAGTTAGAAAACAATGCCGGAAGTTTAGTTATTTGCAAACAAACCCACATGTCAACAGAAAAGAAACAAGATGAAATTGCGAGTTAGGATACAGGGCGTGACAAAGACAGTCAGTTTAGGTGACGGCGGTGCGAAGGACGTTACATTTGCCGTGCTGAAGCAGAAAATCACATCAGAACTAGGATTATGTCATGTGTAAGTGTTGTGAATTGTCTTTAGCCAGAAATATCATATGTCATTGTCATTGAAACAAGACACATATAGCATTGACAATCAAGTCTTAAACAAAGCCATGACTAGCAGCATATATCTACATTAACATTGAACTTTTCAAAAACTATTATTTGATCTATCATGATCTATAGGCCTATCTGTATTGAAGGATGATACGGTGAATGACAGAGTTCTGGTATATGAGACGTCGGGATGAGTGATAGGGGCCGGATGAATGTGATTTTGTACCCAAGAAAATAAAACATTATGTATTTCAGTATATAATTATATTTATTTTAACGTTGGCCTACTTTAAGAATACAGTACCACAAACATTTCAAACAAGTGACAATACGCTATGCCGTAATTTGTGGTATTTTTTTGCAAGTCACACCGGCGAAACAATGCCCTGTGACGTCAGGGATCGTCAAGTGTACATAAGCTCCTCCCAGTGATCTATGGTCGAGCCATCAGTTACAAGGCTTCGCTGTAGGGCAGGAGGACAGCTTCTGCCTTTAGGAAGGGTAGATAATGTCGTCCTGTTCGCTGATTGATCCTTCTGTGCTATCCTTCAAGGTCATTAATTGTTAGTCGTGATAGATATGCCATAAACAGTCCAGTTGGATGGTCTCCACAAAGAACTTCTTATCCAAATGGGGGGCACAGGTGGCCCAGTCGTCTGAGGCTCCGCGATTCACTGTGCAGAGTTGCGTCCTTTGGGCACTCCAGAAATCTATGACTCTGGGTTCGAATCCCGGTTTCCCCGATTATGTTTCTAGATTTGTCAGCACCATACCCATGCTCGTGGTTTTCATTGAAGTGGTAAACATCTGAGACCTGCATCACTTCAGGCTTTCCTACCACATTAAGCTGGCACGCCATGATATAACTGGGATAATGTTAAAAGTGGCTTTAAACCCAACTCACTCACTCACTGTTATCCAAATATTGGGACCAGATAAATTGGTTAAACCTATATTAATTGTATTGTTTAGATAAGAAAGTGATAGTAAAGTACTTTAGAATGCTAAAAATAATCATGATAATGTTAATCATGTTAATTAGAAACTAAATCAAGAACAATTTGGGAACAAAATTGCCTCATTTCTTGGGGCTGCTACTTACTTGTAAGGGCAGCTCAGCGCCTTCTTGATTAGATCCGAATGCAACACTATATTTAAATGCTGCACTCTACCCATGAAGATCCGGGTTAGGATAGGTCTTCAGCAACCCATGCTTGCCGTAAGAGGCGACTATGCTTGTCCTAAGAGGCGACTAACGGAATCGGGTGGTCAGACTCGGAGACTTGGTTGATGAATGTCATTGTATCCAAATTGCGTAGATCAATGCTCATGATGTCAATACTCGATTATTGACAGACCACCGTCATACATCTGGAATATTGCTGTACCGGTATATGTTCAAAAACACACAAACAAACAAATCAATGGTGCACTCAGATTACTGGGCATTTGTCATTTTGACCGCCACTCTCTTGTTTGCCATAGGCTTGGAACACAATCATCATGTAACACCTTGTATTTCTACAAAATATCCCCAAGTTTTGTTTTCAGCAAATTATGTTACAATTCATTGAGATATGTCATCAGAGGATCCAGATAAACCAATCAAATAATAACCTTGCTGGTGAATCAGATCACTGGTTGACACTTTCAAGATAAGATCCATCTTTTAAATGAGAAAAGTACTAATGTAAGAAAAAACATAAGAGATTTAAGTAGAACACTTCCAATTTTTGTACATTTCAAGTTTATTGCCTTTAACATAGAAAATGGGTCCGAAAGTTTGTAATATTGCCACCATATTGAAAAGACAACATGGGTTACCTCCCTTGCCTTGTGATCTCAAGGTGTACTGAGTGTGATAATAACATTTACAGTCAGTTTGGCTCCAAATGAGAACGATGATTTGCAAAAAAACTCAAAATCAGGAATAATCTATTAAATGTCAATACGGTTCACGGAAATGAATACCCTGTACCCAACAATATCTGCTGTTTGTTATTTTTATTCCGTGGAAACAGGAAACAGTTGTTTCGGCAGACTTTATGATGATGCGGGCTGTGCCTGAGAACCAAGACTATTATTTTTTTTAGCCTAAGCCAATATTGTTTATATGTTATCCAATAGAACGTGTTTTAAACTGTATAAATGATAAGGAAGAGAATATATGGATGTCAACTTATTTATTATGAGGAACACAACGTTTCAGAGTATATGCTTTATCATACCTGATGAAGGAGTAAGCATATACTCCGAAACATTGTGTTTGATAAAATTTGTTTTTAAATGACTGCATTCAAGACTCATTTGTGAAAATATCGACTTGGTAAAAAAATGCTGATGTGATGTTAAATTCTAACTCACTGACTGACTTATGTATGATCATGTGTGATCAGTTCAAATATGTGTACCTGTTATATGTCAGATCTTACAACAAGCATGACATGTTCTTGTTTTTTTTCCACAGATCTTTTGCCCTAAGTTTGAACAAGAAAGACATTCTAGAAGGTGACGAAACAGTTCTAGATGACTTTGGTATTGTGTCAGGAGATCTCATCCATGTCTTGGTGGAGGAAGGAGCTTCGACCAGTCAGCCAAGGGAGGTTACTCCTACAAATCAACCAAGGGAGGTTACTCCTACAAGTCAACCAGGGGAGGTTACTCCAGCCACCAGTCATACCAGTACACTGTTCACCAGTGCCTCTAATGTGGATTCAAGATCAGACAGGTCTGAAGATCTAGATGCTTCAAGTGCAGATGATCCCATGGAAGGAAGCAGCAATATGGGAGGAAGCAGTGATATGCTTCCCATGGAGAATGATCCAGTTGTGAATCGGTGCTTAAGCGAGCCACTACAGTGTTGTGAGTCAACGACTGATGAGGTTCCCGTCTTACTGGCTCACTTATATGAGTCTGTTCAATGTGAAGATCAGAATGACTTCTTGTGGGTTGTGATACACACTTTAATGTTGGAGGCAGGATTCAAACCCACTCAGGTACAGCAACCAGTCTAACTGCTACGCTAACAGTTTGGGGGTAATGTAGCCATGTCTTGTTTCTTGGAAACTGGTAGTCTTCTGTAGGATAGGAAAATTTCTGTCAATGTAAATTCAGACAATGTAATTTACACTGTTTAAAGAAAGGCAGCAGTTTGCCGTGCAGAGTCGCATACCTTGTGTGTGCAAGGAACCTATGATAGTGGGTTCCAAAACCCAGCTTCACCCTGACAATGTGTCTTGGTTTATCGCCACCATACCTGTTGTCGTGGGTTTCACATGTTAAGTGTCTAAGACCTGCATAACTTTGGGATTCCTCCCACATTAAGCTGACACGCTGTGACATAACTGGAATACTCTCCAAAACTCCCTCCCTCACTTATTCATTTCATGGGGGGCACGGGTGGCCCAGTCGTCTAAGGCGCCGCAATTCGCTGTGCAGAGTTGTGTCCCTTGGATACGCCAGAAACCTTTGATTGTGAGTTTGAATCCCGGTTTCTAAGTTTGTCAGCACCATACCCGTGCTCGTGGGTTTCACCAAAGTGGTAAACGTCTGAGACCTGCATCACTTCGGGCTTTCCTACCACATTAAGCTGACACACCGTGATATAACAAATAATGTTAAAAGCGGTGTTAAACCTCACTCACTTAGTCACTATTTCATGACTCATTAATTGCCTTCGTTTCACTGCTCCTTGGAAAAGTTCACCGGTTGGGGGTTTGTGCTAACAATACAAGGATAAGGTAAAATAAGGACCCTTGAGCCCTTGTCATGTTTAGTGAAGATTTTAGAAATCATTATGAAGTTACCATGGTTATCATATGTGTTCATATAATTGAGAATAAGAATAAGACTTCTTTTCAACACTTGTGTTATTTTTGGACAACACCAAATACAGCTAAAATGTGTCAAAAACTTCCAAGGATTTCGGTTGGAGTTTTTCTAATATTTGAACTTGTGCAAGTCTTTGGCCCAAGTTGATTTTCCAAGGAGATGTAGATAAAGATGAAACAAAAACATCAAATAATAATTATGTTGAGATGAGCTTGTTATGCTCATAGTTAGATGTTCTCTTGAAGTTCAGAAAATTAGCCTTACTTTTCACTCAATTTAGCCATATGCACTGCTTGATCATGCAAGTCCAAAACTTGCCACAATTTTTTTAGAAGAAAAATGTAGGTCACATGAGCATGTTCGATAATGTGCATAAAAATATTTTATCATACTTGATTCTTTAATAAATTTGAAAGTAAACTTAATAACATAACATACATGTATTGTCAATGATTCTGAAGTGTCCAGCTTGTTATGTTCCAGGGTGATGACAGTGGCAGTTCAATGCCAGACAACTGGAGGCAGCCAGCACTCTACAACACCAGGTACCGTCTCCCGGAGTCTGACGGCGTGGTCAGCGCAGTGACAGGAGTAGTGATGGGGTCATTCCTCATTGTACACGGTAGGTAAACACTTTTATTTCGTGTTAGAAACAGCCGAGTTCATAAAATTTGTATCTTCACTTGTGCAAATATCACTCCACGCTCACCAGTGTATTGTTGACGTCATCCACACCGCATTAATGACATCATTGAAATCTTATTCTGGCGTCATAGCTGAGCATCCACTAGCCCATTTATCAAAGCCTAGCTTCCAGGCTTTGATACAGGCTAATGGACACGCTTGTATCGCGAAGATGAAGATTGTTGATGACATTTGACAGCTAAAGTTTTCTAAGACTGCAGTCTCCCCAATTATGTTTCTAGGATTGTCAGCACCATACCCGTGCTAGTGGGTTTCACCGAAGTGGTAAACGTCTGAGACCTGCATCACTTCGGGCATTTCTTCCACATTAAGCTGACATGCTGCGATATAACTGGAAACTGTCAAAAGCGCCGTTAAACCCAACTCACTCACTCACTAAGACAGCGGTCATGATCAGTGCATTTTTCTAAGGGGGAGAACAAAACAATTAAGAAATAATCATGATAATTGGTAATAAATAAATTATTACACTCGCATGTGTGTCATATTGATTTTACAAACTCGCGTAAGAATTTGTGTATATAGCTGGAATATTGCTGAAAGGCGTTAAGCAACAAACAACATGTTGGACAATGCCAGTTCTTCAAATTCACTGGGGTCACAACACAGGTCTCTGCCATTTCTTCCATTTGTACCATTAGAAAATGAATAATCATGCTTAATTATTTACCACACCCACAATGAAGGCTTATTCTCACTTGAATCTTCCTGCAGGTTACATTGTTGGCAATGAGATTGATGATTCCTGCTCGTACAAAGTGATCCTGAGGCCCAGCGAGTATTTCACAGGAGACACACAGCATGGTAATTATTCTTTCAACGTCATGATCCCGTAGATACAAGTTGCCTTTGTCAGGCGTTTAACTACAGTAATCTGTATTTGGAGCACACTGTACATATGACCTTTTAGGTCGGGGGTACATAGTCTTACCAAGGTTCCGTCCGACTACCCATCCGTCCAAAAACTTTGTCTGCGCAATTTCTCTTAAACTATTCAGTGGATTCATCTCAAACTTAGTACATATAATCTGTGTCATATGGAGAGGTGCAGTCAAAAGAAAAAAATTGTATTGATTAATTTTCCATTTTTTTATGAATTTTTCAAACCCTAACCCTATCCAAGCTATTTAATTTGAAACTACTGACACACTAGGCAGGTCAGGGGTATTAGTGAGCCACGCTCACTTTTGCCCTTGTTCTTTGTTGTTTTGGTTGGTTTGTTGTTTATTCCAGCTATATGACGGTGGTCTGTAAATAATCGACTCTGGGCCAGACAATCCAGTGATCCACACATTTGGGATACGATGACATACCTCAACCAAGTCAGCAACCACCCAATCTGTTAGTCGCCTCTTACTACAAGCCCGGGTTGCTGAAGACCAATTCTAACCTTGAATCATCACAGCACGAAACTGTTATTGACACAGCTTTGGTTTCTTTATTGACATTTAAGCTAGGTTTCTTCACTGCCGCTCAGTTTCTGAAAACAGATGTATCGTGTCGTGTTTGGTGTTAATAAGCACCCCTCTTTGTCAATTTTCTATGTGCCCGGAGCACTTATTACGATGAATACAGTGGGTGTTTTTTTATATAACTGAGTTTACACACTTTAAAAAATTAAAGAAAATATAAAGTTTCAGTTTAATGGTTTTTTATCATGTTTATCACCATGATGATGGCACTTACAGAAATAAATCTGTAAACCATCTGATGAAACAGGAAGACCACAGATTGCACCCTGTGTAGGGAGATTCACTGTAGTTGTGTTTCTGTGTGCAGGGCCAGCCAAGTGCTACAAGAACCTAAAGCTGATCTCTCGTAGTGTGAAGAACCATGTCTGTCTGCCGCTGCTGAAAGACATGAGGACAGGTGATTGTGTCATGTCGTATATTTCACTTGATTATGTGTTTAGTGATGAAATAATGTATTTTCTGAAAAAAGTAAAAATTGATATCTCATGCAAGTGAATTCACACTTTGTAACATTTTCACTTGGGCCACTCAATAAGATATCAACTTGTTCCGGTCACTTAGTGAGATAAAAATTTATTTGGCAAGAAAATTAAATTAAAAAAATACTCTTAATGCTGCAGCACATATTTCAAAATAATTTCTTGTGATGAGTGTTAATTCTCACTCACGCACTCACTCACTCACTCACTCACTCACTCACACACACTTGATCAAAATAACAAAGGCTTGAGAAATCCTACACGTTTTTAGAAATGTCACAACCTCTACATAGAGGCAGTGTTTACTATAAGTCGCGTGTGTAACAACATGATGTATTTTGCAGTGTTGGGGTACCCTGATGGGATAAACCTCCTGTCCTTGACACATGAACTGAAGGTGAGGGTCAAGGTTACGCTGTTGTGCCATGATTGGTAGGGTGTCAAGCAGTGGCATATTTTAATCCTTGATATTGTGCACTTTGATTATCAAATTGAAACCTCAAACATTAAAGTTGTGCACTGTATCTCCGACTGTAGGTTAAGATCATTGTAAGCTACAATCAAAATTTCATGTCATACTGTTAATAATTGATACCCAGTGAATATATATATTGAACAACTGCTTTCTGAAAATGATATTTGTTTGTATTACTCTTCACAATCTCCATCTTCTGTGTTTTGTAAAGGTAACCATAGCAGCATCTTTCTATATAGCCACAAAATGTATACTTGCAGGATATATTTAGGATTTCACAAAAAGCCACTCTTTTTCCCCAAATAGATGCATGTTAAACAATTACCTTTTGACAAACATTGGCCAGTCATACATTTACATGGTATGTTATTGTTATTATCATAGTTTTTTATAATAATTATCATAATGATTATGTCACTAAATCTATAGCCAAATTTCTAGATGTATTCATTCGTATTTCAATATTTTCATAAAACATAGGTAGGATTTTTCTCACAAAGTCCTTTCTCAAACTCACAAGTCCTTGATCCTAAAAGCTTGTACCGTCCAGAAAGAGTGAGTACAGTCATACTGCTTTTAGCGATTGTCCAGCAATATCATTGCAGGTGGAGACCCGAAATGGGATTCAAACAGTATAGGGAATCAAACCCAGATCTTCATCCAACTAGGCTACCACTTGATCATATGACCCCCAGTCACATAAGAGGTGACTTAATGGAACGGATGGTCAGACTTGATGATAGACTTGATTGATAGCGTGTCATCGTACCCTGATCGCATGGATCGTTGCTCATAATATCAATATCAATCACTGGATTGTCTGGTTCAGACTTGATTATATACAGGCCATCATCACATAGCTGGAATATTGATGAGTATGGTGCGAAACACGGAAACAAAAATCCAAACAAATACTGTTAGCGGTGCTCACTTGTATACTGAGTGACATTACTCTGTATAAACCGCAATTCATTTAATCTCATTAAAATCAGATTTTAGTTCGTGTTACTGCTGAACAAAGAACTGAGGACATCCTATTATGGGTCACTTCAGAACGATCTTTCATCTGACCAATCAGAGCGTCGCTTACCAGATCAGGAAAGTGACAGTTAGAATGTGTTTTCTGATCATTCAACCTCGAAATATTAACATGGGGTATTCCGAACTGCATTTAAGAGACTTTCCATAGCATTGGAAGTACTGCCATACAATCTCGGCCATCTATTAGACATTCTAGAATATTTTTTTTCTTCAGTTATTACAATTTGAATGGATATTTTTCAAAGAGTTATCGGGAATGGATATCGCCAGTTTCAAACCAGTGCTGTAAAGCTCTTCTTGTTCATCATTTCATTGGTTGTTTAAAGTTCGTGAAAGGTTGTTCTGACATTACCTATAATAGGATGTCTTCAGATCTTAGTGTTGTAGCGAGAACTAAGATTTGATTTTAATGAAATGCAATTAATTAAACCAGGAGATTTCAGTGGGAGCGCTACTATTTGGATAATCCTGGTTTCTCTGTAATTGTCATGCTTATACAACGTCTGAGACCTGCATAACTTTGGGCTTTCCTCCTACATTAAGTGGACACACCACGATATAACTGGAATATTGTTAAAAGCAGCGATAAAGACCCAACTCACTCACTCACTGTTATGTTTGTAGGATTAACAGTAATAGCAGAAACAGTTGTGTACAGCTGGTTAAAATCAGAAGATAGATAAATGGGATTAACATATCAGCCAGTGAAAATATTTGTCTTGCACCCTGTGCAGAGTGCTTTAGGCCACGCCCCCAAATAGTTTTTTAGAAGCCGATTATGGAGCATGGGATTTCAGCACTTTAACTTTGACATTTAAATACTTTGTATGTATATTATGATCTTTTGTCATTTGGAAATTGACTAAATGTGTCTAGGATAATTGATATTCACAACAAAATCGCCGTCTTTTTTTTCAGTTTACTCGCCCTTTTATAGGGTCATGTAAATAGGCACATGACTTAATGTTTCCCTGCAGTCAAGGTCATTGGTGTCATAGTGGTTGATGCCAGAAAGCATGGTCATCATCACACAAGCAGGACTTCGCTCAACAATGTTCAGTCAAAATGTTTTTTCCTTTGTCTCCTAGTTGAAGATTCTTGGTTTCCTGGACAGTGCGAGTCTCCTAAAGATGGACAGAACATGTCAACACTTTCATTCCCTTGCCAGAGACAGGGCTGTCTGGCGGCGGCGCTACCTCCGCGACTTTGGAAGTGAGTATCATGTGTCCCTTGTTGCCCTTTCCATACCTTAAGCCTGGTAAGCACTTAGTGTCTCAGATAGTATACCAGGGTATACTAGACTTCCAGGGAAAGATTAATTTTAAACATTTCAACACTGTACCCAGTCGGGGATATCACCACCGTTCTTAACGTCAAAGACCTGCATCTCTTTCCTCAAAGTTGAAAGTGGCTTTAAACCAACTTCCCCACTCAGGACATGTTGGTTAGGAAAGCTTTTATTATGAATAGAACAGTGGGAAGTGAAATAAGAAGTGAAGCTCTCACATTAGAAGAGAGTTACGTTACATGTTTCTGTGTGTGATACAAGTGGTGATTGTGTGAACACAGCATGGGGTACTGGCCATCATTGAGCACCGCAACTGTAGCACTAGGACAGTCTTTAAGCTTAGGCAAGACTTTTTTCTTTCTTTTTATGTGCGGATTTTAGTCCAACAATTTGGATCCGGGGGTCGAAAAAAATTAAAATACATTTTACTTATTTCTGGTCGTTGGTTTAAAAACAGAACTGTTTTTCATCTATCTTTTAATTTCACATTTTAATTTATTGGAGTCAGTGGATTCATAAACCAAGTTTAAACAAAAGTCTGGCTTTATATGTTTGGCAGTTCTCGACAAATTCTGCGGTAAAATTATCAAAATTCTGCAGTAAATATGCAGTGAACACATAACCATTTGCCCTTTGTTAACACTTATTTGTTTTTTTTACAAATTTGAGTCTCTAGCATTTAGACGTTTCAGATTTGGTTTAACATGTCAACTATATGTAGTCATGATACCACGAGAATGTTTAAAATTGACCATTATATATTTTAAATTCAGTTTTATTTTAGGATTCATATTTTGTTCATTTGAATCACATGTTAAATGTTTTGGGATCATTTGAGTGCAAAATTCAATAGAAAAGCTTGAAAATAATGAAAATTGGTGTTAAAATATTGAAAGGACAAATTCTGCATTTTTTCTGCAATTCCATGGTAAGTTACATTTTCTGCAAATCTTTTGGCGATCACAGAGTGGCAGAATTCGCCTGAGACTGGTTTAGTAGTGGGATTATTGAAATGGGGCCTAGTTTCCCAGGATTGTTGTATGAGCCGACTCATGTGGGGATTAGACTGGAAGCAGTCCCTGTTTCCAAAATGAATTTTAAAAAATAGGTCATATATTACATTATTTTCTGGTGAATGGTGTATTTTAAAAGCATTGTAAATATCTGTTTCAAGTTATTATTTTCTTGTTTGTTTGAGTGTTGAAGGTGATGTTTTGTATTTTAAGATGATAGTCATGACCTGGCTGTGTGTCTCTGTATCTTGGTGTTTGTCGTTGCTCGTGAAGTCGGTTACATCTCATTCTGCGTATAGTCCCAAAGTGCCTCTGTTATATTTCCCATTGTGGCTACATTGTTTTGGTGAGCATTTCTTCTTGTAAGACATAAACAGGTACCTAGTGATGATAATTCATGCAGCCATTTTTTTAACATCAGACACATGGGACTGTTGGCAAAGTTGAAGTGTAGGCAGAGAAAAGCGTAGGCACAGTGGGCGCATAGGCAGAGTGGGAGCATAGGCGGAGCAGGAGCATAGGCACAGTGGGAGCGTAGGCGGAGTGGGAGCATAGGCAGAGTGGGAGCATAGGCGGAGTGGGAGCATAGGCAGAGTGGGAGCATAGGCACAGGAGGAGCGTAGGCAGAGTGGGAGCATAGGCAGAGTGGGAGCATAGGCGGAGTGGGAGCATAGGCGGAGTGGGAGCATAGGCGGAGTGGGAGCATAGGCAGAGTGGGAGCATAGGCAGAGAAGGAGCATAGGCACAGGAGGAGCGTAGGCAGAGTGGGAGCATAGGCAGAGAAGGAGCATAGGCACAGTGGGAGCATAGGCGGAGCGGGAGCATAGGCAGAGTGGGAGCATAGGCAGAGAAGGAGCATAGGCAGAGTGGGAGCTTAGGCACAGTGGGAGCGTAGGCAGAGTGGGAGCATAGGCGGAGTGGGAGCAAAGGCAGAGCGGGAGCATAGGCAGAGTGGGAGCCTAGGCAGAGAAGGAGCAAAGGCGGAGTGGGAGCAAAGGCAGAGTGGGAGCGTAGGCAGAGAAGGAGCGTAGGCACAGTAGGAGTGTAGGCACAGTGGGAGCATAGGCGGAGCGGGAGCATACGCAGAGAAGGAGCATAGGCACAGTGGGAGCGTAGGCACAGTGGGAGCATAGGTGGAGTGGGAGCATAGGCAGAGTGGGAGCATAGGCGGAGAATGAGCGTAGGCACAGTAGGAGTGTAGGCACAGTGGGAGCATAGGCGGAGTGGGAGTGTATGCAGAGAAGGAGCATAGGCACAGTGGGAGCGTAGGCACAGTGGGAGCATAGGTGGAGTGGGAGCGTAGGCACAGTAGGAGCGTAGGCACAGTGGGAGCATAGGCGGAGTGGGAGCGTAGGCAGAGAAGGAGCATAGGCACAGTGGGAGCGTAGGTAGAGTGGGAGCATAGGCGGAGTGGGAGCAAAGGCAGAGTGGGAGCGTAGGCAGAGAAGGAGCAAAGGCGGAGTGGGAGCAAAGGCAGAGTGGGAGCGTAGGTAGAGAAGGAGCATAGGCACAGTGGGAGCGTAGGCAGAGAAGGAGTGTAGGCACAGTAGGAGCGTAGGCACAGTGGGAGCATAGGTGCAGTTCGAGAGTAGGCAGAGAAGGAGCGTAGGCACAGTGGGAGCATAGGCGCAGTGGGAGCATAAGCAGAGAAGGAGCGTAGGCACAGTGGGAGCATAGGCAGAGAAGGAGCGTAGGCACAGTTGAAGCATAGGCGCAGTTGGAGAGTAGGCAGAGAAGGAGCGTAGGCACAGTGCAAGTGAAGACACAGTGGGAGCATTGTTTTCCTGACGTCATGTTTAGTACTGAATGTATACAGGCAACACCTACAGGTATGATGGGGATTTTCACTTATAAGTGCAATTCTGTCATTACAGGCCGAGGGAACAATTCCTTGTCCTTGAACTGGTATGAGGTAAGTGATTTGTGATCTAAGGTAGGTTTATATACGCCACACTCAGCAATATTCCAGCTATATGACAGTGGTCTGTAAATAATCAAGTCAGGAACAGCCTGACTACCCGATCCTGTTAGTCGCCTCTTACGACAAGTATAGTCGGCTTTTACGGCAAGCTTGGGTTGCTGGAGACCTATTCTACCCCGGATCTTCACGGGATATGTGGTGTAAGGAAGGTGATATGTGATGATGGCTACAGATGATAGCAGTTGACAGGGATGTACCACCCTTCTACACAGCTGTTAGATATGACTTATCATGCACAAGAAAATACAGCCATGTCATGCAAAGATAACTTGTAGATTGGTCTTAAAGTTGGTCAGTGGTCACCCTTTAGTGCTTTAAAAGACGATTACGGTATAACTAATACAGGTTTTTGAACAGACGACTACTGCATTGTTTGAAGGCTACAGATCGGTTCATATTCAAACTTGGTAAATACACAGAAGAATCAATATCAGATATTAAATCATGGAAATGTCCAAACGCCATTTGTTTCTGTCACTGGTTAGGGATCATGGCCAGATTTAGCCATGTTTTAGTCCCTTCTCCTTCTTGAAGTTCATGTTTATGCTGTGGTGTATTTGCCAGCTGTACAAAGCACAGTACCGGAGTCGCAAAGAGGCGAGGAAGGCGATGCGAGAAATGACGATTATTACCCCAGGACAGGTGTGGATGCAGCAGCGCCCCCATCACCCATTTGCCCCCATGGCTCCCTACAATGGGGGGATTGTGGGTGGGGACTACGACCTCAACCCTCCCTTCCAAGGTAGGAAGTGTACAAGATTCCAGATCAAAGAAGATTCTGCAAACTTGTGAAAGAGCAAACTTAAATTAGTGCTATTGTTATTATCAAATTTTAATGCATACTTTTTAAGTATATAGAGATTATTAACCAAGTCTGTTTCCATAACATCAATATCATGTCTTAGAAATAAAAAAATTATATTATGCAAGCCTTTCTACATTTTTTTTTCCTAATATTGATATTGACGATGCAAAAACACCAAGGTTAATGATCTCTTTATCATTAAATATTATTCTTAAAATAATCAATGTTTTGTAAGTATTTTCACTCAATTAAGAAACTGCATATGAATAGTGTGTGAGTGAATCGCCCCATCTGTAATGTAGTGCCAAATGATATGCCGCCATGTTTGTCAACAGAAACAAGCAGACATTGCATCGATGTTTGGATCTTAAAAGTATCCCTCCTAGGTGACGTTTGCATATTTACTGGATTGTGATACCAAGTTTATCAGACAGACTTATTGCATGACACTATCCAAGTAATCATATGACTGTCATAAGTCGACAATGTTCTGCTCAACAGGTGTTCCCGATCCACTCGGGAGACGAGGGCGGAACCCACTGCAGCCTCTACTCCCCCAACCGAGATTTGACCCCTTTGGACCCCTCTCTGACCACAACATATTCCCCGGTCCAAGAGGGGGGAGGAGAGGGGGTCGGGGTGGCGGCGGGGGGTTGGGGAGGGGAAGAGGATGGATGGGTGGATTTGGGGGTGGTCCTGGGATGTTCTAAAGAGCTGAGTAGATTTGAAATGCAAAGGATAAATGAATTGGTTCCTGTCAGTATGGACTTTGAATTTCAAGAGAATATATGAGGGTCCTGATGAGGGAGTCACAAGTCACAAGTTGATTTTGGCAGCTAGTCTAGTAAGATTCTGTTGGTCTAGAAAGGTCAGCTAATAACTGTCCATTATGCTATCATAAAATCTAATGTTTGTTTGATTGTTTCTTGTTTATGCCGCACTCAGCAATATTCCAGCTATATCATGTCGGTCTGTAAATAATCGAGTCTGGACCAGACAATCCATTGATTGACATCATGAGCATCAATCTACGCAAATGGAATACAATGACATGCATCATCCAAGTTGGCGAGCCTGACCACTAGATCCCATTAGTCGCCTCTTATGACAATCACAGTCGCTTGTAATGGCAAGCATGGGTTGCTGAAGACCTGTTCTAATGACCTAAATCTAACGAAAATAATGTAAAATGATGTAAAAAGAAGGACCTTATTCGGGCGTTTAGACGTTTAGACTCAAAGATATTCACACAGATTGCAGCGGTCAGAGTAATTTTGGCCTTTTGCTAGCAGTCAGTATTTGTTCAGCTTAGTTGTTTAAAAAACAAACACAAACAGCGGACAAGCTGTCAAGTTGAATTTACAAAGCAAAAATAATATCTGTCTGTAGGAAAACATGGTGACAGCTAGTTCTGCTTTCGTGTCATTACTGGAATTTTTGTTTTTCACAATCATTGACTGTTGTTTTTTTGTGTCATAAGATATGTTATGCTGAACTTTTATGACATTTTATAGCTGGTTGTTTCAACTGCCCTCCTTCGTCCGACAGTTAATGGAAGACCTCAGGCTTTTGCAAATGATAATGCCCTGAAAATAGCGTTAACCCTTATAATAGCACAATTACAATAAAAAGTAAAGTCTTAATATACACTAAGCAAGTTTTATGGACACTTTTTGTTAATCTTTTATGATAAAGTTTGACTCATCTGATGTTTATAATAGTTTTTTTAGTGTTTTAACAGTATCCTATCAGGACTCTCTTATATATCTACAAATCATGAATTTGTATTTTGTGTCAAACAGACTGCAAGGCTAACAATTGATGCAATCCCAAAACACTTTGTGTGTAGATGTATGTGAATGATGATCCATGGCCTTCTGTGTTGATTGGCCCAGTCAGAGGCTGGGGTAACATGTCAAGGAGACAAACACTACCCGGTACCCCAGAGTACGTCTCAACTGTACAGTGTATATTGGTCTGTGTAACAGAGGAACTGTGTCTCTTCTATAGTTTGGCTTTTCCAATCAACATTTGATGGAAACATGTTCAGACATGTTTGTGCCTGTACATAAATAAAACATAAAACTTAAGAGGCTCATTTGTCATGTTTGTCTGGATAGAAATTTATTTTCATACAAAAGCGCTCTACATGAATTTAATATAAAACAGTCTAGTTCTCATTTTTGCTTCCAGTTCATGTAGTAGGTGAGTGAGTGTGTTAGGTTTAAGCTGCTTCGAGGTGGTGAGGGGAGGTGAAATGGGGTTGAACAATGCGTTCAAGTAAGAAACCGTACAACTTTATGGATAGCAACTTCTGGTTTATGCATACAGCGTCATTTCGGTGTAGATTCTTACCACTCCAGCTTGATAATGCTGTAAGTTTCTACATCGAAATGTCGCTATATGCAATAAACCAGAAGTTGTTATCCATAAAGTTGTACGATTTCTTAATCACCAACTTCTAGAATGCCAATCAAACAGATCGCTTTCGTAGGGAGTCCGGGGTCCAGACCCCCCCCCCCCCCCCCCACCCCCTTTTTTTAAAACCAAATGTATGTTGTGGGCAGTAAAATTATCTAAGGGAGGATTTTGATATTTTGGACCCCTCCCTTTTAAAATGCTGCATCCACCCTTGTGTTCATAGTTATATGTTTTCCACAGTGCTAACGCAATGAGATACCATACCTAAGTTCACATGGATACCCCACTCAGAAAATTAACACAAGCCAATCAGTCCTTAATGATTAACGCTAAGGTGGATAACTGCAAGAAGTGTCTTTTAACCTCTTTGGGTTTGAGGAACTTGTTGATTGAACCAGACCTTCAGCTCTCCCGTCAGAGACCGCCTCCCTGGTCTAGTGGTAAAGCGTTCGCCTGGAGAGAGGAAGGTCCGGGGTTCGATCCCCGGCTGCGTCATACCAAAAGACGTTAAAAGATCGTACTTATCTTGTCTGGCGCTCGGCATTAAAGGGCTAAAACAAGGACTGGTCGGCTCGGAGTCAGTATACCGTTTCTGAGTGTGGTATCCATGTTAAACTGCGGCATGATATCTCAGTGTGCTAGCGCTATCAATCGGCATCAGTCCGGACTAGTACATGCAGCCACACACACACATACACACACGTCGTTATATAAGCGTAATAATCTTGGACGCAACGTTAAACCCAATTTCACCTCACCTTCACCCGCTCTGTCAGCTGGAGGTGGTTAGGTCGCTCAGCACATTGTTCAGTTATTGTTGGTTTGTCAGTTGATGGTGGGAGGAGAGCCCAAAGGGAAGCAGGCTGTAAACATTTATCAGGTGGTGAAATCTACAGCATGGGTATCAAGCTCACAAGCCTGGGATCACAGTCAATACAAACCTAGGATTTGAACCCACGATCAGTAAATGCTGGCATGGTTCAGGATGCAAGTGTTTTTGTTCGTTTGTTATTTAACACTGCACTCAGCAATATTACAGCTATATGACGGCGGTCTGTTAATAATTGAGTCGGGACGATGAGCATGCCATTGGGATATGATGACATGCATCAAGCAAGTCAGTGAGCCTGACCATCTGATCCTGTTAGTGGGATAATATGAAATTTCACAATGCAAAAGGAAACGGGAAGGTCAATTTACAAATTGGATAGGAATCCTGTGAGTGACTTTTAGAAAGTGTACTCCAATGCATGGATCATCTGAGTTTTAGCAGACCGCCTCCGTGGTCTAGTGGTAGAGCGTCCGCCCGGAGAGCGGAAGGTCCGGGGTTCGATCCCCGGCCCTGTCATACCAAAAGACGTTAAAAGATGGTACTTCTTGTTATCCTGTCTGGCGATCGGCATTAAGGGTTAAAGCAAGGACTGGTCGGCTCGGAGTCAGTATACTGTGTCTGAGTGGGGTATTCATGTTAAACTGCGGCATGGTATCTCAGTGGGCTAGCACTATAAATCGGCATCAGTCCGGTCTAGTACAAGCAGCCACATACACACACACACACACACACACACACACACGCGCGCGCGTACATGCACGTCGCTATGTAAGTGCAATAATCTTGGACGCTATGTTAAACCCAATTTCACCTCACCTGAGTTTTAGCATCATTGGCCATGGGATTGCAGAGAAATGATGAAAATCCGAAAGACAATTCACCATTACATAATTATTCACTTAAAAAATAGCACTGCAGGTTTGGGTGCATTACCTGCAGCAAACATGGGGTACTCATGCCACACAAAAAGATTGATCATAATGTTTGCAAATGAAAGGCTGTGTTTTGTTTGTGATTGGATGTGGATGTGATGTGTGATCCGATTTGCATGTGAGATGACGTACTTTACATGTGTGATTGAGTGTATGTTTGAGAAGATTTGCTTTACGTGTGTGATTTAGTGTAAGTGTTTATGGATGAAGAAGAAGTGTTTGGGTGTAACTGTTTTTGTATGAGAGGATGTGTTTTGGTTTGTTTGTTTCTTTGTTTGTTTCTTTGTTGTTTAACGCCGCACTCAGCAATATTCCAGCTATATGACGGCAATTTGTAAAATAATCGAGTCTGGACCAGACAATCCAGTGATTGACATCATGAGCATCGATCCACGCAATTGGGATCGATGAAATGTATCAACAAAGTCAGCAAGCCTGACCACCCGATCCCGCTTGTCACCTTTTACGACAAGCAGTCGCCTTTTACGGCAAGAATGGGTTGCTGGAGACCTATGTTTTGGTGCACATGTTATAACCCCTTTTGGTCTTTTTTGGCTATATGCTTCTGATCTGGTGCTCATTTCAAAATTAACAATATTCTTGCAATATTACAACAGGAGACACCAGAAACGGATTTCACTCATTGTACCTTGGTGGGGAATCGAACCCTGGCCCTTGGCGTGACAAAGATTTAATGCAAAGTTTTGGTTTTTTACCAAATCTGAAACAATTACGGTTTGCAACAGATAAAAGACTTCTGTAAGTGTTCAAATGGTTTAATTTGCCATATTGACTTCAGAAATGCGTGATTTCATAAAAAAAAATACATGAACAAGCCAAAATGTCAATTTACAAATCAATAACGTGTGTGTCCACCTCTGGTTGCCATGCAAGCAAAACATCTTCGTCTCATTGAATGGACCAGGCGTCGCACAAAGTCCTGTGGGATATCTGTCCATAAGTGCTGGAGCATGTTTAGAAGTTCTTGGAGTGTCTGTGGAACACGTGGTGGACGTCGAAGGCGCCGATCCATCTCATCCCACATGTGCCCGATTGGTGAGAGATCAGGGGAGCGAGCCGGCCAGGGGACGACATTCACGTTGTTTTGTTGAAGAGAATCCTGAATATGATATGAGGCCGGGCGTTGCCGTGTTGAAATGTAATGCCTGGGCCATGACGACGCAAAAACGGTAGAACAACAGAGCCGATGATCTCGTCGCGGTAGCGCTGTCCATTGAGATTTCTATCAAACGGGTCCTCTGTCTTGCTGTAATCCCACCCCATACCATAACCCCCGAACCGATCTTCTTCCATGACACAATGATTGACGTAACGTTCACCTCGACGTCGGTACACTCCAATCCGTTCATCGCTGTGGCTGAGGTGAAAACGCGACTCGTCAGTGAATAGAACTTGTCCAAAATGCAAGGCCGTCCAGCGTAGACGCTGTCTTCACCACTGTAGACGTGCTTGACGGTGGTTTCCTGTCAAAATGGGACGTCTGGCGTGTCTTCTGGCGACAATCCCTGCACATCTGAGGCAACGACGTACGGTTTGTGAAGATATTCGTCGAAGGCCTTGAATGCTTCTTGCAGTCACTGTTGCTGGCTGGAATCGATGTCGTAGGTGTGTTGTTCGAATCCAGTTGTCTTGTCGATTTTTGGTTACGCGTAGCCTGCCACTCCGAGGATGGTTGCTGACTGCATTTGTCTGTTGCCGACGTTGCCATAAACACCAAATGGTGTTTCTGTTGACGTTAAATTGTCTTGCAACATCACGTTCACTCGATCCTGCTTCAAGAATACAAATGGCTCGCAGACGCTCATTTTCGGACAGGCATGGCATTTCGTAATGTTGAATAATTGCGTAATTTTGTTGTTTTTCTGAGTGGTTAATGTCAGCACGATGCTAAACAATCCATATGGAATCCCGTTAACGCACATGTTTTTATACCCATTCTTGGGTATTGAAATGGATGGGGCTTTCATAAAAGTCAACTTTTGCATGGAATGCATGCTTTTCTGTAGCAGTTGCGTTTTTGTGACTTGATTCCATACATGTACTACAATATTGAAAACCAAACTTTACTTGTTTGAAAAATACACTAAAATATTGGTGTCACAGGAAAAACCAGAACCAAACCTACTAGGACAGCCAATTTGTATAGTCTCCCCTTGAATCTTTCGACACAGAAATCGCGATGTCCATATACATATACAAGTCTCCACAGTCAATACTTGAGTGAGTGAGGTTCTGCGCCTCTCTTAACAATAGTTCCCCCATGTCGCGGCGGAGGGCACATTCACACGTTTTATTCATCATCTAGTACTAGCTTCTTTTCTACCAATGAACAAAGGGAGACCACTCATGTCAGACTATTTCTCCGAGTGTATCAGTGGAGATGCTAGTTGGGGATTTCCCTGGGTGTTTAGTTCAGCCTTTCCTTCCACAGCAATAAGCGCGGACGTCCCGCCAACCTTTTACACACACCAGCAAACAGTCCCCAGTTAAAATCAACGGTCATTACCAGCAAACACCCATGACATGCAGCCCTAGAGGTTTAGCCTTGCCGGAAATGGACGATGACGCCTCGTTCTGACTTCGTGTCCATAACGTAGTTACCGTTGTCGCGGCCAACGTCCCCTCTGTTTCTAACAGATTCACTATCGCTCTTGCTCCCTATCGCTCTGCATTTCGTTGACTACAGCATCGTTTCAAGATCTTCTACTGACAAGATGTTTACAAGGCTGCATATTCAAGGTATTTAAGAATGCATTTATTGTATTTGAAAGTGTTTAATACGTACATTAGTACTGAAAATGGCCGCAGTTTGACAACAGTATCAGTGATGATGACATTGGCCGCCATTTGCAATTGTTTTGATTCAGAAATGGGTGTCTTATAAATCTCTTGTCTGCTCTGAAATGAGGTCCGTATATAAAAAAGACGGGCGATGTCGTTCAAACATTATAGATCAAATGTGTGACATTGTATAACTTTGATATCTTTTTTATA
Organism: Haliotis rufescens; assembly: GCF_023055435.1. NCBI lineage: Eukaryota > Metazoa > Mollusca > Gastropoda > Lepetellida > Haliotidae > Haliotis > Haliotis rufescens. The sequence continues at coordinate 8,781,782 of NW_025963924.1, forward strand.
CATTAGATCTGTACAAGTTTCTGTAGAGATGTGCTGCGTGTAAAATATCTATATTTGAAGCTGGGCGATGTCTTTTCATCAACGTAGCACAGTGAAACCTCGTTAACTCGAACTCCTTAACTCAATGTATTCATTGAACATGTATTTTAATGTATTTTTAAATGTGTTCATTTTTCTTTTCAGCACGGGAAGACATGATCCGGTATCATGTCACTCCTGCTGCGAGTTTATGGCCGTCGCTGGATGAGGAATCCGACTGTGTATGTAGTTTATCTACATCTCTTTTAGATTCGGGCGCAGAATAGCTCACCTTTGTTCATTTGACGATGTCCCCTCACGCACACTATTGACATTGCCCGTTTCTCTGCTTGTGATTGTGTCCTGAATTCTTTTTCATGATACGCCTTTTCCATTTACATGTTTCTAACAGTCGATCAGAACTTTTGTTTTGTGCCCAAAAGCATGTGTAACCTGTGTCTATCTTTCTGACTTTCCTCTTTTGCACATTTTATTTGAAAACTGACTATATTCCTGGCCCACTGACCTTCCTTTCTCCCTCCCTCCCCCATCACTGATGTAGCGTCCCCAGGCTGCGTCCTCGACACCCTCTCCCAACCCTCTGAGTGTTTTCACCCCCTTCTGGGCCCGCTCTGATCATGGTGAGACGCTCCCCGCCCCAGTCACGATCACCTACGTCGACTATTACCCTGTCCCTAGTGACGACGACAGTGACTACTGGGTCTACGAGGACGAGGATGACGACAGCTTCGTGGAGGACCGAGAGGTTCATCCTCTGAGGAAGGCGCTGAGGAGAATGGCTGCCTTCTGGAGGAGAATCTTCTCGTAGATTTCTCATCCAGTGTGTGTGTGTGTGTGAGTGCAATTGTAGATGTGTAAATGTGAGAGGATGTATTTTTGCATGTGTGACAGTGTGTATGTGTGTGAGGATGTGTTTTTGCATGTGTGATATATAGTGTAAGTGTGTTTGTGTGAGAGGATGTTTTTGCATGTGTGATATATAGTGTAAGTGTGTTTGTGTGAGAGGATGTTTTTGCATGTGTGATAGAGAGTGTAAGTGTGTTTGTGTGAAAGGATGTGTTTTGCATGTGTGACAGAGTGTATGTGTGAGAGGATGTGTTTTTGCATGTGTGATAGAGAGTGTAAATGTGTATGTGTTAGAGGATGTGTTTCTGCATGTGTGATGGAATGGAGAGTGCAAGTGTGTTTGTGTGAGACGATGTGATTTTGTATATGTGATATCGAGTGTAGATGTGTTTGTGTGAGAGGATGTGTTTTGGACCTGTTGTTGAGGGTAAGTGTGTATGTGTTAGAGGATGTGTTTTGTATGTGTGACAGAGAGTGTGTGTTTGTGTGAGAGGATGTGTTTTGGACCTGTTGTTGAGGGTAAGTGTGTATGTGTTAGAGGATGTGTTTTGTATGTGTGACAGAGAGTGTGTGTTTGTGTGAGAGGATGTGTTTTGGACCTGTTGTTGAGGGTAAGTGTGTATGTGTTAGAGGATGTGTTTTGTATGTGTGACAGAGAGTGTGTGTTTGTGTGAGAGGATGTGTTTTGGACCTGTTGTTGAGGGTAAGTGTGTATGTGTTAGAGGATGTGTTTTGTATGTGTGACAGAGAGTGTGTGTTTGTGTGAGAGGATGTGTTTTGGACCTGTTGTTGAGGGTAAGTGTGTATGTGTTAGAGGATGTGTTTTGTATGTGTGACAGAGAGTGTGTGTTTGTGTGAGAGGATGTGTTTTGGACCTGTTGTTGAGGGTAAGTGTGTATGTGTTAGAGGATGTGTTTTGTATGTGTGACAGAGAGTGTGTGTTTGTGTGAGAGGATGTGTTTTGGACCTGTTGTTGAGGGTAAGTGTGTATGTGTTAGAGGATGTGTTTTGTATGTGTGACAGAGAGTGTGTGTTTGTGTGAGAGGATGTGTTTTGGACCTGTTGTTGAGGGTAAGTGTGTATGTGTTAGAGGATGTGTTTTGTATGTGTGACAGAGAGTGTGTGTTTGTGTGAGAGGATGTGTTTTTTGTATGTGTTTTGTATGTGTGATAGAGAGTGTAAGTGTGTTTGTGTGAGAGGATGTGTTTTTGCATGTGTGATAGAGAGTGTATGTGTGTGAGGATGTGTTTTTACATGTGTAGTAGAGAGTGTAAGTGGTTTGTTTTTTTAGAGAATGTGTTTTTGCATGTCTGGCAGTGTATATGTGTGAGGATGTGTTTTTGCATGTGTGATAGAGAGTGTAAGTGTGTATGTGTCAGAGAATTTGTTTTTGCATGTGTGACTGAGAGTTGGTTCGAGAGGATGTGTGATAGAGAGTGCATGTGTGTATGTGTGTTAGAGAGTGCAAATGTGTATGTGTGTTAGAGAGTGCAAGTGTGTTTGTGTGAGAGGATGTGTTTTTGCATGTGTGATAGAGAGTGTATGTGTGTGAGGATGTGTTTTTACATGTGTAGTAGAGAGTGTAAGTGGTTTGTTTTTTTAGAGAATGTGTTTTTGCATGTCTGGCAGTGTATATGTGTGAGGATGTGTTTTTGCATGTGTGATAGAGAGTGTAAGTGTGTATGTGTCAGAGAATTTGTTTTTGCATGTGTGACTGAGAGTTGGTTCGAGAGGATGTGTGATAGAGAGTGCATGTGTGTATGTGTGTTAGAGAGTGCAAATGTGTATGTGTGTTAGAGAGTGCAAGTGTGTTTGTGTGAGAGGATGTGTTTTTGCATGTGTGATAGAGAGTGTATGTGTGTGAGGATGTGTTTTTACATGTGTAATAGAGAGTGTAAGTGGTTTGTTTTTTTAGAGAATGTGTTTTTGCATGTCTGGCAGTGTATATGTGTGAGGATGTGTTTTTGCATGTGTGATAGAGAGTGTAAGTGTGTATGTGTCAGAGAATGTGTTTTTGCATGTGTGACTGAGAGTTGGTTCGAGAGGATGTGTGATAGAGAGTGCATGTTTGTATGTGTGTTAGAGAGTGCAAATGTGTATGTGTGTTAGAGAGTGCAAGTGTGTTTGTGTGAGAGGATGTGTTTTTGTATGTGTGTTAGAGAGTGTAAGTGTGTTTGTGTGAGAGGATGTGTTTTTGCATGTGTGACAGAGTGTTTGTGTGAGAGGATGTGTTTTTGCATGTGTGATAGAGAGTGTAAGTGGGTTTTTTGAGAGAATGTGTTTTTGCATGTCTGGCAGTGTATATGTGTGAGGATGTGTTTTCGCATGTGTGACTGAGAGTTGGTTCGAGAGGATGTGTGATAGAGAATGCATGTGTGTATGTGTGTTAGAGAGTGCAAATGTGTATGTGTGTGAGAGAGTGCAAGTGTGTTTGTGTGAGAGGATGTGTTTTTGCATATGTGCATGAGAGTTTGTGTGAGAGGATGTGTGATAGAGAGTGCATGTGTGTTAGAGAGTGCAAATGTGTATGTGTGTTAGAGAGTTCAAGTGTGTTTGTGTGAGAGGATGTGTTTTTGCATATGTGACTGAGAGTTTGTATGAGAGGATGTGTGATAGAGAGTGCATTAGTGTATGTGTGTTAGAGAGTGCAAATGTGTATGTGTGTTAGAGAGTGCAAGTGTGTTTGTGTGAGAGGATGTGTTTTTGCATGTGTAACTGAGAGTTTGTATGAGAGGATGTGTGATAGAGAGTGCATTAGTGTATGTGTGTTAGAGAGTGCAAATGTGTATGTGTGAACGAGAGTGCAAGTGTGTTTGTGTGAGAGGATGTGTTTTTGCATATGTGACTGAGAGTTTGTATGAGAGGATGTGTGACAGAGAGTGCATTAGTGTATGTGTGTTAGAGAGTGCAAATGTGTATGTGTGAACGAGAGTGCAAGTGTGTTTGTGTGAGAGGATGTGTTTTTGCATGTGCTGGTGAGTATGTATAAGGGGATGTGTTTTGCATGTTTGTTTGACTGTTTTTGTGAGAGGATGTGGGTTGGTGCCCCGGTAATAAAGTATTTCTCCCTTTGGACTGTTTTGGCTACACCCTTTCGGTTTATGTGTGGACATGCTCTTTCGATCTCCTTTTCCTTTGTTTTGGCTCACCCTTTGGCTGACATTTCTAAGTTTATTCAGTTCTCTGATATGGGAGAACAGTTTTTGTGCTCACTTTTGGCCCTGCTTTAAATACTTTCTTTGACACATGCCATTCCATTTCTTAAATATATCTAAATAAATATGGAATAATGGTATACACATGAGTTTGTTTTCCTTCCTTCTAACGACTAGGTGACAGCAACACAGCAGTAAAGACAGGTGTTAATATAATTTAAAGTGGGGTAATACCGAGAATATGCGTTGTCAATTTAAGATATTAAGGGAACATTTTTCCTGAACCGTTGTGTTGCTGTCTTCTAGCTCAATGTACCAGAGGAATCTCCGATGGAAAGTCCAAATTCCATACCCATGGACCGCTGTTATATAGCTTCGAAGCCGATGTAGTAACACTGGACAATTTACGATCACTTAATTACTATTAGGTACATGCATGTATGAGAGATCGAGAGTTATCTCCCTTCGCCTTTTGCCGATGTTTCTCCTGTAACTGGATTTTCTTATATATCTTGATAATCCTTTTCGTTTACGGTAGCTGGTTGAAAAGTTAATATAGCAGTTTTGATACGCATCATCCCGATAAAAATAAGTAATTATTTAAAATAAAGATAAAATTAAAAACGTAAGTTACTTTGCAAACTAACACTTAAAGGGCTTCTATGTCTGGTGCCCAGTTTCAGTCCTGGGCCCCGTTCCACAAAGCGATCTTAGCGCTACGATTGTAGTAAGTTAATGTTAAAGAATGGGAGTTACGATCGACTTGGCGCTAAGATCACTTTGTGGAACGGGGCCCAGATCTACACGTTGTAAGAAATGCTTAATAGACACCTAGGTCAATCAGAGTACTAGATTGATATAAATCATTAAATTGGAGTCAACAGACAAAGAAAGTTGTGTTTGGACGTCTTGAGCCCAAATTACTAAAGCCCACTTTGCCCAGGGATAGTCTCCCTTTAAGTGTTTAAACTCGAAAATCGCAGCGACCCCCATATGACGGCGGAGGACACCAAGAATGGACTTTTAGATAAGCGTTTATACCTGGAATGGAACCTGGGCCTTAAGCGTGATGAGCAAACGCCTTAACCACTCAGCTACATCCCCGCCCCTTTATGTCATCTATGTGAAATACGATACTTATATCAATAATCACCACTGCTACATGAACGTCCACCTTCCTACAGATGCACAAGTACATTCATCTAAGTGTTCCTTTCTCCTCACACACTGACAAGATACACATTGGCATTTTTTTTTTTTTTTTTTTTTTTTTTTTGTGTTTATTCAAAGTGTGTTTATTCATGTATGGGAGGCCATAGGCCCATGTACATTTCAGTTATATATAGTAATATACAATTATACAATTGAGACAATTTACATTGCAAACAATCTTAAGGGTATAATATTAGGACTTGGTACGTTATAATAGGGCTTCCTTCACATACTTAGCTACATTTCTGAGTATACAGTCATTTTTGCTATTTAAGAGATTACTAAAAGTCTTAATACATGGATTGTTATAGAATCTTACAGGAATATGCTTTTGTCTTATTGTTGCGTAAAACGGGCAGACAAACACAAAATGGACTTCGTCCTCAATAGAACCACTGTTACATAGCCTACAAAAGCGTTGTGAAGAATCAATATCCTCTCTTCTGCCCAGATTACTCCGTGTAGGCAATTCACTTAATCGCAACAGGCACATCATACGTCTATGGTCTCTATTTCTGAAAGCTGTAACATAATATTCCATATCCAATAATATCTTGACGTGTGAATAATACCTTAATTTACGAGACTCATAAATTTTCATCTGTATACTCTGTTTGTTGCAATCCAACAAACGTTGTCTAAATAGCTGCAAGAAACACTTAACATCACCAATATTCTGTTCGTACCACACATTACCAAATCCATATATGTCGAGTAAATATTTAACATGAGTTGCCCAAGTAATTCTACCACATTCATCCAGCTTCTTCATTAACAAATAACACTGTCGGGGATATCTTTCATCATTCATTCTAATCAGTTTACACCAGTAATTAACACACTTCATATGATAATCCACATGCAAACCATTTCTTCCACATTCAGCTAATATTGCCGTACTTGATACATATTTACCAACTCCTAAAACAAATTTACAAAACTTAGTATGAAAAGTTTTGACAATTTGACTACCTTTGCAGCCCCAGATCTCAGCACCATAAAGAAGAATGGGCTTTATCTTAATATCAAACAATTTAAATAAAATGTTAACTGGCATATTTACAAAGTGAAATTGCAATTGTTTAATGGCAAACAAAGCCTTATTGGCTTTTATCTTGAGAGTATCAATGCATTTAGTCCAAGACAATCTATTTGAAAACAGAACACCCAGATAACTACAGTAAGTACTTACATTTATACGTTTATCATTCAAAAACCATCGTTCATCATACCTTAAAGTACCACCTCTTCTGAAAACCAAAATTTTGGTTTTAGACATGTTAATTTCAAGTCCCCACTTTTTACAAAAATTGGATAAAATATCAATTTTTCTTTGCAGACCTATTACTGTGTCATCAAAAATACACAAATCATCTGCATATAGTAAAAGTAATATGTCCATAAACTCCTCTCCAATAAAAATCCCTCGCATATCACTACTTTCTATCATTGACTGTAATTCATGGATAAACATCGTGAACAGAAAAGGACTCAACACGCAGCCCTGTCTTACACCACTCAGTGATTCGAAATAATCTAAAAGAGAGTTATTTGATGTCCTGACAGCACACTTGATCTTAGAGTATAGATCCTTCAAAACCACCAATAAACGACCATGTATTCCATTTTTCATTAATGAATACCACAAGAGATTTCGGTTAATCGAATCGAATGCTTTACGGAAATCAACAAACAAACAATAAAATCTACCCCGACGTTTAGAGAGATATTTTTGTGCTAAACATTGTAATGTAAATATATTATCAATTGTACTGTATCCGCTTCGGAATCCTGCCTGAGATTCACGGATTGTATCATAAACGTCGGCAAAGGTCTTGAGTCTATTATTTGATACTGTTGTTATCAACTTTCCAAATACATCCATCAGCGTTATTCCTCTATAATTATTGACATCATTTATATTATCTTTCTTATGCAGGGGAACTACTATACCCTTTGCCCACTCGTAAGGGAATACACCACTTTGCATAATCCTATTAAAAACTATAGTTAAGTATGATATGATTGAAGTACTACAACATTTCACCATTTCCGGTAGAATTCCATCCGGTCCAGCCGATTTACCCAGTTTCAAGTTATGTATAGCTGATGATACTTCTTCTTCAGTTATATCAGCATTAAGGAGATTATTCATAACATCATCATTACAGTAATTGCACTCATTTATATCATGATTGTTCATAAAAGTTTCTGCCTCATCTAGATTGTCCTCATCCACAAGTATATCAGTTAAATTAAACACATGCTGGAAATATTCGGTCCACTGCATATTGGTAATACCTAGGTTCCCTGTCACAGAAGGTGAAGAAATAATATTGTTGATGCGTCTCCAGAAGGATTTACCACTTTTACTATTATTGACCAGATCATTTATACAATGTTCATCATGCTTCAATCTCTTCTGTCTACACATTTCTCTATATTTATTCTTAATTACAACATATTCCTTCAAAAGTTCCTTACTTCCTGAGATTCTGAATAGATCAAGTTTATTAAACTTTTGTCTTTTTAATTTCATACACTCATCATCGTACCAATTCTTACTATCCTTAGTCCGGCAAACAGTACTATACTTCTTTTTTAAAAGACCACAAGACTCAGCACAAATATGAAATACATCAACCAAAGTTTCTACCGCAGACTCGATATTAAGTGGAACCTGGTCTCTGTCACTATCTAATACATAAGGTGATAACATATCAGCGACAGACTGCCGAAAAGTTTCAATATCAGCGTCCTTCTAAACATATCTTAGTATATCTGACGATGTATTATTTTCCTCGTTTTCTGCCCCGTACTCCGTTGTACTGTCAGTATGTACTTGCAATGACATAACGATTGGAAAATGATCAGACTCACACCCTGTACGTACAGTAAAGTCGATATCTCTGGTAAATAAGTCACTTGAACATAAACAGTAATCAACCAAGCTTGCTCCGTCTCCTTTAAAACAAGTAAAGCTACCCTCTGTATCACCCGCACATCTCCCATTCAACATGTGAATGTTATGAGTTGAACATAAATCTAGGAGTTCCTTTCCATATTCATTGCATACATCATCACGGCTTCGTCTGGGAGTGTCAAAGGAATCAGACACATAGTCCATGTCCTCAAAGCTCCGTATGTACCGATTCCCATCATGCACAACAAAATCGGACTGATTTCCACACCTGGCGTTAAGATCCCCAAGTACTATAAACTTACCATTTGGAAAATGATTAGTAATAAATAAAAAGCTTTGCTCGAGATACTCTATACCTTGCAGTGGTCTAACATCTGTTACCACAGAGGAGCCAGTAGGGTGTATATATGTAAATACAAAGATGTAATCATACAATGAACTGAACAAACTTTTCTCAAAGACTACCAATATAATATCGGTGAAATCTAGACACACATACTTGATATAGCGCTCAAGTTCAGACCGAACACATACAACCACACCGCCTCGCGGATTGTAATCTCTGTAATTTACATAAACACAATAACCGGAGAACACTGTTGCAATCATGTCTTTCTCACAGTTTCCCCAAACTTCAAGAAGACATAAAATGTTGAACTGTGAACAAAAATCAATTAGTTCAGTATTATCCAACTTCCTCCTTAAACCATTAATGTTCCATGACATAAACTCAAAATGTTTAATAATAAATTGACAGTCACTCACGTCATCATTCACAGATACAGTGTGATCATCGTCATCAATATCGCTGTTGTGGGCCCGGCCACATTCCTATGTAGTATCACGTGAATCCGTGTTGACATTCTGATGACTACCCGCACGTGCAGATCGGGAACCCCGACGCCGATCTAATTCAATCACCCTATCCTTGTCAACATCGTATGTGAAAACCTGGTCGTCAATTATCAGCTTATCAAAGCGCAGAACCGCTCTACGATTTTCTTCCCTGGCTTTCGTCAACATAGGTTTAAGGTTTTTCCGCTTTTCCCTGACCAATCTTGAAAAATCATCTGTAATCCACATATTGAAACTCTTAAGTTTCTTTGCCGCTTCGTAAATCCGTTTCCTATCATGATCGTCCGGTATCTTTGCTATGATCGCTTTTCCATTAATGATTCTGTGGGCTCTGTGTATAACAATATGCGATTCATCCAGTTCCATTTTATCCTTAATGATCTTACGCACTACATTCTCACAGTCATCCCATGTTTCGCCATCCGTCGCCCTGTCTACGCCGTGGAAGATAATATTGCATCGTCTGCTCTGATTCTCGAGGTAATCAACCTTATCTTCAAGATTATACACATATTTTCTTTGTCTCTCATTTTCCGATTCCAATTTCTCACATTTTAATTTCACCTCTGCGAGATGAGTAGTAACAGATACAAGAGTTGAGTCAATATTATCGAGTTTACACCCGAAGTCAATGTTCGATTTCATGACATCGTCAACCTTGTGTGTGAGCTTGTTCAAGGCGTCCATGACTGAGTCAAGATTTACAGACTCACCCTCTGTTGTCAAACGTAACTGGCGAGGATTACCACGGGTAATGGGTCCCTGGTCATCTCTGATCCCTGTACGTGGCCCAGGATTCTGTTCTACCCCGGCACGTAGTAGCAGAATGAGTATCAGATTCAGTACAGTCAAACGGGTAGCGAGGCCCACCATTACTAACCTTCTCGGAGGACGGGACGCAGCAGCACGTCGACTGATTTTCGTCAGAATCGTTATATTAACAGGTGCAAACAATCCAATCCTTGCACGGAATTGCTCCACAGATATTCCCATTTCTGATTCAGTTAGTTTGAACGCCTAATGTAGATATAAACTCAGTTCACACAAACCGTATTGAGAGACCTGAAACACCCGCTTTTCACCCGTCCGCCATCTTGTCTCCGTATTGGCATTCAAGCATATAATCTAAATATTCAGCGGGCACAGAAGGAGCACGTTATTCCGTCCATGTCGACCCGGGGGATCAACAGTCTGTAGGTATTTGTGTTGAACGGAATGAACAACCTGATATAGGTGTATATTATAAGCATACAGCCAACCCACAACCAATAGCTGATGGGAAAAGTAAGAAAGCTGAAAAAAGGAAATAAGGCGTTTAATTGTCTCTGTTGTTTCGAGCATGGCCTTCGTCAGCTTAATTAATATGCCTTGACAAGACGGTAGATCTGTCCCCAAAATACATATACAGACAACCAACGCTGAATGTCACAACAAATCATTACGAGCTGATTATCAAATATATAACCTACAGTTTTAAAGGGACGGGATCCTAGCTGCCTTGACACGTGGATGAGCAGGGATATAGCTTGCGCTATGCGCTAGGACCGGTGTTAATTTCTTACTCATATCACACATGTACACAATAAACAAGCAAACACACTGATTGAACAAGCAGCTTAGATAGCTTTTATCTTCCGTGCATGTGACGGGAATAGGCTTCTTTTCTACCAATGAACAAAGGGAGACCACTCATGTAAGACTATTTCTCCGAGTGTATCAGTGGTGATGCTAGTTGGGGATTTCCCCGGGTGTTTTGCGCAGCCTGTCCTTCCACAGCAATAAGAGCGGGCGTCCCGCCAACCTTAAACACACATCGCGCTTTACACACCAGCAAACAGTCCCTAGTTAAAACCAACGGTCATTACCAGCAAACACCCATGACATGCAGCCCTAGAGGTTTAGCCTTGCCGGAAATGGACGATGACGCCTCGTTCTGACTTCGTGTCCGTAACGTAGTTACCGTTGTCGCGGCCAACGTCCCTTCTGTTTCTAACAGATTCACTATCGCTCTTGCTCCATATCGCTCTGCATTTCGTTGACTACAGCATCGTTTCAAGATCTTCTACTGACAAGATGTTTACAAGGCTGCATATTCAAGGTATTTAAGAATGCATTTATTGTATTTGAAAGTGTTTAATACTTAGATTAGAACTGAAAATGGCCGCAGTTTGACAACAGTATCAGTGATGATGACATTGGCCGCCATTTGCAATTGTTTTGATTCAGAAATGGGTGTCTTTTAAATCTCTTGTCTGCTCTGAAATGAGACAGGTCCGTATATAAAAAAGACGGGCGATGTTGTTCAAACATTATAGATCAAATGTGTGACATTGTATAACTTTGATATCTTTTTATACATTAGATCTGTACAAGTTTCTGTAGAGATGTGCTGCGTGTAAAATATCTATATTTGAAGCTGGGCGATGTCTTTTCATCAACGTAGCACAGTGAAACCTCGTTAACTCGAACTCCTTAACTCAATGTATTCATTGAACATGTATTTTAATGTATTTTTAAATGTGTTCATTTTTCTTTTCAGCACGGGAAGACATGATCCGGTATCATGTCACTCCTGCTGCGAGTTTATGGCCGTCGCTGGATGAGGAATCCGACTGTGTATGTAGTTTATCTGCATCTCTTTTAGATTCGGGCGCAGAAAAGCTCACCTTTGTTCATTTGACGATGTCACCTCATGCACACTATTGACATTGCCCGTTTCTCTGCTTGTGATTGTGTCCTGAATTCTTTTTCATGATACGCCTTTTCCATTTACATGTTTCTAACAGTCGATCAGAAATTTTGTTTTGTGCCCAAAAGCATGTGTAACCGGTGTCTATCACTCTGACTTTCTTTTGCACATTTTATTTGAAAACTGACTATATTCCTGGCCCACTGACCCTCCTTTCTCCCTCCCTCCCCCATCACTGGTGTAGCGTTCCCAGGCTGCGTCCTCGACACCCTCTCCCAACCCTCTGAGTGTTTTCACCCCCTTCTGGGCCCGCTCTGACCACGGTGAGACGCTCCCCGCCCCAGTCACGATCACCTACGTCGACTATTACCCTGTCCCTAGTGACGACGACAGTGACTACTGGGTCTACGAGGACGAGGATGACGACAGCTTCGTGGAGGACCGAGAGGTTCATCCTCTGAGAAAGGCGCTGAGGAGAATGGCTGCCTTCTGGAGGAGAATCTTCTCGTAGATTTCTCATCCAGTGTGTGTGTGTGTGTGTGTGAGTGCAATTGTAGATGTGTAAATGTGAGAGGATGTATTTTTGCATGTGTGACAGTGTGTATGTGTTTTTGCATGTGTGATATATAGTGTAAGTGTGTTTGTGTGAGAGGATGTTTTTGCATGTGTGATAGAGAGTGTAAGTGTGTTTGTGAAAGAGGATGTGTTTTTGCATGTGTGACAGAGTGTATGTGTGTGAGGATGTGTTTTTACATGTGTAATAGAGAGTGTAAGTGTGTTTGTTGGAGAGGATGTGTTTTTGCATGTCTGGCAGTGTATATGTGAGAGGATGTGTTTTTTGTATGTGTGATAGAGAGTGTAAGTGTGTATGTGTCAGAGAATGTGTTTTTGCATGTGTGACTGAGAGTTTGTATGAGAGGATGTGTGATAGAGAGTGCATTAGTGTATGTGTGTTAGAGAGTGCAAATGTGTATGTGTGAACGAGAGTGCAAGTGTGTTTGTGTGAGAGGATGTGTTTTTGCATGTGCTGGTGAGTATGTATAAGGGGATGTGTTTTGCATGTTTGTTTGACTGTTTTTGTGAGAGGATGTGGGTTGGTGCCCCCGTAATAAAGTATTTCTCCCTTTGGACTGTTTTGGCTACACCCTTTCGGTTTATGTTTGGACACGATCTTTCGATCTCCCTTTCCTTTGTTTTGGCTCACCCTTTGGCTGACATTTCTAAGTTTATTCAGTTCTCTGATATGGGAGAACAGTTTTTGTGCTCACTTTTGGCCCTGCTTTAAATACTTTCTTTGACACATGCCATTCCATTTCTTAAATATATCTAAATAAATATGGAATAATGGTATACACATGAGTTTGTTTTCCTTCCTTGGATCTAACGACTAGGTGACAGCAAAACAGCAGTAAAGACAGGTGACCCGAGTTTGGTGTTAATATAATTTAAAGTGGTAATACCGAGAATATGCGTTGTCAATTTAAGATATTAAGGGGACATTTTTCCTGAACCGTTGTGTTGCTGTCTTCTAGCTCAATGTACCAGAGGAATCTCCGATGGAAAGTCCAAATTCCATACCCATGGACCGCTGTTATATAGCTTCGAAGCCGATGTAGTAACACTGGGCAATTTACGATCACTTAATTACTATTAGGTACATGCATGTATGAAAGATCGAGAGTTATCTCCCTTCGCCTTTGCCGATGTTTCTCCTGTAACTGGATTTTCTTATATATCTTGATAATCCTTTTCGTTTACGGTAGCTGGTTGAAAAGTTAATATAGCAGTTTTGATACGCATCATCCCGATAAAAATAAGTAATTATTTAAAATAAAGATAAAATTAAAAACGTAAGTTACTTTGCAAACTAACACTTAAAGGGCTTCTATGTCTGGTGCCCAGTTTCAGTCCTGGGCCCCGTTCCACAAAGCGATCTTAGCGCTACGATTGTAGTAAGTTAATGTTAAAGAATGGGAGTTACGATCGACTTGGCGCTAAGATCACTTTGTGGAACGGGGCCCAGATCTACACGTTGTAAGAAATGCTTAATAGACACCTAGGTCAATCAGAGTACTAGATTGATATAAATCATTAAATTGGAGTCAACAGACAAAGAAAGTTGTGTTTGGACGTCTTGAGCCCAAATTACTAAAGCCCACTTTGCCCAGGGATAGTCTCCCTTTAAGTGTTTAAACTCGAAAATCGCAGCGACCCCCATATAACGGCGGAGGACACCAAGAATGGACTTTAAGATAAGCGTTTATACCTGGAATGGAACCTGGGCCTTAAGCGTGATGAGCAAACGCCTTAACCACTCAGCTACATCCCCGCCCCTTTATGTCATCTATGTGAAATACGATACTTATATCAATAATCACCACTGCTACATGAACGTCCACCTTCCTACAGATGCACAAGTACATTCATCTAAGTGTTCATTTCTCCTCACACACTGACAAGATACACATTGGCATTCAAGCATATAATCTAAATATTCAGCGGGCACAGAAGGAGCACGTTATTCCGTCCATGTCGACCCGGGGGATCAACAGTCTGTAGGTATTTGTGTTGAACGGAATGAACAACCTGATATAGGTGTATATTATAAGCATACAGCCAACCCACAACCAGTAGCTGATGGGAAAAGTAAGAAAGCTGAAAATAGAAATGAGGCGTTTAATTGTCTCTGTTGTTTCGAGCATGGCCTTCGTCAGCTTAATATGCCTTGACAAGCCGGTAGATCAGGGTACAAATCTGTCCCCAAAATACATATACAGACAACCAACGCTGAATGTCACAACAAATCATTACGAGCAGATTATCAAATATACAATAACCTACAATTTTAAAGGACCGGGATCCTAGCTGCCTTGACACGTGGATGAGCAGGGATATAGCTTGCGCTATGCGCTAGGACCGGTGTTAATTTCTTACTCATATCACACATGTACACAATAAACAAGCAAACACACTGATTGAACAAGCAGCTTAGATAGCTTTTATCTTCCGTGCATGTGACGGGAATAGGCTTCTTTTCTACCAATGAACAAAGGGAGACCACTCATGTAAGACTATTTCTCCGAGTGTATCAGTGGTGATGCTAGTTGGGGATTTCCCCGGGTGTTTTGCGCAGCCTGTCCTTCCACGGCAATAAGCGCGGGCGTCCCGCCAATCTTAAACACACATCGCGCTTTACACACCAGCAAACAGTCCCTAGTTAAAACCAACGGTCATTACCAGCAAACACCCATGACATGCAGCCCTAGAGGTTTAGCCTTGCCGGAAATAGACGATGACGCCTCGTTCTGACTTCGTCTCCGTAACGTAGTTACCGTTGTCGCGGCCAACGTCCCCTCTGTTTCTAACAGATTCACTATCGCTCTTGCTCCCTATCGCTCTGCATTTCGTTGACTACAGCATCGTTTCAAGATCTTCTACTGACAAGATGTTTACAAGGCTGCATATTCAAGGTATTTAAGAATGCATTTATTGTATTTGAAAGTGTTTAATACTTAGATTAGAACTGAAAATGGCCGCAGTTTGACAACAGTATCAGTGATGATGACATTGGCCGCCATTTGCAATTGTTTTGATTCAGAAATGGGTGTCTTTTAAATCTCTTGTCTGCTCTGAAATGAGACAGGTCCGTATATAAAAAAGACGGGCGATGTTGTTCAAACATTATAGATCAAATGTGTGACATTGTATAACTTTGATATCTTTTTATACATTAGATCTGTACATGTTTCTGTAGAGATGTGCTGCGTGTAAAATATCTATATTTGAAGCTGGGCGATGTCTTTTCATCAACGTAGCACAGTGAAACCTCGTTAACTCGAACTCCTTAACTCAATGTATTCATTGAACATGTATTTTAATGTATTTTTAAATGTGTTCATTTTTCTTTTCAGCACGGGAAGACATGATCCGGTATCATGTCACTCCTGCTGCGAGTTTATGGCCGTCGCTGGATGAGGAATCCGACTGTGTATGTAGTTTATCTGCATCTCTTTTAGATTCGGGCGCAGAAAAGCTCACCTTTGTTCATTTGACGATGTCACCTCACGCACACTATTGACATTGCCCGTTTCTCTGCTTGTGATTGTGTCCTGAATTCTTTTTCATGATACGCCTTTTCCATTTACATGTTTCTAACAGTCGATCAGAAATTTTGTTTTGTGCCCAAAAGCATGTGTAACCTGTGTCTATCACTCTGACTTTCTTTTGCACATTTTATTTGAAAACTGACTATATTCCTGGCCCACTGACCCTCCTTTCTCCCTCCCTCCCCCATCACTGGTGTAGCGTTCCCAGGCTGCGTCCTCGACACCCTCTCCCAACCCTCTGAGTGTTTTCACCCCCTTCTGGGCCCGCCCTGACCACGGTGAGACGCTCCCCGCCCCAGTCACGATCACCTACGTCGACTATTACCCTGTCCCTAGTGACGACGACAGTGACTACTGGGTCTACGAGGACGAGGATGACGACAGCTTCGTGGAGGACCGAGAGGTTCATCCTCTGAGGAAGGCGCTGAGGAGAATGGCTGCCTTCTGGAGGAGAATCTTCTCGTAGATTTCTCATCCAGTGTGTGTGTGTGTGTGTGTGTGTGTGTGTGTGTGAGTGCAATTGTAGATGTGTAAATGTGAGAGGATGTATTTTTGCATGTGTGACAGTGTGTATGTGTTTTTGCATGTGTGATATATAGTGTAAGTGTGTTTGTGTGAGAGGATGTTTTTGCATGTGTGATAGAGAGTGTAAGTGTGTTTGTGTGAGAGGATGTGTTTTTGCATGTGTGACAGAGTGTATGTGTGTGAGGATGTGTAATAGAGAGTGTAAGTGTGTTTGTTTGAGAGGATGTGTTTTTGCATGTCTGGCAGTGTATATGTGAGAGGATGTGTTTTTTGTATGTGTGATAGAGAGTGTAAGTGTGTATGTGTCAGAGAATGTGTTTTTGCATGTGTGACTGAGAGTTTGTATGAGAGGATGTGTGATAGAGAGTGCAAATGTGTATGTGTGAACGAGAGTGCAAGTGTGTTTGTGTGAGAGGATGTGTTTTTGCATGTGTAACTGAGAGTTTATATGAGAGGATGTGTGATAGAGAGTGCATGTGTGTTAGAGAGTGCAAATGTGTATGTTTGAACGAGAGTGCAAGTGTTTGTGTGAGAGGATGTGTTTTTGCATGTGCTGGTGAGTATGTATAAGGGGATGTGTTTTGCATGTTTGTTTGACTGTTTTTGTGAGAGGATGTGGGTTGGTGCCCCCGTAATAAAGTATTTCTCCCTTTGGACTGTTTTGGCTACACCCTTTCGGTTTATGTTTTGACACGCTCTTTCGATCTCCCTTTCCTTTGTTTTGGCTCACCCTTTGGCTGACATTTCTAAGTTTATTCAGTTCTCTGATATGGGAGAACAGTTTTTGTGCTCACTTTTGGCCCTGCTTTAAATACTTTCTTTGACACATGCCATTCCATTTCTTAAATATATCTAAATAAATATGGAATAATGGTATAACACATGAGTTTGTTTTCCTTCCTTGGATCTAACGACTAACACTTAAAGGGCGACTGGGCTTCTATGTCTGGTGCCCAGTTTCAGTCCTGGGCCCCGTTCCACAAAGCGATCTTAGCGCTACGATTGTAGTAAGTCAATGTTAAAGAATGGGAGTTACGATCGACTTGGCGCTAAGATCACTTTGTGGAACGGGGCCCAGATCTACACGTTGTAAAAATGCCTAATGGACACCTAGGTCAATCAGAGTACTAGATTGATATAAATCATTAAATTGGAGTCAACAGACAAAGAAAGTTGTGTTTGGACGACTTGAGCCCAAATTACTAAAGCCCACTTTGCCCAGTGATAGTCTCCCTTTAAATGTTTAAACTCGAAAATCGCAACGACCCCCATATAACGGCGGAGGACACCAAGAACGGACTTTAAGATAAGCATTTATACCTGGAATGGAACCTGGGCCTTAAGCGTGATGAGCAAATGCCTTAACCACTCAGCTACATCCCCGCCCCTTTATGTCATCTATGTGAAATACGATACTTATATCAATAATCACCACTGCTACATGAACGTCCACCTTCCTACAGATGCACAAGTACATTCATCTAAGTGTTCATTTCTCCTCACACACTGACAAGATACACATTGGCATTCAAGCATATAATCTAAATATTCAGCGGGCACAGAAGGAGCACGTTATTCCGTCCATGTCGACCCGGGGGATCAACAGTCTGTAGGTATTTGTGTTGAACGGAATGAACAACCTGATATAGGTGTATATTATAAGCATACAGCCAACCCACAACCAGTAGCTGATGGGAAAAGTAAGAAAGCTGAAAATAGAAATGAGGCGTTTAATTGTCTCTGTTGTTTCGAGTATGGCCTTCGTCAGCTTAACATGCCTTGACAAGACGGTAGATCAGGTCACAAATCTGTCCCCAAAATACATATACAGACAACCAACGCTGAATGTCACAACAAATCATTACGAGCTGATTATCAAATATATAACCTACAGTTTTAAAGGGACGGGATCCTAGCCGCCTTGACACGTGGATGAGCAGGGATATAGCTTGCGCTATGCGCTAGGACCGGTGTTAATTTCTTACTCATATCACACATGTACACAATAAACAAGCAAACACACTGATTGAACAAGCAGCTTAGATAGCTTTTATCTTCCGTGCATGTGACGGGAATGGGCTTCTTTCCTACCAATGAACAAAGGGAGACCACTCATGTCAGACTATTTCTCCGAGTGTATCAGTGGAGATGCTAGTTGGGGATTTCCCCAGGTGTTTTGCGCAGCCTGTCCTTCCACGGCAATAAGCGCGGGCGTCCCGCCAACCTTAAACACACATCGCGCTTTACACACCAGCAAACAGTCCCTAGTTAAAACAAACGGTAACTTCCAGCAAACACCCATGACATGCAGCCCTAGAGGTTTAGCCTTGCCGGAAATGGACGATGACGCCTCGTTCTGACTTCGTCTCCGTAACGTAGTTACCGTTGTCGCGGCCAACGTCCCCTCTGTTTCTAACAGATTCACTATCGCTCTTGCTCCCTATCGCTCTGCATTTCGTTGACTACAGCATCGTTTCAAGATCTTCTACTGACAAGATGTTTACAAGGCTGCATATTCAAGGTATTTAAGAATGCATTTATTGTATTTGAAAGTGTTTAATACTTAGATTAGAACTGAAAATGGCCGCAGTTTGACAACAGTATCAGTGATGATGACATTGGCCGCCATTTGCAATTGTTTTGATTCAGAAATGGGTGTCTTTTAAATCTCTTGTCTGCTCTGAAATGAGACAGGTCCGTATATAAAAAAGACGGGCGATGTTGTTCAAACATTATAGATCAAATGTGTGACATTGTATAACTTTGATATCTTTTTATACATTAGATCTGTACATGTTTCTGTAGAGATGTGCTGCGTGTAAAATATCTATATTTGAAGCTGGGCGATGTCTTTTCATCAACGTAGCACAGTGAAACCTCGTTAACTCGAACTCCTTAACTCAATGTATTCATTGAACATGTATTTTAATGTATTTTTAAATGTGTTCATTTTTCTTTTCAGCACGGGAAGACATGATCCGGTATCATGTCACTCCTGCTGCGAGTTTATGGCCGTCGCTGGATGAGGAATCCTACTGTGTATGTAGTTTATCTGCATCTCTTTTAGATTCGGGCGCAGAAAAGCTCACCTTTGTTCATTTGACGATGTCACCTCACGCACACTATTGACATTGCCCGTTTCTCTGCTTGTGATTGTGTCCTGAATTCTTTTTCATGATACGCCTTTTCCATTTACATGTTTCTAACAGTCGATCAGAACTTTTGTTTTGTGCCCAAAAGCATGTGTAACCTGTGTCTATCACTCTGACTTTCTTTTGCACATTTTATTTGAAAACTGACTATATTCCTGGCCCACTGACCCTCCTTTCTCCCTCCCTCCCCCATCACTGATGTAGCGTCCCCAGGCTGCGTCCTCGACACCCTCTCCCAACCCTCTGAGTGTTTTCATCCCCTTCTGGGCCCGCTCTGATCATGGTGAGACGCTCCCCGCCCCAGTCACGATCACCTACGTCGACTATTACCCTGTCCCTAGTGACGACGACAGTGACTACTGGGTCTACGAGGACGAGGATGACGACAGCTTCGTGGAGGACCGAGAGGTTCATCCTCTGAGGAAGGCGCTGAGGAGAATGGCTGCCTTCTGGAGGAGAATCTTCTCGTAGATTTCTCATCCAGTGTGTGTGTGTGTGTGTGTGTGTGTGTGTGTGTGTGTGTGTGTGTGTGTGTGTGAGTGCAATTGTAGATGTGTAAATGTGAGAGGATGTATTTTTGCATGTGTGACAGTGTGTATGTGTTTTTGCATGTGTGATATATAGTGTAAGTGTGTTTGTGTGAGAGGATGTTTTTGCATGTGTGATAGAGAGTGTAAGTGTGTTTGTGTAAGAGGATGTGTTTTTGCATGTGTGACAGAGTGTATGTGTGTGAGGATGTGTTTTTACATGTGTAATAGAGAGTGTAAGTGTGTTTGTTTGAGAGGATGTGTTTTTGCATGTCTGGCAGTGTATATGTGAGAGGATGTGTTTTTTGTATGTGTGATAGAGAGTGTAAGTGTGTATGTGTCAGAGAATGTGTTTTTGCATGTGTGACTGAGAGTTTGTATGAGAGGATGTGTGATAGAGAGTGCATTAGTGTATGTGTGTTAGAGAGTGCAAATGTGTATGTGTGAACGAGAGTGCAAGTGTGTTTGTGTGAGAGGATGTGTTTTTGCATGTGTAACTGAGAGTTTGTATGAGAGGATGTGTGATAGAGAGTGCATAAGTGTTAGAGAGTGCAAATGTGCTGGTGAGTATGTATAAGGGGATGTGTTTTGCCTGTTTGTTTGACTGTTTTTGTGAGAGGATGTGGGTTGGTGCCCCCGTAATAAAGTATTTTTTCCGTTGGACTGTTTTGGCTACACCCTTTCGGTTTATGTGTGGACACGCTCTTTCGATCTCCTTTTCCTTTGTATTGGCTCACCCTTTGGCTGACATTTCTAAGTTTATTCAGTTCTCTGATATGGGAGAACAGTTTTTGTGCTCACTTTTGGCCCTGCTTTAAATACTTTCTTTGACACATGCCATTCCATTTCTTAAATATATCTAAATAAATATGGAATAATGGTATACACATGAGTTTGTTTTCCTTCCTTGGATCTAACGACTAGGTGACAGCAACACAGCAGTAAAGACAGGTGACCCGAGTTTGGTGTTAATATAATTTAAAGTGGTAATACCGAGAATATGCGTTGTCAATTTAAGATATTAAGGGGACATTTTTCCTGAACCGTTGTGTTGCTGTCTTCTAGCTCAATGTACCAGAGGAATCTCCGATTGAAAGTCCAAATTCCATACCCATGGACCGCTGTTATATAGCTTCGAAGCCGATGTAGTAACACTGGGCAATTTACGATCACTTAATTACTATTAGGTACATGCATGTATGAAAGATCGAGAGTTATCTCCCTTCGCCTTTTGCTGATGTTTCTCCTGTAACTGGATATCCTGATAATCCTATTCGTTTACGGTAGCTGGTTGAATAGTTGAAAAGTTAATATAGCAGTTTTGATACGCATGATCCCGATAAAAATAATTAATTATCTGAAATAAAGATAAAATTCAAAACGTAAGTTACTTTGCTAACTAACACTTAAAGGGCGACTGGGCTTCTATGTCTGGTGCCAGTTTCAGTCCTGGGCCCCGTTCCACAAAGCGATCTTAGCGCTACGATTGTAGTAAGTCAATGTTAAAGAATGGGAGTTACGATCGACTTGGCGCTAAGATCACTTCGTGGAACAGGGCCCAGATCTACACGTTGTAAGAAATGCCTAATGGACACCTAGGTCAATCAGAGTACTAGATTGATATAAATCATTAAATTGGAGTCAACAGACAAAGAAAGTTGTGTTTGGACGACTTGAGCCCAAATTACTAAAACCCAATTTGCCCAGGGATAGTCTCCCTTTAAATGTTTAAACTCGAAAATCGCAACGACCCCCATATGACGGCGGAGGACACCAAGAATGGACTTTAAGATAAGCGTTTATACCTGGAATGGAACCTGGGCCTTAAGCGTGATGAGCAAACGCCTTAACCACTCAGCTACATCCCCGCCCCTTTATGTCATCTATGTGAAATACGATACTTATATCAATAATCACCACTGCTACATGAACGTCCACCTTCCTACAGATGCACAAGTACATTCATCTAAGTGTTCATTTCTCCTCACACACTGACAAGATACACATTGGCATTCAAGCATATAATCTAAATATTCAGCGGGCACAGAAGGAGCACGTTATTCCGTCCATGTCGACCCGGGGGATCAACAGTCTGTAGGTATTTGTGTTGAACGGAATGAACAACCTTATATAGGTGTATATTATAAGCATACAGCCAACCCACAACCAGTAGCTGATGGGAAAAGTAAGAAAGCTGAAAATAGAAATGAGGCGTTTAATTGTCTCTGTTGTTCGAACATGGCCTTCGTCAGCTAAATATGCCTTGACAAGACGGTAGATCAGGTCACAAATCTGTCCCCAAAATACCCCAAATATATAACCTACAGTTTTAAAGGGACGGGATCCTAGCTGCCTTGACACGTGGATGAGCAGGGATATAGCTTGCGCTATGCGCTAGGACCGGTGTTAATTTCTTACTCATATCATACATGTACACAATAAACAAGCAAACACACTGATTGAACAAGCAGCTTAGATAGCTTTTATCTTCCGTGCATGTGACGGGAATAGGCTTCTTTTCTACCAATGAACAAAGGGAGACCACTCATGTCAGACTATTTCTCCGAGTGTATCAGTGGTGATGCTAGTTGGGGATTTCCCCGGGTTTTTTGCGCAGCCTGTCCTTCCACGGCAATAAGCGCGGGCGTCCCGCCAACCTTAAACACACATCGCGCTTTACACACCAGCAAACAGTCCTTAGTTAAAACCAACGGTCATTACCAGCAAACACCCATGACATGCAGCCCTAGAGGTTTAGCCTTGCCGGAAATGGACGATGACGCCTCGTTCTGACTTCGTGTCCGTAACGTAGTTACCGTTGTCGCGGCCAACGTCCCCTCTGTTTCTAACAGATTCACTATCGCTCTTGCTCCCTATCGCTCTGCATTTCGTTGACTACAGCATCGTTTCAAGATCTTCTACTGACAAGATGTTTACAAGGCTGCATATTCAAGGTATTTAAGAATGCATTTATTGTATTTGAAAGTGTTTAATACTTAGATTAGAACTGAAAATGGCCGCAGTTTGACAACAGTATCAGTGATGATGACATTGGCCGCCATTTGCAATTGTTTTGATTCAGAAATGGGTGTCTTTTAAATCTCTTGTCTGCTCTGAAATGAGACAGGTCCGTATATAAAAAAGACGGGCGATGTTGTTCAAACATTATAGATCAAATGTGTGACATTGTATAACTTTGATATCTTTTTATACATTAGATCTGTACATGTTTCTGTAGAGATGTGCTGCGTGTAAAATATCTATATTTGAAGCTGGGCGATGTCTTTTCATCAACGTAGCACAGTGAAACCTCGTTAACTCGAACTCCTTAACTCAATGTATTCATTGAACATGTATTTTAATGTATTTTTAAATGTGTTCATTTTTCTTTTCAGCACGGGAAGACATGATCCGGTATCATGTCACTCCTGCTGCGAGTTTATGGCCGTCGCTGGATGAGGAATCCTACTGTGTATGTAGTTTATCTGCATCTCTTTTAGATTCGGGCGCAGAAAAGCTCACCTTTGTTCATTTGACGATGTCACCTCACGCACACTATTGACATTGCCCGTTTCTCTGCTTGTGATTGTGTCCTGAATTCTTTTTCATGATACGCCTTTTCCATTTACATGTTTCTAACAGTCGATCAGAACTTTTGTTTTGTGCCCAAAAGCATGTGTAACCTGTGTCTATCACTCTGACTTTCTTTTGCACATTTTATTTGAAAACTGACTATATTCCTGGCCCACTGACCCTCCTTTCTCCCTCCCTCCCCCATCACTGATGTAGCGTCCCCAGGCTGCGTCCTCGACACCCTCTCCCAACCCTCTGAGTGTTTTCATCCCCTTCTGGGCCCGCTCTGATCATGGTGAGACGCTCCCCGCCCCAGTCACGATCACCTACGTCGACTATTACCCTGTCCCTAGTGACGACGACAGTGACTACTGGGTCTACGAGGACGAGGATGACGACAGCTTCGTGGAGGACCGAGAGGTTCATCCTCTGAGGAAGGCGCTGAGGAGAATGGCTGCCTTCTGGAGGAGAATCTTCTCGTAGATTTCTCATCCAGTGTGTGTGTGTGTGTGTGTGTGTGTGTGTGTGAGTGCAATTGTAGATGTGTAAATGTGAGAGGATGTATTTTTGCATGTGTGACAGTGTGTATGTGTTTTTGCATGTGTGATATATAGTGTAAGTGTGTTTGTGTGAGAGGATGTTTTTGCATGTGTGATAGAGAGTGTAAGTGTGTTTGTGTAAGAGGATGTGTTTTTGCATGTGTGACAGAGTGTATGTGTGTGAGGATGTGTTTTTACATGTGTAATAGAGAGTGTAAGTGTGTTTGTTTGAGAGGATGTGTTTTTGCATGTCTGGCAGTGTATATGTGAGAGGATGTGTTTTTTGTATGTGTGATAGAGAGTGTAAGTGTGTATGTGTCAGAGAATGTGTTTTTGCATGTGTGACTGAGAGTTTGTATGAGAGGATGTGTGATAGAGAGTGCATTAGTGTATGTGTGTTAGAGAGTGCAAATGTGTATGTGTGAACGAGAGTGCAAGTGTGTTTGTGTGAGAGGATGTGTTTTTGCATGTGTAACTGAGAGTTTGTATGAGAGGATGTGTGATAGAGAGTGCATATGTGTTAGAGAGTGCAAATGTGCTGGTGAGTATGTATAAGGGGATGTGTTTTGCCTGTTTGTTTGACTGTTTTTGTGAGAGGATGTGGGTTGGTGCCCCCGTAATAAAGTATTTTTTCCGTTGGACTGTTTTGGCTACACCCTTTCGGTTTATGTGTGGACACGCTCTTTCGATCTCCTTTTCCTTTGTATTGGCTCACCCTTTGGCTGACATTTCTAAGTTTATTCAGTTCTCTGATATGGGAGAACAGTTTTTGTGCTCACTTTTGGCCCTGCTTTAAATACTTTCTTTGACACATGCCATTCCATTTCTTAAATATATCTAAATAAATATGGAATAATGGTATACACATGAGTTTGTTTTCCTTCCTTGGATCTAACGACTAGGTGACAGCAACACAGCAGTAAAGACAGGTGACCCGAGTTTGGTGTTAATATAATTTAAAGTGGTAATACCGAGAATATGCGTTGTCAATTTAAGATATTAAGGGGACATTTTTCCTGAACCGTTGTGTTGCTGTCTTCTAGCTCAATGTACCAGAGGAATCTCCGATTGAAAGTCCAAATTCCATACCCATGGACCGCTGTTATATAGCTTCGAAGCCGATGTAGTAACACTGGGCAATTTACGATCACTTAATTACTATTAGGTACATGCATGTATGAAAGATCGAGAGTTATCTCCCTTCGCCTTTTGCTGATGTTTCTCCTGTAACTGGAGTTTCTTATATATCCTGATAATCCTATTCGTTTACGGTAGCTGGTTGAATAGTTGAAAAGTTAATATAGCAGTTTTGATACGCATGATCCCGATAAAAATAATTAATTATCTGAAATAAAGATAAAATTCAAAACGTAAGTTACTTTGCTAACTAACACTTAAAGGGCGACTGGGCTTCTATGTCTGGTGCCAGTTTCAGTCCTGGGCCCCGTTCCACAAAGCGATCTTAGCGCTACGATTGTAGTAAGTCAATGTTAAAGAATGGGAGTTACGATCGACTTGGCGCTAAGATCACTTCGTGGAACAGGGCCCAGATCTACACGTTGTAAGAAATGCCTAATGGACACCTAGGTCAATCAGAGTACTAGATTGATATAAATCATTAAATTGGAGTCAACAGACAAAGAAAGTTGTGTTTGG
The DNA here is from genome assembly GCF_023055435.1 of Haliotis rufescens. Taxonomy (NCBI): domain Eukaryota; kingdom Metazoa; phylum Mollusca; class Gastropoda; order Lepetellida; family Haliotidae; genus Haliotis; species Haliotis rufescens. The sequence continues at coordinate 8,807,579 of NW_025963924.1, forward strand.
ACGACTTGAGCCCAAATTACTAAAACCCAATTTGCCCAGGGATAGTCTCCCTTTAAATGTTTAAACTCGAAAATCGCAACGACCCCCATATGACGGCGGAGGACACCAAGAATGGACTTTAAGATAAGCGTTTATACCTGGAATGGAACCTGGGCCTTAAGCGTGATGAGCAAACGCCTTAACCACTCAGCTACATCCCCGCCCCTTTATGTCATCTATGTGAAATACGATACTTATATCAATAATCACCACTGCTACATGAACGTCCACCTTCCTACAGATGCACAAGTACATTCATCTAAGTGTTCATTTCTCCTCACACACTGACAAGATACACATTGGCATTCAAGCATATAATCTAAATATTCAGCGGGCACAGAAGGAGCACGTTATTCCGTCCATGTCGACCCGGGGGATCAACAGTCTGTAGGTATTTGTGTTGAACGGAATGAACAACCTTATATAGGTGTATATTATAAGCATACAGCCAACCCACAACCAGTAGCTGATGGGAAAAGTAAGAAAGCTGAAAATAGAAATGAGGCGTTTAATTGTCTCTGTTGTTCGAACATGGCCTTCGTCAGCTAAATATGCCTTGACAAGACGGTAGATCAGGTCACAAATCTGTCCCCAAAATACCCCAAATATATAACCTACAGTTTTAAAGGGACGGGATCCTAGCTGCCTTGACACGTGGATGAGCAGGGATATAGCTTGCGCTATGCGCTAGGACCGGTGTTAATTTCTTACTCATATCATACATGTACACAATAAACAAGCAAACACACTGATTGAACAAGCAGCTTAGATAGCTTTTATCTTCCGTGCATGTGACGGGAATAGGCTTCTTTTCTACCAATGAACAAAGGGAGACCACTCATGTCAGACTATTTCTCCGAGTGTATCAGTGGTGATGCTAGTTGGGGATTTCCCCGGGTTTTTTGCGCAGCCTGTCCTTCCACGGCAATAAGCGCGGGCGTCCCGCCAACCTTAAACACACATCGCGCTTTACACACCAGCAAACAGTCCTTAGTTAAAACCAACGGTCATTACCAGCAAACACCCATGACATGCAGCCCTAGAGGTTTAGCCTTGCCGGAAATGGACGATGACGCCTCGTTCTGACTTCGTGTCCGTAACGTAGTTACCGTTGTCGCGGCCAACGTCCCCTCTGTTTCTAACAGATTCACTATCGCTCTTGCTCCCTATCGCTCTGCATTTCGTTGACTACAGCATCGTTTCAAGATCTTCTACTGACAAGATGTTTACAAGGCTGCATATTCAAGGTATTTAAGAATGCATTTATTGTATTTGAAAGTGTTTAATACTTAGATTAGAACTGAAAATGGCCGCAGTTTGACAACAGTATCAGTGATGACATTGGCCGCCATTTGCAATTGTTTTGATTCAGAAATGGGTGTCTTTTAAATCTCTTGTCTGCTCTGAAATGAGACAGGTCCGTATATAAAAAAGACGGGCGATGTTGTTCAAACATTATAGATCAAATGTGTGACATTGTATAACTTTGATATCTTTTTATACATTAGATCTGTACATGTTTCTGTAGAGATGTGCTGCGTGTAAAATATCTATATTTGAAGCTGGGCGATGTCTTTTCATCAACGTAGCACAGTGAAACCTCGTTAACTCGAACTCCTTAACTCAATGTATTCATTGAACATGTATTTTAATGTATTTTTAAATGTGTTCATTTTTCTTTTCAGCACGGGAAGACATGATCCGGTATCATGTCACTCCTGCTGCGAGTTTATGGCCGTCGCTGGATGAGGAATCCTACTGTGTATGTAGTTTATCTGCATCTCTTTTAGATTCGGGCGCAGAAAAGCTCACCTTTGTTCATTTGACGATGTCACCTCACGCACACTATTGACATTGCCCGTTTCTCTGCTTGTGATTGTGTCCTGAATTCTTTTTCATGATACGCCTTTTCCATTTACATGTTTCTAACAGTCGATCAGAACTTTTGTTTTGTGCCCAAAAGCATGTGTAACCTGTGTCTATCACTCTGACTTTCTTTTGCACATTTTATTTGAAAACTGACTATATTCCTGGCCCACTGACCCTCCTTTCTCCCTCCCTCCCCCATCACTGATGTAGCGTCCCCAGGCTGCGTCCTCGACACCCTCTCCCAACCCTCTGAGTGTTTTCATCCCCTTCTGGGCCCGCTCTGATCATGGTGAGACGCTCCCCGCCCCAGTCACGATCACCTACGTCGACTATTACCCTGTCCCTAGTGACGACGACAGTGACTACTGGGTCTACGAGGACGAGGATGACGACAGCTTCGTGGAGGACCGAGAGGTTCATCCTCTGAGGAAGGCGCTGAGGAGAATGGCTGCCTTCTGGAGGAGAATCTTCTCGTAGATTTCTCATCCAGTGTGTGTGTGTGTGTGTGTGTGTGTGTGTGTGTGTGTGTGAGTGCAATTGTAGATGTGTAAATGTGAGAGGATGTATTTTTGCATGTGTGACAGTGTGTATGTGTTTTTGCATGTGTGATATATAGTGTAAGTGTGTTTGTGTGAGAGGATGTTTTTGCATGTGTGATAGAGAGTGTAAGTGTGTTTGTGTGAGAGGATGTGTTTTTGCATGTGTGACAGAGTGTATGTGTGTGAGGATGTGTTTTTACATGTGTAATAGAGAGTGTAAGTGTGTTTGTTTGAGAGGATGTGTTTTTGCATGTCTGGCAGTGTATATGTGAGAGGATGTGTTTTTTGTATGTGTGATAGAGAGTGTAAGTGTGTATGTGTCAGAGAATGTGTTTTTGCATGTGTGACTGAGAGTTTGTATGAGAGGATGTGTGATAGAGAGTGCATTAGTGTATGTGTGTTAGAGAGTGCAAATGTGTATGTGTGAACGAGAGTGCAAGTGTGTTTGTGTGAGAGGATGTGTTTTTGCATGTGTAACTGAGAGTTTGTATGAGAGGATGTGTGATAGAGAGTGCATATGTGTTAGAGAGTGCAAATGTGCTGGTGAGTATGTATAAGGGGATGTGTTTTGCCTGTTTGTTTGACTGTTTTTGTGAGAGGATGTGGGTTGGTGCCCCCGTAATAAAGTATTTTTTCCGTTGGACTGTTTTGGCTACACCCTTTCGGTTTATGTGTGGACACGCTCTTTCGATCTCCTTTTCCTTTGTATTGGCTCGCTCTTTGGCTGACATTTCTAAGTTTATTCAGTTCTCTGATATGGGAGAACAGTTTTTGTGCTCACTTTTGGCCCTGCTTTAAATACTTTCTTTGACACATGCCATTCCATTTCTTAAATATATCTAAATAAATATGGAATAATGGTATACACATGAGTTTGTTTTCCTTCCTTGGATCTAACGACTAGGTGACAGCAACACAGCAGTAAAGACAGGTGACCCGAGTTTGGTGTTAATATAATTTAAAGTGGTAATACCGAGAATATGCGTTGTCAATTTAAGATATTAAGGGGACATTTTTCCTGAACCGTTGTGTTGCTGTATTCTAGCTCAATGTACCAGAGGAATCTCCGATGGAAAGTCCAAATTCCATACCCATGGACCGCTGTTATATAGCTTCGAAGCCGATGTAGTAACACTGGGCAATTTACGATCACTTAATTACTATTAGGTACATGCATGTATGAAAGATCGAGAGTTATCTCCCTTCGCCTTTTCCTGATGTTTCTCCTGTAACTGGAGTTTCTTATATATCCTGATAATCCTATTCGTTTACGGTAGCTGGTTGAATAGTTGAAAAGTTAATATAGCAGTTTTGATACGCATGATCCCGATAAAAATAATTAATTATCTGAAATAAAGATAAAATTCAAAACGTAAGTTACTTTGCTAACTAACACTTAAAGGGCGACTGGGCTTCTATGTCTGGTGCCAGTTTCAGTCCTGGGCCCCGTTCCACAAAGCGATCTTAGCGCTACGATTGTAGTAAGTCAATGTTAAAGAATGGGAGTTACGATCGACTTGGCGCTAAGATCACTTCGTGGAACAGGGCCCAGATCTACACGTTGTAAGAAATGCCTAATGGACACCTAGGTCAATCAGAGTACTAGATTGATATAAATCATTAAATTGGAGTCAACAGACAAAGAAAGTTGTGTTTGGACGACTTGAGCCCAAATTACTAAAACCCAATTTGCCCAGGGATAGTCTCCCTTTAAATGTTTAAACTCGAAAATCGCAACGACCCCCATATGACGGCGGAGGACACCAAGAATGGACTTTAAGATAAGCGTTTATACCTGGAATGGAACCTGGGCCTTAAGCGTGATGAGCAAACGCCTTAACCACTCAGCTACATCCCCGCCCCTTTATGTCATCTATGTGAAATACGATACTTATATCAATAATCACCACTGCTACATGAACGTCCACCTTCCTACAGATGCACAAGTACATTCATCTAAGTGTTCATTTCTCCTCACACACTGACAAGATACACATTGGCATTCAAGCATATAATCTAAATATTCAGCGGGCACAGAAGGAGCACGTTATTCCGTCCATGTCGACCCGGGGGATCAACAGTCTGTAGGTATTTGTGTTGAACGGAATGAACAACCTTATATAGGTGTATATTATAAGCATACAGCCAACCCACAACCAGTAGCTGATGGGAAAAGTAAGAAAGCTGAAAATAGAAATGAGGCGTTTAATTGTCTCTGTTGTTCGAACATGGCCTTCGTCAGCTAAATATGCCTTGACAAGACGGTAGATCAGGTCACAAATCTGTCCCCAAAATACCCCAAATATATAACCTACAGTTTTAAAGGGACGGGATCCTAGCTGCCTTGACACGTGGATGAGCAGGGATATAGCTTGCGCTATGCGCTAGGACCGGTGTTAATTTCTTACTCATATCATACATGTACACAATAAACAAGCAAACACACTGATTGAACAAGCAGCTTAGATAGCTTTTATCTTCCGTGCATGTGACGGGAATAGGCTTCTTTTCTACCAATGAACAAAGGGAGACCACTCATGTCAGACTATTTCTCCGAGTGTATCAGTGGTGATGCTAGTTGGGGATTTCCCCGGGTTTTTTGCGCAGCCTGTCCTTCCACGGCAATAAGCGCGGGCGTCCCGCCAACCTTAAACACACATCGCGCTTTACACACCAGCAAACAGTCCTTAGTTAAAACCAACGGTCATTACCAGCAAACACCCATGACATGCAGCCCTAGAGGTTTAGCCTTGCCGGAAATGGACGATGACGCCTCGTTCTGACTTCGTGTCCGTAACGTAGTTACCGTTGTCGCGGCCAACGTCCCCTCTGTTTCTAACAGATTCACTATCGCTCTTGCTCCCTATCGCTCTGCATTTCGTTGACTACAGCATCGTTTCAAGATCTTCTACTGACAAGATGTTTACAAGGCTGCATATTCAAGGTATTTAAGAATGCATTTATTGTATTTGAAAGTGTTTAATACTTAGATTAGAACTGAAAATGGCCGCAGTTTGACAACAGTATCAGTGATGATGACATTGGCCGCCATTTGCAATTGTTTTGATTCAGAAATGGGTGTCTTTTAAATCTCTTGTCTGCTCTGAAATGAGACAGGTCCGTATATAAAAAAGACGGGCGATGTTGTTCAAACATTATAGATCAAATGTGTGACATTGTATAACTTTGATATCTTTTTATACATTAGATCTGTACATGTTTCTGTAGAGATGTGCTGCGTGTAAAATATCTATATTTGAAGCTGGGCGATGTCTCTTCATCAACGTAGCACAGTGAAACCTCGTTAACTCGAACTCCTTAACTCAATGTATTCATTGAACATGTATTTTAATGTATTTTTAAATGTGTTCATTTTTCTTTTCAGCACGGGAAGACATGATCCGGTATCATGTCACTCCTGCTGCGAGTTTATGGCCGTCGCTGGATGAGGAATCCTACTGTGTATGTAGTTTATCTGCATCTCTTTTAGATTCGGGCGCAGAAAAGCTCACCTTTGTTCATTTGACGATGTCACCTCACGCACACTATTGACATTGCCCGTTTCTCTGCTTGTGATTGTGTCCTGAATTCTTTTTCATGATACGCCTTTTCCATTTACATGTTTCTAACAGTCGATCAGAACTTTTGTTTTGTGCCCAAAAGCATGTGTAACCTGTGTCTATCACTCTGACTTTCTTTTGCACATTTTATTTGAAAACTGACTATATTCCTGGCCCACTGACCCTCCTTTCTCCCTCCCTCCCCATCACTGATGTAGCGTCCCCAGGCTGCGTCCTCGACACCCTCTCCCAACCCTCTGAGTGTTTTCACCCCCTTCTGGGCCCGCTCTGATCATGGTGAGACGCTCCCCGCCCCAGTCACGATCACCTACGTCGACTATTACCCTGTCCCTAGTGACGACGACAGTGACTACTGGGTCTACGAGGACGAGGATGACGACAGCTTCGTGGAGGACCGAGAGGTTCATCCTCTGAGGAAGGCGCTGAGGAGAGTGGCTGCCTTCTGGAGGAGAATCTTCTCGTAGATTTCTCATCCAGTGTGTGTGTGTGTGTATGAGTGCAATTGTAGTTGTGTAAATGTGAGAGGATGTATTTTTGCATGTGTGACAGTGTGTATGTGCTTTTGCATGTCTGATATATAGTGTAAGTGTGTTTCTGTGAGGATGTTTTTACATGTGTGATAGAGAGTGTAAGTGTGTATGTGTGTGAGGATGTGTTTTTACATGTGTAAAAGAGAGTGTAAGTGTGTTTGTTTGAGAGGATGTGTTTTTGCATGTGTGACAGAGTGTATGTGTGTGAGGATGTGTTTTTGCATGTGTGATAGAGAGTGTAAGTGTGTATGTGTCAGAGAATATGTTTTTGCATGTGTGACTGAGAGTTTGTATGAGAGGATGTGTGATAGAGAGTGCATTAGTGTATGTGTGAACGAGAGTGCAAATGTGTATGTGTGAACGAGAGTGCAAGTGTGTTTGTGTGAGAGGATGTGTTTTTGCATGTGCTGGTTAGTATGTATAAGGGGATGTGTTTTGCATGTTTGTTTGACTGTTTTTGTGAGAGGATGTGGGTTGGTGCCCCCGTAATAAAGTATTTCTCCCTTTGGACTGTTTTGGCTACACCCTTTAGGTTTGTGTGTGGACACGCTCTTTCGATCTCCTTTTCCTTTGTATTGGCTCACCCTTTGGCTGACATTTTTAAGTTTATTCAGTTCTCTGATATGGGAGAACAGTTTTTGTGCTCACTTTTGGCCCTGCTTTAAATACTTTCTTTGACACATGCCATTCCATTTCTTAAATATATCTAAATAAATATGGAATAATGGTATACACATGAGTTTGTTTTCCTTCCTTGGATCTAACGACTAGGTGACAGCAACACAGCAGTAAAGACAGGTGACCCGAGTTTGGTGTTAATATAATTTAAAGTGGTAATACCGAGAATATGCGTTGTCAATTTAAGATATTAAGGGGACATTTTTCCTGAACCGTTGTGTTGCTGTCTTCTAGCTCAATGTACCAGAGGAATCTCCGATGGAAAGTCCAAATTCCATACCCATGGACCGCTGTTATATAGCTTCGAAGCCGATGTAGTAACACTGGACAATTTACGATCACTTAATTACTATTAGGTACATGCATGTATGAAAGATCGAGAGTTATCTCCCTTCGCCTTTTGCCGATGTTTCTCCTGTAACTGGATTTTCTTATATATCTTGATAATCCTATTCGTTTACGGTAGCTGGTTGAAAAGTTAATAAAGCAGTTTGGATACGCATGATCCCGATAAAAATAAGTAATTATTTAAAATAAAGATAAAATTAGAAACGTAAGTTACTTTGCAAACTAACACTTAAAGGGCGACTGGGCTTCTCTGTCTGGTGCCCAGTTTCAGTCCTGGGCCCCGTTCCACAAAGCGATCTTAGCGCTACGATTGTAGTAAGTCATTGTTAAAGAATGGGAGTTACGATCGACTTAGCGCTAAGATCACTTTGTGGAACGGGGCCCAGATCTACACGTTGTAAGAAATGCTTAATGGACACCTAGGTCAATCAGAGTACTAGATTGATATAAATCATTAAATTGGAGTCAACAGACAAAGAAAGTTGTGTTTGGACGACTTGAGCCCAAATTACAAAAGCCCACTTTGCCCAGGGATAGTCTCCCTTTAAATGTTTAAACTCGAAAATCGCAACGACCCCCATATGACGGCGGAGGACACCAAGAATGGACTTTAAGATAAGCGTTTATACCTGGAATGGAACCTGGGCCTTAAGCGTGATGAGCAAACGCCTTAACCACTCAGCTACATCCCCGCCCCTTTATGTCATCTATGTGAAATACGATACTTATATCAATAATCACCACTGCTACATGAACGTCCACCTTCCTACAGATGCACAAGTACATTCATCTAAGTGTTCATTTCTCATCCCACACTGACAAGATACACATTGGCATTCAAGTGTATAATCTAAATATTCAGCGGGCACAGAAGGAGCACGTTATTCCGTCCATGTCGACCGGGAGATCAACAGTCTGTAGCTATTTGTGTTGAACGCAATGAACAACCTGATATAGGTGTATACTGTAAGCATACAGCCAACCCACAACCAATAGCTGATGGGAAAAGTAAGAAAGCTGAAAATAGAAATGAGGCGTTTAATTGTCTCTGTTGTTCGAACATGGCCTTCGTCAGCTCAATATGCCTTGACAAGACGGTAGATCAGGGTACAAATCTGTCCCCAAAATACATATACAGACAACCAACGCTGAATGTCACAACAAATCATTACGAGCTGATTATCAAATATACAATAACCTACAATTTTAAAGGACCGGGATCCTAGCTGCCTTGACACGTGGATGAGCAGGGATATAGCTTGCGCTATGCGCTAGGACCGGCTTTAATTTCTTACTCATATCATACATGTACACAATAAACAAGCAAACACACTGACTGAACAAGCAGCTTAGATAGCTTTTATGTGCCGTGTATGTGCTGGGAATGGGCTTCTTGTCTACCAATGAACAAAGGGAGACCACTCATGTCAGACTATTTCTCCGAGTGTATCAGTGGAGATGCTAGTTGGGGTTTTCCCCGGGTGTTTAGTTCAGCCTTTCTTTCCACAGCAATAAGCGCGGGCGTCCCGCCAACCTTAAACACACATCGCGCTTTACACACCAGCAAACAGTCCCCAGTTAAAACCAACGGTCATTACCAGCAAACACCCATGACATGCGACTGTAGAGGTTTAGCCTTGCCGGAAATGGACGATGACGCCTCGTTCTGACTTCGTCTCCGTAACGTAGTTACCGTTGTCGCGGCCAACGTCCCCTCTGTTTTTAACAGATTCACTATCGCTCTTGCTCCCTATCGCTCTGCATTTCGTTGACTACAGCATCGTTTCAAGATCTTCTACTGACAAGATGTTTACAAGGCTGCATATTCAAGGTATTTAAGAATGCATTTATTGTATTTGAAAGTGTTTAATACGTAGATTAGAACTGAAAATGGCCGCAGTTTGACAACAGTATCAGTGATGATAACATTGGCCGCCATTTGCAATTGTTTTGATTCAGAAATGGGTGTCTTTTAAATCTCTTGTGTGCTCTGAAATGAGACAGGTCCGTATATAAAAAAGACGGGCTATGTTGTTCAAACATTATAGATCAAATGTGTGACATTGTATAACTTTGATATCTTTTTATACATTATATCTGTACAAGTTTCTGTAGAGATGTGCTGCGTGTAAAATATCTATATTTGAAGCTGGGCGATGTCTTTTCATCAACGTAGCACAGTGAAACCTCGTTAACTCAATGTATTCATTGAACATGTATTTTAATTTTTTTTTTAAATGTGTTTATTTTTCTTTTCAGCACGGGAAGACATGATCCGGTATCATGTCACTCCTGCTGCGAGTTTATGGCCGTCGCTGGATGAGGAATCCGACTGTGTATGTAGTTTATCTGCATCTCTTTTAGATTCGGGCGCAGAATAGCTCACCTTTGTTCATTTGTCCATGTCCCCCCACGCACACTATTGACATTGCCCGTTTCTCTGCTTGTGATTGTGTCCTGAATTCTTTTTCATGATGCGCCTTTTCCATTTACATGTTTCTAACAGTCGGTCAGAACTTTTAGTTTTGTGCCCAAAAGCATGTGTAACCTGTGTCTATCACTCTGACTTTCTTTTGCACATTTTATTTGAAAACGGACTATATTCCTGGCCCACTGACCCTCCTTTCTCCCTCCCTCCCCCATCACTGATGTAGCGTCCCCAGGCTGCGTCCTCGACACCCTCTCCCAACCCTCTGAGTGTTTTCACCCCCTTCTGGGCCCGCTCTGACCACGGTGAGACGCTCCCCGCCCCAATCACGATCACCTACGTCGACCACTACCCCGCCCCTAGTGATGACGACAGTGACTACTGGGTCTACGAGGACGAGGATGATGACAGCTTCGTGGAGGACCGAGAGGTTCATCCTCTGAGGAAGGCGCTGAGGAGAGTGGCTGCCTTCTGGAGGAGAATTTTCTCGTAGATTCCTCATCCAGTGTGTGTGTGTGTGTGTGTGAGAGAGCGAGTGTAAATGTGAGAGGATTTTTGGGGGCATGTGTGATAGAGAATGTATGTGTAAGAGCCTGTGTTTTGCATCTGTTGTTTAGTGTAAGTGCGCATCTACTATAGGGTATGTTTACATGTTGTGAAGTGTAAACGTGTATGTTAGAGGTAAATTGTTGCTTTTTGCGTGTGTGATAGAGAGTGTAAAGGGGCATTCACACGGTACAACTAGTGGTATACAACTTGTTGTATGCAATTAGTTGCACAAACTAAAGTTGTATACAACTCGGCATTCACACGGCGGCGAGTTGCATACAACTCGGGTCTCGCGAGATCTCTGACAAAAAGCTTGTGATTGACTTCACTATCGCTGGAATCTTGGTTGCCGAGTTTATGTTCAGACGCATTGCTTTGAAAAATCAACGCTGTGCGAGAATTGCGGTCGCGCGGTACTGGACCAACCTCTGACTTTGCAATTTAACGGACTTGTATAATATTGAATTTTTAACCCCATGATGGAAAATTAAATGTATAACGTGACACGAAAACGTACTTGTTTTGTGTCGAAAACAAATTTTCCGTTACATGACGTCAAAACACGAGGGCGATGCCCACATGTACAAAGACAAAAAAAAAACGCAATTCCTAGTCATTGCAAAACTCAGTATCCGTCATGTCCGTGGTGAGCATCTGCTTTGGCTCAGGACAATATATTCTAGTATCTTTTTGTTTATGTGTATCTACAAAGTTCCCACACAGCTATCGATTTTAATAACCACATCGGTTCCTTTTCTGGGACATTGAATGATTGTCATCCAAAATGTCCTGAAGACATATTTCAGATTTTGTTATGATATAGAAGAATGAACTATAAAAATCCTGAAAGTGCCCTTTGGCCAGTTGAAATCAGATACCTTAGCTTATTTCCCAATTTATAAGAAACGTTGGAATCGGTAACACAAAAAAGTAACAGTATATTACCAATTATATTCGGGTATAGTATGGAAAATTTCGATTAAAAGAACAGAATGTTGGGCTTATCACTACAACAGCTCCACAACCCCTCCACCCCCCAGCAACGCACACCCAAACCCCAACAGACCATGACCCACCTCCACCCATGAATCTCAAATGGTCGGCCCCTATTTTGAAACGCGCACCTGATGCAATCTTTAGCTGTCAATGTTCCGCCAATTAAACGTTAAAATCCAAATGTAAGACAAGTAGTTGTCCACACTTGAGTTATACATTAATATAACGTGGCGAATTTCCTTCAGGTATACATTTACTTTAACTTAAGAAATGAAGTGCCTGTTTTATTTAACCTATCTATACAAATTTGCCACAATCAATATTTAACAATTCTCCAAAGGAAATATGTATATGCTGCAGTGTGTTACATTTACAAGGCAACTTATGGGAAGGATAACACGATGAATGTCTATGACCAAACAAACAGCTGATTATTATGAGTTTTATAAATTCTATGGCATTTTAGATTATATTAATAACAGTACTGCATACAGTGCATTATTTTGCTGGGTGAAACGATATATTGAAGAGATATTCAAATTATAATTCAAGATTGAAACAGTAAACTACTTCATGAACTGAATGCGTTGTGTACTAGTTCACCCGCACCTCAAAGAAAATAACAAATATGTACAACGATGTTGATGCTGACGTATACTAATATGACATCACTACCGGTAACCTCCCGTCATAACTTAGCGAGTTCACTGATAGCAGTACGCGGAATGTTTGGAGTAGTTTTACCGTGTAACTGGGATCACATACATACATAAATGAGTCATGTAAGTTAAGTAATCAGAATCAATCTGAAATCAACAAGTTCTGTTTGTTTTTATGTTTCCATTCTCGCCTTGATACTACGTGGAAAGGCAGACCAATACCGTCGTCAGTGTGCGTGATTTTGCGTCAATCATGGCGGCACGTTGAACGATTTCTGTTGACTTTTTCCAAATAAGTATCTTGACTCTAATTATTAATTCCTCAATTCTTGCAACGATTATCGACCCATGCATATTCGTAATAAACTGAGCTAATATATGCAACAAATTGACGACCGAATCTCTCGGAATAGTAAAATGTCAAGTAAAACTAGAAGTTTGCTTTGTTTACATTTTTAAATGAGAAGGCCCACTGGTAGGTTTCAGAGCGCAGGGTTTGGTTTCACACTTGAATATTGCGGTTGATTTCATTTGGACCGTTTGTATTAGTGACTTAGACAAAATGTCAATTGATTCTTAATGGTATGATGAATTCAGAGATGTATGTATGGTAGCTGAGTGTGAAATACATGTGATGTGACAGGCATCTCGGCTGACGCGAAAAGAACCGTGATTTTGCAACGCTATCCAACATGGAGGTTCGGTCCAGAGTTTTTATATTTCGAAAACAAATATATAGGGTTATTGGAGTCTTTTCGGAATGCAGATTGGTGTTTTGACAAAGAGCAGACACCCAATGGTTTTGTATTATGGACCTTATCTCATCTTGGTCTACACTACAGCGAACAGTCACATAGCCATCGTCGTTTCAGATAACACCATGAACAGTTAACCAGGAGAATTAGATCGATGAAAATGTCAAAATATATAATTTGGTACAGTGGTATTCTACGTACCTACTTTTCATAGGTCCTTTATTGAGTGGTGACACTTAGGATACCGAAAACAGAGGTTACCGACGTGAATCGGAGTCGCCATTTTTGTTTACAAATTGACGTGTAAATGTCACATGATTTTCATACGCGTTTTGATTGGCTGCGTTCATACAACTTGTCGCATGAAAATAGAGCATGTCCTATTTGGTACAACTCGCGTCCAACAAGTTGCATACGTCAAAAGTTGGACCGACTTGCCCGTTCACACGATGCAATGTGTTGCATGCAACAAATTGTATACAACTAGTTGTACCGTGTGAATGCCCCTTAAGTGTGTTTCGTGAGAGGGTGCGTTTTGCATGTGTGGTTGGGTGTTCATGTGAGGATGCGTTTTGCATGTGTGGTTGGGTGCGCATGTGAGAGGTTGTGTTTTGCATGTATGATTGGGTCTGCATGTGAGAGGTTGTGTTTTGCATGTATGATTGGGTCTGCATGTGAGAGGTTGTGTTTTGCATGTATGATTGGGTCTGCATGTTAGAGGTTGTGTTTTGCATGTATGATTGGGTCTGCATGTGAGAGGATGTGTTTTGCATGTATGATTTGGTCCGCATGTGAGAGGTTGTGTTTTGCGTGTATGATTGGGTCTGCATGTGAGAGGTTGTGTTTTGCATGTATGATTGGGTCTGCATGTGAGAGGTTGTGTTTTTGCATATGTGATAGAGAGTGCAAGTGTGTATGTGTGAGGGGATGCTTTTTGCATATGTGATTCGGTGTGCAGGTGAGGGTATGTAGTTGCATGTGTAAGTGAGAGTGTGAGTGAGAGGTTGTGTTTTGCATGTGTGATTTAGTGTAAACGTGTTTTGGTGCTGAAGATATGTTTTGCAAGTACGTTGAGGTGTAAGAGGTTTTGTGTGAGAGGACGTGTCTTGGTGCCCGTGTAATAAAATATTTTCCCCTTTTGGTCTTTTTCGGCTACATCCTTTCGGCTAATTTTTGGACACACTCTTTCGATCTAGTTATCAATGGTTTGGCATATCCTTTGGCTGACATTTCTAAGCTTATTTCTCTTTTATCAGAGGACTGTTTTCGTGCTTCCTTCTTGGCCCTGATTCAGATACTTTCTTTAGGCACTCGCCATTCTTTTTTTTGACAATATCTAAATAAATACTAGTGAATGGTATATACATGAGTCTGTTTTCCTTCCTTCCTTGGATCTAATAACGACACGATGACTGCAACACAGCAGGAGAGGCAGTTCTTAAGTCTGGTCTTAAGATATCTTGATGATGTTATAGAGAGTAAACTAATGTACAAATGAAGATATTCAGGGGACATCTGCCCTATCCCGCTGTGTTGCAGTCTGCTAGCAAGCCCAGTGTTTTCCAAGCTGAGTCTGGGATGGAAAACACGAAGTCTTCACATAGGTAGCCAGAGCTACGAAGCTGATGTCAGAGCGATGGACATTTTACGATCACTTCATATACCATAAATTACATGCACGAGTGAATTCCGTAGCGTAATCTCTTTGTGGCAGCTTCACGTCGGGGGATAGCAGAAATGGGCACATTGTACCCATGCGGTACCCATGCTGGGAATCGAACCCAGACCCCGATGTAACTCTTCAGCGTTAGAAATTGGCACTAGTCCTATAGTCCTTGCCAAACTGCCCAATAGTTAAGGTATCATAAGGACCAGTAGAATTTGGCCATTTATAAGGGTTTAGCTATATGTTATCATTGTAAGGACTACTGGACTAAAAATATTAGTTTCTACCCCTGACTCTTTAACCACTAGGTCAACCCACGGTCCTTAGATATATATTGGCTACATACAATTTGGTCAAGGAAGAAAAGCGGTGTTTGAAAATCTTGCACCAAACCAAATTTGACCAGGTCTAGTCTCCCCTTGAATGTTTAGACATCGCAATATGCATGCTTAAGACTCCAAAGTCAAAACGTGAGTGATCTACCCTCAACCTAAAACGTACATCACGAACTACACACCAGCAAACCGTTCCCAGGTCAGATAAACTGTCTTTGACAGCAATTAAATACGTTCACCAGTTAGCCAGTTTATACTCGTGATCAAAACAAACTCAATCTGCCCTTCTTTCTATCACTGACGGAAACCATGACAACTGTCGTGAAAAGCAGGATCTGGTTCCTTTTATTTAGTTGTTTGGTTGCGCCTTTCTTCCTGTGTTCATCGTCTTCCTTCACTAAATGTCACAGTAAATGTCCCGACCCGTGAAGATCCGGGGTAGAATAGGTCTTCAGCAACCCATGCTTTCCGTAAAAGGCGACTGTGCTTGTAAGTCGCGACTAACGGAATCGGGTGGTCAGGCACGCTGAATTGGTCGATGCATGTCATGGTATCCCATTTGCGTAGATTGATGCTCAAAATCAATCACTGGATTGCCAGGTCCAGACTCGATTATTTACAGACCGCTCTCATATAGCTGGAATATTGCGGAGTGCGGCGTTAAACAACAAACAAACAAATGTCCCCGTCCAGAAATCGTATCCTCTTACATTTCAGCCTCATGGAATTGACGCTAATCCCGAAATAGATCTGTCAGTTATAACCGGGACCGCAAGTGTATCTATAGACTGCAACTTCTGTTTCTCAAACATATCGATGACATAGCGAAAAAGGACCTTTCTGACTGAAAACGATTCCTTTTAAACCATGCTAATATGATATTAACAGGGCTTTAGAGCGTGAATAGTATGTTTTCCGAAACTAACAGGCACAACTTGGTGGTGAACTTCCATGTATCCGGCGTTTGAATATATAGGCAACGCTTTAAACACTAAAAAAATAACATGCAGCTGTAGAGCTGGCTGTTTGACCTTGCCGGAACTGGACGATGACGCCTCGTTCTGACTTCTGAGTGCCCACCTAAATACTCTATTAGATCCAGCCTAAGATACAGTAAGGTTCCAGCCTAAGATACAATAGTGTTCCGGCCAAAGATACGGTAAGGTTACCATAGTGATCCAGCCAAAGATACAGTAGGGATCCAGCCTAAGATACAGTAGGGATCCAGCCGAAGATACATTAGTGATCCAGCCTAAGATACAGTAGTGTTACAATAGTGATCCAGCCAAAAATACAGTAGGGTTCCAGTCTAAGATACATCAGAGATCCAGCCTGAGATACAGTAGGGTTCCAGCCTAAAATACAGTTGGGTTCAAGCCTAAGATACAGTAGTTATCCAGCCAAAGATACAGTTGGGTTCCAGCCTAAGATACAGTAGTTATCCAGCCAAAGATACAGTAGGGTTCCAGCCTAAGATACAGTAGTGATCCAGCCAAAGATACAGTAGGGTTCCAGCCTAAGATACAGTAGGGTCCCAGCCTAAGATACAGTAGGGATCCAGCCAAAGATACAGTAGGGTTCCAGCCAAAGATACAGTAGTGATCCAGCCAAAGATACAGTAGGGATCCAGCCAAAGATACAGTAGGGTTCCAGCCTAAGATACAGTAGTTATCCAGCCAAAGATACAGTAGGGATCCGGCCAAAGATACAGTAGGGTTCCAGTCTAAGATACAGTAGTGATCCAGCCAAAGATACAGTAGGGTTCCAGCCTAAGATACAGTAGTGATCCAGCCAAAGAAACAGTAGGGATCCAGCCAAAGATACAGAAGGGTTCCAGCCTAAGATACAGTAGGGTTCCAGCCTAAGATACAGTGGTGATCCAGCCTAAGATACAATAGTGTTCCAGCCAAATATACAGTAGGGTTCCAGTCAAAGATACATTAGGGTTCCAGCCTGAGATACAATATTGTTCCAGCCTAAGATACAATAGGGTTCCAGCCTAAGATACAGTAGTGTTCCAGCCAAATATACAGTAGGGTTCCAGCCTGAGATACAATATTGTTCCAGCCTAAGATACAATAGTGATCCAGCCAAAAATAAAGTAGGGTTCCAGTCTAAGATACAGTAGTGTTCAAGCCTAAGATACATCAGAGATCCAGCCTGAGATACAGTAGGGTTCCAGCCTAAGATACAGTAGTTATCCAGCCAAAGATACAGTAGGGTTCCAGCCAAAGATACAGTAGTGTTCAAGCCTAAGATACATCAGAGATCCAGCCTGAGATACATCAGAGATCCAGCCTGAGATACAGTAGGGTTCCAGCCTGAGATACAGTAGGGTTCCAGCCAAAGATACAGTAGTGTTCCAGCCAAAGATACAGTAGGGTTCCAGCCTAAGATACAGTAGGGTTCCAGCCAAAGATACATTAGGGTTCCAGCCAAAGATACAGTAGGGTTCCAGCCTAAGATACAGTAGGGTTCCAGCCTAAGATACAGTAGGGTTCCAGCCTAAGATACAGTAGTGTTCCAGCCAAACATACAGTATGGTTCCAGCCAAAGATACAATAGTGTTCCAGCCTAAGATACAGTAGGGATCCAGCCTAAGATACAGTAGGGTTCCAGCCTAAGATACAGTAGGGTTCCAGCCTAAGATACAGTAGGGTTCCAGCCTAAGATACAGTAGGGTCCCAGCCAAAGATACAGTAGGGATCCAGCCTAAGATACAGTAGGGTTCCAGCCAAAGATACAGTAGGGTTCCAGCCTAAGATACAGTAGGGTTCCAGCCTAAGATACAGTGGTGATCAAGCCAAAGATACAGTAGTGATCCAGCCAAAGATACAGTAGGGTTCCAGCCAAAGATACAGTAGGGTTCCAGCCTAAGATACAGTAGTGATCCAGCCAAATATACAGTAGGGATCCAGCCAAAGATACAGTATGGTTCCAGCCTAAGATACAGTAGTGATACAGCCAAAGATACAGTAGTGATCCAGCCAAAGATACAGTAGGGTTCCAGCCTAAGATACAGTAGTGATCCAGCCAAAGATACAGTAGGGTTCCAGCCAAAGATACAGTAGGGTCCCAGCCTAAGATACAGTAGGGTTCCAGCCTAAGATACAGTAGTGATCCAGCCAAAGATACAGTAGGGATCCAGCCAAAGATACAGTAGGGATCCAGCCAAAGATACAGTAGGGTTCCAGCCAAAGATACAGTAGGGTTCCAGCCTAAGATACAGTAGTGATCCAGCCAAAGATACAGTAGGGACCCAGCCAAAGATACAGTAGGGTTCAAGCCTAAGATACAGTAGTGTTCCAGCCAAACATACAGCAGTGTTCAAGCCTAAGATACAGTAGTGTTCAAGCCTAAGATACAGTAGGGTTCCAGCCAAAGATACAGTAGGGTTCCGGCCAAAGATACAGTAGGGTTCCAGCCAAAGATTCAGTAGGGTTCCAGCCAAAGATACAGTAGGGTTCCAGCCAAAGATACAGTAGGGTTCCGGCCAAAGATACAGTAGGGTTCCAGCCAAAGATACAGTAGTGTTCCAGCCTGAGATACATCAGAGATCCAGCCTGAGATACAGTAGGGTTCCAGCCAAAGATACAGTAGGGTTCCAGCCAAAGATACAGTAGTGATCCAGCCAAAGATACAGTAGGGTTCCAGCCTAAGATACAGTGGGGTTCCAGCCAAAGATACAGTAGGGTTCCAGCCAAAGATACAGTAGGGTCCCAGCCTAAGATACAGTAGGGTTCCAGCCAAAGATACAGTAGTGTTCCAGCCAAAGATACAGTAGGGTTCCAGCCAAAGATACAGTAGGGTTCCAGCCAAAGATACAGTAGGGTTCCAGCCAAAGATACAGTAGGGTTCCAGCAAAAGATACAGTAGGGTTCCAGCCTAATATACAGTAGGGTTCCAGCCAAAGATACAGTAGGGTTCCAGCCAAAGATACAGTAGGGTTCCAGCCAAAGATACAGTAGGGTTCCAGCAAAAGATACAGTAGGGTTCCAGCCTAAGATACAGTAGGGTTCCAGCCAAAGATACAGTAGGGTTCCAGCAAAAGATACAGTAGGGTTCCAGCAAAAGATACAGTAGGGTTCCAGCCTAAGATACAGTAGGGTTCCAGCCAAAGATACAGTAGTGTTCCAGCCAAAGATACAGTAGTGTTCCAGCCAAAGATACAGTAGGGTTCCAGCCAAAGATACAGTAGTGTTCCAGCCAAAGATACAATAGTGTTCCAGCCAAAGATACAGTAGTGTTCCAGCCAAATAAACAGTAGTGTTCCAGCCAAAGATACAATAGTGTTCCAGCCAAAGATACAGTAGTGTTCCAACCAAAGATACAGTAATGTTCCAGCCAAATATACAGTAGGGTTCCAGCCAAAGATACAGTAGAGCTCTACCATAATGTTTTCCAGGCTTCCAGCTAAATGGATTGACCGCAAATACTCGTTTAAAAGAAATGCCGTTTCTTATCGAATCAAGTGTTGTAGTAATGTCGTTAGATAAGAAAATATCTCTCCAGTTACACGTGACAAGTTCCATCGTGTGAGCACTGGATACAGAGATAAGACTCGACATGTCTTTTTTCACTGCTGTCGACGTCGAAGTGTAGGTGAGTTCGAGAACACTCCACATCATTAACACATTGAACGCTCATGACTTGAAAATGATATACATTATATGCCATGCATTATATACATTCTAGTTCGCGGCAGCTAGACAATAAGTTGGTATTCTGTGATTCTATTCTGAAATCTGGATTCTCGATTGCAATAATTATCACGGTATCACGTTTTAAACAGACGGACTCTCAAAAGGCTGTTCAAAACCATTGATTACTAAACCCACTCCCGCGTAAAAAAACCATGAATAACTCATTCTTGTGTAGATGCACTTCTTCAGCCAGATGGTATTGCCCGGCCGGGTTTTGTCATAGCGAACATCCAGAGGCCGATATGAGTCACAAATCTTAAGCTTGTCCATTGGTAATGTTGGTGAATCGGCTTAGTCTTGTTTTCACAAATCTGTTGCATGTTGGAACCATGATGACATGCAGTTAAAATGGGAATAAGAAAGTACGCATTGTAAATATTCTTCGTAATTTCCCCACTCACCCGCGGATAGGTTCGAGTCCTTATGGCCCTATATTGAACGATATCTACCGGCACATGAATATTCTGGAGCTCACCTGCATGTAGAAACATAATCTGTGCGGGCCAATACTTCCATAGCTCAGTCACATTTCACGTTTCAGGACCTGTCCGCCATGTTGACCCTGAGTTTCCTTCTGTTGGGGGTAGCCCTCTGGTGAGTTTCTCTGTTCCACTACAGCCAGATTGTACTGGGTATAAAACAAGCGTCTATATCATACACTGATAGCCAGAGACTAATAACTCAAATAATACACCATTTGTTCGTCGGAATTTCCAGTACCGTCTTTTTTCAAAAATATAATACCAACTTGGTTTAAAATAAAGTCCTTATAAAGAATTCAGAAAAGTGCAAACTCTTGTATCTGTTCATGGGGATGCTGAGAGACAACTGATACATACAACTATCGGCAGAAATCCTTTTACAAATTATTTTACAAGTAATTTCTTTTTCTCAAAATGAAGAAAAAAAATGAAAATCGCATTGGATGCATGAAATAATGAATATTTTCTGGCCATTTTCGTTGTCAGCTATGCTTCTATCGAATCCGCAACAGACCGTCTGTTTCTACTGAAGGACGAAGATCGTGACGGCAGTATCTCCAACAATGAGATGATGACGTATCTCGTCGGCTGTGACATCAATTGTACGTATACAATAATATAAAGTACTCAAAAGAAGTTAAATAAACCCGATTCTTTCATATAACTACAGTGATACGGTGGCGGGGTAGACTGGTTAGGCGTTGGCTCCTCACGCCGAACACATGGGTTCGTTTCCCAGCATGGGTACACTATGTGAAGCCCATTTCTGATGTCTCCCATGGTAATATTACTGAAATATTGCTAAATGCACATCATGCGTTGAGCTATACTACTCAACTTTTGATAAGAATAATCAGATAGGTCCCATATATTCAAATATACACTGTACATAGTGTTCTCTATGAAAAGTGGAGTAATTCAACTAAATAGAGTTTCAACTCAACATCGCCAAGCTTCAACTGTGACAACAACTTTTAAGAATGAAGGGGGATAATCTAGTCTGAAGCTGCCAACACCCTTTTGTTAATGCACTGGGTGCGTTTTTCCGAATCGTACGTGTTTCCCGACTATTGGTTTGCATGTCCTTGTGGTTAGAATGATCCGGGAAATTTGTCACTGACGCAATAACACATGTTAAACCTCTTCATTTTGCACCTCTTGGTCCGCTACTTTTGCTTTTATGGCCAAAAATATCCGTATTGCGTTTCTTTTTCTTTTTTTTTACCCATGCAAGTCTATAATGTTTGGCAAGGCTAGGTTATTGTAGTATATTAAAATGAAGAACGTCCTTTGGTTCCTTTTTATATTATTTAACAACTGGTTTTTTTTTCAGTAAAATATTTTTATTTCAGAGACTGGATGAAAGTCTAGCGGATAATTTGTATCGGTTGGATTCCCATACCAAATATACATTTCCCAGAAAAACATATTATGAACGGATGTGCTAAAACTTGTAAAGATACGTATAAAGTGATACCTGAAGATGTATGTAAGTGTGTGTTTGTGTGTGCGCGCATGTAGTTAAAGGTAGCAGAGCTTCTTCTAAGCTTACATTATGGTATTTAACGACACGGTGTCTTTTCTACACAACTAACGGTTATGATTATAACACTAGTGTCGTGTGCAGAAATGGAATTCCATTTTAACGTGTTTAGGTCACGTGATACTTTAAGTCTTCCAGCCTTAGGTATCGCTCGATGATTTCCTTTAGCTGTTGCATTTTCACTGCAGCTGACAAGCGTTTGACGGAGGCTGAGTTCTTCCACTGTTCAACCAACCGGAACCACAACATGCACCCCTTCGCCGTGAGCCTCTTCCACGCCTTCGACATCGGACACCGCCGCTGGATCACCCTTGACGACGCCGGGATCAAGTCAATAATGAACGCATTCGACGGCGACGGTCAGTACATAAGAAAAATAGGTTTGATAAAACTTTTATGGAGATGGGTCTTATCGCAACAGCGAAATATACGCGCGTTTCGATATGCCCCATTTAAATGTCTTGCACGTCGAAGTAGCCAGTTGGTTTAAGCGCTCGTACGTCACGCCGAATTCGTTGGTCCTATTCCCACATGCACGAGTACTATATTAATGAAGCCGATCTTTAGCTTCTTGTATTCTTGTATGGGGGGCCTAGTCGTCTAAGGCGCTGCAATTCGCTCTGCAGAGTTCGTCCCTGGGACACGCCAGACACCGTTGATTGTCGGTTTAAATCCCGGTTCACCCCGATCATTATGTTTCTAGGTTTGTCAGCACCATACGGTCCATACCCGTGCTCGTGGGTTTCACCGAAGTGGTAAACGTCTGAGACCTGCATAACTTTGGGCTTTCCTCTAACATTAAGCTGACACGCCGTGATATGACTGGAATACTGTTAAAAGCGGCGTTAAACCCAACTCACTCACTCACTCTTATCGCATGAATTAAAAAAACTAAGAGCAGAGAACAAAGACGGGTTTACAGTCATCCACTCACTCCCCCGATTACGACACGCTTAAGTTGCTCGCGAACATTTTGTCATGAAATCCCTATTTGGTCCTGTAAAAGAATATCTAGCTCGGTATTAGGTCATCAGACATGGTATACAGGCTGGTAAATGTTCAGATAATCGTGACGTGTAATTGTTTGATTGTCCACAATAACGACACACACTGCGCAGCTATTCCGATACGGTGACCTTTGTGCTGCCACTTATATACAACTGAGTATGAATTAAAGGTATAGGTATTAACTGAGGTTAAAATGAGTGTGACGGAATATCGTAAATATAGAAAGATGGAACAAAAGTTTATTTGGCCCTCAATCCGTAACGTTTGTCCACATATACACGTGTATGTCGTTGTTTGTTTGTTGTTTAACGCAGCACTCAGCAATATTCCAGCTATATGACGTCGGTCTGTAAATGATCGAGTCTGGACCAGACAATCCAGTGATTGATAATATGAGCATTAATCCATGCAATTGAGATACGGTGACATGCATCAACCAAGTCAGCGAGCCTGACCACCCGATCCCGTTAGTCGCCCCTTACGACAAGCATAGTCGCCTTTTACAACAAGCATGGGGTGCTGTACATCTATTCTAACCCGGATCTTCACGGGTCTCGCGTCATTGTTACATAACTCTTAATTTTAACTTAATTTGGTCGGGTTTTTTCAGAGTTTCATTTTTTTTATGGGACTGCAGAAAAACATATAATGTATATAGTTAAGGGTTGACGGGTGGCCCAGTTGTCTACGCCGCAGGGATTTCCCTTAGGTATGCCAGAAAGATACGATCGTGGGTTCGAATCCCGGTTCGCCCTGATTATGTTTCTAGGGTTGTCAGTACCATACCCCTGCTTTGGGGTCTAAAACATGCATCACACCCCGTGATATAACTAAAATAATTAAGTAATATCTTCATTAATAAAGAAGTTGTTCATCCATATATCGTATCTTACTTAGTCTCTAACGTCTATATGCCTCTCATAGAAACTAAAATGATGTTCAAAGCGACCTTAAACCAAACTCACTCACTATACAGTTTTATATTGTATTATTTTTACAGCAAATGGTTCGGTGGACAAGGCTGAGTTTGAAGGTTATCTTCACCACGTAAGAACGCTATTACTTTTTATACAAAGAAAACTCGTTAACTTGATACATACTATTATATCGTTTAAGGACCGACATGATCCCCTTGTCTCGAAATACGCTTGTCTCGAACTCGATATATTTTTGCTGGTCTCCATACAGGACTTAATAAAATTAACGTATCCAACGCAAAAGTAATCGATTTAAAGCATTATTACCTATATTTGTTTCAGCGTCTTCACCACGGAAGCAACCAATAAACATCACGACGCCAAATGTTCGTTTGTTTTTCGAAACAATCAGAAGCCCAATGAATTGTTCAATAAACGCGAATTTCATAAAGAAGGTTATCAAATTTTAATAGAAACGTGTATCTTTACCTGATTTAAATCATAACCCCTTCACCGAAGATGTCCGGGCGTCTTAGCTAAAGCGGATCGCTTTTTGAGTGAGTTATTTTCGCTCAGTACTGTAGTAGATCATTTGACACCTCAATTCAGCGATCAAACATTAAACACGGCAAGAGTGACAGATCCCTGCGTTATTAAGTCGGAACAGGGTGAATATCGACACAGGGTCGCTGGGATCTGCACCGATATTGATTAAATTAGCATCCGCGGATTCGAAATCAATTAAGGGACATTTCAGAACTCTCAGACGGATCGAAGAATTCCAGAGACTCGCACAAGACTGGAAGATATTGCATGAATTCTTGCATAGACGGAACTTTCATATCGGTTGCAGATGACAGATGGTATGGAGTATTTTGTAATTGATTTAGAAAACCCGACTAAGCGTACCTGATTCCCAATTTCTGGTGTTCAGTCAAGCTTGTCTCACTATCGCCAAACAGTTAATTGTTTATAGGGTGAGCTTAAAATGGTATTTGGATTGTTTTACGCTCTATATAGTAAACTATACTAAAACGTAGGCTGTTTGTAGGACATGTAATTCACTATTCATTCTCTAGAGGCTGGGGGGGTTCGCCATGTATGTAGTTTAGCCGGAACCCTTGACCCGGTGGTGGGATGAGAAACGCTGCAGACAGGGCCTCCCACAAAACTGAGGATCGACCGAACTCGGGGTGGTGGTTGTGATGGGCGACAGCTGGGATTTTTCGTTAGAGAATGACTTCGGGTGATCAGTTTTCAAAAATATTAAATTCTGTAGGCTTGAGACATCCGGAGTACAATGATGCACAAGCAGACGGGTCGTACATTGTTCCATCCTAGATATTTAGTTGGCCCTTATGGCAGGTATGGGCCGGGATACTGTTTGTTTGTTTGTTGTTTATCGCTACACTCAGCAATATTCCAGCTAGATGACGGCAGTCTGTAAAAAATCGAGTCTTGAACAGACAATCCAGTGATTGACATCATGAGCATCGATCCACGCAATTGGGGTACGATGACATGCATCAACCAAGTCAGCGAGCGCGAGCACCCGATCCCGTTAGTCGCCTCTTAGACAAGCATGGGTTACTGAATGTCATTTCTAACCCGAATCTTCGAGTGTAGGCCGGGATATTGGGAAGATCGGGATCACCACGGGGAATATATCTGTAAAATCACGAAGTATGTTCAGACACACATGCTGTTATCACAGATGGCACGTTAAATAAGGCCATACTGTCGGAACATACTTCAATCGGCCGAGGGGGCACGGGTGGCCCAGTCGTCTAAGGCGCCGCGATTCGCTGTGCAGAGTTGCGTCCCTTGGGCACGCCAGAAACCTATGATTGTGGGTTCGAATCCCGGTTCGCCCCGATTATGTTTCTAGGTTTGTCAGCACCATACCCGTGCTCGTGGGTTTCACCGAAGTGGTAAACGTCTGAGACCTGCATCACTTCGGGCTTTCCTCCCACATTAAGCTGACACGCCGCGATATAACTGGAATACTGTTAAAAGCGGCGTTAAACCCAACTCACTCACTCACTCAATCGGCCGACGCTACACATCTCGTGATTCAGAGCGAACAACCTTGACCCTTGGACACCTACATATTATGTATAGCCATTAAATAAACTGACCCATATATAAGCTGGGTCAGTGACTACAGCGAGACTCTGTCAACCTGCACAGATAACACGCGCCACGCCAACAGTGGTGACATTATACAATGATGTACTCACAGCCAGCTCATAGATAACGCACCACCTATCTAAACTCTACGCAGGGTGCACTGAACCAGTTGTGAAGGGCAACGAAAACCGCCAATAGAAACAGAATAAAGTTATTTGGAGTTATGTCCAGCTTCATGTTGAAATGAGTAGTGAGTGAATGTGGTTGTGTGCCGCTTTTTAGCAATATTCCAGCAACATCACGGCGGGGAATACCAGAAATGGGCTTTACATATTGTAACTTTTGTTTGTTTGTTTGTTGATTTGTTGTTTACCGTCGCACTCAGCAATATTCCAGCTATATGACGGCGGTCTGTAAATAATCGAGTCTGGACCAGACAATCCAGTGACTGACATCATGAGCATCGATCCGCGCAACTGCATGGGATCGATGACATGCATCAACCAAGTCAGCAAGCCTGAACACCCGATCCCGTTAGTCGCCTTTTACGACAAGCATAGTCGCCTTTTACGCAAGCATGGGTTGCTGAAGACCTATTCTACCCCGGAATCTTCACATATTGTAACTATCATGTGGGGAATCGAACCCAGGCCTTCGGCGTGACCGGCGAATGCTTTAACCACTAGGCTACTCAGTGGTGTACAGAGATGTTGGATTACAAACTGATTTAGGCTGGAATAGCGTTAGTATATTCATGACTGTATGAGGACTCGCCTGTCCATTCATAATATAGTGTTTGTATAGTCATGAAATACGTAGTACATACACAGTACGTGTAATAAATGTTATTAACAATAATGCATCTTTAACGTTCACATGTTTTGGACTTTCAGTGTTTTTCTAAAAGTAGAAATGTTCATCCTCGCATTGGAACTATAATATTATTACGAAATGACCCAAACAGGGTGAATATTTACATGATTAACCACTAGAGACCGAGGATGAAGTTTTGTGTCGGAGAGTGCATGAAAACTGGGACGTGAGCGAATTCAATACCCCACACGCGGAATATCTAACGGCTGATAAGCGGCAGGTCGCCGGTAAACTGTCCTTTTCTTGGCGACAGATCGAGCTACAGGTAAGAATATAACAGGTGGTCTTTGATAAACATGATTGTCTCAGTATTTAGAAGGCCAGGCAGCCATCGCCGTTATTACTCAGTTAGTTTATTCCCTTGATCGACGTTTGTGTTGATGTAGTGCCCTGGTAAGCCTTGTGAACTGTCATTCACCAATAATGCACACGCCTCGGCTCCCGCAGTTACGCAGTTATAAATTGGATTTTGTTTTGTTCTTTGTTTAACGCCGCACTCAGCAATATTACATCTATATGACGGTGGTGTGTGAATAATCGAGCTTGGACCAGACATACGGCAAGCATAGGTTGCTGAAAATCTGGGTCTTCACGGGTTAGATTTATATTGGGAGTGAGTTAGTTGGGTTTAACGCCGCTTTTAACAGTATTCCAGTTATATCGCGGCGTGTCAGCTTAATATGGGAGGAAAGCCCGAAGTGATGCAGGTCTCAGACGTTTACCACTTCGGTGAAACCCACGAGCACGGGTATGGTGCTGACAAATCTAGAAACATAATTGGGGTGGAACCAGGATTCGAACCCACAATCATAGGTGTCTGGTGTGAGATTTATGTTGGAAAGGTGACACAGCATATACAGTTATAAGTGTAATGAAGGCCTGAAAACGGTCGACAGCATGAGTACATCCGAAGCTGTTGGACTCTCAATAGGACAGCCCACAGTTTGGGATAACATGATCCAAAAAAAGCAATTTATTTCATAATTTATTAATTTGCAGTCGAAATGTTTTGACCTATATAATAATCAAAGTTTACTGCAAGTGATTGTTCTCCTTAATACGTCACGCTACAGGTGATTGCACCTTCCATACACAATAAACAACTGTTTGGTATAAACCGTTCTATTCAGAACTAATACATCACTTCTTATTTGATAACATCCTTGCATTATCTCACTGATGCCGTCATGTTATACAGTTGGAATATTGTTGAATGCGGCGTTAAACATCAAACAAACAGTAACACGATGGACGAAGTGCGTAGTTAAACTTTTTAAGGTGTCTGTTTGTCCTGTGTGTAGAGAGATTAGTGCATGGCCTTGTATTTTTAAGCCGGGGCCGCTCATGTGGGGTCACGTATCTGTACGCCAAGGCAGGTAACTCTATATCTCTTATATAAAAGGCCTACTTCGAGTGCCCTGAAAGGGACTACTTAATATTAGTGAGTGAGTGAGTTTGGTTTAACGCCGCTTTTAACAGTATTCCAGTTATATCACGGCGTGTCAGCTTAATGTGGGAGGAAAGCCCGAAGTGATGCAGGACTTAGACGTTTAACACTTCGATGAAACCCACGAGCACGGGTATGGTGCTGACAAACCTAGAAACATAATCGGGGCGAACCGGGATTCGAACCCACAATCATAGGTTTCTGGCGTGCCCAAGGGACGCAACTCTGCACAGCGAATCGCGGCGCCTTAGACGACTGGGCCACCCGTGCCCCCCTACTTAATATTAAGAAATATTAAGCCGTATGATAGTGAGTGGTTGAGTGAGTGAGTGAGTTGGTTTAATTGCAGTTTGAACAGTGTTTCAAGTACGTCTGCTTGATATGTGAGGGAAGCCCGAAGTGACGTGTAACAGGCCTACCAAAGAAAACAAGCAGTGAGCTACCAAACT
Organism: Haliotis rufescens; assembly: GCF_023055435.1. Lineage (NCBI taxonomy): Eukaryota > Metazoa > Mollusca > Gastropoda > Lepetellida > Haliotidae > Haliotis > Haliotis rufescens. The sequence continues at coordinate 8,836,103 of NW_025963924.1, forward strand.
ATGGAAGGTGACGCCTTGCGAGATTTACTGTTTGTTTGTTGTTTAACGCAGCATTCAGCAATATTCAGCTTTATGACGGCGGTCAGTAAATAATCGAGTCTGAACCAGACAATCCAGTGATTGACATCATGCATGCATGAGCATCGATCCACGCAATTGGGATACGATGACACGCATCAACCAAGTCAGCGAACCTGACCACCCGATCCCGTTAGTCGCCTCTTATGACAAGCATAATTGCCTTCAAGAATGGGTTGCTGAAGACTTATTCTACTCAGGATCTTCGCGGGTCGCGAGACTTACTGTGTTTGGTTTCATTGAAAGTGAGCCGGGTTCTCATCATTATATCCCCTATGGGGATTGTGTCTTTGTTTGTAATTTGTGTGGCCATTTCTATAAAGTTCAAGCCGAAAACCCGGGTTCGAATCCCGACATGGGTACAATGTGTGAAGCCCATTCCTGGTGTCCACCGCCGTGATATGACTGTAATATTGCTGTAGGCGGCGTAAAACCAATCTCACTCACTCTCTCGCTATTCTCGTGTACATATTCCATAGTTGGGTACTACTGGGTTTTTTTGGTGCTACACGTGCTCGAGGTAAACGTCCGATCCAGTTTACCTCGAGCACGTGTATGGATGTCTAGACAAGGCGCTGTCAGCTGTGTCACAGTGATCGATGTTGAAAGTTTCTAATAGCGTAATCGGGGTACGATGGTATACCAGAACAGAAAGGGCATGATAAAGAGTCGCATTTCTTAGAGACCCACCATTATATATTATACAGAGAGGGTCACTGTTCCATATTATATAACCAGGGTCACTATATTTCAAAACACGCCACACGGGTACTATGTGCGAAGCCCACGCCGTGATGTTGCTGAAATATTGCTAAAAGCGGCGTAAAACCATACACACTTACTCATTCAAGACACTCATTTTTTCTGTGGAAGTTGGAGTCGATCAATTATTTTATTCACAACACATTTTTTTTCAGGACATGACATATTCAATTATTTTTATTTTTTGTGTGTGTATGTGTATGTGTGTGTGCGTGCGTGATTTAAAGTGTGTATGTTGTTAACATAGAAATATAAGTATATGACGGCAACTTGTTAATGATCGAGTCTGGACCAGGCAAACCAATAGTTGATACTATGAGCAACGTCCTCACTCACTCACTCAATTTGACTCAATTTGACAAGTAACCAAGTCTGACCAACCGATTCATTTAGTCGCCTCGTACGACTAGCTTATATCAGAGCTTGCCGGGGCAAAACCTCCTAACCAGGGCTTCCCACGGGGCAAATAGAATTTATTAACATTTGAGTAAATATATACTACCAATAAGGAGTTAATTATATTCATTAAAGTGCCTTTATTCATGATTGAATGAATAATAGAAACTAATTAGCTTTACGATGACGTCACTTGGAGGCGGCTTACCAGAGTACCGCACCCCAGGGGTCAATATAAGTGTGGACAACATTAAAAACAAAAAGAAGAAAAAAATGTATTGACAACTGAGGTCAACTTAAGGAACACGTAAATCAGTTAATATGTGCTATCGTTGGTTAACGAAGCAAGGTTAACTTGGGTGTTGGTCAACGGAGGTTAACTTGGGTTGTACCTGTCTACATAATACTACATTTGGATTTCAATCAAGGGAGGAGGCGGGGGCCTATGAATATGTGTTTACCTGGGTCGTCTATGGTTTTGAAATGAAACGTATTAATTAGCACTAATATATAAAACCTATATAAAATATATTACAGGTCTAGTCTGTAAAAACATCAGTACCTAAAGTTCACCAGAGAAGATACATTTGATTTGAGTAACGGTATGTGACCAGTACACTCAAACTCGCGCTGCAGTAAATCTGCAATTGTGTTGACCCTGAAAGTGGTACTTATTTATGATCCGAACGGTATTTTCCACTACTACCATAACCGTGAACAATGAACGGTCCCTCAGAGAGGAAGGGTCTGGGAATAAGATAGGCCTAACGTGACAACACTGTACTGAGAAGGGTTCGGCATGGTACGTATAATCTGTGCACGATGTCGACAGTAAGTAGCAGCATTTGGAGATGTCATAGGGCACTAAACAGCTAAAAGCGCACTCATCTGCGTATCTGCGGCTGCGTGAGATAAGCGAGACGAAACTAGTTCAGTATCAGCTGTGAGTGCGAGTGTGACCGTGTGGGCAGACAAAGTTTGTGAAGTGACGTTCGTGTGACATACTCTGAACTTCTCTGTAGACGGTACATGAAATTCGCTTACGCTGGATGCACTTACAACTAACTATAACATTAGTTTGCCTGCTGGATTTAAAGTGTGTATAACAAGCATGATTATTTCTCTGTCTCCGAGATCCAGGGAGAAGTCATTTTATCGAAATGTCTACTGGTAGAGATCTTGTGATAAAAATGTCTGCTGAAACTTTGGATGGATGATTCTAAATGGGTGTCACAAAAACAAAGATCTGAAAATTCCTATGGCATTTGTATTGTAAACTTTATTTTAAACTATGCATGTAGCTGTGTGTTGTCTATTGATCACAGTTTGTGTAAACCCCTATAGTTTATGTTCGTGTGGTCAAATCATGTATATATATATGATATTTATAGGCACCATGGTCAAATGCGGCAATGGTGAAATACGCAATTATGACATTTTACAATACGGTGTTCATTTTTAAGAGATGAAAATGATTTTTGAAATAACTTAAACAGAACTTCAGTTTTGTTATGTGTATGGTAGTTTGTGTTGTTTGTTTGTTATTTAATGCTGCACTCAGCACTTTTCCAGCTATATGACAGAGGCCTGTAAATAATCCAGTCTGGACCAGACAATTCAGTGATTGATATCAAGAGCATCAATCCACGCAATTAGGATATGATGATATGCATCAACAAAGACATAAGTCTGACCACTCGATCCTGTTAGTCGCCTCTTACGACAAGCATAGTCTCCTTTTTCAGCATGGGTTGCTGAAGACCTATTCTTACTCAGATCTTCAGATATGACATGTATAGTAGTTTTGCTTTTGTTTGTTTGTTTTTTCTTGTTTAACGCCGCACTCAGCAATGTTCCAGCTATATGACAATGGTCTGTAAATAATCGAGTCAGGACCAGACAATCCAGTGATTGACAACATGAGCATTGATCCACGCAATTGGAATATGATGACATGCGTCAACCAAGTCAGCGAGCCTGACCACCCAATCCCGTTAGTCACCTTACGACAAGCGGGGCGGTCGGGTAGCCTAGTGGTTAAAGCGTTTGCTCGTCACGCCGAAGACCCGGTTCGATTCCCGACATGGGTACAATGTGTGAAGCCCATTTCTGGTGTCCCCCGCCGTGATATTGCTGGAATATTGCTAAAAGCGGCGTAAAACCATACTCACTCACTCTTACGGCAAGCATGGGTTGCTCAAGACCTATTCTACCCTGGATCTTCACAGGTCTGTATGGTAGTAGGTCTACATAGTGCCATGAGGTGAAAGGCCATAACTAGTAAAACTTGTAAAACTGTAAAACTAATATTTGCATAATCTGAGATGTGATAATGCATATACCACATGGGCATCTATGGGTGTCAAAGTCATCTGAGGCATCGTAATTCACCGTGCATCCAATTGGCATGCCACAATCCTACAATCATATGGGTTTGATTATCATTCAAGGTTTGTCAGCACCACACCCATCCTCCTGGGGTTCATTAAAGTGGGAAACATCTGTGACCTGTGACTTCAGGCTTTACCCTCATATAAAGCTGACATACATTAATATGACTGAGCCCACCTCCATAGTGTAGTGGAAAGAGTGTCTGCCCGTAGACGGCAGGTCAGTGGTTCGATCCCCGATCGCGTCATATCAACAGATGTTGGTTGGCTCAGAGTCAGTGTACTGTGTCTGATCGAGTGTGGTATTTATGATCAACTGCGGCATGGTATCTCAATGGGCTAGGTCTAGTGGTGGGATGATACACGGGTGCTGCGTTTTTTCACGACGTTTTACTTCTCGATACTAGTATCGATCACAGTTGCACACTAACTAAAATATATTGATTCTTAGCTTCAGTGAAAACATAAGTATTTTCATCCATTGCATCATACTTGATACTGCCAACTGTACATCGTCAGTGTGCCAGGTAATTGGCCATCCTGTCTATGAAAAATGTGGCTTAGGTATCACAGATGAGAACACATGCAAGTATCGTGATACATATCGGATTGTGAGCAAGGTATCGTGACTTGGTCGATGCCCATGATGTCAATCACTGGATTGTCTGTTCCAGACTTGTTTTTTTACAGACTGCCATCATATAGATGGAATATTGCTGAGTGCGGCGTTAAACAACAAACAAACAAACACACAAATTGCTATACAACAGCAATACAATTTCATTTCATCTCATGTGACTGAAATACCATCCAAAGCAGTGTTAGACCCTACTCACACTCCCGATGATGTACAGAAACAAGAAAGAAATGCTTGGGAATAGTATGAAAGGCAGAAATTATTACAAACATTTTTTTTTTATTTATGAATGGCACATGCATGATTTTCTGTATGTCAGCAATAGTTTTGTTTGAATCAATCTTTAGATGTTGGTTCCTCAATGATGTTTTTCAATTTTTCAGGTGTGTTGCATGTGTTCGCGATCAGTACAAATTTTGTCCAGACAACTGAAAGTTTCCCAACTTCGTGTATTTCACATCATCGCCATGGATACAGTCCCACCTGCAGCATCAGGCGTCCGCAGCGCCAGCAGTTTCCTGTTTGACAAGGCATTTGTCGATGGGCAGTGGGTCGGTGCAAAGTCAGGCTCAGTATACCAAAGTAAGATTATTTTTATAACTTCATGTAGTTATCCGAAGGACCAAGGTGAGCTTATGCCATACCGTGGCGTCCGTTGTCTGTCCGTACATCATCCGTACGTCAACAATTTTTTCAAATGACTACTTTATCTGAACAACTAACTGAAAATTAACGAAATTTGTCTGGAAGCATCCCTAGGTGGTGGGGATTGTACAAATTGTACAAATGGTACCGCTGACCCCCCAGGGGGCTGAGGGGTTGGCAAAATAGAGGTAATTTGGCTATATTGCTTTAAATGCTTAAATTGCTTCTCTGGAACAAAGAGATAGATATCAACCTTATTTGGTTGGAAGCATTCTCCGGTGGTGAGGATTCAAAATTATACAAATGGTGGGGCTGACCCCCTAAGGGGGACTGAGGGGTAGGGCCAAATAGTGGTAATTTGACGTTATTGCTTTAAACGACTTCTGGTCTGGAACTTAGAGATAGATATCCAGTGATTGACATCATGAGCATCAATCTACGCAATTGGGATCGATGACATGCATCAACCATGTCAGCAATGCTGACCACTCGATCTCGTTAGTTGCCTCTTACGACAAGCATAGCCACCTTTTACGGCAAGCATGGGTTGCTGAAGACCTATTCTACCCCGAATCTTCACGGGTCTCTATATTTGAACGTAAGCAGATCTTTAACCCAGGGTGATGTGTTTTGTGGGAATGCAGGTGAAGAAATTACATACAAGTGGTACAAAATTCCTCTCAGGTGAGTGACCTCTGCTTGTAAGTACTGGAAAGGACAAAAGGCTAGTTGTCACTCACATGGGTATGTACAATAGTTTTCATATCAATATTGCAGATTTTCTGTAGCTTTCAAATTTGACATTTCCAGTTGTCCAACAGAGTGTCATCTTTGACACAGAAAGTTGCAGTGTTGCACACCCTAGTCATGCTAGGATCCTGTAATTGTTGGGTTAAATTCCAGATTCGACATGATTATGATTCTTGGTTTCCCAGCACCATACCATGTTTAGGTGGGTTCAGCAAGGTGGTTATTATTGTGTACAAAAGCAAAAGTAGGAAGTTTAATTGGATGATAAATAGAATCTCACCCTTGTGTCTTTAGGTATAAAAAAATATCAACATTTATTGATAAAAGTTTAGGAATCCTTTGTGTTGTGCTTTTGGCACTAAAATACAACAAATTTTAAACCCTCATTAATTTAATTTGATTTAATTTATTCATTTATTATGATTTTTTAATTTTTATTTTTTTATCTAATTGCTGTTTGTTATTGCTCGTCCATGTCTTGAGACAACCACATATTTTCCCACAGTCACCAACCCATCGACAGGCAAGGTGATTGGTTCCGTACCTGACATGAACGGAGACGACACCCAGCAGGCCATAGAGAAGGCTAATCTGGCATTCCTCAAGTGGAGGGACACCACAGCAAAGGTAGGCAACATGTGTATGTGTTTAAGTAAAAATAATCCTAAAGTCTTGTATGTCTGCTTGAGTTTCAAATTGGTCCAGCCATATCAGGTATAACGTTGAGTCGTTTACATATAGCTACTGTATGAAATACTTCTCTATGTGGACAACGTTAGTGAACCTTCCCTTTGAACTATTTTGCAGGAACGGAGCTTGATTCTCAGGAAGTGGTTTGATCTAACCATCCAAAACAAGCTGGAGTTAGCTAAACTACTGACAGCTGAAAATGTAAGAAAATAGATTCTACAATTTGTGGCCTTTCAATCCTTGTACCAGGCACAGCTGTAAACAGTGGAGGTTGTGTTTACTGGTACTCGGAATGAGCTATTGTCGTGAAGTGATCAATATTGTCAAGCCAAACATATGCTACTCTTAAAGAAAGTGAAAAACACCCGATTCTTTCATATTACTAAAGTTAATCTGTACATGCCATGGTCCCTGGCCGCATCATACCAAAAGACGTTAAAAGATGGTACTTGTTGTTACCCTGTCTGGCGCGCGCCATTAAGGGGATAAAACAAGGACTGGTCGGCTCGGAGTCAGTATACTGTGTCTGAGTGGGGTATTCATGTTAAACTGCTGCATGGTATTTAGTGAGGTAGCACTATAAATCGGCATCAGTCTGGCTAGCACAAGCGGCCACACACACACACCTACATGCACGTCGCTATATAAGTGCAATAATCTTGGATTCGATGTTTAACCCCATTTCACCTCACCTGTACATGCCATGACAGATTAACTTCAGTAATGTGAAAGAATCAGGTGGTCCTTAACTTTTATTGAGTAGCATGGCAAGTGTAGGGATTTCTTGTATGTTATTCCGAATTGTCTTGTGAGCTTACTATCAAGATACATAGTTCTCTGTAGAGTGTATAGCTACAGCCTTGGTTGTCATGCATGGTTGTGTTAGGCTATTCTTAGGTCATAGAAACTACTAATTCAGTTATCAAATGAAATTCTGAAGCAGTGTTTGGATGCGTTGTTGAAAATGAAAAAGATACAGTTTTCAGGATGTGTGAATAACAGCATGGACCCCCCATGTCTGAACAATGTCAGGGTTTGAACATCCTGTACAAGTCTTCCAGTGGCATGGTTACAATCATAATGGCATGGTTACAATGTGTTCCCAGTGCCGGAAGGACACATTTAGAAATCATGTTCTAAATTGCAACTGCTTATTATCTAGGTCTAGCAATGACATTCACCAAGTTCTTGTTCTTGTATTGTTCTTGTTGGCACACTTAAACTGCAGAAGGCACACCTTAGCATATTAATGAGCGCCCTGTGGAGCCCTTGAAAAAACACAAATGTTATATTTCTGTACCCCAATAATAGGTCCTCTGGCCTTTAATTTTCACAGGTAAGGTCATAAGTAAAAGAATCTCTGTAATTTCCTCCCATACTGCCAGTATCAATATACCGTTGTTATTTCCCTAGGGCAAACCCTTGAAAGAGGCCATTGGGGAGATAGGCTACGCAAGTGGGTTTATCGAGTGGTATGCGGAGGAAGCTCGGCGTGTGTACGGTGATGTCATTCCGTCAACAGCTGCCAGCAAGAGGATGCTGGTCTTGAAACAGCCTATTGGAGTAGCCGGTATGATCACTCCTGTAAGTCAAATGTCTCAAAATAGACTTTATGATAGTGCATGCTTCAAAGATTAGCTTTGATTTTTTAGGTAACACTGAAGTGATGCACATCTCAAGTCCTTCGAGAAACCCACAAGCATATGTATGGTGCCAATAAACCAAGCATCACAGCAATTTAATGATTAACCCACAATCCTAGGATACTGTCACGCCATAAGGGAGGTAACTCTACACAGTGAATTGCAGGGCGACTGTGCCACCCTAGTCAAATACATGTACATGTAATACCAATGGCCACTTCCAAATCAGTGGCAATTGGCCAGTTATCATGTGAATTAAATTTGAAAGCTACAAAAAAAACTTTTAAGTTTAACAAGAGGACAAAACAACCTATATCCCCTGCTCTTTTAAATATGTGCATCATTTTGCCCCAAACTATAAATCCTAAAGCTTGTGAGTACAACTGACATTACCGGGGTATCTGATTATGATTGGTGACTAAACCAAACGATTCCCTCTATTCTTTGAATGTTCCTTCCAAGGATGTGAATTAGTGATGGTACTTTTCAATAGATCAAAATTTTCATTTGATAACAATGCAGTCTCATTAAAATCAAATCTCAGTGCTTGCTACCGGTACACAAAGATCTTAGGAAATCCCATTACAGATCCCATCAGAACATTTCGTGAACTATGACTAACCAATTAAACGACTAACAGGAAGATGACATTAGCCAATCAGAAAGAAGCCTCCTCAAGGTTTACAGCACAAGTCTCCAACTGGCAACTTCCACTCCAGACTAGGCTTTGACAAAATATTTAGCAAACTTTTCAATTAATTTGAAAACTGAACAAAAGAAAATTCTGGAATGTCTAATAGATAACCGAGATTGTATGTCAGTACTTCCCAGAACCTATGGAAAGTCTCTTCCGTTTCAAATGTTTATCCCATTGAATTGAGATATATACAATGACTTTCATTTGACGTGTTCAGTCCTACAGCCAGTACCTGTTGTTCGGAATGCCTTGTGTTAACCTTTTCGAGGTAGCATGATCAGAAAACACTTTTTGAACTTTCACTTCGCGATCACGTAAGCGAAGCTCTGATTAGTCGGATGAAAGGACATTCTGCCGTGACCTGTAATTGGATGCACTAAGATTTGACGTTAAAGAGATTGATAACAATGTTCCATATACTAAATATTTTTAAAACTCTATATCCTAATTCCATAACTAAATAGCAAGGCCATTCCTGAATTGAAGAATGATACTTTGTTTCATAATTAACCCTGCATTCAACGTCCCACTTCTGTAAGGGTTCAATATCACACAATCAACCAAGTCATTGGGCTTGATCACCTGAACCATTTAGTAGCCCCTCAAAACAAGCATAGGTTGGTGACCTTTTTTAACCCTGTATGGTATCTGACATGCTTATAAAGGGTCCTCAAGAAATATTGAACGGTTTGTGAGTTATGCTCCGGAGACGAACACTACCCACATTTAAACATTAGTCCAACTTGCTACCCTGGAAATGCCAAAAAGAAAGTTTACAAAAAATCTTGAACAGCAAAAAAGTACCAGTTCAGTGCATGCCTGATGTGTACATAGTTTCTTAAAGATATATTGAACGGTTTACAAGTTATGCTCCGGAAACGAAAAAACTTCATATGGGCGGGGGGATTATACCAGTAAACATTTTCTTCTATGTTGGTCAGATGTTCAGTTTCACAACACATAGACTCAATTGTCCAATGACCGTATTTGTGTTACAGTGGAACTTCCCCAGTGCTATGATCACAAGGAAGGCCTGTGCGGCCATTGCTGCCGGTTGCGCCGTCGTCTTGAAACCAGCAGAAGACACGCCGTTCTCAGCTCTGGCTATGTGTCAGGTGAGTGGAGGGTATTAGGACATCTACTGTTCTCAGCTCTGGCCATGTGTCAGGTGGGTGGAGGGTATTAGGACACCTACTGTTCTCAGCTCTGGCTATGTGTCAGGTGAGTGGAGGGTATTAGGACACCTACTGTTCTCAGCTCTGGCTATGTGTCAGGTGAGTGGAGGGTATCAAGGACACCTACTGTTCTCAGCTCTGGCTATGTGTCAGGTGAGTGGAGGGTATTAGGACACCTACTGTTCTCAGCTCTGGCCATGTGTCAGGTGAGTGGAGGGTATCAAGGACACCTACTGTTCTCAGCTCTGGCTATGTGTCAGGTGAGTGGAAGGTATCAAGGACACCTACTGTTCTCAGCTCTGGCGATGTGTCAGGTGAGTGGGGGGTATCAAGGACACCTACTGTTCTCAGCTCTGGCCATGTGTCAGGTGAGTGGAGGGTATTAGGACACCTACTGTTCTCAGCTCTGGCCATGTGTCAGGTGAGTGGAGGGTATTAGGACACCTACTGTTCTCAGCTCTGGCTATGTGTCAGGTGAGTGGAGGGTATTAGGACACGCCGTTCTCAGCTCTGGCTATGTGTCAGGTGAGTGGAGGGTATCAAGGACACCTACTGTTCTCAGCTCTGGCTATGTGTCAGGTGAGTGGAGGGTATTAGGACACCTACTGTTCTCAGCTCTGGCCATGTGTCAGGTGAGTGGAGGGTATCAAGGACACCTACTCTTCTTAGCTCTGGCCATGTGTCAGGTGAGTGGAGGGTGTTAGGACACCTACTGTTCTCAGCTCTGGCTATGTGTCAGGTGAGTGGTGGGTGTTAGGACACCTACTGTCGTCCAGGGAAAGTACAGAGGAACACTCCAACCAGCATGCTCCTTTCATGAATGTTTAAGCTCACTTTCAGAATGTCAGTGGAAGCTTGTGTCATCATTGACTTTGTCCATCTGTAACTTCTGAACAATGAAACCCCTCTTCCACACAACTTTAGAAGAAAATGTACCAAAAAATTCTAGATTTTCAATTTGAAAAATTCACAATGCCTCTACAACATTAATATAAATATCACAACTGTGTCCTTTTCAGGGTCAAAATAATTTTGTAAGAATGATTTTCATAGCGGTATTTTTTTGGGGAAAAGGATGCACTATACTTAACACTGCTTAAGAAAATACAGTATGTATACATATTATATGTTTTTATAGAATCCAACTGCAAATTGTTTCAGCAATAAGTCTCTGCCTTACAAACAAATCAAGCTGTCGCAGTGATAGAATTATCCAAGTAGATGACCATCATTCATTTGCCTCTCTCCCTCCTCCCAGCTGGCCAAGGAGGCAGGCCTCCCGGACGGAGTCTTGAATGTGGTGACCAGTTCCCGCGACAACGCCCCTGCAGTGGGCAACTTGCTGTGCACCAGCCCCGTCATCAAGAAGATCTCCTTCACAGGGTCCACAGTCACAGGGAAGGTGAGAGTACATTGGGGTCTGCCATCTGCCATCAGACAGGCTATACTTTTATCATATACTGTGAAACCTCGCTTATCTGGACCTCGTTTATCCTAAAACCCTGCTTTTCGGATGATTATGTTTTGGAACGTCTACAAACATACAAATGACATTATACCGTAATGATGTGTTAGTCTGGAAAGAAGTATATCAGATTGACTTTATTGGGCTGTCGGGGTTAACCAGGTTTCACTGGATTCATACTGCTCTTGTGGAGAAACAGCTGCAGACGCAGTTACCATGGTTACACATGCTGACATACACAGATCCGGGGAGGACTGCACCTCTATTTCTTGAAGAGTATATCATTTGTATATGTATGCATTTCAGTTTTATAGGTTCTCTGATATGATGAGTGTAAACATCTTATACTTTACAACAGTATCAGAAGCAACTTGCTTTGCAGATTATTTGCATTCATCATTCCACACCAAATGAACCCCTCTTTTCCAAAACAGCTGTTTTAGCACTTGTACTTATGTGTGTGCATAGTTGTTTTGTTTGTTGTTTAACGCCGCTCTCAGTAATGTTTTTGTTCTATGTAGGTCCAGTGATTGATATCATGAACATCGATCTACGTAATGAGGATATACAATGACATGCATCAAGTCACAGAAACTCACTTGCTGGGCACGTACATTCTTACCCAAAGGCACAGGTTGATGGGATCTATGTTCTTACGCGAAATCCCCTCGCGTGCGGCAAACAAACATTGCTGGGGTCCTATATTCTTACCCCAAATCCCAACGTGTACAACAAGCATAGATTGCTGGGACCTATATTCTAACGTGGAAGCCCACGTGTACAACAAGCATAGGTTATGAGGGACCTATATTCTAACATGGAATCTCCATGTGTGCGACAAGTAAAGATTGCTTGGGACCTGTATTCTACTCGGGCCTCCCTACGGGTGGTGTGACGTTGAGAAACTCACAAAGGGAGTTGTGTCTTGTTGTAGATTCTCCTCCAGCAGTCGGCTTCTACAGTGAAGAAGGTCTCACTAGAGCTGGGCGGAAATGCACCGTTCATTGTGTTCAACAGTGCCGACATTGAGGCAGCTGTCCAAGGTACCATGGTCAGCAAGTTTCGATGTAGCGGACAGGTAAGGCCATCAATATGTTTTGTTTAGTTTGTTTGTTGTTTAACGCCACATATCCATTTAAGTAGTGCGGATGTTGGTCCATAGTGTCAGGGCAATTCATTTTACCTGTATCATCTGAAGTGATATCTCATTTAGTAAATGAAGACCCAACTTGTTTCTTTGTTGTTTAACGCCGCACTCAGCAATATTTCAGCTATCCGACTGCTGTCTGTACAAAATCGAGTCTCGACCAGACAATCCAGTGATTAACATTATGCGCATCAACCCATGCAATTGGGATAAATGTCCCCAATCACCGAGGACCTGATCCAATGAGTCGCCTCTTATGACAAACATAGGTTGCTGGGGTTCTATTTTCTTACCTGGAATCCCCATGGGTCTGTGTCAAGAAGAGGATCATTACAAAATTGTTGTGTTTTTGACATACCCTCAATGCTTATGGTCGTAATAAGACGTTTTACAGAAACCAGCTACACAGGAGCATATGAGTAACTATTATCAAATGTTTTAGTTCTTCACTACTGCTCGATCTTCGATACAAATTTAACTAATTTACCTTATCCTGACTCATACTATTGCTTATCTCAACTCATTTTGTAACGGTAGTGGAAACTATGTTCACAGTGAACAGAAAAAACAGCTCACTCGAATAAACCCCTGGCTTGCGCACGTTTTTGTCGATAACACAGAATTCAACCTTCAGTGTTAAGCAATCTGACTGAATAGATGAAATAGAAATAGATTGTTGAAATTTCCTATTTGCTACAGAGATGGTGTGTGCCAACAGAATAGCTTAACAACTGTAACTTAATACTTTGACCACTGCGCCATCTATACTGACACATTATTTTCAGGTATATAGAATCAAACATTTAATTTAATTTTCATCAACTAAACAGCTATTTCCTGTTTCCTCAGACGTGTGTGTGTGCCAACAGGATATTGGTTCAGGAAGGAGTGTATGACCAGTATGTTGCGCGTCTCGCGGAGGTCATGAACCAAGAACTGAAGGTCGGGGACGGCTTTGACGACAGCACCACACAAGGACCTCTCATCAACAGCAAGGCTGTGGACAAGGTAAGAAGGCCTATGGGAATAACTTGATCAAATTTGAAGAAAGAGATTACTAAAGTGTGTTTCCGTATCGAAAATAACCTATAATAGAAATAAAAATTGTATAATGTCCGCTTTTGGCGCATATACTACAAATCTTTTATTCCTAATACATGATATTGACAATACAGAAACATAATGACAATCTTACAATAATCAAGTTGTAACACATAATTTCACACAATGAAGTGGCATTAGAAACTGTGTATGAATACAATGTTTGAGTGAACCGCCCAATTTATGACATAGTGGCAAATGACTTGCTGCCAAGTTTGTCTACAGAAACACAGCATCACACTGGGGAACCCCTGCCTTAGCATATAGGGAATGTTAGTCAACAATTTACTGAGGAAGAAGGCATTACATCGATATATTGAGAATGAAGGTAGTTCTTTCTCAGTTACCTCATTTGCATATTTCTTTACAGGTGAGTAATAAATTGATATACTAAATACATCAGTCAGTGAAAGATTTATGAAATGTAATGTTGGCACAAACAAACAAGGAACAAGAATAGACCCTGAAATGCCGAAGTTTTAAGCAGTAATGTTTTCATCGTGTCACTGCGCGACCTTGCTCTTGATTTGGAAATTAAGAAGTATGGTCACCTCACTACAGATGTTATCGACATTGTAATCACAGATAATGTGACTTCCAGAAGTAGTATCATAGCGGAACACATGCAGACCCCTAAAGGAGATGCACTAAGCCTTGGACTTTGCCAGGAACACTGAGTTACTGATGCCAATTGACACACAAAAGATTGAACTTGAGCTGGCAGATCGATGGCCACTGTTGAAACTGGAAGCTGGACTTATCTAGTCAGTTAACTCCCTTGCCTCTGGAAGATGTTGCTGGCAGATCGATGGCCACTGTTGAAACTGGAAGCTGGACTTGTATAGTCAGTTATCTCCCTAGCCTCTGGAAGATGTTGCTGGCAGATCGATGGCCACTGTTGAAACTGGAAGCTGGACTTGTATAGTCAGTTAACTCCCTTGCCCTGGAAGATGTTGCTGGCAGATCGATGGCCACTGTTGAAACTGGAAGCTGCCATGGACTTATATAGTCAGTTAACTCCCTTGCCCTGGAAGATGTTGCTGGCAGATCGATGGCCACTGTTGAAACTGGAAGCTGGACTTATATAGTCAGTTAACTCCCTTGCCTCTGGAAGATGTTGCTGGCAGATCGATGGCCACTGTTGAAACTGGAAGCTGGACTTGTATAGTCAGTTAACTCCCTTGCCTCTGGAAGATGTTGCTGGCAGATCGATGGCCACTGTTGAAACTGGAAGCTGGACTTATATAGTCAGTTATCTCCCTTGCCTCTGGAAGATGTTGCTGGCAGATTGATGGCCACTGTTGAAACTGGAAGCTGGACTTACATAGTCAGTTATCTCCCTTGCCTCTGGAAGATGTTGCTGGCAGATCGATGGCCACTGTTGACAAGTGCTGTTGAATGTCACTGGCCTTGTAGAATGTGACATAACTTTGATGTTTTATGTGTCTAGTGTAAGACATAACATCAAGTCTATGAATACTAACCTCAAGGAAGTCTGGACAGTGACTGGAATTGTGTACTGTTGAGATAACTCTGCTGCTAGGCATGCTCCTACAAAGTGGGTGGTTCATGCGACAATGTTCAGCACCATCTGTTTTCTATCAGATGATTGGCCACGCCTTGATCCTTCCCCCAACCATGATAGAATTCTTCAGTCCAGTGAGGACACCACGGTCAGAAGCTGAAATGTCACAGGGATTCCAACGTATTGAGTGTTCTCGCTGTGAGGTTGTATTTACATGCATACTTGTGCAGAGATGTTTGGAAAAGAATGGATGCCTTTCATGATTTGTAAAACCATGTTCAGTAATCATGTTATTTGCACCCCTCTGGATCCGTGTATTTCAGTCTGTCTACTACTGGTCCGAACATGGCTCCTAGCGTCAGGATCAGTAGAATCTGTTGTTATTATATGGACTATTATTAGCTGAGCTTATTAGACAGAACAGAATTTTACTAGGTCTTTGGACTATTGACAGGTAGAAGGCATCGTGGCCAATGCTGAGAAACTCACTTTCTCTGTGATATAGAAGTATATGCCACTTGTTGACAGGTAGAAGGCACCGTGGCCAGTGCTGAGAACTCATTTTCTCTGTGATATAGAAGTAGAAGTATGTACCACTTGTTGACAGGTAGAAAGCATCGTGGAGGATGCCAAGAGACTTGGTGCAAGGCTGGGATGTGGGGGCAAGAGATCGGACAAGGGAGTGAACTTCTTTGAACCGACACTGCTCTCCAATGTCACGCTGGAAATGAGGTGTGCTCAAGAGGAAATATTTGGACCCGTTGCTGCAGTTATCAAGTAAGTCGCAAACATGGCTGTAATCAACACTGAAGGCTGTAACAAGATTCTGCCATTTTTTGTATCCAGCTTGATAAAATATACCTGCAGTAGGGGCATTCTAATATAAATTTCCTTGTGAGGAACGAATCCAATTGAATTTCCATAAGTAGCCCTGGATGCTGAATACTCCAGGTACAGTGACTCTAGGGCTAGGATGGGTAACTCGGGTCATCTAAGTAGTTTTGGCAGGGCTCCTGTAAAAGAAAATTCTTAATTGGACATTTTGTTGCTAACTTGAGACCTACAGTGGTTACCTAGGTAGGGTCAGGTAATAGGGGGCTGGGTACCTGGGTAATATATATGGTCTCTCCCAACCGTAAATAACTCACAGTCAGACAGTCTAACGACCAGATGACATTTTAGTCGGGTCTCACAAGCAAGAGACCCTTACTTATGACCATGTTCTACCCGCAAATTAACTCGGTGGATTTAGATCTGGCATTGGAGAACTGGAAACATGTTAAAAACATTGCGTTCTTAATTCTTATCACATTGGGGGCACGGGTGCCTAGTCATCTAAGGCACCACAAGTTGCTGTGCAGATTTCCTTGGGATTGTGGGATTCCTGGTTTGTCCTGATTATGTTTAAAGGTTTGTCAGCACTATATCTGTGCTTCTGGGTTTCACCGAAGTGGTAAACCTCAAAGACTTGCATCACCTCGGGCTTTCCTACCACATCAAAGTGACACATCGTGATATGACTGGAAAGCGGTCTAAACCCAACACTCACTCACTCACTCACTCACTCACTCTTATCACATGAGTAAACACAACTAAGAGCAGAGAACTGAGACTGTTACTGACTGATTTACAGATTCAAGACAGAGGAGGAGGCAGTTGCCATAGCAAACTCATCCAGTTCTGGCCTGGCAGGTAAGGCAGTACATGTATTTCCATGGCAACGTTCTTGTGGCATTTCAGTGAGGTTGTATGGCCACTCAAAGCTCGAGTCCTGTTTTGTACAGATGATGACTAAAGAGAATTATCAGGCTATGATATGATGACTGAATCTAATTCTATACTTTGTGGCCTAAGGTAGAAAAATATTCTGATCAGTAAACATTACCTGTTGGCCCTTACAGCATTCTCTTCACAAGCCATGACACAAGAGAAACGCCAGTCGGTATGGTGTCATGCATGGCCTGTTAGGCTATTGTTGTCTGGCAGCATCTTCTCTTCTGAAAACACGGAGCTGAATAAGTCTATAAACCAAGCCCAAAACTTTCTGCAGATATAGATATACATACTTAGTGTTTCAAATGATTTTGACCCCAAGGTTACTCTTTTTGTGTTAGCTAAAATTAAATAAACAAAGCAAAACCTTTTGGGAATGATGAAGAGAATATCAGGTCAGTTCAAGACCTAAATATCGAAATTAAACATCAACCTTTGAAACAATGCTGCAGACTGTTGTATGTGCTTAAGCCTCTACATGTGTGTCACCAAAAGGGAAAGAAAAGTTTAAAATTCATCAAATTTGAAACTTTAGTTCTCTGAAAAAGATGAACAGAGAAATAATTTATTTTTGTTGCAAGTTTGTTATTTTATTCCCAGAAAGCACCACTTTTATGAAAATAAGTTTTAAATTATCACGGTGCCTACTCATCTAATAACTTTTTCTGTAAAAGGTTTACAAGGTGAGACTATTCTTCACTGACAAGCTCACAGGCATACAAACCTTTTGACTGAATAAGGCCTGTCTTTAGTCACATGGGTTATGCAATTTCCCTCATAAAATAAGGATTTTGTAGTTTGAATAAGAAAATAAAAACACTTTTGAGTGATTGAAAAAGGCCCAAAATGTATGATACACATATGGGAATTACAGTGGGCAAGATGTTGATGCAGAGTGGCTTAAACTGTTTTGCTGATATTTTAAGATTTTGAATATATGACTAAGCAGGTGTGCTACAAGTGGAGCTAGTTTTCTTTTTGTGATTCACAAAAATTAAATCCGTTACATCTGAACATAAAAGTACAATTAATTTTCTTGTCATCCTGCAGGCTATTTCTACTCACAAAACCTGAGCCAGATCTGGCGAGTAGCAGAGAAGTTGGAGGTTGGTCTGTGTGGTGTTAACGACGGGCTCATCTCCGCCATAGAGGCGCCTTTTGGCGGAGTGAAGGAGTCAGGTCTCGGTAGAGAGGGCAGCAAATACGGAATTGATGACTACCTTGAAATCAAATATGTCTGTCTCGGAGGTATATAACTGCCATGTGTTCCAAAATTGTTTTGAAGCATGTTCAAGAGAAATTGTATCAACAGGATTTTATGATGCTGTGCATTAAAATCATGCCTGTAAATTTATGTAAGGTTGTGAATGGTGCATGACTTCGTAATTCCAAGGTTCACAAGCCCTGTGATTCCTTTGCTGGTTCGTTTACTCAAGAATCAAAACATTGTTAAAGCATTTTAGAGGTTCATGATTCTTTAAACTTTTATATCTGACATTTTTAAGAGTCAATACAAAACAAGTACATTGTATTTGAATGACATTTCAAAACATTTCTTATTTATATGAAAACAATTTTGGTTAGTTTTTAACCCCAGATTAATTGACATGAGATGTGGCTTCAGTGTTGTGCAATGTATAAATTTTATTACATGCAATTAGTATAATATTGATAATCAAGTGTGCCAAAACAGATACAACAGCGACATAGCCATCATTATCATAATACTGAAAAACAAGCCCTGTCTTACGAATGTTTCCTTCCATTAATGATCAGTATACCTTCAGTGTTTTGAGTTTGATACTCAATCCACCTTAAATTTGTAATTGTAAAATATCTGTCCTGCCATACTAGTATTTGAATGAAAAAAATACAGTCCCCCAATTTTAAAAAATATGAAGGGCTGTTGGTAATAACTACCTACCTCCTACCTATCTTTCCCCTTGTGCTAGAGAGTATCCTAGTAGTGTCTCAATCCTTGCAATTTTGGTGGTGGTCATCCAGTGTACAGTGATATTCAGAATATTTTGTGAACATGGCATTAAAAATTAACAACGAGCAATATCTGTGTCTTGTTTCACTTGTTTTGGGTGAAATAAATAAAACTGAAAGCTTAATTCAGTGAATGGAATGGGGTCGTATTTCTCTCTATCTCATTTTGAAGTGATGAATCATCTTGAGAAAAGTTGTAATATTGAAAAATATGAAGGTCTGTTGGTAATAACAACTTGCCTCCTACCTACGTCATCCCTTGTGCTAGAAAGTATCCTAGTAGGGTCTTGATCCTTGTTGGTGGTCATCCGCCATTGTAGTTGATTATGTGGATAACCATGGAGTATTTGCTCTGGAGACACTTTGTTGGATAAATATTTTATCCATTTGTTCAAGACAACTCTTTGTTGCTTGCTGTCGAGTTGGACAGTGATATTTAGATTATTTTGTGTTACAGGAATTGTGAACATGCCAATAAAAACAATGAGCAATATCTGTGGTTTGTCTCACTTGTTTTTGGTGAAAGTACTAAAACTGAAAGCTTAAATCAGTGAATGGAATGGTATCGTATTTCTCTCTATAACAAAATCTTTCAAACACTTCACTAACCTAAATGCGTTTTGGATGGAATGGGAGTGATCTCCCTTTAATTTCATTCACACAAGCTCCTTCCCAGCGCGTGACCCCTTCGTTACACTCTCGGTAACATGGCATTCACAAGCTCCTCGCAGCGATAACCCGTTCGCTGAGCTCTCCACACTCCGGCGCATCATGCCAAAGGGCCGGGTTTGCTTCCCAAAGGGGTACAGTGCGTAAAATCCATACCTGGTGACTGGTGTCCCCTACAGTGATAAGCTGAACTATTGCCGCGTAAAACCCATATCCTATAACAATCTAAATGTGTTCTGGGAAATTGTTTACAACCTAGCTCTAATCACAGGACTAATGAAACATCAAAAGACAAATGCTGGAGAGGTGTGATAAAATCAAGTCCAAAGGGAAGTACTATCGACGTGTCTATCGGCTTCCGACAATCAAACTCTTCCCCAAAATACAACATCGGAGAAGATTGTATGCATTATTTAATTTACCAGCTATTGTGCACGACTGTAAATCTCCGCACCTGCTCATGTTGTCTTGATCTTCATGCAACACATTGAACTATTTGCTTGTCGTATGAGGCGACTGACGGGATCGGGTGATCAGGCTTGCTGAAATTGTTGATGCATGTCGTCGTATTCCAACTGCGTATTCCATCGATGCTCATGTCAATCACTGGATTGTCCGGTCAATACTCGGGAATATACACACCGCCGTCATATAGCTGGAATATTGCTATTGACAAACATTGAACTATTGCAATGTGAAAGAAGATGCAAATGCAAAAACAGCGACTGTGGCCTGTGCACGCCTGCATTTAATATAATTATGGAGTCCGCATCTTTTTGCAAACCAACCGGATATCACTCACCCCTTGCTGCGTGGGACGTGTACACGGGGTATCTTAAAATTAGGAAAACATATTTTCGGCGTCCAAGTCCACAAGCGTTATTAGAGCATTGTGTACAGAGGATTCCACCGGGACGTTAGGTTGCATTGTGTTAACTACTAAGTATGTCGGGAGTTAATATCTGATTATTGTCGTGATTAAATAAATGTTTTTACAAATTTGTGAATTTCCCGCCACGAATCACAGGATCTTTATCAGACTTTTGACAAATATTAATCGGGAATTGTCCTTTCAAGGACGGCAGTTAAAATCCTGAATGTGTGACTGAGCACTCACGGGGTAAAATGCTGGTTCGCTGTCTTTGCCACTGGAGGTTGTGTAACCACCATCCCCTATCCAAGAACTATTCCGTGTCTTCTGATATAGGAACACATGACATTATGCGTCTAGACGACCTCGGCTGACACTACAACTGCCTTTCTACGGTGACTGGGGTATCATTGGGTGTGAACAGCACCCGCAACTCATTCTTACACTTCACCATGAATACGGAAGGTTATACTTTACCCGCTACTCGGAACATTCTGACCAGCAAAATACACCCCTATATCTACTGACCACATTCTTCACAGAGAAAGTCGATCATAACATGGCTTTCTCAGACTGGAGCCCGCGTGACCACGGACAGTTGTAGTGTGTAACCCATGTCCAGGCACCTTGGTCGTCTAGGTAGAACTCGTAGAGATTAAAAACAATCGGTATCTGGACCATGTTTGCTTTGGGAGAAACTATATACTCGTATGTGTGTCTTTAAGCCTCAACTAGGCTGTGAAAACAAATAAAAGCTGAGGAAGTTATTACAGCCGTGTTTTTGTAAACACTGTTATACCTAGTGTCACAAGCAGTATCAGGGGCGGATCCAGGACTTTAAAAAAAGGGGGGGGGGGGGGGGGGGGGGGCGGTCCACTTTGGTCATTTGTGGTCCACTTTGGTCATTTGTATCTTCAGTGGGAAAATCCCTACCCGACACGCAAATCTAAACCGTTATGTGAACCAATGTATACTGAATGTAACAGTTCAATTAACCTTACTAAACGTATCCCAATTGCGTGGATCGATGCTCATGTTATCAATCACTGGATTGTCTGGGCAGACTCTATTATTTACAGACCGCCGTCATATAGCTGGAATATTGCTGAGTGCGGCGTTAAACAACAGACAAACAAAACCCTTACTAAAATCCCCATTATAATAAGTCGTTATATCATTTATCAGTTTCTAGGGTCAATGTAACGTTCATAATGTGTTTCAGTTAACTTTTGACGCCGCAGTCAGCAATATTGCAGTTCTTACGTAGCACGTTTACTTTATACCCCGATGCAGTTAATTTGGCATTCAGAATCATTACCTTTGCAACAGAGACTGTAACGCATCTATAGCCTAGAAGTAAGTAAGGATAACATACATGATTTAACTACAAAGTAGTATAACATAACGAAGCCCATGTCAGCAGCACTCTTGTGCACACCGTCAGAACTGAATACAACTAAATCTACTTTTACACATGTACTGATTCGCACCATTCGTGACCAACTCGTCCCTTTCCGGGACAAGCCGAATGTAGGTTACGGAAACATGCGAGTGGATACGAATGATCACGCACAGAACCTTTCTGCGAAATTCATTCATATTCACATATATATCAAGGGTAGGATTTAGTAATAAAAAAATCCGTTTAAATCTGGTGCTTGGAAGACATACCATGCTATGTGTGTGTGTGTGTGTGGGGGGGGGGGGGGGGGCAAATATTTATTCAAGTTTCACTTGTCCCCAATTTGTATTTTCATGATTCAAATAGAACTGTTTTCTAAAAAAATCAAGGCTCGCCGCCACAAGCCTCGAGGTAACAGAAGGGGAAGAAATGTTGAAAAACCCACAAATTAAAAAGAACATTCACTGTAGCGCGTAAATAGACGAAACAGCAATGACAAGTGTTTAAGTTCATGTACTGCTCTAAACGAAATTAATTCTTACCACTTTGGTTGAAATACTTTGTCAAGCCGGTGCAGTTGAATTATCTTCTGCTTCCATTCATTGAGTCTGGAATTAACGCGCATTAAAAACATCGTGCAACGGAAGTGAGCTCTGATTGGTTTAACTCGTAACCATGACACCACGTGACCTTGCTGGCGAACACCTGTGTGAAATGTACAACGCATCATACCTGATTTGACAGTTGTTTATGTAAGTCTAACACGACGAACTGACTTTGATGTGGTAGCCTCGTGGTTAAAACGTCCGATACAGTCCTGGATTCCATTCCCCACGTGTTAATCAGTGTCAAACATATTTTGGCATCCCCAGCCGCTAATTGCTGCACAGAATAATCTGATAAATGACTTAACCCCCAAATCGCTATCTTGAAGTATTTAGTGAAATTGGAACTGTTATTACAGCTAAATGAGGGCAAATTTGGTACACACATACGATGTTTGTTTGTTGTTTACGCCGCAATCCAGTGATTGACATCATGAGCATCCACGCAATTGGGATACGATGACATGCATCATCCAAGTCAGCGAGCCTGACGATCCGATCCCGTTCGTTGCCTCTTATACGACAAGCAAAGTCGCCTCTTACGGCAAAAATGAAGAAGACCTATTCTAACCCGGGTCTTCACGGGTCCTGATTAATTGTTGCCATTGGACATAGCAAAGAATTAAAGACATTTCTAAACTGTATAGCCAATGTATTCGTCCATGTTCGCAACATGTTTACATCTGTATAGAAGTCATTATTTGATAGTGAACTTAGTCAGAGACTATATCAGGACAAATACCCTGATTTAGCTGAAGAGAGCTTGACTTGTGGGAGATGAAGTGGTAGCGTCTTGTGGTAAAAGCGTTCGCTCGTCACAACCGCGAAGAACCGGGTTCGATTCCCCACTTTGGTACTATATGGGATTCCTAAAAGCGGGGTAAAACCATACTCACTCACTATTGTCATCTCGGGGTCAGTATCTGCAATTTCATTCTCGGCTACTGATGAGTGAGTGGGTTTGGTTTAACGTCGCTTTGAACAGTATTCCAGTTACACGGGACCCGTGAAGATTCCGGTGATAGAATAGGTCTTCAGCAACCCATACTTGCCGTAAAAAGCGACTATGCTTGTCGTAAAAGGCGACTAACGGGATCGGGTGGTCAGGCTTGCTGACTTGGTTGATACATGTCATCGATCCCAATTGCGTGGATCGATGCTCATGATGTCAATCACTGGATTGTCTGGTCCAGACTCGTTTATTTTACAGACCGCCGTCATATAGCTGGAATATTGCCGAGTGCGGCGTAAAACAACAATCAATCAATCCAGTTACACGGCATGAAAACATGAAGAGGGTGGAATGGCCGAAATGATGCAGGTATACTACTACTTCGGTAAAACCCACGAACTCGTGTATGGTGCTGTAAACCAACCAACATTGTCAAGGCGAATATTGGCTTTGCAAGGCAAATTATATTTAGAAAAAATGCCTTTTTATTGATGGCATCAGTTGTCAATAAGCAAATGTGTGTACTTTAGGCAAAATCGAGGCTGTTCAAAAACGATCACACAATCTTTCGTCGTTCGTTAACAAACAAATACTAAACATCACGTTATCTTTTCAGCCATAATATCTAGTATAACATTTTAATTGAAAATGAAATCTGCAAAATTATTTTATGCATTATTAAGCAAACATTTAACTTTTTGTCACATCCATTAGTTTAATCTGTTAGATTGCCAGAATATGCAAGAACGACATTAGTCTCATTGTTCCTTGGATATCTGTCACATACATGTTTGGTTATTGCTCCCGAGACCACTGTGTGCGTCACAAGACCCTTGCCGGAGACACCCTTGTACTAGTGGTTCGTGTCACCGGTGCAACAAACACAGAACTCCTTTGTTCAGCCTTTAACTATTTTATTCAACATTAATACAAGATAACAACAATATGATATAACAATATTAACAATCTATGAAGGTAGAAACACCGCTTTTTAACATTGTTTATAAACACAACATATATAAAGTATGTAAAAAACTGTGATATAAAAGGCATAACATCGTTTAAATATATTTTTGTTTATTTCTATCACAGATTTAAAAACACTGATGCATAATTATTTTTTTTCATTTATTATATCTCCATTTCTGAAAATATGTGTTTGAGGTATGTAGCCGGTTGGTAAACTGCACGTACACATGTGCATTGCTAAAACTAAGCAAGTACCTAACAGTGAAAATATTAAATCTTTAATCAAAACAATATATACCAAACTAAACACAAAATCATTCTGTAGAGCATGAGTATAATGCTAGTAATTGGTGGGAAATTGGTTAAACAATCCCGGACTGAGGGTTACCCTTGCATGGGTCGAGACTCTCAGTGGGGAAGGTGAGCTACCGTGCAGGTGGACAGAGCTGCTGGGGGAGAGAGGATCAGACGACAGAGGCAGTTGAGGCTGGCGTTGGAGAGGGGACTGGGGATCGAGGCCAGGGGTAGGTGTGGTGGGGTGGGGTGGGTGGGGTGACTTACCTGGTGTGAGATGGTAAGATGTGAGGGTGTGAATATTTGGAAGGATGGTGGAGAAAACGACAGAATAAACGTTTTAAGTATACAATAACTACAGGTAGTGTATAAAGGGTGTTAGAAGTTGGAATTAATTAATAAAAAATGACATTTTCGTTCATGGATCGAACATAAGGGATTTTTTAGCTGCTTCTGAAAAAACCTAACCTGGCAGATCGATGAATTTCATTATCAGTTAAAGGAAAATATTCGACACTTTTTTTCAGATCTTCATCTCTCATCCAATGTGTCCATCCTTTGTGCCATGTCACACGCAGTCCACCCTCGTTAATCATGTCACACCCAGTCCATCCTCTCTATTCATGTCACACCGGGTCCATCCTCTCTATTCATGTCGCCTCCTGCTGTTCTCAGAGGCCCTTGAGGTCCGCCCACTCTCCTGCTCAGCCTTGTGGTCACGTGGTACACTGCCGACAGACGATGTTTCATGGATCTGGGAGAAAACAAGTGGAATCCTACTTCGTCGTCTGGGAGCGTCTGCACGTGGACCTGCCGGTGGGGTGGGACAAATGTTCCCCAGAGATGGGAGGTGGGTAGGAGAGTTACCTCCCATCTTCTTGGAAGACAAAACGACCTTGTTGTTGTCTGTGATTGGCGGCAGAGCTGTCGTCTGGTCATCTCTAGTTTTGCCTGTGTACGGCCGTCTTCGCCTGTGGCCTTCAACTGGAGAAGGTGGCACCCTTGGGACGAATTCTGCCTTCGTCTCCTCGTTAACACTCATGTGTCCATCAGCATCTAAGTTGAGGGCCTTTAATTTGTTGTTTTCCTTCTCCAGGCGAGTAATTGTGTCCTGCATCCGCCTCATCTGTCTCTGGTAGGTGTCCAGTGTCTGGACACGAGCCTTGAGGTCGTTGATCTCAGCCTGGTCCATGGTCCAGCTGAGTTTGTAATTGTTGAACTCGACCCGGTAGTGTGTCAGATCCTTCTCCATCTTAGTGTTCTTCTCTCTCTCCAGGCGGAGTTCCTTCCTCGTGGCCTCCAGCTGCTGTCTGTAGTTCTCGTTGAGGCTCATGAGATGCTGCACAAAGCTGCAACAGGAATATGGAAAACATATGCATTTTAAAAATATAAATCTAAACTCATATCTTAAAAATGTGTTCCTGTCTTTGAAGGCTCATGGCGATAGTTGGCAGTGACCGAAGCCCCTATGTCTTATTGTCACGTTACGTTCGGGTTTAAATGTTTACCTTTCTTCCACGTTGACTCTTTGGCTTTTTGGACTTTCCAGTGAACTGCGGACATCAGGCTGTGACATACTTATCTCCGTGTCAGTTATTGCTGCACTACCGGTATCATGTTCAGCATCTAAAAGTATTGGTACATGTGTAAGAATTTAAAAAAGTAAAAGTATTAAAGTTGAGTTTCGCTATCTTCTTGTTTTTGTTTATTCCATACACTGTAATGTGATTGGCTACCAAGTTATATATGATCGCTAAATACTTAATTTTACTGACAATCAAAAGTACAGAATGTTTATTTTATCAATGATGCAATCAACAGTATATTTATAACAAACATGATATCGTTAAATCTTTAAGTCAATACTAAATACTAAACTGTGATACAACCGTGAACAGGTACTTGAACTCACCGTCGGGTACGGGGGTAGGGGACGTGGATGGCGACTCCGGGATGGGGGACAGTACCTGTGTCCCTGCTCTCATGGCTATTTTGTGTAGTAACCGACCCATCTGGGGAACAGATATTGAAAGGATGCCAATACGGAGTCGATTGTACGATTCCGACTATCATGAGCGTGTAGGATCTAATAAAACAATACAACAAGCGCAGGTAATTCTGTGAAATATATACTTTGGTGTTACAAAAGAGTGACACTTCACCTTGACTTTCAGTTGAAGGAGGTACTTTCTATAGGTTCTTAGACTACCTGGAAATCTAAAGTAGCATCTCAGCTTTAAATTACAGTAGAAGTAAGACCCTAATTTTACAGAATAAATCACACTATTTTTTTACATCTGAATCATTTAATCAGGCCGGTACACCAGCACTAATCTTGATTATTTTGTTCACTCGCAAACCTCAAACTCTGCACCACTGATGCATATTCAAAGAGAAGTCTTCAAAAATAACCACATACTATACAATACGTACCACTGTGTTGGCACTACACTGATGAAATCCAACTCTTCTTTTACCAATTCCAGATATGTAGTTCTAGATATCAGCTGTGATACTGCAACTACACGTGCGGAGCTCGGACGAACGTAACTAATAACCACGCCTCCGAGGTGTGATTGTGATGACGTCATGTCACGTGACACGTCGCTGAGGAAGTAGAATACACCGCGCGACGAAATCGTATTTCCCGCGCGTATAACTCCACTCAAACAGTGAAGTCCGTTTCAAGTAGCAATTCGTTAAGTGACTTGAGCTTCTATGGATGGTTTGTCATATTCGTAATGATCTTGACAGAATCAGAGATAAATATAACGGCTATGGTATAATTTGGTAACGGCCATATTTTGTTTTTAACTAAACAAACTGCAAGTGATTCTGTGGCGTTTAAATGGTTGTCCAAGAAGAAAAAAGGGCGGGGCTGGTGCTGCATTATTACGCTGAATGATGCCACTGATTTAGTATTGTTGTTAATGATTAAATCAGCGGCTGTGAATTGACTTAATATGTATTCACCCGTGAAGAACCGGGTTACAAAAGATCTTCAGCCACCAATTCTTATCGCAAGAGGCAACTATGCTTGTCGTAAGAGGCGGCTAACGGGATCGAGTGGTCAGACTCGCTGACTTGGTTGATGCATGTCATCGTAACCCAACAGTGTAGGTTGATGCTCACAATATCAGTCACTAGATTGTCTGGTCCAGACTCGATTATTTACAGACCGCCGTCATATAGCTGGAATATTGCTAAGTGCGGCGTTAAACAACAAACAAACAAATAAACAAACAAATAAACAAACAAACAAGAAAAGCACACCTTCAGTGAAACGGGGATCAGCGGAAGATGGAAACTACAGACAGTAACAGGGGTGTGTTGATTCTACTTGTATTTGTTATGTAAAGAACAAACAGTTCAATTATATTATCCTCTGATTTCCAGTATTATAAAATCAAAATCCAATAATATATTCTCGAAAAGAAGTTCCAGGAGAAATATAATTGATATGTATTTGATATGTGTATCCACAATTGTATAGATGCATCTTATTCTTTCCATGCGTCGAGGTTTGTTAAATACTTGATATGATTATTATGATTAGAAAAAAAGTGGAACACCAATAACTTTGAACGTAAATATTTGAGAGATCTGACACTTTTTAGGGTAACCATCCTTTCAGATTTGTATGGAGCGATTGATGTCAGATGTTTATTCAAAAGTAATAATATACATTTCATGGAAAACATCCGACTGTAATCATGGTAATAATGTATGTCGACAATCTCCAACCACCTTTTCAGCTAAAAAGGTAACATGAACATCTGAGAGCTTCAGAACTGTATACCAAAACAGAACGGTAGAAGCTGAATACTGTATTAATGTAGGAGATTGATTTGGGCCTGTAGAGGGGAGTGATCTGAGCCTGGAGTGATTGTTTTGGGCCTGGTAGAGGGGAGTGACCTGAGCCTGGAGTGATTGTTTTGGGCCTGGTAGAGGGGAGTGGCCTGAACCTGGTATGATTGTTTTGGGCCTGGTAAAGGGGAGTGATCTGAACCTGGTATGGTGTTTTGGGCCTGGTAAAGGGGAGTGATCTGAACCTGGTATGATGTTTTGGGCCTGGTAGAGGGGAGTGATCTGAACCTGGTATGATGTTTTGGACCTGGTAGAGGGGAGTGATCTGAACCTGGTATGATTGTTTGGGGCCTGGTAAAGGGGCGTGACCTGAGCCTGGAGTGATACTATAAAGTATTAAAGAAGTTGTTGTCCATGAATTGTGTCTACTTTGCCATTCAAATTGTCTTTAACAATGATGTTCTCCCACACACTCCCATCACACTCCACCCCAAAACTGACGACGTTGAGTAACACAAGCGTCACTAAGACGTTCTCCTGGACGCCTGTAGACCCTTGCACGACTGTCAGAGTTGTCAAGATGAAACCTGGACTCATCTGTGAAGTTTGCTGTCCTAGTCTTGTCTCCTGAACCACAGATGCCGTCTACACCAAGCTAGGCGTGCCTTACGATGACATGAAAGCTAAATTGGGCGTATCGCTGGACGTAGGAGCCGGATGTTGGATGGTGCCAACCCCCTGAATCACGAATACCATCCATAGTCTCACTCTGAACCTCATTGTCCCGAATATTACTTAAAACGAATCTCAATAGCATTCAGAAAAGGGTGCGATTTGATATTTAAATGATGAAAAAATATTTAACAAAATGAAATGTATGAGGAACGTTTATGTACACATTTTCTTTTTAAATGTTGAATCTTTGTCCCAAATACGATTCCATTTTCGTCACGCGTACACCACAACTGAGTCCCAAATACTATAATAGAACCCCGAATCCCGCGTACCAAAAGATTGGCATCCTCAGGAATATACACGGATACCGGTTGTTCATTCCTTTCAACACAAATAGCTACACGCTGTTGATCTCTCGGGTCCACGTGGAAATAACGTGCTTCTTACTTTTCCAATCAGCTATTGGTTGTGGGTTGGCTGTATGCCTATAATATACACCTATATCGGGTTGTTCATTCCGCTCAACACAAATACCTACAGACTGTTGATCCCCAGGGTCGACATGGACGGAATAACGTGCTCCTTCTGTGCCCGCTGAATATTTAGATTATATGCTTGAATGCCAATGTGTATCTTGTCAGTGTGTGAGGAGAAATGAACACTTAGATGAATGCACTTGTGCAATTGTATGACGGTGGACGTTCATGTAGCAGTAATGATTATTGATACAAGTATCGTATTTCACATAGATGTCATAAAGGGGCGGTGGTGTAGCTGAGTGGTTCAGGTGTTGGCTCATCGCGCCTAAGGCCCAGGTTACTACATCGGCTTCGAAGCTATGTAACAGCTATCCATGGGTATGGAGTTTGGACTTTCCATCGGAGATTCCTCTGGTACATTGGGCAAGAAGACAGCAACACAACGGTTCAGGGAAAATGTCCCCTAATATCTTAAATTGATCATAAATATTCTCTATATTACCACTTTAAATTATATTAACACCAGACTGGGGTCACCTGCCTTTACTGCCAATGTCATCCCCACCGATACTGCTGTCAAACTACGACCAATTTCAGCACTAATATACGTTCTAAACACTTTCAAATACAATAAATGCATTCTTAAATACCTTGAATATGCAGCCTTGTAAACATCTTGTCAGTAGAAGATCTTGAAACGATGCTGTAGTCAACGAAATGCAGAGCGATAGGGAGCAAGAGCGATAGTGAATCTGTTAGAAACAGAGGGGACGTTGGCCGCGACAACGGTAACTACGTTACAAAGACGAAGTGAGAACGAGGCTTCATCGTTCCATTTCCGGCAAGGCAAAACCTCTACACTGGCTACAGCTACATGTCATGGGTGTTTGCTGGTAATGACCGTTGGTTTTAACTGGGGACTGGTTGCTGGTGTGTAACGCGCGATGTGTGTTTAAGATTGGCGGGACCTCCGCGCTTATTGCTGTGGAAGGACAAGCTTCGCAAAACACCCGGGGAAATCCCCAACTAGCATCTCCACTCATACACTCGGAGAAATAGTCTGACATGAGTGGTCTCCCTTTGTTCATTGGTAGAAAAGAAAGCCCATTCCCGTCATATGCACGGCAGATAAAAGCTATCTAAGCTGCTTGCTCAATCAGTGTGTTTGCTTGTTTATTGTGTACATGTATGATATGAGTAAGAAATTAACGCCGGTCCCGAAGCATAGCGCAAGCTATATCCCTGCTCATCCACGTGTTAAGGCAGCTAGGATCCCGGCCGTATAAAATTGTAGGTTAATGTGTACTTGATATCCAGCTCGATTTCTTGTGACTTTCTGCGTTGTTTGTCTGTATATGTATTTAGGGGACAGATTTGTATCCTTATCTGGTCAAGGCATATTAAACTGACGAAGACCATGTTCGAAAAAACAGAGACGATTAAACGCCTCATTTCTATTTTCAGCTTTCTTACGTTTCCAATCAGCGATTGGTTGTGGGTTGGCTGTATGCCTATAATATACACCTATATCAGGTTATTCATTCCGTTCAACACAAATAGCTACAGACTGTAGATCCCCCGGGTTGACATGAAAATAACGTGCACTTTCTCTACCGGCTGAATATTTAAATTATATACCTGAATGCCAATGTGTATCTTGTCAGTGTGGGTGGAGAAATGAACACTTAGATGAATGCACTTGTGCGTCTGTATGACGGTGGACGTTCATGTAGTAGTAATGATTATTGATACAAGTATCGTATTTCACATAGATGTCATAAAGGGGTGGTGGTGTAGCTGAGTGGTTAAGGTGTTGGCTCATCACGCCAAAGGCCCAGGGTCCATTCCAGGTATAGGCTTATCTTAAAGTTCAGTCTTGGTGTCCTCCGCCGTCCTATGGGGTCGTTGCGATTTGCGAGTTTATACATTTAAAGGGCGACTCGGTTTTAGTAAGATTGGCTCAAGTCTTTCAAACACAACTTTCTTTGTCTGTTGACTCAAATTTCAATATTTATATTAATCTAAGAGTTCATGAGTACTCTGATTGACCTAAGTGTCCATTAGGCATTACTTACAACGTGTAGACCTGGACTGAAACTGGGCACCAGACACAAAAGCGCAGTCGCCCTCAATGTGCTAGTTTGCTAAGCAACTTACGTTTTTAATTTTATCATCATTTTAAATGATTAATTACTTTTATCGGGGCCATGCGTATCTAAACTGCTATATTAACTTTGCAACCAGCTACCAGTAAACGAATAGGATTTTCAAGATATATTAAAAAAATCCATTTGTTGGAAAACCATCGGCGAAGGCGAAGGGAGATAACTCTCGATCTTTCATCCATGCATGTACCTAACAGAAATTGTGTGATCGTTAAATATCCAGTGTTACTACTTTTGGCTTCGAAGCTATGTAACAGCTGTCCATGGGTATGGAGTTCGGACTTTCCATCGGAGATTCCTCTGGTACATTGGGCAAGAAGACAGCAACACAACGGTTCTGGGCATATGTCCCCTAATATCTTAAATTGATCATAAATATTCTGTATATTACCACTTTAAATTATATTAACACCAGACTGGGGTCACCTGCCTTTACTGCTGTGTTGCTGCCAAGTAGTCGTTGTTAGATCCAAGAAAGGAAAACAGACTCATGTGTATACCATTATTCCATATTTATTTAGATATATTTAAGAAATGGAATGGCATGTGCCAAAAGAAAGTTTTTCAAGCAGGGCCAAAAGTGAGCACTTTAAACTGTTCTCCCATATCGGAGAACTGAATCAACTTAGAAATGTCAGCCAAAGGGTGAGCCAAAACAAAGGAAAAGAAGATAGAAAGAGTGTGTCCAAACATAAGCCGAAAGGGTGTAGCCAAAACAGTCCAAAAGGGAGAAATACTTATCATACGGGCACCAAACCACATCCTCTCACAGAAACACACATGCAAAACACATACACACTGACACAATACCACAAGCAAAACACTCCCACTCGCATATAAGCACAAAATTACACACATCCAAACATAAACGAAAAACGAACACTCTCTTACAAATACACTTAAACCTAACTACACATGCAAAAACACACATTCTCACAAATACACACCTACACTCTCACACATTCATAAACACATCCTCTCGCACAAACACAGTTACATTCTATCACACATAAAAAACACATCCTCACACATACTTTCCCTATCATACAGGCAAAAACACATCATCTCACACAAACCCATTTACACCATCTGTCACACATGCAAAAACACATCATCTCACACATACACACAAACACTCTCTGTCATATATGCAAAAACACATCCTCACACACATACACACTTACACTAACTGGCCCCCATGCAAAAACACATCCTCTCACACATACACACTTACACTGTCACACATACAAAAACACATCCTCACACACATACACACTTACACTCTCTGTCACACATACAAAAACACATCCTCACACACATACACACTTACACTGTCACACATGCAAAAACACATCCTCACATACATACACACTTATACTCTCTGGCACACATGCAAAAACACATCCTCACACACATACACTCTCTGTCACACATGCAAAAACACATCCTTTCACACATACACTCTCTGTCACACATGCAAAAACACATGCTCACACACATACACACTTACACTCTCTATCACATATGCAAAAACACATCCTTTCACACATACACACAAACACTCTCTGTCACACATGCAAAAACACATCCTCACACACATACACACTTACACTTGCACCCATACACACACACTGGATGAGAAATCTACGAGACGATTCTCCTCCAGAAGGCAGCCACTCTCCTCAGCGCCTTCCTCAGAGGATGAACCTCTCTGTCCTCCACGAAGCTGTCGTCATCCTCGTCCTCGTAGACCCAGTAGTCACTGTCGTCGTCACTAGGGACAGGGTAATAGTCGACGTAGGTGATCGTGACTGGGGCGGGGAGCGTCTCACCGTGGTCAGGGCGGGCCCAGAAGGGGGTGAAAACACTCAGAGGGTTGGGAGAGGGGGTCGAGGACGAAGCCTGGGGACGCTACATCAGTGATGGGGGAGGGAGGGAGAAAGGAAGGTCAGTGGGCGAGGTATATATAGGCGGTTTTCAAACAGTGTGGAAAGAAAGTCAATGAGATACACATATTACACATTGCAATAAGGTGGTATAACAAGACAAACATTTTGATCGAATGTTTGGAACATGTAAGTGGAGGAGGGGGATCATGCAGCTATTTTTCAGGACACAATTAACATACAGAGAAAATGGGCAATGTCAATAGTGTGCGTGAAGGAACATAGACAAATGAACAGAGGTGAGCTATTCCGCGGCCGAGTCGGAAAGAGATGCAGATAAACTACATACACAGTCGGATTCCTCATCCAGCGACGGCCATAAACTCGCAGCAGGAGTGACATGATACCGGATCATGTCTTCCCGCGCTGAAAAGGAAAATAAACACATTTAAAAATACATTAAAATACATGTTCAATGAATATATTGAGTTAAGGAGTTCGGGTTAACGAGGTTTCACTGTATTACATCGCGGAGTCTCAAGTCAACAAATATAGATCTAGATATTTTGCAACACATCTCTACAGAAATTTGTACAGCTCTTATTTACTCCTCAGAACCCGAATGGATGGACGGACGGACGGACAGACAGACAGACGGACAGACGGACAGGTGGATTAGGAGTAGAGAGTACTAGAGACTATGAGCAGGCGTCAGTAGGGGTGAAATGGGCATTTCATCGTTGTGTTCCTGTGTTTTAGTCATGTAATTTCAAGCCCGTTCGTTTGAAAGGGTAGTTTACATATAAAGAGATATCAAAGTTATACAATGTCACACATTTGATCTAAAATATTTTAACAACATCGTCCGTCATATTTATATCCGGGCCGTTCTCATTTCAGAGCACACAAGATATTTAAAAGACACCCATTTCTGAATCAAAACAATTGCAAATGGCGGCCAATGTCATCCCCACCGATACTGCTGTCAAACTACGACCAATTTCAGCACTAATATACGTTCTAAACACTTTCAAATACAATAAATGCATTCTTAAATACCTTGAATATGCAGCCTAGTAAACATCTTGTCAGTAGAAGATCTTGAAACGATGCTGTAGACAACGAAATGCAGAGCGATAGGGAGCAAGAGCGATAGTGAATCTGTTAGAAACAGAGGGAACGTTGGCCGCGACAACGGTAACTACGTTATAGTCCATTGTATTGTGTACGTTTTTAATTTTTCGTTCAAAAAATTTGGAGATTTGCATCTGTATATATTTTTACATACTATAGAGGCTACTCAACATAAAAACCAATGTTTCCAATTTTTGGGGTCCATAGTTTGCGAATAAATGACGCTCAAACTTGACCACTTGATGCCAGGGTAAATGACAGCAATAATGACTAGTTGTAGGTAAATCTTATAAAAATGAGTTATCTCCCCTTGTGACATTGACCTTTCAAGTCAACATGGCTGAGGCAACTCTGACAAGAAGAGTTTTTCCATCATCAAGGAAGGTTTATCATCAACCAAGACCTGCTGAAATTCATCTAAATAGGTAAGTGAATATTTATAGAATATTATGACGCGTGCTATCTATGTTGGTTCATTGATAATTATTGAGAAATTGAATGGCACTGATTTCTTCTGATAACATGACTGACAACATAGGCTTGATCTGTTACATTAAAAGTATATTGCAACCATTTGCTACATGTTAAATTTAACTAGAAATGCTTCCTTGCGTATATTCAGTTTCAGGAAATTTCAATTTTAGTGTAAACTATCCTATTTTGCTCAAGTTATGCTACATAAAAGTTATATGCTGTCTGATACCTTGGGGCCCGTTTAGGGATTCAGTATAATTATTTTTGTTAAATATTGCAATTATTCTTGTTTCTTAATTTTTCATAGATAATTTATATACTTTTACGTAGCATGCCAATCTTTTAAACGTACTTGTAATAATTTTATATGCTTGCATTAAAAACAATTTTCAATACATCCTTAAAAGGGCCCCACTGCAATGGTCTGTGCATTTCACATATTGTTGTGTCCAGACAACTAATTACTTTTGCTTGCAGACCTCAGATGATACGTTAAATATTTTGGTAATTTCACTTGCAAAATAAAACCCATAAGATATTGTAGTATACATGAAACATTTTTAGTAATGTTTTCCTAACAACTATGAATAATAGCAAATTCTAGTATGAAGACTTGAAATGAATTTTTTTACTAAAGAGCACAAACACTTTTTAAAAATATTTCTGGACATATATTTGTAATAAAGGATGTTTGATTATAAAACAAACAAAAAATACTATTTCTATTTTCTTCTATTTTTACTTTATGATCAGTATTGTTTGTTTCAGGAAAATTTCAACCTAAATGATGATATCATTACCACAGCTTGGGCAAGTGAGTCAGAAGATATCAACATCAGTCACTACAGATTGGAATCTTTGTATTCTGTGCCAAAAGAATGCCCATCATGGATCATCCATACTAGTATCGCAACCAAGATTGTATTCTTACGACCGCTTACTCCATGTTTTGTTTGAACGAGCGAATGTCCATGATGGTGAATATACTGGTATATGGCGAAGACTTGAAGGCTGTGACAGAGAGACTTTATCATCTCACAGTGCTGCCTGGCATCGGACTTGCTACTCCAATGCTACCAACAGCGATCAAATACAGCGAGCACAAGACAGGACACAGAAAGGAATACTTGATGATTCCACACCTTCAAAAAAGAGAGGCCGTAAAAGGAAAGGAACAGATCTCCATGAGGAAACATCCGCACCATTTACACGGTTGTCTACAATGCCATTGGTCAAGGACTTGTGCTTCTTTTGCCAGGAAGAGGACAGACAGCCACTTTTTAATGTCAGGACCTTAAATGCTGGGGAAGATTTAAGATATGCCGTTGAAATTTCAAACAATCCTGCCTTAAAGACCAGACTTTATTCATCAATCTCTCCAAGTGATGCCCATTCCATTGATGTAAGATACCACAAAAACTGCTGGACTACAAATGTATTTCATGTTTTGCGCCAGGAAGCCCACAAAGAAAACAAGCGATCTGAATCTGGACATCAAAGTGCCTGTTTAACCGAACTTATTAATCTGGTATGTAGACAGACAGACAACAAGGCCTATCTGTCAATGGGAGATATTGAAGTTACATATATCAACATGCTGGGAGGTATAGACTGCTTGTCTGACCATGTACCTACTTATTCCAGGCAGTGGCTGAAAGATAGGATACTTACAGAATGTCCATCCGTCAGATCTGTTCTGCAAAAAGACCGAAGAAAACCGGCTGTTCTCTACTCCCCTGAAGCCTGCGAGAAAGAGATGGTGCATGCTGCAATTGAAAACGACCAGGGCATGGACAACATGAAGGTTATATACAAGTCAGCACAGCTTGTACGAAAGAGTATAGAAGCCTTTGACAGAGATGACAAAATCAACAATCCCCTATCTGTTACAAGTAACATTAATGACGTCCCAATCGAGCTGTACACTCTGATACGCTGGATGATGGTGGGAACTGTTGAAAACCTTCAGAATGAAGCAAAAGCCAGCGTTGTTGACAGAACAGTACTGACTGTATGCCAGAACATAATGTACGGTTTCAAGTCAAGAAGACAAGTTAAATATATACAGAAAAGAGAATGTGAAACATTCAGATCTCACAATGGAAGAGAAAATCCTCAAATAATAGGATTAGGCCTTACAGTCCACCATGACACAAGAAACAAGATGATCATGGATCTACTCAGTGCACACAACTATTGCATTCCATACAGACGTTCTCTAATGTTGGAAACAGCTCTGGCCAATGCAGTTGTGAAGAACACCAGACAGTTCCAGGGGTTATATGTTCCACCATTTCTGAGGAAAGGTTCCTTTGTCTTTTTTGCTGTTGACAACACAGACTTTGATGAGGACACTCATGATGGCAAAGGCACCACACATGGGACTATTACTGCTGTATATCAGAGCACTGGAGCAACTGGACAGCAGATATCACCACCCCTTGAGATCACTGAAGCAAACAGTCTCTCTGTGGCTCCCTACCATACCAAGATGCTTCACTGTGAAAAACCAAATCCAAGAAACCATCCACATTCAAAAGACAAAGAATTTATAACCAACAAAGCAGGTATTGGAAAGTCCTATCACTTGACACACTTTGGCTGGGTTGTTGCTTCCATGATAGCCAGAACAGATGATGAGAAAGAAGCTAGCATGATTCCTGGATGGGCTGGCTACATGTCTTTGTTGTCAGAGAGACAATCAACAACTAGAGTTGGTGCCCTACCACTCCTTCCAGAAGTAGCACATGAATGGTCTGCACTGCTCACTGTCATATTGCAAGCTAAGAAGTTGAAAGAACTAGCAGTTGGAAATGAACATCCTACAGTCATCACATTTGACATGGCCCTTTATGAGAAGGTAATCAAACTCCTAGATGCTAAGCCTGAACTGAAAGAAAACATTGTGCCACGACTGGGAGAACTGCATGTTGTCATGGCTGCGCTGAGAGCTTTAGGCACGTCCATAGAAAACTCTGGCATTGATGATGCATGGATGGAAGCTGATGTCTTTGGCCCCACAACAAGAAGACAGGTTCTTACATGTACGCATTACAAACGTTGTCTGCGGGCTCATATGTATACCTACATGGCACTCTATGAATTAGCATTGCAAGAGTTCTTCAAGGAATATCCTCAACTTCAAGAAGTTTGTGTGGAAACAGCAGCTGAAATCGACAGAGCATGCAGGAAGACTGATAAATCATCAAAGGCTGAAATTGTCAAAGATGAACATTCTAATCTGATTGGTCAAATTCAGAATGAAGAAGTAATGGAATCATTTCTGAAATGGGAGACTGAGAAATCAAAGAATGCTATGTTCAAATCACTGATGAATTATCTACATCGAGTTGAGACAATTCTGTTCTTCATAGCAGCTTCTCGCAATGCAGATCTGAAGCTTCATCTTGAGGCTGGAGAAGAACTGAGCGGATTATTCTTTGCTATGGACCGACTCAAGTACAAAAGACTGTGGCCCCGATATATTGCTGACATGCATGCCCTGAAGATCGACTTCCCCGAGACTTGGAAGGAGTTTGAAGCTGGAAACATATCAGTTACAAAGAATGACATTCCATTTACATCCATAGGAGCTGATCATGCATGTGAACATCTGAACAGATTAATGAAAGTTCACTCAGGCTTGATTGGTATCTCAAACAATTCCAATGCCAGGCAGCATTTCTTTTTGGCCTCTCCAGAACTCTCTCGTCTTGCTAGTGAGTACAAAAGTCAGTTTCATCGAGAGGCAAAAGATATGGAAGAACATCATGACCTTTCACCAGGAGTCATTTGTCGGGATCACACTGCAGTTGACAAGATCAAATCTGCTGTTCTGGATCATGGTAATCCATTTGCTTTTGAAGGTGACAAGATCTTTAACTTAATGACGCATGCCTATGTCCCTGAAGAGTTTGTGTCTCAGATCCTACACATTGATGAAACAGGAAAGAAGCTCTATGAAGAGTACGTGTCTCAACGAATCAACGGGCCAGTGAGTCTTTGGGCACCAGTGAAGAGGGAAAACAACAAGATGTACATGTCAGGATGCCAAAAGCAAACAGTTCGTCTCCGAGATAAGAATGTGGATCTCAGAGAAACAAAAGATTTGTATGGAAGGCTGATGGTTCTTGCCAGATCAAGTAGAGACATTGACTTGAAACAGGCAATTGGTAACTTTGAGTTCACTCTGACTCCAAGGTCACTGTTTTCACCAAGTGGATTGCTGTTACCATGCACTGACAAGTCCAAGTTGATCAGCAGTCTTACAAAGTTTGTAAATGAAGAAGCAATGAACTATGAAGCAAGTCAGCCAGAGAACACAGTTGATGACAGTGACACAGAACAAAATCAAACCTTCAACAACATCCCAAGAAAAATTGCTGTTATAGATGGGATGGTTGTACTTCAGAAGATGACAAAGTTACCAAATACAGTGGAAACAGTTGAAGATCTCAGTCAGTGCTTCAATGACAGAGTGATGAACCTGGCAAGAGGGTTTGATGAGGTCATACTTGCTTTTGACACATACAAGCAAGATTCCCTCAAATCTGCAACAAGAGAAAAGAGACGCCAAGGAAGAGATCCTATTCAGTACCAAATTAGAGATGACACCAGAATCAAGCACCTCATGTTAAATCGTTTTCTGTCTCATGACCAAACAAAAGCTGATCTGACAGACTACCTGGCAGAAAAGACACTGGAGTATAATGCTGATTCGTCTCAAACCTTTATTGCATCTGCATCCGGCTGTACCAGGAGCAACAGAGACTTGGAGTTTGAAGCTAACAATCATGAAGAAGCTGACACACTCATGATATATCTTGCTATTTCAGCTTCACAGCGCAATCCAAGGAACTCGCAGTTGACAATCTTCTCTCCTGACACTGATGTCCTTGTTTTGACCATTGCAAATTACAGCAGTCTCCTGGAAAACACCACACTCTCAATGGCCTCCAATGTTCTACCAATAAAGCATCTTTGGACAGCCCTAGGTGTGAAGAAATCATCAGCTTTGCCAGCCTTCCATGCCTTCACAGGAGCTGACAATACAGGCAGATTTTCCCGAGTAGGAAAAGCAACATGGTTTCAGAAATACTTGAAAACGGATGATGATATCGTTAATGCTTTCCTTGTGCTGACTACAAGTGGTGAACTCTGTGACCAAATAATTTCAACATTGGCCAGATTTGTATGCAGTGTTTACTGTCCAAAAGGCCTCCCTGTGACAGATATTCCAGAGCTCAGATGGTATCTCTTCTGCAAACATATGGCAGAGAGTGACAAGCTACCACCAACACTGGGTGCTCTAAAGCAGCACATTCTGAGGGTTCATATTCAAGCTTATGTGTGGGGTCAAGCCAATATCGCCCATCAGATCCAATTAGATCCACTTCAACATGGATTCCATAAGGACAAAGATAACCGGATCCAACCAACAACAATGGATGTTCTCCCAGCCCCCAAGGCTATTATTGAGATGGTGAGGTGTCAGTGTAGGAAAGACTGTTTGACCCAAAGATGTACATGTCGATCAAACAACTTGTCATGTACAGAACTCTGCCTCTGCACCTCAGTGTGTGAGAACGACGATGACACAAATATGTCAACTAATGATAGTGATGACAGCAATGACATGTTTGATGACTCTCTGTGAATATGATATCAAGACACATATCAAGAATTGTGACTTTATTATTCAAGACTTCAAGGGACCTTTTTTGGTGTAAAGTGACTATGACAATTCTATGTGACATTTTGAAACTTTAAATGCCAAGGCATTGATACAGATGGCTCTTATGTTGCTGAGTTGCTGGAGAAACATATAACCATAGGTAATTATTGGATAAATGACAGTTTTTAAGGGGTCATATGATAATTAAGGTACAATATATTCTTTAACAATTTTACTTTGTGATAGACAGTTGTAACGTATAGGATTCTATCCACACTACTGATAATATTGCAAAATCCAACAAAGATATTAGAAAAGTTGAGGTAGTTTTTTGTTAAGAATGTGAAATCATTACCTTAAGCATGTCTAAATTACATATGAGTAAGCATAAAATCACATATAAACAATTAAATGACAAAATAAACACCTCAGAAGCCTTAGACTTGACAAATATGGGAAAAAATGGCCGCCATCTTGAAATCCAAGATGGCCGCCAAATGAATGATGGGAAAATTTGGAAACATTGGTTTTCTTCATCTGTACATTGGAAGCTTTCAGAATATGTATAGTTTTGCTAATCTCCAATTTTTTTCAACAAAAGTTCATAAGGAACTGGACTATTACAAAGACGAAGTGAGAACGAGGCTTCATCGTTCCATTTCCGGCAAGGCAAAACCTCTACACTGGCTACAGCTACATGTCATGGGTGTTTGCTGGTAATGACCGTTGGTTTTAACTGGGGACTGGTTGCTGGTGTGTAACGCGCGATGTGTGTTTAAGATTGGCGGGACCTCCGCGCTTATTGCTGTGGAAGGACAAGCTTCGCAAAACACCCGGGGAAATCCCCAACTAGCATCTCCACTCATACACTCGGAGAAATAGTCTGACATGAGTGGTCTCCCTTTGTTCATTGGTAGAAAAGAAAGCCCATTCCCGTCATATGCACGGAAGATAAAAGCTATCTAAGCTGCTTGCTCAATCAGTGTGTTTGCTTGTTTATTGTGTACATGTATGATATGAGTAAGAAATTAACGCCGGTCCCGAAGCATAGCGCAAGCTATATCCCTGCTCATCCACGTGTTAAGGCAGCTAGGATCCCGGCCGTATAAAATTGTAGGTTAATGTGTACTTGATATCCAGCTCGATTTCTTGTGACTTTCTGCGTTGTTTGTCTGTATATGTATTTAGGGGACAGATTTGTATCCTTATCTGGTCAAGGCATATTAAACTGACGAAGACCATGTTCGAAAAAACAGAGACGATTAAACGCCTCATTTCTA
Source organism: Haliotis rufescens (assembly GCF_023055435.1). Classification (NCBI taxonomy): domain Eukaryota; kingdom Metazoa; phylum Mollusca; class Gastropoda; order Lepetellida; family Haliotidae; genus Haliotis; species Haliotis rufescens. Next base: position 8,878,305 of record NW_025963924.1, read on the forward strand.
TTTTCAGCTTTCTTACGTTTCCAATCAGCGATTGGTTGTGGGTTGGCTGTATGCCTATAATATACACCTATATCAGGTTATTCATTCCGTTCAACACAAATAGCTACAGACTGTAGATCCCCCGGGTTGACATGAAAATAACGTGCACTTTCTCTACCGGCTGAATATTTAAATTATATACCTGAATGCCAATGTGTATCTTGTCAGTGTGGGTGGAGAAATGAACACTTAGATGAATGCACTTGTGCGTCTGTATGACGGTGGAGGTTCATGTAGTAGTAATGATTATTGATACAAGTATCGTATTTCACATAGATGTCATAAAGGGGTGGTGGTGTAGCTGAGTGGTTAAGGTGTTGGCTCATCACGCCAAAGGCCCAGGGTCCATTCCAGGTATAGGCTTATCTTAAAGTTCAGTCTTGGTGTCCTCCGCCGTCCTATGGGGTCGTTGCGATTTGCGAGTTTATACATTTAAAGGGCGACTCGGTTTTAGTAAGATTGGCTCAAGTCTTTCAAACACAACTTTCTTTGTCTGTTGACTCAAATTTCAATATTTATATTAATCTAAGAGTTCATGAGTACTCTGATTGACCTAAGTGTCCATTAGGCATTACTTACAACGTGTAGACCTGGACTGAAACTGGGCACCAGACACAAAAGCGCAGTCGCCCTTAATGTGCTAGTTTGCTAAGCAACTTACGTTTTTAATTTTATCATCATTTTAAATGATTAATTACTTTTATCGGGGCCATGCGTATCTAAACTGCTATATTAACTTTGCAACCAGCTACCAGTAAACGAATAGGATTATCAAGATATATTAAAAAAATCCATTTGTTGGAAAACCATCGGCGAAGGCGAAGGGAGATAACTCTCGATCTTTAATCCATGCATGTACCTAACAGAAATTGTGTGATCGTTAAATATCCAGTGTTACTACTTTTGGCTTCGAAGCTATGTAACAGCTATCCATGGGTATGGAGTTCGGACTTTCCATCGGAGATTCCTCTGGTACATTGGGCAAGAAGACAGCAACACAACGGTTCTGGGCATATGTCCCCTAATATCTTAAATTGATCATAAATATTCTGTATATTACCACTTTAAATTATATAAACACCAGACTGGGGTCACCTGCCTTTACTGCTGTGTTGCTGCCAAGTAGTCGTTGTTAGATCCAAGAAAGGAAAACAGACTCATGTGTATACCATTATTCCATATTTATTTGGATATATTTAAGAAATGGAATGGCATGTGCCAAAAGAAAGTTTTTAAAGCAGGGCCAAAAGTGAGCACTTTAAACTGTTCTCCCATATCGGAGAACTGAATCAACTTAGAAATGTCAGCCAAAGGGTGAGCCAAAACAAAGGAAAAGAAGATAGAAAGAGTGTGTCCAAACATAAGCCGAAAGGGTGTAGCCAAAACAGTCCAAAAGGGAGAAATACTTATCATACGGGCACCAAACCACATCCTCTCACACAAACACACATGCAAAACACATACACACTGACACAATACCACAAGCAAAACACTCCCACTCGCATATAAGCACAAAATTACACACATCCAAACATAAACGAAAAACGAACACTCTCTTACAAATACACTTAAACCTAACTACACATGCAAAAACACACATTCTCACAAATACACACCTACACTCTCACACATTCATAAACACATCCTCTCGCACAAACACAGTTACATTCTATCACACATAAAAAACACATCCTCACACATACTTTCCCTATCATACAGGCAAAAACACATCATCTCACACAAACCCATTTACACCATCTGTCACACATGCAAAAACACATCATCTCACACATACACACAAACACTCTCTGTCATATATGCAAAAACACATCCTCACACACATACACACTTACACTAACTGGCCCCCATGCAAAAACACATCCTCTCACACATACACACTTACACTGTCACACATACAAAAACACATCCTCACACACATACACACTTACACTCTCTGTCACACATGCAAAAACACATCCTCACACACATACACACTTACACTATCACACATGCAAAAACACATCCTCACATACATACACACTTATACTCTCTGGCACACATGCAAAAACACATCCTCACACACATACACTCTCTGTCACACATGCAAAAACACATCCTTTCACACATACACTCTCTGTCACACATGCAAAAACACATGCTCACACACATACACACTTACACTCTCTATCACATATGCAAAAACACATCCTTTCACACATACACACTTACACTCTCTGTCACACATGCAAAAACACATCCTCACACACATACACACTTACACTTGCACCCATACACACACACTGGATGAGAAATCTACGAGAAGATTCTCCTCCAGAAGGCAGCCACTCTCCTCAGCGCCTTCCTCAGAGGATGAACCTCTCTGTCCTCCACGAAGCTGTCGTCATCCTCGTCCTCGTAGACCCAGTAGTCACTGTCGTCGTCACTAGGGGCAGGGTAATAGTCGACGTAGGTGATCGTGACTGGGGCGGGGAGCGTCTCACCGTGGTCAGGGCGGGCCCAGAAGGGGGTGAAAACACTCAGAGGGTTGGGAGAGGGGGTCGAGGACGAAGCCTGGGGACGCTACATCAGTGATGGGGGAGGGAGGGAGAAAGGAAGGTCAGTGGGCGAGGTATATATAGGCGGTTTTCAAACAGTGTGGAAAGAAAGTCAATGAGATACACATGTTACACATTGCAATAAGGTGGTATAACAAGACAAACATTTTGATCGACTGTTTGAAACATGTAAGTGGAGGAGGGGGATCATGCAGCTATTTTTCAGGACACAATAACACACAGAGAAAATGGGCAAAGTCAATAGTGTGCGTGAGGGAACATAGACAAATGAACAAAGGTGAGCTATTCCGCGGCCGAGTCGGAAAGAGATGCAGATAAACTACATACACAGTCGGATTCCTCATCCAGCGACGGCCATAAACTCGCAGCAGGAGTGACATGATACCGGATCATGTCTTCCCGTGCTGAAAAGAAAAATAAACACATTTAAAAATACATTAAAATACATGTTCAATAAATATATTGAGCTAAGGAGTTCAGGTTAACGAGGTTTCACTGTACTACATCGCGGAGTCTCTAGATATTGTGCAACACATCTCTACAGAAACTTGTACAGATCTTATTTACTCCTCAAAACCCGGATGGATGGACGGAGGGACGGACAGACAGACAGACGGACAGGTGGATTAGGAGTAGAGAGTACTAGAGACCATGAGCAGGCGTGAGTAGGGGTGAAATGAGCATTTCATCGTTGTGTTCCTGTGTTTTACTCATGTCATTTCAAGCCCGTTCGTTTGAAAGAGTAGTTTACATATAAAGAGATATCAAAGTTATACAATGTCACACATTTGATCTAAAATATTTTAACAACATCGTCCGTCATATTTATGTCCGGACTGTTCTCATTTCAGAGCACACAAGATATTTAAAAGACACCCATTTCTGAATCAAAACAATTGCAAATGGCGGCCAATGTCATCACCGCCGATACTGCTGTCAAACTACGGCCAATTTTCAGTACTAATCTACGTACTAAACACTTTCTAATACAATAAATGCATTCTTAAATACCTTGAATATGCAGCCTAGTAAACATCTTGTCAGTAGAAGATCTTGAAACGATGCTGTAGTCAACGAAATGCAGAGCGATAGGGAGCAAGAGCGATAGTGAATCTGTTAGAAACAGAGGGGACGTTGGCCGCGACAACGGTAACTACGTTACAGAGACGAAGTCAGAACGAGGCGTCATCGTTTCATTTCCGGCAAGGCTAAACCTCTACAACTGCATGTCACTGGTGTTTGCTGGTAATGACCGTTGGTTTTAACTGTTTGCTAGTGTGTGTTTAAGGTTGGCGGGACGTCCGCGCTTATTACTGTGGAAGGACAGGCTGCGCAAAACACCCGTGGAAATCCCCAACTAGCATCACCACTGATACACTCGGAGAAATAGTCTGACATGAGTGGTCTCCCTTTGTTCATTGGTAGAAAAGAAGCCCATTCCCGTCACATACACGGAAGATAAAAGCTATCTAAGCTGCTTGCTCAACCAGTCTGTTTGCTTGTTTATTGTGTACATGTATGATATGAGTAAGAAATTAACGCCGGTCCAACAGCATAGCGCAAGCTATATCCCTGCTCATCCTTGAAACATCAGTGTAAGTCATATTTCGAAACAAATGCCACCATATCGATGGCAGCAGACAGTTGATGAGATGAGAACACGCATTCAATTACTTCTTACATCCCTTGAATATAAAACCAGGCTTAAAACACTAAGGGAGATAACTCCCAATGTAAAGGGCATGACTTGTGCTGTAGTTTCATATGTGGCTTTTAACCGCGTCTTGAAAATGTTTTAACTAAATAGGGACATTTGAAAATGTGAAACACGTGACGTTAATTAGAAACATATATGTACATAAGGTATAATTTGAAACAAATCCTCATCTGTTTTCTTCAGATTCATGGTAGCTTCTGCTCCATTGTACAATGCATTTTGTTGACTACTGTTGATTTTCACTGTCGAGGTGAATACACGGCTTCATATTCAAGGTAAGTATAAAGTCATTGAATGTGTGTTTAAGTTTCCTGAATCCATACTTATTCACAACAGGAAAACTGTTAAAAGCAGCGTTAAACCCAACTCCCATTAAACTGAACTTTTTCACAACCAATTTAGTCTGAAGAGAAACATGTTTCTCTGATGATCAAGCGCGGATACCGCTATCAATAAAACGATTGGAACAAGCCTCATTTACTCTTCGTGTGTCACCTTAGTAGTGGACAGATGCATGTGTAAGACACCTTTGAAGAGCCGGGGTAGAACAAGTCTTCATGCTTGTCGTAAAAGGCGCCTATACTTGTCATAATAAGAGGCGACTAACGGGACCAGGGGTCAGGCTTGCTGACTTGGTTGATGCATGTCATCGTATCCCAATTGCGTAGACCGTTGCTCATATAAATCACTGGATTGTCTGGTCCAGACTCGATCATTCGTATACCGCTTATTGCTGAATGCAGCGTTGAACGAAAAAAAACACAGATCTTGATAGAATCTCTTGTTGTATTGATTTTTGAGCTGCGGTGTATGCGCCAATAGGAATAACATCCAGATTGAGGCGTGTAACAATCTGCAGTCAGTATATATTGCTGGAAAACCAAGGAGTGTGTGTCTTGATCTGTTACTGGTTGGCAGTGCTTGTTCTGAGAGAGGCTCAGCCTGACATTGATTTACTGAGTTACACTTGTGACACACAACGCGGGGACATCATGCATCTCTTAAAGTTCCTTCTCCAGCTACTTCTGTTCCATCTTAATCTTCTGATGTAAGTATTTACGTCTTCAATTATTGTTGTATATATTAATATTTTTCGTTAGCATTTTCATTCAGATGTGATTTTTTACGCTTTGTTTAGGCCTAAAACCAGTGCTGTGGATATATTTTGTTGTCTGGATAGCAGTTGTATATATGTTGTTATTTGAAGACGTTATTCATTGTGAAACAGTTGAAGTCGACAAATTACTTGATTGGCTTTGTTTGAACTGAGATGTTTTCATACACTGGACAACTTTAAGATACAAAATCAATACTTCCAAAACACACAGACCAACGTAAAAACCTAAAAGCAGTATTGTTTATATACTTAGTTGTTTTGACCCGTGAAGATCCGGGATAGAATAGGTCTTCAGCAACCCATGCTTGCCATAACTATGCTTGTCGTAAGAGGCGACTAACGGGATCGGGTGGTCAGGCTCTCTGACTTGATTGATGCATGTTTTCCCAAATGCATGGATTGATACTCATGATGTCAATCACTGGATTGTCTGGTCCAGATTCGATTATTTACAGACCACAGTCATATAGCTGGAATATTGCTGAGTGCGGCGTAAAACAACAAACAAAACTCACAACTTAGATAACATAAAACAACCCTGATAAACCATTTTTACGGTAGTGTTTCTACCACTACATATTCGTGTAACAAACATTTAGGAATTATACTTAAACATTATTTCGGTATGAAATGCATTACTGAAACGCTGTTTAAATCGGCGTTAAACCAAAATCACTCACTAATTCACTCTTCCTGCATCTTACCCAAACACATTGATGTCTTCCCATTATGACTACTTCCCAATATGAGGGCCGTGAAGATCCGGGGAAGAATAGTTCTTCAGCAACCCATGCCTGCCGTAAAAGGCGACTATGCTTCTCGTAATTGGGACACGATAACATGTATCAACCAAGTCAGCGAGCCTGACCACCCGATCCCGTTAGTCTCCTCTGTTTTTCTCACGTTTTCGTCACATTTTGGCTCATAACTCGATTTAAACAAATTTATTTATTTATTCTATTTTAGGATCCCTTAGTCAGAAAATTGAATTTCTGATAAAATGAGCATTTCAATATGTAAACTGACTTGTTTAGAGACATTTATTTGATTTACTTAATTTTGAAGCAAAAACGTGCATTTTATCACCAAAACACATGCCTGCCAGAAAAGAAATCATCACAACTAGCATTTTCTAAGGCATAAATGATATCTTGTAAAGAAATATGTGGTTGTGCTTTGTTCTACTGTGGGGAGGGGATACTCCTTAAATAAACCGGTTTTAAACGGTTGACCGCAACTCTATTGGCCTACAAGACAAAACACACCCGCCAGGATTATGGGCGGGTATGGACACTGATGTAAATGTGTGCATTTCTTCGAAATGTCCAAACATTCCGAAACCAGATAACATGTAAATATAACCAAATGACTGGGAATACTTGGAAATGTGTACATTTCTATTAAAACCAACACTTATCCAAAAGTCAGGAAATATCCTTTTGTCCTGTTGCCTATCGACGGTATTTTGATATAAACGAGTCATTCCCAAGTCTTGTTGAGAGAACCGGGGGTCGTCCTCGTCTGTCCACTGTAGTGGCGACGGGTAACCGGTTCCGTTACCAAAATCCCTTTTGGTCCCCTCTACTCCAGTTGCTTCAACTGCTGGCATTGTCGGGTTGTCAGGTCACTTGCTGCACCATATTTCAACATTGCCATGTTAACATCGGTCTGAACTAAGCGATCATTGGTCGTGGTCACGTTTGCCACGAGCGCACGGAAAGTATCCGATCTCTGCCATTCCCTGCCCTCAAGTTCAACACACTGATTCAAACGTGAAAGCACCGAGTTTTTACATGTAGCCGCTGTTTCGTCTACATTCGCGCTGATACCGTACACGATGACGTTGTCGCGTCGAGACTATTAGCTTCCAGATTATCGAATTCTTTATCAAAACCACACTTCCTGTCCTGCATTGTTTCCACGTGGACCATCATTGCATCAGTGTCATCGTAGATAACACCACTGTTGTCTTTCACTCGACTCTGTTTTCATTTCACCTAGTTTGCTTTCAATTGAATCATATTTTGACGCCAACGACTTAACCTCCATTCTGAGTGAGGTTAATTCCGATTTGACACCTCCTTCTCTGTGATAATAGTGTCGCTGATGAAAGCGCGCCGGGTATAATTCAATGTCGTTTGAGCGCAACAGTCTATGTGTGAACACCCTGACCAGGGGAGGTAACCGTCCTTCAAGACACTCGTTCATTCGTCACCACTCGCCCCTTTCCGTAGCCTGCAAGAAGACTCGTCCCCCTATCGATGAATGTTATGTGCGAAAATACGACAAACCAATCAGAATGCGCGTATGATTTCAGGTTCGTCGTCAAAAAATCCCTCAGAAATAATTTTTTATTTTACATATGTCTTGCATCTAAAAATATACCCAAGACACAGTTAAATGTGCTCAATCATACTGTATAATTCCGCATGTCTCGATGTGCTTTAAATTGCATCTGAAATATATATAATATAATGGGAAATAAATGTGAACCATTACGCAACGAGTTGACAATTGTTTTAGGTATGCCCGTCTGCGCTAAGACGGAACCCGGTCGCAAAAATGGCCATGAGAGGGGCACGAGTCGCCATTCGGCTTGTCCCGGAATAACACGAGTTGGGTCACGAATGGACACTGGTTGTCTGTGGCGAGAAATCACAACAAAAAACTATGACGTCATCAATCACAACAAATTCATTAGTTTTCTCCAATGGGATAAACTTAACAAAGTCGCCGGGGTTCAAAATGATAACCTGACAAAAGATGAAAAGAAAACAGCGTCATACAAATAGACAAGCGAACATGCGCGTCTGTTCACGTAGGGCGAATACTCACGGTCGGTTTTTTATATATATCAATCTGTCGTGTCCCAGTTGGGATACAATAATTGGCAGTGCAATGCATTCAATGTTAAAAGCTATAAATTCCACCGTCCAAACATGCATGCACAAATTTAGACTTATGCATGTATCTAAATATGAAACTGACGAGCCGGTCTCATAGGTCTCCTTTATGTAGAGGGGAATGTCCGAGTAACTCTCCATTCCTTAAAAATAATGGAGCAGAGGCCCCGCAGGGGCCGAGGCCTATTATTTTTAAGGAATGGAGAGTTACGAGGATATTCCCCTACTTAAAACTCATCCCTACTTTTACACTTTGAGAAAATATTCTGTAGTTGAAAATATTTGAAAAATTCAAATGCTGCTTCAAGATAATGTACAGTTGACAAGCAACTCTCCATTCCTGAAAAATAATGGAGCGTTCAAACAATAGAATGACGTCAGAGATGTGTTTTAATTCGAGTTCAGGTTGATAAATGAGTGGAAGGGAATTGGCAATTTTATCATGATTGAACGATATCAAAATGCTCGTCGATGTACCTGAAGTCTAAACTGAATAAATGGACGTCTAAGGTTTTTTTTTATGTTAATATAGATATGTATTTTGGAATTTGGGCATGAAATAGTTAAAAAAATATATGGTGTAAAAGCTCCAACTTTCTGAGAGACAGACATTACCTTAATTAAGGCCTTTTTTGCACGTAGATGTTAAACCCGAAACATTTGTCTTGTATTGGTAAACATTAAGTCAATATATGTATAATGATTCAGAACATTTACACATTTACCATCGAAAAACCATCTTTCACTCAATGCCACCTTCTGAAAATGACAATATCTGTTTTATCGTAATAAACTGATAATTTCCACTCTTTGTTGTCACATTCTAAAATGTTATGTTTTTTGTTTTTTTGTTGTTGTTTTGTGTAGTCCAACAACAGAATCTAATACTAACATAACACCATAGTCTGAAAGGAGCATCAAAAGTTCTATACTTACATCTGGGGACATTTGAATAAATATTTAGCGTTAGCCTAAATTTCATGATGCAATTAACTAATAAAGAATGGGACCCATGGATAAATACCCATATACAAATCTGGTATAAAACGGGTGCGAAAATGATCTTTGGCATTGTCACATACAGTTACCGAAAGTGGTCATGCCTCGATTAACATTGGAACTCAGGCCCCTTTTGTTGGGTTTTGACCTGTTCGAGAAAGACGATACTGAGGTTAGACAGCCGGTTTAGGCAGACAGGTGGAACAGCAGACAGGCCCAGGAGCGGTATGTCCAGAGTTACCTCCCCTCAGGAAGACCGCCATTTGCGGCTGTTCACCTTAGGAACAGATACCTCACTGTGACGTCTTCGGGACGACATGCTCTTTGTCATCCCATCATCAGAAAGACTGCGTCCAGAGTACTTCGTGACTATAGTCTGAGAGCCTATACCGACCATTCAAGGGCATGACGTTAACGCGTGAATATCAACGTCAGAGAATGACTTAGGCTAGGAATGTCGAGCGATGGCAGCAGAGACATTGGCGCAGAGTACTGTTAAGCGATGAGAGCAGGTTCAAATCAGATGGCAGGGTACATTTTTATCGGAATTCTGACCCATTCTGCTTGTAACGCGTTGGCCAGTTGTGGGAGTGTCTGTGGCGTGTTCTGACGTTGACGTACACGTCGATCGAGTTCATCCCAGAGGTGTTCGATTGGGTTGAGATCTGGGCCTACTTGCACAAAGCGATCTTAGCGCTAAGATGATCGTAACTCCCATACTTTAGCATAGTCTTACAATAGTCTTAGCGCTAAGATCGCTTTGTGCAAGTGGGCCCTGGAGATCTCTCTGGTAGTCTACCGTGACGCGAGCTGTGTGCGTTGGAGCGTTGTCCTGTTGAAACAGCTCCGTCTGGCGGTCAATGATTGGAAGAAGGTGAGGTTGAAGAATTGGATTCATGTAGCGATTTGATGTCAAATTTCTCTGAATCACAACCAACTCAGATCTCGTGGTGTAGGATATAGCCCCCCACCCAATAACACTACCGCCACCGAAATTGTCTAATTCACGCACACAATGTAGGGCAAAACGCTCATTTCGACGAGGATAAACTGGTGAAGAAGAAATCGTGATTCATCGCTAAACCGAACTCGTCTCCAGTTTCTCAAATTCCAAGGCTGTAAGGTATGGCACCAACACAAGCGTCGCTGTCGATGGATCTGTTGCAAAACAGGGACGATAACTGGTCTTCTGGGTCGGATTCCAGCCTCGCGAAGATGGTTCCTGACAATCTGGTCCGATATCATCCTCAAACCAGGGATGCGTCCTGCAGTCTCCGTAGCTTTGGCATTGCGATGACGTAGGTGGAACAGTCGAAAGCGATTCTGTGCACTGGTGATAACTCTTTGTTGGGCGGTTCTCGGACGGTCTGTAGTGGAATTGAACTGTGTGTATCGGTCACAAAGGCGGCAAATGGTGCTGTGGTGGACGTTGAAATAGCGTGCAACAGAAGACTGCGATTCCCCTCTTTGGATACGTCCTGTGGCGAAGTTCCGATTGGCAGCGCTGAGTCTCGGCATTTTCGGACGTGAAAAATGTTGACAGTTGAATGACAAATTATTGGCTTGTGCTTGCCTTTTTATAGCCACTACCACGAGTTACGAATGCCAAAACTTGCACATGCTTTTTGCTTTACTGTTTTCCTCCATGACATTTTTTAACAAGTGTGAAAACAATGCCGTTTTGCTGCCGCCACATAGCTGGAATATTGCTGAGTGCGGCGTTATACCACAAACAAATCCCATTATAGCTACTGTTTCAATACATATACTTCAAGGTTCAGAGACTGTTAATTATTAATTATCGCAACTATGATAATGCGTTTATACTTTAAAATATTTCGTGGTTATTAATGGTTGGGTAGAGGAGTCCATTATTATACTGGTAGGATCATTTTACCGCCTTCTTTTTTAGTGGTCATATTGGGAATGGTCATAGTTGGAATAATCACAATGGAAGTGAACCAACACATTCACCTTCGAATACGTCAAAGCTGGTAATAAGCATATCCCGGCTTTGTGACAACTTTATCTATGTAATATTGATGTTGATATTTTATGGGTACATAGTTTAATTTAACGCCTGGTTCACTTTGCTGTAAGATACAAAGTAAATCTATTTGTATTTTAGACATTATGAGGCTGTTGAGATGCTGGGATTTAGGCGCCTAGAGAGGTATGACAACGTCGTCATTCTCCCCAACGTCACCCTTTTTGGAGTCGCCAACGGCACACAAAAGTGTATCAGCGTGCGGCAAGGCGTGCGCTTCCTACCCCGACTGTTCACTGTTCTCCTACAACAGAATCACTTCCGAGTGCAAATTATTCCCTTTGGCAGTCTATCCTGCCGATACATTCACTTTAACGGCTACAACGCCAGGGCTGCGATATTACGCCCATCATCAAGGCAAGTTTAAAAATAATTAACTCTTTCTCTGGCTTGTTCCACAAGTGTTGTCTTTAAACCTGCTTGGTGGTAAAGACATCATCTTAATTAACAACTGAGGCGGCAGAAACTGACATTTTTAGTCCACTAGTCCTCATAATGATAACATATAGCAAAACCTTTTGGCAAATTTCTACTAGCCTTTATGATACCTTAACTATTGGGCAGTTTGGCAAGGACTACAGGACTAGTGCCAATTTCTAACGCTGTACGGCCCAGAGAAAGACGCAAGACGAGAAATCTATAGCAGAAGACGAGAAAGGATGACACGAGACGAGAAAGCGGTATAACTGAGTGTGTATTACTTTCTCACCTTGTGTTATCGCTTCCTCGCTTTCTCATGGATGTTATCAAAGGCGGTAAAGCGATGTCCTCACTTGGCCACCATAAGTTACTTTAGCCAGGGCATGCTTCAAAATGCTGAGGCTGTATGGATAATTTGTTTTATTACTATCTGTAATTCATGTACTTTAATTTCTCTGATGCGTTTTGGCTCACCACAATTCCATGCTGTAAGTGGCGACTAAAGGGATCGGGTGGTCATGGTCGCTGACTTTGTTGATGTATATCATCGTATCTCAATTGTGTAGATCAATGCTTATGATTTCAATAACTCAATTGTCTGGACCATACTGAATTATTCACAGACCGCCGTCATATCGATTGGATATTACTGGTTGTTGTTGTTGTTGTTGTTGTTGTTTAACGCAGCACCAACAACACGGGTTGGCTTTACCACAGCTTCGAGTTATGACTACGATTCAACTTTCAGATTGGTGCCCAGTGACGAATGGCTTCATATTGGACACGGAGACAGACCTATGTTTCTACGCTTCAGAAGTGAAGAAGAGCTGGGCCGATTCTATTACGGCATGCCAAAACATGGGAATGGGAGCACGACTTATGATCATTAAAGATGTCGATAAACAACAAAAGCTCACAAGCAGCCTTGCAAGCGATGGCAGTAAGTTGACACGGCTATAAGTTATGATGACATCGTACGAAGTGGAATGAATGGTAGTCATGACTACAGCGTCGCTCAGGTCTCATTCGAAGACCTCGTTTGGATTCCTTACATGAATTACGATGTTTTAAGCTCGTTCTTTGTGCACGTCAATACGAGATGACTTGCATATTGCTACAAGCGGCATATATCCATATTCAACCACTCGAATATCTCCCTTTGGTGTTTTGCATGAAGAACCTGATGAGTAAGCTTTTGTAAGCTACCACTGGCTATCGCCAAACTTCATAACTTAACATACTACAGCTACTCTAACATCTTATTGCGGTGATAATTAAGATAATGACTTTGTTCATAATGGTCGTACAGAAAAAAATATATTCAATTAAACCATAGTCACATTAAGTTAAATGAACGGTTTTTTTCTCGCTCTGCAGAGATGCATCCGTTAGACGCGCCAGGATCCGATGGTCATTGGGTCGAATCCCAGGCTACACGAGCATCATAAACGTTCTGTCACCACCACACTCGTGCTCGTGTTTTTAGCCTAAAGAGAAAATATCGACAACTTGGGTTTCCTTCAGCTACATCGGAGCTTAGTAAGGATGCCATTTATGGATGAACAACTTACACTTACAATCAGGAGCGACGTTTCGGTGAAGGTGATGGGGTTAGACCCTACACTGAAACGTCGCTCCTAATTGTAATAAAGAATTGTGCATCCATATATCTTATCCTTACTTAGTACTCCAACTTCTAAATGCCTATCAAAGAAGTTACGCGAATCTTATTGGTTGTGTCAATTAAACATTATTTTGCTATTTAATTCTTTGCTTTTTTAATTTAAAAAAAATGAAAATACCTTTTTCAAGTATTGCTACTATTGTGTTTAAAATCTACCATTAAATCAAAAAATGTTTTGCCACTGTTTTCCATTGTTTTATTCCCAAACATTCGTAGTTTTGAAACGTAAAAAATATATTTATCCCTGGATTTACCTGGGTCCAGTTCCTCAAAGCGACCTTAGTGCTGCGACTATTGTAAGCCAAATCATGTCAAAGTATGGGAGTTACGATCATCTTACAGCTAATATCATTTTGCGGAACGGGGCCCAAAATCATAATCATAATCATAATCATCAATCCAAACTTTTACTGACAGCAAATGGGCAGGATAATCTCTCTTCAATCATAAAATGCTTCTTGTCATTTCCTCAAAGTGTTCACACTAGAGTTGCCATGCCATTTGTCAATCCACGGCGTTTCTAGATTTTTAAACAATTGTGTATAACATGTCATGCATGGTCTACGTGTTATTACAAGTCCATGTATATTGTTATAGCTGTTAAGTTTTTATTGTATTTAAACCCTCAAATGCATGTCATTTGGGAGCAGGCATACCGTGCCGGTTTATCTCAGGCGCTATGTGGCTTGACATAGTTCCGGCCTGATTGCAATACTGCGCTGTGTGGAAAGATCATGTTTATCTAATTCATTACGTAAAAGAGGTAATCGCATAGTAGTCAAAAACATGGTGTAGGATTTGAAACAGAAAATGAATTAAAACCAATATTTTGGACAATTATTTTACTGTAAGACTTGTTTTGCCTCCGCGTTGATGCTCCTCAACAAAGTCTTCTAGTGATACATATGTCTTGCTATTTATTTCTTACAGCCGTGAAAGGTGACACTTTCTGGATCGGTGGATCTGATCTTAACACCACGGACGGCGTGTTACAGTTTCACTGGATAGACGGGACAAAGGTTGTGAACACATTCTGGTTTGGATCTCAACCTAACGGAAAACTGTACAACGAGAACTGTCTCTGTGTAAAAAAAGCCTGTTTGTATGACCGGGCTTGTGCCCATCTGTACCGATACTTCTGTGATATTCCAAATTAATCATATTAATGTTTTGGCCCTTGTACAGAACTTGTCCTGGTACCTTTTTTTCGAATTTGACCATATTCCTTTTTCTCAGGTTTTAGCCCGGGTTCCCGTCCGTGTTCTCTTGATGTACAATGAAGTAATATCTTTGCTAAACACTACCTTAGTGACCCGGGTTAGCATAGGTTCACGGCACTCTGTTACTCTAAATTGGATCTGGTGGTCAGGCGTATGGACTTGTTACATTGCGTGTCATCGTACGCAAAATGCATGGACGTTGCTCATGATATCATCCTCTGTTTTGTGTGGCCTAGACTCGATAGTTATAATTATTGTTGTTATGTAATTGGAATATTTCTGAATTCAGAGTAAAACAACACCACTCTCTCCCTCTGGCTGATTCAGAGCCTGATGCTTGTAACCATTGTACGTTTTATGTGCTTGAGTGAGTAAGTATGGTTTTACACCGCTTTTAGCAATACTCCAGAAATATAACTGCGGGTTACACCAGAAATGGGCTTCACACATTGTACCCATGTCGGGTCTGCGGCGTGACGGCCGAACGCTTTAACCACCAGGCTACCCGACCGCCCCTTTTATGTGCTTGAATGAGTGAGTTGGGTTTAACGCCGCTTTTAACAGTATTCAAGTTATATCGCGGCGTGACAGCTTAATGTGGGAGGAAAGCCCGAAGTGATGCAGGTCTTAGACGTTTACCACTTCGGTGAAACCCACGCGCACTTGTATGGTGCTGACAAACCTAGAAACATAATCGGGGCGAACCGGGATTCGAACCCACAATCATAGGTTTCTGGCGTGACCAAGGGACGCAACTCTGCACAGCGAATCGACTGGGCCACCCGTGCCCCCTATTATGTGCTTGAACTCACATGTTCCTCTGCTAAATAACTTCAAGACATTTGGTCCTTTGTCAGTAATTTTAGTCCAATTCAATCTTCGTGTCCTGAATGTACACTAAATATTCATTTACTCTAAAACCTGTTAATAGTTAATATAAGCAACCAATGAACAAACTTTCACAATACTGTCATTCATAAATATAAAAGATGAAACAACATTATTATTGACATACATACATCGGTTAGCCGGTTTTAAATCGGTTTGTAGGTTCACGACACAAACACGAGTTCGTGGTTCATTGTTCTTAACACATGAAAATGATCTATGAGGGAAGTGAAAAAACAGGCCACGACCGAACATTTTAAAATGATACCGTCAACATTAGGAGAAGACAGCGCGGTTTGCAGTCGATCGAGTCGAACCCTACTAAGTTCCCCACTTAGTGACGAGCCTTGCCGGTCTGATCCAGTCGTGTATTGGTAGATGGACTGAGAGTAAGTAAAACTAATGTGAGAATAAAGGGTTTCTTTATTATGCGAGTATAAATGCCGATGGAGACTATTCGGAGTAAGCGTCGATAGACCAATCACTCCTTGACTGAGATGACCTGATGCTGACAAGGCTTGCTGCACAGTCATGGCTTAACTTAACGACAATGCGTTAAGGTAACTGTAGTAGGGTCCTATTTGACGCCCTAAAGCAGTTACGACAATACGCACATCCTCACTAACCTCTTACATTGACATTCACCCCTACCCACCCCTTGTATCTAATCACACACACACACACACACACACACACACACACAACAGTGCCCCAGCGCAGATGCACTCATCAATACCCTCACAAACACACACGCACGCACGCACACACACAGACACTTCGTGGATGTTCAGACACACTACCTCACACCAACCTCTTGCACGCCCCCCGCCCCCAACACATACACAAGACACATAGGTGTATATATAAGACTATTGTATACCATAACTCTTGTGACCATTGCAAAATGAACAGACGAACTCACATATTACATCTTTCACCGAACATACTCGTGTGGTGGTTAAGTACAAATCAAACCTTACATAACTTTAGGAACATATTTGAGTTGTTCAGAAAAGTAAGCACTTAAAATGCTCGCGTTTACTTGCATTTACACAATGCATACACAACGTTTCTGTTGTTATATTTATTCTTCAAATTGTTTACTGTGATAATATTTAGTTTAAAAGTTTACGCTTTATCTTCCTAATGTGCTTGCTATTAAATATCCCTCGTTAATGTACTGAGCGTCCTTTGTCAAAGTTAACGAGCTGTGGCTTTGTTTACTCAGTCCACAGGGATATCGAGATCCAATTAATATAATCAGTTATATGTCCTTGTATTTCCCATGTATTTCATGAAATTGATTGAGCAGTGGTGCCTGTAGATGGCCATGAAAGGAAATAAAATGACACACAACTCATTGATTTTTTTTTTTATTTCTCTGAGTATTCAAATGTGTGGGTGCCAATCATATGTGCCAAACCTGCGTAAAGCATTTGAAATTGTACATTTTCCTATTTATTTCTGGAAACTGGAAATTTAAAGAAAATGTTTCATTTCTAACGTTTGAAATGAGGTTTGAAGTTCTATCCTGTCCATATTATTCCAGTTGGTGTGCACACACATGTAAACGTCATTAATATGGTTTTGTGTCGCTACCCCCTGGTATATATGACATTGCACCCCTGGCAGGATAATGTTTGTTTTGTTTGTTTGTTTGTTGTTTAACGCCGCACTCAGCAATATTCCAGCTATATGACGGCTGTCTGTAAAATAATCGAGTCTGGACCAGACAATCCAGTGATTGACAGCATGCGCATCGATCCACGAAATTGGGATCGATGACATGCATCAACCAAGTCAGCGAGCCTGACCATCCGATCCCGTTATTCGCCTTTTACGACAAGCATAGTCGCTTTTTACGGCAAGTATGGGTTGATGAAGACCTATTCTTCCCCGGAATCTTCACGGGTAGCCAGGATAATGGACGACTCTGGACACTGATGTAAATGTGGGAATTTCTACATTTCCCTGCATTCCCAAACTAGGCATACATGTAAATATGACCAGTTGATATTGAATACCAGGAAATTGGAACATTTTCATTAATACCAATACTATTCCAAAAATGAGGAAAGTGAGGGGGTTTTCATGAAGTGTCAATTTTTAAAAGTTGTAATAAATAAACCATTTCTTTTAAAATCAAAAGCCCTATTCATCAGTGAATGCGATTTCCCTTTCAACTTCATCTTGAGAAGTTGTGTGAAGGTGGGGTGACTTTTAACCTCCTCTGAGATAAATTCAAGATAATATTTTGAAAATTTCAATATCCACATGTGATTAAGTCCACTTGTCCGAAACAGTACTTAATCAGGTCTTGACTGTTGTCGGAATTTTATAATGTGAAGCCCGTTTATGGTGTCCCTGACGTGATAGTGCTGGAATATTTACTCACTCAGTCAACTGAAGGTAGCTGTGTATGAATGTTGACAGCCCGCACCTGCTCTGTTTCATACGAACAAAAACGAATCCCTTTGGAAGGCTGTATGCCACTGTCCTCCCCACAGGCATTTAGGTACGTCACGCAGCTCGCTGTCCTCGCTGTTGCTGGTGCTTGTATCAAGACCAGATGGTCAGACCAAGGTGCAGGAGGAGATTGATCAGCAGATCGACAGGAGTCGTCTCCCTTGTACAGACAATAAACATAAATGTCTTCCATTTGAGTTCCACGGGATCGGGTGGTCAGGCTCGCTGACATGGTTGATGCATGTCATCGTATCCCAATTGCGTGGATGGTTGCTCATGAAATCAGTAACTGGATTGTCTGGTCCAGACTCGATTATTTACAGACCGCCGTCATATACCTGGAATATTGCTGAGTGTGGCGCTAAACAACAAACAAACACACAAGACATATTTCTCAGATTTTATGGTACCATTCACAGGCATTAAAGTACACACAATGCTTGTGATGCATCCCCAAACATGGCGCCTTCATGCTCACCAGGACACCTCTGTTTCCATTTATCTTCACCCTTTCGTCAAACAGACCCCTTTTATATAGCTGGTATATTGCTGAGGGCGGCGTTAAACAACAAACCAAACCAAACCCAAAGCAATCGGTGGATTTAGTCCAGATTATTTAGAGGTCGTCATGATGTAGCTTGAATAGAGATGACTGCGACATAAAATAGCATTAGTTCACCGACTCACTCACTCACTCATAACACTATATGAACATTCAAACCCTTTCGTCAAACAGACCTCTTTTTGTCTCTGTTTCACCACATCGGAGTCTCATCTGAAAACTTAACCCCAACATGTTCAGCCGTCCTGTGCAATTTTAAACGACACAATTCCAATCTACGAATCCTATTTTCTTTTTACAACTTTTCTTAGGTAACCATGAAACCTTAAGCGTTTTTAAACACAATGTTCTTCTACCGCTATTTTGTACAATCGTAAAAGTTGCCGATCTCCCCGACTGCCACGCTTTCTGGGTTCGTGTCGTTTCCAGCGATCCCAGTTTCATATCGTTTTAGGAATTTTGCCAATGTAGATAAGTTAGTACGAAACTTTTCTGGAATGTTTGGACAAGTAAAGAGTGAGTGAGTGAGTGTGTATGGTTTTACGCCGCTTTCAGCAATACTCCAGCAATATCACGGCGGGGGACATTAGAAATGGGCTTCACACATTGTACCCATATTGGGAATGAAACCCGGGTATTCGACATAACGAGTGAACGCTTTAACCACAAGACTATCCCAACGCCCCTTGTTGTACTAACCTAGTAGTTTAATAAGCTCATAATTATTTGTTTCTTCTGTCTGCTTAATGCCTTTCTTTTTGGTGCCATCATGAAGCAGACGACATATAAACCAAGGACGACAATTTTACCAATTTCCTGTATTAACCTTAGGTGCTGACCCAAAGAGTAAACCAATGCAAAAGATTCTGCTAAAAAGTTTATCATTTATCATTGATTAGGTTTTCTAAAAATCAATACAACGGCAGCCATCTTGTGGAGATATTTCTGCCCCTTGGGTATATGTTACAGGTTTTCCATTTTCAATAGAAATCGCTGCCAAGTGCAAAGTCGATGGTACGATTCCGACTATATCATGAGCTTGTGTTTATGAATCACTATCGGATAGGGATGCTATCAGGTGTTCCCGAAAAGGTGGGCATATCCTGCTCAACCGGTGGCACTCGTCACAAACACACGCAAAAGCAAAAATCACGGAAACATATGGTCCAAGTCAAGGGAGTTTTGTCACACTAAATCTTTATGCACATATCTAACATGAAACAGAAGAGGCGGTTTGAACGGTGTCCTTTAGTTTTACGTAGCTGTTATCAAAGAGGAAGTCCGGCAATTCACATATTGTTTGCTCAATAATCTACTCCAGATAGCACACATGCTTTCGTTTTTTTCAAATTGCCCTGAACCTCTGAAGCTCCTCATTGATCATGAGGAATAGTTGAGTAAATGTTTTTCCACGTCTGAAATGGGCAACTTCTAGAAAATCTTTTGAATTTTCAAGATCCATATGTGATAAGCTCCTCTTGTGCCATATGTTCTCAAATAGTATTTAATCAGGTTTAAATTGTTGTTAGAATTATTAATGCTCGTACATGTGAAGCCCATTTCTGGTGTCCCGGTCGTGATTTGCTGGAATATTTACTCACTCAAATGAACTAAAGCTGATAAAGGTAGCTGAATATAAGTGCTGAGAGCTGAACAAATTTTGAAGCCCCTTTGAAGGTTTTTTTTCAATGTCCTCACCACAGGCATAGGTACGTCATACAGGTCGCTGTTGCTGGTCCTTGCATCACCGTGAAGATCCGGGGTAGAATAGGTCTTCAGCAACCCATGCTTGCCGTAAAAGGCGACTAACGGGATCGGGTGGTTGGAGCATGCCATCGATCCCAATTGCGTGGTTCGATGCTCATGATATCAATCACTTGATTGTCTGGTCCAGACTCGATCATTTACAGACCGCCGTCATATAGCTGGAATATTGCTGGGTGCGGCGTTAAACAACAAACCAAACCGAACGAAAACAGAACTCCATTGTTCACCATTAAACTATTTTATTCAACATAAACATAATGTAACAACAATATAAAATAACAATCTTTAACAATCTGTGCAGTGTAGAAGCCACCGGTTTTGACATTGTTTATAATAAACGACAAATATAAAGCAAAACAGTTGTGGTATAAAAGACATAACATTGTTTAACTAAAGTTTTGTTCATTGTCATCACAGATTCATAAACACTGATGCACAAATGTACACTTTTATACATACATAATATCTCCATATCTAAAAACATGTGATTGAGGTGTGTAGCCGGTTAGTAAACTGTAAATATACATATACATATATATTGCTAAAAAGAGGCAAGTACCTACAACATCTTACGTCTTTAATGAAAACTGTAACTATACATTAAACAGAATATGGCGGCCATTACTGAATCATTTTAATATGGATACTTCATGGATCATTGTTTGTTAGAAAAGCAATCCTTAAGCAGGCCTTGGTGAGATGTAGACCATTACTGGTTACCGTGACAACGTATGATGCTAGTTACTGGGGCGACAGTATCCAGGACTGAGAGTCGCCTTTATGAGTCGCGTGTTACCATTTGATAGAGTTGCGGGCGAGAAGATCAGACGACAGCAGGGGGTTTGAGGCTGGAGGTGGCGAGGGTGAAGGCTTGGGCTGGGGTAGGTGGGCCGGTGTGACCTAACTGATGTGGTGGCAAGGATTTGAGGGTGTGGCATGGAGAATTGTTGGAAGGATGGTGGTGAAAACGATATGGATAAACGTTTAAGGTATACAATAACCACGGGTTATATATAAATTTTGTCATAAGTTGGTTTGAAAATAAAATTACATTTTCGTTCATGGATCGAATATAAGCTGTTTCGAGTTTAGCTGCTTCCGAAAAAAACTAACCTGGCAGATCGATGAATTTCATTATCAGTTAAAGGAGAATATTCGACACGTCTGCTTCAGATCTCCATCTCTCATCCATAGTGACCATCCTTTGTACCCATCCATCCACTTAATTCATGTCACATCGGGTCCATCCTCTCTATTCATGTCGCCTCCTGCTGTTCTCAGAGGCTCTTGAGGTCCGCCCACTCTCCTGCTCAGCCTGGTGGTCACGTGGTACACTGCCGACAGACGATGTTTCATGGATCTGGGAGAAAACAAGTGGAATCCTGCTGCGTCGTCTGGGAGCGTCTGCACGTGGACCTGCCGGTGGGGTGGGACAGATGTTGCCCAAGGATGGAAGATGGGTTGGAGAGTTACCTCCCTTCTCCTTGGAAGACATAACGACCTTGTTGTTGTCTGTGATTGGCGGCAGAGCTGTCGTCTGCTCATCTCTAGTTTTGCCTGTGTACGGCCGTCTTCGCCTGTGGCCTTCAACTGGAGAAGGTGGCACCCTTGGGACGAATTCTGCCTTCGTCTCCTCGTTTTCATGTATGTGTCCATCAGCATCTAAGTTGAGGGCCTTGAATTTGTTGTTTTCCTTCTCGAGGCGAGTAATTGTGTCCTGCATTCGCCTCATCTGTCTCTGGTAGGTGTGCAGTGTCTGGACACGAGCCTTGAGGTCGTTGATCTCAGCCTGGTCCATGGTCCAGCTGAGTTTGTAATTGTTGAACTCGACCCGGTAGTGTTTCAGATCCTTCTCCATCTTAGTGTTCTTCTCTCTCTCCAGACGGAGTTCCTTCCTCGTGGCCTCCAGTTGCTGTCTGTAGTCCTCGTTGAGGCTCATGAGATGTTCCACAAAGCTGCATCAGGGAGAAGGATCATTACGATAAAGTCGGAAGAATACAGACATTTTCTGATGTAAAACTCAAATCAATCAAATATGTTCCTGTTTTTCAAAGATAAGTGCGTTTGGTTTGCCTGAATCTAACGTTAAGCCGAGTGTGAAATGTGCACAGTGTGCGAAACCCATGTTTGTGGCTCAAATATTTCTACAATGATGCTCAGTGCAGTGAAAAAACCCATCCATTTTATCTTCTATCACGGCGACAGTGGGCAATGACCTGAGCCCATGTTTCCAATTGACACGTTACATACGGGTTCAAATTGACATACCTTTCTTCAACGTTGATTCTTTGGCATTTAGGACTTTCCAGTGTACTGCTGACATCAGGCTGTGCCATACTTGTCTCTGTGTCAGTTATTGCTGTACTACCTGTGTCATGGTCAGCATCTGAAGGGAATAAAATGGTACATTTGTTGAGAAATAAGAAGAGAAAATGATTAAAATTTAGTTTTGCTATTTTCTCATTTTTTGTTAGTGTTGGATAGTGTTGAAAAAAACCCATGAGCTTATACATTCTGCTCTTTTCAAAAGTACAGAACGATAATTTATCAATTCATGCAATCAACAATATTATTTACAACAAACGTGATTTTTATGTACATGTTGTTCAAATTTTCAGTCAATACTAAGTACAAAATATAATACGTGTATGTGTCTGACCACGTCTATGGACTCACTCACCGCTGACTGGGGTGGGGGACGTGGATGGCGACTCCGGGATGGGGGACAGGACCTGTGTCCCTGCTCTCGTAGCTATCTTGTGTAGTAACCGACCCATCTGGGGAACAGGTATTGAAAGGATGTAAATACACGCCTGTGCACGTATACGTACATGATTTAATGGCCTTCATTTTTCAGCATTTTGTAGACAGACATTTAGTTTTATACAGAACAAGAGACAGACAGTTTTTAAAGCATGATCGTGCATGCGCATATTATGTCATATTTAGAATTGGGTGTTTTCTTGTTATAAATTTATTTACATGAAATAGGAATAGACTGACATTTCTGATAGCAAGATGGAAATAAAAGTTTTAATTGTGGGATCTTTACTAAAATATTTTACAATGCACTTGTTTCTCAATTCAGAGTAGGAGTGACATACATAGAAAATGTGCATTTCATCAACAGCAGATTAGCCTTTTAGCTTACATGACGTACAATATCTTTCATTATTATTTAAATCTTATATCTGCCAGTCTCAACAGCAGCTTGAAACTCAACATTTAAATCTAGAATAGGATGTTCGTAAATGTTGAGGATGGTCACCTATGGTTTAGTACTTTTCAATATTTAAAGTCGCTATATGGCTGAAATAATGCCGATGAGACGTTAAAATTAATTTTAACTCACTCATTCAATATTCAAAAGTGATTTAAACTAGTTTAAGTAAAAACACTAATGATTTGCTGGGTACCGTTTCACAAAGCAGTCGTAAGTGTTACGTGCGTGTAAAACTGGCGTAACTCGGAAATACTGAACTAGGGGCGTTTCACAAAGCTAGTGTAATATTACGTCTGTGTAAAATTGGCGTAAACTCTACGTGTGGTCTTGGGGTGGTGTAAATATTTACGCAAGCGATAAAGATGGCGTTCAATCCAAACACGGAACAGATTTCCAAAAAAGTATGTAAGCGAGAACGTGTTTTCCGCGACAGGTCGAACCCCTCGACGATTTGGATGATCATGACATCATCGAGAGGTACCGCCTATCACGACACATGATATTTTCTATCATTGGTAAAGTGAGTGACAGACTTGAACATCAAACCCAGCGTTCCCATGCAATACCACCTTACCTTAATGTTTTAATTGCTCTGAGATACTTTTCCAAGGGTGGGTTTTACAGTGAGATTGCCGATATCCACGGTGTGAGTAAATCCTCCGTCTGCAGAGCAATCCACGCAACAACAGACGCATTATGTGCAACCATGGGTGATTTTGTATTTCCCACAATGCCTTCCACTCAGAAGAGTACCAAAGAATCATTCTTCGACATAGCTGGATTCCCTAAAGTACTCGGTGCAATTGACTGCACACTCGTACCCATAATGGCGCCGAAACGTGACGAAGTAGCCTACGTTTGTCGGAAGGGTTACCACGCACTGAACATACAGGCAGTATGTGATGCCAACATGAGGTGAGATACATACACACATGGTAGATATGTCTTTTAGCATGAATCAATTATTCCTATTCCTCTTGAACAAGGCACGACAAAATGTAAACATTACAACATGAAATAGATGTCCTTGACATTGACGCATGCTGCGCCCCCTAGGTAACGTTTTGGGCGAGATAAGTCATGATGCATACCAGTAAAAATGAATCCATTGTGATAATGTTTTCAAATTTCCATTGTTTCAATGGAGTATAACTGTTCCATAATTAAAATGTGAATTAATAGTGTTTATTTGTAGGCAGATGTAGATCTCTCTATATATACATTAAGTAACTAAATACGTATATGAGCTTTAAAAAATTATGCATGTGCATTTTAAATACTGGATTTGTTATATTTTTCTCTCAGATTTACAAACTGTGTCTTCAAGTGGCCTGGCTCTGTCCATGACAGTTATATATGGAATAACTCTGCCCTTGGTCAGTACTTTGAAAAGAAGAATATTGATGGATGGCTACTTGGAGACTCTGGGTAAATAAAAATACAACATATATACCTGAACTTCACTTACATTTGCTAAATACAGTTGAATTTTACAATGTGTGATAAACAAATCTGACAAAACTGCACTCAGTAAAATATTGATAATATTTTGATGACCTGTCTGGATATAGTGTTATCCTTATTACTTATGTTACAGATATGCCTGCAGACCATGGCTGCTGACCCCTGTGCTCAATCCCAGCTCAGAAGGACAGGAGAAATACAATAGATGCCATATCAAGACACGGAACACAATAGAGAGAGCATTTGGCTTGTGCAAGTCAAGATTTAGGTATGGTTTTAAGTGGTAACAGTAAGTTGGTAATGTAACCAAGAAATTATTGTAAGTGAAATAGTTAAATATTGAAGGTACAGTTACAAGAGGAAAACATGTAATAGTATCTATAACATGGTATCATTGTTGAAAACTTGAAAAAAAATGGAGTTACTTCTTATCTCAAACTGAGCTTTTTTAAGTTTTTGTAGTATTTTAAAAGAATTGTTAAAAAACATTATCAACTTAATTTTGAACAAAGTGATAGCCTGTCTAACAGGGGTCTGTGAAGAAGTCGGGAAAAAAACTTATAATACAGAAAATGTGTTTCATCACATTTCCAGATGCCTTCACAAGACAACTGGTGTATTACAATTCACCCCAGAAAGGAGTTTGTGTGTTGTCCGGGCTTGCTTCTTGTTGCATAACATGTGCATCCATGAAAGAATACCACTTCCCCAGGGCATTGAGCTACTCAGAGGAGAGGGAACTGCCACCGAGTTGCCATGTGCTGCTGACTTCCCAACAACAAGCTCTGGTTGTGATGGACTGTCAGCAAGACATCAATTAATTTTGCATAAGTTCACTTAAATTACAGCCTTATGCTATTGTTTTCATCATTTATAATAAGCACAGGAATATAAATCATGAGATGTAAGTGACTTTCTACTCTGTATTACTAGACAGTCACAACTTAAGATAATTTCATATTATACAAAAATATAAAATTCACAGCTTTTGTCATAATCAAAAGAATTTTATTATGGGGGATACATTTTGGCCATTAAGGGGAGAAACATGTACAAATTCCCTGAGCAGCTTTAGCTTCTCCTCCTCAATCTCTACTCTTCTATTCTCAGCCAAGAGAATCTGGCTCTGTACAGCTATTAATTGCTTTATTGCGTCAGCAACTGGATCTGGTCCTGTAATAAAACATTGTCTAAATCAATATTGCAGTCTTGTGTATTTTAGGGTTTTTTGTAAAACTCATCACAGCTTGATATTCAGCCACAATTATGCAGCAAATGTAAAATTACAATATTTTATATAAATAAAACAAATCCTCCATGCATGTTAACAAACACATAACTTGACTTAACCCTGATAACAGGACCGATGAAGAGGAAGATATTTTAATGTCTGTTTTTACATTAATATTGCATTCAATTTCACAGCCAAGGGCACTTAATTTGGAATCCTGGATAAATTCCTACATTCATTATAAAGAAAATCATTAATCAATTTCAATGTGACTAACAGTGCCAAGTGCCTAACACCTTTGAATATACAAGCCCCAACTTGAACCAGAGCATCATTATCAGAAATGTATTGTGCTACATGGATAAGTATTACCTGATCTTTCTATACTGAACACAATGTTACCAGATTCGAGCTTCTGACACTTCGCTGATTGCACTTATAATTTAATAAAAGGTAATTTTAACTTTGTTCTGTTCACATATTGATAAACTGATAAAAATGTGTGACTAAATGTTGCATAAATCTTTACCTGGTTCACCTTGTGCCTTTCTAGCTGTGATGTCTGAAAATAAAATGTTTGAGCACATTTATAATATATTTTGTGCAGTACATTGTTCAAAACTGACAAATGTCTCTGATATTGGAGTACAATGACTGTGTTGATGCCAAGTTATTTATAACTTTATATGTATTATATTATAATATGATGTGATTTATTGGTAGAAGATCAATACCTTCCATCATAATTGAAGTTCCTGTCCCTGCTGGGGTGATACACATTGCTTCTGTTGTGTTGCAAGTGACTGTGTCTGTGAAAGAAAGACAAATAAAGCAGTTCATCATCAGAAGTAACTCAATTTGTGTGGATAACATTTGTATCTCCCACCAAAATAAATAAAGCAATTTGAAGCTGTCACATGTACACAAGTTTTATGACATGTCCATGTCAGTATTTAGCATATCATCAAACAAATGGGTTTGTTTAAAATTTGTTTGATCTATATATATCTTTCAGAAAATCAATGTTACTATGAATATCTGAGTTGAGTATCTGTTTTGATAGGACCAAATAACTAAAACATCAACTAGTCTAATAATGATTTTTTTAATGTTTGCAATAGTTATTATAATGCTTTATCTCAACTTATTTCATACATAAGGTCACAAACATTCGAAAAACTTATATTTGTGTATTATTTTTAATTAATGCCTACCATTAAAGTCACAGGTTAATGAAGATGTAGCCATTGCTGCTGTGCTCATATCAGGATCAGCCTCCAAAGCATAGTCCAGAAACGACCCATCAACTTGAAATATAAATGGTTCAACACATGAATGATGACTTATGTAAATTTGCTTATCTGGGAGCATATCAATGAGTTGACTATGCCATGAAGATAATGAAAAAAAACATTTATATGGTTTGTGAACCACAGTCACTATTCTTAAATCAGTACTGTCAAGAGAAATGGCATGGACATATTTACCTCCCGAATCAAATCCTCCAGCAATTCCTTCAATCTGGCAAGGAGGAATCAAACTCACAATCTATAATTAAAGAAATGAAGAACACAGTTAAATTACTTCATGAAATATGAGACAAGTAAATAACTAAATGGTATCAGTATTTTGCATAAATATTTCCCCTATGCCAGTAGAAATAAAGTCAATTTAAGCTTTTTATAAGTCTGTTATATTATTATATATATAACACAAATAACTAAGACAGGTAACATTTGTTTTTCTAGGTATCATATCACAATTTCTGGCCCAATCCATATGTTCATGCATAATCCATAGGTCATGCATTTGGGCAATTAGACTATTACATATGATCTGACATATTCTTCCTGTTGTGTTTCATACCTTCTGTTCAACAGTAGTGAGTTGTGTAGGAGGGCCACCTCCACCAGTTCTCACACTCTCCTTCCTCCTTGTCACCTCCTTCTTCTTGGCTGCAGCCCTGAGGTCCTGCCATTTCTTTTTCAGCTGAGGCACAGTCCTTACCTCCGTGTTATTGGCGTTGATCCTGTAAACAAAAATTATTTCAAAATTATAACATGTTTTGCTCGATGTCACCCATGTTTGACAATTGCCTTGTTGTTGTCTACCATTAAATATGAAGATGTTTAAAAATAAGTGATTCTGGCGTTTTTTGTTCCTAATCACTGAGCCGGACATTTAGGAAATTTACGTTTAGTCTATATGCAATTTGTTTTATAATGTGAAAATAGTGATACTTCCGCGACCTCTTATATGTGTGCATACATGTATATGCATATTTCAGATCCGTATCCCGAGCAATAACAATAATTCCCACCTTTTCAAATTTTGCACTATCAAAGAAATATAGGCCTCTCGCAAGTTCAAGTAGATCTACAGTCACCTTTTATCGCTATTTGTTTACTTCCGCATAACAACAAGCGCGATAACTCTAAATGGCATAGGTCTATCACTTCCAAATAAAACACATCCTTCATATGACAGATGTGAGTTCAATGCCGTGAAATGCACTCACTTTGTCAGAATATCCTCCCATATCTTCTTCTTCCGATTGTTTGTGATGCAAGAAGAAAAAGATGAAAACAACACATCTGAATTGCTGCCAACTTCTTCTGTAAGAATTTCTACTTCTGTGGCCGAAAAGTTTCTCTTCCTCGATTTCTTGTCGCTAATTTCATCCATTTTAATGCGCTTCGTCGTCTGCTCAGAGCACCTGCCACGGTAGACAACTCTAGTGCGGATTTTCCTACCTCACAAAGGGAAAGAGCTCCAATCGTATTTTTTACGTGCGTGTAAGTTGGCCGAGGTTACGCCAGTTTTAGCGTAGCTTTGTGAAACAGTCTTAGACTATGGCGTAAACATTGCGCAAATATGGCGTAAAATCTACGAGCGTGTAAATTTACGACTGCTTTGTGAAACGGTACCATGTGTACTTCTAGATATCAGCTGTAATGCGGCTGCTACACTTGCAGAGCTCGGACGAACGTAACTAATAACCACGCCTCCGAGGTGTGATTGTGATGACGTCATGTCATGTGACAAGTCGCTGAGGAAGTAGAATACACCGCGCGTCGAAATCGTATTTCCCGCGCGTATAACTCCATCATGGTACCGTTTCACAAAGCAGTCGTAAGTCTTACGTGCGTGTAAAACTGGCGTAACTCGGAAATACTGAACTAGGGGCGTTTCACAAAGCTAGTGTAATATTACGTCCGTGTAAAATTGGCGTAAACTCTACGTGTGTTCTTGGGGTGGTGTAAATATTTACGCAAGCGAT
Organism: Haliotis rufescens; assembly: GCF_023055435.1. NCBI lineage: Eukaryota > Metazoa > Mollusca > Gastropoda > Lepetellida > Haliotidae > Haliotis > Haliotis rufescens. The sequence goes on from NW_025963924.1 coordinate 8,907,908, forward strand.
AAAGATGGCGATCAATCCAAACACGGACGAGATTGCCAAAAAATCACGACACATGATATTTTCTATCATTGGTAAAGTGAGTGACAGACTTGAACATCAAACCCAGCGTTCCCATGCAATACCACCTTACCTTAATGTTTTAATTGCTTCAAGGGTGGGTTTTACAGTGAGATTGCCGATATCCACGGTGTGAGTAAATCCTCCGTCTGCAGAGCAATCCACGCAACAACAGACGCAATATGTGCAACCATGGGTGATTTTGTATTTCCCACAATGCCTTCCACCCAGAAGAGTACCAAAGAATCATTCTTCGACATAGCTGGATTCCCTAAAGTACTCGGTGCAATTGACTGCACACTCGTACCAATAATGGCGCCGAAACGTGACGAAGTAGCCTACGTTTGTCGGAAGGGTTACCATGCACTGAACATACAGGCAGTATGTGATGCCAACATGAGGTGAGATACATACACACATGGTAGATATGTCTTTTATCATGTATCAATTATTCCTATTCCTCTTGAACAAGGCACGACAAAATGTAAACATTACAACATGAAATAGATGTCCTTGACATTGACGCATGCTGCGCCCCCTAGGTAACGTTTTGGGCGAGATAAGTCATGATGCATACCAGTAAAAATGAATCCATTGTGATAATGTTTTCAAATTTCCATTGTTTCCATGTAGTATAACTGTTCCATAATTAAAATGTGAATTAATAGTGTTTATTTGTAGGCAGATGTAGATCTCTATATATTTACATTAAATAACTAAATACGTAAATGAGCTTTATAAAATTATGCATGTGCATTTTAAATACTGGATTTCTGTTGGATTTATATGGATATAAATTGTTATATTTTTCTCTCAGATTTACAAACTGTGTCTTCAAGTGGCCTGGCTCTGTCCATGACAGTTATATATGGAATAACTCTGCCCATGGTCAGTACTTTGAAAAGAAGAATATTGATGGATGGCTACTTGGAGACTCTGGGTAAATAAAACTACAACATAAATACCTGAACTTCACTTACATTTGCTAAAAACAGTTGAATTTTACAATGTGTGATATACAAATCTGACAAAACTGCACTTAGTAAAATATTGATAATATTTTGATGACCTGTCTGGATATAGTGTTATCCTTATTACTTATGTTACAGATATGCCTGCAGACCATGGCTGCTGACCCCTGTGCTCAATCCCAGCTCAGAAGGACAGGAGAAATACAATAGATGCCATATCAAGACACGGAACACAATAGAGAGAGCATTTGGCTTGTGCAAGTCAAGATTTAGGTACGGTTTAAAGTGGCAACAGTAAGTTCGTAATGTAACCAAGAAATTATTGTAAGTGAAATAGTTAAATATTGAAAGTACAGTTACATGAGGAAAACATGTAATAGTATCTATTCATGGTATCATTCTTGAAAACTTGAAAAAAAATAAAATGGAGTTACTTCTTATCTCAAATTGAGCTTTTTTAAGTTGTTGTAGTATTTCAAAAGAATTGTTAAAAAACATTATCAACTTAATTTTGAACAAACTCATAGCCTGTCTAACAGGCGTCTGTGAAGAAGTTGGGAAAATAACTTATAATACAGAAAATGTGTTTCATCACATTGCCTTCACAAGACAACTGGTGTATTACAATTCACCCCAGAAAGGAGTTTGTGTGTTTTCCGGGCTTGTTTCTTGTTGCATAACATGTGTATCATTGAAAGACTGCCACTTCCCAAGGGCATTGAGCTACTCAGAGGAGAGGGAACTGCTACATAGTTGCGATGTGCAGATGATTTCGCAACAACAAGCTCTGGTTGTGATGGACTGTCAGCAAGACATCAATTAATTTTGCATAAATTCACTTAAATTACAGCCTTATGCTATTGTTTTCATCATTTATAATAAGCACAGGAATATAAATCATGAGATGTAAGTGACTTTCTACTCTGTATTACTAGACAGTCATGACTTAATATAATTTCATATTATACAAAAAAATTAATTACCCAGCTTTTGTCATGATCAAAAGAATTTTATTATGGGGGATACATTTTGTCCATTAAGTGGAGAAACATGTACAAATTCCCTGAGCAGCTTTAGCTTCTCCTCCTCAATCTCTACTCTTCTGTTCTCTGCCAAGAGAATCTGGCTCTGTACAGCTATTAATTGCTGTATAGCTTCAGCAACTGGATCTGGTCCTGTAATAAAACATTGTCTAAATCAATATCGCAGTCTTGTGTATTTTAGGGGTTTATGTAAAACTCATCACAGCTTGATATTCAGCCGCAATTATGCAGCAAATGTAAAATTACAATATTTTATATAAATAAAACAAATCCTCCATGCGTGTTAACAAACACATGACTTAACCCTGATAACAGGACCGATGAAGAGGAAGATATTTTAATGTCTGTTTTTACATTAATATTGCATTCAATTTGACAGCCAAGGGCACTTAATTTGGAATCCTGGATAAATTCCTACATTCATTTTAAAGAAAATCATTAATCAATTTCAATGTGACTAACAGTGCCAAGTGCCTAACACCTTTGAATATACAAGCCCCAACTTGACCCAGAGCATCATTATCAGAAATGTATTGTGTTATATGGATAAGTATTACCTGATCTTTCTATACTGAACACAATGTTACCAGATTCGAGCTTCTGAAACTTCACTGATTGTACTTATAATTTAATAAAAGGTAATTTTAACTTTGTTCTGTTCACATATTGATAAACTGATAAAAATGTGTGACTAAATGTTGCATAAATCTTTACCTGGTTCACCTTGTGCCTTTCTAGCTGTGATGTCTGAAAATAAAATGTTTGAGCACATTTATAATATATTTTGTGCAGTACATTGTTCAAAACTGACAAATGTCTCTGATATTGGAGTACAATGACTGTGTTGATGCCAATTTATTTATAACTATATATGTATTATATTATAATATGATGTGATTTATTGGTAGAAGATCAATACCTTCCATCATAATTGAAGTTCCTGTCCCTGCTGGGGTGATACACATTGCTTCTGTTGTGTTGCAAGTGACTGTGTCTGTGAAAGAAAGACAAATAAAGAAGTTCATCATCAGAAGTAACTCAATTTGTGTGGATAACATTTGTATCTCCCACCAAAATAAATAAAGCAATTTGAAGCTGTCACATGTACACAAGTTTTATGACATGTCCATGTCAGTATTTAGCATATCATCAAACAAATGGGTTTGTTTTAAATTTGTTTGATCTATATATATCTTTCAGAAAATCAATGTTACTATGAATATCTGAGTTGAGTATCTGTTTTGATAGGACCAAATAACTAAAACATCAACTAGTCTAATAATGATTTTTTTTTATGTTTGCAATAGTCATTATAATGCTTTATCTCAACTTATTTCATACATAAGGTCACAAACATTCCAAAAATTTATATTTGTGTATTATTTTTAATTAATGCCTACCATTAAAGTCACCGGTTAATGAAGATGTAGCCATTGCTGCTGTGCTCATATCAGGATCAGCCTCCAAAGCATAGCTCAGAAAAGACCCATCAACTTGAAATATAAATGGTTCAACACATGAATGATGACTTATGTAAATTTGCTTATCTGGGAGCATATCAATTAGTTGACTATGCCATGAAGATAATGAAAAAACATTTATATGGTTTGTGAACCACAGTCACTATTCTTAAATCAGTACTGTCAAGAGGAATGGCGTGGAAATATTTACCTCCCGAATCAAATCCTCCAGCAATTCCTTCAATCTGGCAAGGAGGAATCAAACTCACAATCTATAATTAAAGAAATGAAGAACACAGTTACTTCATGAAATATGAGACAAGTAAATAACTAAATGGTATCAGTATTTTGCATAAATGTTTCCCCTATGCCAGTTGAAATAAAGTCAATTTAAGCTTTGTATAAGTCTGTTATAGGTTACATTTGTTTTTCTAGGTATCATATCACAATTTCTGGCCCAATCCATATGTTCATGCATAATCCATAGGTCATGCATTTGGGCAATTAGACTATTACATATGATCTGACATATTCTTCCTGTTGTGTTTCATACCTTCTGTTCAACAGTTGTGTAGGAGGGCCACCTCCACCAGTTCTCACACTCTCCTTCCTCCTTGTCACCTCCTTCTTCTTGGCTGCAGCCCTGAGGTCCTGCCATTTCTTTTTCAGCTGAGGCACAGTCCTTACCTCCGTGTTATTGGCGTTGATCCTGTAAACAAAATTATTTCAAAATTATAATATGTTTTGCTCGATGTCACCCATGTTTGACAATTGCCTTGTTGTTGTCTACCATTAAATATGAAGATGTTTAAAAATTAGTGATTCTGGCGTTTTTTTGTTTCTAATCACTGAGCCGGACATTTAGGAAATTTACGTTTTAGCAATTTGTTTTATAATGTGAAAATAGTGATACTTCCGCGACCTCTTATATGTGTGCATACATGTTTATGCACTTATGCATATTTCAGATCTGTATCCCGAGCAATATAACAATAATTCCCACCTTTTCAAATTTTGCACTATCAAAGAAATATAGGCCTCTTGCAAGTTCAAGTAGATCACAGGAGTCCGTATCTAAAAATAGACGCCCTCATGCATATTCATGACCATCTCCGCGAGCGATGAATATGCATGAGGGCGTCTATTTTTAGATACGGACTCCTGTGCTTCAACCCTAAAAACAAACATGTATATCTCCATGAGACACCGTGCAACTATTTATTCCCTATTTTATTATTTTTATATCAATAATTCGATTTATGATATCGAAAAATGCATCAGACTTTTTGGTATCTCAAAATTTGAATTCTTCCCAACACTAAGTTATTTTGTGATAACTAAAAATCGAATTATCAATATACATATATTCACAGACCTTTTCAAGAAAATGTCATTGAAAAGTCGTATGAATAGAATGAAAGATACGCTGCCCCTCAGAAACTCATCATCTTTGTCATAATTTACAACAGCATATTCTTCTAAAATAGACAAGGGTATTGTGAAACGTAAACTGTCAAGTGATGTATTCAAGATGGATAAATAATGCCGGTAACAAACAAACTAAATCAAGTGCACAAAAGGTAAAAATAAAAATCCTTTAAACGTCCCTTAAACGCCATATTATTAGCTGTAGAACAGTAGGATTGAAAACGTTAAACCCAACTCTCCACAAATTCAGGACATTTATTCAAACACATGCGGGGCCGTTTAGCCTGGTGTCAGGCTCGAGCACACTGGAACTTGAGGTCATGGAAGACTCATTGGTCTGACGAGAGTCGGTTTTAATTGCACCACACTGATGGTAGGACTCAAAGGATGTCTGGAAGCAAAGAGGAACAGTTTATCATCAGCGCAACATCCACAGTTCAGGGGACATTAAATGGACAAAGGTACTAAGATACCATATTGGGCGGTTTTTGTGTGCCCCACTTTGCCTTTAACTATGCACTGGCCACACGTCATGTCTTCATGAAAGACAATGTCCGACCCCACCGAGCACGATCTGTGACTGGCCATCTCCAGAACAACGCCATTGTGACTCTGCCTTGGCCTTCTCGAAGCCAAGACCTGAATCCAACCGAGTATCTATGGGATCAGTTGCGTCGTCCGGTTGGGGCATGGACCCTCCAGTACAAAATCTCGAAGAAATTACCCAGTCATTGCATCTGGAATCGAAACGCATCCCTAATTTGAGGACCAGACGTCTGATTTTGAGCACGAGAAGGTGTCTTGCAGGTGTGATCCGTGTACGGGGTGGCAACACTAGATATTGACTGTTGATCATTTAACTGTGGCATGGGTACAACGTTACCAAGACAAGTACGTGTTGATCTGTCCATCTCATTCCATACTTATACTGACTCTATTAATCCCTAATTACAGTCCTTGTAGTCTCTGGCGAATAAAAGTGGATGTGTCAATTTTTCCGATTATTCATAAAATCAACATCTTATTTGAACATTGCTACTTTTCATTGCTTTTGTTTCGCTATTCAGCTTCTCCTTACCCATTTTTTTCTGATTGGTGGGATTCGCTTTGCAGAGTTGCGTCCCTTGGGCACGCCAGAAACCTATGATTGTAGGTTCGAATCCCGGTTCGCCCCGATTATGTTTCTAGGTTTGTCAGCACCATACTCGTGCTCGTGGGTTTTACCGAAGTGGTAAACGTCTGAGACCTGTATCACTTCGAGCTTTCCTCCCACATTAAGCTGACACGCCGCGATATAACTGGAATACTGTTAAAAGCGGCGTTAAACCCAACTCACTCACTCACTCTGATTGGTGGTGCGATACTTTTGACGAGGTGTATATATGACGGACGATGTTTTTCTTACTATATGAGACGTACCTTTGGTATATTTTTATCTGTAAGCTTCTCTTTCAAATGTGCCTCCAACAAAGGTATCACTAAAAGATGCATTGTATATCAATACAAAGATTAAAGGCCCATTATAATTCCTTTAACGCCTTCTCGTTGCCTATATTTGTTTGTTTTGGCCCTATGGTCAATATTATCGCCAATCCGATTGTCTCGCGATCTTGTTACTGCCCGCAAAACATTTTTGATTCATTGTACATGTATTTAATGTGCATTTTCATGTGCTGTTTGGGATATTTTTTTCAGCACGGGAAGACATGATCCGGTATCATGTCACTCCTGCTGCGAGTTTATGACCGTCGCTGGATGAGGAATCCGACTGTGTATGTAGTTTATCTGGTCATACAGCTTACTTCTTCTTCTTGTCCATGTCTTCTTACGCATACAAGTGACATTAAATTTTATTTTCTGTGTTCTGGTGTGCTGAAAAAATCAGCCCGAGGATATCCCTCTCCCCTTTACACATACACATTTCTTTCTAACAGTCTATCAGCATGTTTTTCTTGTAATCCCGTCTCATGGCATGTGTTATCGGTGACTGTGCACTCTGAATTTCTCTTGCAATTTCCTCCTATAAACCTCGTCCAATGACCCTCCTTCCCTCCCCAACACAGAGAGACGCTACCCGACCCAGTCACCATCACCGTCGTCGGCCTCTACCCTGCACTTACTGACGACGACAGTGACTACTGGGTCTCCCAAGGACGAGGACAAGGATGACGACAGCTTCGTGGAGGACCGAGAGGTTTATCCTCTGAGGAATGCGCTGGGGGGAATAGCTGCCTTCTGGAGGATCCCGTTAGTCGCCTCTTAGACAAGAATAGTCGCCTCTTAGGAAAAGCATGGGTTATTGAAGACCTATTCTATCCCTGGACCTTCACGGGTCAAGTGCCAACTAAAACGATAATAATGAGGTTACAAAGTGTTATGATGCTGACATTGTCATCCCGACCTCATCCTTGCTCTTACTATAAAATACTAATGTTGCCTGGCCGATATTTTTATCCAGACGGAAAATCAAGGACTCCGGCGTAAAATAACGCTCACAGGCTTTCATACTTGCGTCACTGACAATACTAAATGGCATTCTTTGGGTGCTCATACAGTAGCCTTGAAACATTTCATCAAGGGAATGACATGACACAATCCAATCATTTTATACAAATATTTACTTTCGAAATACAATTTATACACACATATTTCACGGAAATGTACAGTAAACATGCCGGTTTAATACTATCGATAATGTAACCAGATCCTGAAATGAAAGACACTAAGAACTGATGAAACCAAAAAATCACTGTATCTGATTGACAAACAAAAGGACAGATTTTGACTTGCTTGAAACAGAAACCTAGGCGAGGTGTGTTCGACAGTATTTGTACATTTAATAAACCAGATATGGCAGTTTCTTCAGGAATGTGCCGTCTGTCATGATTAGATCACAGAAACTGTTAACAAGACATTAGAAACAACTAACACTTCTCTTGATAGTGCATAAGATATGTGTCCTCATACATCCTCCATATCTCCGGGGCTCTCATTGCGGTTAACCCACACTAACCCCTGGACCCGTGGACCCGTGAGGATTCCGGGGTAGAATAGGTATTCAGCAACCGATGCTTGCCGTAAAAGGCGACTATGCTTGTCGTAAAAGGCGACTAACCGGATCGGGTGGTCAGGCTCGCTGATTTGGTTGATGCATGTCCTCGATCCAAATTGCGCGGATCGATGCTCATGATGTCAATCACTTGATTGTCTGGTCCAGACTCGATTATTACCCAGCCTTGGTTTTCATAACATTTTACCAAGCAATAAAACTTCAAGATAAGGAAAAGGAAATGGGTAAGGGACTTGTCATCGCCAATTTTAATGGACAGGAAGGCAACCTTTCCAACAAGAAGATTCTTTAGGGCTTTTTGCGTGTCAATCAGTTTTTCAATTTTGAATTTCTCACAAACACTATCGAAATCAATGAGATCACCAACTAACATTCACGCTGGTTTGTAAATCGCATTCCAATTGGTCCGTCAGACCAGCAATCCGATTGGTTAAGGTATTCAGGGGCGGGTAATTTGAGATCGTGAGAACAACAGGAATGGATCCAGGGGTGAAGGTAGGTTTACCGAAATGGGAGCCCAGGAGATATGGCGGATTGTCCTCAGTGTCAGATGTCGACTGATGAGTTGGTGCAGTGATGGCAAGTGAATGGTGCCAAAGGTGGTCAGGGACCCCTAAAGTCATGCCTCAGACCCCAAAAATGTATTACTGTGAATCCCCTGGCAGGGTTAGAACTTAACACTAGCCTTCTAGTCCGGGTCTAGTACAAATTCCTGCTGGCTAGAACAAATTTCTAAATGTCCCCATTGTTTTAGCATTATTAGGTCATTTTATCTTTCCTTGGGCTAGTAAAGCTTGAGAGTTTAGCTCTAACCCTGCCTGGACTCAAAAATAGAAGATGAGTCAGGAAAATCCCTGCATATTATGTATCAAACAGTCATGTGTACATACACTCACCACTTTCTGCAAATAAGGAAGGACAAAAAATCATAGATGTCGAATCAGGAATTTCAATTTCAAAAGTTTATTTCCAGTTGTTTGATAAATTATAATAAATTCCAAAATATAACATACATTACCCTGTCCTGTGTTAACATTGTGAAGTTGTAGCCAGGCATAACACAAGATGGCATCTCGAGAAGAGACCTGTTCAAGTATTGGAGTTACGATCATCTTAGCACTAAGATCCCTACAGGGCCCGGGAAATCATCCAAATAAAGTAAAATGGGTGTGAAAAAAATGTTGTCTTTACACATAAAGATGATGCAGCACAAAACCATCAAGAACCAGTCTCCATAAGAAGAGCTCCATGCAGTAGCAAATGCAGTCATGAGCTGCTTAGGATGGACAGAGGTACTGCTGTACAGTGAGTGAGTGAGTTGGCTTGAATGTCACTTTTAACATTATTCCAGTTATATCACCGCGTGTCAACTTGATGTGGGAGGAAAGCCCGAAGTGATGCAGGTCTTAGACGTTTACCACTTTGGTGAAACCCACGTTGACAGATATGGTGCTGACATAATCGGCGAGTCGGGATTCAAACCCACAAGCAAAGGTTTCTGGCATACCCAAGGGTACTCTGCACAGCAAATTGCGGCGCCTTAGACAACTGGGCCACCCCTGCCCCCTGCTGTACACAACGTGGAGTAGGTTCACTGGACTCACAGAACAATGATGTCACGTCTTATTGCAGATTAATATTACATAGTAATCAAATATACAGTGCCTTACTTATCAATGACATAGAAACATTGCTACACTGGTGGATCAATAAGATGCTGGATACAGTCTCTTACATTCAGGGCTTGATAACATGATTACACCAACATGTAAGGACAACGTATTTCACAAATTGTCAAGTAAATCACATCGAGAGAACAGTTAGTTTAACTCACAGCAATATTCTAACAATATGATGGCGGCATATAAATAATCAAATCCTGGCCAGCCAATCCAGTGACTGATATTGTGAGCAACGATCCATGCTGTTGGGTTACGAGGACACGCCATCATGTCCGGAAAGCAGAAGCTGACAGTCATGTGACTTGGTCATAGATATATATTTCTACTCAGCAGAAAATGAGTGAGTGAGTTGGGTTTAACGCCGCTTTTAACAGTATTCCAGTTATATCACAGCATGTCAGCTTAATGTGGGAGGAAAGCCTGAAGTGATGCAGGTCTCAGACGTTTACCACTTCGGTGAAACCCACGAGCACGGGTATGGTGCTGACAAACCTAGAAACATAATTGGGGCAAACAGGGATTCGAACCTACCATCATAGATTTATGGCATGTCCAACGGACGCAATTCTGCACAGCGAATCACGGCGCTTTAGACGACTGGGCCACCCGTGCCCCCCAGTAGAAAATGAAGTTGATCAGACTCAAACACTGGGTACCCTCCTCCACAGCCTAGAACATGGTGGCTCATGGTTTTAGTGAACAAAGTTCAAAGCATTCTTACGGCCTTTCAAAGGTAATGATCACACTTTTCAAGGCAAAAGTGAGAGAATATATCAGGACATTCTTACTCGTTTCACTGTAATCGTCTTCCCAAGGCAAGGGCGTTAACTGACCATAAAAGTCCAGTTTCCACCCTTGCCGAACTAGGCTGGAATTCTGAAGTTACATTTTGGTGGAGTCTATGCATAGTTCAATCAAAATTGCGTAACGAACTAGACATCTGGTTCATAAACAACATGGATTTCAACATGCAGATTTCTGTCAACTGAAGGATTTGCAAAGCATGTGTACTGCCAACTGGGCGTCAACAGATATTTTGCAAATCTTTTCATGTTTTTAATCAGGGTGCTCAAGTAATCTGATGCACTTCGCAAGGTAAGGCCTGTCTTATTACAATACAGGTCTTGACTATCGATCAGATGATCTTGACTTGGTGCCGCCATTTTGATTGAAGAAATTGCAAGTGATAGAAGAGGTGGAATCTGATTGGTCAATGGGAGGGACATAAAAGGGACATAACTCGTAAAAGTCCCTGGTGGCGCTATGATAAAGCCTGGAAAATCCAGCCTAGCTCAACAAGGGTGGAAACTGGACTTTAAAAGTCAGCTAATGCCCTTGCCTCAGGAAGATACACTGTAATGAGTTCTGAGTAGTTGGTGCCTGCCCCTGATTATTAAGATTTTAATCTACACCAGTGTTTTCACATTACTTCTCCAGTGATCGACAAACCTATCTCTGACTTCATATCATCATAAAACCGTAATTGTAAAATATTTTAACCTTGCTTGTCAATTCAAGACATTTTTTAAAATCCAAAACTTTTTCAAGACATATTCAACCTTAAGGTCTTTTCAAGGCCAGACAGTCAAATTTAAGGCCCTTGCAACCCTGTGTGAACCTTGCAGTAGAAAGGCCAGTGATTGTTGCGGTACCTAGGCAGGGTTGGATGTTGTGTCCACAACACTACTTCCTGATCTTCTCTCATAAAAAACTTAAGTGTTGAAACGGAAATAGCACTTGTCGATGCATTAAAATATCCAGTCGTTATGTCTGTGCATGTGAGTAGTTCATTGTTTTTGTTCATTCCTTGCACACATCACTGTTTAGCTGTCGTCCATACTGGTCCCCAACTGAAGCCTGAAGGTGATGGAGGTGGGTGTGGTCACATCAGCTACATAGATCTCCTGACCATTACGTAGACCTAAATCTGAAGTGACACACAAATGAGACAACATATATATTCAGAATCCACACCTCAAATCACTTAATATAAGCAACAAAACCATTTCCTTAATCATAAAATACACCGCTAAAACAGAGTCAATTGTACAATTTGACTATGTCATCAACATGTGTTAATGAATCACCATCAAACAATGATGAAACAGGGTTTTCGCAAAAAACTAAGTGTATCCTTCCCCACCAGTGGCACTCATCACAAACACATGAAAAGGCAAGTCAATTGTTCACTAGGAAACATATGTTACATGTCAAAATAATGACTTCATTTCTGTCACTGCTGTATGAAAATTTGAAATGTCCTCCACATGTCTACCAAAGAACTTTTTGAAAGCTTTACTAAGGCCTTGAAAGTTGTAACCCTGATCAAACAACATTTGAGTTAGAGTCATATGGCACTCTTTGAAATTAATACAGAAAGTCCGAAGCTTCTAACTACCTAATAAGAAACTTATATGCACCGGTTTAATCACATCCCTTCTAATTTGTGAAAACACATGTTTAACATTAAAACAGAAAATCCCATGCCTTGGGTTACGTTAATAAGACAGTTAAATGCACTTCAGTTGAATGACCTAGACCCTCAATTTCAGCCAATCAATTGCTTGATTATCCACTAGTTGAAACCATGGGTGCTAGCTCTTAGACATGGCATACGAACACAAGGATTAATTCAGTACACAGTAAGAAGCAGAACTACTTTACGAATGACCATTCCATTGACCTTAAAGTTCAGTGAAGTCCCTCAAAGCCTTATCATTACATTGCCCCACCCTGAGGATGATATATACTAAATCCCTTACAAAGAACACTTCTTGAGTCATCATACGATTGTCCTAACTTATTACCCATGAGGAGTATTCAAATATTATAACTACTCCATGTAAAGAGACTTGAAACTATCTGCAGAAAAAGGCATTAAAGTTAAAATGGCAGACATACTTTATGAATGAGCAACACCTTACACATAAGGTCCTTTTCTCAGGCTCTGACCTTGAGGTTGACCTTGACCCTTGATATGACATTAAATGTTCAAAAGAAAATTCCCAGGAAATAAACATTATGTGATATCCTTGAAATGTCCAAGCTTGGCATATTTTTAAAACAGTGTTATCACTATACCCCACCATGGGGCACATTAGAATATATTTTTTTTCATAGTCTATATGCACCATTACAGGAATCGTGTCCTATTTAAAGCCTTTAGAAGTGATAAGACTTGGGCAGCTTAATGTCATCAGTAAGAATGAAGTGTTAAACTAGTATACACAAAAGGCCCCTTTTCTGGAAAAAACAACTCAGTCTTGATAAGTATCTCTTAGATAAGCTAACTTCAGTAGTTTCTGAGAAAACTTGTCCGTATTGCAGACACTATACACCAAGTAAAATAACATGGATCAAGGGCTGTAACTCTGTAAAAAAATAAGTTACAGCACAAATTTCTCAAACTCAGAAATGACAAGTATTGCTTAAATAAGCATGCAAACTTTCATTCATGTAACTTCAGTAGTCTGTGAGAAAACTTCCCCATTTCACACAGTATGCACTCTCTCGAAAAGCATGAAGCAAGGGCCTTAACTCTGTAAAAATGAATTTACAACACCAATTTTGAAATCATTGGACGTCATGACCAGTAATACCAGTGTGTTAAATTTCTGACTAAAATAGTTTTTGAGAAAATTTGTCCCCGTTGAGAAGCGGATGGATGGAAGGACGGACGGACGGATGGACCGACGAAAACAGTTCCTATATCCCCGCCCCACATCATGGCGGGGTATAATAATTAAGTGTGGCAGCAGTAGCCAAGTTCAGAAAAGATACAAAGCATCCTCATTTACACGGGGTTGCTTCAGAATCAATAACCTCCTCTAGGTTAACACAAATTCTGGAGAAAGTAATTCTTAAAAACAACATGTATTATAATGCGATATTTATATGAATGGTTTTAATGTAGATACTCACCTTTAAGACTTTTCTTTAAATTTTCTTTTGTTTTTTCTTCTATAGATTTCACAGTCTGCATGTACAGAGTTTTGTTTTTACCATCTACACAGGTAGTAATGCCAGGGGACTTCATCTGACTGAAACACAAACAATCCTTGAATCTGTGTGTACCACAACAGCAGGCCAGTATATAAGTGTGAGTAAAAAGAAGACTGGACAATACACCAAGTTATGCTACGATACATGTTGGTTGGTTGGTTTGTTGTTTAATGCTGCCCTCAGCAATATTCCAGCTATATGACCGCAGTCTGTAAATAATGGAGTCTTGACCAGACATCCAGTGATTGATATCATAAGCATCGATCCACGCACTTGGGATTGATGACATGCATCAACCAAGTCAGCGAGCCTGACCACCCGATCTCGTTAGTCGCATGGGTTGCTGAAGATCTGATTCACATCATGAGCATCGATCCACGCAATTGGGATACGATGACATGCATCAAACCAAGTCAGCAAGCCTGACCACCCGATCCCGTTAGTCGCCTTTTACGACAAACATAGTCGTCTTTTATGGCAAGCATGGGTTGCTGAAGATATATCATGATACAGGATGCCACATATCAGCATCCCATCAGACTTGCTGTTGCCTACATAGGAGGCCTCAAGTTGCAATCAAGCAAATCCTTTTACAACCGTGGCAAGTGCCCTGACTATGATGATGCTCTGATGTGTAGTGTTGGATACCTACTGATAAACAATGGAACATAATGTCGGAGGGTGTAATGATACACCACACATCTGATGCACTGCAATACATGGCCTTCGATATCATACATGGTACATGGACCTGTATCGTGACTTCCTATAGAAATGTGCATGCATTTGTGTATGGCTGCTTGTACTAGTCTTCGACTTATACCGGTTTTAAAGTGCTAACGACCTGAGAAGATCCGGGGTAGAATAGGTCTTCAGCAACCCATGCTTATCGTAAAAGGTGACTGTGCTTGTCGTAAGAGGCGACTAACGGGATCGGGTGATCAGGCTCCTGACTTGGTTGATGCATGTCATCGTATCCCAATTATGTGGATCGATGCTCACGATGTCAATCACTGGATTGTCTGGTCCAGACTTGATTATTTACAGACTGCCGTCATATAGCTGGAATATTGCTGAGTGCGGCATTAAACAACAAACAAACAAACAGAAAAATAATAGTGATAGCCCACTGAGATACCATGCCACAGCTTAACATGGATAAACGTTGAAGGCTTTTTCAGTCTTTCAAATCTGATTTTATGGAATAATACATAACCAATCAAAACATCAAAGACACAGATCTGAAAGTTTCTTCAATGCAAAAGAACAAATGTTAATGAATAATATTTTGATTTTATCTTAGAATCTGACAAAGTTCCGAAAGTACATGACTGACGATAATAGACTGATGTCTCCGAGGTGTAAAACTGGTCTGCTAGTCTGTGTACAGTGATGTAGGTACATATAAACTGTAGTCTCTGTAATTCCCTCATGAAATCTGAGGTGATGCTGTCCGTATTATTTCTGCAAAGTACTCACTACGTATTACTCTCGATGAGGTGTGTGATGACGTCCTGCAGCTTGTCGTTCTCGGAGAAGGAGAGGGCTTGAGGGATCTGGCTGCAGCCCATACAGTCCTCCTGATACAGAAGGATGGGGGTTAGAAAAGGATGTCAGCCAATATCCAAAACCAAAATTGTGGTTAAGTAACTCATAGAAATCTGCCACTGCTTATTTTAAAAGTAAGTAGTCTGTTTTGACATTCATTCATACATTGGAAGAAATATCTGGTGTCACACATGGTCACAGACCACCTACAGCAGGTCTTTTGTCACAGATTTCTACACACCACCTACAGCTGTGATATGCAGGTCTTTTGTCACAGATTTCCACACCACCTACAGCTGTGATATGCAGGTCTTTTGTCACAGATTTCTACACACCACCTACAGCTGTGATATGCAGGTCTTTTGTCACAGACTTGCACACCACCTACAGCTGTGATATGCAGGTCTTTTGTCACAGACTTGCACACCACCTACAGCTGTGATATGCAGGTCTTTTGTCACAGACTTCCACACCACCTACAGCTGTGATATGCAGGTCTTTTGTCACAGACTTCCACACCACCTACAGCTGTGATATGCAGGTCTTTTGTCACAGACTTCCACACCACCTACAGCTGTGATATGCAGGCCTTTTGTCACAGACTTCCACACCACCTACAGCTGTGATATGCAGGTCTTTTGTCACAGACTTCCACACCACCTACAGCTGTGATATGAAGGTCTTTTGTCACAGACTTGCACACCACCTACAGCTGTGATATGCAGGTCTTTTGTCACAGACTTGCACACCACCTACAGCTGTGATATGCAGGTCTTTTGTCACAGACTTCCACACCACCTACAGCTGTGATATGCAGGTCTTTTGTCACAGACTTGCACACCACCTACAGCTGTGATATGCAGGTCTTTTGTCACAGACTTCCACACCACCTACAGCTGTGATATGCAGGTCTTTTGTCACAGACTTCCACACCACCTACAGCTGTGATATGCAGGTCTTTTGTCACAGACTTCCACACCACCTACAGCTGTGATATGCAGGTCTTTTGTCACAGACTTGCACACCACCTACAGCTGTGATATGAAGGTCTTTTGTCACAGACTTGCACACCACCTACAGCTGTGATATGAAGGTCTTTTGTCACAGACTTGCACACCACCTACAGCTGTGATATGCAGGTCTTTTGTCACAGACTTCCACACCACCTACAGCTGTGATATGCAGGTCTTTTGTCACAGACTTCCACACCACCTACAGCTGTGATATGCAGGTCTTTTGTCACAGATTTCTACACACCACCTACAGCTGTGATATGCAGGTCTTTTGTCACAGACTTGCACACCACCTACAGCTGTGATATGCAGGTCTTTTGTCACACATTACCACACCACCTACAGCTGTGATATGCAGGTCTTTTGTCACAGACTTCCACACCACCTACAGCTGTGATATGCAGGTCTTTTGTCACAGATTTCTACACACCACCTACAGCTGTGATATGCAGGTCTTTTGTCACAGACTTGCACACCACCTACAGCTGTGATATGCAGGTCTTTTGTCACAGACTTCCACACCACCTACAGCTGTGATATGCAGGTCTTTTGTCACAGACTTCCACACCACCTACAGCTGTGATATGCAGGTCTTTTGTCACAGACTTCCACACCACCTACAGCTGTGATATGCAGGTCTTTTGTCACAGACTTGCACACCACCTACAGCTGTGATATGAAGGTCTTTTGTCACAGACTTGCACACCACCTACAGCTGTGATATGAAGGTCTTTTGTCACAGACTTGCACACCACCTACAGCTGTGATATGCAGGTCTTTTGTCACAGATTTCCACACCACCTACAGCTGTGATATGCAGGTCTTTTGTCACAGATTTCTACACACCACCTACAGCTGTGATATGCAGGTCTTTTGTCACAGATTTCTACACACCACCTACAGCTGTGATATGCAGGTCTTTTGTCACAGATTTCTACACACCACCTACAGCTGTGATATGCAGGTCTTTTGTCACAGATTTCTACACACCACCTACAGCTGTGATATGCAGGTCTTTTGTCACAGATTTCTACACACCACCTACAGCTGTGATATGCAGGTCTTTTGTCACAGATTTCTACACACCACCTACAGCTGTGATATGCAGGTCTTTTGTCACAGACTTCCACACCACCTACAGCTGTGATATGCAGGTCTTTTGTCACAGATTTCTACACACCACCTACAGCTGTGATATGCAGGTCTTTTGTCACAGATTTCTACACACCACCTACAGCTGTGATATGCAGGTCTTTTGTCACAGATTTCTACACACCACCTACAGCTGTGATATGCAGGTCTTTTGTCACAGATTTCTACACACCACCTACAGCTGTGATATGCAGGTCTTTTGTCACAGATTTCTACACACCACCTACAGCTGTGATATGCAGGTCTTTTGTCACAGATTTCTACACACCACCTACAGCTGTGATATGCAGGTCTTTTGTCACAGATTTCTACACACCACCTACAGCTGTGATATGCAGGTCTTTTGTCACAGATTTCTACACACCACCTACAGCTGTGATATGCAGGTCTTTTGTCACAGACTTCCACACCACCTACAGCTGTGATATGCAGGTCTTTTGTCACAGATTTCTACACACCACCTACAGCTGTGATATGCAGGTCTTTTGTCACAGACTTCCACACCACCTACAGCTGTGATATGCAGGTCTTTTGTCACAGATTTCCACACCACCTACAGCTGTGATATGCAGGTCTTTTGTCACAGACTTGCACACCACCTGCAGCTGTGATATGCAGGTCTTTTGTCACAGAATTCAACACCACCTACAGCTGTGATATGCAGGTCTTTTGTCACAGACTTGCACACCACCTACAGCTGTGATATGCAGGTCTTTTGTCACAGACTTGCACACCACCTGCAGCTGTGATATGCAGGTCTTTTGTCACAGATTTCAAAACCACCTGCAGCTGTGATATGCAGGTCTTTTGTCACAGACTTGCACACCACCTACAACTGTGATATGCAGGTCTTTTGTCACAGACTTCCACACCACCTGCAGCTGTGATATGCAGGTCTTTTGTCACACATTTCCATACACCGTCTACTGCTGTGATATACAGGTCTTTTGTCACACATTACCACACTGTCTACAGCTGCCATATACAGGTCTTTTGTCACACATTACCACACACCACCTACAGCTGCCATATACAGGTCTTTTGTCACACATTACCACACACCACCTACAGCTGCCATATACAGGTCACAAATGTCATACAAAGACACCCATTTCCACACACAACGTGATGGCCCATGTAACACATGTCATACCCAACCTACAGCTGTCATACACGAGTCAAACGTAATTAATAACTCCCTGTGGAAAATAGGTTCATGGGCTGGAGTTAACTAGAGAGGATCAAAAGGGCTACTAGATGGTTCTATGCTATCATATCACAACAGCATAGGTGCTCATGAACTCAACCACTGGTTTACCAGACCCAGGTTTATTACAGGCCACAGCTTTTATATTCACTAGCAATTCCACAGTCCCGCTTCTCAGTCAAGGAAAACTTCAACAACCCGAGAGAATAAGAATCTTACCCTCTTCTGTGCCTCGAATGTGAATGTGTACACCCCTTCTGTGTCGTTGAAGTTCATGTAGTTGTTGAGAGGATGCGAGCAGCTGGAACAAACATTTACCATGTGATGCAGATATGTAAAGCATCTTAAGGCCACAACAAATTAATTATTAGATGTTCATTCAATTCTTAATGCTCATGATGTCAATCACTGGATTGTCTGGTACAGACTCCATTATTTACAAACTGCCGTCATATAGCTGGAATATTGCTGAGTGTGGCGTTAAACAACAAACAAACAAACAATTTTTAAAAACACAAAGGCAGATTGCATATTATTTTTTATACATTTATTTTAAACAAACGACTTCAGAAATCACATGAATAAATTAATCAATGTTTCGCGAGGACTACATATTGTTATATACATGTACCACAAAAAGAAGTTAAGGACCACCCAATTCTTTCATATTACTATAGTTAATCAGCTTCCTCACATATATCCTACAGTTGCTGCTTCAATACACTTAGAATTTGCACCCCCCCTTCCAACCATGGTATAAAAGCATAGTATACGACAGGGTAAGTTTAAAAATTTGTAAATTTTAAATTAAATGATATATTTACATACTTATCCTATCCCACAACCTTTGTTTAGGCACATTTCAACTTAGGATTGAAAGAAGAATAAGAAATGCATAGCGCGAGATTATGATATTTTTATGATATAAATTTATTACAGCCTCATTTTATACAAATATAACCAGGGCCCACTTGCACACAGCGATCTTAGCGCAAAGATGATCGTAACTCCCATACTTTAACATAGGCTTACAATAGTCTTAGCGCTAAGATCGCTTTGTGCAAGTGGGCCCTGGTCAATATCTGTGCTAATCTACCTGACAAAGCTGCTAGTTGATTGAAATAAGAAAATACACAGCAAAGACCAATATGAAGAAAGTAACATCACAGGCTAGGTGATGTGAATTGGAGTTTATGTTCAAGATAACTACACTCGTAACACGAGTGTATGTCTGGCTGCTTGTACTAGCCCACTGAGATACCATGCCACAGTTCAACATGGATACTCTACTCAAGGCACATGATACCAAATCCAAGCCAAGTGGTCCTTGTTTTATCCCCTTAATGCAAAGTGCCAGGCAGGATAACAACAAATACCATCTTTTAACAATCTCATAAAAATCTAATCTTTCTGCTCGCTATTGCAACAAATAACAATATTGCAGCGAGCACTAAAATCTGATTACAATGAGATTGCATCCATAAACTTCCTTTGGTATGACACGGCCTGGGGATCAAACACCAACCTTCCCAGATGTAAAAACATAAGCTAGAAAGATCCTGTACCTTGTTGCCACCTTGAACACCTCCGTAGCACAGGCCGCTGGAATCAGTAAAACACTTCCATTATTTGACTACTATAATCTGTACTGTGAATCCATTATGATGTAAGTCATAGCCTTTCACTTCAGTTCATTAAAACTATTTCAAATGTTGCATTTACTGACATTTCCATTCTCATATGGCATATTACTTACATATTCTATTCAGACTCTCCATTTGTAAGTATCTTCATTCAATCACTGAGTTTTGTTTCAACAAGGAAATTCACCTCTAATAATAAGCGCAGGGCTTGTGATAATGCACAATGTTCTATATATGACAGTTTTAAAGTTTACTGTGTCACACTTTGCCAGCCTGTAAGGGTCAAGTAGGTGATGGTGGTCAACCGAGGATTCCTGTTGTCATACCTGGACTCCCAAAGCATTGCCAGGACTCCCACAGAGCTACACCAGGCAACACCGGTGGAGACTGTTTGCTCCAGTGGGTTTGGCTCTATGCATTGTTAGCAATATTTCAGCAATCATGTCAAGACACACATTGTGCTCATGTGGGGAATCATACCTAGGCATTTGGTATGACGAGTGAACGCTTCAACTACTTGGCCACCCCAGCGTCCCACAAGCCACGGAGCAAAAGATATGAAGTGTTATGAAGACAAGGATTTATTCCTTCATGCAACAGCTGCAATGGGGAACAGTACTGTGTGAAGCAATGGCGAACAGCCTTGTGTGAAGCAATGGGGAATAGCCTTGTGTGAAGCAATGGGGGAACAGCAGATATACAAAATCTCACCAATTATAAATGATTATATTGATAAAGATTGGTTTTCTTGTTTTTACCATGTTCAGATTACAAATCAAATCATTTTATTGTCCTGGATATCGTTCCAAGTTTCATAGCATGTGGTCCTACCTGCTATCACTGCATTAGTAGACGCCACCGCGGGGATGATTCTCTTGACAACACCTGCACAGGAGGAAGGAAGCATGTACAATAAGACTCCTACAGCATGTTGTCCCCACAGATATACATCCACAATTATCACATGTATCATATCTTCATTCAATGATGATAAATACCCTCGACCCACTCACCATTACGTTACACACGACATATCACTCACCCTGTGTGAGTCTGTACGTTACACGTGACATATTAACCACCCTGTGTGAGTCTGTAGGTTACACATGACATATCACCCACCCTGTGTGAGTCTGTACATTACACATGACATATCACTCACCCTGTGTGAGTCTGTACATTACACGTGACATATCACTCACCCTGTGTGAGTATGTACGTTACACGTGACATATCTCTCACCCTGTGTGAGTCTGTACGTTACACGTGACATATCACTCACCCTGTGTGAGTCTGTACGTTACATGTGACATATCACTCACCCTGTGTGAGTCTGTACGTTACATGTGACATATCTCTCACCCTGTGTGAGTCTTTACGTTACACGTGACATTTTAACCACCCTGTGTGAGTCTGTATGTTACACGTGACATATCACTCACCCTGTGTGAGTCTGTACGTTACACCTAGTATCCTATATTCATCAGCTCTCTCCTGGGACTTCTCAAGGATCCAGTTGATGTGTTTGGGGTCATCTCCATCTATAGCCACACCCTCTGAAACAACAGAGGGACATTGCTCCATCAGTTAGGTTTTAATAGACAAAACAAAAAATACCTTGCAAGTCCAGTTGGCCGCAATAAGGTTGTTCATTAAACTATTAAATTTATGAACATTGTAAGTATTATGCCACCATCGTTGACTCAATGGTACATATAATTGATATTTCTATTCTGGTAAAAAACAACACTCAAAATTCAGGGTGCCAATGGTCAATTTTCTTCAATCCAACATTGAAATCCCCATCTATAAGAGGCTAAATATGACATCAGTAAAATTCATAGACATAAGGTAAAGCATCCAACATCACCAGTTCATTTTCCAAGCAGAAGGATAGTCATGCTAACTTAACAGGTGAGCTTAGAAAATGTGTCATGGGTCCCGAACAATTGTTCAACTCCTCAGAAAATCCAATGGTCAGTCCCTACACACCACTACATATGCAATCACATCCAAATCAGACCATTTACTCTGATACGATTACCTCTCTACATGAAGATCTGACTACACCTCCATA
This sequence comes from Haliotis rufescens, assembly GCF_023055435.1. Classification (NCBI taxonomy): domain Eukaryota; kingdom Metazoa; phylum Mollusca; class Gastropoda; order Lepetellida; family Haliotidae; genus Haliotis; species Haliotis rufescens. The sequence goes on from NW_025963924.1 coordinate 8,930,261, forward strand.
GGGTGTCACGTCAGGTGAACTTTCTAATCAACCAATCCGTGTCAAGACTTCAAAATACACGGTGCAAGTGAGCAAAGCATTCAGACTGTATCTGCATATATCCAAAAGGGTGTACGATCAAGGGTATATTTGTGTTCTGTGGCAGTTTTCTATTGCTAGGATAGTAATTTTCAAATCAAGGTAGTAAAGAAATGCTGAATTCTTTTAGAAAGCTGACGTTTGACTGTCTCTAGATCCTTTATTTGATTGGGCAAAGTTGGCTCAGGGTCCACCTGATGGGTCCACCTGATGGGTCCACCTGATAGGACCTCCAAGGGATGTGTCCTCAGATCTTCACACAGCAAGGTATCATTTGAGTAAAACATCACGTTCGGTTCTAAATTCCACTTTAAACCTACAGGTATCTCTACATTGAAAACACAGTATGTTTAGCTTCTAATTGTAGGCCTCTCTGACATAACTGTAAAATATACCAACAACAACATTCACTATCCAATGACAGATCAGCACAACTCCATCACTAACACACAGCACCAGGGGTTCTGCTCACCCCCGAACGGCTGCTCCTTGGGCCACAGCAGGATCCTGACGTACTCTATACAGTGCTCCGGCAGCCGCGGCGTGTGCGCAATTGTGCAGAGGGGGAAGTTTACCTGGAAGAACACAAAACTTCATGATTATGAAGATTTACTTGTTCCCTGAATAAGAAACTCCGCTGATATCACCTGAACATGGTTCACAACACCCCACCCCGCATGTGAGTGAGTGAGTATGGTTTTACGCCGCATTAAGCAATATTCCAGAAATATCACAGCAGGGTACACCGGAAAATGGGTTTCACACAGTGTACCCATGTGGGGAATCAAACCCGGGTCTCCGGCGTGATGAGCGCACGCTTTAACCACTGGGCTACCTCACCGTCCCTGGTACATAAAACACAGCACGTAGTCCTATGTACCGCACACAGGTGAGGTGAGGTGAGGTGAAATTGGGTTTAACGTCGCGTCCAAGATTATTGCACTTATATAGCGACGTGCATGTACGTGTGAGTGTTTGTGTGTGTGGCTGCTTGTACTAGTGCCGATTTATAGTGCTAGCACACTGAGAAACCATGCCGCAGTTTAACATGAATACCCAACTCAGACACAGTATACTGACTCCGAGCCGACCAGTCCTTGTTTTAGCCCCTTAATGCCGAGCGCCAGACAGGGTAACAACAAGTACCATCTTTTAACGTCTTTTGGTATGACGCGGCCGGGGATCGAACCCCGGACCTTCTGCTCTCCGGACGGACGCTCTACCATTAGACCACGGAGGCGGTTACCGCACACAGGTCACAAATCAGGTGAAGTTAAGCAATGTTGGTTGCAGAGAGAAGTTGGATGGGTGACCATGTTAGACAGGTTGATTCCTGTGAGTTTCTAGGGCCTTGGTCCTGCCCCACACTGAAACACATATGTGGTGTCTCCTGGGGCAAGTGACATTGTTCGAAATATGCCAACGAGTGAATGGGTACCTGGTAGGATGGGATGGTAATTTGACTGTTAATGTTCTAGCACCTAACAGGCTGTTTGCGTTATATACTCCCCAGGGTGATGAGAATGAAAGTCGATGCTCATTGATTCACTGACCAGAGTAATAATGTAGGTCTGACATCGTCTAAGTGCATTTGAGAAGCTATAAATTGGAAAGTGTGCCACACAAATTCATTAATTAATTTAACACCAGCCCACATGGTACACCACACCACCCCATACGGTACACCATGTCTCCACCCCATGTGCACACCACCCCACATGGTACACCACCCCACCCCATACGGTACACCATGCCTCCAAACCCATCCCACCCCATGTGTACACCACCCCACATGGTACACCACACCACCCCACATGGTACACCATGTCTCCACCCCATCCCACCCCATGTGTACACCACCCTACATGGTACACCACACCACCCCATCCCACCCCATGTGTACACCACCCCACATGGTACACCACACCACCCCATACGGTACACCACCCCATACGGTACACTACACCACCCCACATGGTACACCACACCACCCCATACTGTACACCACCCCACCCCACATGGTATACCACACCACCCCATACGGTACACCATGCCTCCACCCCATCCCATCCCATGTGTACACCACCCCACATGGTACATCACACCACCCCATACGGTACACCATGTCTCCACCCCATCCCCCCCCATGTGTACACCACCCCACATGGTACACCACACCACCCCATATTGTACACCATGTCTCCACCCCATGTGCACACCACCCCACATGGTACACCACCCCACCCCACATGGTACACCCACCTGAGGGGGATACAAGTCCAGCGTACACTCTATACAAGCTGTCATCCCCGGCAGGACAACACGGGCGTTCCCCTTGAAGCCCTCTGTCCCCCCATCCACCATAGGGATGATGGACGACTGGTCCAGCTCTCCATCTTCATAGTTCAACAAGCTTATCTGCAGACATCAATAAATATTGCATTAAAATCAACTGCTTTCACCTGATTCATATAATAGGTTCCATTGTCCCCTATTTGCCAAACAGGAAGTGGTTTAACAATGACATGCAGAAAGGAGGAAGGATAACGGCCCTTTTTGGCCCACTTGGAATGTTGAAGTAGAAAATTGTGGAAATAATTATCAGAATCATCATAATGGCTAACAGCTAGCCTTGAACTTTTCATGCACTTGCAAGTGTTGGACTTCTAACATGATTAATACATGAGAATGCTTAAAATTAGTGAAAATTATGATTTTTCTAAACCCAACCACAGCAAGTCCATAACCCAAGATGATTTCTTCATCATGTTTATACTTATTCATCGAAATTCAGCTGGGGTCAAATATTAGAAGACAGCTTCCTGAACACCTGTGAAATCATCCTTTGTGACACGTTTCAGCAGTAACTGCTTGTTGCATGTTGTTTTAAGTCCCAAACATGCAAGAGTAAAGTCTAATACTCATTTACATGAACACATCGGATAACGCTCATAGCGATTTTGTAAAAGATGATCTCATTTCCTAAATTATGAAGATCTTCTGGGCCAAAAATGGTTCTTTTGATCACTTATCCTTTCAAAAACAGATGATTCTCAAAACTAAACACTGGCAGGACGTGACAACTTCGAGTTTTACAATGGCAACATAATCCCTGAACACCACCAGTGACCTTCACATGCTGTACCTTATTAGAGATTTGAACATGTGTTTAACCACTAGCACCCAAGCACAACTCCACCAGCAGTAGGAGGTTAAGAATTAACATTTGAGTATTTCTGCTCTGTGAAACTGTGTATTCAGGGATCATTCATACAAAGTTTCATCTCCATAGGTCTTGTAGTTTCAGAGTTGTCAAAAATGTAAAATTTAAAGACGAACGAACTGACAAGGTGTCACAACAAAAGCACACTTGAAATTCAGTCAGGTGAGCTAAAGAGTGCAGCGCTTTTCTCCACGGATTACCAGCATGCCGTTGATCCAGCGCCGCGCAATGATGGAGTCCAGGCCGCACACAATGATGTGGAAACCTGCAACATGAACAGAATTTGTCTTCACTTTCCAAGACTGCAATGAAGAGACTGCAGTACTGGGTTCAGGGATATATTTACTTTCAAATGTGGGCATGGCACTCATTACCATGCTTAGTGTTCTCTTTGCAATTTCAGTGAATCAAAAATAATAATCCTCTGATCCGTCTTCTACATGTTCAAACTTTGTTAATGTCAATTCACTGGAAACCACGGCAACCATAGTGCATCCTACTCACCTCTGTAAAATGCCTCATCATAGTCTTGAATCTTTGCGTAATGTCTGTTGGATTGTGTTAAGAAAATAGGAGAACTGATTATCTTTTAATTCAAGTGCAATCTCCAAGTCTTATGTCAGGACATCAGCCCACAGTGTCGTTACAAGTGAGTAAAACATTCAGACCAGCATATCTCGTTTCTGTATCTCAAAAACGAACTAAAACGACCAGTTCTGAATGTCAATAGTTCAGGTTGGATATTTTATACATCCTGTCATTTCTGAGCTCAATGGCATCTACACCCAAACAATCATCTGCTGATGGTCGCTCCTGACTAGCCTTGACGACTCTGATTCCGTAACTAAGACGACTCACAGAGAATGGCAACACTGAACCATGTCTAATGCCTGATCCAAGTGTAGATCTTTGCTAAATACAAGACAGGGGTACTGGCTGGGGACTTTCACTGTTTCGAAATTCCCTTTGCAACCGCTTGCCCCTAGCCAAATTGCGACTCAATTTGAATGAGACAAGCCCCCTCCTCTTAAGCATCAGTGGATTTATATCTTTAGAAAATGTCCTCTGTCAGGTTTACAGGAGAATCCTCACCTTAATCCAACCTTACATTAATCCAATCACACACCAAATAGCACTGCTTATTAGCGCTGAGTAGAGTACTTCCGTTAAACAATACATGCGTGCTGGCTTGTGTCGGCCTTTGACGCAGTCGCAAAGAACAAAGACACCATGTTGTGTGGGTGGCGTCTGTCTGGACCAGTGACCAGTGATGACATAAGTGAGTAGAACTCTTGTCTTGACCCCAGCAGTGACAATTCACAAGATGTAATTAGTGTTTGAAGAAATTGTTTATATACTTGTTACAAGTGCTGCTCAACAAAGTGACGTGGAATACATAGTTGTTTGTTTTCAGCGTATGTCTAAGTTGGTATGTCTTATTGTTGATATAAATGCGATGTTTAATAATGCGAGCAAAGACCACTTGCATTTTTCGCATTTAATTCAAGCTCGCATTAATTTCAAGATTTACAGAATTCAATTGACATAGTAGAGGCAAGCTAGTGAAATTCCACATCAGAGAGACTTGTCACCCTTCAAATCCTGGAAGCCATTTTCTGGGGTACTGGTGCCCAAATTAGTGGGCCTGTACTACCCCAACACTCAAGTGCAAGGTTATTGAAAGTGTTGGGCAAATGTTTCACCCCACAGTCAGCAATATTGCAGCCATATCACTGCAGCCTATAAATAATCACGTCTATCCAGGCCTTGAAAGCATCAAGATAGATTTAGGGCTGGGATGAGTCCAAATTTACTTCTTGGGTACCTGACCCCCTTTCACCCAACCCTACCCGTCGTAGGTCTCAAGAGCTGGCTACAAAATGTCTGCTTGCGAATTGTTTTACCGGAGCCCTGACAACAAGATACATATATGAAACAATCGGATCATGCATTCACTGAAGTTGACTGAAGCTTTATCTTAATTCATTGTTCTGCCGAGGCAGCGGCCTCATGGGATTCTTGCAATAATTTATTGATTGGTGCATAATATTTACGCTCAGTGGGACATCTGGTGCATTCATATCGATGGGTTTATTTAACATAACTATGGGAGTCACTGACTGTCTCAAATATATTTTACATCACTTGGACAGCTGCTTCATTTATTGAATGTAAACATCCAGATTTTCATTGTCTTATGTGTCTTAATTTACTCTCAGCGCATTTCATTGGCCGAAAGCAACAAATGGTCGAACAGAATCTGGCGTACACATTCAGTGTATTGCAAACGTTACGTGTGGACAGTGATTCTGCATTAATTACCTGCATATCAGGTTTTTAAGAGTGGCCCCATAAGTATTGAAAATGACCCCCTGTATTTGTGTTGAAGAGGTCCCTGTCCCCACTTGTTCAGTTTCTTGGCAGAACTCTGTTTTTTTCTAAAATATGAAAGTCAGAAGGAATGTGAGCATAGTCAGAAATAAAAGTAAACAGTGACTTTTTTTGTAATTAAACATATTTTCTGAGTTACCAGAGTTTACCGTCCCAGCCCTAAGATGATGTCACAAACAGTCTGATCACACATTGTAACACTCAGATTTTCAGATTGAAATTTTTATAGTACACTGGGGATCTATTCTACTTAAAGAAGGGGGCTCAAGACAAACATGGTGTAGAGTACTGGGGATCTATTCTACAGAAGATTCCAGAAATTGGGGCTTCAAACAAACAAGGTACATTGGGGATCTATTCTAGCCAAAAATCCAGTGAAGGGGCCTAAAAACAAACATGGTGATCTGGGGATCTACTCTATCCCATAATCCTCTTTAAGAAGGATACGCTGTGACTTTGCATCCTGGGACTCGATTGTTGACAAAATCAGCTGCAACTTCAGCCTTAGCTTTCCCAACATCCTTTGGTCTGAAACATGTAAATACTAAATACCTCACACTCATGAACAGTGGCTAAGCAGTAACAAAATACAATACAATCCTTTACATCGGCATGTTTAAACTACTTAGTAACCATCCAGTGATTCACATCATGAGCATCGATACACGCTATTGGGATACCATGACATGCATCAACCAAGTCAGCGAGCCTGACCACCCGATCCATTAGTCTCCTCTTATGACAAGGATAGTCACCTTTTACAGCAAGCATGAGTTGCTGAGGACCAATTCTTATCTGAACCTTCATGGGTTGGATATCACAATGACTTCAACCTGTTGTCAGACTGTTCGGCATCTTCTTACCATCTAAGTGAGAGAGGGCTGGGTTAACCGTCTCCCTGAACAGTTATATCACAGCATGTCAGCTTAATGTTGACCCAAAGTGACACTGTTATACACAAAACTGGTGGGAGACCATGGAACCATCAGGTATGGTGCAGACAAACCAAGGATGAGCATCAGGGTGAATTTGGGATTCAAACCCACGACCACTGGGTCATGGCACAGTTAAGGGAGTAATTCTCAGCTGCAATCATCTGCCCGTGGCTCTTATAGATATGATATTGCTACCCTGAATGCTACCCACCTGAAGAGGAACTGCCTGTTGAGATTGGAAACATCAATGATGTCCATATCAATCACGTCAATATTGCGAAAACCAAGCAGCGCCTGTCATGGAAACACATCTTCCTTGAAATCTCAAATGGCATATTTTCTTCTTTCTATGAGTCAATCATTACATTTAGCATGTTAAGCTAGACTGAGGCATATAGAAACATAATATGTCTGGGTTTTTGGTGGGTTTTTTTAATAATGGACTCAGCAATATTCAAGCCACATATGAATATGATGGCAGTCTGTAAATAATTGAGTCTGGCCCAGAAAATCTAGTGATTGATATTGTGAGCAACAACTCCAATCTAAGGATACAATGACACGCAATCAACCAAGTCACCAAACCTGACCACCTCTTGCAACAAGCGTAGGTTGCTGGAGACCTAAATTCTTATCCATAATCCCTCTTGCAACAAGCGTAGGTTGCTGGGGATCTAAATTCTTATCCATAATCCCTCTTGCAACAAGCGTAGGATGCTGGGGACCTAAATTCTTATCCATAATCCCTCTTGCAACAAGCATAGGTTGCTGGGGACCTAAATTCTTATCCATAATCCCTCTTGCAACAAGCATAGGTTGCTGGGGACCTAAATTCTTATCCATAATCCCTCTTGCAACAAGCGTAGGATGCTGGGGACCTAAATTCTTATCCATAATCCCTCTTGCAACAAGCGTAGGGTGCTGGGGACCTAAATTCTTATCCATAATCCCTCTTGCAACAAGCGTAGGGTGCTGGAGACCTAAATTCTTATCCATAATCCCTCTTGCAACAAGCGTAGGATGCTGGAGACCTAAATTCTTATCCATAATCCCTCTTGCAACAAGCGTAGGATGCTGAGGACCTAAATTCTTATCCATAATCCCTCTTGCAACAAGCATAGGTTGCTGGGGACCTAAATTCTTATCCATAATCCCTCTTGCAACAAGCGTAGGATGCTGAGGACCTAAATTCTTATCCATAATCCCTCTTGCAACAAGCATAGGTTGCTGGGGACCTAAATTCTTATCCATAATCCCTCTTGCAACAAGCGTAGGGTGCTGGAGACCTAAATTCTTATCCATAATCCCTCTTGCAACAAGCATAGGATGCTGGGGATCTAAATTCTTATCCATAATCCCTCTTGCAACAAGCATAGGTTGCTGGGGACCTAAATTCTTATCCATAATCCCTCTTGCAACAAGCGTAGGATGCTGAGGACCTAAATTCTTATCCATAATCCCTCTTGCAACAAGCGTAGGTTGCTGGGGACCTAAATTCTTATCCATAATCCCTCTTGCAACAAGCGTAGGATGCTGGGGATCTAAATTCTTAGCCATAATCCCTCTTGCAACAAGCATAGGTTGCTGGGGACCTAAATTCTTATCCATAATCCCTCTTGCAACAAGCGTAGGATGCTGGGGATCTAAATTCTTATCCATAATCCCTCTTGCAACAAGCATAGGTTGCTGGGGACCTAAATTCTTATCCATAATCCCTCTTGCAACAAGCGTAGGATGCTGGGGATCTAAATTCTTATCCATAATCCCTCTTGCAACAAGCGTAGGATGCTGGGGATCTAAATTCTTATCCATAATCCCTCTTGCAACAAGCGTAGGATGCTGGGGACCTATATTCTTATCCATAATCCCTCTTGCAACAAGCATAGGATGCTGGGGACCTATATTCTTATCCATAATCCCTCTTGCAACATGCATAGGTTGCTGGGAATCTAAATTCTTCTCCATAATCCCTCTTGCAACAAGCGTAGGTTTCTGGGGGCCTAAATTCTTATCCGTAAACCAAATGGGGGATAATTACAGTAAGACATACCAGGTTTTTCAGCAACTCACACCCAAGTCCTCCTGCTCCGATGACAAGGATCTTACAAATTTCTTGCATGAACTGCAGAGTCTGAAAGAAACAACTAAAATCATACAATACTGTCTTCACTGTATGATGCAAGCTGTCAGTCACTTCCAATATAATGCCATGAAAACAAATTTCACTATTTAAGGATTGACTGTGTATTTTTTTCGGTTCATTGAGGTATGAATCGAAAAACCAATGTGCAAACTGTATGAATCCGCGTAGCGGATTCTTACAAAAGTTTGCACATTGGTTTTTCGATTCATACCTCAATGAACCGAAAAGAATACACAGTCAATGCTTATAATTAAATTCGACAGCATAAAACATGTTTTATCTACAATAGTTTAACCAAAAACAGTTGTATATATCAAAACAGACAAAAATGACGAGATTGATAAACATTCCAGGTGTAGGAATACATACTGTGCGTGACATGAATCAGGTGATTGTTTAATTTATGCACATAAATTGACACGCCTACACTGTCAGTAGCCAATCAACGGAGAGCAGGATCAAAACAATGTTCATTGGACCTGTCAGTTAAGACAAGAGGCGAAAAGAACTGCAACAGTCAGACTGTAACGAACTGGAAGAAATATGTCCGGGAGAAGGCGGCTGTTTCAAATTACATGGTCAGTTACCGCCAGATTCAAACATTACTTCCCTGATTACGGTAAAACACAGTTGGAAAAATGCTAGTTAGAAAGGAAACCCGAAGACATGAAAGTTGAACCGAGGCGAGCAGAAAAAAAACAGGCGAGCGAGCCTGCACGTTTTCTGTTTCATTCATTCTCGGCCATCGGTTTCAAAGGGTAGTTTGGACAATGCATATGCATGAAAGTCGCTAAATGTCCTGTGCATGACGATACACGTGAGCAGAAAGGGAATTCCCTCGGCTTTAATATTGGGATTCCCCGACATTCCGAAGTAATAAAAGTAGTGCGCCTCGGTGGGCGTGGCTTAATTTTGTACATTCATTGGGAAATGAATGCAATAACACGTGACCAATTCAGCTAATCAGAATACAGGAATTTCAATGAACACAACAAAAATTTAATTATTTTGAAATAAACGTTGAATAAAATGATTGCAGTATATTGAGTACATTGCATCTCATAGAAATACAAATTGAGAACAAACAAAAATATATATTTACATTACAACGTCCAGTGGGACACAAAATAGTATGGCTGTTTGAATCATTAAAATGAATCAAAATTGTTGGTTACATGTTACCAATGTGACATTTCTATTGTTGTGCATGTTTTATATGATATAATATGTTTTAATTAGGTGTAGATGTTACCCAACACGGACATTTCCCCACACCTTATATCAAATTGGGTATAAATAACAAAAATTGTGGAACTGACATGTGGGGTGTTGACCATTTGGGGATGTCAGTGTGGGATAATGTCCGGATCCTGTTGTCCGCTCTAAGATCAGAGTGCCAGCGGTGGATTCTTTTCAATCTAACATTCAAATTCCCAAATACATGATCTATAATAGGCTGAATATTAATGAATATGTGCAATTATGTGCCACTAGTATAATGTTGGGAAATTCAGTGATCCATGCCACATGTTGCCAGCCTTGGACACACCCCAAAAAAAAAAAAAACAACAACAAAAAACTTAGTACTGAGAGACCCCTGGACTCAAACTTACAAAGACAAAAAGGTAAATCCAAGGGTATTCAGAACTTAATTCTAAATTGATCGATTATCATGAATTATGGATATTTTCCACATGGAATGGAATTTAGGGGTTTTCAAATCTCACTAGAAACATAACATGACACAACATGAGAAGGGAAGTCGGGGCTATAACAATAGCATGTCTCACTGCCAATAATTGAAAAACATCATCATAGTGGGAAAAGTCAATACCTCTGAACTTGGTTCAAAATCAGGGTGAGCAAAAGGTCCATCTCTTTCCAAGAATTTCTTGACATGGTTCCAGCGCCCAGGCCAATCACTTTCCATTTCTAAAGTTGCTGTTGGACCAAGGGTTAAATTTTAATGAATGGTATACAGGTTAACATTTTGATTGTATCACTGTATTGTGTCTGTGAAACATGTAAAGTAACACTGCAATACTGTACTTTGAATCTGTGTGAATTTTCAACAGAAATAAGAAACTACATTTTAGATTCATGAATGATGAATATTAAAGGGGCACTGATCTAATGCAATTCCCCGGGACTGGTTGTTGCCTTTGTTATTGTTTTTTCCCCAGTGAGTACCCGGATGTATAGCAGAAATCTAGACTAGTTCGCGACCTCTGCTGCACCATTCGTAAGCGCATTAGTCACTTTTATGGGTAGTAATAAGGGCGTATGGTCACATTGATCAACAAAATGAAATACAGTTTTCGAGATAATAAGGAAATGTAGGTATCTTTGCGGGTAGCATCGGTAATGGTGACGAAATTTTGATAAGTCACTTGCTTGGTAATTTTGCAATTTTCGTTTACACTATTTTGACTTGCAACACAAAGCAAATATTTCACCTGAGCATTGCTTTTTTTTATAGTGTGTATATTTTTTTACTGTCAAAATGTGTAACATTTTCAAATTTATTAAACGCCTAAATATTCAGTTATTTTACAAAGTGACTGAAAAACATTTCCATCGGTATTATTATGATAACGAATTCCAAACATTTTGATGTTTAATGTCATCACCAAGAGACTGAAAATGTTACGATGAAAAGTACATTTCTATGTTGTTTGGCTTCTAATCCAACATAATAATCTGTTGTGATGTTGTTAGGCCCTTTTGATCGTCTTAATCAATTTTAGTCAATCTGAAGAATTTCCCAACCAAGACGTAGAGGAACAAGAATGAATCGGTTCAATGCTACAGCGAATGAAGGAAAACAAAATGCAAATACCATAATTACAACCTACCAAATTTATGTGGATAAATTTTGGGCAGCTTCCTTTTTCGAGGAATGTATCCGTGAATATCCACACAAAGGAACAATATCACACTCGTCTGCAGCTGTACAAAGAAACTTATTCAATGTCACGTGTCTCTGTAACAATCAAATATTGTTAAAGATATATATCGTTTCGGGATATTATAACCCGTGTTCCTTTCTCAACTGATCACTTAGATTGTTTCAGGTGTTTCACATAGGTGTCAAGTCTCAAGGGTCGGCTGAGAAAGCCCACATGACAACTATTTTCATAACGTCCACGGTTCCTAAAAAATCCATTGAGTGATAGATAACAATGAGCAATCAATCAACGTATTATTAGTTAACCCTTTGAACAAAGTATGTTGTTTTTACATCGACACTTCACGCCATGATATGAGTGTATTCCCTTTGTTTTAGTAAACCTAGACATGTAAACACTCCCTTTTGACATATCCACTGTGCAAGATAACAGTGATTAATCAATCAACGTATTTTCTGTTAATCCTTTGATGACTAGGAACGATCCGTTGATTTACAAAAAAAGTAAATGAACAGATCATTCACCTCTTGCTGGGCTGCCACGTGCATATTACATAACACACATTTCACCTCACTTCAAACCTGGATTTAGATTGAATAATTACCCCAGACACAATAAATGCCAAATGGGAACCTTTGTCAGGTAATCTAAGTGGTGCTACCACTAATTGTACCTGTAATAAATTCATTAACTGAGCATCAAGTGTAGGGTTATACCAGAAAACGTGGATGACAACAAGGGAGTAGTAATCGTATTATCGACGCAATCCGAAATCCGAAAATGCTTTCACTGCATGGATACTTTTTTTTATTATCAAACTATAACCATCTGGGGTATTTCCAAATGACGACATACGATGAGCTCCGCCGTTCTTTTGTCTGTTTGTTTAGGCTGAAGAAATAAATTAACATGTGCCTTTTGTCGAAATCTTTATAGATCACAGTTAAACTAATCAGTGTTCAAAAATGCGTAAAACAAATATTGCCTCCAGCCTCCAAGTTTATTTAGCTGTCCTTGCAGACGGTAGCCCAGTCTCTGGTCACGCTCAGTTGCGTTGCGTATCATCCGGGTAATCACGGGGAAAAAACAATAACAAAGGCAACAACCAGTCCGGGGAATTGCGTTAGATCAGTGCCCCTTTAATAAGGAAAATTCTATGAGATACAATGACAAATTAATAAATTTTCAATATTATTATTACCATAAATATTGCATTATAGTGTAGGCCTATGCACTCATTAAGGGGGGCAAATTATTTTTCCTTGGAAAGTAAACACTGCCAAAATAAAAAATACAAAACACACTTATTTGTCATTGTGTTTGTATATTACAAGGAAATGAGAGCACATTTTGTAATTTATATTTTTTTTCACTTAAAATCTGCTTACTCATTTAAGTTAACACAATCGACACTAACATGCTGAATTGGACTTGAAAGAGTGGCTATAGGGTCTATTAGAAACCCCGAAGGAGTTCATTTCTACTCCTAATATTGACCCGATGGTCAATTCTCAAGACCCCTTTTCCACTTTTGTTCTTGACTCCGCAATTCATGTAACTGACTGCATCAGATACAGAATAGACGTTGACGATGAAAGTGAAAGTTCAGACATCTCTTCAAACACTTACAGTCACCTACGGACAATGATATCATTAGCCAAGAGGCGCGATGGAAACTGACAGTCAAGAAATGGCTGCGATGGTGTTCGACAGTCAAGACAAGACGCTACGATGCTACTGCTACATCAGGGTCATGTCATGTCTTACTGTCAGTCCCCATCGTGGCTCTAGGCTATGACATTATATGGTTTGAGAACTTATGACACAAAAAGAGTAAATCAGATGATTATGTTTATCATGAGAACAGTCATTAAGATACGCTGCACGTAAAATATACCAAAAGCACCTTTTCTCGATAGTTGTGCTTGAGGTCCAAACTATAACAGAGTTGTCGTTCTTTAACGGAAATCATTAAGTACTAGTCTACCTACGCTGTATAATATATGAGTAACTGTAAATAATTATTTTTTCCCCATCATGTGTGTTTAATATTTCAAAAGGTTATGCCAACCTTTATAGGATTTACAACATATTTTAAACTATTAAAGAAGAGACAAAAAATTACATGTAAGCTAAATACAAGATTAGGAAATTTGTCTATGTTATGAGTTTTAGGCATAATGTATTGGTCGCGATGTACCTTATAACATACGCAAATATATTTACCTATTGCCAAAACTAAAGTTTATCTCGATTTTCTTATAAATGAATATATTATATTCGTATGATTTAAATGGTCTCAGATGAACCTGGAATACCATAAAATTGTGACTGTAATTTATCTGCAATAGTAGAGGTATTTGTTAAGGACACAAGGGATTGTAAATTGACAACATGGGCGAACAAGTGCAGGTTGCCCCTCTCCGATCTTTGGGAGATTTTATCTTGGAATCGGCACGATTCCAGATCCCGAACATAAAAGATGCCGACAAATGGGCTAACAGGGTTTTGAACAATCTGCTTTATTATCAGACGAACTACTTCCTGACGGCGCTTATAGTTTTTCTACTCATTGGGTGAGAACCTATCATTTGTATATCTGACGTGATCAGTGACGTGGATAGCTGCGAAATCATAGCTATCTACGTAATTTCTCCGCTTTTAGTGTTCGACATCCACTGGTCGGTGATACATAGCTATGATCCATGCCTTTAATAAGTTCTACTAAATGTTGATGCTTATTTTGCACGGGTATTCCAAAGCTCAGTCAGAGTGCGAAACCGTCGAAATTTTTATACCCCTGCTGGTTGTAGTACGTTATGACGGCGTGTGTATTAGCTATGTATTTGCGACCCAAATATTATGATTAATGTACAGAAATGCAATATCTATGATGTGCATGCCATGCTATACATATAGGGACTTGCAACATAAATAACATTCAAACTGTTTTGTTTATGAATATGACCAGTGATAACATCCTGTGCCAAAGACTTTTTAGACTAGACCTACATTGCTCTTGGCTCATTTTCAGTAGAATTTAGTGTTATTAAATTACTATTATTTACTGAGCTTACACGATCCAACAGAACTGTACTAGACTTCGGTTTCAGACTAATGGCAAAATTCGCAGACTGGATAACATTTGTCAACTTGTTTAAGATTCTGTACATTTCCCTTATACACATGATACTCAAACAATGCTAATGAGAAGCATCTTAGTTTTGTGGCTAAAGACATTGATAAATGTCGACCAATACGCAGATGTAGGTCAGTTGATCTATTGCACATGTGGTCAACAAACAGGACCTGCACTTCTAAATCTATGTATGGTATTTGTCAAATATAGATAGATATGAACTGGTTAATATTTGCTGTAATTATATGAGAAATAACACATCACCGCAAACATTGTCAGCTCGACATTTCATCTTAATGCAAATAACCTGTCTGGTGATGTTTAGTGCACATGGTGATTTGCTACAGAACAATAATCTATTTTGTATTAGCTTATTAGCATCTCATTGTGAAATACTATCAGTCCCATCCTACTGATGCTCCAGTAAAAGAATAAAATTCCAGTTTAATGCTTTTTTGTTAACACCGAGCCTCATGATCACATTTTTTAATCATAAATCATAAATTGTTTTCCTGCCTGACTGAAACAAGTGATACGTGCCCAACGATTCATAATTGGTTGCTCGATAGGTAAATACTATTAATTGCTTTAACGGATTTCAAAACGGTGTGGCTTTGTTTGCATATAAATGTTACAAATATTTTATTGCAAGAGTCTAATTTATTTGTGTCGACTTTAGGTTTTGACAAACATTTGAGAAATGTAGTCCTAAACCAACTAATATATAAAAGAAAGGCCTTACAAAATTTCAACCTAAAATGAAGCTGTTCCCCCCCCCCAAAAAAAAATATATATATATATATATATATATATGTATGACATCACCGAGCGATCAGCATGGTCAGTTTCAACAAAATACAATTAAAAAAATATTCAAAACCCAATTACTTTCAATTAACTTGTGTACAGAAAGCATGCATTAAATGAAAAACTCAAATGTAAAAAACAGCTCACCTAAATACACAATGAAGCTTTTTCAACATGCGTACAAAGGAGCTAATTTCCGAAACACAATTACAAGCTAATTTACTTTCTGAGTCAAGCCTATATATTTAGAAAAGCTATATACATCTAAAACATTATATCATATTTTTTTTAAATCTTAAAATGTTAACTAATTTTTGGAAAAAAACAATAGAGTAATGAATAGATGAGTGAAAAAATATTGGTTACCCAATGAAAAATGTAATAACCCAATTGAAATAGAAACCCTAGAGTAAAAACTCAATTGCTCAAAAAGTTATCTGGAGCTCTGTATATGTTACATAGTAGCATATATATAACTCATTTACATAATTTTTTAAACTTAATTATATGTTACTGAAGATGGAACTGTAAGTTCCAACACTAAAATATATTTTTAAAAACTACATTAACTGTTTAAGGGGCGTTAGCAGGGCCCTTGAGGTTTGTTCCTATCAACATGGTTTTATGCAACGCAAAAATGAAGGGGAATGACGCATGAAAAAAGATGCTGCGTCCTGACGGATGCACCATAACATTCATTGTACCCAGAGCACAAGAGCAGTTATGGGTGTGACTGTCTGTTATTTCACCCATTAATCATGACCACTGTCCACATGATCAGTGATTCATTCCAGGCTCTAAAGTAATTATCTAAACGTACAGTACACTACACCATTTCTTTAATTTACAGGACCCAATTTACTGGGGGTCCTCTGAACTCCCAATTTTGTAAGTCGAGGAAAAACCCTGGTCCCCCGACTCGTGAAAATCCAGGGTAGAATAGGCCTTAAGGAACCCATGCTTGCCGACTTTGCTTGTCGTGAGAGGCGACCAACGGGATCGAGTGGTCAGGCTCGCTGACTTGGTTGATACATGTCATCGTATCTCAATTGCATGAATCGATGCTCATGGTGTCAATCACTGGATTGTCTTGTCCAGACTTGTCTATTTACAGACTGCCGTCATATAGCTGGAATATTGCTGAGTGTGGCAACAAACAAACAAACCAACTTACAGACTGTCATATAGCTGGAATATTGGAGTGTGGTGTTAAACAACAAACAAACAAACCCTGGTCCCCCGAAATCTTTAACATTAGGGCTATGACCATGGTAGCAAGGGCTCCTTGACTTACATACATTACCATTACTTACCGGATGTTTATATTTGTTTTTATACTGCAGAATCATCCATCCTGTAAAGATGGTGTTTGGGTTCGTGGCTATTGCTGTTGCGTTTGGAGGCTTTGTGTATTCCACCAACAATCAGTGGCGAACCAGGAAATTCAAGCGCGACCATCCCCTGCTCAGTGTGCTCATCATTCTGGCGGCCGGCTACCTCGTCGTCTACATGCTCGGCGCTGTCATCGTCTTCATGTTCGGAATAGCTTTCCCCTTGCTATGTGAGTAGTCAGCATATAATCACTGATGATAACTTGTAAATCAAGTGTGTGTGTGTGTGTGTGTCTGTGTCTGTCTGTGTGTGTCTGTGTGTTCTAGAGAACTATGAATGTCGTATCAGCATGATCCACTCATCCTCATGAGGATTCCGTGTTAGAAAAGGTCCCCAGCAACCTATACTGGTCGTAAGAGATGACCAAATCAGGTTTAGAAATTAACACTAGCCCGGGGCGAGCACAGATTCCTGTGAGCTAGTACAAATTTCCGAATTTATCCATTGTTAAACATTACAAGGGCAGATTTTTTCCCCGGGCAAGTGAAATGTTTGAGTTTAGTTCTAACCCTGCAAATGGATCGGGGTGGTCAGCCTCAGTGACTTGGTTTATTGTGTGTCATTGTACCCCTGCGTCAAGGATCATTGCTCACAATACCAATCACTGGATTATGACTGATTATTTCGAACCCGCCACCATGTTTCTGAGTGTGGGGTAAAACAAACAGACAAGGATAGAAACATATATATTTGTAACTCATGCGACTCATAAAAATGTTAAGTTGCCTTTTGGAATTAAAGTGTGCGCACTAGATGAATAATTGTGATCCATCATGAAACTCCGTGAATGTCATGTCACCAAGGCACCCGTGAAGATTCCGGGGTAGAATAGGTCTTCAGCAACCCATCCATGCCGTAAAAGGTGACTATGCTTGTCGTAAGAGGCGACCAACGGGATCGGCTGATCAGGCTTGCTGACTTTGTTGATGAATGTCATCGATCCCAATTGCGTGGATCGATGCTCATGATATTAATCACTGGATTGTCTGGTCCAGACTCGATTATTTACAGACCGCCGTCATATAGCTGGAATATTGCTGAGTGCTGCGTTAAACAACAAACAAACAAACAAATCATGTCACCAAGGCTGGAGTTGTAACTTTCCTCTCATGTTCATTATTTTACACATGTTTGTCATGTTTATTTGTGGTTGTCACAATATGCACACGGTATTGTTGTTAAAGAAATGGCTTTACCAAGTGTGCCCTTTGGGCACCAGATTGGAGGAAGTTATTTTGACCATGCCACTACAATTATAACTGTGCCACCAGCATTTCATTAAAATGAATTTGAATCCTGCACACAAGGGTTGCTTATTAGAGCAGGGCTTTTAATATAGTGAATACGGTACACATGGTACACGCAATGCAAACCTGTCACATAGAAATTGTATCCATGGTATGTGGAAAATCAACCAATTTTGAAGACATGATGTGGTAAAAGTGAAGTACTTATTCATGGTTAAATTTAGTTGATGTGTGCATGTTGTGACTTCTGTTTAAAAGTTTTAGGACAAAATGATAAAAGACAAATGATGATTACGTTTCCTCAAACGATATTTTATCAGTGGATCAGTAAAACATTCCTCAAAACATTCTGCGTTTTGCTATTAATTGTCAACAGACCCGTGAAAATCCGGGGTAGAATAGGTCTTCAGCAACCCATGCTTCCCGTAAAAGGCTACTATGCTTGTCGTAAGAGGCGACTAACGGGATCAGGTGGTCAGGCTCGCTGACTTGGTTGATACATGTCATCGATCACAATTGCGTGGATCGATGCTCACGATGTCAATCACTGGATTGTCTGGTCCAGACTCAATTATTTACAGACCGCCGTCATATAGCTCGAATATTGCTGAGTGCTGCGTTAAACAACAAACAAACAAAACAAAAATTGTCAACAATTCACGATATGGTAATATCCTCCACATTTCAGTGATAATCCTTCATGCATCTTTAAGAATGAGGAGCTTTAAAAACAAAATCACCAACAAGATGGAGTTTGTTGGCTTGAAACGGACTCCGATGGGTATCATCTTGGAGGGACTTGGACAGGAACAGGAAGCAGGCTCCTAGACTGTCAGCATCCATGGATACATTGTCGCTGGCGTTGTAACAAGTTGTCAAGAAATATTTTGTACTTCAAATATTTATGGTCATACGTCTTACGCTTTTGAAGTCTACTTTTTGCAAGAAAGCTTACAAATATAAGCTTACGTTATGAATGAAAGGTTCTATATTTGAATCTGTTTCTAAAGTTATTATGATGTAATTATGAGTGACAGGTTGTTATGCTGGAATTATTGTGTATGGTTGACACATATTTCATTCAGTCTACATAATTGAAGAAAAAAACAACTTATTTTTTTATGTAAAATTGTTAGATTTATTAACCTTTTCTCTGTGATGTAACTGGTGCTCTTGCTAACAGGCTGTAAATCAACTGTCATAGTCTGCTTCATGCAGATATCAGGATCAGTAATAATCAGTAATAATGTTGTATAATAATGATAGTGTAATAATGGAAATGTAATGATGATAATGTAATACCGTATTCGACGTAATAAGCACCCTGCTCTAATAAGTGCCCACAGCGATATTTACAAATATATTGGCTAGTGAACAATCCCAATTAGCACCCCTTCCGATTGATCAATGTACACTTATTTATTTGTGCATAATACACACTAGTGTGTTATATGCCCCCTTAATAATGGGCAATTAAACTCTGGAAAATATATCTGTCGGGTATGATAAGCACAGACTTTTCTTTGATATCATTTCAGGGTGTGAGCATAAACCAAAAAAATTGCGATCTTTCAACTTTCTCACCATATATTCTAATAAGAGCCCCCTATTTCTAATTTTGAGAGCGTCCTGGGCACTTATTACGTCGAATACGGTAATGGTTATGTAATATGGTTATGTAATATTGGTGCTCTTTGAAGTCATTCATTTAGAGCACATTACGATATTTGTAAATAATTAAGGGTAGGCCCTTACTAATGACTACCTACTTCATTTGGTTTAATTAGGTTAAGCTGTATTTTTCCCTGGTTAATCTTGGTTTTTTTAATAACTTGGTTTTCATTTAGCTCACCCAAAATAACAAAAATGTGGAATATAAAAAAAAATGAATTGATCATTAATTAAGTCATGTGAAAAAGTTGGTCAATGCTAAAGGGACGTAACCTTTTCATTTATCATTAAAAAGATTGTTTTAATTTTTTTTATAGATTTTTAAAAATGTTTTAGGATGTTGGCAAAAGGTTCCGCAGACCAAGTGAGTAAGATAGAGGCTGAACAAAGTGTGCCATGACCATAGTTTATTGCTTCTACTGTTTGGCACGGGATGGTCATTCTTATGGATCATCCTATCCAAACATACCAACATTCTCATCATATACATGGCAAGTATAGCATGTACCTTACAATTGAGCTGGAGTGTTGGAAGCAACAGATGATAACAATAACAGGCTCTTATGTTGTTTTTGTTCAGCCTTATCAAAACATTGCTGTGTCATTGATAATCTCCATCTTTGACAGTCTGGATGATGGTTCAGGTTTTATCATCGGACTTACAGAGTATTGTAATGACATGCTTTCTGCAGTATAACAGTACAGTTTGGCGAATATTTGAATCATGTATTACAAGTTTATCCTTGGGAACGCATGGATTGTGTTAAGAAGATGCGAAATGAGTTTATGTGGATTTATTAGATCTCTGTTGTCAAAACATAGTGATCACTTGATAAAAAAACAGGGTGAAAAGATTAAAAAAAAAAAACCCAGACAGAGTTCAAACCTTTTGACAGTAGTCTAGTTTGACAAATGGCAGTCAGTTGTGATACTGATGATGATGGTGGTGATGATGATGATGATGATGATGATGATGATGATGAACGAGGGCTTCCACTGGACCTGATTTGTCACTCAGGAATGGTTTCATTATTTGTGCCCTACAGTCATCCTTGTTTGATACAAGTAAATAGTTGTCCACCTCTGTGATAGTTATATAACATTGGCATAATGATACAGGTGATAACTTTTGAAATGTTTGTTTTTAAGATGACTAATTAACCTATCGCCGGAGCAGAATTCAGCACACATGAAAACAATTGGGAGAAATAGTCATATAAACATCTGATGTTTTTGTTTTAATATATATATCATGATATATGACACAGTACGTTTCCGAAGATACTGATGTTTTATGCCATGAGTGACCATATTGAATGTATTTTGCACATCTTCATCTGAATGAATAATTTATGTATATATTTTTTAAATGTCAAGATAATCTTTCTCTCATTTTCTGTGTTTTCTGATTGTTCGATTTGTTTAGATCTATAAGATGAGGACTATATTCTACTGTCCAGAAAATATCTTGGATATAACCGCATTGTCGTTTGCATGCTGAGGTTTGACCTGAAACATCTAAGTGTCACATCAAATAAAGTTTTGAACAGGTTTGAAGTTGTCAAACAATATGGCGGTTTGTGCATCACCTTGGACTTCCTGATTGGTCCATTATGTAGTTTGATTGGCAGGTGGCGATAGGTTAATTGTATAATTTACTATTTGTGAGATTGTTTTGTTCGTAAGATGTTAGAATGTGTTTCACTGACACCAGAACAAAAGGACTAATTCTACTTATTTTAATTCTGAAAGTAACAGTTGAAAGATACAAAGGATGATATGTGTTAATGAGATGATTGTATTGACATCAATAACAGCACTTTTTGCCTACAAATATATGAAGATTGTGGTTCGTATTACTCAAATAGCTGTGAAAAGATATTGTTTTATTTTAGCCTTAAGATTTGTCCATCTGGTGAGCCTTATTTTGTCCTGTTTTGCCTGGTATATTACTAAACAAATACTTACTGAAAAGGATGAGTTGACGAAGAACAAATATCTAATTAGTTTGCTATGGCATTACCATGGTAACTACGAATGGTCACTGACATGTAATTGATCTAAAAATGATTCTAGGATTGAACCTGGTGAAGTTACATCACGAATCTGTCATTGTTTTGGGGGAAATACGTTGTGGTTTAAAGGAAACATTTGTTCTAGTTATCCCACACTTGAAATTAATAAAGTGAGTGTTAATGTGATAGAAATGCTTATAGAGAGTAACTCTTCTGTTCCAACAAGATAATGTATTTATAATAGTGGGGATCCGTAGATATAGAAATCAGTGCAATATATAAATGCAATATCATGAAAGTCTGATCTTTTCCATTTATATGATACATCTCTACATGAAGACCTTACAAGCCCCCAATAGGAGGTCAGGGGTTAGGTGAATTTTCAAATCAGCTTTCAGAGTTGACGCTTCTGAATTCTTGGTAGGGAGCAAAGCAGTCTGATCCGACCATTTGATTTCTGTATCTCGAAAATGAAGTTCATCGGCCAGATCCAAATGTAAATGAAAAGGGCATTTCCATTCTATGTTTGTATGTGGTGAGGAAATTAAGCCAAATTGTTTTGGAAAGCTGTCATGTTGATTTACCAAAGGTACCAACCTATAATTAGAATGAACGGTCAGAGTCTGCTCCGAGTTTACCTGATGCAACCTTCTGTGGTGGTGTCCTCAGATCTTTATGCATAGAGGCATCACATCGAAGTGCCAGATCTTATTTCATTGAGAATGTATGTCAATGTGATGATGGGTCCCTATTGTGTTCAGGTGATACAATGTTGGCATTACTGCTACCTGACGTACAAAATAGCGTGTAGACTGCTAGAGTCTCAATATGTAATATCAGGACTCAGGATGTCACACAGGCAATTTCCTAGTTTATTTTAACCTTTTTAATAATAATACCTAACACTTGTTATGTGATTCAGCTTTCCACAGCTAAGTTCATTCAATAAAATTATGATTGTTAAAAATCTATGCTTGACAGCTTCATCTTTATTGGATTACAAATTTTTTTATAGAAAACCACAAGAAACTACACAATGTAATGATAGTGTGAAAATATCATCCTGTATTTAACAGTACAAGCATTTAATTTTCCCATTTCATCAGGCCCTCCCAAACATCTTCATCATGTTCATGCTAAATTCGATAACAAGCTATTGAGCTTCATAATGTTTTGTATTGGTGGTTTTTTTACAGACAAGCAACTTACGTATCAAGAAACTGTAAATCATAACATTAAAGTGTGGTGTTGCGCATCTACTTGAATCAGCAGCGGAAACTGATGCCACTTATCATGGTACTGTATTTCACCAAAGTCAGATTAGTCTGTCTCCCAGACCCTAGAGGAAAAGTTTAAAAAGGAGTCCAACTCAAGTCTAGAATGAATTTGTAAGTCTTGATTGCCTCAGCTCTATGGCGTCCTGAATTAAAGGATTGTTCTGGGCTCCATTTTGATTCTTTTTTATTTTATTTTGGAGGTATGTTTTTAGATAAGGCAGATGTACATTATAACAGATTTCCAAGGAATAGCTCTTATTAATAACTACCACCTGCACTTTATTTTAACTAAGGTTAGTTTCTGATTACAGACAGTAAGGAAATACATGTGTGTTATCTTGAGAATGGACACCTTGAGATTTGGTAGTCACTACATTAGGACCCTTAATAGAACAGGATTTTACTATGTTTAGTGCGAGATATTAACAAAGGGAAACAAACATTCCACATTTCTGTAAGTTCTTATTAAAACGGTAACTACTTAGTGTTATGCCAATCTGTTTGGACGAGAAGATAGGTGACAGATATTTGGCCTGTGAATATATAAATACTGTTCAATTAATTCGTCCACAGAAAGGAATAGAAGTAACCTTATCTCTATAAAGACACACCTTATTAGTCCGGACACTGTTAATCCGGAAACTTTGCGGTCCAGACGATTACTAATGGAAACATTTATATATGTGATATTACTTTGCACAAATGATTCACTTTTGTGTAAATGTGTTAATCTAGACAATATCAAAGGGAACAGCACTGTCCAGATAAACAGGGTTTCACTGTATGCATCTACTCTGACTTACTAAGTTATATTGTGAATTATCACCAACTGTTCCTACAACCCACTGCCTACACAATGTAACTTTTAATTACAGATTTGGTTTATTAAGTCATCAACATTATTTATTCCACGTTTCAAAATTGGACCTGTTTAATTTGTGGTTAGTATGATCAAAGAATTGAAAAATAGTTGACCTGATGAGAACTTTTATCAGGATAAGTATTGTGAAGCTGGCATTAATTGAAGAATATGTGTATGGTTTCACCCTAGATTGTCTACAGTTTCAATATAGATAAACAGGGTTATGTGAGCTCAAGACAGTATTACACTTTGTTTCATGGAGAGTTGAACATTTTCTGTTAGCGGGGCATGTGACATAAAAAATTGTAGAGCATGTGCTTATTTTTTTGTGACAAATGAAATAGTGCTGAGAGTGATGCTATGTTTTGCTGCATATATCATCATCATTTGGTTTTGATGAACATCAGTTTGCTATGGGACGTTCATTATGAACTTGGACCCTATGAATTTCCGTATTTGTAAAAGCTTTTTTGAATTTAGAATATTGCTCAAATATCTCTTGATATTCTGAGAAAGTGTCAGTTCAATCTAGTCTTCTGGTGTAATTTTGTTGTCTGCTGTTTAGAATCTTATTCCACAACGATCTTGGCACTATAATGATCTTAGTGCTGATATTCTTCTGTGGAATGGGGCGGTGTGTATCTTTTCACAACTGTAACCCTGGTAACTCATGGTTGGAGAGAACACACCAAGTTTGTTCATTTTTGAATTCGTTTTTGCTTTTGCATGTGACTGACATTTTGTTGTTTTATTATCCTTTGCTAAGTTACCAGTTTCTTGCTTGTGTTCATGTTAGCGATCTAGGTGTCTGTTGATGAGGATGATCATTATGACTGTGACTACGCAGTCCATTACACAAGATTTGACAGCAGTATGGACCTCATGATTTGTTACATTGTCAGTAATTCACGAGCTTGTATACACTGCATCCCTCCATCACCTGTGAATACATTTGGCCGAAATGCGGTATAATTGTGACTTTGGTCTATTTTTAATCAGGTGAAGGAACAAAGCCATTTACAGTGTTAGAAATTAGCACTAGTCCTGTAGTCCTTGCCAAACTGCCCAATAGTTAAGATATCATAGGGACCAGTAGAAATTTGCCATTTCTGAGGGTTTTGCTATATGTTATCATTATAAGGACTAGTGCCTTTATAACTCAACAAACCCTACTCTGTTCATGAACATTATGCGAACCTTACCATTGCCCAATATTGTTTGTTTGTTGGTTAACACCGCACTCAGCAATATTCCAGCTATATGACGGCAGACTGTAAATAATCAAGTCTGGACCAGACAATCCAGTGATTGACATCATGAGCATCGACCCACGCAATTGGGCAATACCATGACATGCATCAATCAAGTCAGCAAGCCTGGCCACCAAATCCCATTTGTCATCTCTTACGACAAGCAAGGGTTGCTGAAGACCTATTCTGACCTGGATCTTCACATTGAAGCAATGGGTAGAGTAGAGGCGCAAGGCTAGGACAGAGGATGCAGACGAAATACAGTCAGTGTAATTTGAGCACTCGTGTTCCACGTGGAACCAGGTCAAGGCTTGTTCTTTGGATAAAAAGGGGCGGTCAGGTAGCCTCGTGGTTAAAGCATTCGCTCGTCACGCCGAAGACCCGGGTTCGAATCCCGACATGGGTACAATGTGTGAAGCCCATTTCTGGTGTCCCCAGCCGGACATATTGGAATATTGCTAAAAGCGGCATAAAACCATACTCACTCACTCTTTGGATAAAAGTAGTAACTACACCGCTAATCACGGGGGATGAAGGAACATAGTGAATACAACTCGTGAAGTATTTAAGATGGATTTGTAAAGGGAGAAGTCAACTGTGAGAAAGATTCATTGTCCATACAAGCGTGTGTGTTAATCTTGTACTGACTTCTCCGTGCTGTGTTCCTGCTAACTGTTCACTCCTAACCATTGTGATAATCATCTGGAAAGTGTTTATTTTTTATGGAGAGTGTGACTGGTGTATTATTTTTATGGTGAATGTTTTGTACTTTTCGAAGGGGCATTCTAACATCCCATTAACAGATATTGTAATAACACTAACAATTATGGTCACTTTTATCAATGAATGTTAAACACATTGCTTCTGTATTAAACATATGGGCTGGAATCTCACTAAATACAAAGATGGATATATCACCTCTTGAATCGGATATTTTGTCTCCGAGGTATGAATGTATATGCTGTTTAATGGCACACTTCTTAGACAGAAAAAGTGTCCATTGTGTTCATGGTCTCTAAATTTATTAGAATATGTTCTTTAGGCAAAAAATAAATAGTCTTGGTTCTCAGGAGGCACCGCCCACATCATCATAAAGTCCGCCACACGTTTCGTATTTATTTCCATTTTTTTTCCCCGACTCGAATGCATGACCCCGGCACTGAAATGCTACAATACTTAAGAACATTATGATTTCACTGAAATTATTGTAAACAAAATTTGGTTACATACTAGCTTGAACAACAACAACAACAGAAAAGCACCACCTGCCTGCACGATATTTTCATAAAGCCATAGCCTAAGAACCAATTCTTTTATTTTTTTAAGCATTATATATTTTCAGCTTTAGCCTACTTAACAAGCTGCTTGTAACATGTTGATTTATATCATGTTAAGCTGATTAGATTTCTGCTAGTGAAAATGCGGAAATATCCATGGCATGTTTCTAGAGTTTTAAAGTTATAAGATATTAGGAATTTCATCTAAGGGGCTGACACAATTTTCTGGGGAGAGGGGATTTCATTTTTTGTGTAAAGATTATTTTTTCAGTCACTCCCTCAAGACCTTCAGTGAACAGTTTACTTTTGAGGGTATAAAACCTGAGGCAAAACTTTATTTATTTTATGTCCAGTGAACAGGTACTTTTAAAACCTGAGGCAAAACTGTTATTTTTTTAGTAATTTCATGAACCTTTTTTTTTAATATCCCCTGCTTCCCAAAATGGTCAGTGCCCAAGCATTGCTTATGTCTGTTAAGTGAGTTAATGGCACGAGGCAATCAGTATTATCAACTGTTTATATCTACATTCAGCAGACACCCTTCACTCCCTTTGTAGCCATGTTGTTTCCTCGTGCTTTCTCTTATACACTTGTAGACTATACCACTTTGTATACACGTGCTACTAAAGCACCTGCCTGTTTGAAGGACTTGATTCCATTGTAACCACGGTAACAGTGTGTACTGTTTGTATGTTCGTCACATCCAGGCTCATATTGCTAATGACCCAGGGCCCAGTTCCACAAAGCAGTCTTAATACTATGGCTGTTGTTAGGCTATGTTCAAGTATAGCTGTTAAGATAGTTGTAGTGCCAAGATTGCTTTGAGGAACTGCCCCATCATACTGCTATGGCTGTCATGATTTAATGCCGACTTATGTCGGTCTTAGTGCTAAGATCAATTTGTGAAGCCAGGCCTAGTAGTAGAGCAATCAAGTCAATGATTTCACCGTTTCATCCAGTCATAAAGTTTTTAGTTCATAGCAGACTGATAACATGAAGTTCAGCCATAGAAGGAATATTGACTTTGCAAGGTTATTGTAAAGGAGGGGCGGCCGGGTAGCTGAGTGGTTAAAGCGTTCTCTCGTCACG
The DNA here is from genome assembly GCF_023055435.1 of Haliotis rufescens. Classification (NCBI taxonomy): domain Eukaryota; kingdom Metazoa; phylum Mollusca; class Gastropoda; order Lepetellida; family Haliotidae; genus Haliotis; species Haliotis rufescens. The sequence goes on from NW_025963924.1 coordinate 8,957,966, forward strand.
ACGAAGACCCGGGTTCGATTCCCGACATGGGTACAATGAGTGAAGCCCATTTCTGGTGTTCCCCGCCGTGACATTGCTGGAATATTGCTAAAAGCGGCGTAAAACCATACTCACTCACTCACTCAGTATTGTAAAGGAGGGTGCAGGACCACTAGCATAGACTAGGATAATCGTAGTGCTAAGATGGCTTTGTGCATGTGGGCCCAGATCTGTCACCCCAAGCTGACACCTCTCTGTCGTCTCATATCTGAGGGAGGAATCAAAGTAACAGATCTGAATTGACGAGGCTGCACCCATGGAATGCATTTACTGGAGGAGGGTATTATATGGGGGTGGTGTTACATGGGGATGGTATTATATGGGGGTGGTATTACTCGTGTTCTGTACAGTTGTTGTTTTGTGGAGGCGATCTGCCTGGTTTTGTTTTCAACAAATAAAATGGCTTAGAGCGGTGTCAGGTATTACCGAACAATTGGTTTAATGTATTAGCAAAATAAGTTCTTAGATCTAGAATTGTTCACAATCACTTCTTTTAAAGTTTGAAGTTCTCAAATTTTCAAGATGTGGTTAGTATGATAAAACTTCACATATACAGATTAAGTGCAATTGTTGAGATTAGGTATCTTTGAATCACACCATACTAGTTTCTAAAATACATGTGTATGGAGCAAGGTCATACGTTGTAAATAAATCATGATTTCAAGACAAACAGATCTAGATATCGAAATCCATGAGCTTTGTCATTACAATGTGGATTTGAAGACAGCCCTGGGGTCTAGTGTCGAGTGAGAGCAGCCTGGGTGTGTTTGTGTCATTGTGTTGAGCACAAGTAGCCTGTGAGAACATTGTGTTATATGTAAGGTGTACATATTTGTGCAATATTTGCTACAGTGTCAGCTTTTGCTACAATCTGAATAACATGTATCTTAACATAAAGTATTACCTCTAGTTACTTCTGGTCAAACTGTTGAAATATTACGCATTTAGCTGTTATGGATCATTGAAGTATTGAGATTCAGAATATTCGACAGGGAATGTTTTCTTTAAACACTAGACGAGCCACTAGGTTCTGGTTTTCCCACCACACTATGTTGACTGGAGTGTACGTAGATCTTGGTGCCACAGTTGTTAGATCTATAGCTATACGGTAACACAACTTTCATCTTCCAGATGGGCAGGGCACAGTTGTTGAAATGTAAATCATCAATTAATATTGATTTCAATATATCATAATTATTCAAAGATTACATATAGTCATATACACCTGTCTATGAATTTGTCTATGTAGGGTAATCATTAGTATCTTTACCTCCTCTATTGAGCTGGCAGATACACACATGGGTTTTGAATGACTTGCTTGTCACAGACGTATTCTGCGGTACCGCAATTGCAGACAGATTTATAGAAAATGAAACTCAGAACAGAATTGCATAAACATGATAAAGGCTGCAGAATTTAATCAATACATTCATTTTATGGTCATATTTTTACTACACAATTTTGTCATTTTAGCAAAAGAACATTGACAATTATATTGCAGAATTCGTCTGGGACTGACTTGTGTCGAACTTGCAAACTGGCAAAATTTTTAACTCTCTTAAAGATGATGTAACAGCATCATCACGCCGATGTAGGCTCTTTCCCTGCCTCAAACAACGAACAAAATAAATAAAATGACTTGCCTCAAACTATGGATAATTATAGTTGTCATTGTCTCCAGCATGTACCAGCTAAAGGAAGCCATTAAACAATTCCCAAGGGCTGGAAGACCTATAAATAATGTGACCTAGAAACACCTCATTCTTTTACATCACTACAGCTAACATATCATGCTACGACTGATGAACTATAGTGATGTGAGGAAATGGTCTGTTATTTAACTAATTTGGAGTAGTATATGTCAGTGAAATTCCCTTTCTGCACGACACCAGACAAACTAGCTAATGTGTAGAGGAAAACTGATGCTGAAAAGTAGTGTGACAACATAAGTCATGATGAGGGATGTGCAGCCCTTGGAATTAGTGCTTGATGGCTACCTTTAAGAGGATTGTCTGCACCTACATGTCTATTTGGGTCCTTCCTTGTAATACTTGTACAGTACAGCAAGTTGTTTCTTCGGATGTGTGTTTGTTGTAGCGTTGCCGCTTCTCTGCTCATGCTCTAAGTGTATTTGCACCTTGATGGTGGAGAGCTACAGGGACCATCCTCGATGTGACAGTGTACGATAGTGCTCATGCTGACTGACAGTTGTACACACACTGGGTCATGTAGGTCTAAGTATCTATGCAAGTTCCCTCAACCCTGTTACAGTGTAGTGGTGTGTGGAAACAGGAATAAAATGTCCAATAAATGCAGAAGTGTTTGTTCTTTGTATCCTGTAAACCATTAAATTAGTGTGGCACCAATTTAATGCAAGTGTTGATCCCTGGCCTAAAATGGGCCCTGAACTGATTATTATACCCCTGACCCAAGAGGCTGGGGGTATATAGTTATACCAAGGAACTCTGTCCTTCTGAGCACATTTCTTTTTGGGTGACCTATATCTTGAAAACGACTGCAAAGATTCTTTTCAAACTTGAACACTTTTTATACCAATAGAGGTGCAGTGTGAGGTTTGATTTCAATATTTGGATTTTCTGGAAAAAATAGGTATTTTTCACTTTTTTGTCTTAGCATTTTTTTACTTACACATTTGTATGACCTTTTACTACTACATGTAGTCTGTTCAAATTTAGGGAACAGTTTCCAAGATAATAAAAGAGGTGCAGTGCAAACATGGCAAAGTTTGATTTTGATATGTGAATTTTTAAGTGTTTTTTCTTATTTGCTTCAACATTTGACCTTGCAACCTTGACTTGAGAACTACAATCTTTTTAAATTTAAGGAACACTTTCTATACTAATAAGAGAGGTGACCATTTGTGTGACCTTCAACTTAAAAACTCGAAAGGTTGCACGGGAATCACGCACGCACGATTCGCCAACGCTAACACCATAATCGTGCGTGCGTGATTCCCGTGCAACCTTTCGAGTTGAGTTGATTGGTTTTTATTCATGCACCGATTGTCTTTAAATGTAACATCCAGTTATGTATGACTGTTTACTAATCTCATACCAACTTTGACTCGAGTAGGTCCGATAGTTTTTTAGATATTGTAGTAAACGTTGGTACCTTACATTACCTTCCAATGAAGGCCAATTTAGGGGATGGTCCATGGTCTACTGACTACAGCCTGTGCCAAGGTCGGTGGTTCCCTGCAGTATGGTACATGTACTTGTTACACCTGGTGCTCGACACTGAGGGCATCAAGAAAGGACTGGTCGGCTCAGAGACTTGTTACACCTGGTGCTTGGCACTAAGGGCATACAGAAAGGACTGGTCAGCTCAGAGACTTGTTACACCTGGTGTTTGGCACTAAGGGCAGGCATCAAGAAAGGACTGGTCGGCTCAGAGTCTTGTTACACCTGGTCCTCGGCACTAAGGGCATCAAGAAAGGACTGGTCTTCTCAGAGTCTTGTTACACCTGGTGCTTGGCACTAAGGGCATAAAGCAAGGACTGGTCGGCTCAGAGACTTGTTACACCTGGTCCTCGGGACTAAGGGCATAAAGAAAGGACTGTTCGGCTCAAAGTCTTGTTACACACAAGCAACCAAGACACCTAGCCTGACCACCTGATCTAATTAGTCACCTCATACGAAAAGCATAGGTTGCTGGGGCCTCAATTCTTACCCAGAATTCCTACTGGGCACAGTTGACGGGAGGAAGGCTACAGAGCATGGTTCTATGTTCTGATGAAGTATAAAAGTCAGTATAAAGTGTGAGATTCATCATTCAAGATCAGCTGGTACAAACAGATGGTGGTAGTAAGCGAGCACCAGACCAGTGGCGAGCACAGCAGGGAACCGTACCATCTGTTCGCAGTATTACATATAATATGATATTGATCAGGTTGTAAAGATACGTCTTGTTACAGCGAACACATTCACACACACAACCTTGGCAACAGCTTGGACAAACTTGTAAGCCCTTGCCAAAACGCCACTGATAGTCAAAATAATGTTTCAATTCATAGAAACTGTTGGCCTGTACATAATCAAGTCTGGAACAGGCAATCCAGTGATTGATATTATGAAAAACAACACATGCCGTAGGGGTACCCTGACACGCCATCAACAAAGTCACCTGCTTGACCACTTGAACCATTAAGGCGCCTATTTCAACCAGATTAGGCTGCTGGGGACCAATTCTAACCCAGAATTCCAGGTGTCACAGGTTAGTTACAAATAACGCTGGACAATATCTTTTTTTTCAACAAGCTTTATTAAATAACATTCTTTCACCTATTACCTCAGTACCAGCTAACTTGTCATTATATGGTTATTGGCTGCCAAAGTAATTGTTCACAATCAATGTGCTGTTAATTTTATTTTTTAAAAACCAGGACAGTCCAGAACTGTTGTACTGCCCTATAAACTTATTGATTTACTGGAGTAAGCCTACTGGTACAAGGTTACATCCATTGGAACCACCCCCAAGTATTGCTGAATACCGCCATTTTGTAGCTGAAGACAGCACTGTATGGCACGAAGGATTGGTCATTTTGTGGCCTCTCAGTTTCATGATTTCACAGCGTTTAAGTGTGAATGTTGTGATTTTTCGAGGTCTTTGGAAAAGTGCATTATCTTCTGGATGTAATTTTGACATTTGACTGATACAAATTAAATGATTTGTTTGTTTGTTGCTTAACGCCACACTCAGCAATATTGCAGCTATATGACAGCGGTATGTGGATAATTGAGTCTGGGCCAGACAATCCAGTGATTGACATCATGAGCATCGATCTATGCAAATGGTGTCGATGACATGCATCAACCAAGACAGCAGGCCTTACCACTCAATCCCGTTAGTTGCCTCTTACGACAAGCATAGTCGCTTTTTACAAGCATGGGTTGCTAAAGACCAATTCTAACCCAGACGACAAATTAAATGAAGCAACAGCACAAGAAGGAATACCAGCTGCACATATGCATGGTTTAAATCACAAAGATCACTGCAGTGTTTGTTTGTCACCTCACTGTGTGTGCAGGTGAGAAACACCCTACGCCATCAACCTCAATGCGGAAAGATTGAGGACAAGGTAATGTTGACGTTCAACCCCCCAAATGCCAAATTTTAACGTCAGATCAAACCAAACCTTCCTCTGAAGGCTATCCGGATCATGAACAGATTCAATCTTTCTGATTTTCATCAAACCCCTCTCTGAAACAATTTTTCTCAGCATCCCCAAAAGACATTGTTCACACTGACAAACTCTTGGTCATGCAACATGTAGAAGAGATGCTCAAATGTTGGTTGACAGAGGTGGGGACGACCATCAGTCAAAGGTTTGTTCACCAGATATTGTCAGGTACAATGTATCAAGTTTTCTTTTCACTTTTGTCATAATACTTTTTTTTGGTTGCTTTTATTATAATTTGTTTCAATGAGAAAATTACAGAACATGTCCCTAATAGTGTTATCTCTCATGTAAAAACGATATACCTTCGTAATGTCTTGTCATTTCATCCAACCATCATTAAGGTCGAGGATGCCAAAATCATTGCCAAATATATCCCATATTGTTCCTATATCAAATGTATCACTGGCTTCACAGAAAGGGGTGGTCGGGTAGCCTAGTGGTTAAAGCATTCGCTCGTCATGCCGAAAACCCAGGTTCGATTCCCGACATGGGTACAATGTGTGAAGCCCATTTCTGGTGTCCCCTGCCATGATATTGCTGGAATATTGCTAAAGGCAGCGTAAAACCATATTTTACTCACTCACTTCACATAGGAAACATTGTCAAAAGGTATAACACAAAAAACATGACTTCTAAGTATGTCCTTCAGGTACTAGCACTTATCATAACCATGACGTCAGCACTATAATAGAAGAAATTTCTAACCCTGGGAGTGATGTGGGTCACTGTTTTGCCAAATTGGATAAACTCTCTTATCGTCTATGTCTACATTGGTATGTATTATTTCAGAAAATGATTAATTCTCTTGTAAGGGCAAGAAAGGATTCCGCATGTGATCATGGTGATATGAGTATTCTCTTCAATGAGCCTCTGGATGCGTGAAGCTGAGCGCTGCTCTTCCCCAGACAGTTCAAGGTGGGATTCTAGAGGATGGGTTCCCGAGGGTCGGGAGATGATTCGTGTTGCGTGATGGAACAGTCACGTGGGTCATTTCTTCTTACCCCGCTTGACCACCTCCCAGCCGTCCTCCACCTCCATGTCCTCCCCATCTGTAACAAGGTCAGTCAGTTAGTTCAGGGAAACCATCCACTATCTGCTGAACAGTCAGTCTCACAGCTTAATGTCAGCAGTGAGTGAGTGATTATGGTTTCACGCCGCACTCAGCAATATTCCAGCTATATGACGACATACTGTAAATAGTCAAGTCTGGACCAGACAATCCAGTGAGTGACATCATGAGCATTGATCCATGCAAATGGGATATGATGACATGCATCAACTAAGTCAGCAAGCCTGACCAACTGTTCCCTTTAGTCGCCTCTTACGACAAACATAGTCGCCTTTTATGGCAAGCATGGGTTGCTGAAGACCTATTCTAACCGGGACCTTCACTTTGGTGAAACTCACAAGCAAGGGTATGTTGATGAGATAGCAAGGACCATACATCTGGGATTCAAACCCATGACCAGCGGATCCGGAAACAACAAAGATAATTGCAATGCCAGAGACCACTAGGACACCAATACTCAAAACTTTTAGTCAGGAGACAAACGTGTTTCAGATTTGTGTTATACAGTAAATCATGGCCTGAAGACCAAGCAAAAGAATACAGTTACATGTTAAACTGTTTGGTCATGAACACAAATTTGAAAACAAAAAAAGTGTTGATAATTTTCCATAAGACGATCTTTGCAATACATGAAGATAAAGTGATAAAGACTGGGTCATGGTATAGTGGACTGTGGCGTAGTATCTCAGTGGGCTAGCACTATAAAACCCTCATTACTCCGGACTAGCACATGTACACACCCACACACACATGCATGCGTGTTGCTACATAAGTGCAATAATCTTGAATGCGACGTCAAACCTCATTTCAGGTGACAAAACATATACTAAGGTGGTATAAACATTGTACATAGGAAACAAGAAACCTGTCACATTTAATTCACAGATAAAATCTGCCCTCTTCACGTCACGTGTCTACACCTACCTGTGTTATTGTGCTGTGAAGGTTGGTGTGAAGGGGCCGACTGAGACACTGCGGCCCTCACAGCATCACCAGCACTGCTGCAGCATGCCATCGCCTCACCATTCTGACAACAGAAGACTGTATTAATACACAAGTCAACAGTTCTGGAGAGATATCTCATTAATACAGTAAATCCATATTTTTCACTTGAGTGAAATAATTTATACCTGTTATAAAGCCTCCATTTCAGAACAAAGTTTTACCCTTTTAGAGCTATACTCTCTTGTGAGCCAGTCTTCTGATGTCCCTACGACTTCATTGACACTACTTTTTTCAGTGTAAAATCAGTAAGAAAATACATACCGGTAATTATAGGCTCTAGTCGGGTTACTTGAGTTAATATAAACAAGCTATATATGTTACAGGAAACAAGTATAATCAGTGATTAAGTCTAATAACTGGAAATTTCAGTGATTATGTCTAATTACTGAAGATTTCAGTAATTAGACATAACCACCGAGTGAATCAGTTATTAGACATAATCACTGAAATTTTCAGTCATTAGACTTAATCACTGATTATACTTGTTTCCTGTAACATATATACTATTGAAAACAAAGTTAAGGACCACCGAAGTCTTTTATATTACTATGATAAATCTGTCATGCCATGACATATTAACTTTAGAAATATAAAAGAATCGGATGTCATGCCATGACATATTAACTATAGTAATATAAAAGAATCGGGAGTCATGCCATGACAGGTGGTCTTTCCCCTTTCTGAGTAGTATATATCATGATATATGAAATACCCTTGACCATCAATGTAATGTATCACCAACCAAAGATGGTTACGCCCCCTGGTGGTACTGACCTCTCCCTCCTCCCCGTCCACCTCCTGGTTGCTGTCCCCCTGGGTGCAGCCCCGGAGGGCGGCCTTGGGCTGGCTGGCTATGCTCTGACGCACCTCGGCCTCCCGCCCCTCCCCACACAGTCGGAAGTACTTGCAGATCATCTGCGCAACCTGATCACACACAAGGGAATTATATACTGTGATTGAAACTAACAGGTGAGTGAGTATTGTTTTATCAAATAATGGTTAATCTTAGGCTAAAAAAAATAATAGTCCTGGTTTTCAGGCACCGCCGGCATCATCATAAAGTTCGCCGCACCTTCCGTTTTTATTTCAATTTTTACAAAAAATATATAAAAAATCCTTAAATATTCCAAGTCCAACTTGTATTCCAGTAATTTACTCATCAAGGAATACATTTATGTAGGATGGCCCTTTCCCAGGTTGATTGTGCACAATTGTTTTATTGATTACACAACTGTTTATTGGTTACTAGTACTAGTTTGTACAAAAAAAAAAAAAAGACACCACCCACCCGCACTATTTTTTCAAAAAACATTGCCTGAGAACCAATTCTTTTATTTTTTTAAGCCTTATGGATGCGACCAGTCCGATAAACTTGGTGTCACAATCCAATAAATATGCAAATGAGATATAATCTACCAGGAACAGCATTCAATAAACTCTATACATAGATATCATACCAGCTTGCACAAGCCTTCATATAATGGCCCAAAAAAGGTCATCTATGTTTCCTAATGCGTAAACAATGCAGCTGCAAGTCATCTGGCACTATATTATGAATAGGACAGTTCACTCAGGTATTGTATTCCTACACTATTCTGAAATTGCTGCAGTGCATGTAGATACGTTTTAAACATGTTGAACCTTGATTATTTTAAGAATGAAATTATATGACAAAGAGATAATTACCTTCATGTGTGTCTGTATCATAGTGAGTGAGTGAGTGAGTGAGTGAGTGAGTTGGGTATAACGCCGCTTTTAACAGTATTCCAGTTATATCACGGCGTGTCAGCTTGATGTGGGAGGAAAGACCGAAGTTATGCAGGTCTCAGACGTTTACCACTTCGGTGAAACCCACGAGCACGGGTATGGTGCTGACAAACCTAGAAACATAATCGGGGCGAACCGGGATTTGAACCCACAATCAAAGGTTTCTAGCGTGCCAAAGGGACTGAACTCTGCACAGCGAATCGCGGCGCCTTAGACGACTGGGCCACCCGTGCCCCCGTCTGTATCATAAATATCATACTTTAGGAATAAAAAGTATGCATCATGATGGCCAATGATATGAGAACACACTTGGCTATTAATCTCTATTTAAATAGCTAATAGTAATACTCCAGCAATATCAAGACCTGGGGTACCAAGAAGAGGCTTCATACATTGTACAACTTTTGGGCCAATACACAGCCCTAAAACTAACAGTCATCACGGTTATCCTTGTCCTATGGGCTACAATTACCTGTGGCAAGCTGTTGTCTTCTATAACCATATCAAACTCAGCATTCATCACGTCTTCCAGGAAGTCCTCCAACTCATAACTTTCTATGTGAGCTGCACACAAACATATAACCTCCGTTAACATTGTTCCACCTTGGTACTTGATTTCGAGGGAGTTTGGCCAAGACCCGAATGAATTAATGTAAAGAATATAGTGCTCAAATTGGCTTTTCTTAAAAGAGATGTTACTCTAGGACAAGCATTGTTTCAGGTCAGGAATGTGTTTGGGAGCATAATGAAAATCTCATAATTAATACGCTTAGTCTCGAAGTGTCAGACAGAAATTGGGAAATTTCTTTTTCATAACTGGCTTGGAGGAAGTAATAAGAGCCCCGTGTCCACTAACTCAGAATAAGAAAATATATGCCAGAAAACGAGAGATTTATCCAGACCTGCTCAGAGGCTGTCAAGCAGCAAGTGTCAGAAAATATTCCGAAAATGGAATTAAACATTTCCCAGTTCATGCAGTCAATGGTCATAACTAACATTTTGGCTTTGTAGAGGTAACATGCACTAACTTGTATTCACTGATAACAGGATCAATATAGAGGAAGTCTTTTTTATGTTTAGCTGAACATCAAACGTGTCAAATGCAGTGGTAAAATTCTATGTTGAAATACCTCAGAAATTTGGAAAAAAAGAACAGAAAATACATCCTAATTTGAACAACTTTTCCCAATTTCCATCATGTGCATGCCAAGGCACTTAGTTTAGAATCCCTAAGTATGATAAAGAAAGGGAATGAAATTGTTATTCAGATTTCACCTAAAGTTTTACATTAAAAACAATCCATTAAATAACAGGAATCAGTAGAAAGAGTTATAAAAGACACACTTCATTAACATCTAATGGCATATCTCTGATTTAAGAACCCATTTTGGCCTCTATTATGAGTGAGTGAGTGAACAGTATACCAGTTATAACACAGAGTGCCCCTTGATGTGGGAGGAAAGTGAGTGAGTGAGTATGGTTTTACGCCGCTTTTAGCAATATTCCAGCAATATCACGGCGGGGGACACCAGAAATGGGCTTCACACAATGTACCCATGTCGGGAATCGAACCCGGGTCTTCGGTGTGACGAGTGAACGCTTTTACCACTAGGCTACCCGACCGACGCGTGGGAGGAAAGACCGAAGCGAACAGGTATTAGATGTTTATGACTTCGGTGATATCCTCGAGCATGGGTATGGTGCTGACAAATCTTGAAACATAATCGGGGTGAATAGGGATTTAAACCCATGATCATAGGTTTCTGGTGTGCCCAAGGGATGCAACTCTGCACAGTGAATTGAGGCACCTTAGATGACTGGGCTACTCGTGTCCCTCGTCTCTATGACTAAACATGCTGAAAAGAAGAAGTGAAATGAGTAATAGGCTGTTTGCGCATCCTGACTGATTAATACCATGTATACAGAAAACGTTAGTTACCATTTTCTTTGAACCATGTTTCTATTGCATAAACCATCCACTCTGCCTTTTCCTGACTGTCAGGCCCGCCAGACCCATGATTCACTGCCAGCTGAAAACAAAAACATTCTGGTATTTACAAAACACTAACACTAAAAAAATGTGTTCTTTGGTTGTTGGTGTAAAATACTGTCCATCAGTTCATGTTTCTCTTAAAATGATTTCTTTGCTATTAATTATACATAATAAGAAAAAGTGGCGTTAAACCCAACTCACTCATTACTCTTATGCCTATAGGGTCACTCTCGATCTGGGTACCAGCGAAATGTATCCAGGGTACAAATCGATATATTAAATTGTACCCAGACTTCGGTAACCATGTCATTTTGTACCAATAGATATGGACCAAAGTCTGGGTACAATTTAATAAATATCAATTTGTACCCATGGTACATTTTAATGGTACCCAGATCGAGAGTGGCCCTATCAGCTACTCTAACACCCTTTAGCTTTCCTGTCAGTGGGTTGTATTATGGTCTCTTGTTGTACCATGTGTACTGATGAAGAACACCTTAACAAAACTTGCTCGTTTCATATGTGAGTTAGGAACCAGTGGTCTTGACTAGTTCTTTGGTAACTCGGTCTGTGAAAATGTAGGTACCAATGACAATAATCATAGCCTGATTTACCATTCATTGTCTTGAACATCTGAGAATATGCTGACACAAATTACCTCCCCTTGGAAAGAAACTTCTGCCAAATAGATAAAATGGACATGGCCTAAAGAAATTGAACAAAACAACAAACTATACACAACTCGGTTTTCTTTGTATATGAAAATACTGACAGTATTTCAAAGATGTAAAATTATTTTTCATGCAATTTATGCTGAGTCCGGTGTTTCTTTTTCACAGGTTAAAAGAATTGTAGGTTGTATTCTACGGGCATTAATACAAACTTCATGACCCAAAAGGGACATTAGCATATTATTATAACCATTTTCTTTATTGTGTAATTGTACCTATTAATCGAATCTGAATGGATACTGTATGTGTTACTCTCTACTTATCATTAGTCGATCACCGGTCGTGAGGACTGATATTGTTATGAGAGGTAATCATTCCTCCGATTGCTACACGTGTGTTTCAAGATATCACGAACTTAGGATACTCACGAAGTTAAGATACCCGACAACTCGGACACGATAACATGCAGCTTGATACAGACTGACATCCATATGTGATTCCGATACTGTGTATATTATCAGACTGTTTACATTCGCTCAGCATGTCAAGAGAATTCAATCTCACCTGAAGTGCGGTCCAGCCATCGAGCACACTTTTCACCGACTGACCGAACAACGTGCTCACATAGGGCGACGCCATCTTGAAATTCGTAGTGCATTATGGGATGAAAACAAAAACGTGAAAGAAAATGTACATCGCGCGCTGAATTCAAATGTTGATTTAGCATCGTTTTTTAGTTTACTATATATTTGCAGATCAAATAAAGCCAAGAACAGCAAGACATACAAAACAAAACATAACTAGATCTACAATACTTTTGAAAATAATGTCTGGAGCATGTTTACAATTTTCAACAGCTATTACACACTATTCTCAAAAAACAAAATTGACTAAAAACAATTAATTTTAGGAGTCAATATCAAATATCAGCTAGGAAAAAACACGTCAAAGAGCTGAGAGACTGACTTTAATAAATAATGGATGAATACGTTTTTCTATAGGCCTATTCGGAAAAAGACAAACAGTGCTTCAAAAAGGAGACAAATAAAACTACGTGAAGAAGTCGGGGAGACAGCTTTCGTAACACTGAGAGCTAAGGTAGGAAAGCCACTGCGCCCCCAGTTTGCATATTGCTTCCAGTTCGTTTGTGAAGTATCTGATTACCGTATTTAGAAAACCGTTTCAATAAATAATCATCTCATTTGACACCAAGTTGTCTAATTCCTGTTTGGCTGTCTCCTGATCTGAAGCCCAACTAAAGAACCCTAGTTTTAACACGCCTACGTACTGATCGAAGTACAACGTGGCGTGGGAGACAATACAGGCACTTTGTCTTTACACACCTACATCCTACACATTTTCAACATACCAACAGCCCAGTACGCTTTAATGACAGACTTATAGCAGACTTTATAACAGCCTTGAGTCCAGCACATATATAATGCAAAAGGCACCCAACGTGACAAAGGGTCAGTTGATTACTGAAGTACGACGTGGCGTGGGAGACAAATACACGCACTGTTATGGGTCTTTACAAACCTCGAAGAAGCCATACATTCATCTTGTCAACAAATGAACTTGTTTGAATTTAATTAGATTGCATGGATGCAACGGAGCAGAAACAATCGCGAATCTGTAGAAACAGAAGAGGATGATCACAGGTATCAGTGTTTAACGTCTTTGTGTGTAAATAATCAACCCCCGACCAGACAATCCAGTGATTTGCATCATGAGCATCAAACACTAACATTTTGGGATCAGTTCGAATATTAACGCCGTGATGTTGTTGGAATATTAAATTGAGGCATAAAACAACAAAGTTATAAAACTATATGCACGACAGAAACATTGAACAATCCCTTAATAGCCGCAAAGAACAGCAGTAATTAGTAGGAACGTGGCACTCGATCTCCATATTAGAAAGAGGCTGTCTGGGTTGGCGGAAAGTGAACATGTTCGGGCCTTGCGAGAAGATTACAAAGTAAAAGTAGTTATCAATGGCACACCCTCGACCATTCACTGTATCATGTCGTCATTATGTTGCGATACAGTTTCTTGGTCTATTATCTACAATAGTTTCAAATAAGAAGTCAAGTTGCCATCTCAATCTCTCACCACTTACTCTGGTTCACCGACTGTATTTCGACATTACGGCTATTTGTTGAGTCGTGTCATTTAAACCGGACACAAAAGGTGTTTGGATGCAAGGTATTTATCCTATTATTATGGAGATAGAACAGGCTGGATAATCGAGGTTGACCACAGATGTAACTGTTGACATTTTTAGAATACATCGACAGGGAAAAGATTAGCATATTTCAATGTGAGTGTGTGAGTATGGTTTTACGCCGCTTTTAGCAATATTCCAGCAATATCACGGCGAGGGACACCAGAAATGGGCTTCACACATTGTACCCATGTAAGCAATCGAACCCGGGTCTTCGGTGTGACAGGGAACGCTTTAACCACTAGGTTACCCGACCACCCCCATTTCAATCCGAAAACTAAATGGTTGAAAAATGTGTGGCAGAAATAGATCTATGCTATTCCGCAATGTGTACTCTGATGGCAATTTTAAGATTGGTGTAAAGTCTGACTCTTGGCCATTTCAAGTTAACATACTATGCATCAAAACATTCGTTTTGTCTACAGAAAACAATATTACAATTTTTAACAATATTATCCTATAAAGACACATTTTTATTGTCTTCGATACTGTCAATTTCATTAAAATCAAATCTAAAACCACAAAGTATGATAACGAACCCATTAGAGCTCACGTGAGATACTCTTTCCTAAAGCGATTGCTCTCGAAACGTTCTTCCCTGCTTGAGAGCATGGAGTTATACGCGCGGGAAATACGATTTCGTCGCGCGGTGTATTCTACTTCCTCAGTGACATGTCACGTGACATGACGTCATAACAATCACACCTCGGAGGCGTGGTTAGTAGTTACGTTCGTCCGAGCTCCGCACGTGTATCATTATTAAAGCTGATATCTAGAAGTACAGATCTGGAATTGGTAAAAGAAGAGTTAGATTTCATCAGTGTGGTGCCAACACAGTGGTATGTATTGTATAGTAAGCCGACAAAACGGTTATTCACATTGTTTAGTTCACAAGACTTTGTTTTGAATATGCATCATAGTTTGGGATAGGTGTGCCATTGAACAACATAACAAATGACAGCAACATAAATTAGTAGCAGTAAAAATTATTGCTGGTGTACCGGCCGGATTAGAACTTTCAGAAGCTGAAACTGGGAAAGTATTGTGTTTTATTCTATAAAAGCAGGTTCTTACTTTAGTAAGTAAAAGCTTAAGAGCTACTTAAGATTTTCATGAAGTTTGAAAACCAATGGAAAATTATTGCACTGTCTGCTTCTTCTTAAAGTCAAGTTGAAGTGTCACACTTATTTTGCACCAAAGTATATATTTCACAGATTTAACCATGGTTGTTGTATCAAAACTTTGGGTCGGTGGTCGCAATGAAAATAAGACCACAATTATAGCTTATTATAAATAGGTTTGGAAGGATGCGAAAATAGATTTCTCAGATTTCATTTGTCACTTTGTGTAACCTGACAAGAACGTTAAACGGAATAAAAAGGAGAGGTCTAGGTTTAGTGATGGCAGTTCCGTAAACGAAGTAAGAAAACATAAAACATCTCACGAAAATTATGTAAAATTGTACGTGCTGAGGTGTGTATCTATATCATTTCAATACCTGTTCCCCAGATGGGTCGGTTACTACATAAGATAGCTACGAGAGCAG
Source organism: Haliotis rufescens (assembly GCF_023055435.1). NCBI lineage: Eukaryota > Metazoa > Mollusca > Gastropoda > Lepetellida > Haliotidae > Haliotis > Haliotis rufescens. The sequence goes on from NW_025963924.1 coordinate 8,973,483, forward strand.
GGACACAGGTCCTGTCCCCCATCCCGGAGTCGCCATCCACGTCCCCCACCCCAGTCAGCGGTGAGTGAGTCCATAGACGTGGTCAGACACATACACGTATTATATTTAGCATTTAGTATTAATAGATTTAAATATATCATGTTTGCTATAAATATACTGTTGATTGCATGTATTGATAAAAGAAACATTCTGTACTTTTGACTGTCAATGAAATGTTTCAAAGGCGGATCCAGCATTATAAACAGGGACGGGTCCAAAATATCAAAATCCTCTCTCAGATAAATTTACTCCCTACAACACACTACATTACTACATTTGGTTTTCAAAAGAGAGCGGTAGGGGTGGGGGGTGGTCCCGCCTTTGTGGTTTGAATCAAATATTACAGGATCATATATAACACGGTAGCCAATAACACTATGCACTGCATAGAATATACAAAAACGAAAAAAAACTAAATCTTAATCATTTTTCTCTTATTTCTCAACAAATGTAACATTTTATTCCCTTTAGATGCTGATCATGACACAGGTAGTACAGCAATAACTGACACAGAGACAAGTATGGCACAGCCTGATGTCAGCAGTTCACTGGAAAGTCCTAAAAGCCAAAGAATCAACGTTGAAGAAAGGTATGTCATTTAAACCCGAATGTAACGTGTCAATTGGAAACAAGGGTTTTGGTAACTGCCCACTGTCGCCGCGATAGAAGATAAAATGAATGGGGGTTTCACTGCACTGAGCATCATTGTAGAAATATTGGAGCCAAAAAATGTTTTTTGCACATTTTCACATTTTACATTCGGACTAGGCTAAGCGAACGCAATTTTCTTAGAAAGACAGGAACAGCTTTTGAGGATTTGAATTAAGAAAACAACATAAAACATGCCTCTTATTTTCCTGACTATATAGTGATGTTCTTTTTCCCTGTTGCAGCTTTGTGGAACATCTCATGAGCCTCAACGAGGACTACAGACAGCAGCTGGAGGCCACGAGGAAGGAACTCCGTCTGGAGAGAGAGAAGAACACTAAGATGGAGAAGGATATGAAACACTACCGGGTTGAGTTCAACAATTACAAACTCAGCTGGACCATGGACCAGGCTGAGATCAACGACCTCAAGGCTCGTGTCCAGACACTGCACACCTACCAGAGGCAGATGAGGCGAATGCAGGACACAATTACTCGCCTCGAGAAGGAAAACAACAAATTCAAGGCCCTCAACTTAGATGCTGATGGACACATGAGTGTTAACGAGGAGACAAAGGCAAAATTCGTCCCAAGGGTGCCATCTTCTCCAGTTCAAGGCCACAGGCGAAGACGGCCGTACACAGGCAAAACTAGAGATGAGCAGACGACAGCTCTGCCGCCAATCAAAGACAACAACAAGGTCGTTATGTCTTCCAACCAAACGGCGTTCTCCGAGAAAAGGGGAGGTAACTCTCCTACCCATCTCCCATCTCTGGGGAACATCTGTCCCACCCCACCGGCAGGTCCTCGTGCAGACGCTCCCAGACGACGCAGTAGGATTCCACTTGTTTTCTCCCAGGTCCATGAAACATCGTCTGTCGGCAGTGTACCACGTGACCACCAGGCTAATCAGGAAAGTGGACGGATCTCAAGAGGCTCTGAGAACAGCAGGAGGCGACATGAATAGAGAGGATGGACCCGGTGTGACATGAGTAAAGAGGATGGCGAATAATTTTCTTCAAATTAATTTTGAAATTCAATTATTTGCCAGGTTGTTTTGGGTAGCATCTACATTTGTAATATTTGAAGATGAATGAAATTGATGCCATTTTATATTCGTTCCAACTTTAACACAATCTTTATATAAAAGCTGTAGTTATTGAATAGGTTTTATCCTGTCGTTTTCTCCACCGTCCATTCAACAGTTCGCTCGTGCCACTCCCTCAGATCTTGCCACCACACCAGTTAGGTCACACTGTCTCCCTTCACGCTTCCACCAGCCTCAACACCCTCTGTCGTCTGATCCTCTCGCCCTAAGCAGATCTGTCCGCCTGTACTGTTACTCACCCTCACCAATGCAAGGGTGACTCCTGACTCACGCAGGCTTCTCGACAACCAAGGTCCATCAAGTACCCATGGTCATAGTGCTTAGATTGGAATGCTTTTTGATAAAAGATGTAATATTTTTACTGCTAGGTACAGACCTAGTTTTAGCAAGAGGTATATATCTGAAGATGTCTGGCTACACACCCCAACACCTTTTTAGGTATGGAATAATAACAATATGTGTTAATTGTATGATTGTGATAGGAGTCTCCTTTGTATCACGGTTGATTTTACATGCTATATATTTGTTATATCTTTTTAAATAATCTGTAAAAACGGTGCTTATGTTAATGATTGTTATGTTATATATAGTGTTATATGTTGTAATTTACATACTGTTGAATAAAATATTTTATGGCTGAACAAGACTTTTTTCCATCAATGACACGAACCACTATTACACAGGTCTCTCCAGATGGCCCAAATGAAGATGAGATGATTTACCTTGATATGAAACCTCTCATATTGAAGATCTCAGAAATCCTCCATGGAAGGTCGCGTCAGTCCAACCCCAATGAAAACAACGGATTATTGCATTCGTCATCACTCGCCCTTTCAAACAACAAAAACTCGCAAAAACAACAAAAACTAATCAGAATGTGCATATGACTATAAGTATTTCCTTGAAAGAATCCTTTCTGAACAGTTTTGTTTACATATGGTATATTTGTTGGTGTGTGCAATACAACTGGTAGACCCGTATATTGCGATACGGCCGTCAGCAGTACACGTATTGCAATACAACCCTTGCGTATTGATATTTTCCATTACAGTCACAGAAAAACTAACATATAAATATATAAATCATATCTTCCATCTTGATGCATTTGGGTGGACTAGGTTCCTATCTAAACCATGTACAGCACACGCTTCACGCTGTTTACATCAACACTCCATATTGATGACATCATAAGTAGTCTCGTTTATCCATATTACCCATCTGGCAATCTGAAGTTTGATTATTGAATGAAGAACTTCCATACTTTTAGGGGCTTTTGACATAGGTCATATAGTATAGGGGTTTACTGGTCCGGGTAACACTTGACAATTCATCTTTTAAACTTAGTTTTTGAAAGATTGAAAGCTCTCACTTCCCACACTCTTCCCATGTTCCATCCCTCTTTTCATGCAAACCATGGAAGATCAGATTTGATCGACAGGACTGTGCTTTAATACTGCCATTTCTTGATTCCAGGGCATCAAGTTTCTGTTTTCAACTTGTGTTTTCCTCTTGAAGCTCACTAAGGTTGTCATCATAGTCCTTTGTAAATCCGTCCAGATGTCATTAAGGGATGCAGTCTGTGTTTGTATTGTTTTGGGTGTTACAGCGAGATCATCTAGTGTTGACTGAACTGTCAGGGGTCAAACATGGCCAGAAACATTTTGTGCAGATAATCTAGTCTCACAGGAACTCGCGTCTATAGCATAATATATTAGTACAGAAAAAAATCACACCCCTCTAGACAATGTGTCACACCCGCCCAGCTCGATATGGCTTGAAATATGAATGTCGCTAATTTCAACCTTTTGACACTAGCTACACAAACCATAGGCTACATAATCCTGTTCATCTGTGGTCACCCCACCTCGAATTTATTTTTAAACAACCATCAGATCTCAACCCCAAGCCTCGCTGCCGAGGCAAGCAAGAAAAAGGTGGCCAGATGTTACGGCACTACAGGGGCTTGAACTCAGCAAACTGTGATAGGTGACCACAAGCACCGACCGTCATATTTACAAACAAGTGATGACTTCTGTGACGTCGAATACTTTTAGTCCAGCTTAACTATTTTCAGTTAAAAGAAAGGGCAGGTTTCAGTTTGTTTTCAGTTTGTTTTGTCCCTGAGCATTTTCTTGCTTAATTATGAAGGTGTTAGCTGGTAAAGACCGTTCATCTTAACTGGGGACTGCTTGCTGGTGTGTAACGCGCGATGTGTGTTTAAAGTTGGCGGGACGTCCGCACTTACTGCCTCGGAAGGACAGGCTGCGCAAGACGCCTAGGAAATCCCCAACTATCATCTCCACTGAGACACCAAAATAGTCTGACATGATCGAGTAGTCTCCCTTTGTTCATTGGTCGAAAAGAAGCCCATTCCCGCCCCATACACTAAAAGCTATCTCAGCTGGGCTTTTTTCAATCAGTGTGTTTGCTTGTTTACTGTGTACATGTATGATATGAGTAAGAAATTAACGCGTCCCACGGCAGAGCGATTAAACGCCTCATTTCTATTTTCAGCTTTCTTACTTTTCCAATCAGCTATTGTTTATGGATTGGCTGTATTCTTATAATATACACCTATATCAGGTTGTTCATTTCGTCCAACAATAGCTACATGGTGTTGATCTCCCGGGTCGACATGGACGGAATAACGTGCTCCTTCTGTGCCCCCTGAATATTCAGATTATATGCTTGAATGCCAATGTGTATCTTGTCAGTGTGGGTGGAGAAATGAACACTAAGATGAATGTACTTGTGCATCTGTATGACGGTGGACGTTCATGTAGCAGTGGTGATTATTGATATAAGTATCGTATTTCACATAGATGACATAAAGGGGCGGGGATGTAGCTGAGTGGTTAAGGTCCAGGTTCCATTTCTTGGTGTCTTCCGTCGTTGCAATTTTCGAGACTAGTTGAGTGTGTCAGTGGAGATGATTCTTATTATCAAGTTAAGATATTAAGGGGACATTTGCCCTGAACCGTTGTGTTGCTGTCTTCTAGCATAATTTATTGGAGGAATCTCCCATGGAAAGTTCGAACTCCATACCCATGGTTTAACTGTTATATAGCTTCGAAGCCGGTGTACTAACACTGGATATTTTACAATCATTTTACTGATGAAAGATCGAGAGTTATCTCACTTCGCCGCTGTTTCTCCTGTAATGTAATTTTCAGATATATCTAAATAATGGTATTCGTTTACAGGAATTAAGCTGGTTGAAAAGTAAATACCGCAGTTTAGATACCAATGATCTCGATAAAAGTAATTAATTATTTAGAATGATGATAGAATATAGGTCTTCAGTAACCCATGCTAGCGATTATGCTTGTCGTTCCAGGCGACTAACCGGGTGGTCAGGCTCGATGAAGTGTTTGATGCATGTCATCGTATCCCATTTGCGTGGATCGATGCTCGTGATGTCAATCACTGGATTCTCTGGTCCAGACAATCCAGACCGCCGTCATATAGCTGGACTATTGCTGAAACAAACATGCTTACATGAACGTTCACCTTCATACAGAAGCACAAGTGCATTCATCTAAGTGTTCATTTCTCCATCCACACTGACAAGATACACATTGGCATTCAGGTATATAAGGAGCACCTTATTTCCTTGTGGACCCGGGAGATCAACAGCCTGTACGCTATTGTTGAACGAAATGAACAACCTGATATAGGTATATATTATAAGCATACAGCCCATAATCAATAGCTGATTGGAAAAGTAAGAAAGCTGAAAATAGAAATGAGGCGTTTAATCGTCTCTGTTGTTTCGAACGTGGCCTTCGTCAGTTTAATATGCCTTGACCAGACCCCAAAATACATATACAGACAGCCAACGCTGAATGTCACAAGAAATCATTACGAGCAGGTTATCAAATATACATTACCCTACACTTAAACTGCAGATTGAACAAGCAGCTTTGATAGCTTTTATCTTCCGTGTATGTGACGGGAATTGGCGTCTTGTCTGTCAGTGAACAAAGGGAGACAACCCATGTCAGACTATTTCTCCGAGTGTATTAGTGGAGATGCAAGTTGGGGTTTTCCGGGCGTCTTTAGCAGCCTTTCCCTCCACAGCAATAAGCGCAGACGTCCCGCCGACCTTAAACACACATCGCGCGTTACACACCAGCAAACAGTCCCCAGTTAAAACCAATGGTCATTACCAGCAAACATCCATGACATGTAACTGTAGTCAGTGTAGACGTTTAGCCATGCCGGAAATGGAAGATGGCGCCTCGTTCTGACTTCGTCTCCGTAACGTAGTTACCGTTGTCGTGGCCAACGTCCCTTCTGTTTTGAACAGATTCACTATTGCTATTGCTCCGTATCGCTCTGCATTTCGTTGACTACAGCATCGTTTCAATATCTTCTTCTGACAAGATGTTTACTAGGCTGCATATTCAAGGTATTTAAGAAAGCATTGATTGTATTTGAAAGTGTTTAGTACGTAGATTAGTACTGAAATTGGCCGTAGTTTGACAGCAGTATCGGTGGTGATGACATTGGCCGCCATTTGCAATTGCTTTGATTCAGAAATGGGTGTCTTTTAAATCTCTTGTCTGCCCTGAAATGAGAGCGGCCGGTATATAAATATGACGGACGATGTTGTTCAAACATTATAGATCCAATGTGTGACATTGTTTTACTTTGATATCTATTTCTACGTAAACTACTCTTTCAAACGACGGGCTTGAAATAACATCGGTGACTGAAACACAGGAACACAACAATGAAATACCCATTTCACTCCTACTCACGCCTGCTTATTGTCTCTAATACTCTCTACTCCTAATCCCTCTGTCTGTCTGTCCATACACCCATTCAGGGGCTGTAGTTGAAAGAAGAGCTCACAAGTTTCTGTAGAGATGTGCTGCGTGTAAAATATCGAGGCCCAGATCTATATTTGTTGACTAGAGGCTGGGCGATGTCTTTGCCTCAACTTAGTACAGTGAAACCTCGTTAACCCGAACTCCTTAACTCGATATATTCATTGAACGTTTATTTTAATGTATTTTGAATGTGTTTATTTTTCTTTTCAGCACGGGAAGACATGATCCGGTATCATGTCACTCCTGCTGCGAGTTTATGGCCGTCGCTGGATGAGGAATCCGACTGTGTATGTAGTTTATCTAGGCTACATCTCTCTCAGATTCGGTCGCCGAATAGCTCACCTTTGTTCATTTGTCCATGTCCCCTAACGCACACTATTGACTTTGCCCATTTTCTCTGTGTGTTATTGTGTCCTGTATGATCCCCTTCCTCCAATTACATGTTTCAAACAGTCCATCAGAATGTGAGTCTTAGTTAGAATGAGTAATCTGTGTATCACACTAACTTTCTTTTCCACACTGCTATTTGAAAACCGCCTATATACCTCGCCCACTGACCCTCTTTTCTCCCTCCCTCCCCACTCACTGATGTAGCGTCCCCAGGCTGCTTCCACGACCCCCTCTCCCAACCCTCTGAGTGTTTTCACCCCCTTCTGGGCCCGCCCTGACCACGGTGAGACGCTCCCCTCCCCAGTCACGATCACCTACGTCGACCACTTTCCTGCCCCTAGTGATGACGACAGTGACTACTGGGTCTACGAGGACGAGGATGACGACAGCTTCGTGGAGGACCGAGAGGTTCATCCTCTGAGGAAGGCGCTGAGGAGAGTGGCTGCCTTCTGGAGGAGAATCTTCTCGTAGATTTCTCATCCAGTGCATGTGTACGAATGTGAGCGAGTGTAAATGTGAGACGATGTGTTTTTGAATGTGTTGTTGAGTGTAAGTCTGTATGTGTGAGAGGATGTGTTATTGCGTGTGTGACAGAGAGTGTATGTATGGGAGGATGTATTTGTGAATGTGTGACAGAGAGTGTAAGTGTGTATGTATGTGAGGATGTATTTTTGAATGTGTTGTTGAGTGTCAGTGTGTATGTGTGTGAGGATGTATTTTTGAATGTGACAGAGAATGTCAGTGTGCATGTGTGAGAGGATGTATTTTTGCATGTCTGACAGAGTGTGTATGTGTGTGAGGATGTATTTTTGAATGTGTTTGTTGAGTGTAAGTGTGTATGTGTGAGAGGATGTATTTTTTAATAATGTGTTGTTGAGCGTAAGTGTGTATGTGTGTGAGGATGTGTATTGCATATGACAGAGAGTGTTTGTGTGTAAGTGTGAGAGGATGTGTTTTTGTATGTGTGACAGAGAGTGTAAGTGTGTATGTGTGAGAGGATGTATTTTTGAATGTGTGACAGAGAGTGTAAGTGTGTATGTGTGAGAGGATGTATTTTTGAATGTGTGACTGAGTGTAAGTGTGTATGTGTGAGAGGATGTGTTTTTGTATGTGAGACAGAGAGTGTAAATGTGTAAGTGTGAGAGGAAGTATTTTTGAATGTGTGACAGAGAGTGTAAGTATGCATGTGTGAGAGGATGTATTTTTGAATGTGTGACAGAGGTTGTAAGTGTGTATGTGTTAGAGGATGTATTTTTGAATGTGTGACAGAGAGTGTAAGTGTGTATGTTTGAGATGATGTGTTTTGCGTGTGTGACAGAGAGTGTAAGTGTGTATGCGTGAGAGGATGTGTTTTTGTATGTGTGACTAGAATGTGTGACAGAGAGTGTAAGTGTGTATGTGTGAGAGGATGTGTTTTTTTAATGTGTGACAGAGAGTGTAAGTGTGCATGTGTGAGAGGATGTTTTTATGAATGTGTGGCTTGGTTTAATTGCATTTATAGGAGAATGTTTGTTTCAAATGTGTGTTTGGGTCAGTGTAATCACGTGTGTATATGGGAGCTGGAGTGTTTTGCATCTAGTATTGTGTGTAAGTGTCTATGTGTGAGAGCGTTTGTGATTGATTTTAAGAGTACATGGGCGACAGGATGTGTTTCGCGTGTGTTTTGAATGTATGTTTAAGAGTATGTGTTTTTGCATGTGTGACAGAGTGTAAGTGTGTGAAACAGGATGTGTTCCGCATGTGTGGGTGAGTGTATGTATAAGGGAATGTGTTTTGCATGTGTGTTTGTGTGAGAGGATGTGGGTTGGTGCCCGTGTTAAGCATTTCTCCCTTTTGGACTGTTTTGGCTACACCCTTTCAGTTTATGTTTGGACACACTCTTTCGATCTTCTTTTCCTTTGCTTTGGCTGACATTTTTAAGTTTATTCAATTCTCTGATATGGGAGAACAGTTTAAAGTGCTCACTTTTGGCCCTGCTTTAATTACTTTCTTTTGACACATGCCATTCCTTTTCTTAAATATATCTAAATAAATATGGAATAATGGTATACACATGAGTCTGTTTTCCTTCCGTGGATCTAACAACGTCTAGGTGACAGCAACACAGCAGTAAAGGCAGTTGACCCGAGTCTGGTGTTAATATAATTTAAAGTGGTAATACCGAGAATATTTATGTTCAGTTTAAGATATTAACTGGATATTTGCCCTGAATCGTTGTGTTGCTGTCTTCTAGCACAATGTACCAGTTGAATCTCCGATGGAAAGTCCGAACTCCATACCCATGGATAGCTGTGATATAGCTTCGAATCTGGTGTAGTAACACTGGATATTTTACGATCACTTAACTGATGAAAGATCGAGAGTTATCTCCCTTCGTCGCTGTGTCTCCAATGATTACATTTTCAGATATATCAAAATATTCCTATTCGTTTACGGGTAGCTGGTTGGAAAAAAAATACAGAAGTTTAGATACGCATGATCCCGATAAAAGCAATTAATTATTCAGAATGATGATAAAACAGGTCTTCAGCAACCCATGCTTGTCGTTACAGGCGACTAACCATTGGGTGGTCAGGCTCGCTGACTTGGTTGATGCATGTCATCGTATCCCAATTGTGTGGATTGTTGCTAGAGATGTCAATCACTGGATTCTCTGGTCCAGACAATCCAGACCGACGTCATAGCTGGAACATTGCTTAAACAAAACAAAAAAAATATCTTAGCAAATTAACACTTAAAGGGCGACTGTGCTTCTACACGTTGTAATTATTGCCTAACGGACCCCATATGACGGTGGAGGACACCAAGAATGGATTTTAAGACCATACTTTATACCAGGAATTGAACCTGGGTCTTAGGCGCGATGAGCCAAACGCTTAAACCACTCAGCTACATCCCCGCCCCCTTATATCATCTGTTTGAAATACGATACTTATATCAATAATCACTACTGCTACATGAACGTCCACCGTCATACAGACGCACAAGAACATTCATCTTAGTGTTCATTTCTCCACCCACACTGACAAGATACACATTGGCATTCAAGTATATAATTTAAATATTCAGCGGGTACAGAAGGAGCACGTTATTCCGTCCATGTCGACCCGGGGGATCAACAGTCTGTAGCTATTTGTGTTGAACGGAATGAACAACCTGATACAGGTGTATATTATAAGAATACAGCCAACCCACGACCAATTCGTGATTGGCAAAGTAAGAAAGCTGAACAATAGAAATGAGGCGTTTAATCGTCTCTGTTATTTCGAACATGGCCTTGGTCAGTTTAACATGCCTTTGGCAGACGGTAGATCAGAGTGGAAATCTGTCCCCAAAATACATATACAGACAACCAACGATGAATGTCCCAATAAATCATTACGAGCTGGTTATCAAATATACATTAACCCACAATTAAACGGCCGGGTTCCCAGCTGCCTTGGATGAGCAGGGATGAGCGCTATGCTGTGGGACTGGCGTTAATTTCTTACTCATATCATACATGTACATAATAAACAAGCAAACACACTGATTGAACAAGCAGCCAGGACGGCTTTTATGTTCCGTGTATGTGGGATTAGGCTTCTTTTCTACCAATGAACAAAGGGAGACCACCCATGTCAGACTATTTCGCCGAGTGTATCAGTGGCGATCCTTCCTAGTTGGGGATTTCCCAGACGGCTTGCGCAGCCTGTCGTTCCGCGGCAATAAGTGCGGACGTCCCGCCAACCTTAAACACACATCGCGCCTTAGACACCAGCAAACAGTCCCTAGTTAAGAGGAACGGCCTTGGCAGCGAACACCTTCATAATTAAACCAGAAAATTCACAGGGATAAAAAAACAGAACCTGCAACGGCCACCACAACATTATCTGCTTCCCCTTCTATCTGCTTCATTATCGGTCTGTAAATAATTAAGTCTAGTAGACCATACAATCTAGTGATTGACATCATGAACATCGATCTACGCAATTAGGATACGATGACATGCATCAACCAAGTCAGCGAGCCGGACCACCTGATCCCATCAGACGCCTCTTAAGACAACATGGGTTGCTGAAGACCTATTCTATATAAGTTTACGTTATTACTCGAGTTCTGTTCATCAATTTACTATACGAGTGAGTTAAAGTTTAACGTCGTATCGGCATTATTTCAGTCATGTAGCGACTCAAATTACTGTAAAGATATGTAATTCTCCTAATATTTCCAAATAAATAGAAAACCAAAGCCCCATCTCATTGGCAAACGTCGTTCAGAAGTTGTGGCTAAATTCAAAGTCAAGGAATATCGTAAAAAGTCAAACTTCAGTGTTCAGAAACGTCAAATCAATGTTTTTCGACACACAAACTAAACGCCCATATTCCAAATTTATCACTGCCAAAACATTGTGTGATTGTCATTTAAGACCTTAACACTTCTCCTGTTTAACGTTTTTACGAGCATTTACAGTGTGCGTATTGATTTTTACGTTAATAGCTTGATAACTCAAAAATATATAGTCAATTCTTATAAATAAATAGGTCAACAATGATAACTCCAGCACCAGCCCCACCCATTCTATTACATTAACACACAAACATTTCTTGAATAGCCACCCAAAAGCCACTGAATCACTTGCAATTTGTTTATTAGAAAAAAATCTACTCATCATGGCCATTTCCAAATTTTACCATATCAGTTATATCTATCTCTGAGTGATTCTGAGACAACCTGTTTACAGAAAACAATATTACAATTTTTGAAAATGTTATCCTTTATAGATGCAGTCTTATCATCTCTGATACTGTCAATCACATTAAAATCATATCTAAAATCACAAAATCTGATAAATAACTCAAAAGATATCACGTCAGGTACTTTTTGTTTTTTTCTCTTGTAACGTTTCTTCATTGAGTTATACGCGCGGGAAATACGATTGCGTCGCGCGGTGTATTCTACTTCCTCAGTGACGTGTCACGTGACATGACGTCATCACATTCACACCTCGGAGGCGTGGTTATTAATTACGTTCGTCCAAGCTCCGCACGTGTAGCAGCACTACAACAGCTGATATCTAGAAGTACAGAGCTGGAATTGGTAAAAGAAGAGTTAGATTTCATCAGTGTAGTGCCAACACAGTGGTAAGTATTAAAAAGTATGCCAACGGGTATTCACATTATTTAGTACATAAGTCTTTGTTTTGAATATGCATCATAGTATGGGATAGGCTTGACATTGAACAAAATAACAAATGACAGCAACATAAATTAGTAGCAGTCAAGATTATTGCTGGTGTACCGGCCGAATTAGAACTTTCAGAAGCTGAAACCGGGAAAGTATTGTGTTTTATTCTTTAAAAGCAGGTTCTTACTTTAGTAAGTAAAAGCTTAAGAGCTACTTAAGATTTCCATGAAGAAAACCAGTGGAAAATCAATGCACTACCTGCTTCTTCTTAAAGTCAAGTTGAAGTGTTACTCTTATTTTGCACCAAAGTATATATTTCACAGATTTAACTATGGTTGTTGTATGAGATTGTTTACAGGTTATATTTTTTTCAAAAATTTGGGTCGGTGGTCGCAATGAAAATAAGACCATATTTAGAGCTTATTATAAACAGGTTTGGTAGAATGCGAAAATAGATTTCTCATAATTCATTTGTCACTTTGTGTAATCTGACAAGAACTTTAAACAAATATAGTGTTCATTTGAGAACAAAGACACAGATTCGACGGAATAAAAAGGAGATCTCAAAACTACTGTTAGTGTCGACGGTTCCCTAAAACGAAGTAAGAAAACATAAAACATCTCACGAAAATTATATAAAATTGTACGTGCTGAGGTGGGTATCTATATCATTTCAAATCTGTTCCCAAGATGGGTCGGTTACTACACAAGATAGCTATGAGAGCAGGGACACAGGTCCTGTCCCCCATCCCGGAGTCGCCATCCACGTCCCCAACACAAGTCAGCAGTGAGTGAGACACATACACGTATTACATTTAGCATTTAGTATTAACAGATTTAACTATATCATGTTTGCTATAAATATACTGTTGATTGCATGTATTGATAAAAGAAACATTCTGTACTTTTGATTGTCAATGTAAGAAGTTTCAAGGGCGGATCCAGCATTTTTAAAAAGGAGGGGTCCAAAATATCAAAAACCTCTCTCAGATAATTTTACTCCCTGCAACATACTACATTACTACATTAGGTTTTCAAAAGGGGGTGGTAGCCAATAACATTATACACTGCATAGAATATACAAAAACGAGAAAATAGCAAAACTAAATCTTAACCATTTTTCTCTTCTTATTTCTCAACAAATTTACCATTATATTCCCTTCAGATGCTGATCATGACACGGGGAGTACAGCAATAACTGACACAGAGACAAGTATGGCAGAGCCTGATGTCAGCAGTTCACTGGAAAGTCCTAAAAGCCAAAGAATCAACGTTGAAGAAAGGTATGTCAATTTGAACCCGTATGTAACGTGTCAATTGGAAACATGGGCTCAGGTCATTGCCCACTGTCGCCGTGATAGAAGATAAAATGGATGGGTTTTTCACTGCACTGAGCATCATTGTAGAAATATTAGAGCCAAAAATGTATTTATTTTTCCACATTGTGCACATTGTGCACATTAGGCTTAACGTTCCAACTAGGCTAACCAAACGCACTTTTTCTTGAATGACAGGAACACATTTTGAAGATTTGAGTTAATAAAAACAAACATTAGATGCCTCTATTTTTCCAACTTTTTCGTGATGTTCTTTTTCCCTGTTGCAGTTTTGTGGAACATCTCATGAGCCTCAACGAGGACTACAGGCAGCAGCTGGAGGCCACGAGGAAGGAACTCCGTCTGGAGAGAGAGAAGAACACTAAGATGGAGAAGGATCTGAAACACTACCGGGTCGAGTACAATAACTACAAACTCAGCTGGACCATGGACCAGGCTGAGATCAACGACCTCAAGGCTCGTGTCCAGACACTGCACACCTACCAGAGACAGATCAGGCGGATGCAGGACACAATTACTCGCCTCGAGAAGGAAAACAACAAATTCAAGGCCCTCAACTTAGATGCTGATGGACACATGAGTGTTAACGAGGAGACGAAGGCAGAATTCGTCCCAAGGGTGCCACCTTCTCCAGTTCAAGGCCACAGGCGAAGACGGCCGTACACAGGCAAAACTAGAGATGAGCAGACGACAGCTCTGCCGCCAATCACAAACAACAACAAGGTCGTTATGTCTGCCAAGAAGAAGGAAAATAACTCTCCTACCCATCTTCCATCCCTGGGCAACATCTGTCCCACCCCACCGGCGGGTCCACGTGCAGACGCCCCCAGACGACGCAGTAGGATTCCACTTGTTTCCTCCCAGATCCATGAAACATCGTCTGTCGGCAGTGTACCACGTGACCACCAGGCTAATCAGGAGAGTGGGCGGACCTCAAGAGCCTCTGAGAACAGCAGGAGGCGACACGAATAGAGAGGATGGGCCCGGTGTGACATGAGTAAATAGGATGGACCAGGTGTGACATGAGTAAAGAGGATGGCGAATAACTTTCTTCAAATTCAGTTATTTGCCAGGTTGTTTTTGGTAGCATCTTCAACATTTGTAATATTTGAAGATGAATGAAACTGATGACATTTTATATTCATTCCAACTTTAACACAAGCTTTATATATAAGCTGAAGTTATTGAATAGCTTTTATCCTGTTGTTTTCTCCAACTACCATCCAACAATTCGCTCGTGCCACTCCCTCAGATCTTGCCACCACACCAGTTAGGTCACACCGTCTCCCCTCACCCAGCGTCTTCCACCAGCCTCAACACCCGCTGTAGTCTGATCCTCTCGCTCCCAGCAGATCTGTCCGCCTGTACTGTTACTCACCCTTACCAATGCAAGCGTGACCCTTGACTCACACAGGCTTCTCGACAAAAGGGTCAATCAAGTACCCATGGTCATAGTGCTTAGACTGGAATGCTTTTTGATAAAAGATGTAATATTTTTACTGCTAGGTACAGACCTAGTTTTGGCAAGAAGTATATATCTGCAGATGTCTGCCTATACACCTCCACACTATGGAATAATAACTATATGCGTTAATTGTATGATTGTGATAGGAGTCTTTATTGTATCACGCTTGTTTTTACATGCTATATACTTGTTATATCTTTTTAAATAATCTGCATAAACGGTGCTTCTGTTAATGATTGTTATGTTATATATAGTGTTATATTTTGTAATTTACATACTGTTGAATAAAATATTTCAAGGCTGAACAAAGGACTTTTTTTCCACCAATGACACGAACCACTATTACAAAGGTCTCAGAAATCCTCCATGGAAGATCGCGTCAGGCCAACCCCAATGAAAACAACGGATTATTGCATTCGTCATCACTCGCCCTTTCAAACAAAAAAAAACCCTCGCAAAAACAACAAAAACTAATCAGAATGTGCATATGACTATAAGTATTTCCTTGAAAGAATCCTTTCTGAACAGTTTTGTTTATATATGGTATATTTGTTGGTGTGTGCAATACAACTGTTACACCCTATATTGCGATACGGCCGTCAGCAGTACACGTATCGCAATACAACCCTTGCGTATTTATATTTTCCAATTCAGTCACAGAAAAACTAACATATAATTTCATAAATCATATCTTCCATCTTGATGCATTTGGATGGACTGGGTTCCTATCTAAACCATGTACAGCACACGCTTCACGCTGTTTACATCAACACTCCATATTGATGACATCATAAGTAGTCTCGTTTATCCATATTACCCATCTGGCAATCTCAAGTCTGGATTATTGAATGAAGAACTTCCATACTGTTAGGGGCTTTTGACATTGGTCTTATAGTATAGGGGTTTACTGGTCCGGGTAACACTTGACAATTCATCTTTTAAACTTAATTTTTGAAAGATTGAAAGCTCTCCTTCCGCCACTCTTCCCATGTTCCATCCCTCTTTTCATGCAAACCATGGAAGATCAGATTTGATCGAGAGGATTTGTGCTTTAATACTGCCATTTCTGGATTCCAGGGCATCAAGTTTCTGTTTTCAACTTGTGTTTTCCTCTTGAAGCTCACTAAGGTTGTCATCATAGTCCTTTGTAAATCCGTCCAGATGTCATAAAGGGAGGTAGTCTGTGTTTGTATTGTTTTGGGTGTTACAGCGAGATCATCTAGTGTTGATTGAACTGTCAGGGGTCAAACATTGGCCAGAAACATTTTGTGCAGATAATCTAGTCTCACAGGAACTCGCGTCTATAGCATAATATATTAGTACAGAAAAAAATCACACCCCTCTAGACATATAGACAATGTGTCACACCCGCCCAGCTGGATATGGCTTGAAATATGAATGCCGCTTATTTCAACCTTTTGGTACTTGCTACACAAACTCTACATAATCGTGTTCATCTGTGGTCACCTCACCTCGAATTTATTTTAAAACAACCAACAGATCTCAACCCTTAGCTTCGCTGCCGAGGCAAGCAAGATGGTAAAGACCGTTCATCTTAACTGGGGACTGCTTGCTGGTTGTAACGCGTGGGACGTCCGCACGTACTGCCTCGATAGGACAGGCTGCACAAGTCGCCTTGGAAATCCCCAACTATCATCTCCACGGATACACCATAAATAGTCTGACATGATCGAGTAGTCTCCCTTTGTTCATTGGTTGAAAAGAATGAATATGAATGTCGCTAATTTCAACCTTTTGGCACTTGATACACAAACCATAGGCTACATAATCCTGTTCATCTGTGGTCACCTCACCTCGAATTTATTTTTAAACAACCATCAGATCTCAACCCTAAGCCTCGCTGCCGAGGCAAGCAAGAAAAAGGTGGCCAGATGTTACGGCACTACACGGGCTTGAACTCAGCAAACTGTGATAGGTGACCACAAGCATGCTTGGAGTTGAACTCGCAACCGACCGTCATATTTACAAACAAGTGATGACCTCGCCGAATACTTTTAGTCCAGCTTAACTATTTTCAGTTAAAAAGAAAGGGCAGGTTTCAGTTTGTTTTCAGTTTGTTTTCTCCCTGAGCATTTTCTTGCTTAATTATGAAGGCTTTAGCTGGTAAAGACCGTTGGTCTTAACTGGGGACTGCTTGCTGGTGTGTAACGCGCGATGTGTGTTTAAAGTTGGCGGGACGTCCGCACGTATTGCCTCGGAAGGACAGGCTGCGCAAGACGCCTAGGAAATCCCCAACTATCATCTCCACTGATACACCAAAATAGTCGGACATGATCGAGTAGTCTCCCTTTGTTCATTGGTCGAAAAGAAGCCCATTCCCGCCCCATACACTAAAAGCTATCTCAGCTGGGCTTTTTTCAATCAGTGTGTTTGCTTGTTTATTGTGTACATGTATAATATGAGTAAGAAATTAACGCGTCCCACGGCAGAGCGATTAAACGCCTCATTTCTATTTTCAGCCTTCTTACTTTTCCAATCAGCTATTGTTTATGGATTGGCTGTATTCTTATAATATATACCCATATCAGGTTGTTCATTTCGTCCAACAATAGCTACATGGTGTTGATCCCCCGGGTCGACATGGACGGAATAACGTGCTCCTTCTGTGCCCCCTGAATATTCAGATTATATGCTTGAATGCCAATGTGTATCATGTCAGTGTGGGTGGTGAAATGAACACTAAGATGAATGTACTTGTGCATCTGTAGGAAGGTGGACGTTCATGTAGCAGTGGTGATTATTGATATAAGTATCGTATTTCACATAGATGACATAAAGGGAGGGGATGTAGCTGAGTGGTTAAGGTCCAGGTTCCATTTCTTGGTGTCTTCCGTCGTTGCAATTTTCGAGACTATTTGAGTGTGTCAGTGGAGATGATTCTTATTATCAAGTTAAGATATTAAGGGGACATTTGCCCTGAACCGTTGTGTTGCTGTCTTCTAGCATAATTTATTAGAGGAATCTCCCATGGAAAGTTCGAACTCCATACCCATGGTTTAACTGTTATATAGCTTCGAAGCCGGTGTACTAACACTGGATATTTTACAATCATTTTACTGATGAAAGATCGAGAGTTATCTCACTTCGCCGCTGTTTCTCCTGTAATGTAATTTTCAGATATATCTAAATAATGGTATTCGTTTACAGGAAGCTGGTTGAAAAGTAAATACCGCAGTTTAGATACCAATGATCTCGATAAAAGTAATTAATTATTTAGAATGATGATAGAATATAGGTCTTCAGTAACCCATGCTAGCGACTATGTTTGTCGTTCCAGGCGACTAACCGGGTGGTCAGGCTCGATGAAGTGTTTGATGCATGTCATCGTATCCCATTTGCGTGGATCGATGCTCGTGATGTCAATCACTGGATTCTCTGGTCCAGACAATCCAGACCGCCGTCATATAGCTGGACTATTGCTGAAACAAACATGCTTACATGAACGTTCACCTTCATACAGAAGCACAAGTGCATTCATCTAAGTGTTCATTTCTCCACCCACACTGACAAGATACACATTGGCATTCAGGTATATAAGGAGCACCTTATTTCCTTGTGGACCCGGGAGATCAACAGCCCGTACGCTATTGTTGAACGAAATGAACAACCTGATATAGGTGTATATTATAAGCATACAGCAAACCCATAATCAATAGCTGATTGGAAAAGTAAGAAAGTTGAAAGTAGAAATGAGGCGTTTAATTGTCTCTGTTGTTTCGAACATGGCCTTCGTCAGTTTAATATGCCTTACCAGACCCCAAAATACATATACAGACAGCCAACGCTGAATGTCACAAGAAATCATTACGAGCAGGTTATCAAATATACATTACCCTACACTTAAACTGCAGATTGAACATGCAGCTTTGATAGCTTTTATCATCCGTGTATGTGACGGGAATTGGCGTCTTGTCTGTCAGTGAACAAAGGGAGACAACCCATGTCAGACTATTTCTCCGAGTGTCTTAGTGGAGATGCAAGTTGGGGTTTTCCGGGCGTCTTTAGCAGCCTTTCCTTCCACAGCAATAAGCGCAGACGTCCCGCCGACCTTAAATACACATCGCGCGTTACCCACCAGCAAACAGTCCCCAGTTAAAACCAACGGTCATTACCAGCAAACATCCATGACATGTAACTGTAGTCAGTGTAGACGTTTAGCCATGCCGGAAATGGTCGATGACGCCTCGTTCTGACTTCGTCTCCGTAACGTAGTTACCGTTGTCGCGGCCAACGTCCCCTCTGTTTTGAACAGATTCACTATTGCTATTGCTCCGTATCGCTCTGCATTTCGTTGACTACAGCATCGTTTCAAGATCTTCTTCTGACAAGATGTTTACTAGGCTGCATATTCAAGGTATTTAAGAAAGCATTTATTGTATTTGAAAGTGTTTAGTACGTAGATTAGTACAGAAATTGGCCGTAGTT
Source organism: Haliotis rufescens (assembly GCF_023055435.1). Classification (NCBI taxonomy): domain Eukaryota; kingdom Metazoa; phylum Mollusca; class Gastropoda; order Lepetellida; family Haliotidae; genus Haliotis; species Haliotis rufescens. The sequence continues at coordinate 8,992,916 of NW_025963924.1, forward strand.
TGACAGCGGTATCGGTGGTGATGACATTGGCCGCCATTTGCAATTGCTTTGATTCAGAAATGGGTGTCTTTTAAATCTCTTGTCTGCCCTGAAATGAGAGCGGCCGGTATATAAATATGACGGACGATGTTGTTCAAACATTATAGATCCAATGTGTGACATTGTTTTACTTTGATATCTATTTCTACGTAAACTACTCTTTCAAACGACGGGCTTGAAATAACATCGGTGACTAAAACACAGGAACAATGAAATGCCCATTTCACTCCTACTCACGCCTGCTTATAGTCTCTAATACTCTCTACTCCTAATCCCTCTGTCTGTCTGTCCATACACCCATTCAGGGGCTGTAGTTGAAAGAAGAGCTCACAAGTTTCTGTAGAGATGTGCTGCGTGTAAAATATCTAGGCCCAGATCTATATTTGTTGACTAGAGGCTGGGCGATGTCTTTGCCTCAACTTAGTACAGTGAAACCTCGTTAACCCAAATTCCTTAACTCGATATATTCATTGAACGTTTATTTTAATGTATTTTGAATGTGTTTATTTTTCTTTTCAGCACGGGAAGACATGATCCGGTATCATGTCACTCCTGCTGCGAGTTTATGGCCGTCGCTGGATGAGGAATCCGACTGTGTATGTAGTTTATCTACATCTCTTTTAGATTCGGCCGCCGAATAGCTCACCTTTGTTCATTTGTCCATGTCCCCTCACGCACACTATTGGTATTGCCCATTTTCTCTGTGTGTTATTGTGTTCTGTATGATCCCCTTCCTCCAATTACATGTTTCAAACAGTCCATCAGAATGTTAGTCTTAGTTAGAATGCGTAACCTGTGTATCACACTAACTTTCTTTTCCACACTGCTATTTGAAAACCGCCTATATACCTCGCCCACTGACCCTCCTTTCTCCCTCCCTCCCCACTCACTGATGTAGCGTCCCCAGGCTGCTTCCACGACCCCCTCTCCCAACCCTCTGAGTGTTTTCACCCCCTTCTGGGCCCGCCCTGACCACGGTGAGACGCTCCCCGCCCCAGTCACGATCACCTACGTCGACCACTTTCCTGCCCCTAGTGATGACGACAGTGACTACTGGGTCTACGAGGACGAGGATGACGACAGCTTCGTGGAGGACAGAGAGGTTCATCCTCTGAGGAAGGCGCTGAGGAGAGTGGCTGCCTTCTGGAGGAGAATCTTCTCGTAGATTTCTCATCCAGTGCATGTGTACGAATGTGAGCGAGTGTAAATGTGAGACGATGTGTTTTTGAATGTGTTGTTGAGTGTAAGTGTGTATGTGTGAGAGGATGTGTTTTTGCGTGTGTGACAGAGAGTGTATGTATGGGAGGATGTATTTGTGAATGTGTGACAGAGAGTGTAAGTGTGTATGTATGTGAGGATGTATTTTTGAATGTGTTGTTGAGTGTAAGTGTGTATGTGTATGTGTGAGAGGATGTGTTTTTGCGTGTGTGACAGAGAGTGTATGTATGGGAGGATGTATTTTTGAATGTGTGACAGAGAGTGTAAGTGTGTATGTATGTGAGGATGTATTTTTGAATGTGTTGTTGAGTGTCAGTGTGTATATATGTGTGTGAGGATGTATTTTTGAATGTGACAGAGAGTGTAAGTGTGCATGTGTGAGAGGATGTATTTTTGCATGTCTGACAGAGTGTGTATGTGTGTGAGGATGTATTTTTGAATGTTTTGTTGAGTGTAAGTGTATGTGTGAGAGGATGTATTTTTTAATAATGTGTTGTTGAGCGTAAGTGTGTATGTGTGTGAGGATGTGTATTGCATATGACAGAGAGTGTTTGTGTGTAAGTGTGAGAGGATGTGTTTTTGTATGTGTGACAGAGAGTGTAAGTGTGTATGTGTGAGAGGATGTATTTTTGAATGTGTGACAGAGAGTGTAAGTGTGTATGTGTGAGAGGATGTATTTTTGAATGTGTGACTGAGTGTAAGTGTGTATGTGTGAGAGGATGTGTTTTTGTATGTGAGACAGAGAGTGTAAATGTGTAAGTGTGAGAGGAAGTATTTTTGAATGTGTGACAGAGAGTGTAAGTATGCATGTGTGAGAGGATGTATTTTTGAATGTGTGACAGAGGTTGTAAGTGTGTATGTGTTAGAGGATGTATTTTTGAATGTGTGACAGAGAGTGTAAGTGTGTATGTTTGAGATGATGTGTTTTGCGTGTGTGACAGAGAGTGTAAGTGTGTATGCGTGAGAGGATGTGTTTTTGTATGTGTGACTAGAATGTGTGACAGAGAGTGTAAGTGTGTATGTGTGAGAGGATGTGTTTTTTTAATGTGTGACAGAGAGTGTAAGTGTGCATGTGTGAGAGGATGTTTTTATGAATGTGTGGCTTGGTTTAATTGCATTTATAGGAGAATGTTTGTTTCAAATGTGTGTTTGGTCAGTGTAATCACGTGTGTATATGGGAGCTGGAGTGTTTTGCATCTAGTATTGTGTGTAAGTGTCTATGTGTGAGAGCGTTTGTGATTGATTTTAAGAGTACATGGGCGACAGGATGTGTTTCGCGTGTGTTTTGAATGTATGTTTAAGAGTATGTGTTTTTGCATGTGTGACAGAGTGTAAGTGTGTGAAACAGGATGTGTTCCGCATGTGTGGGTGAGTGTATGTATAAGGGAATGTGTTTTGCATGTGTGTTTGTGTGAGAGGATGTGGGTTGGTGCCCGTGTTAAGCATTTCTCCCTTTTGGACTGTTTTGGCTTCACCCTTTCAGTTTATGTTTGGACACACTCTTTCGATCTTCTTTTCCTTTGCTTTGGCTGACCCTTTGGCTGACATTTTTAAGTTTATTCAATTCTCTGATATGGGAGAACAGTTTAAAGTGCTCACTTTTGGCCCTGCTTTAATTACTTTCTTTTGACACATGCCATTCCTTTTCTTAAATATATCTAAATAAATATGGAATAATGGTATACACATGAGTCTGTTTTTTCCGTGGATCTAACAACGTCTAGGTGACAGCAACACAGCAGTAAAGGCAGTTGACCCGAGTCTGGTGTTAATATAATTTAAAGTGGTAATACCGAGAATATTTATGTTCAGTTTAAGATATTAACTGGATATTTGCCCTGAATCGTTGTGTTGCTGTCTTCTAGCACAATGTACCAGTTGAATCTCCGATGGAAAGTCCGAACTCCATACCCATGGATAGCTGTTATATAGCTTCGAATCTGGTGTAGTAACACTGGATATTTTACGATCACTTAACTGATGAAAGATCGAGAGTTATCTCCCTTCGTCGCTGTGTCTCCAATGATTACATTTTCAGATATATCAAAATATTCCTATTCGTTTACGGGTAGCTGGTTGGGAAAAAAATACAGAAGTTTAGATACGCATGATCCCGATAAAAGCAATTAATTATTCAGAATGATGATAAAACAGGTCTTCAGCAACCCATGCTTGTCGTTACAGGCGACTAACAGGATCGAGTGGTCAGGCTCGATGACTTGGTTGATGCATGTCATCGTATCCCAATTGTGTGGATTGTTGCTAGAGATGTCAATCACTGGATTATCTGGTCCAGACAATCCAGACCGACGTCATATAGCTGGAACATTGCTTAAACAAAACAAAAAAAATATCTTAGCAAATTAACACTTAAAGGGCGACTGTGCTTCTACACGTTGTAATTATTGCCTAACGGACACCTAGGTCAATCAGAGTACTCATGAGCTCTTAGATTGATATAAATCATGTAATTTGAATCAACAGACAAAGTAAGTTTTGTTTGAACGACTTGAGTCAAACTTACTAAAGCTGCCAATTTGCCTGGGGATAGTCGCCCTTTAAATGTTTAAACTCGAAATTCGCAACGACCCCATATGACGGTGGAGGACACCAAGATTGGATTTTAAGACCATACTTTATACCAGGAATGGAACCTGGGTCTTAGGCGCGATGAGCCAAACGCCTTAACCACTCAGCTACATCCCCGCCCCTTTATGTCTTCTATGTGAAATACGATACTTATATCAATAATCACCACTGCTACATGAACGTCCACCTTCCTACAGATGCACAAGTACATTTATCTAAGTGTTCATTTCTCCACCCACACTGACAAGATACACATTGGCATTCAAGTATATAATTTAAATATTCAGCGGGTACAGAAGGAGCACGTTATTCCGTCCATGTCGACCCGGGGGATCAACAGTCTGTAGCTATTTGTGTTGAACGGAATGAACAACCCGATACAGGTGTATATTATAAGAATACAGCCAACCCACGACCAATTCGTGATTGGCAAAGTAAGAAAGCTGAACAATAGAAATGAGGCGTTTAATCGTCTCTGTTATTTCGAACATGGCCTTGGTCAGTTTAACATGCCTTTGGCAGACGGTAGATCAGAGTGGAAATATGTCCCCAAAATACATATACAGACAACCAACGATGAATGTCCCAATAAATCATTACGAGCTGGTTATCAAATATACATTAACCCACAATTAAACGGCCGGGATCCCAGCTGCCTTGGATGAGCAGGGAGGAGCGCTATGCTGTGGGACTGGCGTTAATTTCTTACTCATATCATACATGTACATAATAAACAAGCAAACACACTGATTGAACAAGCAGCCAGGACGGCTTTTATGTTCCGTGTATGTGGGATTAGGCTTCTTTTCTAGCAATGAACAAAGGGAGACCACCCATGTCAGACTATTTCGCCGAGTGTATCAGTGGCGATCCTTCCTAGTTGGGGATTTCCCAGACGGCTTGCGCAGCCTGTCGTTCCGCGGCAATAAGTGCGGACGTCCAACCTTAAACACACATCGCGCCTTAGACACCAGCAAACAGTCCCTAGTTAAGAGGAACGGCCTTAGCAGCGAACACCTTCATAATTAAACCAGAAAATTCTCAGGGATAAAAAAACAGAACCTGCAACGGCCACCACAACATTATCTGCTTCCCCTTCTATCTGCTTCATTATCGGTCTGTAAATAATCAAGTCTAGTAGACCATACAATCTAGTGGTTGACATCATGAACATCGATCTACGCAATTAGGATACGATGTCATGCATCAACCAAGTCAGCGAGCTTGACCACCTGATCCCATCAGACGCCTCTTATGACAAGCATGGGTTGCTGAAGACCTATTCTATATAAGTTTACGTTATTACTCAAGTTCTGTTCATCAATTTACTATACGAGTGAGTTAAAGTTTAACGTCGTATCGGCATTATTTCAGTCATGTAGCGACTCAATTTACTGTAAAGATATGTAATTCTCCTAATATTTCCAAATAAATAGAAAACCAATACCCCATCTCATTGGCAAACGTCGTTCAGAAGTTGTGGCTAAATTCAAAGTCAAGGAATATCGTATAAAGTCAAACTTCAGTGTTCAGAAACGTCAAATCAATGTTTTTCGACACACAAACTAAACGCCCATATTCCAAAATTATCACTGCCAAAACATTGTGTGATTGTCATTTAAGACCTTAACACTTCTCCTGTTTAACGTTTTTACGAGCATTTACAGTGTGCGTATTGATTTTTACGTTAATAGCTTGATAACTCAAAAATATATAGTCAATTCTTATAAATAAATAGGTCAACAATGATAACTCCAGCACCAGCCCCACCCATTCTATTACATTAACACACAAACATTTCTTGAATAGCCACCCAAAAGCCACTGAATCACTTGCAATTTGTTTATTAGAAAAAAATCTACTCATCATGGCCATTTCCAAATTTTACCATATCAGTTATATCTATCTCTGAGTGATTCTGAGACAACCTGTTTACAGAAAACAATATTACAATTTTTGAAAATGTTATCCTTTATAGATGCAGTCTTATCATCTCCGATACTGTCAATCACATTAAAATCATATCTAAAATCACAAAATCTGATAAATAACTCAAAAGATATCACGTCAGGTACTTTTTGTTTTTTTCTCTTGTAACGTTTCTTCATTGAGTTATACGCGCGGGAAATACGATTTCGTCGCGCGGTGTATTCTACTTCCTCAGTGACGTGTCACGTGACATGACGTCATCACAATCACACCTCGGAGGCGTGGTTATTAATAAAGTTCGTCCAAGCTCCGCACGTGTAGCAGCACTACAACAGCTGATACCTAGAAGTACAGAGCTGGAATTGGTAAAAGAAGAGTTAGATTTCATCAGTGTGGTGCCAACACAGTGGTAAGTATTAAAAAGTAAGCCAACGGGTATTCACATTATTTAGTACATAAGTCTTTGTTTTGAATATGCATCATAGTATGGGAAAGGCTTGACATTGAACAAAATAACAAATGACAGCAACATAAGTTAGTAGCAGTCAAGATTATTGCTGGTGTACCGGCCGAATTAGAACTTTCAGAAGCTGAAACTGGGAAAGCATTGTGTTTTATTCTTTAAAAGCAGGTTCTTACTTTAGTAAGTAAAAGCTTAAGAGCTACTTAAGATTTCCATGAAGAAAACCAGTGGAAAATCAATGCACTACCTGCTTCTTCTTAAAGTCAAGTTGAAGTGTTACTCTTATTTTGCACCAAAGTATATATTTCACAGATTTAACTATGGTTGTTGTATGAGATTGTTTACAGGTTATATTTTTTTCAAAAATTTGGGTCGGTGGTCGCAATGAAAATAAGACCATATTTAGAGCTTATTATAAACAGGTTTGGTAGAATGCGAAAATTGATTTCTCATAATTCATTTGTCACTTTGTGTAATCTGACAAGAACTTTAAACAAATATAGTGTTCATTTGAGAACAAAGACACAGATTCGACGGAATAAAAAGGAGATCTCAAAACTACTGTTAGTGTCGACGGTTCCCTAAAACGAAGTAAGAAAACATAAAACATCTCACGAAAATTATATAAAATTGTACGTGCTGAGGTGGGTATCTATATCATTTCAAATCTGTTCCCAAGATGGGTCGGTTACTACACAAGATAGCTATGAGAGCAGGGACACAGGTCCTGTCCCCCATCCCGGAGTCGCCATCCACGTCCCCAACACAAGTCAGCAGTGAATGAGACACATACACGTATTACATTTAGCATTTAGTATTAACAGATTTAAATATATCATGTTTGCTATAAATATACTGTTGATTGCATGTATTGATAAAAGAAACATTCTGTACTTTTGATTGTCAATGTAAGAAGTTTCAAGGGCGGATCCAGCATTTTTAAAAAGGAGGGGTCCAAAATATCAAAAACCTCTCTCAGATAATTTTACTCCCTACAACATACTACATTACTACATTAGGTTTTCAAAAGGGGGTGGTAGCCAATAACATTATACACTGCATAGAATATACAAAAACGAGAAAATAGCAAAACTAAATCTTAACCATTTTTCTCTTCTTATTTCTCAACAAATTTACCATTATATTCCCTTCAGATGCTGATCATGACACGGGGAGTACAGCAATAACTGACACAGAGACAAGTATGGCAGAGCCTGATGTCAGCAGTACACTGGAAAGTCCTAAAAGCCAAAGAATCAACGTTGAAGAAAGGTATGTCAATTTGAACCCGTATGTAACGTGTCAATTGGAAACATGGGCTCAGGTCATTGCCCACTGTCGCCGTGATAGAAGATAAAATGGATGGGTTTTTCACTGCACTGAGCATCATTGTAGAAATATTAGAGCCAAAAATGTATTTATTTTTCCACATTGTGCACATTGTGCACATTAGGCTTAACGTTCCAACTAGGCTAACCAAACGCACTTTTTCTTGAATGACAGGAACACATTTTGAAGATTTGAGTTAATAAAAACAAACATTAGATGCCTCTATTTTTCCAACTTTTTCGTGATGTTCTTTTTCCCTGTTGCAGTTTTGTGGAACATCTCATGAGCCTCAACGAGGACTACAGACAGCAGCTGGAGGCCACGAGGAAGGAACTCCGTCTGGAGAGAGCAAAGAACACTAAGATGGAGAAGGATCTGAAACACTACCGGGTCGAGTTCAACAATTACAAACTCAGCTGGACCATGGACCAGGCTGAGATCAACGACCTCAAGGCTCGTGTCCAGACACTGGACACCTACCAGAGACAGATGAGGCGGATGCAGGACACAATTACTCGCCTCGAGAAGGAAAACAACAAATTCAAGGCCCTCAACTTTGATGCTGATGGACACATGCGCGTAAACGAGGAGACGAAGGCAGAATTCGTACCAAGGGTGCCACCTTCTCCAGTTGAAGGTCACAGGCGAAGACGGCCGTACACAGGCAAAACTAGAGATGAGCCGACGACAGCTCTGCCGCCAATCACAGACACCAACAAGGTCGTTATGTCTTCCAAGAATAAGAGAGGTAACTCTCCTACCCACCTCCCATCTCTGGGGAACATCTGTCCCACCCCACCGGCAGGTCCACGTGCAGACGCTCCCAGACGACGCAGCAGGATTCCACTTGTTTTCTCCCAGATCCATGAAACATCGTCTGTCGGCAGTGTACCACGTGACCACCAGGCTGAGCAGGAGAGTGGGTGGATCTCAGGGGCCCCTGAGAACAGCAGGAGGCGACATGAATAGAGAGGATGGACCCGGTGTGACATGAATAGAGAGGATGGACCCAGGTGACATGAAAAGAAGGGGTGGACTGGGTGTCACATTGGTGAAAAGGATGGACACTATGGATGAGTGGATGAAGATCTGAAAAAGACAGCGAATTTTTATATTCATTCCAACTTCAACACAAGCTTTATATATAAGCTGTAGTTATTGAATAGCTTTTATCCTGTCGTCTCCACCGTCCATCCAACAATTCGCTCGTGCCACTCCCTCAGATCCTTCCACCACACCAGTCAGGTCACACCGTCTCCCCCACCCTTCCACCAGCCTCAACACCCGCTGTAGTCTGATCCTCTCGCCCCCAGCAGATCTGTCCGCCTGTACTGTTACTCACCCACACCAATGCAAGGGTGACCCTTGACTCACGCAGGCTTCTCGATAACCAAGGTCCATCAAGTCATAGTGCTTAGACTGGAATGCTGTTTTGATAAAAGATTTTAATGCTAGGTGCAAGATATATATATTTGCAGATGTCTGGCTACATACCTCAACACCTTTTTAGGTATGGAATAATATGTATATGTGTTAATTGTATGATTGTGATAGGAATGAACAGAAATACTATCTACAATATCAAGTCTGTTGTATTACGGTTGTTTTTACATGCTATATATTTGATATTTCTATTTACATAATCTGTAAACATGGTGCTTCTGTTATGATTGTTACGCTACAGTGTTATATTGTATGATTTACATACTGTTGAATAAAATATTTCAAGACTGAACAAAGGAGTTCTGTGTTTATTCCACCAGTGACACAAACCACTATCACACAGGTCTCCAAATAAACGTTTCTTCAAAGTAATAAATTGTATATATTGTAAATTGTGTATTGTATATTATGAAGCAGAGTCAAAAGATGTTCCTCTCCGACAACAACCCTTCCTCCCTTCCCAGAAAATTAAATAACGTGTATCTGAGAAGCGACTCAGTTGACTTTAGGTATTCTCTTTACACTTAAACTGTAGTCGGCTGACATTTAGGAGTCACCTTCCATAGTCCTGACAAAGCAGGAAACACGATCCGGGCAAATCTGGTATTCAAGATCACGATCACAGAGAATTGTGTCGCCTTATACGGCTGGCACTCCCATGCCATCACCCGCCCCACCCCGCCCCACCCCACCCCTCCTTCCCTAGATCAGAGAATACACTTCCCTGTCATCACCACCCTCCCTAGATCACAGAATACACTGCCGCGCCATCACCACCCCTCCCTAGATCACAGAGTACACTACCTTGCCATCACTTCCCCCTCCCTAGATCACAGAATACTCTCCCGGGACATCACCACCCCTCCCTAGATCAAAGAATACACCCCCGTGCCATCACCACCCTCCCTAGATCACAGAATACACTCTCGTGCCATCACCACCCCTCCCTAGATCACAGAATACTCTCCCGGGACATCACCAACCCTCCCTAGATGACAGAATACACCCCCGTGCCATCACCACCCTCCCTAGATCACAGAATACACTCTCGTGCCATCACCACCCCTCCCTAGATCACAGAATATCCTCCAGTGCCATCACCACCCCTCCCTAGATCACAGAATACACCCCCGCACCATCACCACCATAACTATCTCACAGAGTACACTCTCGTGCCATCACCTCCCTGCCTAGATCACAGAATACATCCCCGTGCCATCACCACCCCTCCCTAGATCACAGAATACACCCCCGCACCATCACCACCATAACTATCTCACAGAATACACTCTCGTGCCATCACCTCCCTGCCTAGATCACAGAATACACTCCCGTGTCATCACCACCCCGCCCTAGATCACAGAATACACTCCAGCGTCAGCACAGCTTGTCATCGTATCCCAATTGCGTAGATCGAAGCTCATGATGTCAATAAGTTTGTCTGGTCCAGACACGATTGTGTACAGACCGCCGTCACATAGCTGGATATTGCTGAGTGTGGCGTTAACAACAAACAAAACAAAAACAAAATCATGCAGCGAGATCTTGCCATCACAAACCTCATGCAAGGTCATAGATAGATAGAACAGACATCTAAAACGTCAAGACGACGGTATCCTCTTTACGTTATGTTTACCACATATAAATTAACCTACACTCTGAAAGAAAGGTTTTAACAAGATTTAACCATTTATTATTTTGACTAATTCATAATGTTCATGAAACAATAGTTTATGTGTTTGATATGATAATTTAGAACTTCTGCCAGTAATCATTCACTACCAAAATGTTACTACCCGGGAGAAAATTTCAACATAAATCATGAAGGTTGGTGTACTTTTCTTAACGGGCAAAAGTTGCCGTAAACAATTTGAATGAACAGCTTCTATTTGTCTAATATCTTCAAATCTTCAAATCCAGAATGATCTTCTGTTGAAGCCAGGTTTTTCCACGTAGCACCAAGAACCATTAAAAGACTATGGAACCGTTTTCAGACACACAGGACGACACGTTACCTTCCCCCATTCGGTCGACCAATTCATACGGCAACGACACTTACGTGAAAGAACCATTAGGGCCACCTCTACAATTACGACAATACCAGGATTACGTCCGATATTAGCTCAGACTGCGAGGAACCGTTAAACGCGGTGGAGGTATTCGCGCTAGACTACCAGTTCTAGGTGTCATTTTGCATCGTCGGCTGCGACGTCAATGTGATAATGGCCACAACTGAGATAGGGACAAGATTGGTGAAGTGGCTAGTCACGTTCTTTGCCTGTTCTCTGGCGTCGTTGGGAACATGATTTATTTGATGGTGGTAGTGTGATGATGTGGGCATCCACCCAGTACAGTGGTAGGAGGTTAATGGCACAATGTTACATGGATGAGAATATTCGGCTACACAAGGTACTTCCCATTATGCAACAACCGAACGTCATTTTCCATCAAGACAATGTCCGACCTCACATTGCAAGACTAACAAAGCAGCATTTTCCACGAATCACAACTTCAAGGTACTGCCGTGGCCGTGGTCTCCAGATCAACGACTGCCAGCACGTCAGCAACCGCCACAGAACCTCCGACAGTTGGCAGAAGCACCACAAGCACCCAGGCCACAATTCGCTTTCTGATTGGTTCCATGGGACAATGATGCCAGTCAGTTACAAACTCTAATGGTGGCCATACAAGATACTGAGAACAGATGACCTTCACCTTGAAATTTTAACGTTCTCTGTGTGCCCTATGGAACCCGAGCCCATGACAATGATATGTGTCAATTTTGAACAATCGATTACAATCTGTTGATCATTTATATGATAAATAAACTACACATCAAAAATTCACTAAAGGAAGCTGAAACTAAAACCAGATATGGTTTACGGGTTTTCACACCACACCAGCGACCAGACAAAACAAGGATTTTGTGGTCTTCGGGGGTTTCCACATCACACCAGGAACCTGAAACCAAAAACATATATGGTTTACGGGTTTTCACACCACACAAGGGAGCAGACAAAACAAAGATTGTGTTGTCATCGGGGGTTTCCACATAACACCAGGAAGCTGAAAACAAAAACACATATGGTTTACTGGTTTTCACATCACACAAGGGACCTGAAACCAAAAACATATATGGTTTACGGGTTTTCACACCACACAAGGGAGCAGACAAAACAAAGATTTTGTGGTCTTCGGTGGTTTCCATATAACACCAGGATGCTGAAACCAAAATACATATAGTTTACGGGTTTTCACACCACACCAGGGACCAGACAGTACAAACATATATGGTTTACAGGTTTTTCACACCACTCCAGGGACCAGACAAAACAAAGATTTAGTGGTCTTCGGTGGTTTCCACATCACACCAGGAAGCTGAAACCAAAATACATATAAGGTTTACAGGTTTTCACACCACACCAGGGACCAGACAGCACAAACATATATGGTTTACGGGTTTTCACACCACTCCAGGGACCAGACAAAACAAAGATTGTGATGTTGTCGGGGGTTTCAACATCACACCAGGAAGCTGAAACCAAAAACATATAAGGTTTACGGGTTTTCACACCACTCCAGGGACCTGACAAAAGAAAGATTTTGTGGTCTTCGGTGGTTTCCACATCACACCAGGAACCTGAAACCAAAAACATATATGGTTTATGGGTTTTCACACCACTCCAGGGACCAGACAAAAGAAAGATTTTGTGGTCTTCGGGGGTTTTCACATCACACCAGGAACCTGAAACCAAAATACATATATGGTTTATGGGTTTTCACATTACACCAGGGACAAAACAGCACAAACATATATGGTTTACGGGTTTTCACACCACTCCAGGGACCAGACAAAAGAAAGATTTTGTAGTCTTCGTGGGTTTCCACATCAAAGCAGGAAGCTGAAACCAAAATCACATATGGTTTACGGGTTTTCACACCACACCAGGGACCAGACAGCACAAACATATATGGTTTACGGGTTTTCACACTACTCCACGAACCAGACAAAACAAAGATTTTGTGGTCTTCGGTGGAGTCCACATCACACCAGGAAGCTGAAACCAAAAATACATATGGTTTACGGTTTTTCACACCACACGAGGGACCTGACAAAACAAAGATTTTGTGGTCTTCGGTGGTTTCCACATCACACCAGGAACCTGAAACCAAAAACATAGATCGTTTACGGGTTTTCACACCATACAAGGGAGCAGACAAAACAAAGATTGTGTTGTCATCGGGGGGTTCCACATAACACCAGGAAGCTGAAACCAAAAACATATATGATTTATAGGTTTTCACACCACACCAGGGACCAGACAGCACAAACACACATACATGGTTTACGGGTTTTCACACCAGTGCAGCGACAAGACAAAAGAAAGATTTTTGGTCTTCGGGGGTTTCCACATAGCACCAGGAAGAGGAAACCAAAAACACATGTGGTTTACGGGTTTTCACACCACACCAGGGACCAGACAGTACAAACATATATGGTTTACAGGTTTTCACACCACTCCAGGGACCAGACAAAACAAAGATTGTGATGTTGTCGGGGGTTTCCACATCACACCAGGAACCTGAAAACAAAAACATATATGGTTTACAGGTTTTCACACCACTCCAGGGACCAGAAAAAACAAAGATTTTGTGGTCTTCGGAGGTTTCCACATCACACCAGGAAGCTGAAAACAAAAACACACTTGGTTTACGGGTTTTCACACCACACCAGGGACCAGACAGCACAAACATAGATGGTTTACGGGTTTTCACACCACTCCAGGGACCAGACAGCACAAACATATATGGTTTACGGGTTTTCACACCACACCAGGGACCAGACAGCACAAACATATATGGTTTACGGGTTTTCACACCACTCCAAGGACAAGACAATAGAAAGATTTTGTGGTCTTCGGTGGTGTCCACATCACACCAGGAAGCTGAAACCAAAAATACCTTTCGTTTACGGGTTTTCACACCACACAAGGGAGCAGACAAAACAAAGATTGTGTTGTCATCGGGGGTTTCCACATAACACCAGGAAGCTGAAACCAAAAACATATATGATTTATAGGTTTTCACATTACACCAGGGACCAGACAGCATATACACATATGGTTTACGGGTTTTCACACCAGTGCAGGGACAAGGCAAAAGAAAGATTGTGTGGTCTTCGGGGGTTTCCACATCACACCAGGATGCTGAAACCAAAATACATATAGTTTACGGGTTTTCACACCACACCAGGGACCAGACAGCACAAACATAGATGGTTTACGGGTTTTCACACCACTCCAGGGACCAGACAGCACAAACATATATGGTTTACGGGTTTTCACACCACACCAGGGACCAGACAGCACAAACATATATGGTTTACGGGTTTTCACACCACTCCAAGGACAAGACAATAGAAAGATTTTGTGGTCTTCGGTGGTGTCCACACCACACCAGGGACCAGACAGCATATACACATATGGTTTACGGGTTTTCACACCAGTGCAGGGACAAGGCAAAAGAAAGATTGTGTGGTCTTCGGGGGTTTCCACATCACACCAGGATGCTGAAACCAAAATACATATAGTTTACGGGTTTTCACACCACACCAGGGACCAGACAGCACAAACATATATGCTTTACGGGATTTCACCCCACTCCAGGGAACAGACAAAACAAAGATTTTGTGGTCTTCGGGGGTTTCCACATAACACCAGAAAGCTGAACCCAAAAACACGCTTGGTTTACGGGTTTTCACACCACACAAGGGACCTGACAAAACAAAGATTTTGTGGTCTTCGGTGGTTTCCACATCACACCAGGAAGCTGAAACCAAAATACATATAGTTTACAGGTTTTCACACCACTCCAGGGACCAGACAAAACAAAGATTTAGTGGTCTTCGGTGGTTTCCACATCACACCAGGAAGCTGAAACCAAAATACATATAGTTTACGGGTTTTCACACCACTCCAGGGACCAGACAAAACAAAGATTGTGATGTTGTCGGGGGTTTCCACATCACACCAGGAACCTGAAACCAAAAGCATATATGGTTTACGGGTTTTCACACCACACGCAGGGCCAGACAGCACAAACATATATGGTTTACGGGTTTTCACACCACTCCAGGGACCAGACAAAACAAAGATTGTCATGTTGTCGGGGGTTTCCACATCACACCAGGAACCTGAAACCAAAAGCATATATGGTTTACGGGTTTTCACACCACTCCAGGGACCAGACAAAACAAAGATTGTGTTGTCGTCGGGGGTTTCCACATCACACCAGGAAGCTGACACCAAAAACATAGATGGTTTACGGGTTTTCACACCACTTCAGGGACCAGACAAAGCAAAGATTTTGTGGTCTTCGGAGGTTTCCACATCACACCAGGATGCTGAAACCAAAAACATATGTGGTTTACGGGTTTTCACACCACTCCAGGGACCAGACAAAAAAAAGATTTTGTGGTCTTCAGAAGTTTCCACATCACACTAGGAAGCTGAAACAAAAAACATCTGTGGAAACCAAGAACATATATGATTTATAGGTTTTCACACCACACCAGGGACCAGACAGCACTAACACATATGGTTTACGGGTTTTCACACCAGTGCAGGGACAAGTCAAAAGAAAGATTTTGTGGTTTTCGGGGGTTTCCACATAACATCACGAAGAGGAAACCAAAAACACATGTGGTTTACGGGTTTTCCCATAACACCAGGGACCAGACAGCACAAACATATATGGTTTACGGGTTTTCACACCACTCCAGGGACCAGACAAAAGAAAGATTTTGTAGTCTTCGGGGATTTCCACATCACACCAGGAACCTGAAACCAAAATACATATATGGTTTACAGGTTTTCACATTACACCAGGGATCAGACAGCACAAACATATATGGTTTACGGGTTTTCACATTACACCAGGGATCAGACAGCAAAAATACATACGGTTCACGGGTTTTCAGACCAGTGCAAGGACAAGACAAAAGAAAGATTTTGTGGTCTTCGGGGGTTTCCACATAACACCAGGAAGCTGAAACCAAAACACACTTGGTTTACGGGTTTTCATACCACTCCTGGGACAAGACAAAAGAAAGATTGTGTAGTCATCGTGGGTTTCCACATCACACCAGGAAGCTAAAAATAAAAACATATATGGTTTACGGGTTTTCACACCACTCGAGGGACCAAACAAAACAAAGATTGTGTTGTCGTCGGGGGTTTCCACATCACACCAGGAACCTGAAACCAAAAAACACATATGGTTTATGCGTTTTCACATCACACCAGGGACCAGAGAGCACAAAGATATATGGTTTACGGGTTTTCACTCCACTCCAGGGACCAGACAAAACAATGATTTTGTAGTCTTCAGAGGTTTCCACATCACACCAGGAAGCTGAAACCAAAAACATATATGGTTTACGGGTTTTCACACCACTCCAGGGACCAAACAAAACAATGATTTTGTTGTCGTCGGGGGTTTCCACATCACACCAGGAACCTGAAACCAAAAACACATATGGTTTATGCGTTTTCACATCACACCAGGGACCAGAGAGCACAAAGATATATGGTTTACGGGTTTTCACTCCACTCCAGGGACCAGACAAAACAATGATTTTGTAGTCTTCAGAGGTTTCCACATCACACCAGGAAGCTGAAACCAAAAACATATATGGTTTACGGGTTTTCACACCACTCCAGGGACCAAACAAAACAATGATTTTGTTGTCATCGGGGGTTTCCACATCACACCAGGAACCTGAAACCAAAAACACATATGGTTTACACGTTTTCACACCACACCAGGGATCAGACAAAGCAAAGATTGTGTTGTCTTCGGGGGTTTCCACGTCACACCAGGAAGCTGAAACCAGAGACACACCTGGAATATTGCTGATTGCGGCGTAAAACAACAAACACACAAACCATCTTGTATAACGGCAATATTGTCACTTATATCTTCGATTATATCTATCTCATTTGTAATAATTATTACAACTGGCTTCAATTATATGCCCATAGACTGCAGGGATATCCCCCAAAGATCCTAACACTTCCCCTTTGCAGGATAAAAACACTCCCCTGGATAAAAAACACACCCCTACTATTTTCTGCATACAATATTTGCGATTAGCCACACCCTACCCTATTTAATTTCTAATTAATCAAATCTTTAAATATATGTTCAGTTTAAATACTTCGTTTATACGTCATTTTGTTTCCAAAATATCCGAACATGAAAGCTGTATTAAATATTATTCGCGATAAAATAAGCATTGAAAGATATTTTTTGATAAAAGGTAGTATTGAAAATTCCTTGAAAGAATGGAAATTTTTGATAAGACTTTGCCGTATTATCTAATCCATATACGTATGTATTATATGCATTAAATGGATACAAGTGTTCTCAATATATATATATATATATACACACACCATATATATATATATATATATATATATATATATATAATATAGCTTCGAAGCTAACACGAAGTGGTAACACTGGATATTTTACGATCACTCTATTACTGTTAGGAACATGCATGGAAGACATCAAGAATGGACTCTAAGATAGTGAGTGAGTATGGTTTTACGTCGCTTTTAGCGATATTCCAGCAATATCACGGCGGGGGACACAGGAAATGGGCTTCACACACTGTACCCATGTCGGGAATCGAACCCGGGTCTTCGGCGTGACGAGCGAACGCTTTAACCACTAGGCTACCCGACCGCCCCCTATAAGATAGGCGTATAGATATTGTTGAACGAAATGAACAACCTGATATAGGTGTATATTATAAGCACACAGCCAACCCACAACCAATAGCTGATTGGAAAAGTAAGATAGCTGAAAACAGAAATGAGGCGTTTAATCGTCTCTGTTGTTTCGAACATGGTCTTCGTCAGCTTAATATGCCTTGACCAGACGGTAGATCAGGGTACAAATCTGTCCCAAAAATACATACCGTATTTTCTTGTGTATAGTGCGCACCCCCCTCTAGCAGATTCAGTATTTTGGAAAACAACAACAACATACAGATAACCAACGCTGAATGTCACAACAAATCGAGCTGGTTATCAAATATACAATAACCTACAGTTTTAAAGGGCCGGGTTTTAAAGTTTCCTAGCTGCCTTGACACGTGGATGAGCAGGGATATAGCTTGCGCTATGCTGTGGGACCGGCGTTAATATATATTTCTTACTCATATCATACATGTACATAATAAACAAGCAAACACGCTGATTGAACAAGCTAGCAACTTAGATAGCTTTTATCTTCCGTGTATGTGACGGGAATGGGCTTCTTTTCTACCAATGAACAAAGGGAGACTACCTTATGTCAGACTATTTGAGTATCAGTGGAGATTCTAGTTGGGGATTTCCCAGGCGTCTTGCGCAGCCTGTCCTTCCGCAGCAATAAGTGTGGAAACCAGAACGGCCACCACAACATTATCTGCTTCCCCTTTTTAAGCGTTTGGCCCCCATGCCATGCAGCCCTAGAGGTTTAGCCTTGCCAGAAATGGACGATGACGCCTCGTTCTGACTTCGTCTCCGTAACGTAGTTACCGTTGTCGTGGCCAACGTCCCCTCTGTTTTTAACAGATTCACTATCGCTATTGCTCTATTTCGCTCTGCATTTCGTTGACTATAGCATCGTTTCAAGATCTTCTACTGACAAGATGTTTACTAGGCTGCATATTCAAGGTATTTAAGCATGCATTTATTGTATTTGAAAGTGTTTAGTACGTAGATTAGCACTGAAATTGGCCGTAGTTTGACAGCAGTATCGGCGGTGATGACATTGGCCGCCATTTGCAATTGTTTTGATTCAGAAATGTGAGTCTTTAAATCTCTTTTCTGCTCTGAAATGAGAGCGGCATGGATATAAATATGACGGACGATGTTGTTCAAACATTAAAGATCAAATGTGTGACATTGTATAACTTTTATATCTATTTATAAGTAATCTACTCTTTCAAACGAACGGGCTTGAAATGACATGACTAAAAAAATGAACATAACTATTAAATGCCCATTTCACCCCTACTCACGCCTGCTCATGGTCTCTGGTACTCTCTACTCCTAATCCACATGTCCGTCTGTCTGTCTGGCTGTCCGTCCGCCCACCCATTCAGAAAATAAGAGCTGTACAAGTTTCTGTAGAGATGTGCTGCATGTAAAATATCGAGGCCTAAATCTATTTGTTTACTAGAGGCTGGGCGATGTCACTTCCTCAACGTAGTACAGTGAAACCTCGTTAACCCGAACTCCTTAACTCCATATATTCATTGAACATGTATTTTAATGTATTTTTAAATGTGTTTATTTTTCTTTTCAGCACGGGAAGACATGATCCGGTATCATGTCACTCCTGCTGCGAGTTTATGGCCGTCGCTGGATGAGGAATCCGACTGTGTATGTAGTTTATCTACATCTCTCTCAGATTCGGCCGCCGAATAGCTCACCTTTCTTCATTTGACCATGTCCCCTAACGCACACTATTGACATTGCCCATTTTCTCTGTGTGTTATTGTGTCCTGAAAAATAGCTGCATGATACCCCTCCTCCAATTACTTGTTTTAAACAGTCGATCCGATTTTTGTTCTTGTTATACCCCTAATAGCATGTGTAACCTGTGTATCACACTAACTTTCTTTTCCACACTTATATTTGAAAACCGCCTATATACCTCGCCCACTGATCCTCCTTTCTCCCTCCCTCCTCCATCACTGATGTAGCGTCCCCAGGCTGAGTGTTTTCACCCCCTTCTGGGCCCGCCCTGACCACGGTGAGACGCTCCCCGCCCCAATCACGATCACCTACGTCGACCACTTTCCTGCCCCTAGTGATGACGACAGTGACTACTGGGTCTACGAGGACGAGGATGACGACAGCTTCGTGGAGGACAGAGAGGTTCATCCTCTGAGGAAGGCGCTGAGGAGAGTGGCTGCCTTCTGGAGGAGAATCTTCTCGTAGATTTCTCATCCAGTGTGTGTGTGTGTGTGTGTGTGTGTGTGTGTGGGTGGGTGGGTGCAAGTGTAAGTGTGTATGTGTGGGAGGATGTGTTTTTGCATGTGGGTCAGAGGGTGTATGTGTGAGAGGATGTGTTTTTCTATGTGTGACAGAGGGTGTATGTGTGTGAGGATGTGTTTTTGCATGTGTGACAGTGGTGGAAATGTGACAGGATGTGTTTTGTATATGTGACAGAGGGTGTAAGTGTGAGAGGATGTCTTTTTGCATGTGTGATAGAGAGACTTTGTGTGTATGTGTGAGAGGATGTGTTTTTCTATGTGTGACAGAGGATGTATGTGTGAGAGGATGTGTTTTTCTATGTGTGACAGAGGTTGTATGTGTGAGAGGATGTGTTTTTGTATGTGTGACAGATGTGGAAATGTGAGAGGATGTGTTTTTGCATGTGGGTCAGAGGGTGTATGTGTGAGAGGATGTGTTTTTCTATGTGTGACAGAGGGTGTATGTGTGGGAGGATGTCTTTTTGCATGTGTGATAGAGAGACTTTGTGTGTATGTGTGAGAGGATGTGTTTTTGCATGTGGGTCAGAGGGTGTATGTGTGAGAGGATGTGTTTTTCTATGTGTGACAGAGGGTGTATGTGTGGGAGGATGTGTTTTTGCATGTGTGACAGATGTGGAAATGTGAGAGGATGTGTTTTTGCATGTGGGTCAGAGGGTGTATGTGTGAGAGGATGTGATTTTCTATGTGTGACAGAGGGTGTATGTGTGAGAGGATGTTTTGCATGTGTGATAGTGTTTGTGTGTATCTGTGAGAGAATGTGTTTTGCATGTGTGATAGAGAGTGTGTGTGAGTATGTGTGAGAGGATGTGTTTTTCTTTGTGTGACAGAGGATGTATGTGTGAGAGGATGTTTTGCATGTGTGATAGTGTTTGTGTGTATCTGTGAGAGAATGTGTTTTGCATGTGTGATAGAGAGTGTGTGTGAGTATGTGTGAGAGAATGTGTTTTTCTTTGTGTGACAGGGGATGTACGTGTGAGAGGATGTGTTTTGCATGTGTGATAGTGTTTGTGTGTATGTGTGAGAGGATGTGTTTTTGCATGTTGGTCAGAGGGTGTATGTGTGAGAGGATGTGTTTGTGCATGCGTGATAGGGTGCAAGTGGGTATGTGTGAGTGTGTGTTTTGCATGTGTTTTTGTGAGAGGATGTCGTTTGGTGCCCGTGTAATAAGCATTTCTCCGTTTTGGACTGTTTTGGCTACACCCTTTCTGTTTATGTTAGGACACACTTTTTTGATCTTTTTCCTTAGTTTTAGCTCACCCTTTGGCTGACATTTCTGAGTTTATTCAATTCTCTAATATGGGAGACAAGTTTTTGTGCTCACTTTTGGCCCTGCTTTAAATATTTACTTTAGACACATACCATTTCATTTATTTTTATATCTAAATAAATATGGAATAATGGTATACACATGAGTCTGTTTTCCTTCCTTGGATCTAACAACGACTAGGTGACAGCAACACAGCAGTAAAGGCAGGTGACCCGAGTCCGGTGTTAATATAATTTAATGTGGTAATATTGAGAATATTTACTATCAATTTAAGATATTAAGGGAACATTTGCCCTGATCCGTTGTGTTGCTGTCTTCTAGCCAAATGTTCCAGATGCATCTCCGATGGAAAGTCCGAACTCGATACCAATGGATAGCTGTTATATAGCTTCGAAGCCGGTGCAGTAATACTGGATATATTATTATCACTTCACTTACTGTTAGGAACATGCATGGATGAAAAATCGAGAATTATCACTCTTCGCCCTCGCCGCTGTTTCTCCTGTAATATTGGATTTTCAGATATATCTAAATGTTCCTATTCGTTTTCAGGTAGCTGGTTGAAAAGTGAATATATCAGTTTAGAAACGCATGATCCCGATAAAAGTTATTAATTCTTTAGAATGATGATAAAATTTAAAACGTAAGTTTCTTAGCAAACTAGCACCTAAAGGGCGACTGCGCGTTTGTGTCTGGTGCCCAGTTTCAGTCCAGGTCTACACGTTGTAATTAATGCCTAATGGACACCTATGTCAATCAGAGTGCTCATGAACTCTTAGATTGATACTAATCATGAAATTTGAGTCAACAGACAAAGAAAGTTGTGTTTGAACGACTTGAGTCAAACTTGCTGAAACACAATTTGTCCGGGGATAGTCGCCCTTTAAATGTTTAAACTCGAAAATCGCAACGAAACCATATGACGGCGGAGGACACCAAGAATGGACTTTAAGATAAGCGTTTATACCTGGAAAGGAACCTGGGCCTTAGGCGTGATGAGCCAACGCCTTAACCACTCACCTACACCACCGCCCCTTTATGTCATCTATGTGAAATACGATACTTATATGAATAATCATTACTGCTACATGACCGTCCACCTTCATACAGATGAACAAGAACATTCATCTAAGTGTTCATTTCTCCACCCACACTGACAAGATACACATTCGCATTCAGGTATATGGTATGGTTGGCTGGTTTGTTGTTTTACGCCGCACTTTGCAATATTCCAGCTATATGACGGCGGTCTGTAAATAATCGAGTCTGGACCAGACAATCCAGTGATTGATATCATGAGCATCGATCCACGCAATTGGGATCGATGACATGTATCAACCAAGTCAGCGAGTCTGACCACCCAATCCCATTAGTCGCCTTTTACGACAAGCATGGAAACTGGACTTTTAAAGTCAGTTAACTCTCTTGCGTCTTAGTATCAACCAAATCAGCGAGCCTCAAGTCGCCTCTTACGACAAGCATAGTCGCCTTTTACGGCAAGCATGGGTTGCTGAAGACCTATTCTAACCCGGATGGTAATGGTTTTGGGGTGGCATCACAACCCATGGGAGAACACAACTCATCATAAAAACAACAAAAAATGGTTTTCGCCACACATAAACTAAACGTCCATATTCCTATATTTTCACTGCAAAAACATTGTGTTGGTTGGTTGGTTGGTTTGTTGTTTGACGCCGCACTCAGCAACATTCCAGCTATATGACGGCGGTCTGTAAATAATCGAGTCTGGACCAGACAATCCAGTGATTGATATCATGAGCATCGATCCACGCAATTGGGATGTGATGACATGTATCAACCAAGTCAGCGAGCCTGACCACCCGATCCCGTTAGTCGCCTTTTACGACAAGCATAGTCGCCTTTTACGGCAAGCATTGGTTGCTGAAGACCTTTTCTAACCCGGAATCTTCACGGGTCAAAAACATTGTGTGTGTACACATTTAAGAATTGATGTAAAACCTACATTTTTGCGTTTTTGAGTATGTGCGTATCGATTTGTACGTTCGTTGCTTCTTAAACGTGAAAAAAACTAATTCATATAAATAAATAGGTCAATAATGATAACTCACATCCACTTGTTGAATAGTTAATAACAATACTAATCATTGGCATCATTCAGCGCAATAATGAAACACAAGCCCTTCCCATTCGATAACATTAACACGCAAATATTTCTTGGGTAGCCAGTCAAACGCCACTTGCAATTTGTTTATATGAAAAAAATATACATACATCATATCCGTTTCTAAATTATACCAGAGCAGTTATATCTGTCTCTAATTCTGTCAAGATCATCATGAATATGACAAACCATCAATAGAAGGTCGCGTCAGGTAACGAATTGCTCTTGAAACGTACTTCATTGCTTGAGCACATTGAGTTATACGCGCGGGAAATACGATTTCGACGCGCGGGGTATTCTACTTCCTCAGCGACGTGTCACGTGACATGACGTCATAACAATCACACCTCGGAGGCGTGGTTAGAAGTTACGTTATGTTCAAGTTCCGCACGTGTTGTAGCAGTATTACAGCTGATATCTAAAAGTACAGAATTGGAATTAGTAAAAGAAGGGTTGGATTTCATCAGTGTAGTGCCAACACAGTGGTAAGTATTGTATAGTAAGCCGACAGAGAGGCTATGCTCTTACAGTTGTTATATGTTGTATTGGTTGGTCAATGAGACTGTTTTGAATATGCATCTAGAGTTTGAGATATGATTACCATTGAACAAAATAACATGTGACCGAAATATTAATAGAAGCAATTAAGATGATTGCTGGTGTGCCGGCCTTATTAAAATATTTTGATCTCGAAACTTGAAAATTAGTTTGATTTATCCTGTAAATCAAGGTTCCTCACATCTACTGTAATTAAAAGCTGACAACCTACAAAAACTTCTTGCTTCAACGGAAAGTCAAGTTGAAGTGTTACTCATATTTTACACCACAAGCATACATCTCCTAGAATTAACTATGGTTGTTGTATTAGATGGCTCACGGATTGTATTTCTTTCATAACTTTGGGTCGGGGATCGCAATGACAATAACTCAATAATTAGGTTGGGTAGGATGCGAAAATACTTTTCTCATATTGCAATGGTCATTGTGTGTAATCTGACAAGAACGTTAAGTAATAATGGCGTTCATTTGAGAACAAAGACACACGTTCGACGGAATATAAAAGAGAAACTGGAGTGAGGGTCGGCGGTTCCATAAACGAAGTAAGAGAACATAAAACATCTCGCATTATGTAAGTATACGTGCTCAGGTGTGTCTTTACATCCTTTCAACACCTGTTCCCCAGATGGGTCGGTTACTACACAAGATAGCTATGAGAGCCGGGACACAGGTACTGTCCCCCATTCCGGAGTCGCCACCCACGTCCCCTACCCCCGTACCCGACGATGAGTCCAAGGACCTTGTCAGACACAAACAAGTATTACATAAACTATTTAGTATTACCTAAAATGATTAACGATATGTTTGTTGTATAGGTACTGTTGATTGCATGTATTGATCAAATAAACATTCTGTAATTTTGACTGTCAACAAAAAAATTGAATCAAGTATTGCACGATCATGTGTAACATGGTACCGATAACATTACACTGCATGGAATAAACTAAAAACGAGAAAATAGCGAAACTAATCACTTTTCTCTCTTTAATTCTCACAAATGTACCATTTTAATCCCTTTAGATGCTGAACATGACACCAACGGTACAGCAATAATTGACACAGAGACAAGTAAGACAGAGTCTGATGTCAGCAGTTCACTGGAAAGTCCAAAGAAGCAAAGACTCAACGTCGAAGAGAGGTTGGTCGCCGTACGCAATTTAAACCCGAATGTAGGATTTAGGTCACTACCCACTGATCAGATGCCTCTATTTTCCCGATTTTATCGTGATGTTCCTTCTCCCTGTTGCAGTTTTGTGGAGCACCTCATGAGCCTCAACGACAGACAGCAGCTGGAGGCCACGAGGAAGGAACTCCGTCTGGAGAGAGAGAAGAACACGAAGATGGAGATGGATCTGAAACACTACCGGGTCGAGTACAATAACTACAAACTCAGCTGGACCATGGACCAGGCTGAGATCAACGACCTCAAGGCTCGTGTCCAGACACTGCACACCTACCAGAGACAGATGAGGCGGATGCAGGACACAATTACTCGCCTCGAGAAGGAAAACAACAAACTCAAGGCCCTCAACTTAGATGGTGATCGACACATACGTGTAAACGAGGAGACGAAGGCAGAATTCGTCCCAAGGGTGCCACCTTCTCAAGTTGAAGGCCACAGGCGAAGACGGCCGTACACAGGCAAAACTAGAGATGAGCAAACGACAGCTCTTCCGCCAATCACAGTCAACAACAAGGTCGTTATGTCTGCCAAGAAGAAGGGAAATAACTCTCCAACCCATCTTCCATGCCAGGGCAACATCCGTCCCACCCCACCGGGAGGTCCACGTGCAGACGCTCCCAGACGACGCAGCAGGATTCCACTTGTTTTCTCCCAGATCCATGAAACATCGTCTGTCGGCAGTGTACCACGTGATCACCAGGCTATTCAGGAGAGTGGGCGGACCTCAAGAGCCTCTGAGAACAGCAGGAGGCGACATGAATAGAGAGGATGGACCCGGTGTGACATGAGTAAAGAGGATGGACTGGGTGTCACATGAGTAGAGAAGAAGGACTGGGTGTCACATGGGTACAAAGGATGGACACTATGCATGAGTTGGGACATATTTAAAAAAGACGTGTCGAATATTTCCTTTATGCTGATAATTAAATTCATTGACTTGTCATTTTTGTTTTGGAAGCAGTTGAAACATTCAAACATTGAATGAAATTTCATTTTATATTAATTCCAACTTATAACACTCCTTATACATTACCTGTGGTTACCGTATACTTAAAACATTTATCTTGTTCTCTCAACCATCTATCAAGCAATGCCACCACACCAGTTTGGTCACACCACCTCCCCCACCCCACCACACCTATCCTCAACCCCACTCCTTAGTCCCCTCACCACCACCAGCCTCAACACCCTCTATCGTCGGATCATCTCGCCCGCAGCAGCTGTCCACCCGCATTACAGCTCTTCACCACTGAGATTCTCAACCCATGTAAGGGTAATCCGCGACTCTCAGTCCGGGATTGTGTAACCGATTTTCCACCAATTACTAGCAGTATACTAAGTCTACTTATGGTCTGAAACATCTCACTCTTGTCTACGGAAGGATTGCTTTTCTCGAAAACAAAGTACCCATGGTTATTTAAACTGATACAGCAATGGTCATATTGTGTTTAGTTTGGTATATTGTTTTGATTAAAGATGTAATATTTCACTGTTTGGTACTTGGCTATTTTCAGCAAAGTTTAACAACCGGCTACATACCTCAACCACGTGTTTTCAGATATTGAGATATTATGTACATATAAAGTTATACATTTATGCATCAGTGTTTACGAATCTGTAATAGAAACGAACAAAAATATATTTGAGCAATGATAAGTCATATATCAAGGTTGTTTTACATGCTTTATATTTGTTATGTTTAAAAACAATGTTATAAACCGGTGCTTCTACACTTCATAGATTGTTTAAGATTGCTTTGTCATATTGTTGTTATATTATATCAATGTTGAATAAAATTCAAGGCTGGACAAAGGAGTTCTGTGTTTGTTGTACCAGTGATACGAACTACTAGTACACGGGTGTCTTCAGAAATGGCCTTGTCTTCAGCAACCCATGCTTGCCGTAAAAGGCGACTATACTTGTCGAAAGAGGTGACTAACGGGATCGGGTGGTCAGGCTCTCTGACTTGGTTGATGCATTTCATCGTATCCCAATTGCACAGATCGATGCTCATGATGTCAATCACTGGATTGTCTGGTCCAGACTCGATTATTTACAGACCGCCGTCATATAGCTGGAATATTGCTGAGTGCCGCGTTAAACAACAAACAAACAAAACAAAACAAACATTAAAGAAACAGATTTTGAGGGTAGTCAAGTTTCGAACCGCTAGCTTTCATTAAACATCGTTTTTCTGTACCATAGCTGCCCTCATTTAGCTGTAAAAAAAACTGTTCAAATTTCACCTAAATATTCGTGATGCCCATTTTGATTTTACGCCTTTTATCCCATTATCGCGGCAAGGAAGGTCAAAATATGTTCGACAGATTAGCCTGTGACGATCCGGGGTAGAATAGGTATTACAGACCGCCGTCGTATAGCTGGAATATTGCTGAGTGCGGCGTTAAACAACAAACAAACAAACAAACAAAAGCACGTGGGGAATCAAATCCAGGACTCCGGCGAAACGAGCCAACGCTGTAACCACAAGGCTACCTACCGCCAAAATCGCGCTTAAAGTTGGCTTTGTCGCTTTCGACTTACATAAACAACTGTCAAATTAGGTTGACGCGTTGTACATTTCACGCAGGTGTTCCCCAGCATTGTCTCGTGGTGTCATGATTACGAATTAAACCAATCAGAGCTCACTTCCGTTGCACGAGTTTTTAATGCGCGTTAATGTCAGACTCCACGAATGGAAGCAGAAGATTATTCAACTGCACCGGTTTTGTCTAATTATTTCCAACGAAGTGGTAAAAATTAATTTTGTTTAGAGATGTACATGAGCTTAGACACTTGTTTCTTCTATTTACGCGCTACAGTGAACGTTCTATAGGATTTGTGGGATATTTACGACGAAATGATTTTTCAATATGATTTCCTCTCCAGCAGTAATCTTGAGGCAAACTTGGAAATAACGATGAGGTAAGTCCACACATTTGCTTTTAATTTTGCGTGCATGTATCGAAGGATAACAGTCACAAATTGTTTAAAATCGTGGATCGTAAGTGCGGGTGTAGGTGTCGTGAGGTTATAATTGATAAAAAGCAATAAATGTTGAGGGAATCTGTTGTAATTTTAATGACGGTACAGGCAAGAGCGTTATGGCCAGTTTTGGTCAACCCTTTAACGATGGTATACGACTAAGTGTTCAAATCTATAGTGTCTTATTACAGTCCTTATTACAAAGATAATGATTTTGAATACCAAGTAAACTGTATGGATAACTATAACCTTTCGTTTACTTTATACTCCGTGCTGTAAGTTTTGGTTTGGGTTGTTTAACGCCGCACTCAGCAATATTCCAGCAATATGACGCGGTCTGTCTGGACCACCCGATCCTGTTAGTCGCCTCTTACGACAAGCATAGTCGCCTTTTACAGCAAGCATGGGTTGCTGAAGACCTATTCTGAGCCGGATCTTCACGGGCCCCGTGCTGTAAGTGTAACAGCCGGAATATTGCTGGACAAATACACTTTAACCTTATAACATTTACCCAATGAACTGATAAATGATATAACGACATGTTCTCATGGATGATTTCAGCAATGGTAATTGACACTATTATATTCATTACTTATGAAGAAGTTCTGGTACGATGTGATTGGCAGATATTTACTAACTAACTATGACGACGCGATGTAGATGCGTTGCAGTGCTATGTGGGAAACTCATCCCTTGCTGCCCCATGACTAATGGCTGCAGATTATTGCTAAAAGAGGTGTAGGACCATATTCGCTCTCTTTGTGACGATAAAGTGGTTAAGTAGCGTTGCGGCGTATATCCTGTTTGTTGTACATGTAGGCTGTTAAATAGGTAACGATTGATCAGCTGGATTATTGTTATTATGTCTTCAGTAAATATATGTTTGCAACGAATATCCTTATTCAAAATATTCAGTTATATATGAACTATTGACTCAGTTGTTAAAATTGGACTCTTGTTTTACATATGCCCCGACCCGTGAAGATCCGGGGTAGAATATGTCTTTAGCAACCCATGTTTGCCGTAAATGACGACTACGCTTGTCCTAAGAGGCGTCTGACGGGATCGGGTGGTCAGCAGTTATAGTCCAGTTCCTTATGAACTTTTGTTGAAAAAAATTGGAGATTAGCAAAACTATACATATTCTGAAAGCTTCCAATGTACAGATGAAGAAAACCAATGTTTCCAAATTTTCCCATCATTCATTTGGCGGCCATCTTGGATTTCAAGATGGCGGCCATTTTTTCCCATATTTGTCAAGTCTAAGGCTTCTGAGGTGTTTATTTTGTCATTTAATTGTTTATATGTGATTTTATGCTTACTCATATGTAATTTAGACATGCTTAAGGTAATGATTTCACATTCTTAACAAAAAACTACCTCAACTTTTCTAATATCTTTGTTGGATTTTGCAATATTATCAGTAGTGTGGATAGAATCCTATACGTTACAACTGTCTATCACAAAGTAAAATTGTTAAAGAATATATTGTACCTTAATTATCATATGACCCCTTAAAAACTGTCATTTATCCAATAATTACCTATGGTTATATGTTTCTCCAGCAACTCAGCAACATAAGAGCCATCTGTATCAATGCCTTGGCATTTAAAGTTTCAAAATGTCACATAGAATTGTCATAGTCACTTTACACCAAAAAAGGTCCCTTGAAGTCTTGAATAATAAAGTCACAATTCTTGATATGTGTCTTGATATCATATTCACAGAGAGTCATCAAACATGTCATTGCTGTCATCACTATCATTAGTTGACATATTTGTGTCATCGTCGTTCTCACACACTGAGGTGCAGAGGCAGAGTTCTGTACATGACAAGTTGTTTGATCGACATGTACATCTTTGGGTCAAACAGTCTTTCCTACACTGACACCTCACCATCTCAATAATAGCCTTGGGGGCTGGGAGAACATCCATTGTTGTTGGTTGGATCCGGTTATCTTTGTCCTTATGGAATCCATGTTGAAGTGGATCTAATTGGATCTGATGGGCGATATTGGCTTGACCCCACA
The DNA here is from genome assembly GCF_023055435.1 of Haliotis rufescens. Classification (NCBI taxonomy): domain Eukaryota; kingdom Metazoa; phylum Mollusca; class Gastropoda; order Lepetellida; family Haliotidae; genus Haliotis; species Haliotis rufescens. The sequence continues at coordinate 9,023,150 of NW_025963924.1, forward strand.
CATAAGCTTGAATATGAACCCTCAGAATGTGCTGCTTTAGAGCACCCAGTGTTGGTGGTAGCTTGTCACTCTCTGCCATATGTTTGCAGAAGAGATACCATCTGAGCTCTGGAATATCTGTCACAGGGAGGCCTTTTGGACAGTAAACACTGCATACAAATCTGGCCAATGTTGAAATTATTTGGTCACAGAGTTCACCACTTGTAGTCAGCACAAGGAAAGCATTAACGATATCATCATCCGTTTTCAAGTATTTCTGAAACCATGTTGCTTTTCCTACTCGGGAAAATCTGCCTGTATTGTCAGCTCCTGTGAAGGCATGGAAGGCTGGCAAAGCTGATGATTTCTTCACACCTAGGGCTGTCCAAAGATGCTTTATTGGTAGAACATTGGAGGCCATTGAGAGTGTGGTGTTTTCCAGGAGACTGCTGTAATTTGCAATGGTCAAAACAAGGACATCAGTGTCAGGAGAGAAGATTGTCAACTGCGAGTTCCTTGGATTGCGCTGTGAAGCTGAAATAGCAAGATATATCATGAGTGTGTCAGCTTCTTCATGATTGTTAGCTTCAAACTCCAAGTCTCTGTTGCTCCTGGTACAGCCGGATGCAGATGCAATAAAGGTTTGAGACGAATCAGCATTATACTCCAGTGTCTTTTCTGCCAGGTAGTCTGTCAGATCAGCTTTTGTTTGGTCATGAGACAGAAAACGATTTAACATGAGGTGCTTGATTCTGGTGTCATCTCTAATTTGGTACTGAATAGGATCTCTTCCTTGGCGTCTCTTTTCTCTTGTTGCAGATTTGAGGGAATCTTGCTTGTATGTGTCAAAAGCAAGTATGACCTCATCAAACCCTCTTGCCAGGTTCATCACTCTGTCATTGAAGCACTGACTGAGATCTTCAACTGTTTCCACTGTATTTGGTAACTTTGTCATCTTCTGAAGTACAACCATCCCATCTATAACAGCAATTTTTCTTGGGATGTTGTTGAAGGTTTGATTTTGTTCTGTGTCACTGTCATCAACTGTGTTCTCTGGCTGACTTGCTTCATAGTTCATTGCTTCTTCATTTACAAACTTTGTAAGACTGCTGATCAACTTGGACTTGTCAGTGCATGGTAACAGCAATCCACTTGGTGAAAACAGTGACCTTGGAGTCAGAGTGAACTCAAAGTTACCAATTGCCTGTTTCAAGTCAATGTCTCTACTTGATCTGGCAAGAACCATCAGCCTTCCATACAAATCTTTTGTTTCTCTGAGATCCACATTCTTATCTCGGAGACGAACTGTTTGCTTTTGGCATCCTGACATGTACATCTTGTTGTTTTCCCTCTTCACTGGTGCCCAAAGACTCACTGGCCCGTTGATTCGTTGAGACACGTACTCTTCATAGAGCTTCTTTCCTGTTTCATCAATGTGTAGGATCTGAGACACAAACTCTTCAGGGACATAGGCATGCGTCATTAAGTTAAAGATCTTGTCACCTTCAAAAGCAAATGGATTACCATGATCCAGAACAGCAGATTTGATCTTGTCAACTGCAGTGTGATCCCGACAAATGACTCCTGGTGAAAGGTCATGATGTTCTTCCATATCTTTTGCCTCTCGATGAAACTGACTTTTGTACTCACTAGCAAGACGAGAGAGTTCTGGAGAGGCCAAAAAGAAATGCTGCCTGGCATTGGAATTGTTTGAGATACCAATCAAGCCTGAGTGAACTTTCATTAATCTGTTCAGATGTTCACATGCATGATCAGCTCCTATGGATGTAAATGGAATGTCATTCTTTGTAACTGATATGTTTCCAGCTTCAAACTCCTTCCAAGTCTCGGGGAAGTCGATCTTCAGGGCATGCATGTCAGCAATATATCGGGGCCACAGTCTTTTGTACTTGAGTCGGTCCATAGCAAAGAATAATCCGCTCAGTTCTTCTCCAGCCTCAAGATGAAGCTTCAGATCTGCATTGCGAGAAGCTGCTATGAAGAACAGAATTGTCTCAACTCGATGTAGATAATTCATCAGTGATTTGAACATAGCATTCTTTGATTTCTCAGTCTCCCATTTCAGAAATGATTCCATTACTTCTTCATTCTGAATTTGACCAATCAGATTAGAATGTTCATCTTTGACAATTTCAGCCTTTGATGATTTATCAGTCTTCCTGCATGCTCTGTCGATTTCAGCTGCTGTTTCCACACAAACTTCTTGAAGTTGAGGATATTCCTTGAAGAACTCTTGCAATGCTAATTCATAGAGTGCCATGTAGGTATACATATGAGCCCGCAGACAACGTTTGTAATGCGTACATGTAAGAACCTGTCTTCTTGTTGTGGGGCCAAAGACATCAGCTTCCATCCATGCATCATCAATGCCAGAGTTTTCTATGGACGTGCCTAAAGCTCTCAGCGCAGCCATGACAACATGCAGTTCTCCCAGTCGTGGCACAATGTTTTCTTTCAGTTCAGGCTTAGCATCTAGGAGTTTGATTACCTTCTCATAAAGGGCCATGTCAAATGTGATGACTGTAGGATGTTCATTTCCAACTGCTAGTTCTTTCAACTTCTTAGCTTGCAATATGACAGTGAGCAGTGCAGACCATTCATGTGCTACTTCTGGAAGGAGTGGTAGGGCACCAACTCTAGTTGTTGATTGTCTCTCTGACAACAAAGACATGTAGCCAGCCCATCCAGGAATCATGCTAGCTTCTTTCTCATCATCTGTTCTGGCTATCATGGAAGCAACAACCCAGCCAAAGTGTGTCAAGTGATAGGACTTTCCAATACCTGCTTTGTTGGTTATAAATTCTTTGTCTTTTGAATGTGGATGGTTTCTTGGATTTGGTTTTTCACAGTGAAGCATCTTGGTATGGTAGGGAGCCACAGAGAGACTGTTTGCTTCAGTGATCTCAAGGGGTGGTGATATCTGCTGTCCAGTTGCTCCAGTGCTCTGATATACAGCAGTAATAGTCCCATGTGTGGTGCCTTTGCCATCATGAGTGTCCTCATCAAAGTCTGTGTTGTCAACAGCAAAAAAGACAAAGGAACCTTTCCTCAGAAATGGTGGAACATATAACCCCTGGAACTGTCTGGTGTTCTTCACAACTGCATTGGCCAGAGCTGTTTCCAACATTAGAGAACGTCTGTATGGAATGCAATAGTTGTGTGCACTGAGTAGATCCATGATCATCTTGTTTCTTGTGTCATGGTGGACTGTAAGGCCTAATCCTATTATTTGAGGATTTTCTCTTCCATTGTGAGATCTGAATGTTTCACATTCTCTTTTCTGTATATATTTAACTTGTCTTCTTGACTTGAAACCGTACATTATGTTCTGGCATACAGTCAGTACTGTTCTGTCAACAACGCTGGCTTTTGCTTCATTCTGAAGGTTTTCAACAGTTCCCACCATCATCCAGCGTATCAGAGTGTACAGCTCGATTGGGACGTCATTAATGTTACTTGTAACAGATAGGGGATTGTTGATTTTGTCATCTCTGTCAAAGGCTTCTATACTCTTTCGTACAAGCTGTGCTGACTTGTATATAACCTTCATGTTGTCCATGCCCTGGTCGTTTTCAATTGCAGCATGCACCATCTCTTTCTCGCAGGCTTCAGGGGAGTAGAGAACAGCCGGTTTTCTTCGGTCTTTTTGCAGAACAGATCTGACGGATGGACATTCTGTAAGTATCCTATCTTTCAGCCACTGCCTGGAATAAGTAGGTACATGGTCAGACAAGCAGTCTATACCTCCCAGCATGTTGATATATGTAACTTCAATATCTCCCATTGACAGATAGGCCTTGTTGTCTGTCTGTCTACATACCAGATTAATAAGTTCGGTTAAACAGGCACTTTGATGTCCAGATTCAGATCGCTTGTTTTCTTTGTGGGCTTCCTGGCGCAAAACATGAAATACATTTGTAGTCCAGCAGTTTTTGTGGTATCTTACATCAATGGAATGGGCATCACTTGGAGAGATTGATGAATAAAGTCTGGTCTTTAAGGCAGGATTGTTTGAAATTTCAACGGCATATCTTAAATCTTCCCCAGCATTTAAGGTCCTGACATTAAAAAGTGGCTGTCTGTCCTCTTCCTGGCAAAAGAAGCACAAGTCCTTGACCAATGGCATTGTAGACAACCGTGTAAATGGTGCGGATGTTTCCTCATGGAGATCTGTTCCTTTCCTTTTACGGCCTCTCTTTTTTGAAGGTGTGGAATCATCAAGTATTCCTTTCTGTGTCCTGTCTTGTGCTCGCTGTATTTGATCGCTGTTGGTAGCATTGGAGTAGCAAGTCCGATGCCAGGCAGCACTGTGAGATGATAAAGTCTCTCTGTCACAGCCTTCAAGTCTTCGCCATATACCAGTATATTCACCATCATGGACATTCGCTCGTTCAAACAAAACATGGAGTAAGCGGTCGTAAGAATACAATCTTGGTTGCGATACTAGTATGGATGATCCATGATGGGCATTCTTTTGGCACAGAATACAAAGATTCCAATCTGTAGTGACTGATGTTGATATCTTCTGACTCACTTGCCCAAGCTGTGGTAATGATATCATCATTTAGGTTGAAATTTTCCTGAAACAAACAATACTGATCATAAAGTAAAAATAGAAGAAAATAGAAATAGTATTTTTTGTTTGTTTTATAATCAAACATCCTTTATTACAAATATATGTCCAGAAATATTTTTAAAAAGTGTTTGTGCTCTTTAGTAAAAAAATTCATTTCAAGTCTTCATACTAGAATTTGCTATTATTCATAGTTGTTAGGAAAACATTACTAAAAATGTTTCATGTATACTACAATATCTTATGGGTTTTATTTTGCAAGTGAAATTACCAAAATATTTAACGTATCATCTGAGGTCTGCAAGCAAAAGTAATTAGTTGTCTGGACACAACAATATGTGAAATGCACAGACCATTGCAGTGGGGCCCTTTTAAGGATGTATTGAAAATTGTTTTTAATGCAAGCATATAAAATTATTACAAGTACGTTTAAAAGATTGGCATGCTACGTAAAAGTATATAAATTATCTATGAAAAATTAAGAAACAAGAATAATTGCAATATTTAACAAAAATAATTATACTGAATCCCTAAACGGGCCCCAAGGTATCAGACAGCATATAACTTTTATGTAGCATAACTTGAGCAAAATAGGATAGTTTACACTAAAATTGAAATTTCCTGAAACTGAATATACGCAAGGAAGCATTTCTAGTTAAATTTAACATGTAGCAAATGGTTGCAATATACTTTTAATGTAACAGATCAAGCCTATGTTGTCAGTCATGTTATCAGAAGAAATCAGTGCCATTCAATTTCTCAATAATTATCAATGAACCAACATAGATAGCACGCGTCATAATATTCTATAAATATTCACTTACCTATTTAGATGAATTTCAGCAGGTCTTGGTTGATGATAAACCTTCCTTGATGATGGAAAAACTCTTCTTGTCAGAGTTGCCTCAGCCATGTTGACTTGAAAGGTCAATGTCACAAGGGGAGATAACTCATTTTTATAAGATTTACCTACAACTAGTCATTATTGCTGTCATTTACCCTGGCATCAAGTGGTCAAGTTTGAGCGTCATTTATTCGCAAACTATGGACCCCAAAAATTGGAAACATTGGTTTTTATGTTGAGTAGCCTCTATAGTATGTAAAAATATATACAGATGCAAATCTCCAAATTTTTTGAACGAAAAATTAAAAACGTACACAATACAATGGACTATTAGGGTGGCCTCTTGCCCATACGGCAATTCCCATACCTCCATGTAGAAATTCAATTTGTCCTGTTTTTGCATTTTTTTCCCTTTTTGTTGCCATTAAAGTAATAACTTACATGAACTAGGACACAAATAGCAACATACATTCATTATGTTTGTATTAATGTACTTTTGAAAAATAATTAACAGTAATCTTGACTTTGGGGAGGGAAAATGTTTAAAAAATCATGCAAAACAGTAGGGTATTTTCAACTGGTAACTGCAAACTTCATATTTTGATTTTTTTTTATAAAACTTATATCATTAGAATCGCAAATGCTTAAGGAACACTATAACGCACCGTAACGCGATGTTTTTTCGCCAACTTCCATGCGTAACGCAGCGGCGAAAAATATCAAAAGCAGGAGGAATGTGTTGGAATTGGTGGGTAAGCCGTTCTCGTGCGTTCAAGGGAGGTAACCGAGTGCGGCTTATTTACCACAAGCTGCCAAGAAGAAGAAACGGCAATAAAAAAAAAACCCATTATTATGAAGCGTAATATAATGTTGTCTTCAACCAAAAAGACATTGGAGAGAGAATGGGGAAATTCCCAAAAGCTTTGACTGTCTCATTATCCAGGAAATTACATTTCATCCCATTTTGAGAGCTCCTTGACGAATCAGCTGGCATCTAGATGTCTTCAACCGGATCATTTGTGACAAAGTCAGGCGTCATCTTATTGACAAAGAAAATTACACCATGTGAATTTATTATGGTAATTCCTGCACATACAATCAATATCTTCGTTGTAACACACAGGAAACGTTATGTAATGAGCATTTCGGGCAGGTGTCAGAGAGTGGAATTTTCCCCCTAGCCTAATTTCCCCCCGGAAAAAGGGCTATATAGCCAAATGTCCCCCGGAAAAGGGGCTATATAGCGAAATTTCCCCCAGAAAACTGGCTATATAGCCACACTTCTCACGGAAAGCACACTATATGGCCATATTTCCCACCCGGAAAATACACTATGTAGCCAATTTTCCGCTTTGGAGTCAGATTTCCCCCATAATTAAATATATGTCTATTATCAAAAGTACCTAGATGTACAGTTGGCTGATGGAGTAATTTACAAGAGAAACCATGATTAAAATCTTGTGTTTTTTTGCGCCATACATTCTGAATTTTAATAAATAGAGGATAGTTCATTTCGACAGTGAGATATGGCGGATTTGTCACTCAACAGATCAGATCAGCCTTTTGTCACTGACGAAATGAAATGTTTTATTTATTATATATATATTTATTTAGTAGGTTATGTGTAGTTTGTTTGTTTTTATTTTGTTGTTGTGTATTTGAGGTAAATCAGCGAATCTAAAATCTTCCAACTGTCTTCAGTAGCAATACGTCACACTGCTAGTTGAAACACACTTTGCTAGTTGATTTCTATCAGGTCTGCACTGTAAACTTGAACGGCAGCCGTTCTCCTTATCATGGTTGCAGTGACATATCACTTTTCTGTCATCGAAGAATCCTCAGTCGCACACTGCCAAGTATATTATAAAGTATATTTACAACGTATATAGCGCATATATCTGTGCGTGCTCATGGCGTTTCTTGCCCCGATCAGAGGTCCGTATATTTTGCATTCCAGAACTTCCCAGCTACATGTGAAATATGCAACCAAAAGCTGCCTGTCAGGCGCTAGAAGATTACCCATTCACATTACCATTACCACATTAACTCCTTGGTACTCATTTACTGTTTGTGGACAGAGGCATGCATGAACAAGATCACTTGCCAAAGGTGACACCGCAAGTTTTTCAACTGGTGTTTCAGTGGAAGATATATACGTGAGTACTGTTTCCGTCATCTGTTCATTTACCAACTGATGAGCGGATTCGGTTTAGTGCACAGGGTTGTGAACTGCAGGCTATGCTTGCGACAAAACTTTCAGGACCTATACTAATGTCAGCCCTTAGGTTAAATAAATAAAATAACTACAGTGGCTAGCACAATCTCAGGATGCAAATTCAACAATCTGGACTCTCTTTACAATCAACGTGTTTTACAGCTTGCAAATAGAATTGTAGACCAACCAAATCACTTTTTATACCCTTGTTATGACGTTTTACCATCTGGAAGAAGATATCATGTACCTTGTTTTAAATCAAATAGAGCCAAATCTTCATTTGTTCCCGTTAGTATTTTATTTTTAAATGATGAACCAAGTCAACCTGTCTCTTAATTATTGTTTAATTCTTATGTGCTAGTGTTAATTCATATATTTATCTTCTTTAATAGAGCATTTTTGTTTCTTTATGTTATGCATGTATGTTCTGTGTGTATGTTTGTATGCATGGAGTGTTATGTAAGTTTGCATGGAGTGCTATGTATGAGTGCAGATATATGCGTTGGTCTGGAATTGTATTGTTCGTAATGAGTGTATGTATACTCTTTTCACTTCAAATATAATCCAAATTCCCCTCGGGGTAATAAAGCTGTATTCTAAACAACACTAACGCGGTTCGACAGGGACCTCTTGCTCTTCAGCATGATAAAGGCGACAGTGACATTTTCAGCACCATTAAAACCATAACATTGGTGAACAGAATAACTATGTAAAAAGAATTTTATTCATTTTACTGAATACTAATGGAGTTGGAGTTCAAGCTGGTCTATTGCGTCAGAAACACAGGACAAAACTGTGTCCAGAAATTCTAAAATATAACTGTCTTCCACTGTTTTGTTGTTTGTTGATTCCAACACACCCTTATTCACTGCATTGTAGAAAATCACTGACGTGAAGTATTTACTAGTATCCAGCAACAGTTCATAAATAAGTTCTCTGGCATGAATAACAAGTGGCAAGTCGGAATCGTCTATGTTTTCAACACTAAACTTGTTATACAGGATTCCTAAAAGCTTGAGACACGTTTAACTCGAATTTCTCTGTCAAATATGGCATGCAAGAAGTTCGCTTTTGCCATTGCTGTTTGATCAATGTTGTTAAATGGTGCAGTAGGTTTTGTTTTTTAATACTGCATTGAAAAATCTTAGGGATATAGGGGAAATTCTTCTATATAGCCATACTTCCTCCTTTTGTTAAGGGGGGAAATCTGACTCTAAAGCGGAAACATGGCTATGTAGTCATTTTTCCCTGGGGGAAATTTTGCTATATAGCCCTTTTCCGGGGGAAAAATAGGCTATATAGCCCCCTTTCCGGGGGGAATTTAGGCTAGGGGAAAACCCCACTCTCTGACACCGGTGTTCTGTTTATGTAATAAACTTGACAGTGTCACGAAGTTGTTTATACACGGATTTATGGCACCTCGATAATAAAATCAGGGCTGCCATTTCCTCGAACCCACGTATTTTGTATGACATTTTTTAGTTGGGATTCATGGCGTGTCCTTGAATCCAGGATTTTTCCAAGAATTTTGTGTGATAATTTTAATCACGGAACACGATGATAACACGGTTGTTTTAAACTATTTTCGCCTACTTCCATGCGTAACGCGGTGGCGAAAAAACAGGAGGGTTGTGTTGGAATTGTGACAGCAGATTTAAATAAATCTATATCAAAATCATGATAACGCTGTTGGAACGCTGAGGAAATATTGAAAAAAACACCATAATCGCTTTGCATTAAATACACCCTTAGAATGCTGTCCACCCCGACTAATTTACGAGAAAATAAACAACACAATGATGCAGTTCTGGCATTGCTTTCTATATGTCTCATTTCTTCCAAAAATACAATTCTGAAACCTTTGAGCATGTTGAGCTGACCATAGTCTGTAAATATGTCGAAATCCATAGCACATAGATCAGGCATTTACATATCGAATTTGGGGAATGTTGGTTTCTCAGTTTGCAGACGATATTGATAATATCATTTGTATAACTTAAGCGTATGCGTGATCTCTTGGCACGAGCTGTTAAAACGATAACTGGTGCAGTAAGTCGACAGGCAAGTTCAACCGATGCATGTTGGTTGATTTGTTGTTTAACGCCGCACTTCAGCTATAACAGTCTGGACCAGACAATCAAGTGATGTCATGCGCATCGATCCACGCAACTGGGATACGATGACAGGAATCAATCAAGTCGGTGAGTCCGACTACCTGATCCTGTTAGCATGGTTAGTCGACAAGCATAGTCGCCTTTTACGGCAAACATTGAGTGCTGAAGACCAACAGATGAATGTACTTGAGGTCTTGGCACGTAAAAGTGAGCTGTGCTGTGTATGTATTGAAATGTTATGTAATTAGCATATCGGATCTATGGCATTTCAACGAATTTGATAGCATTCACACCGCCAACTTCATGCGTAACACGGTGGCGGAAAAAGATGAATGGACATGAGGGGACATGTGGAATTTTATTTGCGATTTTAACTGTGACAGCATGTGTGTGTGATATATGGGCTTATATTATGGGCTTGTCGTGCAGTCGCAATAGCTTACTGCCACTGCCGCACGAAAATGCTTACGGAACGCGCAGTTGTTTTTCGACTCCATGGGTATGTGTTGGATTTGGGGAGCATGTGGAATTTTATTAGCATTTAATATAATTGTGATAGCAGCTTTCATGTATAGAAGCATGACATCGTGGTTGATTTCCATGCGTAGATCATTGCAAATATGCATCTGGGGTTAGTATATATGAATCTGCCGCCACACAATTGAAATCGATAATAAAATCCTGATTGTCCTCAACAGAAGAAACGAGAACGGCTATAACCACGAAAAAATACTTATAAGGGCACGACAAGCCCATAATATATATACTCATATACATAGTGATTTAGAAATTAGTAAAATATTGATATCATTTGTATCGCCAATGCTTTCGGAACACAAGAACGCGGTTGTTTTTTAGCCAACACGGTGAAAAAAAGTGTTGGAATTTGGGGTGTGGTGGAGACGGGGTGGATTCACGCAATTGGAATGCGATGACATGCATCAGCCAAATCAGTGGGCCTTGCAATCCCTGCCGCTAGTCGCCTTTAAGACAAGCGTAGTAGCTTTTTAAAACAATTTATACAACTATAACGCAGTTGTTTTTGCCGATGCGTAACGGGGTGACGAAAAAAGATTAATCAAAATCAGGAGAAATGTGTTGGAATTGGGGGACAAGCAATTGGGATACGATGCATCCACCAAGTCTGACAACCCGATCCCATGTTTAATAAGCGATTTTAATTAATCTGTATCATCATTACAAACGTGTCGCCATTGGTTGGCGGCAGGTCGAAGTGAAACAAGAATGACGACTACCGTAAGCCAACTTCCATGCATAACGCGATGGAGAAAAGTGTTGGAATTGGGGGGCATGTGGATTCGCGCAATTGGGATCGATTAACAACAGATTTAAATATATAAAATAATGATTGATTTCCATGCGTAAAGCGTGACAAATGGATGGAAAAACAGAACGTCGATTACCAAGATTTCATGAAGAAATTTTTGCATGCATGACGAAAAAAGATCAAAAGCAGGAGAAATGTGTTGGAATTGTGACAGCAGATTTAAATACATTAAACCAATGATAACGCGGGTGGGTATCGCTTGACAAATATTTATATGGGGTTTTATTATATATGAATCTGCCGCCACATTGAAAGGAAATTAATTAATTAAAATGAGATGATTAATTTTGGGCGGATGGGAAGTTGATGTACACATGTGGCTTTTCACGACTGCAAACCATATTGATCACATTCGATCAAGAAAATCGGCGAATAGATGAACTCAGTCATCGGACGTTGGCCGGTTTATTTCAGCCAAGGCCTCAGACACCATTTGGTGGACCCGGATGACTTCCGGCTTCCCTTTCCTACTTAGCTCTTTGGCCATCTGCCTGAAATTGCCACATAGGGGTTGGGGTAGTTTGGAAAGATTCCGGTCCAGTTCTCGGAGGATGTATCTCGGCGCATGTTGTTGCGGTCCTCGAACCTCTCAACCTTTCCTCGGGAGAAACTGGCACCGGATGACGAAGTTCAGGAATGTTGGGTTCCTGACGGCGAAGGCAGACGGTCTCAATGTAGTACTGTCGCCGTTTACCTGCCTCCACAGTGAACTTGTGTAGGGCGTCATGAAGAGGTTCACCTCGTATGCCAAGGTGACTGCTCTTGGCCACAGCCACATAGTGACGCAACCTAGCTCGCCACGAAAAGACGGCGGCCTCCACATCAATTGGGCGAACACAGTGTCTCCTGTCGGGTACACCAACAAGATTTAAAATCATCTGTTTCAGAGACGATAGTCTTCGTTGGTTCTGACATGCGTGGAGCCAGGTGGCACTCGAGGGAACACAATTCGGAATCCAATCTTTCAGTTCCCTGGTCTTCTCTTCCAAGATAAAATCAAAACCTTCCCCAAGTGAACAATTCCCAGTGGTCGTAACAGATGAGTTTGCATTGAACGTTGCAAGAACTTTTTGGCATCATCATTTTTTGTATGGTGTCATACACTTCTACCTCCTGGTATTTGGAAAGATTTCTCCCCAAAAATAGTTCCCTGGTCATGAATTTTGCACTCTCGAGCAAGTCAGCGTTGTTTCGTCGGACGGCCATTCTGAAGTTGATAATGCTCTGAGAGTATCTCGTGACCTGGGAGAGTAGATACTTCCTCATGGGGTCAGTGAAGGTTTCATTTGATCATTCGAGGAACTGGTTGGCGGTTGGGGGTTGACCGTCCGTTATGCTTTGTCGAACATAGGGCCGAACAAGCTCCCTCAGGGCACCCACATGGAATACAAACAACAGTGTCCATGACTTGTGCAAGTCTTTGCACGAAAGTGCAAATCTTTTGGCCAATTCACTCTTGAATCCCATGTCATGGCTCAAGGCTTCAAGAAATGGAAGCCAGTTGAGTTAAAAAAATGACCTGATGAGATTCAGTTCATAATGGTCAGAACCAATTTTGAGGTAGAACCAGTCGAATTCGTGATAGAACTCACTTTTTCTACCCCGATGGTCAGTCCGGTGATGTTTTTTGTAGGCATCCGTAGAAAGAAAGGAACCGGAACAAATGTTGCAAATAACAGCCTCTTCGGATAGCTTCTTGCAAATTAAAAACGGTAGTCCGTCACAGCATACAAAAGTCCAATTCCGTTGCTTTCCTCCATATCTTGCAATCCCATTCTCTCTCCCAATCTGTCTTAAAACCTGTGCCACAGTCTCCAGGCTGTTTGGGTTGCAGAACACCGGATCTGTAAGAATGAGCTCCTTCGGACCCTCATGATTACTGACTATGTGAGCATAGCGCTCCTTGGTCAGCTGCGAGGACACCTCTGTCTGAGATTCACCCAAAGCAAAGGTGACCTTCACGAAGGTGTCATGAGGGGGAACTGGGACAGCGCGTCACAGGTGTGGGGGAATGAAAGGTGTGTGTTTATAAGACAGAAAAGAATTCGTAAGTAAACAAAAGTAAAGGGTATTCAATAGAGCTATGTGTATGGCGTGCTGCCCTGAATAGACAAGCAGCCCAGTTTGAATTGAGCGCGCTTGACAACTCACGTGACCACGTCGTTTCAAATTGTTTATTGGTCATAATGGTTTCGTTAATTTCAGGCGTAAGTAGAAATTACAATTAGTGTACAACTCACGTAGTCGTTTCAAATTGACCGCGCTTGCTAGAGCGTGTGACCTGATGAATGCAGGGTGTGTGTTGAAAGTACAAGTACCACAATAGAGACGGGTTATGTCAACACGATATACGCCGGGTAATGTAGGTAGGGAAAAAAATGTACGTCTAGCTGGATCAAATTCATCTTATACGGTCTACACGTTGTACACCATGAACGTTAGACAACCTGTATAGAAAAAAAAAAACATAGAAGAAATAGATAAGACTACGCAATCAGCAAGCTAGCGGTGTTGTTTAATTACATTTAGCGCGCAACAACGAGGTAGTCACGTCACCCAGCATTGACTATAACGCTGAAGACAGCCGGATTTCGAATCACCCCGCGCTGCGTACTATTGTGAACCATTTTTATAGAGGTCGTTCACTTATTCAACCCTGTCCCGACTTGCATAGTTGATGTTTCAACGCTAGCGTTTCCTTTTAACGCGATGACAAATAAGCCCTACGGTTTGAGTTTTAACCGTGTAACATGATGTGCACAGTTTTACTTCAGAACGTGCTATTTTGAAAATAGATAGTTAGAACCATGTCTATGTTCAATATGAAACTGATAAGTACATGTACCAGTGTGACGGCACGAAGCTAGGTTTGTTGGGAAAGTGATGGAAGCAATCTATAGGACATTTTCATGTTTACAATACTCACCCTTAATTCGAAGAGAGAACAGAGTTTATCATGGAAAATTGTTTGACGAGGAAAACGTTTTATTGGAAATATATGTCGAAGCAGGTTTTTTCATAGCTAATGTATAGCGAGAGACTAAGCGACCGACCGCCCATAACAATGTCAACATACCCCGGCCTTACAATTAATGTCAACATACCAGCCTCGCCTGAAGCTTCCCATTCATAAATGGTGTGACCAGTGTCCCGTATTTATGATATGTTAGGGAAGATTTGTTGTACATTTGTTATTTTAAAAGGGAGTTATTTCAGAGAGGATATATATGGGTATTCCCCCTCATTAAACCTTTCTTTCGTTGGTGTCTATTAAATGTATCCGGTATTTAATACATTTGAATGATGTAGGAAAGTATGTGCGTGTAGATGTTGTACCTATATCCAAACATGAATGTATGACACCTTTCAATAGATCAATTACGGTTCTAACCACGACACGCAACATGACTATGAGCGTGGTTAGCAGTTTATATTTATAAACACATCGTAAATGACAGATTTCTGATGAATGAACTCGCCCACACACATGTCTATAGGGTTATGTTCGCCCGAACTGTAAACAGTGACACATTGATAACAGGAAGGCTGTGTGGAATGCACTCGTCCTTGTAAGGGTAAAATACGCGTTTAAACTCACCATTTAAATGATGACAATACTTTTTAGATGTATTGGTATCAGTGAGTGAGTGAATTTAGTTTTACGCCACACTCGGCATTATTCCAACTCTAGGACGGTGATCTGTCAATAAACGAGCTTGGACCAAACAATCCAGTGATCAACAGCATGAGCAGCGATCTGTGCAACTGGGAACCGATGGCACGTGTCATCCGAGTCAGCGAGACTGACCAACCGATCCCCGTCAGTCGCCGATAAGCATGGGTTACTGAAGGTCATTTCTATAACCCGGACCTTCACGGGTGTAGTATGACGAAGACTATATACTAATATGATCGCTTTTTTAACATACTCACAAGTGTGCTGTGAAGAAAAGAGTGTCTTCTAAGAATCCCTGCACGTGTAAGACAGTATAAACTCTGCAGTAGTGTAGCCCGACAAACAGTTTTACTCTCGCCAGCAAACGTATTGGACGTGAACAACATGAAGAAAGCATCAGAGATTAGACTTGACCCTAGAGATATATTTAGGAAGACTACGTTGAGAAAATCACAACAGAGAAAGAAAGCACAAGCAGCCAAGAAGTCGACGCTCTAGACAAAGGAGAGACTGGTAACACCTAAAATGAAAATGATGACAACCAAACAGGGAACGAAGACAACACCCCAACCCGTGAAAATACAACATGTGTCGGAGGTGAAGGCTGTGGTGGAACAGGCACTTGCTGCCTTGAAGCGTCAACAGAGTCAAGGGTATAAAAGAAAGCTTCATACCCTCTAATCGCACACCGTATTGGATCACCATGGGGGTTGCCACCTGTCCGGACTGTGAAAAAATGTTTTCAAGGAGAGATGTCATGTTACGACACAGGAGAAATAAACATAGCATACCGCCGCCGTTACAAGCCCACCGACCGCCGCAAGTCCACTCGCCATTACATGCCCATCCGCTACCGCCGCCGCAAATCTACCCGCCATTACAAGCCCACCCGCTAACGCCGCCGCCGCCGCAAGTCCACCCACCGCCGCCGCTGCGTCAAGCCAACGCCGCCGTTACAAGCACATCCGCAAATGTGCTCGTTGTGGGACCCAGTGGTTGTGGAAAGTCTGTGTTTACCTCTCATGTACTCCGGCATGGCCTGATCCAACCCCAACCTACCCGCATCGTTTGGTGTTATACTCAGTGGCAGCCATTATATCAGGACCTCGGTGAGCAGCTGCCTCAGCTGACCTTTGTCAAAGGAATTCCCTACGATATCTTGGACGAGGATTACTTTGATGCTCGTCAACAGAACGTGTTGGTCCTGGATGATTTCCTGGCCGAAGCAAAGCACGAACAAGCGCCTGTTTACTCAAACCTCACATCACAAGAATGTATTGATCTTTCTCTTGATACAAAATCTGTTTCCTAGAGGTAAGGAATCGAGAGACATTGCTTTGAACGCGCATTATGTCACCCTGTTTCATTCCCCCATAGATAAACAGCAAATCAAACTCTTCGCTCGTAGAATTTTCCCCGAACATATGGATCACTTTATGGCTATGTATGAAAAGGTTGCTGAAACCCTATGGACAACTCACCATCGATCTAAAACCTACCACCAAAGATAAGGATCGATTGCATGTTAAGCTCATAAATGAGGAATACCGGAGAACAACAGCACAGTCTGAACCTGATCTGCGTAGGGAGAAGTTGACTACAACAGAATCTCTGGATAGTCCTCTGACACAAGAAGAGAGATTGCCCCAACATCAGCTCACTCCAATTGAAACCGATTCAGACACGAGTAGTGAGACATCATTGACTATGGCCACGGCTTGTGCAGATTGCGGGGTGCTGATAGATAACATGCACGATCTACAGCGACATATCAAACACTGGTGTCCGGCCAATAGCCTTCAACCTAAGAGAAAGCGTGCCAGACTCGAGAGTGATGACGATGACAGTGACTTTCACAAACTAGCCTCTTCCCAGAAAGGCAGTGGTCTTGCCGTCAAACCTCCACGTGGGAAGTCAACATTCACTAATATGGAAGCCGAGGAGTGGCAAAATGTAGGCTTACAACGCATCTGGAGGCAGGTGTACGATACGTTTCATGACAAGATGAAACTGCAGAAAAAACAGTACAAGCGACAGGGACGAACGCAAGAATGGATTGAGAGAAGATTGAAACTGAGGTGGGAGGATCTAGTGCGTAGTACTCTCAACTATGCGATGGAATATACCACGTACTTTAAAGAGGCACCTCTGTTTCAAAACATTCTATACAACCTGAGAGACATGAATCCTTCCACGGAACAATCCGTTCTCAAAAATAAAATCAAACTCCTCCTAAAACCCAAGATGAAAGAGATCCTGCCTTTGATGGATATGCCGGAAATAGAAAGTGAGACTGAATCTGATAGCGTTGCAGAGGATAACGATGGTGATGACGAGGAGGAGGATGATGATCGTGAGCAGAACGATTAGGCATAAATACCCATCACTACTATATCAGTCTAACAGTCAGAAGAGAATGCCGAGTCAACGCCACGCATCTAGTTTGATTCATATTTTGAAAACACCTCGTAAACTGAGGCGTTTGAAAGATAAGAAACGCCGAATTTCCCTCTACGTGAGAGGAATTGTGAAACTGGGACCTCCTGGACGGAAATCGTTACAAGCAATGGATAAAGCATAGACTATAGACAACCATTCAACCTTAAAACAGCGTAGGAAAGGAAACATTCAACAGTGCGAAATGTGTTTCAAAACATGGACTCGCTGTTTAAACAATAGGGCCTTGTGCAGCAGCAGTATGTGTATATGAGTGACTAAATAATGTTCCAGAGTGAATACTATTGTCCATTCGTATATAACGCCTTTGTATGGAACCGATTGACTCGAATCAATAAATGATACGAATGAATTGTTTGTTTTTTCTCAGTTTTTGCATATTAGTATATAGTCTTCGTCATACTACACCCGTGAAGGTCCGGGTTATAGAATGGACCTTCAGTAACCCATGCTTATCGGCGACTGACGGGGATCGGTTGGTCAGTCTCGCCGACTCGGATGACACGTGCCATCGGTTCCTAGTTGCACAGTTGGCTGCTCATGCTGTTGATCACTGGATTGTCTGGTCCAAGCTCGTTTATTGACAGATCACCGTCCTAGAGTTTGAATAATGCCGAGTGTGGCGTAAAACTAAATTCACTCACTCACTGATACCAATACATCTAAAAAGTATTGTCATCATTTAAATGGTGAGTTTAAACGCGTGTTTTACCCTTACAAGGACGAGTGCATTCCACACACCCTTCCTGTTATCAATGTGTCACTGTTTACAGTTCGGGCGAACATAACCCTATAGACATGTGTGCGGGCGAGTTCATTCATCAGAAATATGTCATTTACGATGTGTTTATAAATATGAACTGCTAACCACGCTCATAGTCATGTTGCGTGTCGTGGTTAGAACCGTAATTGATCTATTGAAAGGTGTCATACATTCGT
Organism: Haliotis rufescens; assembly: GCF_023055435.1. Lineage (NCBI taxonomy): Eukaryota > Metazoa > Mollusca > Gastropoda > Lepetellida > Haliotidae > Haliotis > Haliotis rufescens. The sequence goes on from NW_025963924.1 coordinate 9,041,316, forward strand.
GTTCGGATATAGGTACAACATCTTCACGCACATACTTTCCTACATCATTCAAATGTATTAAATACCGGATACGTTTAATAGACACCAACCAAAGAAAGGTTTAATGAGGGGAATACCCATATATATCCTCTCTGAAATAACTCCCTTTTAAAATAACAAATGTACAACACATCTTCCCTAACATATCATGAATACGGGACACTGGTCACACCATTTATGAATGGGAAGCTTCAGGCGAGGCTGGTATGTTGACATTAATTGTAAGGCCGGGGTATGTTGACATTGTTATGGGCGGTCGGTCGCTTAGTCTCTCTGCTATACATTAACTATGAATAAACCTGCTCCCACATATATTTCCAATAAAACGTTTTCCTCGTCAAACATTTTTCCATGATAAACTCTGTTCTCTCTTCGAATTAAGGGTGACTAATGTAAACATGAAAATGTCCTATAGATTGCTTCCATCACTTTCCCAACAAACCTAGCTTCGTGCCGTCACACGGGTACATGTACTTATCACTTTTCTATCTATTTTCAAAATAGCACGTTCTGAAGTAAAACTGTGCACATCATGTTACACGGTTAAAACTCAAACCTTACTGTTTATTTGTTATCGCGTTAAATGGAAACGCTAGCATTGAAACATCAACTATGCAAGTCGGGACAGGGCTGAATAATTCTTTACAAATGGTTCACAATAGTACGCAGCGCGGAGTGATTCGAAATCCGGCTGTCTTCAGCGTTATAGTCAATGCAGGGTGACGTGACTACCTCGTTGTTGCGCGCTAAATGTAAACTACACCGCTAGCTTGCTGATTGCGTAGTCTTATCTATTTTTTCTATATATTTTTTTCTATACAGGTTGTCTCACGTTCATGGTGTACAACGTGTAGACCGTACAAGATGAATTTAATCCAGCTAGACGTACATTTTTTTCCTACATTACCCGGCGTATATCGTGTTGACATAACCCGTCTCTATTGTGGTATGATGTACTTTCAACACACACCCTGTATTCATCAAACCAGGTCGCACGCTCTAGCGAGCGCGGGTTAAACGACGAGGCCACGTGAGTTGTCAAGCGTGCTCGAATCAAACTGGGCTGACGGGTACGGTCTGTCTATTTAGGGCACCACGCTATACACATAGCTCTATTCATAACCTTTCACTTTTGTTTTCTTACGAATTCTTTTCTGCCGTATAAACACCTTTCATTCCCCACCCTTTCCCGACGCGCTGTTGATGCATGAGTCATCCTATCAGATCACGTGACTTGGATCAACCAATTACCTTCGCATTCGCCTGGATCAACTGGATCAACCAAAATGGCCTTCTGTCGACCCGTTCTATACTACTACCGTTGTCCAGCAAGGCTTGTATATACTGATATACATATATATACATTTCAGTGCGAGGTCAGAAGAGAAACGATTTGAAAAGACACAAAAAAGAAAAGCGGAACTGAATCGCGCGCAAAGTCAAGCAAGTATTTATCATTTATAGCATAATCCTGAGTATATAAATTGTACTTTAGAAGATTGTTAAAAACTTGACTGCCAACGTACAACAAAAAACCTGTATATACAGAAACGGTAAACTAGCAAGCTGCAACAGCCCCGTGTAAGCTAAAACAAATGACATTTTGCAACCATGCTAAATTTTTGTATTTTTCAGAGAAACGTTGTGTGCCGGGTCGTACGTGCGGGTGGCGGTGCCAACGGAAAAAGGACGGACAACCCCGTTTGTTGCAGAGGTAAGGTTCAAATTTCATTTATTTACATTCTACGCGAAAAATAAAAATGTTAATCTTATGTATATCTAACGTAATTCAGAAACATTTGTTATTATTTGTTTTATATAATTTAATTAAAGGTGCTGACAGCGGGAACGGGGACAACTCTAGACGCGTCTTACCTCCGACAACATGCATCTGGATACAGGTACTGGATACAGGTATCCAGATGTGGCAGACATAAAGAAGATATTTATAAGCGACATTATCACCACACTGGAGACGCCAAGGATTCTCCAGCTGGGCAGTCGATGCTTTTTGCAGTTTTAGAGTTTTTGTACATAAATTGAGTAAATAAATAACGCAAAAAGCGACGAACGGAATTGGTTGATGCAAGTTACCGTGTCCCGTATTGCGCCGTCATATAGCTGGAATATTGCTGAGTGTGGCGTTTGTTGGAGGGAGCGCTATTTACATTAGCTAGTGCTTGTTAAACCCAATCTTAGTTGAATAAAATATGTTTAAACTATTGGTACGTGTTGCGGGGGTTCTAATTCATACAAAAACACGTTCTTAATCACACCATCTTGGGTGAAACAATTATCCACATGTCAGTGATTTTCGAAATTATATATTATGTATGCATGCAAATTCCTCAATCGGCATACACACTTGTTATACACAGGAAACTCTGTGTATTTTATTATCCACTGTGATTGGCACGCAATACAGCACGTGACTTCTCCATAACTTACCCGTCCAATTTAAAATATATCGCCTCTGGTCTTGATTACTTTGATTAACGGGGATAATGGCACATTCCATTTGACCACGCGCAGGCAAAATATCCCTGTTACCGAATTATTCTGAATTTCAGAAGGTATTGGTATATTAATTACAGCTAAATATATGAGAGAACCCGCATTTATTTCTGTGGTATGATAATTGAGTGCTGTAGAAAATAATCCCATGTCCTTATGTGTATAAACGCAACGGCTCAATAGTACAAAACGTGTCTATTCCCGTTCCGGACGACGTTATATAGTAATTCATTCCATACCTGTGTAACATCGTTTTCGTGACATTTAAAATAAGAACAAAATAAATACACAGTTTTACCAATATCAGTTTTTCCCACGACAGTACACCAGCCCCGTGAAAGTGTAAATCACTGGATTGTCTGGTCAAGACTCGATTATTTACAGACCGCCGTCATATAGCTGGAATATTGCTGGGTGCGGCGTTAAACAACAAACAAACAAAATTTCAATGACAACTTCTCACAAGAAGAGGCATCATTTGAAGACAAGAGACAGTAAATTGTTTTATTCGGATATGGCAGGATGACTGATATTTTACTTTTACAAATGTAAGGTGAATTGATTATGAAAGTATTGTGATCATTAATGGAAGGAAACATTCGTAAGACGGGGCTTGTATTTCAGTATTATGATAATGATGGCTATGTCGCTGTTGTATCTGTTTTGTCACACTTGATTATCAATATTATACTGACTGCATGTAATAGGCACTTTTAATGTCAATTAATGCCGGGCTAAAGACTAACCATATATTTGTTCTCATAATAATAAATATTTTGTGTTTACTATAACAAAGTCAGATATAAAAGTTTAAAGAATCATGAACCTCTAAAATGCTTTGACAATGTTTTGATTCTTGAGTAAATGAACCAACGAAGAAAAGACACAGGGCTTGTGAATCTTGGCATTATGAAGTCATGCGCCATTCATGAACTACATAAATACATACTTTAGGCATGACATTTATTCACATCAGCATAAATGGTCATGTTGATATATTTCCCCTTGAACGTGCTTCAAACTAATTTTGAAAACAAACGGCAGTTATATGCCTCCGATACACAGATATTTGATCTCAAGGAACTCATCAATTCCGTATTTGCCGCCCTCTCTTCCGAGACCCGACTCCTTCACTCCGCCGAAAGGCGCCTCCGTGGCGTTGATGAAGCCCTCGTTAACACCACACAGACCAACCTCCAACTTCTCTGCTACTCGCCAGATCTGGCTCAGGTTTCGTGAGTAGAAATAGCCTGCAAGATGACAAGAAAATTTCATGGTACTTTTATGTTCAGATGTAAAGGATTTCGTCCTTGTGAATCACAATAACAAAACTAGCTCCACTTGTAGCTCTCCTGCTTTGTCACACATTCAAAACTCTTAAAAAATCAGCCAGTCGGCATCACTGTGATACCCACAAATCATTTAAAAATGTTCTAGTATTCTTATTCAACCTACAACATCCATATAATATTTGTAGGGGAAATGTATAAACCATGTGACGTTATGTATGGCCGTGGACAAACACCTTGTCAGTGATGAGTAGTATCCCCTTGTTATCCTTTCATAGACAAATTTAAAAAGGAGTAGATACCGTAAAGAATTTAAAACTTATTTTCATAATTATTAACCAAAAAGGTGGTCTTTTCTGGGAACTAAATAAAACAATTTCAATTGTTTCTCTTCCCATCTTTTTCAAAGAACACATTTTTCAATTTGGATGAATCTTATTATTTCCTTCCCCTTTTGGTGACATACATCCAAAACGTGAAAATCAAAGTTAGAATGCTTGTCAAAGGAGGCAACAAGGCTTGTCGTAACAATTCACATTTACAACGTTATCAAGCCAAAACATAGCTAACCCGTGATGACCCGGGTTAGAAAAGGTCTTCAGCAAACCATGCGTGTCGTAAAAGGCGATTATGCTTGGGTAAGAGGCGACTAACGGGATCAACGGGACTAACGGGTGGTCAACTTGGTTGATGCATGTCATCGTATCACGGGTGGCCCAGTCGTGTAAGGCGCCTGCGATTCGTTGTGCAGAGGTGCGTCCCTTGGGCACGCCAGAAACCTACGATTGTGGGTTCGAATCCCGGTTCGCCCCGATTATGTTTCTAGGTTTGTCATCACCATACCCGTGCTCGTGGGTTTCACCGAAGTGGTAAACGTCTGAGACCCGCATCACTTCGGGCTTTCCCCCCACATTACGCTGACAACTTGATAGATAAACTGTAATACTATTTAAAGCTGCATCAAACCCAACTAACTAACTCACTCACTCATGATGTCTGTCACTGGATTGTTTGGTCCAGACCGCCACCATATAGCTGGAATATTGCTTAGTGTGGCGTTAAACATCAAACAAAGAAACAAAGAAAGACGTACATCCATGTTGAGGTATAAGCACAAACTGGAGGACAGTTTCAGAAAATGTGTTTGCTGCATCGTTTCAAAGGGTAAAGTCTTGAACCGCCCTGAAATTCTCTTGATCATTTACAAAAAAATTGGCTTTCTTCTATAAATTTTAATTCACACACAAAAGTAACATATAGGTCAAAATCATTCGAAACTGTGGAAACGTTTCAGCCAAGTTATAGGTTCGGGCTCGATATAAGGCACCAACTGCATGTTGATATGAAAACCTTGCTCCACCAGACAATGTGCACGTGATCTTGAAGTACCCACAGTTTGATGACGTCAGGCCGAAGAAAGCATGACAAATTACACACAACACAGGGATTAGTGATGTAGTATGGTAAAGCCCAGAATAATTAAACGTTCAAAGATCGATGTGTTGACAAGGAAGGGTTAGCCAGACATTTGAATTATTTTGCATACTTTTTAAAGCTAAATCGAGCTCTGACAAGTAATGCATGACACCATACCGACTGGCTTTTCCCTTGCGTAATGTTTACTGATTAGAACTAGATTGAGTCGTTATATCATAGGACCCGTGAAGATTCCGGGGTAGAATAGCGCTTCAGCAACCCATGCTTGCCGTAAAAGTTGACTATGCTTGTCGTAGGAGGCGAATAACGGGATCGGGTGGTCAGGCTCGCTGACTTGGTTGATGCATCTGTCCCAATTGCGTGGATCGACGCTCCTGATATAAATCACTGGATTGTCTGGTCCAGACTCGTCGACTCGATTATTTACAGAACGCCGTAATATAGCTGGGATAATACTAAGTGCGGCGTTAAACAACAAACCAACCAACGTCATATCATAGCCTGATAAATCTCATTAGTCGCCATCTGTACAAAACAGGACTCGAACATCGAGTGGCCATACAAACTAACTGAAATGCCACAACAACGTTGCCATGGAAATACTGCCTTACCTGCCAGGCCATAACTGGTGGAGTTTGCTATGGCAACTGCCTCCTCCTCTGTCTTGAACCTGTAAATCAGTCAGTGACAGTCTTTTTACTCATGTGATAAGAAACCAAAGTTATTGACATGTTTCCAGTTCTGCCAAGCTAAATCCCAAATGTCAAGTATGGGGTAGAACATGGTTATATCTTTAAAGATCCTTCTAAAATGTCACAAGGTCATTAGAATGCGTGACCTGTGATTGTGAGCCATCGTACCTGGAGTATTTAGCATCCATGTCTGCCCATGGGAATTGGACTCATTCCTCACAAAGAAATATTTGGTCTATTGAAAAAGATGCAATATGATACAATTGTAAGATCACGTTTGCATCCTCAAAAGAATAAATGAATACAATTTTTTTTATTGTCAAGAGCCCATATTCCATCAAAAGAATTCATGAAAACAACATTTCTATATTGTAAAGAGCCCATATTCCATCAGAGAATGCATGCAAACAACATTTTTAAAATTGTAAAGAGCCCATATTCCATCAAAAGAATACATGAAAACAACATTTTTATATTGTAAAGAGCCCATATTCCATCAAAAGAATACATGAAAACAATATGTTTATATTGTAAGGAGCCCATATTCCATCAATTTTAATAATGAAAACTCGATGCTTGTATGGCGAAGACATCATATTGCATCCGCATTGGGAATAAATAGAAGCCCAACTAAAACATATTTACTACATTTGAGTCCATCCAAATATCAGGAACTTAAACACAAGTGTATACCATCAGTCCACTGTTTTATATGTGTTGCATACACATGACTGTGTGATTAGATACTGCCCAGGAGAGTACTACTATGGTTAATCTGTCATGCTATGGCGCCATGAGAGATTAACTGTAGAATTGGGCGCTCTTTAAACTTCGTTTGAATAGTATATATCAATAGATGTCCAAACTCGATTAATGATAAAAGTGTTGCACACCCACGATATTAGAATACCACTACTGCGTGTTTATTTTATCCAGTTGAAAAACAAAAATGGTAGAAACTTGTTGCAGCCTATGATGTTGATTACAGCCACGTTTGCAACTTACTTCATAACTGCAGCAACTGGTCCAAATATTTCCTCCTTAGCACACCTCATTTCCAGCGTGACATCGGAGAGCAGTGTCGGCTCAAAGAAATTCACTCCCTTGTCTGACCTCTTGCCCCCACATCCCAGCCTCGCGCCAAGTCTTTTGGCATCCTCCACGATGCCTTCTACCTGTCAACAAGTGGCATATACTGCTACTTCAATATCACAGAGAAAGTGAGTTTCTCAGCGCTGGCCACGATGCCTTCTACCTGTCAACAAGTGGCATATACTGCTACTTCAATATCACAGAGAAAGTGAGTTTCTCAGCATTGGCCATGATGCCTTCTACCTGTCAACAAGTGGCATATACTGCTACTTCAATATCACAGAGAAAGTGAGTTTCTCAGCACTGGCCACGATGCCTTCTACCTGTCAACAAGTGGCATATACTGCTACTTCAATATCACAGAGAAAGTGAGTTTCTCAGCACTGGCCACGATGCCTTCTACCTGTCAACAAGTGGCATATACTGCTACTTCAATATCACAGAGAAAGTGAGTTTCTCAGCACTGGCCACGATGCCTTCTACCTGTCAACAAGTGGCATATACTGCTACTTCAATATCACAGAGAAAGTGAGTGTCTCAGCACTGGCCACGATGCCTTCTACCTGTCAACAAGTGGTACATACACATGTATAATTATGTATTAAATACGCCCCAAACCCACAATTTTTATTCATATTATAGCATATATACGAAACGGAAACACACTCGGCTAATAATCTCTTTCTTCAAATTTAATCAAATTTTGAGAATAATAAAACAGGCCTTCTTACCTTGTCCACAGCCTTGCTGTTGATGAGAGGTCCTTGTGTGGAGCTGTCGTCAAAACCATCTCCGACCCTTAGTTCTTGCTTCATGACCTCCCCGAGACGTGCAACATACCGGTCATACACTCCTTCCTGAACCAATATCCTGTTGGCAGACACACACGCCTGTAGAAAACGTGAAACAGAGATCACCCATGCAGTTCAGTTTATAAAAATGAAATGTTTTATTCTATTATCGTGTTAACAGCGGCAGTATCATGGATGTTATATAGATATCATCCTCTAAAGGAGATATTGTTTGGGAGATAATGCTTTCCAGACCATTCTGACATCATCGGTTACCATGACGTCACAATCTCACAAATCTCTGCCTCTGAAGCTTGTTTAAGGACTTGTAACACTCAAGACACTGGTTATTACTATTTACAAACTGAAAAGAAATGAATACAAAGTAAGTTGGAAGACTGATTTTGGATAATAAAATCTCACGATTCAAGATTGTGTATTTGATATGAAATATGTATTTAGACACTTATACACGATAAAACACGTCTCAATGACAAGTCAGTGTACGTTGTACACTATTCTGGGATGAAAATGGATAAGTGACAGTGTACCAAGGAAAGGGTTTATCAAAAACCAAGAAAAGTATTTTTTTTATTTAGATTAATTTGTGTGACAGATCTCCGTTGTTGGTATGTGCTCAAGGTTAAAATCCTTACTTGACTGGAACTTTAATTTGGCACATGTGACCTATTTCTACCTGAACTGTAGAGTTCAGAAGGATTAATCCCTTACATCCAACCATGATCAATTGTCTTAACAAATTGATTACCTGTATGCCCAGGTAGAATCATAACGGTTATTCCTGGCATGTCATCTATCCCAAATTGCGTCGAGTCCAGACTCAATTATTAACAGACAGCCGTCATAATTATAGCTGGACTATTCCTGAGTTAAACAACAAACAAACAAACAAACAAAACAAAACATTGATGGCCTTACCTGTCCGCTACATCGAAACTTGCTGACCATTGTCCCTCGGACTGCTGCCTCAATATCGCCACTGTCGAACACAATGAACGCCGCGTTACCGCCCAGCTCTAGCGAGACCTTCTTCACCGTAGAAGCCGACTGTTTGAGGAGAATCTACAACAAAACACCACGAGGTCCAGATAAGCGAGGTTTCACAGTATATGATAAAAGTATAGCCTGTCTGATGGCAGATGGCAGACCCCAATGTAGTCTCACCTTCCCTGTGACTGTGGACCCTGTGAACGAGATCTTCTTGATGATAGGGCTGGTGCACAGCACGTTGCCCACTGCAGGGGCGTTGTCACGGGAACTGGTCACCACATTCAAGACTCCGTCCGGGACGCCTGCCTCCTTGGCCAGCTGGGAGGAGGGAGAGAGGCAAATGAAAGATTCTATCACTGCGACAGCTTGATTTGATTGTAAGGCAGAGACTTATTATTGAAACAGTTTGCAGTTGGATTCTATTAAAACATAATATACAGTGTGTGCTAAATCGTTTGAGACAACATGGCCCCTATTCATTTCCAGTAGAATTTAGTGTTGTAATATGGTCTGTTATTAGCTTAGCTTACTCGACCAAACAGAATTTTACTAGAATATGTACCATAATTTCTGGAGAAAGAGGGAAGTTCTTCTTTTTTTTAAATGGAGCTGTGTTAATCAGTGTTACAAATCATGTTAACCAGAAAAGAGCACATTTGTTTCTTCTGTATTATTTTGAAAAAAAACATTTAAAAATGAAAGTCTTGAAAGTCTGTCGCCAAGATGTACATTTTGCTCAAATTTGATAGTAATGTTCTAAAGTTGTGTGGAAGAGGATGTTGCAATTGTTAAGAACTTACAATGATGACACAAGCTTCCCCTGACATTCTCAAACTGAGCTCAAACATTCATGAAAGGAACATGCTGGTCCGAGTGTTCCTCTGTACTTTCCCTGGACGACAGTAGGTGTCCTTCATACACTCCACTCACCTGACACATAGCCAGAGCTGAGAACGGCGTGTCTTCTGCTGGTTTCAAGACGACGGTGCAACCGGCAGCAATGGCCGCACAGGCCTTCCTTGTGATCATAGCACTGGGAAAGTTCCACTGTAACACAAATACGGTCATTGTCCAACTGGGTCCATGTGTTGTGAAACTGAACATCTGACCAATACGAAGAAATTCTTTATAATCCCCCGCCCAGACGAACACAGTTGTGCGGGGGATATAGAAATGGGCTTCATTTGTCCGTCTGTCACGTTTCGTTTCCGGAGCATTCGAGACACATAAACCGGCATGCATTGAATTGGTACTTTTTGCTGTTCACAATTTTGACTAAAGGTGCTTCCTTTTTCGGCGTTTCCAAGGTAGCAAGTTGGACATGTTCAAATGTGGGTTGGGTTCGTTTTCTGAGCTCCGCCTCCGTGATCTAGTGGCAGGGCATCCGCCCGGAGAGCGGAAGGTCGGGGATGCGATTCAGTGAAATTGATTTTGAAAATATTATATATCACATTGTTATCAATCTGATTAAAATCAAATCTTTGTGCCCGCTTCCGCTACGCATAGATCCGAGGACATCCCATTACAGGTCACGGCAGAATGACCTTTCATCCGACTATTCAAAGCAGCGGTTACGAGATCACGAAAGTTAAAGTCCAAAAGATGCTTTCTAGGTTAACACATGGGATTCCGAACGGCACTTACAGGCTGTACGACCGAATCTGTCAAAATTAATCAGGTAATGCCAGTTATACTCACAAGCTTTAGGATTTACAGTTTTGGACAAAATGAGGTAAATGACATACCTTTTGTGACTTGATGCACATATTTAAAATAACGGGGATATAGATGATGTTTGACTTACAGGAGTGATCATACCAGCCACTCCAATAGGCTGTTTCAAGACCAGCATCTTCTTGCTGGCAGCTGTTGACGGAATGACATCACCGTAGACACGCTTGGCTTCCTCCGCATACCACTCGATAAACCCACTAGCAGTAGATATCTCAGCCAAGGCCTGTTGCAAGGGTTTGCCCTGGGGACCGGGAAATAGCAAGTGTATATTGATACTGGCAGTATGGGTGGGCATAATAGAGCTTTAGATCAAAGGGAATAATTTTACCTGTGACCCTTACCTGTGAAAAATTAAGGCCAGAGGACCTACAGTCGGGGATATGAATTTATTTTCAAAAATGCAAGGGCGCAACAGGGTCCTCGTGAATATGTAAGGTGTGCTCTTTGCAAATTAAGCGTGCCAAAAAGAAAAATACCTTTCATCCATCTTTGAACTCTGTGAATACTAGTACATGTCACTTCTAGTGCTAGATTAAAAGCAGTGCAAGAAATTTTTTTGTCCCTGCCTTGTCTTTCACATTGATAATGACCTTTTCAAAGCCTGAATTGCCAGGATTATTTATCAGTCTTACGGTGATAAATCTGTTATTATATTCCTGTTAGGGCTGGGAGCCTAGTGGTTAAAGCGTTCTCTCGTCACGCCTAAGACCCGGGTTCGATTCCCGACATGGGTGCAATGTGTCCTCCGCCGTTATATTGCTACAATATTGCTAAAAGCGGTTTTAAACCTCACTCACTCACTCACTCACTCACTCACTCACTCACTCACTCACTCACACACACACACACACACACACACACTCACTCACTATGTTCCTGTTCCATGTGTTTATCACAACAACTGGTTTCAAATGAAACTGGACAGGCCATAAACTGTAAAATCTATTTTCTTACGTTTTCAGCTGTCATTAGTTTAGCTAACTCCAGCGTGTTTTGGTTAGTCAGATCAAACCACTTCCTGAGAATCAAGCTCCGTTCCTGCAAAATAGTTCAAAGGGAAGGTTCACTAACATTGTCCACAAAGAGAAATATTTCATACAATAGCTATATGTAAACGACTAAACGTTATACCTGATATGGCTGGACCAATTTGAAACTCAAGCAGACATGCAAGACTTTAGGATTATTTCTACTTTAACACATCCACATGTTGCCTACCTTTGCTGTGGTGTCCCTCCACTTGAGGAATGCCAGATTAGCCTTCTCTATGGCCTGCTGGGTGTCGTCTCCGTTCATGTCTGGGACAGAACCAATTACCTTGCCTGTCGACGGGTTGGTGACTGTGGGAAAACGTTGTTTGTTAACAACGAACAAACAAACAAATAACGCCACAATCAGCAATATTCCATCTATATGACGGTAAATAATCGATTCTGGATCAGCCAATCCAGTGATTGACATCATGAGCATCGATCCACGCAATTGGGATATGAAGACATGCATCAACCAAGTCAGCAAATCTGACCACCCGATCTCGTTAGTCGCCTCTTACGACAAGCATAGGTTGCTAAGGACCTCATCCAACCCGGATGTTCTCGGGTGCTGCGGGGAAACAGGCGATGGAGTCAGGCCATAGAGTAGCAGTAACAAATAAAAAGAAGAGGAGGAGGAGGAAGAAGAAAACAATGCCATGGGGCACATCATGATAAGTTTTGACAAGTTTACTGGACCTTTTGCAAATGGCCTAAGGGAAAGCACGAAAAACTCTTTTAACCCACGAAGGCTGGTTGGGATGCATCTTGTAAATTGTGGTTTGTGGTTTGTTTTCACCATTCACCATATATAAGAAGAAAAAGAAAATATTGCCATGGGGCACATTAGAATTTTGTTTGTTCATATAGTAGTGAATATACACGTTCGGCATGTCTTGACAAGTTCACTGGAAGTTTTTTTTGTGAATACAAGCACTAAAAAATATTTAACCCACTGATCGGAAGTAGGCTGGTTCGGGTGAAACTTGTAAATTGCTGTCTGTGTTATATTTTTCACCATTCATCATGATCCTTGTACAAGTGTTAACATCCCAATTAGGGAATTCAGTTCTCAGTGAACCCTGCGTAGATCTTGTTTTGTTGAAAATCCAAATTAGCATGACAATGTCAGTACTCTGCATATATTAGTATACAGTTTTATGGATGATGTAGTAAATAAATTATGGATACTTTTTATCCAGATATGAACACAACAACCCATCTGTTGGAATGAAACGCCGTGGTAATGAAAGTAACCTGCATTTGGGTTCAGTCCCAATAAAACAGCAAAAGGCACCAGTTCAGAATGCGTTTATTATTTGAATAAGTTTCATAATAAAATATTTAGCGGTTTTTGAGTTACGACCAAAAATCTTTTTTTAGGAATACCAAAACATCAAAAGGCACCTGTTCAACATGTGTTAGTAACATATGCACAATCTCTTAAAATATTAAACGAAACGTGACGGATGGACGCACGGACAACACCCATTCCTATATCCCCCTGAGAGAGTGAGATTCTATTCATAATCCGATATATTTTTTTCCTATTTTTAGAATTGAACAGTAATTACCAGTGTCTTGAATATAAATAGTACACCTAACCGGCTTCAGTGACAGAGAGATGAGTGAATGTCATTTTGATTCTGACGTCATGGTAACTGATGATGCCACAATGGCCTGTAAAATTGGAAGAAAGTCTACAATGAGGTAGGTTTTATGTTCACCACTTTGTTGTTGTTTCTTTGTTTGTTTGTTTGTTTGTTGTTTAGCGCCGCACTCAGCAATATTCCAGCTATATGACGGCGGTCTGTAAATAATCAAGTCTGGACCAGACAATAACGTGATTGACATCATGATCCACGTAAATGGGATCGATGACATGCATCAACCAAATCAGAGCCTGACCACCCGATCCCGTTAGTCGCCTCTTACGACAAGCATAGTCGCCTTTATGGCAAGCATGGGTTGCTGAAGACCTTCTCTACCCCGGATCTGCACGGGTCTCCCCACTTTGTTGAATCCATCTAAACATGGGTATGGTGCTTAGAAACCAAGAATCATAATCAGCACAAATCGATTCGATGCGTGGATCGATGCTCATAATGTCAATCACCGGATTGTCTGGTCCAGAATCGATTATTTGCAGGCCCCCGTTATATAGCTGGAATATTGCTGAGTGCGGCGTTAAACAACTAACAAACAAACAAAACATTTAGCATGAGCCTATTTGGTGCATTTCCAACATCAAGAACACCAACATCTAATTATTATTCAAACGAACACATCTGACAAATGTTTTGCTCGTTTTTTGAATAATATTGTGGGTGAAAAAACGTCGCTAACATACCCTGTCCTTTGTTAATATAACCGTGGATAACTACATGAAGTTATAAGAATAATCTTACTTTGGTATACTGAGCCTGACTTTGCACCGACCCACTGCCCATCGACAAATGCCTTGTCAAACAGGAAACTGCTGGCGCTGCGGACGCCTGACGCTGCAGGCGGAACTGTATCCATGGCGATGATGTGAAACACACGAAGCTGGGAAACTTTCAGGTGTCTGGACAAAGTTTGTAATGATCGCGAACACGTGCAACACACCTGAAAAATTGGAAAATATCATTGAGGAACCAAGAGTGATTCCAAACAAAACTACTGCAGACGCACAGAAAATCATGCTTTTTTCAATGATGAATAGAAACCAAGAACATGTTTAATGATGCTGCCTGTCATACTATTCCCAAGCATTTCTTTCCACTACGTTTGTTTGCTGTACATCAACGGGAGTGTGAATTGGGTTAATATACTGCTTTGGGTGGTATTTCCAGTCAGGTGAGGTGAAATGGGGTTAACGTCACAATCAAGATTATTGCACAAATGTTGCGTGGCTGCTTGTACTGCAGGTTTTTATAGTACTGGCCTACTGAGATACCAGGCCGCAGTTTAACATGGAAAACATACAACATCCCCCCCCCCCCCCCCCCCCCAAGTAATATTTAGGTGATTGATAAATGTGCTCAAATTAGTCCTGTATGATTTATACACTGGCACTGGGGAGCATATTTCACGTGCATCACGCAAGGCCGACTCACACAGTGTTCTCAGTTGCACGTTGCCTTCATGAAATAACCTTTTTTCACCATGGTTAACATTCATTCAAAGAACCAGAGCACCTTAAATGTTTAAACAGCATTGTTCTGATGACCGTATTTAAAAAGATCTAAACCATTCGTGAACAACTCGTGTTATTCCGGGGCAAGCCGAATAATATCTTCTTTCGGGTTACAAAAAGGGGCGAGTGGTGACGAATGGATCTAAACCTGTTCGGCGCTTCGAGCCAAGGGGTTTAAATGAGGCGTGCCACTGCAAAATTAATGTGTTATCTCTCACGTACAATGTTATTTGTTATTGACTTGTTGTTGTTTTTTTGCATATTCTATTCAGTAACTGCCTACAGGAAGAGCAGAATGGCAAAGAAAAGAGCATTTTCTCAAATGTAGTACAAGCTACAGGCTAACTAGTAGTAAACATACTATTGGGGTTAGTAAATTATGAGAAGAAGATTAACGATACTTATATTTGTCAAATATTTAGTAACTGGTTCGTAAGATCTCTTGACATGTTAGTGTGTGAGTGGACAGTGAAATTCACTAAGTAAGTAGGTAAACTTCCCTAACTATTTCTGTCAGTGAAGACTTCCGCCCGTATCCATACAAAATTAATATAAAAAGTAAATTGGTCATTTCTGCATGGATTGGGATTGATTTGTGAGGAGGGAATGAGGTACTGCAGACATTAGGTGAAAAGATGGAAAACTTGCAAAAACACAGCCACGTGAGAGCCTGGTGCCGAAAAAATACAACATTACTTGCATGCGCAACATCACTTGTTGGGCTATAAAAGCGAGGAGAATCATCTTCAGCTGTAGCCAGGTTTTTCCACGTAGCACTAAGCACATTACAAGACTGCGGAACCGTTATCAGACACACGGCACAATACTTGACCTTCCCAGATCCGATCGACCACGTATCACTACCAGAGCACAGGACAGAGTCATACGGCTTCGTCACTTCCGTGAAAGAACCACCACGGCCACCTCTACAGCTACGGCAATATCAGGATTGCGTAGGATATCAGCTCAGACAGTGAGGGACCGTTTACGCTCTGAATATACTCGCGCTAGACGACCAGTTCGAGGTGTTATTTTGACGGACCTGCATCGTCGGCTGCGATGTCAGTGGTGTCAAGGTCACAGAGTATGGCCACAACTGCGTTGGCGACAAGTTTGGTTAGTGAAGAATCATGTTTTATGTTTCGCCGTGCACACTGAGGTAATGCACTACTAATGTTATTTCCCTCCAGTTAGTCATTTTTGCCAACTTACATACATATGTTTAGTGGGGATACGGGCGGAAGTCTTACCGAGTTTCGTGCACCGTCTACAAGGAAGATCAGAGTATGTCACACGAGCGACACTTCACAAACGTCTGCCCACACAGTCACAGCTGATACTGAACCAGCGGCGTCTCGCTTATCCCATGCAGCCGCAGATACACACATGGGTACACACGTAATGCTCCATGACACATTCCACAGACTACTGTCGACTTAGGGGCACAGAAGATACGTACCATGCTGAATCCTTCTCAGTATGTGTTGTCACGTTATCGTATGACCCAGCCCCTTTCACTCTGAGGGACCATTCATTGTTCACGGTTAGTGTATAATACCGTTCGGATCATTAATAAGTACCACTTTTAAGGTCGATACAATTTCAGATTTATTGCAGCGCGAGTTTGAGCGTACTGGGTAATGTGTCTCTGGGTTATCTTTAGCCATTGCTGGTTTTACAGACTAGATCTGTAATATATAATTTGTTATAGTGCTTACGTTCGATCTCAAAACCCTAGACGACCCAGGTGAACACGTGTTGACCAAGATATAACCCAAGTTGACCTTGGCTGACCAACGTTTGCGCATATTAACTGATCTACGTCCTACTTCTGTGACCCAAGTTGAACATACTTATTGAGTGAGTGAGTGAGTGAGTTGTGTTTAACGCCGCTTTTAACAGTATTCCAGTTATATCACGGCGTGTCAGCTTAATTTTGGAGGAAAGTCCGAAGTTATGCAGGCCTAAGACGTTTACCACTTCGGTGAAACCCACGAGCACGGGTATGGTGCTGACAAACCTAGAAACATAATCGGGGCGAACCGGGATTCGAACCCACAATCATAGGTTTCTGGCGTGCCCAAGGGACGCAACTCTGCACAGCGAATCGCGAATCGCGAACTACTGTGCGGTGACGTCATGGTAATGCTAATCATTCTTTATATAAAACATGAATAAAAACATTTTAATGAATATATTAACTATTATTGATTGTAAATTTCTCTGAAGCATATCAGAATATATATATTAACTATTATTGATTGTTAATTTCTCTGAAGCATATCAGAATATATATATATTCTGATATGCGTCAGAGAAATTTAATTTCAGATTGTTGATGTAAATACTTTAGAACAAATAATACAACTTTGATGATGATTTCTGTTTGTTGTTCTACGCCTAATGTATTCAACGGAATAGGTACAGTGCTAGCCTTGTCAAGCAATGAAACATTTTTTACATCTCATAGTTGTGTGTAAATATAGCAACAGACCTGGCTGGTGTGTTTCTCCTCGTGGCAGACATTTTGTATTTTATCAAAAGTTGCATTTAATCATTGTGTTTAAATCACTGGTTAACTCGTGTTGATTCTGGTCAACCCTGGTTTGACAGAAATATGATCACCAAGGTTGCAATAGGTCATTCACGTTCTGTTGTGCCCCGGAGGAATCCGGTTAGGTCTGGTCCAAGCAACCTGTGTCATAAGCTAGTCGTACGAGGCGATCGGTTAAATGGCCAGGCGTGGTGACTTGTCACATTGCGTGCCACCCACCATTCGGCGTGGTATTTTGTCTGGAGGTTAGATATTTTTATAGCTACAGATTCCAAAACCTGATATTCTTTTATACGACGAGCCTGAAGGTTTGTTTTTTTGTTGTTTTTAAAAAACATTAAAAAACCCAAAAAACACCTTGTAACAATGTAATGTTTGTGGCAGGCAATTCCCTTTTTACAACAGGCTTATTATTATTTATAAAGATATTTCCACGCAATTGGGATCGATGACATGCATCAACCATGTCAGCGAGTCTGACCACCCGATCCCGTTAGTCGCCTTTTACGACAAGCATAGTTGCCTTTTACGCAAGCATGGGTTGCTGAAGACCTATTCAACCCCGAGAATCTTCACTGGTGGTTTTCTTTGGTAGGCCTGTTATGCAGATTTCGGTCTTCCCTCCCACAGCAAGCTGACACATCGTGGCAAACCGGGGAAAAAACTATTGAAAAGGCGGTTATGGCAACTCACTCACTCGCTGATACAGCTTACCACTCTTGAAAGTGTAGCCCCTTTAACGCACTCGAAGTAGGCTATATATGTAACAGACAGGGTGACCTGCCTAGATGTTCTAGTATCAAGAAGATACGTGTCATCACATAAGTCGCGCAGGCTAAAAGTGTTACCAGGCCATGCACTGAACTCTCAACCCACAGGACGAACAGCCACAGAAAACCAGTAAAACCATGCACTTCCTCCATGATATAACTGTTTGTTTGATGTTTAACGCCGCATCATTCGAATATTCCAGCTATATGACGGCGCTTGGCTATCATAACACTAAGTGTCAATCCGCCTAAGTGAGTGAGTGAGTTGGGTTTAACGCCGCTTTGAACAGTATTCCAGTTATATCACAGCGTGAAACTAGTATTAACAGAATGAGAGGTGTCAGTGATATAATACATGGCTGTTGTGTCACATAAGTGTTGTATTACTGAGTAGAACGGTTTATACAAAACAGATTTGTATCGCGTATGAATATGCCGTCACCTGTAGCGTGACGTATTAAGGAGAACCATCATAAACCTAGATTATTATACAGGTCGAAACATTTCGATTGTAAATCAACAAATAAATTGCTTATTTTGGATCATGTGGTCAGAGAATGTGGCCTGTCTAATTTGAGTCCAACGTTCCCCAACAGCTTCGACTGCTGAAGACCTATTCTACCCCGGATCTCGGGAGCCAAGTTTAGGCATACTGATAGGGAGGAATAAGGGAACAATGAAACGCATAGGGAAATAAGCTTTACTGTCAGTACATTTGAAATAGTGCACCTACACATTCAAGACATGTCAGAATCAAATATTGAAGTGAGTTTGTGTGCATTGTTTCCAATGTGTATTTGGAGGTGAGGTGAGGTGAGGTGAAATGGGGTTTAACGTCGCGTCCAAGATTATTGCACTTATATAGCGACGTGCATGCGTGTGTGTGTGTGTGTGTGTGTGGCTGCTTGTACTACACCGGACTGATGCCGATTTATAGTGCTAGCTCACTGAGTTACCATGCCGCAGTTTAACATGAATACCCCACTCAGACACAGTATACTGACTCCGAGCCGACCAGTCCTTGTTGTAGCCCCTTAATGCCGAGCGCCAGACAGGGCAACAACAAGTACCATCATTTAACGTGTTTGGGGCCGGGAATCGAACCCAGGACCTTCCGCTCTCCGGGCGGATGTTCTACCACTAGACCACGTAGGCGGTCCTAAATGCTAAAGAAACTATCCCCAATTTACATCCTTTAACGTCTTTAGGTATGACGCGGTCGGGGATCGAACCCCGGACCTTCCGCTCTCCGAGCGGACGCTCTACCACTAGACCACGGAGGCGGTCGTGTATTTGGAAGACAAGGCTGGGAACTCATGATAGCATATCATTTTACTGTGTCTAATACTAAGTGTCCCCTTATACATTTCCATCAGTGTATAACAGTATATGTTGAGTCACCTTTTACAATATAATTTGGGTTACTGATGAGGCCGAGGTGTGTACATCACTGATGATTGACGGGTGACAAGGCGCAACCCGGGTTCGATTCCCCACATGGGTACAATGTCTGAAGCCCATTTGTGGTGTCCCCCCGCCGTGATGTTGCTGGAATATTGCTAAAAGCGGCGTAGAACCATACTCACTCACTCACTCTAAATACTGAGACAATCATGTTTATCAAAGACCACCTGTTATATTCTTACCTGTAGCTCGATCTGTCGCCAAGAAAAGGACAGTTTACCGGCGACCTGCCGCTTGTCAGCCGTTAGATATTCCGCGGGTTGGGTATTGAGTTCGCTGACGTCCACGTTTTCATGCACTCTCTGCTGAACACACAACTTTACCCTCGGCTTCTAAATGGTTAAGCATGTAAATATTCACCCTGTTTGGGTCATTTCGTAATAATATTAAAGATCCGAGGCGATGATGAATATTTCTACTTATCCACCGCTGACATATTTAGTTACCCTTTCTATTTGTAGAATAACGTTTACTGAAAACCCACACGTATTCACAAGTTAATTAATATGTATTTGTATCAATATCATTTACTGCACGTACTGTATA
The DNA here is from genome assembly GCF_023055435.1 of Haliotis rufescens. NCBI lineage: Eukaryota > Metazoa > Mollusca > Gastropoda > Lepetellida > Haliotidae > Haliotis > Haliotis rufescens. The sequence goes on from NW_025963924.1 coordinate 9,061,458, forward strand.
TGCACAACATGTTTCACTACATTATAATTCAACGTTCAACGAACAGCTGAATTGGTCACGTGTTATTGCATTCATTTAAGAATTGACCTTCACTTTGTGTGAGTTCATATGAACGTCGGAGATTCATGTCACGTCACAGTATGTATTCATACACCTGGAATGTTTATCAATCGCGTAATTTTTGTCTGCTTTGATATATACAACTGTTTTTTGTTAAACTATTGTAGATAAAACATGTTTTACGTTGTCGAATGTAATTACAGTAAACTACGGTTATAACGAACTCAAAGGGACTACTAATTTTAGTTCGTTATAACCGTTGTTCGTTATAAGCATATATACATCATAGCTACAGCTTATAGTCGGGACTAAAAAGTTAGTTCGTTATATCCGTTAATTCGTTATAAGCGTGTTCGTTATAACCGTAGTTTACTGTATAAGTATTGACTGTGTATTATTTTCGGTTCATTGACGTATGAACCGAAAACCGATTTGCAAACTTTTGTAAGGATCCGCTACGCGAAAATGAGGTATTGTTATTCTATATTTATTATCCAAAATTTTAAGACATGTTCCAAAATATAAATCAGCTTTAAATAACATATCTGTAATACATCTTGAAGTATTTTCTATTTCGTTTCTCCATACTTGTAGATTTTTTATCATGTTGGTTGGTTGGTTGCAATTGGTTGGTTTGTTGTTTAACGCAGCACTCAGCAATATTCCAGTTATATGACGGCGGTCTGTAAATAATCGAGTCTGGACCAGACAATCCAGTGATTAATATCATGAACATCGATCCACGCAATTGGGATCAATGACATGCATCAACCAAGTCAGCGAGCCTGACCACCCGATCCCGTTAGTCGCTTTTTACGACAAGCATAGTCACCTTTTACGGCAAGCATGGGTTGCCGAAGACCTATTCTACCCCGGATCTTCACGGGTCTTTTGATCATGTAATTTTGTGGACATACCATTATTTGGGGAGAAGGTAGTAAAACCAGTTAGGGATTGCCCTATCTTACTGAACCAAACAATTATTGAAAGGTAATCCATTCATGTTTGTAATGTTCAGATGCATATATCTAATAATATTTTATATACATCATAAGCCAACTTATTATATTTACTTTGAACAGGTTTGCACTAACAACACAATATACAGTTTGATGTCAAACAATAAACGATATAAACCCGATTCTCCATATTACATTTTCAAATGTGTATTTTTTTTTATTTCCAGAGAATAGAAGTTTCACGAAACGTGGCTGTACAGATATTTTGTAAATACCCCAAATTGAACAGCCATACAATAAAATTGGCTTTACCAAGGATTCGAAGAGTTTCAATTGACATTCTATAGATAAATGATGATATTTACTTTGTTTTACAACATAACACATTGTCTTGGGTGTACTTTGTGCCAGTGCGTTTTTGGCTTTGGAAAAAGTATTATTTTTGGAGAATAGTATGTCAAGGTATTTGTAGGTATTAACGTTTTGTAAAACAACACCAAATAGCTTAAAACGTGTTTGAAATCTTTCGTTGTGCCATTAAATATAATAATTTTAGTTTTGCTTGAATTTGTAACTAATCTGTTTCATTTACAGTACTCTGCAAATATATTTATGTAATGCTGGAGATCATTAGTATTGTCTGACATCAGGATAGTATCGTCCGCATAAAGACGTATCATAAAACATACAGCCACCCTACAAAATGAAATAGTAAAAGGATCTAAAATATTATTTTTATCAATCAGATGTTTTCATTTTTGTTTGTTTAAAAACAACATAAATGTGGGTTAAAAACAGTATACTTGAATATGGATGCATCTCCGTCTCCGCGCAGGCGTTGTCATAAGTGACAATTTATCATTAATGACACGTCCAAGATTATTGCCCTTCTATAGTGACGTTCATACACGTGTATGTGTGTGTGCGCTCGCGTATGCGTGTGTGGGTGAGTGCGTGCGTGCGTGCGTGCGCCGTGCGTGCGTACGTGAGTGTGTGTCTGCTTGTACTATTCCGGACTAATGCCGATTTTATAGTGCTAGCCGACTGAGATACCATGCCCAAGTTAAACATAAATACGTCACTCAGACAGTCAACTGATTCCTCGTTTTAGCAACAAGGGCACTGATCTCTGACAATTCACCTTGGCTGGTTGTTGCCTGTGTTTTGATATCCCAGGATGGATAAATAGAGGTTATCACGCGAGTGTGTTTGGGGATGGTAAATATCCTGCATTAGGAATAAACATTGTATTTAGCGAGCCTAGCCAATAAAGTTCCAACTAAAATCTGTTTCTTATACAGTGGCGAAGCAACATAAACGCAAAACAACAAAATAATGATTCTGAATGCCAAATTAGCTGTATCGGGGTCCTATATAAGTCCTATATAAGAGCTGGAATATTGCTGACTGCAGTGTCAAATATTAACTGAAACACATTATAAATGTTAGATTAAGCCTCGAAACTGATAAATGTTATAACGACTTGTTCTAATAGAGTTTTAGTAAGGGTAATTGAGCTGCTACATTCAGTACTGAGGAAGCAGCACGAAGTGACTGGCAGATGTTTATATCACTAACGAGGCGGTGCAGACGCATTGCAGTTAAGATGGTTACTAAATTACCTGTGAAGGCCATCGTTTTGCTGCGCGTCGATATAATTACGGTTATAGAATATTGCTTAGAGGTGTGGGACCATGCTCACTTAGTGAGGCACCCGTGAATATCCGGGGTAGAATAGGTCTTCAGCAACCCATACTTGCCGTAAGAGGCGACTTACGGGATCGGGTGGTCAGGTTCGCTGATTTGGTTGATGCAAGAGGCAAGAGAGTTAACTGACTTCCAGTTTCCACTGGACTTTTATAGTCAGTTAACTCTCTTGCCTCGGGAAGATGCGATCCCAATTGCGTGGAGCAATGCTCATGATATCAATCACTGTATTGTCAGGTCGAGACTAGATTATTTACAGGCCGCCGTCATATAGCTGGAATATTGCTAAGTGCGGCATTAAACAACAAACAAACAAATCACTAAGTGAGGATAAACGGGTTGAACAATATCCTGCTTGTTACACACGGGTTTTTAAATATGATTGATCCATTAGAAACGTATAAATACGTTGAAACTTTACTACTTTCTCTAGGTATATAGTGTGTATAACAAAGGAACGAATTGAAGTTTATTGTGGCGCTAGTATCCACCGTAGGTTGTTCATCTTGAATTGACAACACTTGTCCGCCTGCAGATCCACAACGTTATATTGTGAGCTCTTCACTGGGTGCTTAGTGCTCCCCCTCTTTTACATCTGATGACATTTTGTATGCACAATGCCTACCACCATAAGATGTTGATTTGGTTGTTAGAGCAAAATTAATAATGGTTCACATAACGGTTTGTGATTCGTGTTACAAATAGCCCAAGTGGACCCCAAAAAGTGTATTTTTCTGGTCAGTTTGTTCCGAGTGTCGGGGAAAGTATAACCTTCCGCATTCATGGTGAAGTGTAAGAATGAGTTGCGGGTGCTGTCCACAGCCAATGATACCCCAGTCACCGTAGAAAGGCAGTTGTAGTGTCAGCCGAGGTCGTCTGGAAGCATGATGTTATGTGTTCCTATATCAGAAGACACGGAATAGTTCTTGGATAGGGGATGGTGGTTACACAACCTCCAGTGGCAAAGGCAGCGAACCAGCATTTTACGCGGTAATTCCAGTACCTCCCGACATGGTTAAACACAATACAACTAATATACGAACGACCCGTTGCAATCCTCTGTACACTATGCTCAGGTAGCGGTTGTGGACTTGGACCCCGAAAATATGATTTCCTAATCTCAAAATACCCCGTGCACTCGTCCCACACAGCAAGGGCTGAGTGATCTAATATCTGCTTACTAGGCGGGCAAAAATCAACAACAACACTGTATTCAGCGAATGCGGACACTATATATTTAATACAGGCATGCACACGCCTTTACCGTTGTTATTTCACTATCTTCTTTTACATTCTCATAGTTTAATGGGTTTTTTTTGTTATTTAACGCTACACTTAACAATATTCTCGCTATATGACGGCGGTCTGTATATAATCGAGTCAGGACCAGACAATCCAGTGATTGACATCATGAGCACGATCTTTGCAATTGGAATACGAAGACATGCATCAACCAAGCCCGATCCCGTTAGGTCAATGTGCTGCATGGAGATCAAGAAAGCATGTGCAGGTGTGGCGATTGATAGTCGTGCACAATAGTTGGTGAAGTAAATAATGCATTCATTCTTCTCCGATGTCACCTCATGTACCGAGACATGTATTTGAAGAGAGAAGTTGATTGTCCGGAGCCGACTGATATGTCGATACTACTTTCCTTTTGGACTTGCTTTTATCACACTTCTCCAGCATTTGTCTTTTATTGTCTTGTTTTTAACCTACTGTGGTTTTGAGGTGCGTGGATAAGCAACAAGAGCCAGGTTAGCACATGGCAATCATATACCTCCGAGACAGACATATTTGATCTCAAGGAACTCATCAATTCCGTATTTGCCGCCCTCTCTTCCGAGACCCGACTCCTTCACTCCGCCGAAAGGTGCCTCTATGGCGGTGATGAGCCCCTCGTTAACACCACACAGACCAACCTCCAATTTCTCTGCTACTCGCCAGATCTGGCTCAGGTTTTGTGAGTAGAAATAGCCTGCAGGATGACAAGAAAATGAATTGTACTTTTATGTTCAGATGTAACGGATTTAGTTCTTGTGAATCACAAAAACAAAACTAGCACCAATTGTAGCTCACCTGCTTAGTCATATGTATGAAATCCTAAAAGATCAGCAAAGTGAAGCCACTCAGCATCAATATCTTGCCCAGTGTGATTCCCACATGTGTACATACATTTTGGGGGGTTTTCAATCACTCAAAAGTGTTTTATTTTCTTATTCGAGCTACAACATCCATATTAAACTTTGGAGGTAAAATGCTCAACCCATTCAGTCAAAAGGTTAATATGCCTGTGAGCTTGTCAATGATGAATAGTCTCCCCTTGTAAACTTTTACAGAAAAAAGTAATAAAGTATGAATGAGAACGAACCTTGGAGAATATAAACCTTATTTTCATAAAAGTGGTGCTTTCAGGGAATAAAATAACAAAGCTTGTTACAAGATTTGTTATTTCTCTTCTCGTCTTTTCAAAGAACTTAATTTTCAAAATGGATGAATTTTAATCTTTCCTTTCCCTATAGGTGACGCACTTGTAGACATTTAAGCACATACAAAGATAAATTTCAATATTCAGGTCTTTGTTTTCTTTTATGAATTTTAGTTCAAACAAAAAATATAACCTATGGGTCAAAATCATTTGAAACACTATATCTGTATATCTATATCTGCAGAAACTTTTGTGCCCGGTTAAAGACTTATTCAGTTCCTTGTTTTCAGATGAGAAGATGTTGCCAGACAACAATAGCCTAACAGGCCATGCATGACACCATACAGTCTGGCGTTTCCCTTGTGAAATGGTTTGCGAAGAGAATGCTGAAAGGGCCAACAGGTAATGTTTACTGATAACAACATTTTTCTACCTTAGACCAGAAAGTAAAGAATTAGAGGCATTGCATGACACCCTGATAAATCTCATTAGTCATCATCTGTACAAAACAGGACTCGAACCTGGCGCGGCCATACAAACTAACTGAAATGCCACAAGAATGTTGCCATGGAAATACTGCCTTACCTGCCAGGCCGTAACTGGTGGAGTTTGCTATGGCAACTGCCTCCTCCTCTGTCTTGAACCTGTAAATCAGTCAGTAACAGTCTCAGTTCTCTGCTCTTAGTTGTGTTTACTCATGTGAGTGAGTGAGTGAGTTTGGTTCAACACAGCTTTTCAGTTATATGACGATGTGTCACTTTGGTGTTGGAGGAAAGCCTGAAGCGATGCAGGTCTCAAACGATGCCAGGAACACAGATATGGTGCTGACAAACCTAGAAACATAATCAGGTCGAACCAGAATTTGAACCCACAATCCAAAGGAACGCAACTCTGCACAGCAAATTGTGGCGACTTACACGACTGGGCCACCCGTACCCCCAATTAGTAAGATCCTCAAGTGAATACATGAAAAAATAAACAATATGTTTATATTGTAAAGAGCCCCTATTCCATCAATAGAATACATGAAAACAATATGTTTATATTGTAAAGAGCCCATGTTCCATCAATAGAATGCATGAAAACAACATGTTTATATTGTAAAGAGCCCATGTTCCATCAATAGAATACATGAAAACATACAATATGTTTATATTCTAAAGAGCCTATGTTCCATCAATAGAATACATGAAAACAATATGTTTATATTGTAAAGAGCCCATGTTCCATCAATAGAATGCATGAAAACAACATGTTTATATTGTAAAGAGCCCATGTTCCATCAATAGAATACATGAAAACATACAATATGTTTATATTCTAAAGAGCCAATGTTCCATCAATAGAATACATGAAAACATACAATATGTTTATATTGTAAAGAGCCAATGTTCCATCAATAGAATACATGAAAACATACAATATGTTTATATTGTAAAGAGCCAATGTTCCATCAATAGAATACATGAAAACATACAATATGTTTATATTGTAAAGAGCCCATGTTCCATCAATAGAATACACGAAAACACCGAATATGTTTATATTGTAAAGAGCCCCTATTCCATCAATAGAATACATGAAAACAATATGTTTATATTGTAAAGAGCCCCTATTCCATCAATAGAATACATGAAAACAATATGTTTATATTGTAAAGAGCCTATGTTCCATCAATAGAATACATGAAAACAATATGTTTATATTGTAAAGAGCCCATGTTCCATCAATAGAATACATGAAAACAACATGTTTATATTGTAAAGAGCCCATGTTCCATCAATAGAATACACGAAAACACCCAATATGTTTATATTGTAAAGAGCCAATGTTCCATCAATAGAATACATGAAAACAACATTTTTATATTGTAAAGAGCCCCTATTCCATCAATAGAATACATGAAAACAATATGTTTATATTGTAAAGAGCCCATGTTCCATCAATAGAATACATGAAAACACCCAATATGTTTATATTGTTAAGAGCCAATGTTCCATCAATAGAATACATGAAAACAACATTTTTATATTGTAAAGAGCCCCTATTCCATCAATAGAATACATGAAAACAATATGTTTATATTGTAAAGAGCCCCTATTCCATCAATAGAATACATGAAAACAATATGTTTATATTGTAAAGAGCCAATGTTCCATCAATAGAATACATGAAAACAATATGTTTTTATTGTAAGGAGCCTCTATTCCATCAATAGAAAACACGAAAACATTAGGTTCATATTGTAAAGAGCCCCTGTTCCATCAATAGAATACACGAAAACAACATGTTTATATTGTAAAGAGCCCCTATTCCATCAATAGAATACATGCAAACAATATGTTTATATTGTAAAGAGCCCATGTTCCATCAATAGAATACATGAAAACAATATGTTTATATTGTAAAGAGCCTATGTTCCATCAATAGAATACATGAAAACAATATGTTTTTATTGTAAGGAGCCTCTATTCCATCAATAGAAAACACGAAAACATTAGGTTCATATTGTAAAGAGCCCCTGTTCCATCAATAGAATACATGAAAACAACATGTTTATATTGTAAAGAGCCCCTATTCCATCAATAGAATACATGAAAACAATATGTTTATATTGTAAAGAGCCTATGTTCCATCAATAGAATACATGAAAACAATATGTTTATATTGTAAAGAGCCCCTATTCCGTCAATAGAATACATGAAAACAACATGTTTATATTGTAAAGAGCCCATGTTCCATCAATAGAATACATGAAAACAATATGTTTATATTGTAAAGAGCCAATGTTCCATCAATAGAATACATGAAAACAATATGTTTATATTGTAAAGAGCCCATGTTCCATCAATAGAATACATGAAAACAACATGTTTATATTGTAAAGAGCCCATGTTCCATCAATAGAATACACGAAAACACCCAATATGTTTATATTGTAAAGAGCCAATGTTCCATCAATAGAATACATGAAAACAACATTTTTATATTGTAAAGAGCCCCTATTCCATCAATAGAATACATGAAAACAATATGTTTATATTGTAAAGAGCCCATGTTCCATCAATAGAATACATGAAAACACCCAATATGTTTATATTGTTAAGAGCCAATGTTCCATCAATAGAATACATGAAAACAACATTTTTATATTGTAAAGAGCCCCTATTCCATCAATAGAATACATGAAAACAATATGTTTATATTGTAAAGAGCCCCTATTCCATCAATAGAATACATGAAAACAATATGTTTATATTGTGAAGAGCCAATGTTCCATCAATAGAATACATGAAAACAATATGTTTTTATTGTAAGGAGCCTCTATTCCATCAATAGAAAACACGAAAACATTAGGTTCATATTGTAAAGAGCCCCTGTTCCATCAATAGAATACATGAAAACAACATGTTTATATTGTAAAGAGCCCCTATTCCATCAATAGAATACATGAAAACAATATGTTTATATTGTAAAGAGCCAATGTTCCATCAATAGAATACATGAAAACAATATGTTTATATTGTAAAGAGCCTATGTTCCATCAATAGAATACATGAAAACAATATGTTTATATTGTAAAGAGCCCATGTTCCATCAATAGAATACATGAAAACACCCAATATGTTTATATTGTTAAGAGCCAATGTTCCATCAATAGAATACATGAAAACAACATTTTTATATTGTAAAGAGCCCCTATTCCATCAATAGAATACATGAAAACAATATGTTTATATTGTAAAGAGCCCCTATTCCATCAATAGAATACATGAAAACAATATGTTTATATTGTAAAGAGCCAATGTTCCATCAATAGAATACATGAAAACAATATGTTTTTATTGTAAGGAGCCTCTATTCCATCAATAGAAAACACGAAAACATTAGGTTCATATTGTAAAGAGCCCCTGTTCCATCAATAGAATACATGAAAACAACATGTTTATATTGTAAAGAGCCCCTATTCCATCAATAGAATACATGAAAACAATATGTTTATATTGTAAAGAGCCAATGTTCCATCAATAGAATACATGAAAACAATATGTTTATATTGTAAAGAGCCTATGTTCCTTCAATAGAATACATGAAAACAATATGTTTATATTGTAAGGAGCCTCTATTCCATCAATAGAAAACACGAAAACATTAGGTTCATATTGTAAAGAGCCCCTGTTCCATCAATAGAATACATGAAAACAACATGTTTATATTGTAAAGAGCCCCTATTCCATCAATAGAATACATGAAAACAATATGTTTATATTGTAAAGAGCCTATGTTCCATCAATAGAATACATGAAAACAATATGTTTATATTGTAAAGAGCCCCTATTCCATCAATAGAATACATGAAAACAATATGTTTATATTGTAAAGAGCCAATGTTCCATCAATAGAATACATGAAAACAATATGTTTTTTATTGTAAGGAGCCTCAATTCCATCAATAGAAAACACGAAAACATTAGGTTCATATTGTAAAGAGCCCCCTGTTCCATCAATAGAATACATGAAAACAACATGTTTATATTGTAAAGAGCCTATGTTCCATCAATAGAATACATGAAAACAATATGTTTATATTGTAAAGAGCCCCTATTCCATCAATAGAATACATGAAAACAACATGTTTATATTGTAAAGAGCCCATGTTCCATCAATAGAATACACGAAAACACCCAATACGTTGATATTGTAAAGAGCCCATGTTCCATCAATAGAATACATGAAAACACCCAATATGTTTATATTGTAAAGAGCCAATGTTCCATCAATAGAATACATGAAAACAATATGTTTATATTGTAAAGAGCCCCTATTCCATCAATAGAATACATGAAAACAATATGTTTATATTGTAAAGAGCCTATGTTCCATCAATAGAATACATGAAAACAACATGTTTATATTGTAAAGAGCCCATGTTCCATCAATAGAATACACGAAAACACCCAATATGTTTATATTGTAAAGAGCCCATGTTCCATCAATAGAATACATGAAAACAATATGTTTATATTGTAAGGAGCCCCTATTCCATCAATAGAAAACACGAAAACATTAGGTTCATATTGTAAAGAACCAAATTCCATCAATAGAATACATGAAAATATAAATGTGTGTGTGCAAGCGTGCGTGCGTATGTGTGTGCGTCAATTCAAACATAAGGAAGTTAAAATACCATCAGAAAATAGTTTTGGATAATTACATGTCCACTATTGTATATGTGCTGCTTGTTTATGGCTGTATGATTGTATACTACTCAAAAGAAGTTAAAGAACACCGGATTCTTTCGCATCTGGTGTTCGACTGCCATGAGAGATAAACTAAAGTTACATGAAAGAATTTGGCGCCATGAGAGGTTAACTATATTATATGAAAGAATTTGAGTGTTCTTTAACTCTTTCAAGTAGCATATATCAACAGATGACCAAACTCGATTAAAAAGTGTTGCAAACCCACGATATTAGATCCAGTTGAAAGAAACTTGTTGCAGCCTGTGATGTTGATAACAGCCATGTTTGCAACTTACTTGATAACTGCAGCAACGGGTCCAAATATTTCCTCTTCAGCACACCTCATTTCCAGCGTGACATTGGAGAGCAGTGTCGGTTCAAAGAAGTTCACTCCCTTGTCCGATCTCTTGCCCCCACATCCCAGCCTCGCACCAAGTCTCTTGGCATCTTCCACGATGCTTTCTACCTGTCAACAAGTGGTACATACTTCTACTTCTATATCACAGAGAAAGTGAGTTTCTCAGCACTGGCCACGATGCCTTCTTCCTGTCAACAAGTGGCATATACTGCTACTTCTATATCACAGAGAAAGTGAGTTTCTCAGCACTGGCCACGATGCCTTCTACCTGTCAACAAGTGGCATATACTGCTACTTCTATATCACAGAGAAAGTGAGTTTTTCTCAGCACTGGCCACGATGCCTTCTACCTGTCAACAAGTGGCATATACTGCTACTTCTATATCACAGAGAAAGTGAGTTTCTCAGCACTGGCCACGATGCCTTCTTCCTGTCAACAAGTGGCATATACTGCTACTTCTATATCACAGAGAAAGTGAGTTTCTCAGCACTGGCCACGATGCCTTCTTCCTGTCAACAAGTGGCATATACTGCTACTTCTATATCACAGAGAAAGTGAGTTTTTCTCAGCACTGGCCACGATGCCTTCTACCTGTCAACAAGTGGCATATACTGCTACTTCTATATCACAGAGAAAGTGAGTTTCTCAGCACTGGCCACGATGCCTTCTTCAAGTCAACAAGTGGCATATACTGCTACTTCTATATTCTATAAATTACATCTTCCCGAGACAAGAGAGTCAACTGACTATAAACATCCAGTTTTCACTCTTGCCGAACTAGGCTGGAATTCCTGAGTAACGAGTCTAGGCATAGTCCAATGAAAATCGCGTAGTGAACCAGACACCAACAACATGGATTTCAACGTGCAGATTTGGGTCGACTGCAGGATTTGAAAAGCATGTGTAACGTCAACTTGGCGTCGACAAATGTTTCCGATTCTTTTCATGTTTTTAATGAAGGTGCTCAAGTAATTTGATGCATTTCGTGAAGTAAGACCTGTCGTATAACAAAATATATCTTGATTATCGATCAGATCATCTTGACTGGGCGCTGCCATTTCGTTTAAAGCAAATGTAAGTGATATGAGAGATGGAATCTGATTGGTCTATATAAGGAACATATAAGGGACGTAACTCCTAATGCCAACTGGTGGCGCTACGAGCGAGCCACGAAATTGAAGCAAAGTTCGGCAGGGGTGGAAACTGAACTATTATAGTCAGTTAACGCCCTTGCCCCGGGAAGATGATGAAATTATGTCTTACAAATCGATTATTGCAAGATTGTCATTAGGTGATAAAGATATTATTACCATCATGTGTTTCTGTATTGTTAATATCATGTATTAGGAATTAACAAATTTGTATTATGTTTTAAATGTATTAAAGCCCACATGATACAATTTTTATTCATAATATGGGATATTTACGAAACGGAAACACACTCAGCTATAATCTCTTTCATCAAATTTGATCACATTTTGACAATAATAAAATCATATTTTCCCCATAGGCCTCCTAACCTTGTCCACAGCCTTGCTGTTGATGAGAGGTCCTTGTGTGGTGCTGTCGTCAAAGCCGTCCCTGACCTTCAGTTCTTGGTTCATGACCTCCCCGAGACGTGCAACATACCGGTCATAGACTCCTTCCTGAACCAATATCCTGTTGGCAGACACACACATCTGAGGAAACGGGAAATAATGACGATCCATGCAGTTCAATTGATGAAAATTAAACGTTTGCTTCTATATTCTTGTAACAGTGTCAGTATTGATGGCGCCATATGCATTGTCAAAGTGGTCAGTTACATCTGTTTAGCTATATTGTAGGTACGCACATTGTCTGTAGAAAATAGGAAATTGTGACCATCTATTTCAGAACACTGAAGGTTCGATTCTGTGTTATCGACAGGTAAGAAGATAAGTCCTCAGCAACCTATGTTCGTCATAAGAGGCGACTCATTGGATCAGGTCGACAGGCTCGGTGATTACATGACATTTATCCCAATTGCTTGGATCGATGCTCATAATATTAATCAATGGATTGTCTGGTCCAGACGATCATTTACAGACAGCAGTGTTATAGCTGGAATATGGAGTATGGAGTATGGCGTTAAACATCTAAAAGAAACAATTTCGGTCTTCATTAACTCAATGAGATATCATTTCACATGTTACAGCTAAAATGAATTGCCCCGACACTATGGACCAACATTCGCACAACTTTAAAGGATAGGTGGCGCTGAACAACAAACAAACAAAACAAAACATATTGATGGCCTTACCTGCCCACTACCTCGAAACTTGCTGACCATGGTCCCTTGGACAGCTGCCTCAATGTCGGCACTGTCGAACACAATGAACGGTGCATTTCCGCCCAGCTCTAGTGAGACCTTCTTCACCGTAGAAGCCGACTGCTGGAGGAGAATCTACAAGACACAACTCCCTTTGTGAGATGCTCAACCTGACGCCACCCGTGGGGAGTCCGGATACAATACAGGTCCCCAGCAACCTCTGCTTGTCGTACACGTGAGGACTCCCATGAGAAGAATAGGGCCACGAACCTTTGCTTTTACGCGTGAGGATTCCTGTTAAAAATATAGGCCACCAGCAACCTATTATTGTCGTACAGGTGGGATTTCGAATTGCTTGCCATAAGAGGCAAACATAGTGACTTGGTTGAATACATTTCATCGTATCCTAATGATGAATGCAGATAATCTGAAATCAGTTTCCTTCCTACGTTTGTGGTGTTAATAATCGCAAGTGTAACCATAGTTACTGTGTCTTCGGTAAATCTCGACAGACCCAAACAATCGTCTATTTAAAAATATTTCCGGATGAACAAATCATTCTTACCGTGTAATGTCATTTGCATGGTTCTACACGTAATCACCCGTTTCAGGATAAACGAAGACCAGACAAGCGAGGTTTCACAGTATATGATAAAAGTATAGCCTGCCTGATGGCAGATGACAGATGGCAGACCCCAATGTACTCTCACCTTCCCTGTGACTGTGGACCCTGTGAAGGCGATCTTCTTGATGACGGGGCTGGTGCACAGCACGTTGCCCACTGCAGGGGCGTTGTCACGGGAACTGGTCACCACATTCAAGACTCCGTCCGGGAGGCCTGCCTCCTTGGCCAGCTGGGGGAGGGAGAGAGGCAAATGAAAGATTCTATCACTGCAACAGCTTGATTTGTTTGTAAGGCAGAGACTTTTTGCTGAATCAGTTTGCAGTTGGATTCTATTAAAACATAATATACAGTGTGTGATAAAACGTTTGAGACAATAGCGCGAACAAGGCCTCATCATCATTTTCGGTATAGTTTAGTGTTATAAAATGAGCTGTTATTAGCTAAGCTTACGAGACCAAACTGAATTTTACTGGCTGAAGTCAAAGACTGAGTACATACCATATCTTCTTGAGTATAGTGGGGCGGTCGGGTAGCCTATTGGTTAAAGCGTTAGCTCGTCACGCCGAAGACCCGGGTTCGATTCCCGACATGGGTACAATGTGTGAAGCCTATTTCTGGTGTTCCCCGCCGTGATATTGCTGGAATATTGCTAAAAGCGGCCTAAAACCATACTCACTCACTCTTGAGTATAGTGGAAACTCTTTTTTTTTAAATAGACCTTTGCAAATCAGTGTTACAAATTATATTAACCCTGAAAAGAACACATTTCTTCTTTCTATATTAATGTTGATAAAAAAACTTTCAAAATGAAAGTCTTGATCTTTTGAAGCCAGGGAGTAAATTTTGGTCAAATTTGATAGTGATGTCCTGATGTTGTGTGGAATAGGGGTTTCGTCGTTCAGAAGTTACAGATGGACAAAGTCAATGATGACATTCTCAAAGTAAGCTCAAACATTCATGAAAGGAACGTGGTGGTTGGAGTGTTCCTCTGTAGTTTGCCTGGACGACAGTAGCTGTCCTAATACCCTCCACTCACCTGACACATGGCCAGAGCTGAGAACAGTAGGTGTCCTTGATACCCTCCACTCACCTGACACATGGCCAGAGCTGAGAACAGTAGGTGTCCTAATACCCTCCACTCACCTGACACATAGCCAGAGATGAGAACAGTAGATGTCCTAATACCCTCCACTCACCTGACACATAGCCAGAGCTGAGAACAGTAGGTGTCCTTGATACCCTCCACTCACCTGACACATAGCCAGAGCTGAGAACAGTAGATGTCCTAATACCCTCCACTCACCTGACACATAGCCAGAGCTGAGAACAGTAGGTGTCCTAATACCCTCCACTCACCTGACACATAGCCAAAGCTGAGAACAGTAGGTGTCCTAATACCCTCCACCCACCTGACACATAGCCAGAGCTGAGAACAGTAGATGTCCTAATACCCTCCACTCACCTGACACATGGCCAGAGCTGAGAACAGTAGATGTCCTAATACCCTCCACTCACCTGACACATAGCCAGAGCTGAGAACAGTAGATGTCCTAATACCCTCCACTCACCTGACACATAGCCAGAGCTGAGAACAGTAGGTGTCCTAATACCCTCCAACCACCTGACACATAGCCAGAGCTGAGAACAGTAGGTGTCCTAATACCCTCCACTCACCTGACACATGGCCAGAGCTGAGAACAGTAGGTGTCCTAATACCCTCCACCCACCTGACACATAGCCAGAGCTGAGAACAGTAGGTGTCCTAATACCCTCCACTCACCTGACACATGGCCAGAGCTGAGAACGGCGTGTCTTCTGCTGGTTTCAAGACGACGGTGCAACCGGCAGCAATGGCCGCACAGGCCTTCCTTGTGATCATAGCACTGGGATAGTTCCACTGTAGCACAAATACGGTCATTGTCCAAATGGGTTTTGTGAAACTTAACATCTTACCAATACCACGGACTTGTACATAGGCCCGTGCCAATACAGAAGAAAATGTTTATAACGCCCTGCCCATGTGAACACAGCTGTGCGGGGAATATAGAAATGGACTCCATTTGTCCGTCTATCACGTTTCTTTTCCAGAGCATACGAGACACATATACCGGCATGCATCGTGCTTCTTTTGTTTGCGTATCAGTGTAGCAATTTAAATGTGGGTTGGATTCGTTTCTAGGTGGCAACCTCCGTGTTCTAGTGGTTAAGCGTACGCCCAGAGAGCGAAAGGTCTGGGGTTCAATGCCCGGCTGCCTCATACAAACAGACGTTAAAAGATGGAACATGCTATTACCCTGCCGGGCGCTGGGCATCAAGGGGATAAAAATGGTCGGCTCGGAGACGGTATACTGTGTCTGAGTGGAGTATTCATGTAAATCTGCGGCATGGTATCTCAGTGGGATAATACTATAAACACGGCACCAGTCCGGACAAGTACAATCAGCCACACACACACACACGTGCTTTATAAGTGGACTTATCTTGGACGCGACGTTAAACCCAATTTCCCCTCACCTCGTTTCCGGAGCGTAACTAACATACGTTCAACATTTTTTTCATGAAAGTTTGTATGCATGCTTTGAACTGGTGCCTTTTACTACTCTGGTTGGTTGGTTTGTTGTTTAACGCACTCAGCAATATTCCAGATATATGACGGCGGTCTGTAACTAATCAAGTCTGGACTAGACAATCCAGTGGTTGACATCATGAGCATCGATCAACGTAATTGGGATTGATGACATGCATCAACCAAGTCAGCAGGCCTGACCACCCGAAACCGTTAGTCGCCTTTTACAACAAGCGAAGTCGCCTTTTACGGCAAGCATGGGTTGCTGAAGACCTATTCTACCCCGGAGTTTTGAAAATATTATATGGACCATTGTTGTCAATCTCATTAAAATCAAATCTAAGTGCTCGCTTCCGCTAAACATTGATCTGAGGACATCCCATTTGAAGCAGAAGCTCGTGGGCAGTACTGCCATACAATCTCGGCCATCTAGTAGAGTTTCCAGAATTGTCTTTTGTTCAGTTTACAAATTTAATCGAAATCTTTGCCAAATATCTTTTCAAAGCTTAATCTGGAATAGTTTGAAACCAGTGTTCTGGTGGAAGGTGTAATGGGATTTCCTCATATCTTTGTGTACCGGTATCGAGCACTGAGATCTGATTTCAGTGAGTGCATTGTTATCAAATGAAAAGTTTGATCTATTAAAATGTACCATCACTACTTCACATCCTTGGAAGGTACTGAAAACATTTAAAGAATAGAGGGAATTGTTTGGTTTAGTCACCAATCATAATCAGATAATGTCAGTTGTACTCAGATTACCAGGTTTGGGCAAAATGAGGTTGGTTGGTTTTTTATTTAACGCCGCACTCAGCAATATTCCAGCTATATGACGGCGGTCTGTAAATAATCGAGTCTGGACCAGACAGTCCAGTGATTGATATCATTAGCATCGATCCACGCAATTGGGATCGATGACATGTATCAACCAAGTCAGCGAGCCTGACCACCCGATCTCGTTAGTCGCCTTTTACGGCAAGCATGGGTTGCTGAAGACCTATTCTACCCCGGAATCCTCACTGGTCGCAAAATGAGGTAAATGACATAGCTTTTGTGACTTGATGCTCACATTTAAAAGGTCAGGGGATATAGATGATTTTGCCTTCTTGTGAAATTTCAAGTTTTACAATGGATTTCATATTTTAATTCAGATGATTATTGGACAATTACAGTAGATATGGAAGTGATCATTGGTATTACATGTATTTGACTAGGGTTGCACAGTCGCCCTGCAATTCAATGTGTAGAGTTACCTCCCTTTTGAATGCCAGAGTCCAAGGACTGTGGGTTCAAATCCCAAATTTGCTGTGATGCTTGCTTTATTGGCATAGATATGTTTGTTGGTTTCAAGAAGGACCTGACATATGCATCACGCCAGTGTTACCTTAAAATAATTAGCCAATTTTTGTAGAATGCACTTTTTTCATTTTTATTTGAGATGTTTGACTTACGGGAGTAATCATACCAGCCACTCCAATAGGCTGTTTCAAGACCAGCATCTTCTTGCTGGCAGCTGTTGACGGAATGACATCACCGTAGACACGCTTGGCTTCCTCCGCATACCACTCGATAAACCCACTAGCAGTAGATATCTCAGCCAAGGCCTGTTGCAAGGGTTTGCCCTGGGGACCGGGAAATAGCAAGTGTATATAGATACTGGCAGTATGGGTGGGCATGACAGAGCTAAAGGGAATCATTTTACCTGGTGTGTGTGTGTGTGTGTGTGTGTGTGTGTGTGTGTGTGTGTGTGTGTGTGTGTGTGTGTGTGTGTGTGTGTTTAACGCCGCACTCAGCAATATTCCAACTCTGTAAATCGAGTCTGGTCCAGTCAATCCAGTGATTGACATCATGAGCATCGATCCACGCAATTGGAATACGATGACATGCACCAACCAAGTCAGCGAGGCTGACCACACGATCCCGTTAGTCGCCTCTTACGACAGGCATAGTCGCCTTTTATGGCAAGCATGGGTTGCTGAAGACCTGTTTTACCCCGGATCTTCACGGGTATTCAGAGGACCTACATTCGGAGATAGAAATAAAAAAAAATTAATGCAATGTGGCCTCATAAATATGGAAGGTGTGCCCTTTGGGCCAACAAGAATAATACATTTGTTCCATGTTTGAACTCGGTGAATGACACTTCTAGTGCTAAATAATGAGCAATTGTAATTCAAAACGTTTACCCCTTCTTTCTCGTTAACTTTGATAATGACTTTTTTCAAGCTTAAGGTGTGAATCGCAAGGTTTATTTTATCAATCTTACGGTGACGAACATGTTTGTATGTAATGTTCCGTGTGCTTATCTCGACATCTGGTTTCAATTGAAACTAGAAAGGTCATAAACTGTAGACTCTTTTTTCTTACATTTTCAGCTGTCAGTAGTTTAGCTAACTCCAGCTTGTTTTGGATGGTTAGATCAAACCACTTCCTGAGAATCAAGCTCCGTTCCTGCAAAATAGTTCAAAGGGAAGGTTCACTAACGTTGTCCACATAGAGAAGTATTTCATGCAGTAGCTATATGTAAACAACTAAACGTTATACCTGATATCGCTGGACCAATTTGAAACTCAAGCAGACATGCAAGACTTTAGGATTATTTCTACTTTAACACATCCACATGTTGCCTACCTTTGCTGTGGTGTCCCTCCACTTGAGGAATGCCAGATTAGCCTTCTCTATGGCCTGCTGGGTGTCGTCTCCGTTCATGTCAGGGACGGAACCAATCACCTTGCCTGTCGACGGGTTGGTGACTGCGGGAAAACTTTTTGTTTTGTTTGTTTGTTGTTTTACGCCGCACTCAGCAATATTCTAGCTATATGACGACGGTCTGTAAAATATTCGAGTCTGGACCAGGCAATCCAGTGATTGATATCATGAGAATCGATCCACCCAGTTGGGATACGATGACATGCATCAACCAAGTCACCGAGTCTGATTATCCCATCCCGTTACCTTACCACAAGCATAGGTTGTTGAAGACCTATTCTAACCCGGATCTTCACGGGTTCTGCGGGGAAACAGGCGATGGAGACAAGACATAGAGGAGAAATAACAAACAATAAGAAGAAGAGGAGAAGGAGGATGAAGAAGAAGAAAACAATGACATGGGGCACATCATCATCAGTCTCACTGGAACCTTTTGCGAATGGCCCAATTGAAAGCACTAAAAACTCTTATAACCCACTGTAAGGAAGAAGGCTGGTTAGGATGCATCTTGTAAATTGTGGCTTGTGGTTTGTTTTCACCATTCACCATATACCTTGTACAAGATTCTTTATCAAGTGTTTTACATCTGAGGCCGGTTCGATTCCCGACATGGGTACAATGTGTGAAGCCCATTTCTGGTGTCCCCCGCGTGATATTGCTGGAATATTGCTAAAAGCGGCGTAAAACCATACTCACTCACTGTTTTACATCTGGTAACTGATGATGTTACAATGCCCTGTAAAGTTGGGTCTTCAACAACATTTCAGTTACGTCGCTGTATATCAGCTTATGCAGTGAGACAGCCTACAGTGATGTAGGTCCCTAACCAAGAGGAATTCTGTTCCACTTACATGTAATTTCTTCACCTGCATTTGCACAAAACACATCACTCTCGGTGAAAGACTTGCTCATGTTCAAACATGAACTATAAACTTCCTGAAAACATTTAGAATAAGACTACAGTAAACTACGGTTATAACGAACACGCTTATAACGAACTGGCGGATATAACGAACTAACTATTTAGTTCCGACTATTTGCTGTAGTTATGCTGTATATATGCTTATAACGAACTACGGTTATAACGAACTAAAAATAGTAGTCCCTTTGAGTTCGTTATAACCGTACTTTACTGTATTTGGTGTGCTTCTGCAAAAGAACACCGATGTCTAATTATCATTCAAATGAACACATCTGATGACTATCGGAACAATTTTGCTCCATTCTTGAATAATCTTGTGGGTGAAAAAAGCATCGCTGACATACCCTGTCCTTTGTTAATATAACCGTGGATAACTACATGAAGTTATAAGAATAATCTTACTTTGGTATACTGAGCCTGACTTGGCACCGACCCACTGCCCATCGACAAATGCCTTGTCAAACAGGAAACTGCTGGCGCTGCGGACACCTGACGCTGCAGGTGGGACTGTATCCATGGCGATGATGTGAAATACACGAAGCTGGGAAACTTCAGGTGTCTGGACAAAATTCACGTGCAACAAACCTGAAAAGAAATTGAAATATCATTAAGGAAACAACATTTAAAGAGTGATTCAAACATAACTACTGCAGACGCACAGAAGATTATGCATATTTCAATGATGAATAGAAAGTTAACTAAGAACATGTTTAATGATGCTGCCTGTCATACTATTCCCAAGCATTTCTATCCACTACGTTTGTTGCTGAACATCATCGGGAGTGTGAATTGGGTTTATACCGTTTTGGATGGTATTTCCAGTCAGGTGAGGGGAGGTGAAATGGGATTTAACGTCGCAATCAAGATTATTGCTCAAATATCGCTACGCGCGTGTATGCGCGTGGCTGCTTGTACGAGACTAAGGCCGGTTTTATAGTACTATCCTCCTGAGATACCATTGTTTCACCCTCTCAGACAGGGTAACAATAAGTACCATCTTTTGAGGTCTATTGGTATGACGCTCCCGGGGATCGAACCAAAGACCTTCCACTTTCGGGGGGGGGGGGGGGGGTAGCCTAGTGGTTAAAGCGTTCGCTCGTCACGCCGAAGACCCGGGTTCGATTCCCGACATGGGTACAATGTGTGAAGCCCATTTCTGGTGTCCCCCGCCGTGATATTGCTGGAATATTTCTAAAAGCGGCGTAAAACCATACTCACTCACTCACTCACTTCCACTTTCAGGGCAGAAGCTCTATCCACTACGACTTCGTATTTCCTGTTTTACTTCTAAATGCGATTCAAACACTTGAAGTATTTGTTGTTCTCAAGATGATTCCCGGTGACGTATCTGAATCTGTGCTATCACCCAAAGGTTACTGATGCAACAAGGCTGGTCGACGCCACCACGTTGGCGGTACTGACGTTCAAGAACGTCATATTCAGCCTTTATCCATATACCCATGGGTGTCGCACAAAACAACCTTAGCGCTACGACTGTCGTACGTCTATGTTAAGGTATTGAAGTTACGATCACCTTAGCTGTAAGATCGCTTTGTACAACGGCATCCTGGTGTGATTCTGGCAAAGAATGAGTTGATGGACCCTTTGACATGTGTAAGTTTGAATGTTTTGCTTTCGAATCATGATAAATGGTTTCCCTCTATCTCTCTCAAATGTAAAGAACATGTAAACATTTCATACCACAGACTCCATGTCGTGTACCATGGCTTGGACAATACAATTTTATGTAAAATGCATTAAGGAGGTAGAGTGAACAAAACAAATGAAGCATCATTTTGTTATTTTGCAAGATGCACACGTAGAATTTTCTCCAATTGATTTGTATTTGTGTGGATTAGATGTTTTGTGGACCCGTGAAGATCCGGGGTAGAATAGGTCTTCAGCAACCCATGCCTGCCGTAAAAGGCGACTATGCTTGTCGTAAGGGGCGACAAACGGGCTCGGATGGTCAGGCTCGCTGACTTGGTTGATGCATGTCATCGTATCACATTTGCGTGGATCGATGCGCATGATGTCAATCACGACTCGATTATTTACAGACCGCCGTCATATAGCTGGAATATTGCTGAGTGCGACGTTAAACAACAAACAAACAAACAAACAAACAGACACAAATACAAGGCGAACCAAACACAAGCAGGTTCCAGTAGTAATGTCGCCAATATTGATGCCACATTGACAAATTGCAAACTTGCGAAGTAACAGTACAGACTGGAACCCACGTCCTCAGAGTCAGGTACATGTACCTCATCGCCACCTGAATTAATGTTGATAAAGCGACAAAACCATTTCCATATCCTTTAGAAATCTCTGCATAAAGCAGAGTCGATTGTACGATTCCGACTATATAATGAGCATGTGTTTCTGAATCGCTATCAAATAGTAATGATACCATGTGTTCGCGAAAAGGTGAGCGTATCATGTCCCTGTTAAAACACCTCATCAAATTAACACATATGACTTATGACATATGACACAGAGTATTGAAACAGGAAAGTGTTCAATACCACGGATATGCTCCGAGTACGTAAGTCTCGTAAGTCTCGTAAGTTGCGCAGGCTAAAAGTGTTACCAGGCCATGCACTCAACTCTCAGCCCACAGGACGAACAGCCACAGAAAACCAGTAAAACCATGCACTTCCTCCATGATATAACTGTTTGTTTGATGTTTAGCGCCGCACTCTACTATCAAATAGAAATCTCTACATAAAACAGAGTCGGTTGTACAATTCCGACTATATCATGAGCCTAGTGGTTAAAGCGTTCACATGTCACATGTCACATGTCATGGGTACATTGTGTGAAGCCCTAGTTTAAACCATATGTTGTACCATGTGTTCTCGTGTGTGTTTTTCAGGTGAACAATTGACTTGCCTTTGCATGTGTTTGTGATAGGTACCACCGGTGGGGCAGGATACGCTCACCTTTTCGCGTACACTTGGTAGCTTCACTATTTGAGTCATAAACAAACAAATGTGTGGCGGTCGGGTGGCCAAGTGGCGAAAGACTTCGCTCGTAACGCCGACATGGGTAGCAATGTGTGAAGCCCATTTCTGGTGTCCCCCGCCATGATATTGCTGGAATATTGCTAAAAGCGGTGTATATAAAACCATACTCACTCACTCACTACAAAGCCTAAGCAAGGTGAAACACTCACTTTGGAAATTTGAGGAAATACTTGACTACCTTCTTCTTTAGAATAAACCATCAACAAACATTAAATTTTTAAATACGCTGTTTTTCTTACTTAACATTTTAGAAAACTTTGCGACAGAAGACATTGACTTAATTATCAGAGATATAAAAAATACCTCGACCTTTAAACATGAAATTATTTCTTTGTAAACGCATGCAATCATAGTCAAGTCCATAGTGCATATTGAATGATTAAGATATGGTTTTGGTTTCATTTGTTTCCGAAATGAAATGAAACTGTGTCTTTTTGGTTTGCATTTATTCAATATTTCAATAAAAGAAAAGCAAACCATTTTAAAAAAAGGTCACCGTTGTTGTGTGTTTGAACCCGTCTTCGAGATCATGTGCCAACAAGAAAATCAAGCTGATGCAGAATCAAGGACACGCTTTAGAGTTACGTCCCTTTGAGAACTCTCACGGTGGTTGCCGAGCGACTGGACGCACTTGCTGAAAGTAATGTAAAAAGAAAGTATTGTGGTGTGTTTATTTTTCCCAGTTTCTTTGTATTATATGAAAGAAATCACCTTGAATAGCATGCCAAATATGCGATTATGTTTGTGAAATAGATTTTAGTGTGTTTGGCAGAAAGAGCAATATCAGTTGGGTGTCAACAATAATCACCTACTCACGTCACGGACCAAGGGTCTTGCAAAAAAACACCTATTATTGATACGTTTAATCTTCACTGTTGGTGTGATAAGTTCATTATTATTTCATTCAGTTCATATTTTGTTAACATATGCAATGTCTCTGTATCTGTAGATTATGTTACCCTAAAAGTCATGCCATTACTACTACTGTATGTCAGTAATGGTTTCAAATTGGCTTTTATAAGTCCATTTCTGTGTAATTTTGCAGTGGAAAGGAAATGATACAACTGACTTAATAATATTTTCACAAGGCTTTCACAATATTCCTTATATTTTCGTATTATTATGAATGCCAAAGTGTCAATCTTTGCAGTTATGTTTGATGATGCAGATAATTAATTTTTTACCTAACTGTGCGTCAGTCAAATTTATAATGGCAATGATTTTTTCAGGGTTTTAGATCATTTTATTTTGGCATTTTTAGATTGTTATTCATGTTGGATTGTTCTAATGATGCTTTTTTCAAATTTGGAAAATATATCTAAGAATGTCCTATGAAAAGTTGATTAGCTTGTTGGTTATATCTGCATATGTTTACAAACAAAACTTCAGAAGGGTCTACGTACTGGCCCTTTTATGCCATTTGTCTCAAGCAAAATCGCTCAATATACTTCATATTTTGTATCCATTGCTTCAGTGCCACAATTATTTCACTGATGAAAGTCAAGGAACCTGTCATAATCCTAATGTCAACCTGTTAAGATGTGGGGCCCTTAGATCCATGGAAAAATAATACAAGGTCAACCCTGGATCTACATTAATTACTTATTATATATACAATATTACTTATTTTTATCAATGTCTTTGATGATTATTTTTATATTTTTTTCCAGGTCTGGTTAAAATGTCTTTTGTACAACTTATGTGTTACATTAATTAAAAAACCCACATATGATGAGCATTTGTCAATGTCTGTAAGGATATTTTCCTGTTTTGAAACCAACTAGTACTATATACAAAGGTGCAGAAACAAACTAAAAGCTTACCATATTCGACGTAATAAGCGCTCAGAGCGGTCTCAAAATTAGTAATAGGGTGCTCTTATTAGAATGTTATTTTGGTGCAAAAAACAGAGTTGAAAGATAAATTTCGTGGTTTATGCTGACAGCCTGAAATGTTTATGTACGACAGATATATTTTTCCAGAATTAAATGCCCATAATTAAGGGTGCATATAACACACAAGTGTGTATCATACGCGAATATATAAGTCTTGTGTACATTGATCAATCAGAAGGGGTGCTAATTGGGATTGTTCACTAGCCAATATCTTAGCAAATGTCGCTCAGTGGGCGCTTATTAGAGCGGGATGCTTATTACGTCGAATACAGTATTTGTTGCTCAGATCAGCAAACCCAAATTAGTGTTTGAAACAGAGTTTACTGTATGTGAATAGATGTCAAGTGTATCATGTTTAATCTTGCTCTTCAGATTGCTGACATGAAGTGAAAGACATGCCATATCTACCAGCCAGACAGTGACGCCACCCCCCACCTACAGCTGACACAGACTGACGGGACACGACACTGATACACGATGGAGTTAGAAGAAATATACCAACCCTCCACTAACGACAAGGTCACTGACCTTGAGAAGGACCTCCGCACTGAGTTAGCTGACCTGAAGAGTGAACTCGAGGAAAATGAAATAATTCATGGAATCTCACCCAAGTTCTCAGTCAGGTACTTTTATGAAACAAGTGTTATTGTTGTTTTGTCACCCTGACACTGATTTAGTTTGTTTGTTTGTTGTTTGAGAGCGCAATCAGCAATATTCCTGCATTAGGACTGCAGCCTGTAAATAATTGAGTCTGATATTACACCTAATGTCCCTCACTGTCACTGGGTATGATGACACGCAACTAGCCCCGTCACCAAGTCTATACACTAGTAGTGGGACGATGCATCAGTAGATTTTTACTTCTCGATACAAGTATCGATCACAATCGCAAACTTAGTAACAAGTAACGATTCTTACCTTAAATGTATTCTTTAATAAATGTAACACCAAACACTAATTACTAGAGAAAAAAGGTAGTGAAAATGTAAATATTTTCATCCTTTGCGGCAAACTTGACA
This sequence comes from Haliotis rufescens, assembly GCF_023055435.1. Classification (NCBI taxonomy): domain Eukaryota; kingdom Metazoa; phylum Mollusca; class Gastropoda; order Lepetellida; family Haliotidae; genus Haliotis; species Haliotis rufescens. Next base: position 9,087,269 of record NW_025963924.1, read on the forward strand.
TTGCCACAGATAATAGCTCATGCAAGTATCATGATCATGATGATAGTATTGTATCGTAAGCAAGGTATCGTGGCACATTTGGTGTATTGTTCCAGCCCTACAGACCACCTGTTCCATGTTGTCTTTTACAACCAGGATAGGTTCTTCAGAACCAAATCTACCCTGGAATCCGCATGTCACAGGCAGCTTACTATAAACAGAGTCATCAGTGTGTTCACCCTTATGCACAGGGTTCATTTCCAACATGGGTGTATAGATAACGTGCAAGTTATTCTGTGGCAACTGATTATCTAACCAAGCAATTTATGTTTCCAAAACCCCAACAAAACAATTAGCCCATACCCACTCTTGATTACTGATAATGAAATAGTGAGTGAGTGAGTTGGGTTTTAACACCGCTTTCAACAGTATTCCAGTTATATCTCGGAGTGTCAGCTTAATGTGGGAGGATAGCTCGAAGTGATGCAGGTCTCAGACGTTCACTACTTTGGTGAAACCCACGGGCACGGGTATGGTGCTGACAAACCTAGAAACACTATCGGGGCAAACCGGGAATCGAACCCACAATCATAGGTTTCTGGCGTGCCCAAGGGATGCAACTCTGCACAGCAAATCATGGTGCCTTAGACGACTGGGCCACCCATGCCCCCTAAAAATAAAATAACAGAGGCATGTGTTGCATTATTGCAATGAACAATGTCACTGATTGTGCATTGTTGTCTGCAGTGATTTTTGCGTTAATGATTAAAAAAGAAGTCTGTGAGGTTACTTTTGTTGACATATTTATTTATAAGAATTGACCGCAATATGTTTTTGCTTTTATGGAGGTATAAACATAAAAAACTTTGTGCACACTTTACATAGTTACAGTTTGAATGCCATTTTTTTACGTTTATACCTTCATAAGCACAAAAGATATTGAAGGCAATTCTTAAATAGTTGATCATGTTGGTATCTCTGCTGTGTTATAATGTTGGAATATCTATATCAATTAAGGTACTGATAGGATGACCTGCTGGAGTTATCTGTTGTAAATCCTACAGCTATGTCTCTCAATTTAAGAGTTGATATTAATGTGACCCTGAAGATCCGGGGTAGAATAGGTCTTCAGCAACCCATGCTTGTCATAAAAGGCGACTATGCTTGTCCTAAGAGGCGACAAACGGGATCGGGTGGTCAGGCTCGCTGACTTGGTTGATGTATGTCATCATATCCCAATTGCATGGATTGATGCTCATGATGTCAATCACTGGATTGTCTGGTCCTCGATGGACTCGATTATTTACAGACCGCTGTCATATAGCTGGAATATTGCTGAGTGTGGCATTAAACAACAAACAAACAATGATATTAATGTAACATAACAATGGCAGAGGAGCTGACTGGTGATGTTTACTAGTGATGTCAGTTACAAGATGTACCCTGTGTGATTGTGTGTCATTGCTCTGCAACAGTGGAGGTCGCTGCATGGGCGATCAGCTACATGTACTAGTTTGCCTGGTGCTGACATGATTATTAATTTACAGACCTTGATGGTATACATGCATTGAATATTGTTGACTAGCTAAAAACAACATTCAAACCATGGATCAACCAGTTTACCTTTCACAGGTATCAGAGATTCTTTCAACAAAAAACTCCTGTCCAGGACAAACTGTAACTTGATTTGGCCTATCAAATTGATTACAAAATGAAAATAAAGTTCTTGGTGTATTGTCTTCATCATGAAGGTGAATGACAAATAAAATTCCTGTCTTTCTTGATTGGTAAAAGTCATTGTATACCTTGGCGGAATAGCAAAAAATATTTTCTGCCTCTAACAAAAATCTGAAAATCATATGGCTAGTTAAATATATTTCATAAAAAAATAGAATAAGGCTAGTTAAATATATTTCATAAACAAATAGAATAAGTGAGGTACTCATTAAAGTGTTGGCTTGAGAGACCCAGATTCATGTGCACATGGGGGCACGGGTGGCCCAATCAGCTAAGGCGCCGCGATTCGCTGTGCAGAGTTTCGTCCCTTTGGCACGCCAGAAACCTATGATTGTGGGTTCGAATCCCTGTTCGCCCCGATTATGTTTCTAGGTTTGTCAGCACCATACCCATGCTCGTGGGTTTCACCGAAGTGGTAAACGTCTGAGACCTGCATCACTTCGAGCTTTCCTCCCACATTAAGCTGACATGCCGTGAGATAACTGGAATACTGTTAAAAGCGACGTTAAACCCAACTCACTCACTCACTATTCATCTTCCCAAGGCAAGGGAGTTAACTGTCTATAAAAGTCCAGTTTCCACCCTTGCCGAAGAAAGCTGGGATTATGGAGTTATTTTTTGGCTGGACTAATTAGCCAATGCATAGTCCAATCACAATCACGTAGCGAAATTGACATCCATCTGACATTAGGCTTAGAAGGGACATAACTCGTAATAGCCACTGGTGGCGCTACAATCGAGCTCAGAAATTCCAGCCTTGCCTCAGGAAGATGAGTCTATTGGGTATTTTTAAACCAATGAGTAGACATTTTCTTTAACAATTCTGTGTGAAATGGTGTTTCAGGTGAGTTTGTAGTCATGTGCTGCCCCAAGCATTTGCCAAGTGTGTAAAATGTCGCATACACTCACAACAGTGATTCGCATGTCTAATTAACAAAAAATGAGACATGTTGCCTTTTCTATGCAGTATTCACTGCAGTAGAGTTTGTTTGATGTGTGCAGTCGATCGGTAAAAT